>NC_134358.1:418127904-419568967 GCF_048569485.1 Anomaloglossus baeobatrachus
AGCCTGATTTACTTAATGTTTCTCTTTTGATCCTCAAAAAATCATTAGCAAAAATATCTACAATTCAATACCTTTCCGATACCACCAAGATCTTTCACATCTCTATACACACAATACATTCTCAGAGCCAAATTGAAATAGAAGACTTAGGGCGGCGTAACACGCTACGATATATCGGGCGATATGTCTCCGGGGTCACAGATTCCGTGACGCACATCCGGCATCGTTAAACATATCGTAGCATGTGAAAGCTACGAACGACTGTGAATGAGCAAAAATACTCACCTTATCGTTGCTTGTTGACACGTCGTTCCTTTTCAAAATGTCAGTCCTCCTTCTGTGCTCCGGTTGTTCATCGTTCCCGAGGCAGCACACATTGCTCTGTGTGACACCCCGGGAATGATGAACACAGCTTACCTGTGTCCCGCCGGCAATGCAAAAGGAAAGAGGTGGGTGGGATGTTACGTCCCACTCATCTCCGCCCCTCCGCTTCTATTGACCGGCCGCTGTGTGACATCGCTGTGACGCCAAACGTCCCTCCCCCTTCAGGAAGAGGATGTTCGCCACCCACAGTGAGGTCGCCCGGGAGGTAAGTGCATGTAACGGTGGTAAACGACTTTGTGCACCACGGGCAACTAATTGCCTGTGATGCACAAACGATGGGGGCGGGAACGATCGATCGTGCGATCGCCCGATAGATCGTCCCGTGTGATGCCGCCCTTAGCGCTCATTCAGTTGAGCATATTCTACAGATGTACAGTGTCCATGTGCACCACAGACAACACACTTCTTTAATAGTCACTAAAATCCATGAAAAAAATGCAAAATGTCCTATTAGATATCATGAACATATATTACAAAAAAAATTATTGTTCAAGTGGAGAATGTGTTACAAGAGTTTATTAATCTGATTATTCTTTTTTGTCTGGAAAACTTAAAAAAATAATCCTACAGCTAGAATACTAAACACATTAGCAGCATCCATTGTAATCAGTAAAATATTGATAGGTTCAATCATGATAACCTAAATAAGCTTCTCTGACTTCACCAAAAATCCTGGTTGTGTCCGTTTCATTTACAGCACCTGGAGCACAAACAGGTTGTTCCTTCCCAGTTTTACAACTGCCTTATGAATGTAATAAAGTATTATGTATTGGATTATTATCATGCACAGGATCTTTCATCACAGGAAATTTCTGTCAAATGAGAGCTGTAATTTGTATATCTCCAGTTTGTGATTTGGATGGATGGCGATCTATGCAGTACATGAATAATAAAAAAGTGTATATTTATATACTATATATACGAGTATATATGCAAAAATACATGTTCCCCATTGTGGGCATTTAACGCTCTCTGTCACATTTTGACAGCGCGATCTAAGAGGTTAACAGGTGCAGGTAGATCGCGGATCCACCCACGCCTGTGAGGCACACATGTCAGCTGTTGAAATCTGGGATTTGGAGGGATCAGCGCCAGATGACTGCAGCAGCCTGTGGTGATTCCCCCTTCATGATTTAGGATGTACTGGTACGTCCTCGGTCCTGAATGGGTTAATGGGTGGTACACCTTCTATGATGTCACCTGCACTATTGCACCAATGTTTCTTGGCTATGTTTAGGAGACAAGACAACCCATTAAATATTATTGTACACCTGTAGATGACAGATCTGGTGTGATTCAAATTAATTAATTTTTGCAGATTTTCCTGGTACACAGGAAAGTGTCTATTAAATGTTCCTTATTATACAGACCCCAGTGCATAATAAATATAAAATGTGAAAAAGTCCCAAAAACCTCACCACTCACCTCTCCAGACACCTGAATGCTCACCATCCGGTTTTCAGGGCCTCTTCTTTCTGCCATCTTGCACTGCTTTTCTCACCTCATCACACTTCCAGCCACAACCCGGCATCGGACATCCACAGTGTAATAGGGTCACGATGTTGTGACATCACAATGTACACTGATACCTGGTCATGACTTATAAGACCAAAGACAAGGTAAATTACGATGGAGGAAGAGTCCCTGTGGACTGGATGGCAGCACTAAGTAGCAGGTCAGCTGGAGATATGAGCGATGAGATATTGAGTTTAGTTTTTCTTTTTTACCCTTTTCCAATTCTATACGATGCTGCAAAATGGCAATCATTTTAAGTAAATTATAAAAACTCCACATTTTGGAGAATTCGGATTTCTGTAATATTTGAGTAGTATTCAGTTCCACTCAAATTACTTCAGCCATTTCTAATTAAAACTGAATAGATAAAAAATCCTATTTATGTTTATATTATATGGATGTTACAGGTAAAAGCCTAAAAGGCATTCATGTTATTGTTGTATACCAATTTTCCTCATGTACTTAAGATCTTTTTTGGTCTAATATGACTGATATAATATGACATTGGATTGTTGTATGATTAATTACATTATATAACATTGACAAACGACAATGCACTCAATATTGGCCTGCATTTTAATAGCCACAATTGATAGCTGTAAGTTTGCTGACCAGCTAATGTCCACCTTGGCTACGGCTATTAATTTGGAAAATTACTCTGTAGGGTACTCAGATGTAGTGCTAATGCTTAACATAATGAAAAACTAATTAAAAATCCACGGTATAAACAATGATCAGTTTTGTTACTGGCAACATTGCAAGTACATTACATAAACTGCAAAAAGTAATTTGCTGTGGACCTCTGTAGTTTCGATGAGTATTATTTTATCTTGGTACTGAGAAGTTTAGATATGTAATCTACATAATTGCAGGGAATGTCATTGTACTGTTGTATGAGCTGTGTTTGCATATTAAAATACATTTTTTTCAAAAGTATAATTATTAGTGATGAGCGACTGTGCTCGGCACCGGTCGATACTCAATCGAGCGTCAGGACACTCAAGACACTTTTCACAGACAGTATTCAGCCAGAAAATTTGGTCTTGTGAACTTGGCATACAAAAAAATAAAATATTTTAGTGTAAAATATTTACAAGGTACATTAAAATGTTGAAAATAATTTGTAAAAGTTTGCACAATGTGTTCTATAAATTTTCCCTATCGCGAACATTTTGCTGAAAAACTACCAATGAAAACAGTACTTCTCAAATTGTGAGATGTTTCCTTGTTATTGATGCCCGGCGGATGACGCAATTTTTACAGAAGTGAATTTATATCATCATCTTATAGAATACTGACATATAGCTCAATATTGAGACCACCATCAATTCTGTTAAGTTAAGTGGCCAATGTCATTGGCTGTGAAACAACCTCCTATCATCAGGCTTTCTCCAACGAACTTAACAGTTCCTTCTATTTCTCAATCTGTTAGCTCCTTATCCTCTCGTTCCTTCCAGACCCATTTATGCCCATCAGAGCCTAATCTATTGACTTCCGACTCATCTCTGCAATTACCCATTTCGAATCTTCTACTGTCAACTTTTTGTACTTTTTGCCAAACTCGAGCCAAATCTTCAATATTTAATATGACAATATTAAAGTTAAGGCTACTTCATCTTTTTTCAGGCCATCATTTCAGACTTGTGTAACATGTGTTGGATGATGATTACATGGATATCTGTGATCTCACTACTAAGAAACCTGTTGTGCCAGCATTGATAGACCAGGAGAAGGTCTAACTTGTTGACTCCAACATTTTGCATGATGTCCACATCTTGGCTTAAATAGATGGACTTAATTTATATTCTTACAACTGATGATACTCTTTGGCAGTTTTCATGGCTGATAGAATGTTATCGATGAGCTGGGTGATGCTATTTCTCTTCTTGGATACTCCTCAGCTCTAACCGAGAACCTTCAGCTTGGGAATCAACCTAATAACACATTAAGCAATTGTGTGAAAACAGGTTGTAATTTGTAGTATACAAGAAGAAAAATATTTTTCCACCACCAGGAGCAAAAACAGTAACAATGCAGTGACATGACAAAAGTCAGCATAACAAATCATATGCTAAATAGCTGCAAGTCAAGTTTGTGTATGAGATATCTATCTATCTATTTATCTATCTATCTATCTATCTATCTATCATCTGTCTATCTATATATCTGTCTATTTATCTATCTAGTTCTTTCCATAAATTTTCTTTTGGATTCAGCTCAGGTGATTGGCTGGGCCATTGTGGCAGCTTTGTTTGTTTTTGTCTGAAACCAATTGAGAGTTTCCTTAGATATGAGCTTGGGTCATTGTCTTCTGAACTGTCCACCCTCATTTCATCTTCACCATTCTGGTAGATGGCAGCAAATTTATATCAAGAATGACTTAGTACATTTGTCCATTCATCATTTCTTCAATCATATGAAGTTTGCTGGTGCTGAGTGCTGAAAAAAGTCTCACATCATAATTATCCCACCTCCAAACTTTCCTGTTGGTACATTTTTTGGGATGATATGCGGTGCCTTTTGCCTCCAAACATGGTGTGTCTCATCTGACCAGACTACATTCTCCAAATATTTCACAGGCTTGTCTAAATGTTGTTGAGCGATCATTAACGGTGTTTGGACATGTATTTTGTTCAGCAATGGAGTCTGACATGGTGAGCGTGCACACATGCCATGGAGCTTGAGTGCATTACCTACATATTTTTTAAAACAATCGCACCTGCTGATTCCAGGTTTTTCTGTAGCTCTTCACAGGTTGTTCTTGGCTCTTAGCAACTCTTCTGATAATTCCTCTTTCCACTCTTCTGTTTGAAATTTTGCATGGAGCACCTGGTTGTTGCCTAGATTATGACCCCACAGTGCTTACTGGAACATTCCATAGTTTAGAATTTTTTCTGTAACCAATGCCATCAGTATGTTTTGGAACAATAACATTCCAAAGGTTTTGAGGCAGCTCACTGGTTTTACCTATTATGAGATGTATTCTTGTGTGACACCTTGCTAAAGAGACACCTCTTTATAGAGAATGGCAGGATTGATTTATAATAACTAATAGATTTCAGATGGTGTCATGACTTTCCATGGCTTTTTGCACTTCTGTTTCCTCAATAATTTTTTCCTGTGTCATTTCTAATGTTTACACATAATTTATGGACATCTATGCTTTAACCTCTTTCCTCGTGTGGATTTGATGGGTTGTTACCGACAACTGATGAAACATTAATGTCAGCAGCACCTTTATAAATATATATTTACTTAGAGATCTGGTGGTGTGTTCAATGTCTATTTAATTTTATATAAATTTATATATATATATATATATATATATACTCACATAATATTAGTCTGCATACTGTATATATATATTATACACAAACAACTAGGATTGTGACACAAATAAATAAGGATAGTCATAGACTTGAATGAATGCTGCTTCCTGAAAGGTCTTCAGATCCACTGAACTACAGACCACTTGTGACAAATAAGATCACATTTTGGCAGTTACACGCAAGTAAAGTGATGTGTCTTGTTACACTTTCACCGCACATATCTCCAACAGCGCTTGTTTACTCACAAGGTCACTCTAACAATTCATCTATCTAATTAACTCCATGACTTCGAGGAGTCTTGATATTGATTGAGAATATATTCCGGAATCACTCTTGGAAAGCTGTCTTACCTGTATTATAAATTATCTAAATGATGCTGGAAGTGAAGAGGGTATTTGAGGCTTAGAGACTTCTGACCTACTGTTTACACTGTTATCTTCAAGCAGTCTGTCAATTTTGTTGATGGACTAGCACAAGGTTGTCCTCAGTGGGTGGTATATTTAACCTTTTGATTTTTCATCTATTTTCCTATTATCGCATGGTGTTTTTTTTCCTTTTTCTGCAACTGGATGAGCAATGTTATGCAAGGTCTAAGTAAAGTAATATAACATGGAATGTTTTACAAATGGAAAAATATAATCATTCCCTTATAACATTTATTTGATAAATTAATTTGTATCTTTTTCTAAATAAATTACCTTCTGAAATGATTAAAAAAAATTCTGTATATTATTCTATAATGTACTTTATACTGCAGTATAATTATTTAATGAGGTCTTTACTGAGGTACAATTCTACTATTTCTGCTTTATGTTTTTTGATATGTTGTATAACAGAGGAAAAAATAAATATTTGTATTGGATTAAAACCAAAGCACACATTATTGTCTTGGTAATATATTATATTCAATTTCATCACAGTTTATGGCCGTGTGCACACACTGCGTTTTTACCCGCGTTTTTGCTGCAGAAATTTCTTGAGAAATGTTTGTAATCTTTCTGCAGACATTTCCCAGCAAAACCTATGGGAAAAAAAAATAGCTGTGCGCACACTGCATTTTTTTCTCAAGAAAATTCTTTCTGCAGAATTTCTTCAGAAAATTTCTTGAGAAAATGTGCATGTCACTTCTTTTCCGCAGGTACCTGCGGTATTTCACTCCATTCATTGTAATGTAATCGCAAAATACCGCGGGTATACCGCAGGTAGCAAATGATGTGCAGTATACCCTCGGTATAGCCACGGTTTACCTGCGGTAATGTTCATCACTTCCCTGCAAAACGCAAGAAGAGGAAGTGGAGCAGAGTAAACACACACATATCACACTCCCTGGACGACGCATGGAAGCACTTCCATGTGACCTCCGTCGGGTGCCTGTGCAGTCTGTGTCCCGCTCCAACCCCGCAGCTGCCCGCACTGCAGTGTCAGTGTCTGCCCGCCCTGCAGTGTCAGTGTCTGCCCGCAGTATCAGCAGCTTCTTACACTGCAGTGCTGGCAGCCGCGGGGATGACGAGCACTGACTTCATGAGGTTAGATGAGGTCATTACCTGCTGTAACGATCTCCTGACGTCAGCGCTGTCACTGCCTTCTATGCTCATCTCGCGAGTGGCCCAAGACTGTCACTAGCAGTGACATCACGGGCTCTCGCGGTATTGCTGAGAACGCGGCGGGCATAGAAGTCAGTGACAGCGCTGACATCAGCAGTGCAAGAGATCATCACAGCAGGTAATGATCTCCTCTAACCTCCTGATGGCAGTGCTCGTCATCCCCTGCAGTGACCTGGGCTGACCTATTGATGTTAGCTCAGGTCACTGCATTGCTCTCCCATCCAATGGGGAACATTTTGTTCTTCATTGACTGGGACAGTGACTATGGTATGGATTACGCTGGACTTGGAATTGATTGTTCTTTTCAATAAATTGGTGAAAGAAGGAATGTTTTGGGGAGTGTTTTTTCAAATAAAACTTTTTTTGTTGTCTATTTTTTTTTATTACTGACTGGGTTGGTGATGTCGGGTATCTGGTAGACGCATGACATCACTAAACCAAGGGCCTGATGCCAGGTGACACTACACATCTCGCATCAACCCCATATATTACCCCGTTTGCCACTGTACCAGGGCAATGGGATGAGTTCGGTCGAAGCACCAGGATTGGTACATCTAATGGATGCACTACTTCTGGGATGGCTGTAGCCTGCTATTTTTAGGCAGGGGAGTGTCCAATAACAGTGGACCTCCCTAGTCTGAGAATGCCAGACCACAGCTGTCCGCTTTACCTTAGCTGGTTATCCAATTTGGGGGGGACCCCACGTTTTTTGTTTTAAATTATTTATTTAATGTAAAATAACAGCGTGGGGTGCCCTCTGATTTGGATTACCAGCCAAGGTGAAGCTGCCAGCTGTGGTTTGCATGCTGCAGCCGTCTACTTTACCCTAGCTGGCTACAAAAGATATGGGGGACCTCATGTGGTTTTTTTTTTTTAATTATTTATTTATTTTTTGGCTAAATACAAGGCTAAGCGCCCTTTAGTGCCACATGAAAGTCACTAAAGGGTGCCAGCTGAGAATATGCACGGAGGTGGGACATTATATATGTTTTTCTCATCTATTATCTATCTATCTATCTATCTATCTATCCCTGTATCCATTATTTGTCTGTCTATCTATCGATTATCTATCTATTATCTATATTATTTATTGCAGCTACAGAATAAAAAACCGCAGGGAGCAACCTGCAGGAAAATCGCGGCAAAATCGCAGCAAAAACGCATGTGTTTTTCCTGCGGTTTTGGTGCGTTTTTTACCGCAGGTGCGGTAATCTTCAACTCCCAGAAGTTTCTCAAGAAATTTTCTTGAGAAAAATCACTTTTCTAGTGCGCACATAGCCTATCAGTTTATTTTGTCTTTTATTTTGTTTTAATATAATTCTTTACCAATATTTTTTGGAAACAATAATGGATAACATAAAAGGATTATATTTTTCACGATTGCCTGTTTTGTCACCTGCTTTGAGACAGCCCCCACAGTCCCTATCATCTGCAGGCAACAGACATAACCCAGCAGCCTTTGTTTCGTCTTCCTGGCCTCATAGCTCCTATCATTCAGGTGCAGCTGGCATCACCCGACAACTTCCGCTCCATGTGTAATTCCAAATGTCCCCTTCCTGACCAAAGTACTGTGAAGTCAGTTCCACTTGAGTCCCGATTGTGGAAAAGAGAAAGATTTATTGTATGGAACGGGGACCCAAGCACCACCAACCACAAATTTGGATGCCACACATGGAATGGAAGTTGCAGGGTGATTCCAGCTGCGGTGGCTGGAAAAACAGTACTGGTGATGTCTGCTGCCTGTGGATGATGGGCACTGTGTTAGCAAAGGGCTGTGCCACAGCAAGTAACAGAGTGGGGACTCGAGCATTTAGGTCAGGTACAAATGGTGCTTGGTTGAGCACTAGACGTTTCGATCACCCCTATGATCGATCTAGTACCGAGCAGTGACAAGCACGGCCAACCCTTGCACTATACTACACCAATATTTAGGGCATAAAAAAGTAACAGGAAAGCTTCTCTGGATTTTTTATATACTACTATTTGAGTTAACTTGGCTCTTAATAGGTGCTATACAATATTTGATTTTTCATGTAGAATGTATTTTTATACTCTGTTCTTTCTAGAAGCTTTTCATCCATAGAAACCTGTTTATACCAATATTTTATTTTCATGTAAAGTGAAATAAGATCACCCTCTGCCTTCCCTAAACTTTAACAAATTAGAACAATTACTTTAAAAATGTATTGGATTAACAAACACATTTTCTGTAGTGTTCCCATTACTGAGCTTTACTATTATGCCCTTTCACTGTGAAAAAGTATGCATTATGCTCCCAGCAGTGCCAGCTTCTTCTCCTAAATTATTAATAAGGTGATAATCAGAATGTTAATGAGGCCGGTTAGATTTTGATGAATTACATTAATGTACTTCTGTACTAATGTGAACTAAAATAATTTTTTGCTGTTTAAAACTTGCATGTCTAATGAGATTTTCAGCTTTCCCCATTTATGGTGTGGCTTTTTTGCAAGTCTTTTGATTAAACAGTGTAGAAATGCTGTGCACCTGCTGATTTTTACATTGCCACTGATATATTATTTTTTTCACTATATTATAGATAATTAGAATTGTGTTCAATAGGATTTTTTATTTATCCAATAATATCATAATTCATGAACAAATCTCAACATACCAGTAAGCTACAAATGTCTTTCCTTACCTCTTCTCCTAATGTTAGGTATCACAAGAAACTAAAATGTGTATATTTTATTTTATGGTGCCCAATGTGAACATGCATGTAAATGTCCACACCTTTGTCTGCTATTCTAGCTTTAATTGCTCATCAGCAGTGGATAAGTCATGTTTCTGCACTGAGATGCAGTGCCACTTATCTTTTACAATAGGTGCCATTCATCCCCACCACTAATTTAGCAGTAATGTGCACATACAGTACTGATTCAGTCTCACTCTGGTTCAGGGTGATGAACACTCAGCACACATTAGATGATCAAACAGCGCAGCAGTCAGTGAATCTGCACTCTGGCAAGCACTGTCACTGTACTAAGCATTACTTAAAATTACTATTAGAGATAAGCTGTATCATTACTTATAGGAAATAAGTCAGCAGTTTTTTTTACCTCATCTGTGAACAGCATGATGTAGGCAAAGGGGTCCTGAATCCAACTATAGAACAAGCTTTCAGTAGTGAATCCAACTATATATCACTTAGATTACTGGGTGCAGCAGTTGTAACATAATCACAAAGTTTAGGTTTAGCCATGTAGGAGAGCTGAGAAACCTATCCCACCCGCATCAGGCTCTCAATACAGATTGCACATTGACATTGAGGTGTCAATCAGAGGAGAGGGCATTCATGACATTGTAATCCCTGCAATGAAAAGTCCTACTGCTTAAACATAGCAAATAAACAACAGATCGGATCTTGACAAGACAGATATACCTGAATTTTCTGTGTTAACCCTGACAGCATGCTATCATGAACTTACATAGCAAAAATCTGCAAACAGATTCCCTCTGAGGAAATGAAAAGACTGGTCATTACTCTGCTTGCTACTTTTTAAACAACTCATCATTGGAATGATAGTGGTATTATTTGAGGGATTCACTACCAGTCTGGTGCTGAAAACATAAGCAGTGCAGCAGTTAGTCAGCGTGTGCCCTGATTGGCTATGTGACTATACTAACACTGTATGTACTGACAGCTGCTTAAAATTGTATATTACTAATAAATAGACTCGTAGACCCTTTCCCATTACTAACCTCAGACTTGATGACAGCTGTGATTTTTTTTTTACAAATCACAGCTGTCATTAACCCCTTAAATTACCCCGATTGTAATCAAGATGAGCCTGGTAGAGTGTCAGACTTGTCTTATCTAATGAATACAACAATTCTAAGGTGGTTGCAGGCTGCAGACTGCCATTATTAGGCTGGGGGGGGCTAATAACCAGGGGGAGGCCTGAGAATACTAGCCATCAGCTGTCCGCTTTATCTTGGCTGGGTATCAAGATTGGGGGGCACTGCATGCCGTCCTTTTTACTAATTTATTTAAATCATTTTTTAAAAAGCCTCATGGGGTCTCTCATATTTTGATACACAGCCAAAATAACGCACACAGTTATCTTTGCTGGGTATCAATATACGGGAGACCCTATGCCACTTTTTTTTTCCAATTATTTATTTATTCTTACACTCCACAACCAATCACAGATGCCAACACACCGGCAGTCTGACTGCAACCAATCACAGTGTAAGTTGAAACTTGGGACTCCAAATAGATGGTACAAGGTGATTTTATTCAGAAGAGTTGATAGGACCAGCACAAATAGATATTTCAGTCATGTAAGACCTTCATCAGTGTGCCTGATTAAGGTCCTGTAGTAGCGTGACGAGCGGCGCTGATAAAACATGGTGTCCACCGCTGTGATCAGTAATAGTGTGAGCTGCACTACTCTTGCACAACCGCCAGAAGTGCCGTGTATATCTATTTTATCATGCAACCAATCACAGATGTTATCACAGAGGGTGAGCAGGGGAAGCAATGAAAATGCATGAGAGCTAATGAGTGGACCTGGAAGTAGTTTAAACCACGTGGGAGTCTCGGTAAGCATACTATAACTTACTCTAATCCCCTAGCCCTTACTAGCACCATTTATAAAACAATGTTCGGGTCCCCGTAAACTTATTTGAAGTTCAATGTCCAGGCTCATGTTTGGGTTGAAGTCTTTTCTATTAAGTCTGGCTCCACCGAAACGAAATTTTTAGGCCATCTCTAGTCCTTTTGACTTTCTGATGTCATAGCTACAGGGAGAGTTCTGCATAAATGCGTGAAAGGTGAATGGGAGGGAACAGATCATGCGGTCAGGACCAGGTGGGTGGTGGTGAGCAGTGGAGGGGCAAAAGAGGTCAGCAGTGAGTATAATGATTTGTTCTTACTTTTTCATGGTCGATAGGATTCAAAAAAAAGGTGGTATGTAGCTGTCATTTTGCTAAGTCCTTATGGAAACAAATTATAAAAAGATGCACTTTAATTTATTCACTCATCTCTAATCATATTGCTTTATCAATATAATCAATTAATTTATTACATTTTTGCTTATAGTATACTTGATTGTACCTCTCCCTGTTTTACTCAAAGATGTTTTGTTTTATGTTACGGTGAGAAATGTTGAAAGGGAGGATCGGCAACAATCTAGCTATCTCTTGCTTGCAATCGATAGTTAAATCAAGTCCAACATAAGTATTTTGTATTTATTTCTCTTTAGCACATTGACTCTTGTTATTGTTTTAACCTCACTTGTAAATACATCTTCTAAATGCCTCACTACATGAGACTGACTTTTTTGGATGCTTTCCATATCGGTTTTGTTGGAAAATTAAAGCTATGCTAACATTGTAACCTGTAATATGTGTAAAACGTACCCTACTGTCCCTAAAAGGGTACAAATTGCAGATTTGATTGATCATTTATGTCTTTTATGTGGCTTACAAAGCATGCAATGTTTCACAAATGTTTAACTGTTTTACGCTTTTTATTGCTGGAACCTCACATCTAAATAAACATTCCGACTGCTTCACTACATGAGACTGTGACTTTTTGGCTGCTTTCCATATCAGTTTTGCTGGAAGGTAAAAGCTACAAACATACAATAACCTGGAATATTTGTACAATTTACTAAACATTTCCTAAAAATGTAAATGCTGCAGATTTCTTTAATCCAATTATCATGTCTATGTAATTTTCTAAGGCTGAAATGCGTAAAAAATTAACTTTTAATCTAAAGCATCACATAGGCTAATGAAGCAGAACTATTTTGGTGGGGTAACTCTTCAAAAAAGTCGAATCCTATTTTGGAACTTTTAGTAACACCTCTATATTCATGATTGAAAGCCTGGATATAATCTCCATAATTATACAGACTATCAATCACTCAGACATGTCCAGAGAGGCATTATTAGAAGTTCCAAAGTAGGACTAGTCTAGGGAAAAAGATGTTCTGTCAGTCTAGTCTTCCTTTCTTTGAATGTGATATGCTACAGGTTAAAAGTTTATTCTTGAAACACTACAGTATTAATAAACACATAAAACATCTTATTAGAATAAAGACGTCTGCACCCATATCTTTATAGCAACAGTTAGGGAACCAAACAGGTTCTATTTAAATCCTCTTCTCGTATATCATGAGTGAGTCAAAATAAAAATGTATTGCCATCTACAGTGTGTGAAAAATTGTTAGGAGTTTATAATTTTGATTAGTAATTTATTATTGAACAACAATATAGTCAGTCAATCCAAAAAAATAATAAACCTAAAACCTGAATATTTAGGAAAATTAAAGTATTAATGTGAAGAATTATTATGTAACCAAATGAAAAAACGTACATTGTTTATTTTCATCTGTTAAAGTGAGAATAAAAAATAAAAAACTCAAAATCTACAAACATACATTCCTGGCATTTCCAAAAAAATCTCAGTGACCAATATAACCATAATAAACCTTAAATCCATTGAGTCTGCCAGTTTCTTTATCTATTTACAATCAACTTTTTGGGCAGCACCAACCACAGCCTCCCAGGCAATGTTCAGAGAGGTGAATTTTCTTTCCTTGTAAATTTTCCATTTAGGAAATGCCCACATGCTCTCAATAGGGTTCAAGACAGGGGAGGAAGGTTACATGTCACTATTGTTTAATCTTTAAAATGGTTGCCAGTCTAAAGTGATAAGTCTGCTCTATGTGACTGCTGACATGAATTCTCCCAATGCACACATGCAGTGAGGAGTCGCAAGTTTGTGAACCAAGAGTGGCAGCAATGTGACCGCAATTGTGTGCTATCCATGCTCCCAGCCAGAACCTAGGTAGTGGGCGCAGCCTCCCTTAATACACTGGACAACCACTCCTACTAGTTGGGTGTGCCTATGCCAAACACTTGTATAGAGTATAGACAAAACAGACTGACTGCACTCACCGAACTGACGTGTGAACAAGTGCATAACTGAACATGGCATAAAATACAAAAAAAGACAGTTTGCATTAGAGTGCAAACTGTCTTTTTTTGTACTTGTACAGAGTAGGCCTGCACCCACTAGCCGCATTCTTGCTGGAAACATCTACAACAATTGTTGCTTCATGACTGCTGTTCCTGGCTCAGAAAATGGCAAATCTGAGCACACAGCATGTACTGGGAGGATTCCTAAGTCCACACTCACATAGAGTGAGTGCAAACTTATCACTTTAAACCTGACAACCCCTTTAAGGCCTTTACTGCTTAGTCAAGTAGTGGAGACGTCGATGCATGTGATGGAGCTTTCTCCTGTAGAAAAGTCATGGTTTTCTTTAAAGATGCAGATTCCTTCTTTTACCGCAGCTTGTAGAAAGTGTCTTCTAAAAACTAGTTTGGGAGTTGATCTTGAGCCCATCTTAATCCCCAAAAGGTACAATCTTTAATACTAAAAACCCATAAGAATAGCAGTGTAACAGTTCCCCAGCTCCACCTTGGGGTCCATGCCTGTTTGTCAAGACTAAAGGCCGCTTTACACGCTGCGACATCGCTCAAGCGATCTCGTTGGAGTCACGGAATTTGTGACGCACATCCGGCCGCGTTAGCGATGTCGTTGCGTGTGACACCTATGAGCGATTTTGAATAGTCACAAAAACATTAAAAATCGCTCATCGGTGACATGCCCCCCTATTCTTGATTATCGTTGCAGCTGCAGGTACGATATAGTTCATCGCTCCTGCGGCAGCACACATCGCTATGTGTGACACCGCAGGAACGAGGAACCTCAGCTTACCTGTGGCCGCCGGCAATGAGGAAAGAAGGAGCTGGGCAGGATGTTACGGACGCTCATCTCTGCCCCTCCGCTTCTATTGGGCGGCCGCTTAGTGACGTCGCTGTGACCCCGAAAGAACCGCCCCCCTAGAAAGGAGGCGGTTCGTCGGTCACAGCAACATCGCTAGGCAGGTAAGTAGTGTGTGACGTGGACTGGCGATGTTGTGCGCCACGGGCAGCGATTTGCCCGTGTCACACAACCGATGGGGCGAGTACGCACCCTAGCGATATTGGTCACGATATCGCAGCGTGTAAAGCGGCCTTTACTCTCATCTCCTGAGGCCATAATACCTTTAAAAAAATCTGTCTTCAGATATTTGGTGCCCAGTCTTCATGTTTCAACATACTGTATGTATCTTGTTTAGTGGTTGTGGTTTAGTGGTTTTGTGACCCTGTGAATTGCGTGCATCATAACTTTTGATAATTCTGTGATCACACACTAATATCTTAGCAATTTCAAGACTGCTGCACCCTTTGAAAGACGTTTAATGATGTTTGACTTTTAAGTTAGTAAATCTCTTTTTGACCCATTTTGTCTGAGGAAAACAAGCTGCCTAAGGCCGGTTTCCAGCATCTGGCATTTTGCCGCTTTGCTGGATCTGTCACACTCTAGTACAGTGCAATACAGTACAATAGCATCACAACAAGCTCCGGTCACATGCTTCGTTCCCATGACAGCATGTGACCGGAGCTTGCCACAATGCCATTGTACTGTATTGCACTGTACTGGAGAGTGACGGATTTGACAAAGCGTCGAAATTCCGGATGTGTGAAACCGGCCAAATACTTTGGTACACCTTGATAACAGGGTTTAAATACATAGGCTACACCCTCCCTCATTACACAAATTTGCATCACCTGATATGATTCATTCAATAAACATTCAAGTTTATACAGCTCGGAGCTGGAAAATCTGTATAAAAATGATATGGTGAAAATTCTCGGTTGCCTAATAGTGGTGCACAAAATGTATTATAGATAATGATATATAAAAATAAGACATGCATGGTAGTTATGAGGTTAACAGATTCATACAATGTCCAGATTAATAATTGTTTGCTTTTTTATTTGTCTTGAACAGTGCTACATAAACAAGAATGATAATACTTTGCGGCTCATATCGTCTTACTTTTTTAGTACCATTGCACATTTCGATATCTTGTAATTGCCAATAGTTTGTTTATAATTATTTTGCCTTGAATGTAAAATAAACTTTTTAATATCTGTTTACATAGTATTTATGAAAATTAGCTTCTTATGTTTGAATTGTTAGGTGTAAGGATTAAGATGTATAATCCATATGGTTAAGCCTCTGATTTCTGATCAAACACTTTCCTTTCTCATCTCACCATGCGCACTGCTTTTGAAATATCATAGATTTGCTTTTATACATTGGGCAATAAAGAAAAAGTGTTTCATATTTTCCTTTGATATCAAAAGTACAAAAGACTGTGTAAACTCTTTCTTTGCCTGGGACAATATTTTTGATGTGCAGGCAACAGATGAACATTTGTTTCTATGTTGTGGTGATGACAAACAGCAATGGTTTTATCACAAAGTCGATTCAAATATATTTATCTGCGGGATGAAAGCCTATTTATCTCTGCTTATATTATGAGTTGTGGGAGAGACGTATTAAATATGTAAATAATTATTAGTAATACGCACAAACAAACCTATTTACACTAATTAGATAATTTACACTAATTAGATAGTCAAGGTTAAGTTATTATTAAGCATATTGGATTTGTATCTATGCACAGACAGAGATGACTCTAAGGGGTACTTTGCACGCTGCGACATCTCTAGCCGATGCTTGCGATGCCGAGCGCGATAGCACCCGCCCCCGTCGAACATGCGATATCTTGTGATAGTTGTCGTAGCGAACATTATCGCTATGGCAGCTTCACACGCACTTACCTGCCCTGCGACGTCGCTCTGGCCGGCGACCCGCCTCCTTCCTAAGGGGGCAGGTCGTGCGGCGTCACAGTGACGTCTCACAGCAGGCGGCCAATAGAAACGGAGGGGCGAAGATGAGCGGGATGTAAATATCCCGCCCACCTCCTTTCTTCCGCATAGCCGGTGGAGGCAGGTAAGGAGATGTTCCTCACTCCTGCGGCTTCACACACAGCGATGTGTGCTGCCGCAGGAACAAGGAACATCGTATCTCCTATTGGTGCGACATTATGAAAATGTCCGACGCTACACAGATCACCGATTTATGACACTTTCGCGATCGTTTATCGGCGCATCTAGGCTTTACACGTTGCGACGTTGTTACTGGCGCCGGATGTGCGTCACTTTCAATTTGACCTTGACGATATCGTAGTAGCGATATCGCAGCGTGCAAAGTACCCCTTAGGTTTCACACAGATGGTCATTTTATAGCTCCATATATACAGTATGTCCAAAAGTGAGTACACTCTCACATTTTTGTAAATATGTTATTACATCTTTTCATGGGACAACACTGAAGATATGACATTTTGATACAATGTAATATAATCAGTGTACAGCTTGTATAACAGTGTAAATTTGGTGTGCCCTCTAAATAACTCAACACACAGCCATTAATGTATAAGCTGCTGGCAATAAAAGTGATTACACCCCTACTAGAAAATGGCCAAAGTGTGCTTAATTAGCCATTTTTCCCATCCAATGTGGAGCAGGTGTGTTAAATTTGCACTTATTGCTTACACCCTCTCTCATACTGGTCACTGGAAGTTCAACATGGCACCTCATGGCAAAGAATTCTTAGAGGATCTGAACAAAAAAACTTTTTGCTCTACAAAAAGGTGTCCTAGGCTATAAAAAGATTGTCAACACCCTGAAACTGAGCTTCAGTACGGTTGCCAAGACCACACAGCAGTCTAACAAGACAGGCTCTATACCATGATCGACCAAACAAGTTGAGTGCACATGCTCAGTGTCATAACCAGAGGTTTTATTTACAAAATAGACCTATAAGAGCTGCCAGCATTGTTCCAGAGGTTAAAGGGCTGGGGGGTCAGCCTGTTTGTGCTCAGACGATATGGCACACACAGCGTCAAATTGTTCTGCATGGCTGTCATCTCAGAAGGAAGCCTCTTTTAAATATGATGCACATGAAATCCTGCAAACAGTTTGCTGAAGACCAGCAGACTATGAACATGGATTACTGGAACACTGTCCTGTGGTCTGATGACACAAAGCTAAGCTTATTTGGTTCACATGGTGTCAAACATGGGTGGAGGCAAACAGGAGAGAAGTATAACGCTAAGTGTGTCTTGACTACAATCAAGCATTGTGGTGGGAGTGTCATGCTTTGGGGCTGCATAAGTGCTGCTGGCTGTGAAGAGCTACAGTTCATTCAGGGAACCATGAATGCCAACATGCACTGGGACATTCTGAAGCAGCACATGATCCCCTCCCTTCAGAAACTGTGCCACAGGGCAGTATTCCAACATAATGACCTCAAACACACCTTGAAAATGACCACTGCTTTGCTAAAAAAGACTGAGGGAAAAAATGTTGGACCTAAACCCTATTGAGCATAAGTGGAGGATCTTCAAATTAAAGATGGAGGCGTACAAGGTCACTAACATCCACCAGCTTTGTGATGTCATCATGGAGGAGTGGAAGAGAAGAGGTTAAGGAACTTCTTTAAAATAATGTTGACCACACAAACTTTTGACAGTTTGGGCAAAATTTGGCCATTTTCACTTACAGTAAGAGTGTACTCACTTTTGTCATCAGAAGTTTAGACATTAATAGCTGCGTATTGAGTTATTTAGAGATACACTAAATTTACACTGTAATACAAGCTGGACGCTGACTACGACTACTTTACATTGTGTTAAGGACTCATATCTTCAGTGTTGTCCCATGAAAAGATATAATAAAATATTTACGAAAATGTGAGGGGCGTATTCAATTTTGTGATATGCTGAAAGCTATATTAAGAGGTGAAGAACACAAAAGAGGAATTAGGAAAAGCTTTTTTCAACTAAAAAAATAGTGAAGTAAATTTAAAATCATTTAAAAAAATAAGAACACCCTATTTCATTTTTTTTCATTCAATTGCTTGTACAACTTTTAGTAGCAATACCTTAAGTAATTGTTTCCTGTTTGACTATCATTGTTTCACATTATTCTGGAATAATTCTGTGTTACTCTCCTTTATAATGTGGGCCAATGTTGTTTAAGTTCATTAACGTTTGTAGTCATTCGCTTATACACAGTCCTCTTAAGGAGGTATTACCATCTCCAAAATCCTATTGCAATATGTAATATGTGTAACAATAATAAAATTAGCAAATCTTTTGAATTCGAAATGTATCAAAACCATATAATTTGTATCTAGAATAGAGGATATACTAACATATAACCATGAAAAACCTCTAAAAAACAATTTTATTAAATATTCATTAAAAACTCCCAATGTAAAAACTTTGGGGTCATACCCAATAGTTCAACACTAGACAAAAAGTCGTGATTGTGAATAGTGTATAAGGTCCTAAAAATAGGGCAGTAGGCCAAGGGCGTGCGCCCCCCGTTCGTGATTTTTAAAGGGTATCGCAATATGGGATGGAGGGACCTAGTATTCCCTAATGTTTATCCCTACCTGGCAACGGAGGTGAATACACCTTAAAGTTTTTGGGTGCCCCCGTTCCTCGGTGGCTAGCCCTAAATGCCCCTGTCACTATTCCTGGCCTATAACCACCACCAGTGCATTGTGTTGGCGTGATTAAGTGGTCATGCGTCAAAAGTCCTACGTCGAGACCTTATATAAATCAAACACAGATATTGTACATCACCAGTATTCCAGTTATATAGTTTCAAACACTATCCACCCTCAATCATTAATTCAGCTAGTACATCATATTGTTGAGGGAGATATCAAAAGGAATTTCTGGGGAGATGAAAAAAGGTCTTGACAGAAGGTATGATAGGCCCAACTGTCGTAGTACTTATCTTGCCAGGACCGTTATTACTCCCATTGCTCCCGACGTGCTTCTCCCCAATATAGCGGGGTTCATCAGGGGAGATGTAAATTGCAAGTTGTCACTATCCAAATTAGGAAATCAATCTCATGCTTCCATATGTCTTCCTATAATTAGGTCGTTTTCAGTTACCCTGTGGGGGTCCGGCTGCTGTCCTGGATTACCCTGTCACGTGCTGATTGTAATGGTGAAAATCTCCTCCCAGATCAACAATGCATCATAAGGGAGGGTCTGAAGACAGTGAGTGCTTGGAATAGCAGCGTTTCACTGTGGCACTGACTACTTAATAGTCTGACTATTAAGTAGTCAGTGCCACAGGGAAACTCTGCTATTCCAAGCACTCACTGTCTTTAGACCCTCCCTTATGATGCATTGTTGATCTGGGAGGAGCTTTTCACCATTACAATCAGCACGTGACGGGGAAATCCAGGACAGCAGCCGGACCCCCACAGGGTAACTGAAAACGACCTAATTATAGGAAGGACATATGGAAGCATGAGATTGATGGCCTAATTTGGATAGTGACAACTTGCAATTTACATCTCCCCTGATGAACCATGCTATATTGCGGAGAAACGCGTCGGGAGCAATGGGAGTAATAACGGTCCTGGCAAGATAAGTACTAGGACAGTTGGGCCTATCATGCCTTCTGTCAAGACCTTTTTTCATCTCCCCAGAAATTCCTTTTGATATCTCCCTCAACAATATGATGTACTAGCTGAATTAATGATTGAGGGTGGATAGTGTTTGAAACTATATAACTGGAATACTGGTGATGTACAATATCTGTGTTTGATTTATATAAGGTCTCGACGTAGGACTTTTGACGCATGACCACTTAATCACCCCAACACAATGCACTGGTGGTGGTTATAGGCCAGGAATAGTGACAGGGGCATTTAGGGCTAGCCACCGAGGAACGGGGGCACCCAAAAACTTTAATGTGTATTCACCTCCGTTGCCAGGTAGGGATAAACATTAGGGGATACTAGGTCCCTCCATCCCATATTGCGATACCCCTTAAAAATCACGAACGGGGGGCGCACGCCCTTGGCCTACTGCCCTTTTTTTAGGACCTTATACACTATTCACAATCACAACTTTTTGTCTAGTGTTGAACTACTGGGTATGACCCCAAAGTTTTTAGATTGGGAGTATTTTAATGAATATTTAATAAAATTGTTTTTTTAGAGGTTTTTCATGGTTATACGGAATTAGAAATGTAGTATAGTTCACCTGATTAGCTACGTCTCTTACCAAATGTGCAGGGCATTGCAGTAACTTAGGTATCCATGGTTATGACCACTAGCAACTAACTGATTGTCCCTAGATGAGTGATCTTACCCATGGATACCTATGATTTAATACCCCACACATGAGGTAAGAGACATTGCTCAGCAGGAGAACAATACTACATTTCTAATTTGAGGTATTTGCTAAATTATTATTTTTACACTAACTACATATTGGGCTAGGATGTTGGGGATGGGAATAACATTTTAAGGTCCCAGCTTAGCTTTTCAATTGGGTTGAGCTTTTGACTTTGACTGGACCGGACATCTTTTTTTTTCAACCATTATGATGTAGATGGCCTCATATGTGACTCTAGAACACTTTGCGATACAGAGGAATTCTTGGTGAACTCAATAAGTGCAAAGTGCTCAGATTTTGAGGCTGAAAAATAAAAACAAATCATCGTTTCTTCACATCTTGCTTGACGGTTGGTTTGGGATTTTGTGCTAATATACTATGTTTAGTTATCACCAAACACAGCACAGAGCATTGTAACTCAGTATCTCCAGTATCTCCATTTTGTTCTCTTCGGTCCAAAAGAGCGCTGTAGCAGAAGCCTTGTGGTTTGTTACAAACTTTCACTTTTCTGCCATGTTCTTTTTTAGAAAATAGAGGATTTTTCCTGTTCCCTCTCCTAAACAAGCCTGCTCAGCTACAGCACAGAGACGTTGTGCGCTGAACTCCTGTTAGGGTCAGTGTATGTGTGCGTGGCTGTTTTTTATTTCAGAACCTCTATCATCCAGCAAAAGGAAAAGAGGAAGAATGGACAGATGCCAAACTATCTATTCCCTTCATTGCTTGCTGCCACCATGAGAGCCTTGCCTGTTAATGACATCATCGACATGTGACCTGCAGTGACCTTTAAGGCCTGAATATGCGACAGTAAAAAAAAAAAGAGAATCGATCTTCAATGCCTCTTCTTCCTACTATCATAGCTCCGGCCTGTTCACTCTAGGCTGGGATATATTGCAGTGATCAGGCCTCAGGGATCACTGCATGTTGCTCATCCTTGATGCCTGGTCACAACCGGAAGTCCTGGCCTAGAATAAACAAACTGGTGAATACTGAGCATGATGGAAAATAGAAGAGGTGGCTCTGAGGACTAAGTGGTGGGAAGCAAACAGCTGAGAAGCCTGATGGGTGAGCAGTGAGATGAGTAAAAGTGGTTTCATTTTACATCCAACAGTTATTATGCTCTGGGTTGTGACGATACCCCAAAGCATGATAAGGAACATTGAATTCCTGGAGAATAACTTTGTTACAAATCATATTTTGAATTTTTTTCAGATCTGTTGCCTAATAGTCCCACTTGCTGATAAATAATCTATCAAAGATATTTGATTAGCAATACCTGGCTGCTACTTACTCTCCTAATTCCTATATAAGCATTTGGCCTAGATATTGGTAAATACATATAGACACAGTGTAATTTGTTGTGTGATTATGTTCACTTGAGGTTGTTAAGGTTAATGTTAAGACCTTGTAATGACCAGATGCTTTTTTTTAGTCCGTCCTGACACCATAAAATTGAGTCTACTTTTTCCTCCCATAACTTTAAATATTTTTTTAGAACTCTTATATGCTCATTTGCAAGATACCTTGAAAATATATCAACCTTGACCTTAATTTACATGGGACTGTTCCTTTTAGGCTACGGTCACAACAACACCATATTTTCTCAATTAAATAAAAATGGTCCAATTATGCAAATCAGACTCTGATGTGAGTTTCATCAGAGACTCATCAATTTCATCAGAGTTTGATCAGAGTGGGATCTGTTTTTCTCAGATTTAGAGAAGGATAAAAAAAGTTTCCACTTCTCCATTCTGTCATTCCTTGAAAATCTGACACACTTGGATGTCATTCAAGTGCTGACTGATTTTTTCATGGGCCAATAGACTTCAATTATAGAATGCAATCCGATTTCTGAAGGCAAATCGTATGTGCTACAATTATTGGGTAGACATCTGCACTGCCTCATTGAATAACATTGGCCCAAGAGCAATCTGGTGTTTTGTCAGATCAAAATTGAACCAAAAATACGATCATCTGCCCGAACCTATGCAAAGACAAAAGGCAGCCATAAAACAAAAAAAAAACTTTTCAAAGGAATTATGAATGGAATTATCATGTCTTCCTTTGCTTAAATAAACGGCTAGCATTTACAAATGGAGCCTAAATACTGTTGTCAGTTAATCCTTATTTCTTTCAATTGGAAAGACCAATGCAGAAAAGTAGGAAAGAGGCACTAATTTTGTTCCTTTGGGCTTTGTCACATTTGTATAGTCATTTTGGCAGAGCCTTTGACAATGATTATGAAATGAGCCCCCAATGCTATGGTTAAGCCTAAAATAACTATAAAACTATTTTATGACTTGGGAATTATAGTATAATATTGTATATTATACAATGTGTCTAAATGTCATTTATAAGGAGTTTACCAAGTAATTCTACAATGCATGGAAAAATATGCACTATTACAGATACAAGGGTCACCTTGTCGCGGTTGTTGGGCTCACATGAATTGGCCAATTCATGCTCTAAGTACCTTCATTTATCTAAGTATATTCCATCTAACCTTAATGCAGTTTAAATTTCATGTATTCTATGTTTGCATATATCTTATTTCTTACAGAGTACTACTGTATTCTTTTGTTTGTGTTTCATGTAGTCATAGGAGCTCGCACCTGTTCACTTTCATTTGGAGATGCTGGACAGTTTTTTTGTACTATAAAAACTTGGCTTTAATAGCATGTGGTAAGATAGTGCTTGCACATTTCTGGCATAGATAATATGTATCTGATTTTGCTAAATTGCAATAATTTTATTTAAGTTAAAGAGCTGGGACCTGTTACTTGTCCTGATAAATAGTAGCAAACTATCAGGTCAGAAAATATAAATTTTGCTGCTACTGATAAAAAAGTAGCTTATAGAGGACTATGTAGATTGGATTCAAATGATAGCAGGAGTAGGTCTATAAGGGTTTTCATCTTCTACAAAAATATGAGAATGTTATGATTCACTGACAACAAGCAACAAACTTTTAGGAGATCTGTATGTAATTAGTAAGTTATAGACATTTTTATTATACATTGATTATGCTCTTTTTACATAACATTAAACTACATTTATAAGCCTATTAAATTATTGATTAGTATTTTTGTTTTAAAATTCACAATATTTCAGTTTTGGTTCCAGATTTTAGATATTTTCTTCTTTGGATGGGTCCCTTAGTATATCTATCACCTGAATAATCTTTATAAATGAAGAACAATACAATAATCCCTGTATATGGATTTAGGATATAGTAATATGATCGATTGTCATACATATTTGCCAGTTGATTAAATAACTTTTATACTAATTATATATTTCTCTGGATATGTTATTTGAACAATTATCCTGATCACCCTTGGAAAATCTTATCTTAAAAAGGAAAAAATATATAGCATACAGTATCTAGACTTTCTTGTTTATCCCCCATGGGTAACATTATAGTATCACACACTATCTTTGACAGTTCTTTTTTGTCAAGCTCAAACTGAGTGATTTTCTTTTCTTCAACAGAAAAAGAATCTTAGAATTCTAAGGCCTTGTCAGCAAAATGCTTTTATTTTTTATGCTCAACTTGAGGAACACTTTGTCCTTCTGAATGGCTGAATAGCTCTCCAGCAGATTAGAGAGCAACATCTGGCACTTTTTGTGCAGAACTATATAAATGTTTGCCATGTCTCTCAGATTAGATTATAATGGGACTAAAACTTTACCTCTGCTACAAAGTGAAACATTTCTGTACTATACAGATGACATGTTGCCAATATGCTTGGCATCCTTAAAATATAACTGCACTTTAAGGAGGCTTTTTAGAACTAACTATGTTTGTGTACATAAGGGACAAATCTATAGCTGGCTTCTAGCTACTGAATGACTTGTACTCTCTTTGTTTCTCTTTTTCTTCTGCTTCCTACCACTATTTTTCCACTCCCCTCTCCATATGCATATATAGGCAGGCAGATTTGTAGACAGATTTGACCAGTTTTTGAGAGTGATTGATTTGCAAAAGGCTCATGCAAATTACTGTATTTTTCGTCTGAGAGCTCCCGGTTAAAAAAAAACTAATTTCACTTGGTTCAATATGTTGGAGGGTAACTGATCAATTTTTTTCACTGACCTATTTGGCATGTTAAAAAGATCACGAGTTTCCACTGAGAATCAGAAAGGACTCACCCATTTAAGTGTTTGGGTCCATAAAAAAGAAAATCGAACTTCAATTGAATGGTGAGAAAATGGTCATGTGCACCTATCCTAAAGGTGAAAAAGTGACAGATAAGTGGTTTTGATTAATAATATATATATTACAAAGCAGTTGCACATTCTACTTACCCTCTCTTAGCATTGCGTATACTAATAAAACAATATCTTTAATAATTCATTTAGCAAAGACAAAAATATACAGATGTTTAGATTCATCAAACAACAGACTCCCCCAAAAAACACCATTTGACTGAACTTGGTTGTTTTTATAATTCACAAAAAAATGATGACTAGAGATGAGCGAACTTGAGGCTCAAGGTTCGAGGTTTGGGTATGGAAACTTACTTCCAAAAAACAAGGCTTGGGTTCAAGGTTCGAGTGAGTGATGAGTGCAAACCACTCAAGCGAACAGCGCATGCTTGGGTATGAGTGATGCACTCCCTGTGTGTGGCACTTGCAGTGTTTGATCGGCTCACATTTGGGGTAAAATCAGTGTGATCATATGTAATGTGCACACACAAACACCCCCAAAAAATGCTTTATAAACCCCACCCACCCTGTCTCAAAACTCTTTTGCTTATGAACCATTAGCAGAACACTTCTAGGCCAGGGTGGGCAGGGTTTATAATTTTTGTGGGGGAGGGGGTTGTGTGTGTACACTACATCTCATTTTACCCCAAATGTGAGCTTCATCAAACACTGCACAGCTTACACAGGGCATGCATCACTCATACCCAAGCTCGTTTGAGTAGTTCATACTCGTCACTCCCTCGAACCTCAAACCCGAACCTTGTTTTTTTTTCGGAAGTCTGTTTCCGAACCCGAACCTCAAACCTCAGGTTTGCTCATCTCTAATGATGACAAAGTGAAATAGTGCAATGTGACCATAACTACATATTTTCCTCTAGTGTGAATGATCGACTTCATATCTTTCCTCTTTTTAGGCTCATTTTCTATCTTGGATGAATAAAATTTGCTAAATTGACATTGGTATTATGTGAATACATTTTTAAATAGTTTATAAAAGTTGTACATTTCAAATCTCAGTTGACCCACATTTGCGTTTTTATAAGTGTTATTAGCTTTAAAAGCTTTAACAAATTGTTGGATGATACAATATTTGTTGGTAAATGTTTGATTTCTAGAGAATTTTATTTCTCATCTATTTTTATGCTTTACATTTATTTTACCATTTGTTATATAAATGTAACAGTGATGTGGTTGATGTTTATCAACCACTTTTCAACTATTTCCCTTAGGAAACCATGTAATGTATTCACTATGTATGCCTTGAGCACTTATTTTCAGTTGCTGACACAAACAACATATGCTTCTTGACATTATACATCTATTCACAAGAGGCATTGGTCAGTAATTACAAGCTTTATATTGCAGACTTTGATGTATCACTTTAGTAGCACATCATCTGTGCTTTCGCTTAATGTTTACATCTTTTTTTAATTCTCAGGCTTTCCCTACTGTGTGGTAACATCCATTTTTTTATATATTTAGTGCCTACAATTTTGAAGTCAGGTTCAATTTAAATTCTTCTGTAATTTTGATGTAAATTTGAAGCGACGGCTCAGTCAAAACTAAGTTTAGAGCAATAGTTTAAAAATGTATTTGCCTTGTTTAGGATTAGATTTCAACGTCCTACTGGAGATATTGTACATAAGCTAAACATAAATGGAATTACGGTACATAAATTGTACATAAATTGAAAAAATAGTTGTGTCAGTGTGCTTATCATCTCATATTGTTCAAGTCCTTGACATAGTTCTTAAAGCAATTTTTTTTAATTCACTCCTGGTTTAGGGGTTTCAAGAACTGCATAAAAAATCTAAACAAATCCTGGCACAGACTGGGTTCTGACTAGAGTTGAGCAAGGTTCTAGGTTCGTGGTTCTCCAGTTCGCGGCTCGAGTGATTTTGGGGGCTGTTCTAGATCGAACTAGAACCCGAGCTTTTTTGCAAAAGCTCGATTGTTCTAGATACGTTCGAGAACGGTTCTAGCAGCAAAAAACCCAGCTAATTCCTAGCTGGCTTTCCGCTGTAATAGTGTAAGTCACTCTGTGACTCACACTATTATGAAATTTCAGTGTATAGTGTGCGGAAACAGCGCATTCAGATCACTGCTGCATGGATAATGGCGATCGCCATTTTTTTTTTTTTACCTTGTCTTCCTTCCCTAAGCGCGCGCGTGTAGTCGGGAGGGCCAGCATGTCAGCCAATCCCAGACACACACACAGCTAAGTGGACTTTTAGCCAGAGAAGCAACGGCAAGTGTGATAGGATGTCCATGTCACATGTCCCTGCATTATAAAAACGAGTATCTGCCCGTTCGGACGCCATTATCTCTTCTGCGTCCTTGGTGTCAGACATCACTGGCGCAGCTCCGTCCTGAGTCCTATCGCCGATACTGCTGTATGCGCTCCATACACAGCGCTGGACAGCTTAGGAAGAGCACTTTCTATCAGTCCTTTTAAGGGCTCATACCGGCAGGGTCAGAGCCATAGGTGACAGGTCCTGAAAACAGAGTTTAACAGCTACACAAGATGACAGCGTCTGTGTAGCTAAGGTCAGGGATTTCCTCACTGCATTTCCCCATTAGGAGGGATAGAAAGGCAGGCTTCCTTTCCTGTACCCAGAGACCCACAACCCTGCCACTGTACCCTCCTGCCCTTTGCACACTCCAACTCATTGTTACTAAGCCATTATACTAGCAAACACTGAGTGAACTTAGTGGCATCCTAAACGTGGCTATTGGACTTCTGTATAGTCCCAGTAGTGCACAGATATTTGCAGCACATCTGCCTGCATTGCACACTCCAACTCATTGTTACTAAGCCATTATACTAGCAAACACTCAGTGAACCTAGTGGCATCCTAAACGTGGCTATTGGACTTCTGTATAGTCCCACTAGTGCAAAGATATGTGCAGCACCTCTGCCTGCATTGCACACTCAAACGCATTGTTACTAAGCCATTATACTAGCAAACACTCAGTGAACCTAGTGGCATCCTAAAAATGGCTGTTGGACTTCTGTATAGTCCCACAAGTGCAAAGATATTTGCAGCACCTCTGCCTGCATTGCACACTCAAACTCATTGTTACTAAGCCATTATACTAGCAAACACTCAGTGAACCTAGTGGCATCCTAAACGTGGCTATTGGACTTCTGTATAGTCCCACTAGTGCAAAGATATTTGAAGCACCTCTGCCTGCATTGCACACTCAAACTCATTGTTACAAAGCCATTATACTAGCAAACACTCAGTGAACCTAGTGGCATCCTAAACATGGCTGTTGGACTTCTGTATCGTCCCACAAGTGCAAAGATATTTGCAGCACGTCTGCCTGCATTGCACCCTCAAACTCATTGTTACTAAGCCATTATACTAGCAAACACTGAGTGAACCTAGTGGCATCCTAAACGTGGCTATTGGACTTCTGTATAGTCCCACTAGTGCAAAGATATTTGCAGCACGTCTGCCTGCATTGCACACTCAAACTCATTGTTACTAAGCCATTATACTAGCAAACACTCAGTGAACCTAGTGGCATCTGAAACGTGGCTATTGGACTTCTGTATAGTCCCACTAGTGCAAAGATATTTGCAGCACGTCTGCCTGCATTGCACACTCAAACTCATTGTTACTTACTAAGATATTATAATACCAAAAATTGAGTAAACTTAGTGGCATACAAGAAGTGGCTGTTGTACTCCATTAGAGCCCCACTGGTGCAAATCTATGTGCAGCACCTGTGCAGGACACCCTCCTGCTCTGTTTTTAATAAGCTATAATGATAGCAAAAAATACTGCCATTTAGTGGCATCATAGAACTGGCTGTTGTATTCCATTAGTGCCCCACTGGTGCCAAGCTATTTCTAGCACCTGTGCAGGACACCCTCCTGCTCTGTTTTTAATAAGCTATAATGATAGCAAAAAATGCTGCCATTTAGTGGCATCATAGAACTGGCTGTTGAATTACATTAGTGCCCCACTGGTGCCAAGCTATTTCTAGCACCTGTGCAGGACATCCTCCTGCTCTGTTTTTAATAAGCTATAATGATAGCAAAAAATACTGCCATTTAGTGGCATCATAGAACTGGCTGTTGTATTCCATTAGTGCCCCACTGGTGCCAAGCTATTTCTAGCACCTGTGCAGGACACCCTCCTGCTCTGTTTTTAATAAGCTATAATTATAGCAAAAAATACTGCCATTTAGTGTCATCATAGAACTGGCTGTTGGACTCCTTTATTGTGCCACTGGTGCCAAGCAATCTCAAGCACCTCTGCATTCTACCCTTAATGCACATTTAGCTATGCTAATTTTATAGCAAACTCAGGGAATTCCTTGCTGCATTTGATCATTAGGAGGGATAGAAAGTGAGGCTTCTTTTACTGTCCTGGTACCCACAGAACATGGCCCCTGTACCCATCTGTCCACTTTTGCCACGCTATTTAATTTGCCCAAAGAGCTGACTCTTTTTCTACCATCTCAAAATTGTCTGGAATACTAAGTTAGTGTTCCTTTGCTGCCAAGCAAGGTACAACACATGTGCATTCTACACTCCTTTCCATTTCTGGAATGCAATTATTAACTGCAGGTAGTCCAGCCAATCTGTGACGAAGGTGCAGGCGTGGATATAATGTAGCCTACATCCAATGATGGTTCTCTCGATGTCTGACAGCTCAACAATACCTTCTGTTTCCACTTCCAAAACAAGTGATGACCTGCCAATCACACTCCCTGTTGCGGGTAAAGGAGTGGAAGTTCAGTGTGAAAAACCATGTGTGACTGCTGTCCCCACAGTCACAGAGGATGAAGAGCACGCAGATGCACTTGATGGGGCAGGCGGTGGTTGCACAGGCACGCTAGGCCGCATTGTAGCACAGTGAAATTCACATTGCGACTTATGCTTCATTTTAAGTTGTGTACAGGGTGGGCTACCCAGTATGCAGCAAAACCAGGCAACAGGAAAAGGACTCTAGGCAGTTGGGTTAATAAATGATTGTTTAACTTTACCAAAACAAACAATAAGAACCATGCATACAATTTAAATAATTGAACAATCTATTCTGTTGCCTACTACCTGCTAATCCCTCTGTGTAGCAGTAATTGTGTGTTTGTGCGTGTGTGTGTGTGTGTGTGTTTGAACACGACTTACCAGTGGCGCATCACAAGAGCTTCCAAGTTATCTACCTAAACATTGTCAAAACACATTACCCCCCTGAATACCCTTGTTAGCTGAATCTTCACAGATAATGCAGATGATAACAGTGTGAATGCAAACCACACAGCTCTGCAACACAGTCATGGAAATCTTGAAAAGCAACAGTGAATGCAAACATCTGTCGCTGTCCCTCTATGATTTAAACTGTACGTGACAATTTGACAGTGCAAAGGCAGCAAGTTTTATTGTCTATATAGTCGGCCTACCCAGAACAGATATGTGTTTTGCCAATAAAACAAAGTGTTGCGTGCCCGCATTATTGTCTGGGCACAGCCTACCGTACCCGGGTACTCTGATGTCCAGTTTCCAGAAATACAGACTTTACGCTCCTCTCACGGTAAACAGTATAGACAGCACTGTAAGAATGTTGGTCTGTGGCACAGGATGCTGCTCACTGGCATTACGGGGCTCATCATCAAAGTACAACATGACTCCCCTCACAATTGAACGAAGTGTTTCCGCGGTGGCTCCTTGCTGTAACACACACCTTTAGCTTTTCCTTCTGTTCATAGACAACATCTCCAAGTCCACATCCGAAGAGCAATTTGATATTGCTATACTGACCAAACAAAGGCAGGTCCAAAAAAACAGCAGCCCCTTGTGTGTAGTCTGCAACAATGCATGCAATGGCAAATAAGCATGTTGCATTGACAGTGGCTAAAGCTGAGCAATACACCTTCACGCTGTCAATTCATATCCATGTGACACTTTATGGAGGAACTACTCAAAGGTGTGAGTTTTTGCCTTCTACTTACAGATTGTTGACAAATCTTACAGATTCCATGACTTGGGTGATCCTTTGCGATGTCCAAAAATTCACAGGCTAGGCAAGGCTTACAGCCCATGCGACCTGCATAGCCAACACGACTTCTGCTCAGAGTCAAAGTTGTGGTCCAGGATTCAGTTGTTGACGTGCTTCCAGTACTTTGTCTCTGGCCAGGAAGACGCAACGTAACCTCGTCGTCAGTAGCATCCTCCTCCACCTCCTCTGCTGACCTCATCGACTGGCTGACTTTGGTTTGACAGTAAGTGTGGTCTCCAACCTCATCAAAAACCCTGTGTGTTTTCATTCCCCTCGTCCTGAGTCCTCCGAGACAACCTCTTCCTGCCCTGACCGAATAGTAAAGTTGTCCTTCCAATCAGGTATCTGTGCTCCTTATCATGTTCCCCATTGTCTCCACCAGGAGGATTTACTTTTTGGAAATGAGGGTGTAGATTAGGCTCAGCACCTTCTTCATCGGGGCCTGGATCCCACTCACAAAGCTTCTGGCCATCTGCGCAGATCATTTCCCCTGTCTCATGGAACTCGCTACCTGAACACGTCAGATTATCTGCTACACCCGCAAGCTTCAAACTGAATCTGAAAACTCATCTGTTCAGAAATGACTATAACCTTCAATGACACCACCACCATACGTACTTGACGCTCAACCTACACCACTCCTACTGTCTCCTCCCAAAAATCCTTTAGAATGTAATCCCGCAAGGGCAGGGCCCTCTTCCCTCTGTACCAGTCTGTCTATAGTTACTTGTATATGTATTCTGTATGTAACCCCCTTCTCATGTACAGCACCATGGAATCAATGGTGCTCTATAAATCAATAATAATAAAAATAATAATAACTTCCTTGTCTGTACTCATTGCAGCTTTGGAGCAGACCTCTGATTTCCAGGCTATAGTGCGACTGAACAGCTATGCAAACTCAACCATCTCTGTTACCCTATACTCAGCAGGGCTGGTGGAAACGTGAGAGCTGTTAGGAAGCAAGTGCGATTGGATTGACACCACAGAGGAATGGAGTATTTGGGATCTTGAAATTGGGGTGGAGGAGAGGCCACTTTATGGAGCACTTCAGATCCATTGAAGCAGCTGCTGTTTTGGCCTCATCTACATTTGTTAGCGATGGTTGTGTCCGTGAAAAAAAGGATCATATCAGATTATCCATGGGAAGAAGTACACCTGTTCTTTTGGATGGTATTTGTTGTTACAAAACCTGTAACCTGAAGCCGGCTGCGGTTTCATTTGCGCCCAGGCGTCAGCTGCCATTTAGGGCTGTGCCTTGGGTTGTCCAGCTGGCTGCTTTCTCCTCCATGTCTAAGTGTGGAGAGGCAGCTAGTGCGCATGCGTGTGCCGATTTACCCCAGCCGCAGCCTAACTACAGTGTTTCGCCTAGTGAGTATGCTCAGCCTGACTGTGCCATTGCTGAGGCTAAGTCTTCATTTCGGGATACAGCGCATGCTCCCACACTTAGGGTGAAAAGCCTCTTTGCACAGGTACTTGCACTCCGTGCCGGGTCTAGGTCCTGTGTTGTGCCTAGACACCAAAAAGCTGATAGTCTTTTTTCAGACACTGTATTTCATGCTACTGAGCATGCTCAGGCACTTACTGCATCAGAGACTATGTCCGGTAATGAACTCTTTGGCCCTGCCCCTGATGTGGGGGTCCCATATAGACCACAGGGCATCAGGTGTCCTGACGATGTGGCCAGGCCACTCCCAAATGGCTTGCAGAGGCCCGCCCCTATGACTTGTCACCGCATTATTGATGGTCAGACGATGACTGGTGAGGTGTTTGGGTCATGGCAGCCATGAGGTCATCATTGAAGTTGCGGTTCCAAATAGGACGCTAGTTATGCCATTCATGACGTGTCACTCTGCTTTTGTCTCCAGGAGGTGCATTGTGGTTCACCCTGGTTTGGGGCGGACCCAGGTTATAAAAGGGGCTGGAGCCAACAAGGAGGTGCGCAGTCTTCTATTATTCTCCGAAAGAGCACACCTCCATGTGTTGAACCCATTGCGGCTTTAGGCCAAAGGTAGGCAGGGATAGGGTGTCGATGCAGGCCACCACCACAGTAGGTAACACAGAACGGTTAAGACCAGCTCCTGTCCTACCAGTCCTGCTTGTGCAGCCCAGTGGCATTAACAGGCCTGCTGCTGCTGATGCACCTGCTGTCCACAGGTGTGGCCCCTACGCACACGGTCAGCATACTCAATGGCCCCTGTGTTGTTAACAGGGAGTTCCTGGGCTGGGTGGGCCTGTGGACCCTGTGACGCTAACAGGGCTCCCAGTCTCCAGATCCGAATGGCGTCTAACTCGGTTCAGGCTACTATTAGTTTCATAGCCACACAGCTCTGTATCCTCCACCAAACCTTCCAGTTGCCAACCTCTCCTTTTCCATCTGGGAGCACGGTGGACACTGACTGCTGATGGGGATATATACCTTTCTCTTTCTTTTCTTAATAATTTTCGGTATATAGCGGTAACATAGTATATACCACCTTATGCAAATCTGCCAGTCCCACTGTAACAGATGGTGTTTCTTCAGCAAATGTTACTGTTGCTTAACCACCAAATCCACGGACAAAAACTTTTTTCCCCTTTCCAACACACCTGTTCCCCTTTCCACCAGCATCTGTCCTTTTTCAACTCATTTTGGTATATGAACAAAAGTGCAACTCTGCAGGGACACCGTACTCAACGCCATCTCAGCACAGCAGCCAGCCCTCGGTCCCTCAGATGTGGACAAGTAAAAGACCATTTCCTCCTATCCATGACAAAGCGTTGAGATTCACTCTGTGCAGCACTGGTGTTTAGTGGAAAAGCAGATCTAAGATTGCGTACCACCTTCTGCAGATACTCCTGTATACGTGCGTCCATTTCTATGGCAGGAATTATTTTGCCAAATTTTGTCTTGTACCGGGGATCTAACAGTGTGGCAACCCAGTATTCTGGATTACTTTGAATTCGTACAATCCGAGGGTCATGTTGTAGGTAGTGCAGCAAGAAGGCGCTCATGTGTCTTGTGCATCCAGGAGGACCAAGTCCTTGGTGTGTTGGTGGCAGAGAGGTGAGAATCGTGCCTCCTTCCTCTGCCCTCTCCCCACAACCTCGCACAACCGAAATGTGAGCAAGCTCTCACTCATCTGCTGAGTCTTCCATGCCCATCGCCAGTTCGTCCTCCATTTCTTCATGGTCTCCTGCACCTTCCTCAACACTTTTTGCTGATACTATGCGCCCTTGTTAATCCCTCACCCTCACCATGACTGCCGCCTAGGTGCCGCTGACCATCTGGACCTCATAGATCTTGTTATCCCTTCCGCATATGACTCCTCCTGTACTTCCTCCCCTTCCTCTTGTCCCAACACCTGACTCCGAATAATGATTACAGTGTGCTCCATCATGTAGATGACCAGAATTGTCACGCTGAGAATGGCATCGCCAGTGCTAAACATCTTTGTCGACATTTGTAAACTGTGTAGAAGAGTGCATAGGTCCTTGATCTGACACCACTCCAGCAGCGTGATCTGCACCACCTCTGGATCAAGTTATCCCAGGCTATATGTCATAACGTATTGCAGCAGGGTTCGGCGGTGCTGCCACAAACGCTGCAACATGTGCAGATTCAAATTCCTGCGTGTCGGCACATCGCATTTCAGGCGTTTAACCACCAGACCTAAAGACTTCTGTAGCGACGAAAGTTGTTGAGCTGCTGTGTGCGCACGATGGAAGTGAGCACATAGCGAGCATGCCCGCTGAACAAGGCCATGTAGGCCGGGATGGTGTTTTAAAAATTGCTGGAGAATTAGGTTCAACACGTGAGCCATACAAGGCACGTGTGTCACATTGCCCTGACGATGGCCCGCAGCCAGGTTTGCATCATTGCCGCACACGGCTGTTAAGTCACCAACGGAGTCCGCTCTATCAATTTGTACTCCGGTCGGCAGGTGACAACGTGTTCCTTTCATGCATAGTGCTGATGATGGGAGAGGAGTCGATGCCAGCGGCGCAGGTGGACGCAGGTTATGCTCACTCACTGGGCTGCATTACCTTGACAGATGCAGAATCTCTGGCTGAATGTAGCTGGTGGGTATCTCACAGATGAAGTACCATCATTCAGCTACAACCAATGGGAAGACACCACACCCTTTTTTATGCCCATCCTGTCTGCAGACAACTGCCAGACATAGCTATGAAGCGCTGATTCCTTTTACCCCCAGTTCAGTTTTTTGATTTTGTGTGCTTGTTACCTGACTACTTTTCCTGCTTGCTGTTTATGTACCTTGTTGGCCGATCTGCATTTCACCTCTGCTTGTTTTCTGATTAAGTCCTGTCCGTCCCATTCTCTTCCTGTTCCTCAATTAATGTTTTGACCCTGCCTGACTACTATTCTCTGGAACTGCAGCCTTCCTCAGGTATTGATCAACTTGAGCCCTGTGTAATTCCTAATCCCTGTATAGGTTAAAGGGTTTCAGGGTTCTAGGGGTCCTGCTTGGTGAGTGGCTTCCCTCTCGCCTATCATTTACAGCCCATCTGAGTGTGTGGATCAAGGAAGGCGTTACACCGTGCTCTCTGCAGAAGGCCATGTGGGCCAGGATAGTGCTTTAAAAATTGCTGGACAACCAGGTTCAACACGTGAGCCACAAGGCACGTGTGTCACATTGTCACAGCGAAGGGCCGCACCCATGTTTGCATCATTGTCGCACCCGGCCTTCCCTGGCTGCTGGTTGAGTGGAGACAACCATTGATGAAACTTGGTCTCCAGAGCTAACCGTCCACAACTTCTCAGCGGTGTGACTCACATCTCCCATACATTTCAAAGTAAACCTTTGACCGCCTTATGGCATTGAGCTCTGCTGCCAGCATAGTAAGGAGGTGTGTGGTATTCCTTGTGCGCAGTTACAAGGAAGGGTGGCCTGACCACACAGGGTTTGGGCCAAGGTGGAGGACACACACGAGGTTGAAGAGTCAGAAGCAGTGTATTATTTTCTACATACAGAAGAAGGATTGACACAACTCGTGGGGACGGCAAGACTTGTATAGCAGACCCTTCTCCATCTCTCCCCACAGTAACCCATTGCCCAGTCAGCGACATGTAACGCCCCTGTGCATGCTTACTGGGCCAATTATCTGTGGTGAAATGCACCCTGTCACACAGAGTTTCTCAAGGAATCAGTGATGTTTAGTGCGACATGCTGGTGTAGCGCGTGCACGCCTTTGTTGGAGAAGGAGTGGCGCCTGGGCATCGGCTCTTGGGGCACTGCGATGGGCATAAGGTCTCGAAAATCCTCGGTTAAAAAGGTTGGAAAGATAGCATTTTGGTAGCCAACAGTTTGCAGATGCTGAAAGTCAACCTCCAAGCATGTCATGCCATTCTAAAAGCATGTAAAACACAGCGAGGGGACTCCAACCACAGTCTCCCTCGTTTCCAGTAACTGGGCCACACACACCCCACTTGACTGGCATCAGTTTACCCCCATTTTAAAAAAGAAAAAGATGCTTTGCATGAAGCACTCTCAAAAATACGCGTGCCTTTCCCGTCCCCTGGCTGACCCAGGGGAAGAAAAGTCCTCTGAGAGCCATGACTTGTTCATCTTGGTTCTTTTAGAAACACAGCGAGGGGACTCCAACCACAGTATCCCTCGTTTCCACTAACTGGGCCACACACACCCCACTTGACTGGCATCAGTTGACCCCCCTTTTGAAAAAGAAAAAGATGCTTTGCATGAAGCACTCTCAAAAATACGCGTGCCTTTCCGGCCCCTGGCTGACCCAGGGGAAGAAAAGTCCTCTGAGAGCCATGACTTGTTCATCTTGGTTCTTTTAGAAACACATCGAGGGGACTCCAACCACAGTCTCCCTCGTTGCCACTAATTGGGCCACACACACCCCACTTGACTGGCATCAGTTGACCCAATTTTCAAGATGAAAAAGATGCTTTGCATGAAGCACTCTCAAAAATACGCGTGCCTTTCCCGTCCCCTGGCTGACCCAGGGGAAGAAAAGTCCTCTGAGAGCCATGACTTGTTCATCTTGGTTCTTTTAGAAACACAGCGAGGGGACTCCAACCACAGTCTCCCTCGTTGCCACTAATTGGGCCACACACACCCCACTTGACTGGCATCAGTTGACCCAATTTTCAAGATGAAAAAGATGCTTTGCATGAAGCACTCTCACAAATACGCGTGCCTTTCCCGTCCCCTGGCTGACCCAGGGGAAGAAAAGTCCTCTGAGAGCCATGACTTGTTCATCTTGGTTCTTTTAGAAACATAGCGAGCGGACTCCAACCACAGTCTCCCTCATTGCCACTAATTGGGCCATACACACCCCACTTGACTGGCATCAGTTGACCCCCCTTTTGAAAAAGAAAAAGATGCTTTGCATGAAGCACTCTCAAAAATACGCGTGTCTTTCCCGTCCCCTGGCTGACCCAGGGGAAGAAAAGTCCTCTGAGAGCCATGACTTGTTCATCTTGGTTCTTTTAGAAACACATCTAGGGGACTCCAACCAGAGTCTCCCTCGTTGCCACTAATTGGGCCACACACACCCCACTTGACTGGCATCAGTTGACCCAATTTTCAAGATGAAAAAGATGCTTTGCATGAAGCACTCTCAAAAATACGCATGCCTTTCACCTCCCCTGGCTGACCCAGGGGAAGAAAAGTCCTCTGAGAGACATGACTTGTTCATCTTGGTTCTTTTAGAAACACAGCGAGGGGACTCCAACCACAGTCTCCCTCGTTTCCACTAACTGGGCCACACACACCCCACTTGACTGGCATCGGTTGAGCCCCCTTTTGAAAAAGAAAAAGATGCTTTGCATGAAGCACTCTCAAAAATACGCGTGCCTTTCGCCTCCCCTGGCTGACCCAGGGGAAGAAAAGTCCTCTGAGAGACATGTCCACATTGTCAGTGGACAGACACGTGTGCTTATCTGCCAGCAGACCCCCAGCAGCACTGAAGATAGGTTCCGAGAGAACGCTGGCTGCAGGACACGACAAGATCCCCAAGGCGTACGTGTCGAGCTCAGGCAATTTATCCAGATTGGAAGCCTTAAATGAGCAGGGCTCAAGTTGCACAGTAATGGCATCGATGTTTCCTTGCATATACTCATATATCTGTGTCTCCTCCTCTTTTTCCTTGTCCAGCTCTTTTGTTTTCGCATGAGTATATGCCCTTGTCACTTTTCCATGTGTTTGTGTTGTGTTGTGAGTTGTTTATCACCTTTTGGACACCTTTGAGGGTGTTTTCTAGGTGTTTTTATGTGTTTGTGATTGCCTGCCATTGTTCCCTATGCAGTTCGAGTTCGGTTCGTCGAACGTTCGATGAACCAAACTCGAACGGGAGCTCCGTTCGGCGAACCGACCTCGAGCCGAACCGCGACCGGTTCGCTCATCTCTAGTTCTGACATGGTGTTTTGAGTTTTTGTCTTTGTGTTTGAATTATTTTTATTGTTTTTATTTGTGCTTATTTGAATAGAAAATGAAAATTAAAAATCAATGCAAATTTGTTATAGGTGAAACGCTTTATAAAATGTGTTGCAATTATAAAAAGTAACTCACTGCGGAAATTTACAGTACAAAACAATAGCAATTCATGTTAAAAAAAAAAACAACCTGGAAGTTTTTAGCCTTTTTTTCCATGTACTTAACAAGTACACAAAAAAAATCCCACAATTAAAAATGCTCTATGATATTTGTACCCAACCTTTATTACCTCGAGAGCCACTTTCAATTTTGTTAGATAGTCATGAGCCAGATCCAGCTACGCTTTCCACTCCTCACACTGGTGGCAATCACATATTACCATTATCGGTGTGATGATAGCTAACGCTTCCCCACAGAAAGCTCACTGAGACCTTGTGCCCACCTCTCTTATAGGCAGTATAGTTCCAAGGGTTTCCACTTTACTTTTGTTTGGTAGGTATTCCTGTATCAGGCACTCTCACCAAACTGTGGCATCCAGCTTCAATCACCCTTCTGTCTAACTGTATCACATATCAAACTTAAAATATTTATTTATTTTCCCGTAACCATGGTCTGTATATGTGCATCCAAATCTGCTCTTCTGTGTGAAGCTACATATAAAGCTGGAGTCACACAATCGTATGGCATCCAATGCAAGTGCTTTGGATGTGATATGCTAATGACCCTTGGCTCCCATTGATTGCCAGCGAGAGTCGAGTGTCATTATACTGTCATGTGATCCTGCAATTGGATCACAGCTGCGGAGATGAGGGTAGGCACTGCAGAGGAGAAGGAGGGATTACTCTCCTCATCTCCTCTATTGTCAGCCTGTGCCTATATCGCACTGCACTCAGATGTCATCTGAGTGCAGTCCGATGTTTCACTTACACCCACAGACTTGAACATTTCTCTCTCTGACAATCACAGCATTCTGTGACTTTTTGCTCATCCAGAAACTGGATGAGAAAAAAGCTGACCATCTACTCTCCCTTATTGACTAACACTGGTACGAGTGCAATGTGAGATTTTCTCGCAGTGCACTTGTCCGAGTCATATGCTCGTGTGAGTGTACCCTAAAAGTCATGATCTGGAGATGTCCTCTTCATGGCTGGCTGCTAGACCTAGTGCCAATGCACCAAGCTGGTAGACAGTCACAAGTCATATGTAAAGGACCTGCTAGCCACATGTGGCTCCTGAGCCAAAGGTTGAGGACCTCTGCTCCATGAAAATCCAGCCTTCCTGTTTACAGTATTTAGTCAGATTTATTTTTCATGCTATCACTGTTAGCTGTTTTAAGAAATCTCGAAGACTCTTTATGGTTTATTATGGTAGACTTCCTACTATTTACCACTGAAATGCATAATTTTATTTTTTTTGCATTTTCACTGTTTCCTCCCTTTTTTCAAAGAGCCAAATTTATTTTTTTTCCAGTGACAAAGCCCATATAATAACTTGTTTTTTTTATGATAAGCTGTAGTTTTCAATTACACCATTCATTTTACAATATAATATACTTAAAAATAGAAAAAAAAAGCTTTTGCCAATGTTTTCGGGTTTCCTAACTTGTTACAGTCTTGCAACATGATTTTTAAAGTCAGTACGGTTAGAGTGACAAGATGCCTGTAGGTTTATTTATTTATTTTTTTTATTAATTTAGTGTCTTAATAACAATACTAATGTTTAAAAATAAATAAATAAATAAATAAATAAATACATTTCTGTTGCCATTTTTCAAGTCCATAACTTTTTTATTTTTCTATTAGCACAGCTTTATGAGAGCTTGTTTTTTGCATACTAAATGGTTTGTTTTTTGGCACAATTTGGGGTATGAACACTTTTATTGATCATTATTAGGGATGATCGAATACCAAAATATCCAACTTTTCGAATATCCGACAAATAGGTCACCGCTATTTGACTATTCGCGAATATTCAACACGCAAGGTAAGTCTATGGGAAACCCGAATAATTTCACGTTAGACCTAATGGCGAGCTGTGGTGACTGAGGAAAAGCCTGAAATGGATGGGAAAAGGCAGTCTCTCTCTCTCTCTCTCGCTGCGACAACGTGTATTTGACTATTCGCGAAAATTCGACACGCAAGGTAAGTCTAAAGGAAACCCAAATAATTTCACATTGGACCTAACGGCGAGCTGTGGTGACTGAGGAGAAGGCTGAAATGGATGGGAAAAGGCGGTCTCCCTCTCTCTTTCTCTCTCTTTCTCTCTCTTTCTCTCTCTCTCACTGTGGCAACGTGTATTCGACTATTCGCCAATATTCAACATGCAAGGTAAGTCTATGGGAAACCCGAATAATTTCACTTTGGACCTAATGGCGAGCTGTGGTGACTGAGGAAAAGGCTGAAATGGATGGGAAAAGGCAGAATCTCTCTCTCTCTCTCTCTCTCAAGCTACGGCAACGTGTATGTAGATGACACTGTGCGGCCGAGCCAATGACAGTAACACCACAACAAAGATGGCTGCAGCGTTAAGGCCCCGTTACACGCAGTGACATATCTAATGATATATCGCCGGGGTCATGGATTCCGTGACGCACATCCGGCATCATTAGCGACGTCGTTACGTGTGACACCAGTGAACGGCCGTTAACGATCAAAAATACTCATATTATCTTTGATCGTTGACACGTCGTTCATTTTCAAAAGATCGTTGATTGTTGAGGACGCATGTTGTTCGTCGTTGCTGAGGCAGCACCCATCGCTATGTGTGACACCTCGGAAACAACAAACTACAGCTTACCTGCGGGCGCCGGCAATGAGGAAGGAAGGAGGTGGGCGGGATGTTACGGCTGCTCATCTCCACCCCTTTGCTTCTCGTGGGCGGCTGCTTAGTTACGCCGCTGTGACGCCGCACGAACCGTCCTCTTAGAAAGGAGGTAGTTCGCCGGCCACAGCAACATCGCTAGGCAGGTAAGTCCATGTGATAGCTCCTAACAATTTTGTGTGCCACGGGCATCGATTTGCCCGTGTCGCACAAACGACGGGGGCGGGTGCTTTCATGCTACGTGTAAAGCCCCCTTTACTGTGAGCAAGCAACATCAGATGTGTTCATTGGCTTGAAAGCAGGCGCCAGGAAGTCCAGAAATGAAAATGAAAGTATCGGAGCGGATGTTGTTTTATTCGTCGTATACCGAATGGCGCGAATAGCCAGTTATCCGTCGGATACCGAATAGTGGCGAAAACATTCGTTCATCCCTAATCATTACATATTTGAGACTTTAAAAAGTATTAGCTACCAAAAATGTAAATTCTGGTGCTTCAATTCATTTTCTTTATGTGTTTAAATAATTTTATAGTTTGGTCAGACTTTTATGAATGTAGATATACTGAATATTCTTTTTTTTTTTTTTATACTTAACCTTTAAAGAAATAGAAATATAGGTGATTCAAAGTTTTCAGTTCTTTTTTTCTTTTTTATATTTGTAAAACTTTTTTTTCTTAACTTTTCACAATATTTTTTATTTCCCATTGTCCTCATGATAAAAAAAAAAGTTTAACTTGCCATATAACAATAAGCCTAAAAGTCTTTTAGACTCTGGCAATATTTTAATATATTTTGTAGTGCGAATAGTCTGCATTTTAGAATTTTGTTCTATTCTGTTGGGAAAAGTAAATGATATGGAAACGACATTTCTTGCATGATAAATCACAGAACATTCAAAAGAATTTTAAAATAAATTATTTACTATGCAATACTGTCAGACTATATTCTTTAGATAGAGTATATTTGCGATTATACCTTGATAAGAAATTGAATTTAGGAAATGTATGTGTGTTTGTAATACAAAATTATATCTGGCTTTAGATACAATAAATTATCTATCCATTTAATGTATTTTTTTGTATTTAAAACAAATGTTTTGACCCTTTAGCTTATACGATTACTATACAGATCAATTGTCCCAGATGGAAGTTTAACCCCTTCACCCTCGTACGATTTTCCGGGTTTTTTTTGCTCCCTGTCTTTTGAGAGCCATAACTTTTATATATTTTCATCAATATTTCCATATGAGAGCTTGTTTTTTGCAGGACAAGTGTACTTGTAAATGAAATAATTAGTTTTACCCTATAGTGTACTGGAAAATGGCAAAAAAAATTCTAAGGGTGTAAAAATTGCAAATAAAAGTGTGATTGCACAATTGTTTTTGGGATGTTTTATTCACTGTGTTAACTATATGGTAAAACTGATTTTTCCGTATGATGCCTCATGTCGTATGAGTTCATAGATATACCATTAAGCGGGATTTCTTCTACTACATATTGTCAAGATCCCCAACCTTATGTAAGACATAAGCCACTTTTAACTTTAATGGGGTTATCTAAAAAATAAATAATCATTACCTATCCACAGATTAGATGTATAATTGCTGAGGGCCTGGCTGCAGAGATCCCCACTGATCCTAATGTTGTCCCTCAAAGTCCCTTGTTTGAAAAAAAGTATTAATAAGCTTGTGCATATGCTGCTTCATTAACTATCTTTAACTTCTAAGTGGATATTTCACCAGATTTCACAATAATAACTGAGCACATTATTATATAGATCTTGTATGCCTGTTAAGGAGAATATGTCAGCAGGTTTTTCATATGCCAACAGAAGACAGGGATGCATGTCTTCTTAAAGTCTGGTCTGTTGTTTATTTTCTATGTTTCTTTAAGCAGCAGGACCCTTATCATTACTCAGACTACATTGTCATGTGCACAGCAGTCTGGCATGGCCCTCCTCTGATTAACACCTCACTGTCAATGTAGAATCTCTATTGAGACCCTGATTTAGGTGGGGACAGCTCTCTAGACTCTGTTGCATGACTAAATCAAAAACTTCTGATTGTGTCAGAATAGCTGCACCCAGTAGTCTAAGTGATACATTGTTGGATTCAGGATCTCTTTGCCTACATTATGCTGCTCTTAGATGATGTAGCAAAAACCTACTGACAGATTCCCTTTAAGGCTTGTATAGTTGCTTTGAAAATCCAAATCATACTGTTTGTATAATCCCAATACTAAAATGAACATTTTATGAGCTTCATTCAGAAAATGTTCATTTTAGTGTAAGGGTAGAAAACTTTCAGAATGCATCATGCAGTCATTCTGATAATAATGTCCATAGTAAGTATACCAGACCATGAGCACATCTTCCTTACAGTGGAATCAATAAAATTCTTGCTTTAATGTCAGATAGGAAAACTTTCAAAAAGCATCATATATAAATTCTAACAACGAATTTCAAAAACGTACACTATACCCATCAGGACTAAGAGAGCTATTTAATAATGTATGAAAATTGTAATCTGAATATTGGTGACAGATTACCTTCAATACTCAGTATGCAATGTTATTCTATGAGTCCTATATTTTAGGGCCCATTTACCATGTTGCGTCACTAAGTGTGGTGGGATGCTGTGAGTTGCTTTAATAATATGAAATTGTTGCTTTTTGACCCATTCATGGGTTGTCCTCTGTAAAACCCTTTTGTTAAAGTATCTACGCTTAGCCTGAATACGTTATTAAACACATTTCCTCTAGCTGATGAGGTTGTTGTATTTACTTTAAAGGGAACCTGTCTGGTGCAGCATACACTCAGAAGCACAAGCAGTTCTGGGTGTATACTGCTAATCCCAGCCTAACTGTCCCTATATCTAGCAGCATAGATAAAGAGATCTTTACAAAAAGTATTTCTAAAGATCTGTTATCTTATGCTAATGAGCGCAGGGACTAGTCGCAAGGGTGTTAGTTCCTGCGCTCATTCCACCCTCTTAGCATGTTATTACACTCACAGGGAGGTGCTAACATGCTATTAAATGCAGCATCACTAGTGCTGACGTGCGTACCTGTGTCCGCTGTCACTGCTAATCCAAAGTCCCAACACTTCCGGTCATGCACACTAGACCTCCCAGAAGCTGGGACGAGTACACCCGGCTTCATACTGTGCACTGTCCCACAGGAGAACAGGAGAATCTTCTGGTGGTCTCCTTTGCAGTAGTATGTCACTTACATGTATCCGGCAGTTGGCACAATACATTTGTTTCACTATGTACAGAAAAGGAAGCATCTCATCATTTATTTAACAAACTACCTAGTATATTAATATAGAGAAGCATAGGTAAATCTGTGAATGTAATATTTGCATGTAGTTGATCAGTGGTCCACTAGAGTCAATGTTACTGGTGGGCCCCTGCCACTCGAGTCTGATACTGATTATATATATACACTATAATAATATATTAACCAAAATGTACAAATTCAGATACCATGAAACAGCTTTGGCTCGATTTATAACTATAAGACAGTAGCTTGGGTGGAAAACATATTTATATATCTGAATTTATGTAACCTCTTTGAAAGCATGTGATAAGCGTTGTAAGGCTATGAATGCAATCTCACTGGAGCATATTTCTTGTTTATTTGAAGGCATTCACAAGATGTTTTATGGAGACAACACATCCCTTTTATTCCCTCTTGATTCAGTCAGGGGAGGATTTAAGTGGCTTTGCAGCAGAGAGCAATTTTCCCATAGAGTTTTCTCATTACTAAAACAAGAAAAAGTCTTTTGTAGTCATCTCCTGGGAGCTGGAATTATCAGTTATTTTGAAGTTCTAACATAATATTTAGTAATATAAACAAAATTACATTATATTTCCAGCTTCCACCCAGCCAAACTCCTCCACTCTCCCACAGAGACCCCAGAAATAAACTCTTGTTTTTGGTATCATGCTTTCTTCCTTATTGAAACTGTTCTAGTACAATACAAATATAATTTTACGAGACTTTCACCACTTCACTGAGTGGGATATTTTAAACATTGAATTGCCTATAAAAGTACCGTTACATTTGATTGGAGAGGGCTGTTTTCAAGAGTTGCTATTTCTAATTAAGTAATGCTCATATTTATAAATAGGAATTACTCAATTAACACCAATCATTTACAGTCTGCAGTATTTATTTATAAATAAAAAAATATTAGAAATAATAATAGTTACATTGTGGAATAGAGTACATTTATCAATTCATGACGTTCTAAATAATTGCAATGTCAAAGTACTATATATTTTGGGAGAATACCTGTGAATTCACTGTGGGTTTGTAGGGATAAAGGCAAAAATTAGAATATTGAGTAACGTCTTATCGATATTAGTAGTAGGATGTTTAATATGTAATAGGAGAGACACAACTGATTCTCAACGTTAATATGGTTTGTTACATTCTCTTGTGGTTTCCATTGTACTGATGGAAATGAAAAATTATACATGTAGTACAATTCTTCCCATTAAAACTGAAATTTGCATCACCTCAATGTAAACTATAAACCTTTTTCTATATAACAGACTTTCTCAGAAACATTTGTCCAAAAACATTTACTTTATAATGAGACATCAGTAGGAAAATAGGTGTAAAAATTCATAAATATCAGTTATTCTTATTTTAAACTTAGGGACCTGTTTTGACAATTCATTTAGCATAATTGTTGTTACATCTACTTTTCGACTACATTGCTAAAACTATTCTTTCCTGTACAAAAAGACAAACAAAAGGAAAAAAAATACCCACACCAATTCTTATAAATCAATTGGATTAATAATGATTCATTGCATAAATGGTAAACATTAAAAGCGCTATGGATAAAAAGCACAGATAGGGTCTTGCCCAGTAATTAAAGTGCATTAATTGATAAGAAGAACTCACCTGATAGTGTTAGGCCAGTCACATTCCCTAAGAAAGTCTGAGAAATGGTGGCTGCAGCAGCTCCACGTGTGATGAAATCAATGTTGGAGAGGAAAATTGGGGATAATGCCACACTGCCACCAAATTAACACAATGTTGATTATATAATATCTTTCTATTTTACTCAGGTCAACACATTTTGGAGAAACTCAGTCTCCTTCATCAGGACAAAAGAGGAATCAAGAAGAGATTGTTGATTTTTCTTTTGTCCCGATGAAGGAGACTGAGTTTCTCCGAAACACATTGACCTGAGTAAAATAAAAAGATATTGATATAATCAACATCATGTCAATTTGGTGGCAGCGTGGCATGAACCCTGATTCTCCTCTCCAACATTGATAAATGGTAAAAATGACAGTATTGGCCTTGTAATCAAGGCATTTTTTTTGTTTATCAACAGAAGAACATCTCTTAAAACTTTCTCAAAGTGTCTTGATTTTATTGAAAGTGGTCGAGCCAGTCCAAGCTTTCTATTAGACTTAAGCAACATTTACGTCTTATGACCTACAGACATAATGAATATCCTATGTACATTTTATTTATGGAATTTGCTTTTGTATACTTCTATTTATATTTTTATCAGCTCTATATTTTTAGGTTAAAAATGAATTCATAAATGCAAACAAACTGACTGGCACAATACATGTGTTACGTAAATGTTATATTAAAAAGTATTTTTATCTTTCTGCATTTGTCTAAAAGTAATACTTATTACGACTCAGTTTTTATTATTATTATTATTATTATTATTATTACAATCTTTCATGACTTTTATGATTTACATATGCTATCAGACATTAATCTAAGAAGGAAATAATCCAGTGATTACATTTTTGCAGGGTTCATTGAAACATGCAATTTCCAAGTATTTCATATAAAGTAAAACGATATTAATAATACAGGGTAAAGGTTTCTAATACAATTAATTATAAGGTTATATATTAAAGCAATAAGTATGGTCAAAATCTCTAAATATGGTTCCTCTAATAAAGCATTAGCTCAGACAAAATATGATCTGCCTGTTTTTTTGGCAAGGCATGCTAATTGGCTATATTCTCCGTCTACCTTTTCAGCACTTCTTGTAGACCTCCATTTGTGAATAGTATATCTATAATTGATAAGATTCTCTGGAGAAGTGCTTTCCAGTAAGGCCCTTTATTTCATTTTCTTTTTGCTGAAGCACAAAACATAAATTAACCATATAATATCTTACTTTTTTAAAAAAGGAGCTATTTAAGGGTGATCATGTATTGTTATCTGTTCTTCGTGGTATTTTTTTGTAAACCAATAAAGCATTACCAACTGAATCAAAACGTGAAAGCACCACAACATGGTTGTGGAGCCTTTTGTCCTGAACTTCAAGCTACATAAGGTGATTATAGAGAAAATTTATTCCAAAGTTTTGTTACTTGTTATATCTACTTATTTCTCCTACTAGTTTATTTTGTTTTTTTTTACCTTTTAGACGTAACTGCACCTTTCATTATACTAATGATATGATACTGAAGTGCTTTTGAATGTATTTTTAGACTTTCATTATCTTTTAATGGCCTTCAGCGCAATCTCAGGCATTTGCGACTTGATGCATGAACGATCTGTCCAAATAATTTTTTTAAGGAAGTCTTTAGTTGTACTCTTCATCACGTTTTCTTGGCATAATATGGAAGTACAGTAGATTACTTGATCTTTCTTCCGTTCAATAATGTGGCACCCTTGAAGAAGCCACACTGATTCAGCATTGAATGTTGTCAAAACAGTCGACAATCTTGTTGACGACGCCGGGCAGTACGCATAAGGGCACGTTACGCGCTACGATATATCTAGCGATATGTCGTAGGGGTCACGTCGGTAGTGACGCACATCCGGCATCGTTTGACATATCGTAGCATGTGACAGCTACGAGCGAGTGTGATCGTGCAAAAATACTCACCTTATCGTTGATCTTTGACGCGTCGCTCATTTTCTAAAAATAGAACGTCTTTCTGCGCACAGGTTGTTCATTGTTCCCAAAGCAGAACACATCGCTCCGTGTAAGACCTCGGGAACGATGAACTGCAGCTTACCTGTGTCCTGCCGGCAATGCGGAAAGAAGGAGGTGGGCGGGATGTTTACATCCCACTCATCTCCGCCCCTCCGCTTCTATTGGCTGGCCGCTGTGTGACTTCGCTGTGATGCCGAACGTCCCTCCCCCTTCAGGAAGTGGATGTTCGTCGCCCACAGCTAGGTCGTTTGAAAGGTAAGTACGTGTGATGGGGGGTTACGACTTTGTGAAATTGCAGCATGTAAAGCAGGCTTTAGTCTTCCACTTCAGTTGAAACTTGTCTGCCTGGGGTGACCATGCTTGCAAAATACACTGCTGATGGCACAGTTTTCAATATCACTGTTGGACACAAACCCCACAGGTATAGCAAACCTGTACTGCCATGAATGGGGATAGACTTCCATACATCTGTTGAATTTTATCATGATGAGAAAAAGAAGTCAGGAGTGCTATATGTAATATATGTACAGTATGTTTATGCATAATATGTATATATGTATTTTTATATATATATATATATATATATATATATATATATATATATATATATATATATAAAACATACAGGAACCGTAGGTAACATATAATAGGCAACAACTTAAAAAGTGCTAGATTCATAAATTAAAGAGTCTTTGAATTTACCAAGTATGAAAATACCCAAGAGACACCGTGATTAAAATGTATAAACATTTTATTTTCAATAAATTCATAGGGTATAACATAGACAGTAAACAAGAAAGGAACCAGAGTATGAGAAGTGATGAAGGGGAAGAAACCCCACGTGACCCAGGGAAGGATATCAGATATCAGATCTCACAGAGGATCTGCACAAATGCTTAGATAAGCAACTAAATGCCCACATGCAAGTGCAAGGAGTTGCTAGCAAGGAGAAAGACAAAGTCTCAATGCATAGCCTAACAAGGCAGATTAGCTTACCCAGCTGGCAGATCACCAATTTTACCCTGGTATACACGTGGGGACCGGCATCATGATGAGAAAAAGAAGTCAGGAGTGCTACATGTAATATATGTACAGTATGTTTATGCATAATATGTATTTATATTTATATATATATATATATATATATATATATACATTTGAGTATACATTGTTGCATGCTGAATATGCTGGTTTATAATTTTTTTTTCTCCCTGAAAACATTTGGACAAATGTATGTCTAAAATTTTCAAGTGCTACAGCATTACAGAATTGGTAAATGATAAAAACTGTTGTGAGAGTCTTAGTTTAAAGTGGTTATCCACTACTTGAACATTGATGGCCGATCTTTAGAATAAGCCATCAATGTCTGATTGGCCGGAGTCCAACACGTGGCAACCCTGCCGACAGAATCGGACTTGCTACCGGAGAAAGCTCCAGTAATACCAGGCCTGGTTGCGGTTACCTGCATTGAACTCCGGAGCTCTCACCTGAGCTCTGGAGTGCAGCCTGGACTGAACTTGGGGTTTACAGAACTGAACCGCAAGCGCCGACTGATTCCACGACGATTGCGGTTCAGTTCATGTCACAGCTGCGGACAGGCCGGTTTGAAATCCAGAGATAAGGTGACAGCTTCGGAGTTCAGCCCGACCTGTCCGCAGCTGCCATGAACTGAACTGCACTAGCCGGGAATCAGTTGGCGCTTGCAGTTCAGACCTGAAAACCCCAAGTTCAGTCCAGGCTGCACTCTGGAGCTGAGGAGAGAGCTCCAGAGTGCAATCCTGGTAACCGCAGCCAGGACTGGTATTACTGGAGGTTCCTCCGGTAGCCACTCTGACACTGCCCACCAATCAGCTGCTAAAGAAGAACAGTCCACATTAAAACACAGGCCACAGACTTCAAACAATATGGAAAAGTATCTTTTTGCTGTGAAAAAGCATCATATAGTGCGATGTCTTGGACAAAGTTTGAAAACAGGATATTTCACGAAAGCTTAAATGTGATCATCAAATTGTGAAAATATTTATGGCTAATACAGAATACAGATGGGTTTTCTGCAGATAAAGGGATAACAAAAAAGGTATCTGCCAGACAAATTCATCAGATTAAGAGATCAGTTGCTAAAATACCGTTAAAAAGCAGAAAAACTGGTATTTAAAGCTGCTAGTGCCTCTGAAGTCCCACATACCTCCAGAGGCTTGCAGTTGTTGTTCAGCCACCCCTGATCAGTATTCAAAAGGAGATATGGTTGTATGGGGCCTGGACATACATTTAAGACTGGAGCCAACTAATGGATGTTCGGTTCAGTGGGTGCATCCGGACTATAAGTAAAGTTTGGTTTGTGACCCAGACTTCAACTCAACCTCAATAGAAGTCACTAATTGAGCAGTCCAGGCCTCTGCATGCAGCCATCAATAAGCAGAACACTTCCGGGGAAAAGTAAGTGGGGTTTTTACATTTTTTTTAGGTGTCTACTACATCTAATCACACTGTTGTTACCCCCAGTGTGAGCCGTTCAAACACTGCAAGCGGCTTGCACTGGGCTGAGCACCGAGTGTACCCAAGCACAGAGAGTGGTGTGCTTATGTAAAACACCCGAACTCCAAATCCGAACTCATATTTTTTTTGTAAAGTCTGTGTTTGAAAGCTAAAGCAGGGACTAAAACTTAACATTTAATATATATCACAATAAAATCAATAGTTCATTAATGCAGTAAAAATATGCCATTTGGCCACAATTAGGAATAGTCTCACCCAGATGTTTTCAGGGGTAAGACGACACACCGATCCAAGGTTGATCACAAGCCGGAAGAATCAGGAGAAGGCGCCGGGAGGTAGATAAACAAAACCCCTGTCATGCCCCGTGATTGTACTTCCGCCCTGACAAGGGCAGCACCCAAGTGAGCTGTCTGCCCCGCAACCATACAAATTGAACAAAGAAACGTTCTCCCGACGCGTTTCTCTCTAGATAAACAGAGTTCCTCAGGGGAGACCAAGAAAAAGTGATCAACCTGCTAAGGCAGGGACCAGTAGATTGATCAACCTGCAGTGGCAGGGATCAAAATGATAAAGCCTATGTGTGCAGGTAAACGGTGATTGCCTTTATAACCCTTATTCTTCCTATTGTATACACTATACGCCGGTGGATTGGGTCATTCACAATCCTTATCGGCGAAACCGGAAGTTCTGGGTACGTTTAGTTAATCTGACCGCTCCAGACTCTGTTGGCGGTGCATATCGGGTTATTGTTAGGGGCGTCATTTGGTATATGTTGACACGCCCCTGTTTCTAGCTAATTGGATGAGGGATTAACAACTGCGGGGTCCGATGAACCGGATTGTTTATCTACCTCCCGGCGCCTTCTCCTGATTCTTCCGGCTTGTGATAAACCTTGGATCGGTGTGTCGTCTTACCCCTGAAAACATCTGGGTGAGACTATTCCTAATTGTTGCCAAACGGCATATTTTTACTGCATTAATGAACTATTGATTTTATTGTGATATATATTAAATGTTAAGTTTTAGTCCCTGCTTTAGCTTTTGTTAATTGGACTATTGGGCATCATCTGTCTGCCTGTCAGACCTTGCTGTTACATAAAGTCTGTGTTTGGTATAAACACTGAACTCCGAACCTCGGGTTCACTCATCGATAATGAAGACTAATTTTAAAACAGTCTTCTTTACTGGACCATCCATCTGGATGATTTGTGCAATCCTGGATGGTCCAGATGGATGGAGTAGAGCATGGTTAGTGGATGGCTACCATGTCCCAACAAGGCTGCAATGTGAGCAAGGAGGAGGCGGAGTCATGTTTTAGGCTGGAATCATGGTGAGACAGTTGGTAGGTCTCCAAAAGGTATAAAAATTACCTTAGCAAAGTACACATATTTTCTGACTGACCACTTTCTTCCATGGTGCAACAAGATAAACCATGTCATCCATAGCAAAATCATCTCATGCTGCAAAGAATATGGGCATAAAATGAGAGTAAGTCATGGTGTGGTCTGCTGTGATCTCAACCCTATTGAGAATCTTTGGAGCATCATCAAGCAAAGAATCTATGAGGGTGAAAGGCAGTACACATCAAAACTGTAGCTTTGCAAGGTTATTCAGATTTCCTGCAAATAAATTCAAGCAGAAACTATTCAAAAACTGAAAAGTTCAATGGATTTAAGAATTGTGAAGGTAATATCAAAGCAGGGGTCCTATGTTAACATGTAACTTGGCTTTTGTTTGCAGTAAATATGATCTCTTAATTAAATATGAGCGAGCTTATTCGAAAAAGGTTTGCCAATTTCAAATTTGGTACGAGCCTTAGCTCGTCCGGCTTAGGCTCAAATTCACTAGCAATCTTCCAAAAAATAGGCAAAGATCGGTTTTGTTCGGTAACTATTTGCAGTTACACTATTGCAGAAAACACCCTTTTCTGGATCCATCACAGCCATGTCAAGTATTGGTATTGCTGTGATTGGCCAGGGAAATTCTTGTAAGAAAAAAAAAAGAAAAATAGTTGAAGCAGGACATATTTACCAGTTGCCGTGTGGCTGTAACACTACTTCCGGGGTGGCTCATTATCCCTCACAGTTATGCACTTCTTTTCCCGCCCACAGTCTGTGATAGCATCTGTGATTGGTCCAGTTAGACAGACAGTGTCTTTGATTGGTTGTCCTCACAGTAGCTGTCTGTCTGCCAGAGTGAAGTATAAAAAACACTTGATAAAAAAATTGCCGTAGAGTCACCGTTTATATTGATACCAGTGCAAATAAAGCCAATGGCTACAGGCTGCAGCCCCCAGCTGTGTGTGATATCTTGGCTGTCTATCAAAACACAAGGAACCTCATTTAAATAAATAGTTTTATAAAATGGCGTATGGTCCCCCCAATTTGATACTCAGCCTTGTGTTCTCAGGCTGGGGAGGCCCCTAGTTATTGGGAACCCCAGCCTAAAAATATCCTGCAGCCACCAAGATTTGTGCCATCCATTAGATGTGACAATCATGGCACTTTATCTGACTCATCCCAATTGACCTGGTGCGGTAACAATCAAGAAAAGTTAAGGGGTTAATGACAGGTCACAGCTGCCACCAAGCCCTAGGTTAGTAATGGCAGGCGTCTAAAAGACACCCTCATTACTAATCTGTAAGTGAAAATAAACACAAACACCAAAAAATTCTGTGTTTGAAATAAAATAGAAAACAACCACCCTCCTTCACCCTTTTATTAACCCCCAGAACACTCATGTCCAATGTAATCTGCGCGGGCACAAATTATGACCACCGGCTGTGCCTGCAGGCAGAGACTGACTGATATGCAGCTGTGTGCGGTGACATTGCTGAGTTGATGTGCGGTCACAGCTGAAGCTTCCCACGGTGTCTTACCTGTATATCATCCATGGAGTCCATGATTAAGACCGCAAGGTTGAAACGCGTAGGACAAGGACCATCCCCCGCGTCTCTCACTGTGTTCCCCAATGCCCTTGTGTGTGATATTCTGCTTTTAATGGACTAAATAAACGTCTTAAGTTTTAATACATCTCTCCGTCTCTCCGATGCTGGAAATCTCTTTTTTCTATGCACGTGATTCATATTATTGGTGTTTTCTAGGTTTAAAATCTTCTGAAATTTCATTCGATGTTGTATAAAGGCTATACTAGTGGATGATATGTGAGATTGGATCCATCATATTCTCTGAACGAGGAGATAATGCTAATTGGTAAATGGCTGCATTCCTTTGGCAATGATCTATTAATTAAAATACTCAATACCTTCAATTACACTAAACTAAAAACATCTTAATGGCATATTGGCTTTGTGATTTACGTTAACAAACCATTGAAAATGCATTTTGATACTTGAAGTCGGTTTGAGTGTAAATCGTTAATTGACCATTTACCAGTTTCTTTCATTTTGAAAATAGGTTCAAGTTTGTTACTCATGTATTTTAACATTAGAACACTTTCTAGATGGAAGTCATAGTACTTCCTAGCTATATTATTTGAAATGTACCATATTTTTTATCACTACAATGTATTTTTAAGCAAGTTAAGATCTTTGCTAAAATTTATGTAGGTCTTATAGTCCACAGTCATTATGGTCAGCAGTGCCAGACCTCCCTGCTTGCTTCCTTAAGTCATCAAGTAGAGCATCCATAAGTGCTGTGCTTCTTTCGCTGAGAGAACCAAGCGGGTGCAAAGTTTTCTCTCTCTAATTATTGCTGATCAGGAGAAACTGAGCTGAGCTTGTTGGCTAAAGCTTGTGTCCACATAAGGGTTAATAGAATGGATCTTTGGTGCAGGGGCTGAAAAACATAAAACTGTCACACCTATTTACACTTAGGCTGGAGTCACACTTGCGTATAACATGCACTTGTGAAATGTGAGAAAATCTCACAATGCACTCGGCTCCATGTAAGACAATACTGCAGCTCAGATCTGCGTGTTTTTCCTCAGCCTTAGTCAGACTGAGGAAAGAATCACAGCATGCTTCGATTGTCTGTGAGAGCCATGTCACTCGCACCCATTCAAGTGTATGGGTGCGAGAGAAACATCAGACTGCACTCATATGTTATCCGAGTGCGGTGCGATATACGCACAGGCTGACAATGGCGGAGATGGGGAGATTAATCCCTCTCTCTCTTCCGCAGCACCCACCCTCAGGATCGCAAGATCGGGTCACAGTCGCATGACACTCGTCTCACGCTCGCAGCAGAGCCTGAGCCAGGGGTCATTAGCATATCGCATCCGTTGCTCTCGCATCGGATCCATATGCTAATGTGACTCCAGCATTAGGAGAAGAGTCTCGGTCTACCAGACAAAAGCTGATCTCCTGCATTTCCACATGTTGCTCTGTCTGTGCACCATATATATGACGTTGTCCTTTGCCCACATTTATATGAGGTCATGAAGAGCACAGAAAATCCGTATAGTACAGTACTGATTGATATAAAATCTGCAATAGGCATCTTTTATAGTAGGAAACTTTGAAAACATCTAGAGTGTACATGTAACTAAATTGTGTATAAGGAGTTTAACTAGCATAAATGAAAGACATTACACAGGTAAGACACCAGTCACATAGCTGATTTCACAATAATTGTAATTGTACGCTTTATGAACTTTTGTAAAAGACAACCAATGTAAATTGTATTGGAATTTTGTTATGTCACTCTTATTGTGTCACGGGATGTGATGAGGTAACGTGGAATAGGGGCGCTTATACTGGCCTTAGGGCTAGGAGGCCCTAGCTATCCCTGTTCCCAAAGATACAGTATGTCTGATGGTGATGATGTTTGGGCCGCCTTCTTAACCCCAGCTCCTGAATAGCCCTGGTCTATAACCCCTCTCCTCCACCCCTGGGAAGGGCCAGGATAGGAGTGGTTTATCCCACACAAAAAGACAGACAGGAAAAAAATAAAACTCCATATTTCGGCACACACACAGTGGTAACACAATTCATGTTCAGGTCAAAATAATCAGGAATGAAATAACAAACAACGAGACTATTTCCACAACACACCAAATAAGGCACAGGAGATCATCAGAACTAGATCACCACAGCACATGGACCTGTATTCGCAAATGAAGCTATGATTAGTGTGGGGGAACAGACTCTAAAATCTCTTAAAGGGCAGAGGCAGCTGTGATAGGTCCCCTATAACCTGTGACCTTAGCAGCAATCCACAGACTAGCAGAAATTTGACTCCTGTTAGACTGGTCACCAATAAGCACACAACTGGCCAACACCCGAGTTTGACTGTGCAATTCAAAAGCACTAGAGAAACTACAATTTGACATGTCTGACTCTGCGGTGTGAACAGAGCTAAAGGTTGCCATAACACTAGTTTAGTGACACTAGTCAGTTTAGAGCTGAACACCATTTCACATATTGTTTGGTACAACACCCCTAATATACTTCTACCAATTTGGAATAAATTATTACCCCCTCTTGTAGCCCACAGTACCAAGAAATAAGCACAATTGTAGACCAGAAACATTAGTGACATTACTCCCTGCACATCTTTACATCAGAAGTGTAGTTTCAATAAAAAAATTTTTTTTATATATTCGATTGTCCAAACTTCTGTGCACCTTATTGTCACTCTGAAAAATACCGTAATAGTGTTGACAAAAGATAAATTTCTCTTGGGTATCTTTTTTACGTGTACAAATTACACCTATCCCATCAGCAATCATTTATATGTCACATATTTAAAACAATAAGCACCAAATAACAAATAAAATTATTTGGAAGAATAAAAGAACAATCAGTGCAGCATAAAAGACACCAATAGATATACTTAACAATCCCCATGACTGTTAATAGGATGCAAGGGGTCCAGCAGGGAAGCTATTTTTCCACAGAAAAGAATTACAGAAATACACTGTTTATCCAAACTCTGCATTTTTTAAAAATATTTAATGTAATAAAAATGTACAAATAATTATTCATTAAAGTAAAAAAGTACAGAGTGTTTCTGCTTCAACTAAATAGAAAAATAATAAATTGGGCTTAACCACTGATGGACCACCAATAGACGATAAGTGTCCAGGCGGTCTGCCTTCTACTCTGCAGTTGTGTTCTAAAACATATAGTAAACTGAAAAGTAGAGCTTCCACATGCCACCATGCAACTGTGGGAATGAGGAGCCAGATGTCAGACAAAGCTGGACTCCCCATGGATTAGTTTGAGATGGTTTAGTACCGTCATTGTCTTCCCGTTCACTGTAAACAAGCATTAATAGGAAGCGCTAAGTCCTACTCCTGACTTAGTGGTCATGTGATCTCTGGGTACAGTACAGAAAGTACTGGGTGGGCCATAAGTATGGATACACTCTGATAAAGATGGCCACCATGAGCAGCACCCGACCTCTAATGTTTTGCCCCTCCCATGTACTAATAGGTCACAAACGGTAATGTGATATCAGCAACCACTTCCATTTTATCAGGGTGTATCCATACTTATAGCCCACCCTGTACTTTCCTTCAATGGGGTTAGTCAGGGAAGAAAAGTATTGGTAAATGATAAAAACTGTTGTGAGAGTCTTAGTTTAAAGTGGTTATCCACTACTTGAACATTGATGGCCGATCTTTAGAATAAGCCATCAATGTCTGATTGGCCGGAGTCCAACACGTGGCAACCCTGCCGACAGAATCGGACTTGCTACCGGAGAAAGCTCCAGTAATACCAGGCCTGGTTGCGGTTACCTGCATTGAACTCCGGAGCTCTCACCTGAGCTCTGGAGTGCAGCCTGGACTGAACTTGGGGTTTACAGAACTGAACCGCAAGCGCCGACTGATTCCACGACGATTGCGGTTCAGTTCATGTCACAGCTGCGGACAGGCCGGTTTGAAATCCAGAGATAAGGTGACAGCTTCGGAGTTCAGCCCGACCTGTCCGCAGCTGCCATGAACTGAACTGCACTAGCCGGGAATCAGTTGGCGCTTGCAGTTCAGACCTGAAAACCCCAAGTTCAGTCCAGGCTGCACTCTGGAGCTGAGGCGAGAGCTCCAGAGTGCAATCCTGGTAACCGCAGCCAGGACTGGTATTACTGGAGGTTCCTCCGGTAGCCACTCTGACACTGCCCACCAATCAGCTGCTAAAGAAGAACAGTCCACATTAAAACACAGGCCACAGACTTCAAACAATATGGAAAAGTATCTTTTTGCTGTGAAAAAGCATCATATAGTGCGATGTCTTGGACAAAGTTTGAAAACAGGATATTTCACGAAAGCTTAAATGTGATCATCAAATTGTGAAAATATTTATGGCTAATACAGAATACAGATGGGTTTCTGCAGATAAAGGGATAACAAAAAAGGTATCTGCCAGACAAATTCATCAGATTAAGAGATCAGTTGCTAAAATACCGTTAAAAAGCAGAAAAACTGGTATTTAAAGCTGCTAGTGCCTCTGAAGTCCCACATACCTCCAGAGGCTTGCAGTTGTTGTTCAGCCACCCCTGATCAGTATTCAAAAGGAGATATGGTTGTATGGGGCCTGGACATACATTTAAGACTGGAGCCAACTAATGGATGTTCGGTTCAGTGGGTGCATCCGGACTATAAGTAAAGTTTGGTTTGTGACCCAGACTTCAACTCAACCTCAATAGAAGTCACTAATTGAGCAGTCCAGGCCTCTGCATGCAGCCATCAATAAGCAGAACACTTCCGGGGAAAAGTAAGTGGGGTTTTTACATTTTTTTTAGGTGTCTACTACATCTAATCACACTGTTGTTACCCCCAGTGTGAGCCGTTCAAACACTGCAAGCGGCTTGCACTGGGCTGAGCACCGAGTGTACCCAAGCACAGAGAGTGGTGTGCTTATGTAAAACACCCGAACTCCAAATCCGAACTCATATTTTTTTTGTAAAGTCTGTGTTTGAAAGCTAAAGCAGGGACTAAAACTTAACATTTAATATATATCACAATAAAATCAATAGTTCATTAATGCAGTAAAAATATGCCATTTGGCCACAATTAGGAATAGTCTCACCCAGATGTTTTCAGGGGTAAGACGACACACCGATCCAAGGTTGATCACAAGCCGGAAGAATCAGGAGAAGGCGCCGGGAGGTAGATAAACAAAACCCCTGTCATGCCCCGTGATTGTACTTCCGCCCTGACAAGGGCAGCACCCAAGTGAGCTGTCTGCCCCGCAACCATACAAATTGAACAAAGAAACGTTCTCCCGACGCGTTTCTCTCTAGATAAACAGAGTTCCTCAGGGGAGACCAAGAAAAAGTGATCAACCTGCTAAGGCAGGGACCAGTAGATTGATCAACCTGCAGTGGCAGGGATCAAAATGATAAAGCCTATGTGTGCAGGTAAACGGTGATTGCCTTTATAACCCTTATTCTTCCTATTGTATACACTATACGCCGGTGGATTGGGTCATTCACAATCCTTATCGGCGAAACCGGAAGTTCTGGGTACGTTTAGTTAATCTGACCGCTCCAGACTCTGTTGGCGGTGCATATCGGGTTATTGTTAGGGGCGTCATTTGGTATATGTTGACACGCCCCTGTTTCTAGCTAATTGGATGAGGGATTAACAACTGCGGGGTCCGATGAACCGGATTGTTTATCTACCTCCCGGCGCCTTCTCCTGATTCTTCCGGCTTGTGATAAACCTTGGATCGGTGTGTCGTCTTACCCCTGAAAACATCTGGGTGAGACTATTCCTAATTGTTGCCAAACGGCATATTTTTACTGCATTAATGAACTATTGATTTTATTGTGATATATATTAAATGTTAAGTTTTAGTCCCTGCTTTAGCTTTTGTTAATTGGACTATTGGGCATCATCTGTCTGCCTGTCAGACCTTGCTGTTACATAAAGTCTGTGTTTGGTATAAACACTGAACTCCGAACCTCGGGTTCACTCATCGATAATGAAGACTAATTTTAAAACAGTCTTCTTTACTGGACCATCCATCTGGATGATTTGTGCAATCCTGGATGGTCCAGATGGATGGAGTAGAGCATGGTTAGTGGATGGCTACCATGTCCCAACAAGGCTGCAATGTGAGCAAGGAGGAGGCGGAGTCATGTTTTAGGCTGGAATCATGGTGAGACAGTTGGTAGGTCTCCAAAAGGTATAAAAATTACCTTAGCAAAGTACACATATTTTCTGACTGACCACTTTCTTCCATGGTGCAACAAGATAAACCATGTCATCCATAGCAAAATCATCTCATGCTGCAAAGAATATGGGCATAAAATGAGAGTAAGTCATGGTGTGGTCTGCTGTGATCTCAACCCTATTGAGAATCTTTGGAGCATCATCAAGCAAAGAATCTATGAGGGTGAAAGGCAGTACACATCAAAACTGTAGCTTTGCAAGGTTATTCAGATTTCCTGCAAATAAATTCAAGCAGAAACTATTCAAAAACTGAAAAGTTCAATGGATTTAAGAATTGTGAAGGTAATATCAAAGCAGGGGTCCTATGTTAACATGTAACTTGGCTTTTGTTTGCAGTAAATATGATCTCTTAATTAAATATGAGCGAGCTTATTCGAAAAAGGTTTGCCAATTTCAAATTTGGTACGAGCCTTAGCTCGTCCGGCTTAGGCTCAAATTCACTAGCAATCTTCCAAAAAATAGGCAAAGATCGGTTTTGTTCGGTAACTATTTGCAGTTACACTATTGCAGAAAACACCCTTTTCTGGATCCATCACAGCCATGTCAAGTATTGGTATTGCTGTGATTGGCCAGGGAAATTCTTGTAAGAAAAAAAAAAGAAAAATAGTTGAAGCAGGACATATTTACCAGTTGCCGTGTGGCTGTAACACTACTTCCGGGGTGGCTCATTATCCCTCACAGTTATGCACTTCTTTTCCCGCCCACAGCCTGTGATAGCATCTGTGATTGGTCCAGTTAGACAGACAGTGTCTTTGATTGGTTGTCCTCACAGTAGCTGTCTGTCTGCCAGAGTGAAGTATAAAAAACACTTGATAAAAAAATTGCCGTAGAGTCACCGTTTATATTGATACCAGTGCAAATAAAGCCAATGGCTACAGGCTGCAGCCCCCAGCTGTGTGTGATATCTTGGCTGTCTATCAAAACACAAGGAACCCCATTTAAATAAATAGTTTTATAAAATGGCGTATGGTCCCCCCAATTTGATACTCAGCCTTGTGTTCTCAGGCTGGGGAGGCCCCTAGTTATTGGGAACCCCAGCCTAAAAATATCCTGCAGCCACCAAGATTTGTGCCATCCATTAGATGTGACAATCATGGCACTTTATCTGACTCATCCCAATTGACCTGGTGCGGTAACAATCAAGAAAATTTAAGGGGTTAATGACAGGTCACAGCTGCCACCAAGCCCTAGGTTAGTAATGGCAGGCGTCTAAAAGACACCCTCATTACTAATCTGTAAGTGAAAATAAACACAAACACCAAAAAATTCTGTGTTTGAAATAAAATAGAAAACAACCACCCTCCTTCACCCTTTTATTAACCCCCAGAACACTCATGTCCAATGTAATCTGCGCGGGCACAAATTATGACCACCGGCTGTGCCTGCAGGCAGAGACTGACTGATATGCAGCTGTGTGCGGTGACATTGCTGAGTTGATGTGCGGTCACAGCTGAAGCTTCCCACGGTGTCTTACCTGTATATCATCCATGGAGTCCATGATTAAGACCGCAAGGTTGAAACGCGTAGGACAAGGACCATCCCCCGCGTCTCTCACTGTGTTCCCCAATGCCCTTGTGTGTGATATTCTGCTTTTAATGGACTAAATAAACGTCTTAAGTTTTAATACATCTCTCCGTCTCTCCGATGCTGGAAATCTCTTTTTTCTATGCACGTGATTCATATTATTGGTGTTTTCTAGGTTTAAAATCTTCTGAAATTTCATTCGATGTTGTATAAAGGCTATACTAGTGGATGATATGTGAGATTGGATCCATCATATTCTCTGAACGAGGAGATAATGCTAATTGGTAAATGGCTGCATTCCTTTGGCAATGATCTATTAATTAAAATACTCAATACCTTCAATTACACTAAACTAAAAACATCTTAATGGCATATTGGCTTTGTGATTTACTTTAACAAACCATTGAAAATGCATTTTGATACTTGAAGTCGGTTTGAGTGTAAATCGTTAATTGACCATTTACCAGTTTCTTTCATTTTGAAAATAGGTTCAAGTTTGTTACTCATGTATTTTAACATTAGAACACTTTCTAGATGGAAGTCATAGTACTTCCTAGCTATATTATTTGAAATGTACCATATTTTTTATCACTACAATGTATTTTTAAGCAAGTTAAGATCTTTGCTAAAATTTATGTAGGTCTTATAGTCCACAGTCATTATGGTCAGCAGTGCCAGACCTCCCTGCTTGCTTCCTTAAGTCATCAAGTAGAGCATCCATAAGTGCTGTGCTTCTTTCGCTGAGAGAACCAAGCGGGTGCAAAGTTTTCTCTCTCTAATTATTGCTGATCAGGAGAAACTGAGCTGAGCTTGTTGGCTAAAGCTTGTGTCCACATAAGGGTTAATAGAATGGATCTTTGGTGCAGGGGCTGAAAAACATAAAACTGTCACACCTATTTACACTTAGGCTGGAGTCACACTTGCGTATAACATGCACTTGTGAAATGTGAGAAAATCTCACAATGCACTCGGCTCCATGTAAGACAATACTGCAGCTCAGATCTGCGTGTTTTTCCTCAGCCTTAGTCAGACTGAGGAAAGAATCACAGCATGCTTCGATTGTCTGTGAGAGCCATGTCACTCGCACCCATTCAAGTGTATGGGTGCGAGAGAAACATCAGACTGCACTCATATGTTATCCGAGTGCGGTGCGATATACGCACAGGCTGACAATGGCGGAGATGGGGAGATTAATCCCTCTCTCTCTTCCGCAGCACCCACCCTCAGGATCGCAAGATCGGGTCACAGTCGCATGACACTCGTCTCACGCTCGCAGCAGAGCCTGAGCCAGGGGTCATTAGCATATCGCATCCGTTGCTCTCGCATCGGATCCATATGCTAATGTGACTCCAGCGTTAGGAGAAGAGTCTCGGTCTACCAGACAAAAGCTGATCTCCTGCATTTCCACATGTTGCTCTGTCTGTGCACCATATATATGACGTTGTCCTTTGCCCACATTTATATGAGGTCATGAAGAGCACAGAAAATCCGTATAGTACAGTACTGATTGATATAAAATCTGCAATAGGCATCTTTTATAGTAGGAAACTTTGAAAACATCTAGAGTGTACATGTAACTAAATTGTGTATAAGGAGTTTAACTAGCATAAATGAAAGACATTACACAGGTAAGACACCAGTCACATAGCTGATTTCACAATAATTGTAATTGTACGCTTTATGAACTTTTGTAAAAGACAACCAATGTAAATTGTATTGGAATTTTGTTATGTCACTCTTATTGTGTCACGGGATGTGATGAGGTAACGTGGAATAGGGGCGCTTATACTGGCCTTAGGGCTAGGAGGCCCTAGCTATCCCTGTTCCCAAAGATACAGTATGTCTGATGGTGATGATGTTTGGGCCGCCTTCTTAACCCCAGCTCCTGAATAGCCCTGGTCTATAACCCCTCTCCTCCACCCCTGGGAAGGGCCAGGATAGGAGTGGTTTATCCCACACAAAAAGACAGACAGGAAAAAAATAAAACTCCATATTTCGGCACACACACAGTGGTAACACAATTCATGTTCAGGTCAAAATAATCAGGAATGAAATAACAAACAACGAGACTATTTCCACAACACACCAAATAAGGCACAGGAGATCATCAGAACTAGATCACCACAGCACATGGACCTGTATTCGCAAATGAAGCTATGATTAGTGTGGGGGAACAGACTCTAAAATCTCTTAAAGGGCAGAGGCAGCTGTGATAGGTCCCCTATAACCTGTGACCTTAGCAGCAATCCACAGACTAGCAGAAATTTGACTCCTGTTAGACTGGTCACCAATAAGCACACAACTGGCCAACACCCGAGTTTGACTGTGCAATTCAAAAGCACTAGAGAAACTACAATTTGACATGTCTGACTCTGCGGTGTGAACAGAGCTAAAGGTTGCCATAACACTAGTTTAGTGACACTAGTCAGTTTAGAGCTGAACACCATTTCACATATTGTTTGGTACAACACCCCTAATATACTTCTACCAATTTGGAATAAATTATTACCCCCTCTTGTAGCCCACAGTACCAAGAAATAAGCACAATTGTAGACCAGAAACATTAGTGACATTACTCCCTGCACATCTTTACATCAGAAGTGTAGTTTCAATAAAAAAAATTTTTTTATATATTCGATTGTCCAAACTTCTGTGCACCTTATTGTCACTCTGAAAAATACCGTAATAGTGTTGACAAAAGATAAATTTCTCTTGGGTATCTTTTTTACGTGTACAAATTACACCTATCCCATCAGCAATCATTTATATGTCACATATTTAAAACAATAAGCACCAAATAACAAATAAAATTATTTGGAAGAATAAAAGAACAATCAGTGCAGCATAAAAGACACCAATAGATATACTTAACAATCCCCATGACTGTTAATAGGATGCAAGGGGTCCAGCAGGGAAGCTATTTTTCCACAGAAAAGAATTACAGAAATACACTGTTTATCCAAACTCTGCATTTTTTAAAAATATTTAATGTAATAAAAATGTACAAATAATTATTCATTAAAGTAAAAAAGTACAGAGTGTTTCTGCTTCAACTAAATAGAAAAATAATAAATTGGGCTTAACCACTGATGGACCACCAATAGACGATAAGTGTCCAGGCGGTCTGCCTTCTACTCTGCAGTTGTGTTCTAAAACATATAGTAAACTGAAAAGTAGAGCTTCCACATGCCACCATGCAACTGTGGGAATGAGGAGCCAGATGTCAGACAAAGCTGGACTCCCCATGGATTAGTTTGAGATGGTTTAGTACCGTCATTGTCTTCCCGTTCACTGTAAACAAGCATTAATAGGAAGCGCTAAGTCCTACTCCTGACTTAGTGGTCATGTGATCTCTGGGTACAGTACAGAAAGTACTGGGTGGGCCATAAGTATGGATACACTCTGATAAAGATGGCCACCATGAGCAGCACCCGACCTCTAATGTTTTGCCCCTCCCATGTACTAATAGGTCACAAACGGTAATGTGATATCAGCAACCACTTCCATTTTATCAGGGTGTATCCATACTTATAGCCCACCCTGTACTTTCCTTCAATGGGGTTAGTCAGGGAAGAAAAGTATTTAAATGTTGAAATACTATCCAAAAGTCATTTATGATCTTATGGAAGGGGTGGGGGCACCATATATGAAATGAAAGAAAAATAAATGCATAAAAAAATGTAAAAGCCGTAAAAAAAATAAACAAGTAAATAAATAAAATCCACTGCTAATCCAAATTGCTGTTTCTAGCCCCACACCCAGTGATTAAAGGAAATGTGTTCAATATATAAAAATAATTGTTCTGGAGAGGGGAAAAAAAATCTGAAAATATAAATTACTAGTCCGTTGTGGTTTAAAAAAATAAAAATGTAAAAAACAGACACATACTCCCTTTATTTTCCCACCGTTATTGGCAAATATTGGTAAAACTATTGTGTATCAAATAGCATAAAAAATAGACCCATAAATCATGAGAAAAGATACAAAAACTATTTGATTATCAGATTGAGATAAAGTATTAACCTGTATGAAAAAAAAAATTACAAAATTGTTACTTGTCTGGAATTGGATAATGATAATAATAATAATAATAATAATAATAATAATAATAATTATTATTATTATTATTATTATTATTATTATTATTATTATTATTATTATTTTATTTTGCCATTTACTTTGCAAAGTTAAAAATTTAATTGTACACGTTTAAAAAAAATGTATTGAACACTAATACCAGTCCTGATGACAAACTGAACGGTACAAACACTTTAGATCCTCTGAGAATCCAGCCTCCCTTTTTTCAACGCACCTAGTTCTGTTTGTGCATAAAAGAGAAGTGGAAGGAAAGAGCTGTAACTGATATAATGAAAAATGAACACAGTCTAACACTTTCATATCTGCTTTCCCCTTTACAGCCTGGCCTCAAGGGTTGATATAGAAACTTTTTTTCATGTTATGAATACTTTTTCCAATTAGGATGGTTTTGTGCCATTTGATCTTTCACATTAAAAAGGAGAGGTTTTCTCACTGGTGAATTGGTGAGAAAATAATCAGTTACTCATCTATCCACCACTATGCCAGTAGCACAATTTGTAAACTCTGTGATGGAAATCTTTACTGGCATGGTGATTACCAAATGTAAGAAATGGTAAAGTAAGTGTGGGCACCCTACGCTGTTAGGTTAGCACATCACGTGGTTGTAAGCTATTTCCATATTTTGTATTAGAATTAGTGATGAGTGAGCACTACAATGTTTGGCTACTCAGTATTTGTAACAAGCAGGTCGGACGCTCTCGAAACGCGAAGATCTTCTGGAAAAATGCTCGAGTTTCCCATTGACTTCCATTATACTCAGTACTCAGGCGTTCAACCCGCTCACTTCTAGTACCAAGCACCTAAGCATGGTAGTGCTCGCTCATCACTAATTGGAATGCAAAAATATTGTAGCTTATGTGTAGTAATGGTAAAAATAGATTTTAAGTAAGGCATTTTCTGATTTGATATGCGGTACAATTAGAATATTGGATAATTCATCAAGAAAGCTATAATGACAGTACTGTGCAATGAACTGTTTTCTTCTTTTGATCTTTAAAGCATCCATTGCCCACACTTCCCAAAAGAACAATATTGATTTATAAAGTGCTTATTGTGAAATTGTATTATAACTGATGGGCAGATCTTGGCATCTGAAAAACACCGGGTATTTTACTAAATAAATAATAACATCCAGAGGTGCTTTAAAAAGTTCCATAACTGTAAATTGAACAGATATTCTAGTAGCTTTATTGTTAATGTTCATTTCCGAAACTGCCATAAAGCCTTAAAAATATCATCTGCGTCTTCCCAGCTGTGACTGTACGCGGGTAATAATCTCTTAGAAGAATCACACAATTGGAAACATACAGTAAAGCAATTTTTTTTTACAATACTATTCCAATTTTAAAAACACATCTCAGAAAGTCAACCATTTTTTAAATCCTGAGGATGAAAAATATAATTCTATTTGATGTCCAGGATCCCTTTCAGAGTATAATAATATTAAATGAAATATTTTTACAGCTTCTAAACATTTTTGAAAACCAAATTCTATGGAAAGTTTAGTCAGTGACTAAAATAATTGTTACACCACTGCAAATTGTAGTACACCCATAATTAACCATTTATAAACTGTTATGGGCTCATAATAAGCATCTAAGTGCATGAAAAACTTTACAGGTAGACTACACATGCATGCTATATGATATTGGTCTTTTCACAGAAGCGCCACTTGTCAGCAAACAACGTAGAGATGCTATTGCCACCATACAGAAATGCCATGTGTAGAGTATTAGATATATAAATATCAATCACACCAACAATTTGAAGTGTTAAAAGATAAAAAATTAAATTCTGTTGCTCAAATTTTAGATTGTATTTGTGTACAGAGATAGACCAATCTAACATGTTCCACAACATTAAACACCTGGAGTATTGCAGTCTTAAATATCCAGCACGGATTTGCTTCTAAACCTCTTAATGTAGTTGTCCCTTGAACAAAGTTCATTGCAATCAATAGATATTGGAATAATAACAATTTCCACAATTGGATGTGTTTTTTAAAAAAAATGTTCTTGTTCAGAGATAATCCTTTATATCTTGTATACAAATAGCACAGCATTGGATCGCAAATAATTCTTTCTGTGAGGTAAAACATTTTTTAAAAGCTGTTGAGTGTTTTACCTCACAAAAAGAATCAGCTAGGATTCCATTTTGTAATGTCTATACTCTTTTGCATCCTCCTCTGCCGAGGAGATGTGGTATGATCAGACTATGTCACTTTATAGTCAGACACGGCCATTACACAGCACATAGCAGGGACATATATATATATAAAATTATCTCAGCGCAGAAAGAATTTTTTTAAACACATCCAATTATGAAAATTATTATTATTACAAGATCTATTAATCAAAATCAACTTTAAAATGAACTTTGTTAGTGGGAAAACCCCTTTAGTCACTCTTACATTTCTTTAAAAATGACTTAAAGGATCATGACATTACTTCGGTGAAGTCAAGGTGTTGTGAAGGGTTGGTCTGATAAAAACAGTTAATAGCCGGGATATCTTATAACATGGTAGATATGACAAAGATGTCAGTCCCTGTCCCCTCTATTTCTGCTTTGATCATTGGGTGATGCAGGGCGACTACTGTATATGGTGGCCCTGCTTTATTACTGGGACTTGTGGCTCCACCCAGCCTGTGGGTTAATTTTTGGCTAGTTAGTATTGGTGGATGAGGCTGCTTCCAACTTACACTCCTGAGATTCGGTTTCTTTTGCCAGTTATAGGGAGCACCTCTCGGGTTATCTGCAGCTTGTTTTGCTCTGTTTCAGCCTGTGTTATTTCTGATTTGACCTCATCTCGTTTCCTGACTATTCTGTCTTTTGATTTTGTAACTTGCATGCTCCGACCTGAGAATCCCTGCCAGTCACTACTCCAAAGCTTCTCACCAAGGCCGCTATGTGAGTCTATATCCTTGTACAGGGGTAAAAGGGTGGAGGTCATGGATAGGTGCAGTAGCTAGCACAAATCCGTCTGTGGTAGTCCTGTTTAGAGCTGCCAGTTGATCACAGCCAGAGACCAGTGACAATAGATTTGTAACATTATAAGTGGTGGTAAATGAATCGTCCTCCAGGTAAAATAGGATTTAACAATTTGGCCGTAAATTAATATCCCTTTAAATAAATTAATCATCCTTATTCTGAGCAAATAGAAATGGATTTTCCCTTGTTATTCTTGCCATGTTTTTTCCCTATAATCATGTTTGAAAGTAGCACTATTTCTTCTGGCTTTTTGCATAATAAGATGTCTTGAGAACGGAAGTGTTACTGTACTTGGTGACAAGGGCATATCTCCATCATTCTGATCTAATTGTCATCAAAGAGTTCTCTAGGCTACTCCTTGTCATGGCTTAAGGTGTCTGAGACATTTTTCCCTTTTATTATTATGACTAGTTGCCAAGAAATGACACAGCCCTGAGGCTTGGTGATTTTGGAAATCAGTATGACTCCTGTAGTCAATATGGTGCTGAGAATACATACTAAGAAAGTGACAACTGGTTGTCAGTTGCAAAGGAGCTAACATAAATTAACGTTGTATGCTAAAATTGCTATTAGCAAACATTGTGTATGTTTTTTTTTTAGAAACTGGAGGAGAGGAGGTGGACCATATCCATTCCTATTGAAGTAGGGAGATTTCTGCAAAATGCTAAAAACATCATGCAATGCAGATATACTTCACTTTTTCTATAATTTAAAAGGAGCCTGTCAGAAACGTCCTCCCCGAAATCATTAATATGATTGCGTAGCCCTTTAATAGATAAGTAAATCGATCCCTTCATCACCACAAAGCACTGTCACCTCAGCGAGAAATCACATTTCCAAGTTGGATTGGAAGTGTACTGGGGCGTGATGATGCATGTTAAACTTCTCACACTTACACTGAATTTTCTATCTAGCAGCACTTTTCTTGGCTGACGCATCAATCGTTTGCTGAGGTACATCGCCACTGACCTGTTCATCTCGGGAGGTTGCTGCTAGGTAGGACATTCTGCATGAATCTGGAGCACCACTTTGGGGTCATAAACCGATTGACTGGCTTATCTTATTATTGGCTAAAAAGTCATAAATTAATTGGTTAACGTTTCTTACAGGATCCTTAAATTCCTGCCAACTGTGTTCAATTACTTAACACTGCTAAAATATAGTTGTTTTGGATGAAAATCTACTGTATTATTAGTGTATTTTTCCGTTATTGCCTTCAGCTGACATAGAAATCTAAACCATTATTATTTATGAATGTGATATAATATAATATACCTACAAAACATTTCTCCATAGCCTTTTCCTCTACTGAGCCAGTATTCCCTGCTGCATAGTTAAGAAAGAGAAATATGTATAGTGTTTGAGTTTTCTTGACTACATTTTGTATCTACCTAGCCACTAGTAGCATAAAAAAAAATAAAAAATAATCACAAAATGTTATAATGACCATGGTGCCTGGCTTTCTTGCAAATTTTATACCTTCATTGTTTTCAGTGAATGAAGATAGTGTAAAAGCGTAAGATATTTCAGCCACCACAGTCTATAGATACCTAAGAAAAATGACAATCTAATATATAAAGCTTAATGTATGTATGTATGTATGTGTGTGTGTGTGTGTGTGTGTGTGTGTGTGTGTGTGTGTGTGTGTGTGTGTATGTCCGGGATAGGCATCTGCACCGTCGCAGCTACAGCCACAAAATTTTGCACACTCACACTTCTGGACCCCAAGAGCATCATATGTTGTGAGGCGAAATTTTATCCCCGCGCGTTCCAATTTACCAATCAATTTTGCCCCTATCTACATAATGGGGAAAAAGTGAAACGAAAAGTGTATCCGCACCGTCGCATTTACAATCACAAAATTTTGCACAGATACCTCATGTGACCCAGGGAACGTCGTAGACTATGTTTTGACAGGAAAATGTAACCCCGCGCTTTACAGTTCCTTTCCAAAAAACATGGCTCCATTAAAGTAAATGGAGCCTGGAACTACAGGTTATTAGTAGGAGCTGCGATTGGTTGCTATAGGAACAAAAGACATTCATAGTATAAGAAGCTTATATGTAAGGTAATAAGATGTCGGTGGGGAGACGGATAGAGAGAGACAGACAGAGATAGACAGAGAGACAGACAGAGAGATAGACAGAGAGACAGACAGGGAAAGAGACAGAGAGATAGAGACAGACAGGGAAAGAGACAGACAGAGACAAACAGTGAAAGAGACAGACAGAGACAAACGATTAAAGAGACAGACAGAGACAAATGGTGAAAGAGACAGACAGAGACAGACGGTGAAAGAGACAGACAGACGGTGAAAGAGACAGACAGAGACAGACCTGGAAAGAGACAGACAGAGACAGACCTGGAAAGAGATAGACCTGGAAAGAGACTGACCTGGAAAGAGACTGACCTGGAAAGAGACAGACCTGGAAAGAGACAGACCTGGAAAGAGACTGCCTGGAAAGACAGATGGGGAAAGAGACAGATGGGGAAAGAGACAGACAGACATGCAGACAGGGACAGAGACAGGCAAACAGGGAAGGAGGAGACAACCAGAGAGACAGACAAAGATAGATGGAGAAAGACACAGAACTTGATGGAGACAGATGGTGAAAGAGACAGAGAAATAGATACAGACAAGGAAAGAGACAGACAGACAGGCAGCCAGGGAAAGAGAAAAACAGGAAAAGACAGACAAAGAGATGGGGAGACAGACCGGGAAAGAGACAGACCTGGGAAAGAGACAGACCTAGAAAGAGACAGATGGGGAAAGAAACAGAGAGATAGAGACAGACAAAAAAAGAGACAGACAGAGACAGGCAGACCGGGAAAGAGACAGACGGGGAAAGAGACAGACGGGGAAAGAGACAGATGGGGAAAGAGACAGACCTGGAAAGAGACAGACCTGGAAAGAGACAGACAGAGCACATTACTTGGCCAATTTAGTTAAATCTGTGTGGAATATCTATGGTTTTGAAATATATGTTGTGAAATGCTTCTATTAGCTTAGTTTTTGCCTTTTAATAATTACATTTCTATCTATTTGTTCTGCGGTTCTGCGGCGAACCCGGGTAGTACAGCTAGTATACATATATATATATATATATATATATATACATATATATATATATATATATATATATATATATATATATATATATATAAATATAAATATATATATATATATATATATATATATATATATATATATATATATATATATATATATATATATATACATATATATATATATATATATATATATATTTGGTTGCACAGTTTAGAAAAAATAATTTTCAACTCAGCTATTAGGGAATTTGGAGGTAATCGAGAATGATCGGTCTCCCATTCTGAACTTTTATCTATCAGACCTAACGGCAAGAAGCTGCAAAGGCCATCTCTCATTCTGGAGAACCACAAATGTCTATTACACAGGGAAGCTAATTAATTTTAATGTGAACTGGTCAAAGCTTCCTTTTCCCACTAGTGATGACACAGAGGAATTTTTGCCACATCCTTCCACAGGTTTCCAACATTTGTTCAAGGTCTAGATAGGACAACCTTATGATATTGACTAGAAGTACCTTACAACATAAAGAAAATGTCCAAAGCAGAAAACCCCTATGACTTCTTCCAGCTCCTTGGCATAATAGTACATCTCAAGATGCTAAGGTACTTTGCACATGTTAATATACTATTATGTTTCTGTAATCACATGGATTAAAAGTCTCTGCAATGCCCCAGCTGTAAGAATCGTGATTTGAGATAACTCCAATCTCAAAAGCTCAGACACTGAAGGGTCATGTTCAATAGTGACTGTGGCTTCTTAATAGATTAACGGAAGGAAGTAGATTCCTCTTTTATAACATTTATGTCAAACAACTTAATTGCACAATACAGTTATTGTATTGTAATGGTGATAGGCAATAATACTTTAGCATACTAAGTAGAGATGAGCAGATCAGGCAACATTCAAATTGTGTTCTTGTGTTTTCTCAGAAAATTTGACTTGCAGTGAAGTTATTCTCCACAAATTGAATTTCCCTTATTAAGCTCTGTGGTATTTGAAGGCCCCCGAGTATAATAAATATAAGATAAAGGAAATATAGAAAAATACTTATACTCTCCTCTCTTGTTACGGGGGTGGGCCGGCAGATTAGGACCAGGTGGTATATATCCTAATCGCCAGTCGGGGCCCACCGTGCTCCAGATGACAAAGGAGCTGCTGGCACCTGAGGGTTAGGCGGAGACTATAGAGCTGGATGGCTCTGAGATAACCCAGGAACTCTGGGAACCGGTCACGTGTGTTGGGACACGTCAGACAGGACGACAACCCGATTAGCGTTTTGGTGCACCTAGCGCTACACCAACCACATGTGCAGGAAACACGTCAGGCCGGGTGGTAACCAGGCAGCGTTGACCGGAAAGACCGCCACGAAAGTGCCCTGTCGGCCACGTGTGTAGGACACGTCAGGCCGAGCGGTCCTCCAATTAGCGTTTCTGGCAACCTCTCGACTGGCCACGTGTGTGTAGGACACGTCAGGCCAGATGGGTACACCAGTAGCGTTGACCGGGAAGCCGAGGAGGATAAGGAACACCCTGTTAACTCCACAGGGGTCCTGGGGTACACTGTCCGTGCGCATAGGGGTCACAACCGGACAAATGGCGCAGCAGGTGCGTTGTCCGTGTGTGTAGGGGGCACAATCAGACAGGTGGCGCAGCAGGTGCGTTGTCCGTGTGCGTAGGGGGCACAATCGGACAGGTGGCGCAACAGGTGCGTTGTCCGTGTGCGTAGGGGGCACAATCGGACAGGAAGCACAGCAGCCGCAGCCCAGTTAACGCCACTGGGCTGCTATAGCAAGACTGGAACGGCAGGAGGGAAGCACGGCGCCTGACCCTGATGTGCCGAGCCACGAATCTTGGCGTGACAGGCACCATTCGCCTAACCCTACCTACCGCTTCCCAACATAGGCTTATGCCGCAATGAGGCTCTAACATGGAGGTGTGCTCTGACTGAGCAAATGTGAAGACTGCGCACCTCCATGTTGTCTCCAGCCCCTTTTATAACCTGGGTCCGCCCAAAACCCAGGGTGGAACCACCAAGGTCCAATAGCAGAGTGCCATGTCATCAGTGACGTCACATGCGACCTATCCGGAACCGCCACGTCATTGATGATCTCATGGCAGCCACGCCCCAAACACTTCACCAGTCATCGTCTGACGACCAATACTGAGGTGCCAGATCATAGGGGCGGGCCTCTGCGAGCCAGTCTGGAGTTGCCACGTCATCAGGACACCTGACACCCTTTGCCCTATCAGGGCCTGCCACCTCACGGACATGCTCAGTGAGGTCCTTACCGGACCTAGCCTCTGGTGCACTAAGTGCCTGAGCATGCCCAGTAGCCTGAACTGAGGACTTAGTCTCAGACATAACACAATCAGGCTGAGCATGCTCACTGGGCAAAACACCGGGCTTAAACTCTGGCTGGGGTAAATCGGCGCACGCATGCGCACTAGCCGCCTCTCCACACTTAGACGTGGTGGAAGGAACAGCCAACTGGACGACCCGAGGCACGGCCAAGAACGGCAGCCGGTGCCTGGGCGCAACAGGAACCGCAGCAGGCTGCTTGTGGCTATGGTGGCGCCGGTTTGTAACAGTACCCCCCCTCTAGCGGCCCTCCTACTCGAATGGTCTATAGTCGCCACAGATACCACCGAGCGACGGGCGGAAGATGGAGACATGCAATGGGAGCTACAAGACTCGCTCCACCGCGTAATCACCCCAGACGACCAGTCGATATGTGGGGAATGTTGCTTCAACCAAGGAATACCCAGCAGAATATCATCTGCACACTTAGGGAAAACTAGAAATGAAATGGTCTCCCTATGCCCAGATGACATGGCAAGGGTAATGGGCACTGTCCGCTGGTGAATTACATTGGGCAAGAAGGACCCATCCAATACATGGACTCTCACTTGCCTTGGCATTTGCACCAGTGGGATGGCATGCCGCCGGGCAAAAGAGGAGGAGATGAAACTATCCCCAGCACCTGTGTCCACACTTGCCCTTGTGGACCATGTTGACCCCTTAAAGGAAATGGACGCGGGAAACGTCACCCTAATGGATGACGCAGAGTCCAGTCTACCTTCAGCTATGGCCACCAAACATGGTCGCTTATCCTGACGCTTTGGGCAACGGTTGGCATAATGACCATACTGCCCACAAGCGAAACAGGAAATGCCCTTGCGACTCGAAGACCTAGCAACACCAACCCTAGAGATGTCCATAGGGACAGAGATGTCCTCTAAGGGAGGTGCAGTAGGAGAGACCACTACAGTAGCTGAATGACCCTCTGACCTGCGCTCCAGCTGACGTTCGGAGGTCCGCAGGTCAATGCGGGTAGCCAGAGTCATGAGGCCCTCAAGGGTAGTTGGTACCTCACGCAATGCTAATGCGTCCTTCACATGCGAGGCTAATCCCCTCCAGAACAGTGGAATGAGAGTCCTCTCTGACCACCCCAGTTCTGCAGCAAGTGTCCTGAAACTCACAGCATATTGACTTGAGGAGGTACGCCCCTGCTCCCAAGTCAGTAGCTGTAGGGCCGAGTCGTGAGTGACCTGAGGTCCCAGGAACACTTGTCGCAAGGACTCCAAAAACTCCTTAGAGTCCTGTACTACGGGGTCATTCCTCTCCCACAATGGTGTAGCCCACTCCAGTGCTCTATCAGAGAGCAAGGAGATGATAAACCCCACCTTCGACCTCTCTGTAGGAAACCGTGCAGCCAACAGGTCTAGATGGACTGAGCACTGGTTCACGAATCCCCTACATGCCTTGCTGTTCACCGTAAACTTGTTGGGCAGCGAGAGGTGAGGGAGGGTTGGAGTAGGCTTGGTGACTGACACCATTGCAGCCGCTTGAGCCACCACATCATCCATATCAGCAGCAAGAGCAGACTTCTCCAGAGACCTCACTCTGGCATCAAGCTGCAGCATGAACTGACGTAGCTGCTCCATCTCCGCCATGCCAGCCAGACCCTGGCGCAGTCTTACTGTTACGGGGGGGGCCGGCAGATTAGGACCAGGTGGTATATATCCTAATCGCCAGTCGGGGCCCACCGTGCTCCAGATGACAAAGGAGCTGCTGGCACCTGAGGGTTAGGCGGAGACTATAGAGCTGGGTGGCTCTGAGATAACCCAGGAACTCTGGGAACCGGTCACGTGTGTTGGGACACGTCAGACCGGACGACAACCCGATTAGCGTTTTGGTGCACCTAGCGCTACACCAACCACGTGTGCAGGAAACACGTCAGGCCGGGTGGTAACCAGGTAGCGTTGACCGGAAGACCGCCACGAAAGCGCCCTGTCGGCCACGTGTGTAGGACATGTCAGGCCGAGCGGTCCTCCGATTAGCGTTTCTGGCCACCTCTCGACTGGCCACGTGTGTGTAGGACACGTCAGGCCAGATGGGTACACCAGTAGCATTGACCGGGAAGCCGAGGAGGATAAGAAACACCCTGTTAACTCCACAGGGGTCCTGGGGTACACTGTCCGTGCGCGTAGGGGGCACAACCGGACAGGTGGCGCAGCAGGTGCGTTGTCTGTGTATGTAGGGGGCACAATCAGACAGGTGGCGCAGCAGGTGCGTTGTCCGTGTGCGTAGGGGGCACAATCGGACAGGTGGCGCAACAGATGCGTTGTCCGTGTGCGTAGGGGGCACAATCGGACAGGAAGCACAGCAGCCCAGTTAACGCCACTGGGCTGCTATAGCAAGACTGGAACGGCAGGAGGGAAGCACGGTGCCTGACCCTGATGTGCCGAGCCACGAATCTTGGCGTGACAGGCACCGTTCGCCTAACCCTACCTACCGCTTCCCAACATAGGCTTATGCCGCAATGAGGCTCTAACATGGAGGTGTGCTCTGACTGAGCAAAAGTGAAGACTGCGCACCTCCATGTTGTCTCTAGCCCCTTTTATAACCTGGGTCCGCACCAAACCCCGGGTGGAACCACCAAGTCCAATAGCAGAGTGCCATGTCATCAGTGACGTCACATGCGACCTATCCGGAACCGCCACGTCATTGATGACCTCATGGCAGCCACGCCCCAAACACTTCACCAGTCATCGTCTGACGACCAATACTGAGGTGCCAGATCATAGGGGCGGGCCTCTGCGAGCCAGTCCGGAGTTGCCACGTCATCAAGACACTGACACCCTTTGCCCTATCAGGGCCTGCCACCTCACGGACATGCTCAGTGAGGTCCTTACCGGACCTAGCCTCTGGTGCACTAAGTGCCTGAGCATGCCCAGTAGCCTGAACTGAGGACTTAGTCTCAGACATAACACAATCAGGCTGAGCATGCTCACTGGGCAAAACACCGGGCTTAAACTCTGGCTGGGGTAAATCGGCGCACGCATGCGCACTAGCCGCCTCTCCACACTTAGACGTGGTGGAAGGAACAGCCAACTGGATGACCCGAGGCACGGCCAAGAATGGCAGCCGGCGCCTGGGCGCAACAGGAACCGCAGCAGGCTGCTTGCGGCTATGGCGGCGCCGGTTTGTAACATCTCTGGCCCCTCCATTCTTTATCATCCCCTACCTCATACTTAGCACATTCTTTATCCTGTCTTCATGTGAATACTGGACACAGGTTTTCTGTGCACTTGATTAACGAAACCCGTATGGCTTTCATCTCAAGGACTACTGAATTTTTTTTGTCAATATCATCAACACCATTGAGCTCTGTATCTTCAGGCTTCTTCTCTCTTGTCCTAGACTTCAGCGCTGATGAGGACCGGATGTTTCTGTGCATATAAGGTCACAACACCATGACATCACAATATGCATCATTACCTTGCATGTGTGGAAACATTGCATGTAGAAAGGACCAGAAGGGTCACTGTGCAGGCTAGAGAAATGAGCAGTAATATGAGCATAATTTTGTTAAAATTTGTTGATGACTCTTAACAGTTTAGCAGAATAGTAAATAAGTGGCCGCCATTTAGCTAAATCCATTAGGAAGCAACTTAAAAACAAAATGCAGATTTCTTTATTACCTAGAATAAAAACATAATTCATAGTACTTAGTTGAAATTTCTTCATCCAAAAACTGTGAAAGCTATTCCACCACAAAAAGTCCATAATTTCAATGATTCCTAACTCCAGAATCTCACCTCATTAGGTGCCAAAATAGCTAGGGGTAGAGCAAGACCAGCACCTGCCTGTATTTACAACCAACCTGTGGAAAACTGAGTACATAAAGGTCCACAACTGGTGTGGTCGAAGTTGGAGTACACATCCAACTGTACTGAGTAAAAGAAGCCAAAGTAAAGACAAAAAAAGGGCTCACATACCTGCTATTTCATATGTATGCTGTGGTCATTAAACCGATGTTACCTAGAATAAAAACATGATTCATAGGCATACTGCAGTAAGTAAATTAATAATACCATACATAAGGATACTTTATTGACACTTTTTAATCAAAAAGGGTAAAAGCCATCCTATCGTGACAAAGTGTAACCAATTAAAGCAATCAGGATGGCCTAAAACTCTAGAGACTTACCTAATTATTGTCACAATTGCAGAGTTCATGGAAGCCTGCCAGCTAGATACTCAACTACCAGATCACATCACACAGTTTGCTCCTGGTCTCATCCTTTGTACAGGCATCTCTACATACACAATGATCCATGGGCTGGAACCATAAAGTCAGCTGCCACTCAATGGAACAAGCTGGCGACAAGAATGGTCATTATCCTGTGTCAATACCAAGAGGTCACAACAGAGACAAAACCAAAAAGCAAGCAAAGGGTCAAAATGCAAGCCAAGATTAGAAAATGGGACAACTCAGGAAAGCAAAAAAGGAGCAGAAATCGGATTATAGAACAGGGAAGCAAAACTTTAATATAGCTGACAACCCTGACTAGTGCTTACAGGAAGAAGTAATCAAAACCCAACTAGAATTAGCCCCATAACTCCCTGACTTAGCAGCACCAAAAGGCTTAGGGACAAAAAAGGATTATCACACGTCATCAGAATCATAGGTGGGGCATCACCCGTTGGCTGAAGCATAAACACAAGGGCCCGAGACTAACACAGATGTTACAGAAATGTTCTATCTAAAAAAAAAAACAATGGATTTTTGTAATATTCTAGTAGAACTTAATGCTATGCAAATATATTCACTAACCTCCAATACTGAGTATATTAGTTCACATACAAAGTTAGTTTTAGGAACATACTGTTCTATAAGATTTTTCAAACCACAGCAATCTCATGTGTAAAACAAAAAGCATTATTATAAACTCTCTAAAAATTCCAAAACCCTGTATAATTTATGGGAAGATATATAATATTTTTAGTTCATAATAAAGACTTATTTTTATTGGTGTTTTTGTATATGAAATATGTGAGTGTATTTATTTAATTTGTCTCAATATTTTGGTGTAATTATGTTATGCAATATAATTATATATAATTTTCATTATTTATAGTATGGTAGCTTTTGAACACAATACCCACACGAGGAAACATTTACAACACAAATGAGTAGGATAATGAATACTGATTGTCATCGGAGATGAAACTGCTCAGTTATAAATATAAATGGGGCTCATTAGCATATATATTTTTAGTAAAGAAAAAGCTAGGTTCAACACAGCATAACATTTATAATGCATCTACTATTTGCATAAGGCATGAGCCATCAGTGATCTTTCTGTCAGTCTTTAACCTTCATTTTCTGAATAGGGAATTAAGCCTGTGTGCTTACCTCAGTATAACACAATTAGGGCAGAGCATTCATCCCTTAACATGACCATTACAGGTCAATATGGTTGGGAGAATGCACAGCTCTGCGAAGATGAATGCACTTCTCTCACATAATGTTTCTGTACAACATGTCAATACCATTTCTTCCTAAGCTCTTGTAAAAATGTGCATTCTTCAATTAGCCTAATTGAATCCAAGTATAGTCATGTAGTTCTAAATTGTAAATCACCCCTATGGGATGCTGCATAGACGATATTGAGTGTCATCACTGTTGTTCATTATCCCTTGGCTTGTTCCTTCAAGACATCATAGCTAAATGGAGTCAGCTAGTAACATCCTGTCATATATTATGTGATGATCAATGATAGGTAAGGTATATAGCTGATTTATTCTATTAGTGGAGGCGCTAGAGAATTGCAATACTGTATATTATTGGAATTAAACTCTTGCTTATACATAGCGCCATGATTAATCTATGTACTCATCTCATTATATTTTTGACAAAGTTTTGAAAATCAATTTCAAGCTTTTTATTTCCTAAGTCTAGATAAACATATTGGATTATCATAGGTAAAATTGCCTCCAACTTCCAGAAAAAGCAACCAGAATTTAAGTCAGTGCTTATCTGATAATTATAGAATACTGATTTTGATACAATGTGCAAGAATATGTTAGCCACTAATGATACTTTATACCGTGCATGATATCTGTCAAAAGTAATAGGTTGGTGTTGGCATTACCTAGTGGAAGTCAATAAAAAACAGAATTTTTTTTTAGTTCAGTTCACATAAATTTGTAATTTGGCTGGATACTAAAGTGTTTCTATTTCCTAGGCAATCAGAATTGTTTTCAAATTATGAACTACACATCACAAGTGAGGTACACCCTGAAATTTTTAGGTATTTTTTTCCCAGCAAGATCGTAAATGACAGCAGTATAAAAATGCCATCCTACCTGGCTGATTTTGTGGGCCGTGTGTGACCTTCCATTTACCAATTTAAGGGTACATGCTTTTACATTTTACAAAAAGTTATAGATAGGTCATATACAAAATTTTATTTTTTCCAATTGAATAGCACATACAGATTCACACTAATCTTCAGGTGAACAGACAAATCCCCCTTATGAGCACCTGTGCAGAAGTGGATCCATTACCTTCTTATATGAGCAATGCTCAGCACAGTACACTTGATGTATAGTATATAGAGAAAGAAGAAGCATCTTGTCATTTATTTAAAATGTCCGACTTTATAATTATTTAGAAGCATAGGCTGAGATGAGAAAGGAGCTATAGCAGAGTAATAATAATAATAATAATAATAATAATAATAATAATAATAATAATTTCATTTATATAGCGCTGTTAGTTCCACAGCGCTTTACATACAATTGCAACACTGTCCCCATTGGGGCTCACAATCTAGGTTCCGTGAGAGTATGTCTTTGGAGTGTGGGAGGAAACCGGAGTACCCGGAGGAAACCCATGCAAACACGGGGAGAACATACAAACTCCTTGCAGATGGTGTCCTTAGTGGGATTTGAACCCAGGACCCCAGCAGAGTACATGATATCCTTCATACTAGAGCAGTACTCACGTTCATATGACCCCTTCTCCATTAAACATATTGCAGTATTTTGCTGTTGCTTTAGGCCTGCTGGTGCCTTTGGACTGCTTCTGTGTGAGAATTTATCTCAAGCTCAATGAAGGTCCCTAATCCAGGACAAGAAGCAGGAATCTCACAGACAGCTGGCTACAGCACAACAGAAATGTGGCCAAAAACTGCACTGATATGCATATGCCCATCAAAACACACCGCCTTTAAAGGAAACCCTTCAGTGTACCTAGACTCCCAAAACCACAAACATGTCTTTATTGCACTATTTATTCAGTTTCAATAAAATCAATTTGAAAACTGGGCTTGCAATACGTAAATTAATGGTTGTGCGGGGTTATTATTGGGGGCATTGCTTTCCCCAGTCTAATCTTCCCACTGATCATGTTATCACGCTCCAGTGGCTGTGACGTGATTTGTGTGTGCAACGTAACTGCTGGCTCTTTGCACATCTCTGCATCTCTGGCAATAGACAGTGAAGCTACATGTATGCTTACAGACTTCATTGGAGCAATGCATGTGCCCAGTGAGGTAGCAGGGATGTCAGATTCAGCCAGCCATGGAGGAGCTTGGAACAGTCAACAGCAAAACAATGTATGACTGATTTTGTAGCCCCCAAATCCTGCAAATGAAATAAACAATGCACTTTGTGGGTTGGGTGTTCCTTTGGTAGTATTTAGGGTTATTAAATCTCAAATAGCCCTATGCCCCTGCTGCCACCCTGGAAATACGCATTGTGCCATGAAAATAGGGAGCGTCAACTTTGGTTAATTTCTTGTTGCCAGGGAGGCAGTGATTTCACCTTTAAAAATCTGATGCCCACAGGTAACATGATTAGTGGGAAGATTAGTTTATGGAAAGCAATGCTCTCATGACTAGTCACACAATAATTGACATATTGCTTGCCCAAAATTAAAATTAATTTTATGGAGATTAAACAATCAATAAGCAATGAAAAGGGGCTTGTTAGAAAGGATAAAAAGTGTGCATTAAAGACTTGGTGGTGGTTTTGAGAGACTAGGGGAGTCAACAGGTTTCCATTAAGAATGGATTTGAAAACGGCAACATTTATGGTAAATCTGCAGTAAATGCAGCCATTTTTCCAATCAAATATAGAATTGCCAATGTCTCTGCTGTGTATTGGTGAACAACTATAAGGTAATATTTGCATGAAGCTGAAGAATGGACTCCCAATATAAATGTTACTGTGAGTCCCCTGGCAGCTTAGTCTGAAATTAAATAACAAAATGTGAAAAGTTAAAAAAGTGGAATTATTCCCAATATATCGACTAATCATCAGAATGTCAGTCAGATTAGGATTTCTGACTAAAACACACAGGTATTTGGAGGTGACTGCTTGAGACCAATATAACGTTTATACAATTTATTTACTCTCTACTGATGTCATTATTTTTTTACACGTAAGTTAATGTAATTATATAATTGGGATATTAACAAACTTAAAAAAAATATGCAAAATGTGACAGATAATATAATTTAACAATTTCTGCAGAGGCTAATTAAACATGAAACTTTTAGATAATTATTTTGGGTTTTAAGTAGTGATGAGCGAGAACTACCATGCTCGGGTGCTCGGTACTTGTAATGAGTAGAGATGGACGAGCACTAAAATGCTCGGGTGCTCAGTAGTGGAGTCGAGCAGGTCAGATGCTTTAATGGGCTCAACTCGAGTAACAAATATAATGGAATTCAATGACTAGGCAGTTTGTCTCTCTGCCCACATACAGCCAGCTATAAAGAAAGCATTTCTGGGGCGAGAGAACGATTTTTTTCATTTGACACACTACATTCAAAAATTATGCTTTAACCCCAGTGAAAGCAATTCAGAAACTGCAAATCGCTCTCCCTGGGGTGCCTGAACACATCATGCAGTGAAGCAACCCTGTGCATTGTGGTTGTTGTTTCAAAGACAAAACATCTGAGCACCCACAATACTTAGCCGAGCACCCGAGCATCACAATGCTCAATCAAGTAATGAGCATTGCCGAGTATGCTTTCACATTACTAGTAAAGAGCAGTTGGACACTTGGATGGACGCAACTCAAGCACCTGAGTATAATGAACGTATATAAGGGACTTGAGCATTTTTACGGAAAATCTTTCAGAAAAATTCTTGGGTTTCCCATTGACTTCTATTATAATGGGGTGGTCAAGTTGTGACCATCCAAATATGCAACTGCTCTTAATGAGTACTGAGCATCCAAGCATAGTAATGCTTGCTCATCACTAGTTTTAGCAAGTATTACTGGCATTCTACTTTTACTAAATAAATGTCTTAATGAGGAAAAAAAATAGTGAGACAAATAATTGCTATAGGATAAAAAACACATTTTCAAAGTGGTTACAAATGGAAATAAAAAGTGCATCAATAAAACAATTTCTAAATATGCTCCATTTGCAAATTAAATCAGTCTTGTGACTAGCTGATTATTTCAAGGTTGAGTAAAATAAATGTTTGGAATAGACTTTACAATTAAATATGGTATTTCACAGCATTTATACAGATATATTGTCTATGAGATATATAGTTGGGTTAAGAAAGTCAGAGTCAGATCCACTCTCTGTTGTCAGGTTTCTCTCTGGCTCACAGTCCCAAGCATGACTCCCATTCTCTCATTAATAGTGTTATTTCTTTTTCAAAAAAAAGTTATAAAACCTTGATTGTTGAATTTCTTAAATAAAACATGACTATATCTAAAATCCATATGTGGAATCATCAATACAGATTACTCTGCATTCTCCTTCACATTCTTGTTGTTGCAGACAAATACATTAGCTAAATCTCCAAACTGCTGATTGTAAAGGTCTGTCACAATTTATGTGAGCTGCTTGATGGAATTTTCTACAAAGAGCTGATGCTGCCTTCAAGATTCACCTTGGCGTCACTTGGTTCAATCTTGTGCTGTTTATTTGCTTTTGCATTCCTCCTTTGTAAAGAGCAAAAAATAAATATTTTTCCAGCCCTGCAAAGTGAGGTCATTGCACAGTTAGACCTAATTAATATGCCTGAGATTTGTCATAAGGATAAAGTTACAAGAATTATTACTCTTTTGAGAATTGTATTTTTGGTCAACTGGAGAAAAGATCAATTGCTAAAGAATATCAATTGTTCTTGTAAAGAGAAATGTGAGATTCAAAATAAGTCATATTGAATAAATTGAACTTTCTATCATTTTACCAATCATTATACAATATTAAAATTAAAGCTATTTTTGATATGTAGTCTTAAGTGGGCTTTACACACTGCGATGTCGCTAGCAATTGCTAGCAATGTCGAGCGCGATAACACCCACCCCCATCGTACGGCCGATATGTGGTGATCCCTGCCGTAGCGAATATTATCGCTACGACAGCGTCATACGCACATACCTGCTCTGCGATGTCGCTCTGGCAGGCGAACCACCTACTTTCTAAGGGGATGGGTCGTGCGGCGTCACAGTGACGTCACACGTCAGCCGTCCAATAGAAGCGGAGGGGCGGATATGAACGGGACGTAAGCATCCGGCCCAACTCCTTCCTTCCTCATTGCCGGTGGAGGCAGGTAAGGAGATGTTCCTCGCTCCTGCAGTGTCACACATAGCGATGTGTGCTGCCGCAGGAACGAGTAACAACATCGCTAATAAGCAGAAAATGATTTTCTATTTCAGGACGACCTCTCCGCTGCAAACGATTTTGCCCTCTTTTGCGATTGTTTCAGATCGCTCTTAAGTTTTACACACTGCGATATCATTAATGACGCCGGATGTGCGTCACATACAACGTGACCCCGACGATAATTCATTAACGATATCGTGGCGTGCAAAGCCCCCTTTACTCTTTTCCAACCAATAACCCCAAACTTTACAAATACAATGCCCTAAATGCAAATTATTTTTCTCTCTAGTGGATAATAAATAGACTGCAGCCTCATAAGACAGAAAAAAAAACATTGAAAAGAATTACATCTGTGTACATTCTTTGCCATTTTTGTTAAAGTGCACCAATCACCAGGATTTTTATTTATAGGCTAAAGCCAGTGCTATACTGGTCCTATAATGCTGATTCTAAGCATTTCTTTAGTTGTCAGATTGGATATATAGGTTTTGAAATACAGGCAAATTAAGTTACAGAAATTTACAGCTTTTTGATTGGCAGCTGCTGCTGACTAGCTAATATGTGGGTGGGGTTTTGCTATTTATTCCCATCCATGTCTGCCTTCCTGACCTTGGTAGATGCTAGACTGTATGGGCGGCATTTCTAACATGCCCCTATCACATAACAAAAATGACTCATACCTGGAAGGAGCCCATACAGTCTAGCATCTACAGAGGCCAGGCAGCAGACAGGGCAGGAATAGATAGCAAAACCCCACCCACATATTAGCTATTCGGAAGATGCTGCCAATCAAAAAGCTGTACATTTCTGTAACTTTACTTGCTTGTAATTCAAAAACTTTACATCCAATCTGACATCTAAAGGTATGTATAGAATCTGCCTGATAGCGCCAGTATAGCACCGGCTTTAAGTTATATAGGATAATCTTGGTGATTGGTTTGCTTTAACACTTGGTAGTCATTACTACCAATGTAGCATATTTCAGCCTAACATACAGTGCATTCATTTTACCATGTCATAGTACAGAAAGCTGTATCTGGACCTCTAAGACAAACACAAGCTATTGAACAAAATGTATTTTATTTTACTTTCTTAGATAGTGTCAATAATTTTCACAGCGCTTTACAGACATCTTCATCCCTATCCCCACTGGGACTCAAAATCTAAATTTCCTATCAGTATGTCTAAGGAGTGTAAGAAAACCCACACAAGCATGAGAAGAACATCCAAACTCTTTGCAGTAGTTGTTATTGGTGGTATTTGTACCGAGAACCCTTGCGCTGACCTCTAAGTCCCTGTGCAGTCTCATAAATCAAATTAGGTGTCCAGTTAAAGATTGCTGAATCATAGTATCTATAGCTTTCTTATGATACTGTATGTGTGTCATGTAAGGAAATGCTAAATCTCTATCTACAGTTTATAGCTAATGCAGAAACAGCTCAAATAAGAGGATGGTAGGCTCTAAAGCACTTTTTCTTTAAGTCCGTAATTTGTGTTACCTCACCAAGTCAATGACACCTTATTCTACTACCTATTCTCTATCCAATGCTAATCTAATTTTTAAGCAAATATTGAACTTTATACAAATAAACTATAATGTTTCTGCAAATGTGAATTAATTTACACAAAACACGTTATTTTTGATGCTTCGTGAACCAGCATGATCCATAAGATTGTTTAATGAAACAAAAGTTGCTCAAAATCATAATTGACATTGTATGTGGTACTAGCAATGTTTCACATTATTAAAATTATTGGAAGCAATCAACCAAGTGAAGGAATTAAACTGGGTTCATAGGAGCATAATTGTATCTTTTTTTGGTGAATATTATATATACATGTATACGTATTTCATAAGAGATCATTTTAAAATTTGCATTAGTATAAATTGACATTTTACAATTTTCGAATAGTTCAATATCTTTCACTTATGTCCCTCAGAAAGACATAATGTCATGTTAAAGTGACTGCATGTGAATTTAAAAATACGGCTGTTCCTCATTGCCCTACCTGCCTATGGATTGCAGTTTTGAAGCTCTACTCAATTGAAGTAAATAGGGCTTAGCTCTAGAGATGACTTGATAATAGATTCTTGGGGAAAAATATAGCCATCCCTATTTCACACATTGATGAAGATTGCACTAGCCAGAGAGTGGGTCCATGATGTCACGTGCAGCCTTGTAGCGATCATGTTACATGGTATATGCAGCCAATGAGATAATGACTATCACAAGGACTATAAAGGAGTAGGGAAAGCAGTGTCCATTTTAGGATTTTACAGTCCAGGATTGGAGGTCAGAACACATAGATCATTACACATAGGAATAGAAAAGGCCTAAATAGTTGTGGTGTAGTACTACAGTGCTGATGCACTTTAAGCAAGTTTTAGATTGTGAATTATGATACAAAAATTGAAGTGACAGGTGCTGTACCTGCAGAGTTAGTTTGACTGTGAATTGATTCATCTGGGTCATTCCGTGTCAAGTGGACCAGTTTTAAAAATCGTCCCCACTCGACGTTCTCCGATTTTGCTGAAAATTTATAAGGATGTACATGTATGTTTGAAAAGAGGTTCTGTAAATTTTTAGGGCCAGATCTCAAATATATTGGGCACTGTTGACCTTTCACTGGAGGCCCCCCCAAGGTTGCGGCTTCAGCTAAGAGGATTTTGCAAACTTTGGCACATAGCCATTAGAGTTCTATACTGGCTATGATGCTGAAATTTGGCATACTAGCTCAACTTTTGCTGCTAAACGCGATAAACAAACATACATGTACATCCTTATAAATTTTCAGCAAAATCGGAGAACGTCGAGTGGGGACCACTGGTCCACTTGACACGGAATGACCCATCTGTGATACTCCTCAGTACAGCACCTTAATAATATTCTTTTTTTAATTCTTGACACACTGCAAACAAAGAATGCAGTTTAATAGTCCTCTGTGCTAATTTTATTGCTGAAGAAAATCAATAAACCAAGGCTAATGTGTTAGAAAGTGCGCTTCCTTGCTTGTAAGATGAACTTTATTATTTTGCATTTTTTTCTCATTTTTTTAAAGACAACTCAGAAATTTAAATACAACAATCTAGCTCACAATTTTTTCATCTTGTGATATATATATATATATATATATATATATACACAGTATATATATACAGTATATATATATATATATATATATATATATATATATATATATATTTATTTATATACAGTACAGACCAAAGGTTTGGGCACACCTTCTCATTCAAAGAGTTTTCTTCGTTTTCATGACTCTGAAAATTGTAGATTCATATTGAAGGCATCAAAATTATGAATTAACACATGCGGAATGAAATACTTACCAAAAAAGTATGAACCAACTGAAAATATGTCTTATATTCTAGGTTCTTCAAAGTAGCCACCTTTTGCTTTGATTACTGCTTTGCACACTTTTGGCATTCTCTTGATGAGCTTCAAGAGGTAGTCACCGGAAATGGTCTTCCAACAGTCTTGAAGGAGTTCCCAGAGATGCTTAGCACTTGTTGGCCCTTTTGCCTTCACTCTGCGGTCCAGCTCACCCCAAACCATCTCGATTGGGTTCAGGTCTGGTGACTGTGGAGGCCAGGTAATCTGGTGTAGCACCCCATTGCTCTCCTTCTTAGTTAAATAGCCCTTACACAGCCTGGAGGTGTGTTTGGGGTCATTGTCCTGTTGAAAAATAAATGATGGTCCAACTAAACACAAACCAGATGGAATAGCATGCCGCTGCAAGATGCTGTGGTAGCCATGCTGGTTCAGTATGCCTTCAATTTTGAATAAATCCCCAACAGTGTCACCAGCAAAGCACATCCACACCATCACACCTCCTCCTCCATGCTTCACGGTCAGAACCAGGCATGTAGAGTCCATCCGTTCATCTTTTCTGCATCGCACAAAGACACAGTGATTGGATCCAAAGATCTCAAATTTGAACTCATCAGACCAAAGCACAGATTTCCACTGGTCTAATGTCCATGTCTTGTTTTCTTTAGCCCAAACAAGTCTCTTCTGCTTGTTGCCTGTCCTTAGCAGTGGTTTCCTAGCAGCTATTTTACCATGAAGGCATGCTGCCCAAAGTCACCTCTTAACAGTTGTTCAGAGATGTGTCTGCTGGTAGAACTCTGTGTGGCATTGACCTGGTCTCTAATCTGAGCTGCTTTTAACCTGAAATTTCTGAGGCTGGTGACTCAGATAAACTTATCCCCCGCAGCAGAGGTGACTTTGGTCTTCCTTTCCTGGGGCGGTCCTCATGTGAGCCAATTTCTTTGTAGCTTTTGATGGTTTTTGCCACTGCACTTGGGGACACTTTCAAAGTTTTCCCAATTTTTCGGACTTTACTGACCTTCATTTCTTAAAGTAATGATGGCCACTTTTTTCTTGCCATAATACAAATTCTAACAGTCTATTCAGTAGGACTATTAGCTGTGCATCCACCAGACTTCTGCACAACATAACTGATGGTCCCAACCCCATTTATAAGGCAAAAAACCACTTATTAAACCTGACAGGGCACACCTGTGAAGTGAAAACCATTTCCGGTGACTACCTCTTGAAGCTCATCAAGAGAATGCCAATAGTGTGCAAAGCAGTAGCCAAAGCAAAAGTTGGCTACTTTGAAGAACCTAGAATATAAGACATATTTTCAGTTGTTTCACAATTTTTTGTTAAGTATTTCCTTCCACATGTGTTAATTAATAGTTTCGATGCCTTCAATGTGACTCTACAATGAGTCATGAAAATAAAGAAAACTCTTTGAATGGAAAGGTGTGTACGAACTTTTGGTCTGTACTATATATATTTATATATATCTCCTCATCCTCAGACCTGGGCACAGCCTACTTTTGGTGGGAGTCTCTGAATCTGGGACCCCTGTTGTACTTGTCCCCTGATGAACCAGGGTGTATCCAGAGCTTGGGAGAAATGTATCGGGACAGTTTAGGATTAGTCGCTCTGTTACATCATGGACTCGACCAATTAGATAAGTATCTTGAATTTGCATATCTCTGATGTTAGGCATTTTAGTCTGAGTTGGGTCATCTTAGGATTGCTTTAGGGCTTACCGGCGGTGAATGGGGGCACCCAAAACATTTCTGGTGTCATACCCTCCATTGATAGGTGAGGATCTCTAGGGCTCATCAGGGCTAGCTGTTGAGGTGTCTATATATATATATATATATATATATATATATATATATATATGTATATATATATATTTATATATATATATATATACACTTAGTCCTCTTGATGAAATTGGTATCACCCCTCTCAATTTTGAAATTTGTATGTTTCAAGTATCTGTGCAGAGCGAGAAGCAGGCTGATGGTCAGGGTATGATTCCACTTGCATATGACTCCTGTGAGTCTTGCATCGGTATCACCCAGCACGGCCTGATACTCTCCTGACAGGTGTGCTGCAGCTGCATGGAAATACATGCAGCCAACCCTCTCCTGTCGGGAGAGTGCAGGCTGTGCTGGGTGATACCGATGCAAGACTCGCATAGTGGCAGTCAAAGTTCAATTCAGTCCATGAGCCATGGACTCGGGTGAAGCCTGATGTCACCATGAACACGGACGAAAACAGACAAAGACTGCCGAGTGACAGCAGTGCAGTGAATACCCCCGTAAATTAATGATCGGACCTGGAAGAAGAAGTGGCCGGGAGACAGAGTCTGCAGGACGTGTCGTGTGAACTGTAAGTATAATCATAATGTTTTTTAATAATGTGCTTGATATTACAGCCCCTGGACCCGAACAGGACCTGAACTATAACCACAAGCCTCACAAGAAAGCTTGTGTTCGGGATTGTGTGCACGAACACTATGTGTTTGGTACGAATCACGAACTTTACAGTTCGGGTTCACCCATCCCTAGTTAGGTCACATGATAAAGGGTTAACTTAGTATTAAAAACAACTTTAAATGAAGAATACATTAAGTGATTACATAGAGAGGCTTTAAACTACTCTACCTTTGCCTAGTTTTGCTCATACATCTGATCAGTATGCTACTAACTAGTATTGAAAGTAAGATATTTTAATATATAATGCAGGTCCTGCATCAGTAAAATGAATGATGACTTCTTGAAATCTTGAAAATAGCAATGAATTTAAAACAAAGTATATTAGAAAAATATAGCATTTTTCAGAATAATCATGAAGTTAGAGAAAATGTAATACATCCCTTTCACACTGCATCCATCTGCATACATTCAGTATTGTTTTAGAAAATCTTTAAAAGTGTTTTAAATGATGTAAAAGCCTCACTAATCAAGCTGATATGTTAAGACTATCTATTGCATTTCATGCATACTATTAGTTACAGTTATACCAATCTTCATACTTGGAATTGTTCGAAGTCTTTTAGAGAACAGAAAACTGTGTGAAGATGAATTGTATTACTAACAGAAAATATCCATAATTAAGGACAATAGGGTTTCTTGTTTGTCTTTATTACATCAGATATGTATTACCAACATTTTAGTATTAATGACAGCACGTACATAACACTGAGTTTATAATTCCTATTAAGACAAGTATGTGTTCTGGAATACCAAGTAATTAATTGGCATGTTCAAATACAGATCAGTATATAGAGGCTAAATCAGCACATATAAACATTCCACTCATGAAGTCGTGAAAGTGATAAATTAGTCATTGGTAATTCTAAATATTGTTTCACAATAGAAGAGTTTTAGCAAAATATGTGAGAAGTGTGGGGAATTTGCAGTAAAAAAATAACAAGCATATGTTTTGTTATTGGGGGTGTAGATTACTAAAATTAGGGGATGGTTTTAATTATGGCACCATACTCCAACATCGTACCAACTTTTTTGACACAAATTATTTGCATTAATTTTACTAGCCAATAGGTGGTGAAACTTTTAAAAGATTGTCTACAGATAAAGAAAATCAAATAATATGAGCCATTTTATACATTTGTTGAGTTTTTGCAAAGTCTTGTCTAAGTCACTGTCTAAAAACTTGACATTATTTGCAAACCCAAATACAAAATTAGTAAATTAACTCCAAAGTCTATCCAAAGTGTCCAATTAAGATTTATGCCTATAACATTATGTATTCTTTCAAAGATTTTTGTTACGTAATCTTTGAGAAGTCAAAAGTGTAAAAAAGTGAACCCCCCCTCCCAAAAAGTTCAAAAGGAGGAGCATGAAACCTGAGTCTGAACCTGATCATGCGTTGTCCAGACTGACCCAGCTGAAGCTTTTAATAGCTGGTAGCGGAGTTCTTTCAGCCTTTTAGGTGAATGGAGGGCACTTCAAAGCAGCAGACTCAGTTTGCACCACGCATGATCGCGCTCAGATCGCGCTTCACTCTGCTCTGCCTCAATGTTGCTGAAACTTTGAAGTGCCATCCCTTCAGCTGACAAGCCCTGTGTATGCTTTCCAATGATCAGCAGAACATCCAGTGCTTGTCAACTGAAGGGACGGTGTATCTGAACAGAGGAATATAGTAGCCACACTAACATGAGCTTGCAGAAAAAGGGCAGATAATAGGAGTATTATGATTAATATCAAGAGTTAGTTCATTTGAAAAGGGATGAAATTAGTAGTGGAAAACTTATTTAAGTATTTTATAGAGTAGCATAGTGTTATGGCTGGTCATTCATTTTTAAGACTGCCTGGTCTGAGTCAGTAAGAGCTGAATTTTTCAGAAAATATAGCTGAAAACTTATATGATAGACTATTATAAAAATATAATGGGGAGATCAATTTAGCCCCCCCATAAAAAAGGTGGGGGACAAAAGGCACTGATGTCTGAAGAAAGCTGGTTGTGAAATTGAATTCTATTTAATACTTGTGAACAAAGCCATTGAAGAAGTAAGTAATTGTATTAAAATGAATAAAATAATGTATACTATGACTCTGAAAAGCAATGTGTTTTGGAGAACCACAGTCCCATTTATCAAGCTCAAAGAGATAATTGTGACTATATATTATATTCATGTTATTACAAATACAAACTTTTTCAATTATATTTATAGTCATTAGAAAAAAATATTTAATTAACAACCTCCCATGGACTTCAGCACTTCCCCCCACACATTTTTTCATGGGGGGAAGGGGGTGATCCATTGATTTTTTTTATATTAGTCTTTTATCATTATTAGTTGAAATCTGTTACCTAAAGACCCAGGGAAACTGCTTTCCACGCTGTACACCAGAATTCGACTACTGTTTTTAACATCTAATTATTGAGTTTATGTCTTTATTCAATCTATCTTTTACACTCATTATAATTAGCGATGAGCAAAACCAAACTGTAAAGGTTGGGGTTCACTCAGAACACTGGGCATCCGGGGCTCAAACCCAAACATGGTCATTTAAAAAATGTCTGCGTCCAAGTTTGGATGGTGTGCATATGCTAACCACTTGATCGAACATTGGTGTGCTTGTGTACGCTTGGTGCTTGGCCCAGTGAGAGCCTCTTCGAGTTTCTCAATGGCTCTCACTTGGGGTAAAAACCAAAATTTTCAGAAGCTGTTTTGAAAAAAAAAAAAAACCCTGCACTTCCTCCCCCGGAAATGTCCTGTTCATGGCTGACTGTATGTGGTCGGAGAGCCGGACTGCCCAATCAATGACTTCCATTATACTCGTTACTTGAGCCCATCCTGTTAGTTTGGGTCCTCATTAACTTAAATGGGCTTCAGGGTCTGGGAACAAGTTCAGTTCAAGTCTGGGTCGCAAAACAAACTTTTAAATAAAGCCAAAACCGGCAAACCCAAACATTCACGGGTCCGCTCAATTCTAATTACAATACTTCCCACAGTACTGATTTTTATTTTCATCTTTTAGAGTACCTACAATGACTATGCTATGGAATAACATTGTTCAGTCAACTGCAGAGATTTGTCAACTGCAGGGAATTGATCTCTTGCTTACAGGTTCCCATATAGTTTACAGAGTATCACTAATGGATTTTGGTAACTGCACGTTAGTAAGGGGATTAGAAGATCATATTAGGAGAAAGGAGATCATTCTTGACCTAAATGATCCATGTGTAAAGCCTTAGGTGCATGGGGTTTTATAGATATTGAGCGTGGCTGTATAATAGGAGACTACAGAATTACACTCTTGAGGATTACTGGTAAAGAAATAAATTGACCCAGAAAGTTCAGTTTTGTGGTGGTCAATGTGATTTTTTTTTAAAGTGTAAAATAATTTTAACCTTACTTCTACCTTACAACAGACAATTTTATATAGTTTTTTAGTATGGTGCATATTCATAAGCATGTTAACTTTTGTTTTAGTGATTTAAATTAATGAGGGGACAGGAATAGGATGCTGAAAAGGATTGATCGAAAACAAACCACCGTTTTATTCATGAATAATTCTTTAGATTGACAAAATCAGGGATAACGTACACAATGTGCAGAGTAATGCCAAACAATTGTAAAATCACTTTTTTAAACCTTTATTTTTTATTTATTTTATATTTATACTCTACTAGAATTGACCCTTTTTGTCAGCAATGATATGTATTTTTCTGGGGGGAAAGGACGTATCTGAATAAATGTGCCCACTCTCAGCTTTATTCAGTCTTTTTTGTGCATTACTTGAAAAAGTTTCATATAAGACTTAAGGCTTAGTTCTCCATCTGCCAGAGATACCGGTGATATATTGAGATTCTTCAGAAACCGTATACAATGTTTATCACTCCTATTTCTTTCTGTAATGGCATGTAAATAAAATTAAACTTTCATAGGTTCATGGTTTGATATATGAATAGATGATTTAAGGCTACTATTAAAATGAATTGTTACTATATTCTTCTTGATTACTTTAAATCAAGTAACTGCAGAGAAGGAAAATATAAAAATAGCACTCATGTTATTAAATTCCTTCTCTCACCTAACATGTTTATTGCACACGCAGGATAATTTATCTCTTCTGATCTCCAGGGTGATGCTGTACTGATATAAAAGTCACACTTCCACTTTATTATAGGAACAGTCTGTAGCTTTATAAGAGTATGTAGCAGAAGGCTATTTTTTGTGACTATTAATGAATGTTTCACCTAAAATACTTTTGAGTATCTGTGTGTCACAGCTGTAATATGCAGTGGGTTCTGGTGGAAAGCTATAAAACAGTGCCGATTTAGCAGTTGTTCCTGAGAGCTCAAAAGTACCTTTGCCAAAAAAGAAGATATTGGAGTATATTTGAAATGAAAGGTATGAGAGTCCATTGTAAATTTTGCATAGATTTGATCTAGAAGGAAAAATATTGAAAATTGGTTTGCAGAACCTGGTTCGGCAACAACATAAATAATTAATGGTTGGCAGACAGTAGACCTGGAAACCACCTCTTATTTACCAGCATCCATGGCTCCTTTTTTGATTACCCTTGTACAACATCAAAAAAGCTGTTACGTCGCTCACAAAGACGAGTGAGATACTAGTCACTAAGTGTGAAGTATGGAGTAACATCTAGGTGGCGCTGTGAGCACGTGCATGCTGCAAGAGCAGTGGGGAAGTCAGCCAAGCCAGGGTCAGTGCCAGGAGGATGCAACAAAACACAGGGAGCAGAAAATAACAAGGTTAGGATACAGGCCATGGGGTCAGGTAACCAGGAGAGCATGTAAAGGGCACAAGGGCCAGGCAAAGCCGTAGTCAGGAGGGAATAAGAGGTCAGAAGCCAGATGGTCAGGAAGGGTCAGGGGATCAGACAGAGGGAAGTCTGGGCCCAGTCCAGGGCCAAGCACCAAGATCAATACACCAAACACCAAATAAACCAGGAACTAAGCACTTACTGCAACTAACCAGGAGATACGACTGGCGTCACTCTGGCCAAGACCACTACCTAATAAAGCATGTCAATTACACGGAATACAGAGCAAGTGAAAAGCCACCTCCTCTAACCAGCGAGTGACCCGGTGTAGGGAAACAGCCCATCACAGTGTCACAGAAAGGTACCTGACACACTGGCAGGATGTTTCATGCAGCACACAGGCAAACACTGGCTCCACAGGAGTAGGCAACAGAAAGTCACAACATGGAAGCTGGACCATTAGTCAGGACTGTGAGAAAAGCATTACACTGCAATAAAGATATTGTGCCAGTCTGGCTTATCAAATAAGGAGTCAAGATTGCTGTGAGGTAAGAAGTGGTTCTTTGGGGTCTAATGTAGTGGCCATAAATTACTTATGTGACCGCTAAACCAACAAATTGAATTACAACATCCCTATCCAGAAAGTTTAGGTGCCAACCCTGCACTTTTCTAAGTCTTTCCAAATCAACTTTTACATTAATCCAAAATAGAAAAAAACATTTAAAAATTAAAAGGTCCCTAACATGATGGCTGCTGTGCCATTTTAGTATTATAGCATGTCACAGTGATGTATGCCAATTTCATACTGCGACCATGCTCTATGCAAATACCACTACAGTCTTTGCAATTGCTTTTGCATTTTGATCCAGAAGCATTGAGTTTTATCTGTGCATCTTCTAAATCTAGTACATTAATCAAAAAAACAGAGCGGACCATTTAGAAATGAAATTATTGCTAATATAATGGATGTTTTACTACTTTAGCATTGTCATATGCAATATACGGCATTTACATAGCACTACCATTCACATTCACTTTGATTAAGTAATGCTCTAAGCAAATAGTGCTGCAATATTTATGTTGGTTTCATAATTTGTCATTTACACTTTTTAGGGTCTGTTACATATCAAATCTATATGCCTAAAGATTGTCCTATTAATATGCAATTGTCCTTTAAAGATCATTATTAGAGAAGCGTAAACCTGAACAGAAAATTTCGGAATTCGTACAGAACATGATGAATTTTTAAACAACACAGAGTTGTAGTTTGGGTCCTCTTTGTATGCTAACTGTGTCACAGATGTCAGACAGTCACGTGGTTTCTGGCAATAGAAAGTCAAAGCATTTGGCTGCGCAAAATGCTCCCTGACTTTCTATTGTTCCTGCTGTTAGTATTCATGATACTAAGTAGCTTTCCTGCTAGGTTTTCCTCTCTTCCCCTTTAGGACCTAGGGGAACCCTCCTTCCATCCAGCTGCTGATTATTAGTATTCTCCCTTGTGCTTAAAAACTCCCATCTTCCCTGGACCGGTGCTCGTGATAGTATTCAGTTCTTTCAAGCTCTGGTTGCAAGCAGGTGACTTGTACTCATCTGTGGTGTCATTGCTGAAACTTTGCTGAACTTCTTCCTGAGTCATTTGTGGATAGGTAGTACATGCACTTTTCCCCTGTGTGTCCTACTTGTGTCTTCTTTAGTGTTTAGTGGGGTTGACAAAGAGCTCATTCCACCTTTTCCATATTTAGGGTCCTGCACTACCAATACCTAGGATCAGGTATTCAGCTTAGCACATAGGTGAGGAATCTATCTAGGGTTGTGAGAGACCACATGGACCATTGGTCAGGGGTCACCATCTCCTCCATCCCTAGATGAAGGGCACCCCTTCCTTCCCCTTTTGCCATTCGCTTGGTACTCCCCTTTACCTAACATGACACTATACTCTCAATCAAGCATTGGGGTGCTCCGCAAATTGAAGAAGTGAAAAACAAAACTGTTAAGTTTGTTTGTGCAATCTGATGTATGATTGTGTGTGCGACTTGATGTGTGTGTATAAGTATGAGTGTATGTGTGCAATCTCATGTGTGTCAGCCAGAAGCAGGGGAGGACTGCGTGGAGCATAACTGCTGAGAGTGCCTGCTGAAGATTGCAAGAGAACCTGGGGGCAACCTACAAGTAGTATTCAACCCCCTGCAGATTTAGCAGGTTTACACATTCGGAATTAGCTTGGCATTGTGACATTTGGACAGTAGATCAGCCTGGAAGTGTGAAATGCACTGCAGCAAAAAAGAATGTTATTTCTTTTTTTTTTTTAAATTGTGAAAAGTTTATTCAGAGTGTCATTTATTATTCAACCCCTCAATCCACCAGAATTCTGTTTGGTTCCCCTAAAGTATTAAGAAGTAATTCAGGCACAAAGAACAATGAGCTTCTCATGTTTGGATTAATTATCTCTTTTTCCAGCCTTTTCTGACTAATTAAGACCCTCTCCAAACTTGTGAACAGCACTCATACATGGTCAACATGGGAAAGACAAAGGAGCAATCCAAGGCCATCAGAGACAAGATCATGGAGGGTCACAAGGCTGGCAAGGGGTACAAAACCCTTTCCAAGGAGTTGGGCCTACCTGTCTCCACTGTTGGGAGCATCATCCGGAAGTGGAAGGCTTATGGAACTACTGTTAGCCTTCCACGGCCTGGACAGCCTTTGAAAGTTTCCACCCGTGCCGAGGTCAGGCTTGTCCGAAGAGTCAAGGCTAACCCAAGAACAACAAGGAAGGAGCTCCGGGAAGATCTAATGGCAGTGGGGACATTGGTTTCAGTCAATACCATAAGTAACGTACTCCATCGCAATGGTCTCCGTTCCAGACGAGCCCGTAAGGTACCTTTACTTTCAACGCGTCATGTCAAGGCTCGTCTACAGTTTGCTCATGATCACTTGGAGGACTCTGAGACAGACTGGTTCAAGGTTCTCTGGCCTGATGAGACCCAGATCGAGATCTTTGGTGCCAACCACACACGTGACGTTTGGAGACTGGATGGCACTGCATACGACCCCAAGAATACCATCCCTACAGTCAAGCATGGTGGTGGCAGCATCATGCTGTGGGGCTGTTTCTCAGCCAAGGTGCCTGGCCATCTGGTCTGCATCCATGGGAAGATGGATAGCACGGCCTACCTGGAGATTTTGGCCAAGAACCTCCGCTCCTCCATTAAGGATCTTAAGATGGGTCGTCATTTCATCTTCCAACTAGACAATGACCCAAAGCACACAGCCAAGAAAACCAAGGCCTGGTTCAAGAGAGAAAAAATCAAGGTGTTGCAGTGGCCTAGTCAGTCTCCTGACCGTAACCCAATTGAAAACTTGTGGAAGGAGCTCAAGATTAAAGTCTACATGAGACACCCAAAGAACCTAGATAACTTGGAGAAGATTTGCATGGAGGAGTGGGCCAAGATAACTCCAGAGACCTGTGCCGGCCTGATCAGGTCTTATAAAAGATGATTATTAGCTGTATTTGCAAACAAGGGTTATTTCACAAAATATTAAACCTAGGGGTTGAATAATAATTGACCCACACTTTTATGTTAAAAATTTATTAAAATTTAACTGAGCAACATAACTTGTTGGTTTGAAAGATTTATGCATCTGTTAATAAATCCTGCTCTTGTTTGAAGTTTGCAGGCTCTAACTTATTTGCATTTTATCAAACCTGCTAAATCTGCAGGGGGTTGAATACTACTTGTAGGCACTAAGAAGAGGGGAGCCAGCACTGCTCATGAATGGCATGCAACAATGAAAAAATAGTAGAACCACACACACCAGCACAATGTCAGAACTGGCCCTCACAGTGCCAGACCAGCAAGCATGGATGAAGGGGGGAACAGCCTCAGGCAGGTGGCGCTGAAATAATGATGCCTATGGACCAGGGGGCGGTGGCTGTGTGTGAACAGGCACCAACATGAATTTTGATGGCAACAGAAGGAATTTGCAAACCACACTGGGCGTGCACGGCAAAGTGGCGGTCAACCACCGACCAGTAAACGCAAAGAAGAGGGGAGCCAGCACTGCTCATGAATGGCATGCAACAATGAAAAAATAAAAAGTGTAAAATTCACAAATTCATTCCTACTGTAACAATTCAATGAGATTTTTTGCAAATTATTGATCAATGATTTGAGCCCCCCTGCCCCGTCACGGCAAATCTCTATAGGGGGGTCCCTACACTATGTTATAAATTCATATCGTACCATAAGGTCTCATATAATGATTTGAACAGGACCATATAAGAACACCACTTACCGGGGGAATGTCAGAACCGCTCCCATGCTGCAAGGACTGACAACTGCGAATAAAGGCAGCCCAGGTGCCAGTGTGTGTGGTAGAACCACACACACCAGCACAATGTCAGAACTGGCCCTCACAGTGCCAGACCAGCAAACATGGATGAAGGGCGGAACAGCCTCAGGCAGGTGGCGCTTAAATAATGATGCCTATGGACCAGGGGGCTGTGGCTGTGTGTGAACAGGCACCAACATGAATTTTGATGGCAACAGAAGGAATTTGCAAACCACACTGGGCGTGCACGGCAAGGTGGCGGTCAACCATTTTATCAAACCTGCTAAATCTGCAGGGGGTTGAATACTACTTGTAGGCACTGTATGTATCCCCTGGGAAAAGGGATCTCCTTGTTTGGGGGGTGTAAACTTGTTTACCAAACTTGTTTTTCCAAGAGTAAAACCTACCCAAAAATAAGCTCTAGCGCTTTTTTTGCTGCAAACAAAAGTATAAAACAATTTTTGGAAAAAACATGGTAATTAGTCATTTGAAGCCACCAGTACATAATTTATTCTAACTACAACGATACCTGTTCTATGATTAACTCAGAGGTTTGTTTGAGAACATTAGGTATCAAACAGCATCATAAAAATCAAGGAACACACCAGACAGGTCACGGATAATGTTGGGGAGAAGAGTAAAGCAGGGTTAGGTAATAAAAAAAATATCCCAAACTCTGAACATCTCATGCAGCACTGTTCAATCTATCATTTAAAAATGGAAGGAATATGGCATGATAGATGTGATAGATGCAAGGCATTATGGAAAATCCTGCTCAGTCCCACCTTAAGTCAGGTCTTCTGTGAATGATGCCATCTTCAGCAATGTGTACAAAATACCACCTTTATTGAAGATGTTTAAAATAATCTCTCCGTCGTAGTTGTTTTACTGGAAAGTGAGAACATTTATGAAATGTAAATTTTTTCACAATTTAATATGTCCCCTAGAGACTGCAAAATAGGCAATGAAAATCATGAGGTACTAATGTATATTTAAAAAGCCAGTTGCATCTCATTATAGCTACATTTCCTAACACAACTGGTGTTTTATTCAACTTAGTATTAAATTATCATACATTTAGTAAGCTATGTGACCCACATTAACAATTATAATAGAAATTGGTTTAATTTTCAGAATGAATCTAGAATGGAAATGGTAGAAAGAGTATTACAATTTAAATGCGATAATGTTATAAAATTCTAAACATTAAATATTTTATAAAGATGTGTAGTAGGGTAGAATCATCACTTGACACTTTTGTCCTTCATTTCTATCTGTTGTTATTACAGGATATAGTAGACTTGTAGTCTTCTGTACTTGTACATTAAACCTCAGTTTATCACTTGTTTTCTCTCCTAGGTATCTACATAAAGCACTAGTTTTATATATATATATATATATATATATATATATATATATATATATATATATATATAAAATAATTTATTAATTTATATAGCACTATTAATTCCATAGCACTTTACATACATTGGCAACACTGTCCCCATTGGGGCTCACAATCTAATTTCCCTAACTGTATGTTTTTGGAGTACCCGGAGGAAACCCACGCAAACACGGAGAGAACATACAAGCGCCTTGCAGATGGTGTCCTTGTATATATATATATATGCATATATATATATATTTTTTTTTTTAATTTGTTGAAAGTGTCATCAGTGCTGTTTCTCTAAACTTTGTACTTTTCCCTCTGTAGAAGACTGTGAGGCTGTACAATTTAAAAGCAAGCCCCCCAAAACAGAAAGAGCTATAATTTGCTCACTACAAACAATTTGCATAAGCTTTGGGACCATTTCATTCTCATCAACCACCAGAATAGTTGATGAAATTAACTAAAGTTTGGTCACCAAAATGTAAAGAAAAAATTTAATTTATTAAAATTTTGGGTAAAGGCTGGTATGCGCTGGTAAATAGATCTCTATATACCACTTAACAATCATTATATTCCTCTGTGTGCATCTTACTTTAACCATTATAGGCCTTTGTACCTTCTATCCCATACTGTGGAGGTACTCTTGCCATTATATAATCTCATGTACATGCTGTTGATTGTTGCACTTTCACTTTATCACTAGAAGTATTGTATATTGTTTATTATGGTGTCTGCCTTTTTTTGCAATCTTTTAGTTACATACTTACTTAGGTTGAAAAAAGCCCAAGGTCCATCTAGTTCAACCTTTCTCCACCAATTATATATTTTGCCACTAAATCATTTATAACCAACAATGTTGTGTGTACTACAATCATCCAGCCCTTTTTTAAAAGCTGTTATAGTATCTGCCATTACTACCTCTTGTGGTAGTGTATTCCACAGTCTGACTGCTCTAACTGTAAAGAACCCTTTCCTATTTAGCTGCAGGAATCGCTTTTCTTCCACTCGCAGTGAGTGCCCCCTGGTCCTTAGTATTGTCTTTGAAAGGAATAAGTCATGTGCCAGTCCTTTATATTGATTAGTTGATCCAGTTAAAGTTTTTCTTCTTTTTGTGGCTATGTATTTTTCTAGTTTTTTTTAATGCTTTATATTTTTTCTTACTTTAATAAAGTACTGTACATTTTTGATGATTTTGTGTTCTGCATACTATTGATTTTTTGCCTTCAGAGATTCATCAAGCTAAATTTGTCAGTTGAATTACATATGTTTTGGTACTTTTTGTATAGAACGGTCACCTCTCATATCATCAGCTGCCTATACAAATAGCTATTGGTATAGAATGAGACAACTATGGGTTAAAACTTTGGTAAATCTATAGAGTAGTTCTTATGTTATTTTCCCTGAAAGTTTAAAGTTAAATTTGCCCTTCATGAGTGAATAAGTGTGAGACACATTGAACTTACCTTGATGTTCACAAAATGTTGATCTTTACAAAAAAAATCACTCTCCTAAATCTGAATTTCTTTTGATTCACTTTATGCAAATTCAGAAAAATAATATCTGACCTGCCACCATATTGCTGATTGGTAGAGGATATGATATGGGGCGAAAAAATGCTTTATTGCTGACTAGTACTGGTCCTCCACACAATTCCCCCAGCCTCTTCTTTCTCCACTGCATGAGATGTTGGCTTCCACCATGTTTATTCTGGCCCCAGGAATTCCAGTACCATATTAGCTTCTGTTGTCATAATTAGGGATGATTGAATACTTCGATTATTCGGCTTAGTGAATATTTTCCGAATGCCTCGCTGCTATTCGACTTTTCGCGAATATTCGATGTGCAATGTAAATCTATGGGAAACCCGAATCACAACTATTCGGTACTATTCGGTCTTCCCATAGACTTAGATTGCGCAACAAATAGTCGAATAGCGGCGAAGTATTCAGAAAATATTCACGAAGCCGAATATTTGAAGTATTCGATCATCCCTAGTCAAAATGTGTATTGCCCAAATCCTTGTCAATGCTGTAAGCAAGTAATTAAAATGGAGCAATAGCATGTCATGTGCTGTAGGGAAGTAAAGAAGATCTTTGCAGAGGCTGTAGGACAAGTATTATAATTTATTCTTTATCCTATGTTTATTATGCTCAGGGATCTGGATTCAAATTTAATTTCTTGGCCAATTTTAGGGAACTGTCAAATTTGAATTTTCTATTTGTAATTGTTTTGGGTATTCAAATTTAGCAGAGACAATAAAATCCTGAAAGCATCTGTTTTTGTTCTCTAAACTCTCTGAATTTGTCTTTTTTATGAACTATCTAAGCATTTACACAAGGCCCAGCAGGTAAAGAGTTGTATAGAACATCTTCAATTGTAAAATTTTCTAACATGCTGCTAGTGAATCAGCTGAAATATATTCTTAGAATTTGAGTCTTTAGGCTTTCACTGAATCATAGCTTATTTGTTAGTGCATTGAACAGCACAGGTCAAATCTTATTTGAGCTTCCAGATAGCATTTATAGCATGCTTTGGGTATGGTTTTTTTTACCTACTTTTTGGGTAGGACATAATACAATGGGGCATAATGGCAGGGTCACAGAACATACTGGAATATCTTTTTGTCTTGGTTTTCAAAATCACTGTTTTCCAAGTATTGCTTAAAAACTCCTGTTGCAAAATGAGACATTTCAAAAATATATTCTAATCTACCATGCATTTGTTTGCAATGAGATTATAAGTGCAAATAAGCTAATACTACCATGCTCGACTGCTCGATACTCGTAACGAGCAGGTCGGATGCTTAGATAGGCTTGAGTCGTTTACGACTACTCGTTACGAGTACTGAGCACCCGAGCGTGGTAGTGCTTGCTCATCACTATTTATAACCCTTTTATATACTATGTGCCTTTAGGTGTTTTAGTTTATTACATTTTCAAAGCTTGAATGAAATTATTTCTTAACTTGATACCAAAAGGCATCAACTGTCAACTTTACAATTTTTAGATTTGTAACTCTAAAATGGACAAATTACAGTAAATCTATATTGTAAAATTGCTTCTACTATTTGGATGACAGCTAACTAAACTCAGAATTAAACATGCCACTGTTCTGCTATGTTAATTGATATTGATCCATGCTTAACTCTTTATCATTCATAATTGTGTGCTTAACACCTTATGAATAGAAAGATAGATACAGATGTGCTCAAAAGTTTACATACCCCGGCAGATTTTTTGCTTTCTTTGCCTTTTTTTCCAGAGAGTATGAATGATAACAAAAAATGTTTTTTTCCACTCATGGTTAGTGGTTGGGTGAAACCATTTATTGTCCAACTACTGTGTTTTCTCTTTTTAAATCATAATGACAACTAAAAACATCCAAATGACCCTGGTGAAAAGTTCACATACCCCATATCACTTAATACCATGGTTTTCCCCCTCTAACATTAATGACAATTTGAAATCTTTTGTGGTAGTTGTGGATGAGGCTCTTTATTTTCTCAGATAATACACCTGCCCATTCTTCTGGGCCAAAAGCCTCCAGTTCCTGTAAATTCCTGGGCTTTCTAGCATGAGCTGCAAGCTTAAGTTCTCCCCAGAGTGGGTTAATGATATTGAGGTCAGGAGACTGAGATGGCCAATCCAGAACCTTTACTTTGTCTTGCTATAGCCAATGACAAGTCGACTTGGCCTTGTGTTTTGGATCGTTGTCATGTTGGAACATCCAAGTACGTCCTACGCACAGCTTCCAGTCTGATAAGTGCAAATTTGCCTTGAGTATTTGCTGATAACGTGCTGCATTTATCTTTCCTTCAACTGTGACCAAGTTTCCTGTGCCTTTGTAGCGCACACAGCCCTACATCATCAGCAATCCACCTCTGTCCTTTACAGTAGGAATAGTGTTCCTATCATCATAGGCCTTGTTGACATCTTTCCAAATATAACATTTATGGCTGTGGCCAAAAAGTTCAATTTTGAACTCATCATTCCAAATTACTTTGTTCCAGAAGTTTGGAGGCTTGTCTCTGTCCTGTTTGGTGTATTGTAGGCAAGATACTTTGTGGCATTTGAGCAGTAATTCCTTTCTTCTGGTGACTCGACCATGCAGCCCATTTTTCGTTAAGTGCCTCCTTATTGTGCATCTTGAAACAACCATACCGCTAGTTTTCCTGTAGAGTCCTGTATTTCAGCAAATGTTATTTGTGGGTTTTTCTTCGCATCTCAAACAATTTTCATGGCAGTTGTGGCCAAAATTTTTGTTGGTCTACCTGATCGTAGCTTGGGTTTTACAGAGCCCCTGATTTTCCATGTGTTAATCACAGTTTGAACACTTTTTACTGGCATTATAAATTTTTCGGATATCTTTTTGTAATCCGTTCAACTATGTTTTCCCGTAGATCCATTGACAATTTTTTTGCTTTCCCTATGACTAACAATCCAGAAACGTCAGCGGCTGAATGAAAGTTGCAAGAGTCTGTCTGGATCCCAGAAACTCACTCAGCTTTTATGCACACATACACTGATTACAAGCAAACATGTCACAGGTGAGGATGTTACCTTTATTAGCTACTCAAACGTATTTGTGTTAACTTCTGTGCATGTTATGAGGCCAAAATCACCAGGGTATGGGAACTTTGATCATGGTCATTTGGATGTTTTTGGTTGTCATTATGATTTAAAAAGAGAAAACACAATAGTTTGACACTAAATGGCTGCACCCATTCACTAACCATGGGTGGAAAAAAAGTTTTTGTGTTATCATTCATCTCATTCAGTTATCTCTGAAAAAATCCAAAGAAAGCAAAAAATCTTCCGAGGTATGTAAAATTTTGAGAACAACTGTATATGAATAATCACCCTTATTTATTAATGTATGCATATACTATATACAGTCTTCGTTATTTTACTTTAGGCACCAGCAGTTTTTTTCCTAATATATTGTTAAATGTTAGGCATCTTGTTTAGGGGCTCAATAGATTAGAAATAGTCACCAAAATAAAAAAAAAATGAATGAAGTGAAAAGGAAAAAAAAGGTGAAGCATTAACGCCATGCTACCTATATCATTCCTGTGGTTATTTGTACGTATGTTAATGAAGCAGTAAATGTTTATGAATGTACACTGATATTGAAGGCTAACAATAATGAATAATTTCAGAATGACAAAATTCCTTTGTCAGTCTACAGAGATTTTTATTGGAGATGGCCATGGGGTTTATGGTGCATAGAGTAGCTGATATTGACTATTAAATTTCTCACCTAAGCTAAATAAATACCATTGTCAGTTTTATACTTAGCATTGCTCCCGTACTTTATTGCCACTTTTCTTTAGCGCTTTGAGGCTTGGAAATTTTTACAACAATTATTTAAGTTCATTCTTCTGTACTGACAAGAAAGTTTTATTAGTGTTATGTTTTTTTACATTTTTATTTGTTAAGGTTGTATTTTACTTTAGAAATGTTGTTCAATTTATTTTAAGTAAAAATGAAAAACATACTGGAGAAATACAGTACCAGTCAAAAGTGTGGTAGCAATGGTTATTGGTATGTGCAGATTGTATATTCAGACATATGGCAGCAAAACCACAAAAAAAAACACAAATAGCAACAATAATTAAGGAGTGCCACATGGACCAGCTTTCAAATAGTCTTGAAGGAGTTTCCCGAGGTTCTGAGCACTTATTGATTGCTTTGCCTTCAATCTGTGGTCCAACTGATCCAAAACCTTGTCATATGAGTTTGGTGAATATGGAGGCCATATTACCATATTACCTGATACAGCACTCCCTCTCTTCTCTTCTTGGTCACAAAACCATTACATAGATTGGAGGTGTAGTTTGGTGTGTTGTCTTTCTTCAACACAACTAATGGCCACCCTTAGTGTACACGTGATGGGATGGCATGTTGTTGCAGAATTCTGCGGTAGCCATGCGTGGTAAGTTTGCCTTGAATTTGGAATTAATCATGCGCAATTTCACCAACAAAGCACCCCCACAATATCACACATCTCACTCCACACATTATGGGGGGAGGGCACAACATATTCTACTTGCTCTCACTTTTTCTGCATCTCGCAAATATATGATGGTTGGTACCAAAAACTGCAAAATTTAAGCTATTAGATCACAGTAATGATTTTCACTAAACAGTCCTCATGTTCCTTTTGCAGCAATTCATCCATAAAAGCCTGCTGCTCGTACTATATTCTGTACAGTTGATTTTGAGATACGTCTGCTACTTGATTTCTGCATTTCATTTATAAAGTTTGTTATCTGAGACGCTATCAATTTGTATTTTTTAAGTGGTACTTCTCACATGGCGAGATAGCTAGCAAGATTGCTGCTGAGTCACAGGTTTTGTGACGTACCAATGACCTCATCAGCGATCTCCATGTGTGTGACACTAAGCAGTGACCTGGCCCCTGCTGTGCAATCGCTGTTCATTACACACTGTTCTGGTTCATTTTTTGCTCGTTGGTCTTCCGCTGTGCCACACACATCGGCGTGTTTGATGGCGGGAGACCAACGAACACCGACTCTGTGTAAGCAGCGTATGTTGGTGACCAGTGTAAATATCGGGTAACTAAGCAAAGCATTTTGCTTGGTTACCCGATATTTACCCTGGTTACCAGCGCACACCGCTTACAGGCTGCCAGCGCTGGCTCCCTGCACACATAGGTAGGGTAAATATCGGATATCTAAGCAAAGTGCTTTACTTAGTAACCCAATGTCTACGCTAGCTACATATACAGGGAGTCAGCGCTGGCAGCCTGTAAGCAGTGTTTGCTGGTAACCAGGGTACATATCAGGTAACCAAGCAAAGTGCTTTGCTTAGTTACCCGATATTTACCCTGGTTACCAAGCACAGCATCGTTACACAAGTCACTGGTGACTGGCCGTTGGGAAGGGCTGACTGTTTGACAGCTTACAAGCGACCCTGTAGAGATGCACCAACGATCCTGACCAGGTCGTATCGTGGTCGTAATCACTGGTACGTCATTTAGTGAGACGGTACCCTATGGCTGTCACCTAATCTTCTGCAGAAGAGATAATTCTTATCTTATCAGTGTTATAATAGTGATTAATGGTTTTCAAGACTGCTGGTTTTCATGACTGCACTTCAAGGAATCTTCAAGGCTCTAGCAATTTTTTTGATTAATTGACCTTGGTGTGTTAGATTAAAAATGGACTTTTATTTATTTTTACTTAGCTGAATGGTTCTTCCCATATTCCAGCTTAAAAAAGTTGTGAATGGACTGTACACTACTGCAGCAAAACACAGCTGTTTGTCACAAACACTCTCTGAAGGCCAGTGATTCCAAAAAAATAAGCTTGTGATGAGGCATACTCGATCATTGGAAGCTATTCTAGGTCATTATATGATCAAGCTACTTAATAGATTGCCCAGGGGATGTAAATCTGTTCATTTTTTTTGCTTTTTTTTCCATATCTTTTGTTATCTATCTATCGGGGTTTCTCCTATGATAACAGACTAGCTCTTCTATTTATGCATATCCTAACATGCAACATTTTCTAATTGTGTTCTCTTATGGAAGTTCATTAATGCATACATGGTTTGCACAGTTGTGTTAGTGTATGTATATATATATATATATATATATATATATATATATATATATATATATTGTATATGTATATATATATATATATATATATATATATATAAAAAAAAAATATATATATATATATATATATATATATATTTGATTTAATCCCTTCTTTTGCCTTTTTTCCTATTACAGCATATTAAACTGCACAATTACTGCAAAATACATTCACTTTAGAATTCTAAAATTAATTACTTGTTGGGGTTTCTCAATGTGTAACTATAAGTATCTAAATACTCCAAAGACTAAATTTGGATGGTAGAAGACAAGGTCAAAGCTTCTCCAAAGCATTTTGTGAGATGGTTCTGGTATGCCGGGGTTATTAACTACAAAATGTGGCTCAAGAAAGAAAAATCAGGGAATCGATAACAGAAGTGCTCAAGGCTCATTGATGTATGTGGATAGCTCACCTTCTTTATCCCACAAAAGTGCTACTATAGAAGTTTCAGAAAAATCAAAAGTTGGCTTTGATAGAAAAATATTAGTATGCACAGTACACTACAGCTTGCAGTGTATTAACCGTGTATCTACAGACCCATCAGAGAGACCATGTTGACCTCTGTCCATCACTGTGAGCAGCTACAAGGGTACATGAGCCTCAAAATGGGAAAGATATTGGTGACACATGGAAAACCTATAAATATTAGACAGCTGATTTAATGATTATGGTTATATTCGTTACTTCTTTTAGTACTATAGATATGGGGTCAACACTGAGAAAATGGAAGATTTGTGGTAACCAACAGCAAGTTTAATAACATACTGCAATGTTGCTCTTTTTGTTCTTTTTAAATTGTAAAAATTGTTTTAAAATCATACCACTTTTAGTGCAGATGCCTGCTGTGCTAATGTTCATTTCACAATCCACATATTTTTTGCACACTCATTTTATTAGTCAAATTTAATATCCAGAAATGATTCTACAATAACGCTGATTGTTGACACTGTTGTTTTTTGGCCATGCCTTAAGCGGGCTTTACATGCTGCGATATTGGTACCGATTAGAGTTGAGCGCGGTTCGCGGTTCTCCAGTTCGCGGCTCAAGTGATTTTGCAAGCTATTCTAGATCGAACTAGAACTCGAGCTTTTTTGCTAAAATTCGATAGTTCTAGATACGTTCGAGAACAGTTCTAGCAGCAAAAAGCAGGGCTTTTTACAGCTACAGTGTGCAGGAGCCATCGCTGGCAGCCTGCCAGAAGCTGGTAACCAAGATAAACATTGGGTATCCAACCAAAGCGCTTTGGTTAGTAACCCGATGTTTATCCTAGTTACATGCAGGAAGCCCACACTTCCCTGCTCAGCTCGCTCCGCCCCCTCCTGCCCGCGGCATGTACACACATACACACACACACACACACTCTGCACACACACTATGCACACATGGTCCCGCTCGGCTTACCTGCGGTGATGAAGTCCCGCCATCCCGACCTCAGCGCTGTCACTGTCCTCCATGGCCGCCGCTTGTCACATCACCTTCTCTCGCTTCCGACCCGAGACTGACTAGCGGTGATGTCACGGGCCTCTCGCGATACTTGGCTGTGAAGGCGGCGGTCATTGAACTCAGTGACAGGTGCTGTTGGCAGTGCTGGAGATCAGCGCAGGTAATGTACCTCGCTGACAGCAGCACTTGTCATGCCCTGCAGTGACCTGGGCTGACCTATTGATGTTAGCTCAGGTCACTGCATTGCTCTCCCAGCCAATGGGGAACATTCTGCTCTTCATTGACTGGGACAGTGTGGATCGTCATGGCAACCCCTTGGATTACACCAGACCTGAATTTGTTTTTCTTTCTAATAAATTGGTTAAAGAGGGAATGTTTTGGGGAGTGTTTTTTCAAATAAAAATGTGTTTGTCATCTATTTTTTTTTATTACTGACTAGGTTGGTGATGTCGGGTATCTGATAGATGCCTGACCTCACCAACCCCAGGGCTTGATGCCAGGTGATATTACACATCTGGTATTAACCCCATATATTACCCCGTTTGCCACCGCACCAGGGCGCGGGATGAGCTGGGGTGAAGCACCAGGATTGGCGCATCTAATGGATGCGCCACGTCTGGGGCGGCTGCGGCCTGCTATTTTTAGGCTGGGGAGAGTCCAATAACCATGGACCTCCCTAGTCTGAGAATATCAGACCCCAGCTGTCTGCTTTACCTTGGCTGGTGATCCAATTTTGGGGGTACCCCTACATTTTTTTTTTTTAATTATTTATTTAATTTAAAATAACAGTGTGGGGTGCCCTCAGTTTTAGATTACCAGCAAGGTGAGGTTGCCAGCTGTGGTCTGCAGGCTGCAGCCGTCTGCTTTACCCTAGCTGGCTACAAAACTAGGGGGAACCCTACGTCATTTTTTTTTTTCATTTTTTGGCTAAATACAAAGCTAAGCACCCCTTAGTGCCACATGAATGGCACCAAATGTGCTAATTTACATTATGCAGGAGAGTGGGACATTATGTGTCTTTCTGCCATTATAATGACAAAAAAGACTGTTTTGAAGTGCACAAGCACAAGAAAATCACCAGAGCGCTCTACGCTGTGAAAAGCAGTAGAAAATGGCACTGGAGTGAACATGTGACCGCCTCATGTAGGATGAAACTATGGATCCTAGGTAAATTTATGCATTTACCCTCCTTCAGTTTTTTTGCAGTACACAAAAAAAAACGGAAGGCACACGGATGACAAACAGATGACATACGGACCGTCTACGGAACGGAAACGGATGCCACACGGATGCACCCGTGAAAAAAAACGGACTGTTTTTTGCAGATAGCAAAAATGGATCGGTCGTGTTAATGTAGCCTTATTCTGATCTGCCGTTTATAAACAGCAGGCAGAAATAAGTGAATAGCGCCCCCCAGCGTCAGAAAATCTCCGGGGTTTCAGGGCTAGCTGAGACCCTGGAGATCATGATTCAGGACGGTTTTTCCGGTCCCCGCTCACGTGATCACAGGTATACACCATTCACCGATGATCACGTTACAGTAAATGACAGCGCCGGTAAAAAATTATTTATCTCCCATCTGGCATGAACAAACACTTCTTCTCCACTTCTTCTCCACTTCTTCTCCACTTCTCAACTTCTTCTCCACTTTTTCTCCACTTTTTCTCAATTTTTTCTCCACTTTTTCTCCACTTTTTCTCAATTTTTTTCTCCATTTTTTCTCCACTTTTTCTCCACTTTTTCTCCATTTTTTCTCCACTTTTTCTCCATTTTTTCTCCACTTTTTCTCCATTTTTTCTCCACTTTTTGTCCACTTTTTCTACATTTTTTCTCCACTTTTTCTCCACTTTTTCTCCACTTTTTCTCCATTTTTTACCACTTTTTCTCCATTTTTTCTCCACTTTTTCTCCACTTTTTCTTCACTTTTTCTCCACTTTTTCTCCACTTTTTCTCCACTTTTTCTACATTTTTCCTCCAGTTTTTCTCCACTTTTTCTCCACTTTTTCTCCATTTTTTCTCCACTTTTTCTCCATTTTTTCTCCACTTTTTCTCCACTTTTTCTTCACTTTTTCTCCAACTTTTCTCCACTTTTTCTCCATTTTTTCTCCACTTTTTCTACATTTTTTCTCCACTTTTTCTCCACTTTTTCTCCACTTTTTCTCCATTTTTTCTCCACTTTTTCTCCATTTTTTCTCCACTTTTTCTCCACTTTTTCTCCACTTTTTCTCCACTTCTTCTCTACTTTTTCTCCACCTTTTCTCCACTTTTTCTCCATTTTTTTCTCCACTTTTTCTAAATTTTTTCTCCACTTTTTCTCCACTTTTTCTCCACTTTTTCTCCATTTTTTCTCCATTCTTTCTCCATTTTTTTCTCCACTTTTTCTCCACTTTTTCTCCACTATTCTCCACCTTTTCTTCACTTTTTCTCCATTTTTTCTCCACTTTTTCTACATTTTTTCTCCACCTTTTCTCCACTTTTTCTGCATTTTTTCTCCACTTTTTCTCCATTTTTTCTCCACTTTTTCTCCACTTTTTCTCCACCTTTTCTCCACTTTTTCTCCACTTTTTCTCCACTTCTCCACTTTTTCTACATTTTTTCTCCACTTTTTCTACATTTTTTCTCCACTTTTTCTCCACTTTTTCTCCACCTTTTCTCCACTTTTTCTCCATTTTTTCTCCACTTTTTCTACATTTTTTCTCCACTTTTTCTCCACTTTTTCTCCACCTTTTCTCCACTTTTTCTCCATTTTTTCTCCACTTTTTCTCCACTTTTTCTCCACTTCTCCACTTTTTCTCCATTTTTTCTCCACTTTTTCTACATTTTTTCTCCACTTTTTCTCCACTTTTTCTCCATTTTTTCTCCACTTTCTCTCCACTTTTTCTCCACTTTTTCTCTGTTTTTTTTCTATGGTTGGTCTACCCATTAGCTCTGCCATGCATAGTGTAGCTCTACACCTACTGCACATGTTACTTTATGATTGACATCTCTTTCGTATCAGAGCTGTCTAAGCCTACTCTGACCCCATATTTGTCATTACTATATTGTCCTTGTACTGTATTATGACATTTGTATCATGTGTTTCATTTCTTGCTGTGTTGCAATTTTTTTGCTGCATCCCAATTGTACCTCTACATTGTTCGAGTTTATGTTATTGTTCTCTCACTCTTATGTGATACTGATTATTGTCATTTTTCATGATTACATGCAGATCAGTCCAATCTGATGAAGGCTCAGGCCGAAACGTCATTTGTAACTTGTTTTGGACAAAAACATATATGCTTATGAAAAATTTATTTTTCTTAATACGGACCAATAAAGAGGGATTTTGCATTACTATCCGTTGTGACTTACTGACTTAGTCTGGGAGATTTAGAGTGCCGAGGTTACTCACTAATTTTATCTATTATTACCTCTGAGCACCTATATACCAGTGAGCAGAGCTTCCTCTACAGTAGTTCTCCTGATTAGGCATGCCCTTACCTCATGAGCAGGGAATTGCAGCTTTGGTAGCAACCATTACAACATGGACTCTGCTGCTGTGGACCCGGGGAGAGTGAGTGCAGATTCATTGCACCCACACTCCTCACATGAAGGGTCTGCACTCCTAGAAATTGGAGGATACGTTCCCTGAGTGTCTACCCCCCATATTCTAGACGGTCCAGAGTCGTCGTGGGACCCCTTTATTTTTTTCTTACAATAAATTGGTGAAAGAGGAAATGTTTTGGGGACTGTTTTTTCAAATAAATTTCTTTTGTTGATTTTTTTTGTTAATACTGACAGTTTATGATGTTGGGTATCTAATAGACGCCATGACATCACAAACTGCTGGGCTTGATCTCAGGTGACTTTACAGCTAGTATCAACCCGATTTATTACCCCGTTTGCCACTGCACCAGGGCACGAGATGAGCTGGGTGAAGCGCCAGGATTGGCGCATCTAGTGGATGCGCCACGTCTGGGGTGCCTGCGGCCTGCTATTTTTAGGCTGTGAAGACCCAATAACTATGGACCTTCCCACCCTGAGAATACCAGACCACAGCTGTCCGCTTTACCTTGGCTGGTGATCCAATTTGGGGGGGACCCTACTTTTATTGTGTAATTATTAATATTTATAAAATAATTATAAAAAAGAGCCTATGGGGACCTCCACATTGGATCCCCAACCACGGTAAAGCTGCCAGCTGTGGTTTTCAGGCTACAGCCGTCTGCTTTACCCTAGCTGGCTATTAAAAATGGGGGGACCCAACGTCATTTTTTTTTTAACTATTTTTTAAATAGAAAAAACTAATGGGCTTCCCTGTATTTTAATTGCCAACCAAGGTAACGGCAGGCAGATGGGGGTGGCAACCCATAGCTGTCTGCTTTATATGCGCTGAGAATCAAAAATACCGCGGAGCGCTACGTCATTTTTTTAAATTAATTTATTTTTACAGCACTGTGATGTCCAGCAATCAAAATACAGGGAAGCCCATTTTGTTTTTAGTTATTTAAATAATTAATTAAAAAAAGATATATATGGGCTCCCGCTGCATTTTTTGTATTGCTAGCTAAGGGTAATCCAAGCAGCTACTGGCTGCTAACCCCCACTGCTTGGTGTTACCTTCACTGGCAATGTAAAATCCAGGGAAGCATTTTTTATTTTTTTTGCCAAAAAACTACAAAAAAAGGACGTGAGCTTCGCCATATTTTTGTATGCTAGCCAGGTATAGCAGGCAGGTGCTGGAAGAGTTGGATACAGCGCCAGAAGATGGTGCTTCTATGAAAGTGCCATTTTCTGATGCGGCTGCGACTGCAATTCGCAGCAGTGGGGCCCAGAAAGCTCAGGCCAACCTGTGCTGCGGATTCCAATCCCCAGCTGCCTAGTTGTACCTGGCTGGACACAAAAATGGGGCGAAGCCTACGTCATTTGTTTTCTAATTATTTCATGAAATTCATGAAATAATAAAAAAAGGGCTTCCCTTTATTTTTGGTTCCCAGCCGGGTACAAATAGGCAACTGGGGGTTGGGGGCAGCCGTACCTGCCTGCTGTACCTGGCTAGCATACAAAAATATGGCGAAGCCCACATAATTTTTTCAGGGGGCAAAAAACTTCTGCATACAGTCCTGGAAGGAGTATGCTGAGCCTTGTAGTTCTAGAGCTGCTGTCTGTATGGAGAAGAGCAGACAGCAGCTGCAGAACTACAAGGCTCAGCATACTCCATCCAGGACTGTATGCAGAAGTTTTTTGCCCACCAAAAAAATGACGTGGGCTTCGCCATATTTTTGTATGCTAGCCAGGTACAGCAGGCAGCCACGGGCTGCCTCCAACCCCCAGTTACCTATTTGTACCCGGCTGGGAACCAAAAATATAGGGAAGCCCGTTTTTTTTAATTATTTCACTTATTTCATGAAATAATTAAAAAACAAATGACGTGGGCTTCGCCCCATTTTTGTGTCCAGCCAGGTACAACTAGGCAGCTGGGGATTGGAATCCGCGACACAGGTTAGCCCGAGGTTTCTGGGCGCCTCAGCTGCGAATTTCAGTCCGCAGCCGCCCCAGAAAATGGCGCTCTCATAAAAGCGCCATCATCTGGCGCTGTATCCAACTCTTCCAACAGTCCTGGAGCCGGGTGGCTTGTTGGGTAATCATGAGTTAATACTGGCTTTGTTTTACTAGCCAGTATTAAGCCAGAGATTCTTAATGTCAGGCACGTTTGACCCGGCCATTAAGAATCTCCAATAAAGGGTTAAAAAAAAGACACCACACAGAGAAAAAATACTTTAATAGAAATAAATACACAGACACATTAGAGACTCCATCTTTATTACCCCCTGTCAGCCCAATAAATCCCCAATAAACCAGCGCTGATAAGAGGTTTTTTTATTAATATTTTATACTTTTTATTGCTATCCTTGTTTTAGACACAAATTTATTCAAAACAATTCACACAATAGAACAAGGAAAAAGAAAGAAGAATAAACCACATATGGTAGAAATAAAAATAAAAGTAAAAATAAAGAATAAGTAATTGATAGTGCAGCAAACAGATACCAGGTGTCTGGTTGCAGTACCCCGGCCGGTAGTAGAGCAATTATTAAATCTAGTATAGTATATTAAGTGATGCTTCAAGGCATATGATATTTAATGCCAATTGAAACTATCACTGCAATATGATTTTTCAGATACCTGGAGAGTTTTTTTCAATCCATAAGCAAAAAGGTTTTTAATAGAGTCTAAATTATAAGTAGCAATTTCAGCGTTCCAAGTGCCTTTAAATGAATTTGAAGAAACTGCACTTCAGGATTGTAGTGAGGATTGTAGTGAGGATGAGGTGCCCCAGCTCATCACTTGAGCTGGGGCACCTCATCCTCACTACAATCCTCACTAGTGTAGTAGTAGTGACGATTGTAGTGAGGATGAGGTGCCCCACCTCATCCTCACTACAATCCTAACTACAATTGGGAAGCAGCGTGCAGCCTTCACTCCGTGAGAGATCAGTGCTGCTGGCTGTCAGCGGTAACAGCGGTAATGCTGACAGACATGTTACCATAGCAACGGTGCTCTCGGAGCCGCGGTTAGTGGTGACGTCACCGCTAACTGCGTTGCTTTGGCAACGGTGATCTCCGTTAATGACCGGCTGTGTCAGCCGGTCCCTAATGGAACGGGGAGTCGACCGTGTGCTAGAGCATGTCGCCGTTACACGGCGATACACAAATGTGCACCGTGTACCGGAGAGATGCACTCGCAGGTCCTACATGACGCGTCATAGTCATGTGACCAGTCTGTAGCCAATGAGATAATAGCCACATGACTGGTCACATGGCTATTTTTACGTCACGATAGGTCCTGCAACTCTGCTGGCAGTGCCGGTCACCGGGAGGATTCAGCGATCATCGGATGGAATAGCGGCAGGAGACAGAGTGCAGGAGGGATCGCGGGGACCGGTAAGTGTTATGGAAATGTTTATTAACTGTTTGTGTACATTTATCATGCATTTTTATGTGTTTGTGATTGCCTCCCATTATAGCCTATTGGTTCGAGTTCGGTTCGTCGAACGTTCGACGAACCGAACTCGAACGGGAGCTCCGTTCGGCGAACCGACCTCGAGCCGAACCGCGACCGGTTCGCTCATCTCTAGTACCGATATCGCTAGCATGCGTACCCGCCCCCATCATTTATGCGACACAGGCATATCACTGCCCGTCGCGCACAAAATCACGCACCCCCGTCACACGGACTTACCTGTCCTGCGACGTCGCTCTGGCCGGCGATCCGCCTCGTTTCTAAGGGGGCTGGTCATGAAGCGTCACAGCGACGTCACACGGCAGGCATCCAATAGAAGCGGTGGGGCGGAGGTCAGCGGGACGCAACATCCCGCCTACCTCCTTCCTTCCACATTGGCGGTGGAGGCAGGGAAGGAGCAGTGCCTCGCTCCTGCGGTGTCACACACAATGATGTGTGATGCCGCAGGAACGAGGAACAACATCGTTAATTAGAAGAGAACGATTTTTTGTTTTAGAACGACCTCTCCGCGGCAAACGATTTTGGCCGCTTTTGCATATGATTTTAGGTCGCACATAAGTGTCACACGCTGCGATATCGTTAATGATGCCGGATATGCGTCACAAACAACGTGACCCCGTCGATAAATCATTAACGATATCGTAGCGTGTAAAGCCCGCTTTACACCTAGTATTTCTTGGTTAGTCTTTTTTGAAGGTGGGGATGTGGTTTAAAACAGTGGCAAAAATTAATTTTAATGTAGCAAAAAGGTAACAGTGGAAAACTCTAGCTTTCTAGGACCTACAGTTATAGACCAGTGATGAGCAAGCACAAAACTGATCAGGTGCTCGGTACTCAAATTGAGCAGGTCAGAAGCTCGGAAATACTTAAGTATAATAGGAGTCAAGCATATTTTTTCTGAGTTCTGTAACCTGTCCTGACACATTTCTTGGCCACCACGGTGCCCATCATCCACAGGCAGCAGACATATCCTGGCTAGAGATGAGTGAACCGGTCGTGGTTCGGCTCGAGTTCGGTTCGTCGAACGGAGGTCTCATTCGAGTTCAGTTCGGCGAACGTTCGACGAACCAAACTCAAACCGCATAGGAAACAATGGCAGGCAATCACAAACACATAAAAACACCTAGAAAACAAACAACTCACAACACAACACAAACACATGGGAAAGTGACAAGGACATATACTCATGCGAAAACAAAAGAGCAGGACAAGGAAAAAGAGGAGACACAGATATGAGAATATGCAAGGAAACGTCGATGCCATTATTGTGCAACTTGAGCCCTGCTCATTTTAGGCTTCCAATCTGGATAAATTGCCTGAGCTCACCTCGTACGCCTTGGGGATCTTGTTGTGTCCCACAGCCAGCGTTTTCTTGGAACGTGTCCTCAGTGCTGCTGAGGGTGTGCTGACAGCTAAGCACACGCATCTGTCCACTGACAATGTGGCACGGCAAAGCTGTGGAAAGATAAGGTGCAATAGGGTCTTACCCGGTAGACAAAGGGTGGTGAATGTCAGGAGAAACACTCACCTGGTAGGGTTGTGATAGTCACAACTCCTTTGAAAGCATGTAGATAACGTGGACGGCAGCGGACCCGCAGCAGGAGTGGTTTAAATCAGCAGGAGAAATGCAGGATTAGAATACCGCGCCAAACCACAGGAGTCCAGGTGGAGATAGTAAAACTCTTTTCTTTATTTTCACAGGTCTTTACACAGGTCTACGCGTTTCAAGGACATATCCGTCCTCTTCCTCAGGACAAATGTGCAGAGAATACTATCACTGTATTCTCTGCACATTTGTCCTGAGGAAGAGGACGGATATGTCCTTGAAACGCGTAGACCTGTGTAAAGACCTGTGAAAATAAAGAAAAGAGTTTTACTATCTCCACCTGGACTCCTGTGGTTTGGCGCGGTATTCTAATCCTGCATTTCCCCTGCTGATTTAAACCACTGACAATGTGGACAGAGTAACGTTCACCAAGATGAACAAGTCATGGCTCTCAGAGGACTTTTCTTCCCCTGGCTCAGCCAGGGGAGCTGAAAGGCACGCGTATTATTGAGAGTGCTTCATGCAAAGCATCTTTTTCATCTTGAAAATGGGGGTCAACTGATGCCAGTCAAGTGGGGTGTGTGTGGCCCAATTAGTGGAAACGAGGGAGACTGTGGTTGGAGTCCCCTCGCTTTTGAAAAAAGAACCAAGATGAACAAGTTATGGCTCTCAGAGGACTTTTCTTCCCCTGGCTCAGCCAGGGGAGCTGAAAGGCACGCGTATTTTTGAGAGTGCTTCATGCAAAGCATCTTTTTCATCTTGAAAATGGGGGTCAACTGATGCCAGTCAAGTGAGGTGTGTGTGGCCCAATTAGTGGAAACGAGGGAGACTGGGGTTGGAGTCCCCTCGCTGTGTTTTACATGCTTTTCTAAGGGCATGACATGCCTAAGAGGTTGAGTTTCAGCATCTGCAACTTGTTGGCTACAGAAAGGCTGCCTTTCCACCCTTTTGAGACCGAGTATTTTCGAGACCTTATGCCCATTGCAGTGCCCCAAGAGCCGATGGCCATTCGCCACTCCTTCTCCAAGAAAGGCGTGTCTGCGCTACCACAGCAGGTCGCACACAACATCACCGATTCCTTGAGAAACTCTGTGTGTGACAGGGTGCATTTCACCACAGATACTTGGACCAGTAAGCATGGACAGGGGAGTTACATGTTGCTGACTGGGCACTGGGTAACTATGGTGAGAGATGGAGAAGGGTCTGCTGTACAAGTCTTTCCGTCCCCACAAGTTGTGTGCTTTAATCCTTCCTCTGTATGTACAAGTTCCTCCACTGCTTCTGCCTCATCAACCTCGTGTTGTTCCTGCACCTCAGCCCAAACCCTTTGGGTTCAGGCCACCCTTCCTTGTAACTGCGCCCAAGGAATCCCACACACCTCCTTACTATGCTGGCAGCAGAGCTCAAGGCCATCAGGCGGTCAAAGGTTTACTTTGAAATGTAGGGGAAATGTGAGTAACACCGCTGAGAAGTTGTGGACGGTTAGCTCTGGAGACCAAGTTTCATCAATGGTTGTCTCCACTCAACCAGCAGACAGGGAAGGCCGGGTGTGACAATGATGCAAACATGGGTGCGGCCCTTCGCCGTGACAATGTGACACACGTGCCTTGTGTGGCTCACGTGTTGAATCTAATTCTCCAGCAATTTTTAAAACACCATCCCGGCTTACATGGCCTTGTGCAGTGGGCACGCTCGCTATGTGCTCACTTCCATCGTTCGCACACAGCAACTCAACAACTTTCGTCGCTCCAGAAGTCTTTAGGTCTGGTGGTTAAACGCCTGAAATGCGATGTGCCGACATGCAGGAATTTGAATCTGCACATGTTGCAGTGTTTGTGCCAGCACCGCCGAACCCTGCTGCAATACGTTATGACATATAGCCTGGCCTAACTTGATCCAGAGGTGGTGCAGATCACGCTGCTGGAGTGGTGTCAGATCAAGGACCTATGCAACCTTCTACACAGTTTACAAATGTCGACGAAGGTGTTTAGCACTGGCAATGCCATTCTCAGCATGACAATTCTGGTCATCTACATGATGGAGCACACTGTAAGCATTATTCGGAGTCAGGTGTTGGGACAAGAGGAAGGGGAGGAAGTACAGGAGGAATCATATGCGGAAAGGATAACAAGATCTACGAGGTCCAGATGGTCAGCGGCACCTAGGCGGCAGTCATGGAGGGGGAGAGGGATTAACAAGGGCGCATAGTATCAGCAAAAAGTGTTGAGGAAGGTGCAGGAGCCCATGAAGAAATGGAGGACGAACTGGCGATGGGCATGGAAGACTCAGCAGATGAGTCAGAGCTTGCTCACATTTCGGTTGTGCGAGGTTGTGGGGAGAGGGCAGAGGAAGGAGGCACGATTCTCACCTCTCTGCCACCAACACACCAAGGACTTGGTCCTCCTGGATGCACAAGACACATGAGCGCCTTCTTGCTGCACTACATACAACATGACCCTCAGATTGTACGAATTCGAAGTAATGCTAACTACTGGGTTGCCACACTATTAGATCCCCGGTACAAGACAAAATTTGGCGAAATAATTCCTGCCATAGAAAGGGACGCACGTATACAGGAGTATCTGCAGAAGGTGGTACACAATCTTAGATCTGCTTTTCCAGTAAACACCAGTGCTGCACAGAGTGAATCTCAACGCTTTGTCATGGATAGGAGGAAATGGTCTTTTACTTGTCCACATCTGAGGGACCGAGGGCTGGCTGCTGTGCTGAGATGGCATTGAGTACGGTGTCCCTGCAGAGTTGCACTTTTGGTCATATACAAAATGAGTTGAAAAAGGACAGATGCTGGTGGAAAGGGGAACAGGTGTGTTGGAAAGGGGAAAAAAGTTTTTGTCCGTGGGTTTGGTGGTTAAGCAAAAGTAACATTTGCTGAAGAAACACCATCTGTTACGGTGGGACTGGCAGATTTGGATAAGGTGGTATATACTATGTTACCGCTGTATAACGAAAATTAATAAGAAAAGAAAGTGAAAGGTATATATCCCCATCAGCAGTCAATGTCCACCGTGCTCCCAGATGGAAAAGGAGAGGTTGGCAACTGGAAGGTTAGGTGGAGGATACAGAGCTGTGTGGCTATGAAACTATTAGTAGCCTGAACCGAGTTAGACGCCACTCGGATCTGGAGACTGGGAGCCCTGTTAGCGTCACAGGGTCCACACGCCAACCCAGCCCAGGAACTCCCTGTTAACATCACAGGGGCCATTGAGTACGCTGACCGTGTGCATTGGGGCCACACCTGTGGACAGCAGGCTCATCAGCAGCAGCAGGCCTGTTAATGCCACTGGGCTGCACAAGCAGGACTTGTAGGACAGGAGCTGGTCTTAACCGTTCTGCGTTACCAACTGTGGTGGCAGCCTGCATCGACGCCCTATCCCTGCCTACCTTTGGCCTAAAGCCGCAATGGGTTCAACACATGGAGGTGTGCTCTTTCGGAGCATAATAGAAGACTGCGCACCTACCTTGTTGGCTCCAGCCCGTTTTATAACATGGGTCCGCCCCAAACCAGGGTGGACCACAATGCACCTCCTGGAGACAAAAGCAGAGTGACACGTCATTAGTGGCATAACTAGCGTCCTATTTGGAACCGCAACTTCAATAATTACCTCATGGCTGCCACGACACAAACACCTCACCAGTCATCGTCTGACCATCAATAATGAGGTGACAAGTCATAGGGGCGGGCCTCTGCAAGCCATTTGGGAGTGGCCTGGCCACATCGTCAGGACACCTGATGCCCTGTGGTCTATATGGGCCCCCTATGCAAGGGCCTGTGCAAGAAGCTTTTCGCACTAAGTGTGGGAGCATGTGCTGTATCCTGAAATGAAGACTTAGCCTCAGCAATGGCACAGTCAGGCTGAGCATACTCACTAGGCGAAACACTGTAGTTAGGCTGCGGCTGGGGTAAATCAGCACACGCATGCGCACTAGCTGCCTCTCCACACTTAGACGTGGAGGAGAAATTGCTCTTCGGGTGTGGACTTGGAGATGCTGTCTATAAACAGAAGGAAAAGCTAAAGGAGTGTGTTACAGCAAGGAGCCACCGCGGAAACACTTCGTTCAATTGTGAGGGGAGTCATTTTGGAGTTTGGTGAGGAGTACCGTAACGCCAGTGAGCAGCATCCTGTGCCACAGACCAACATTCTTACGGTGCTGTCTATACTGCTTACCGTGAGAGGAGCGTAAAGTCTGTATTTCTGGCAACTGGACATCACAGTACCCGGGTACGGTAGGCTGTGCCCAGACAATAATGCGGGCACGCAACACTTTGTTTTATTAGCAAAACACATATCTGTTCTGGGTAGGCCGACTATTTATAGACACTAAGACTTGCTGCCTCTAAACTGTCAAATTGTCACGTACAGTTTAAATCATAGAGGGTCAGCGACACATGTTTGCATTGACTGTTGATTTTCAAGATTTCCATGACTGTGTTGCAGAGCTGTGTGGTTTGCATTCACACTGTTATCATCTGCCTTATCTGTGAGGCTTCAGCTAACAAGGGTATTCGGGGGGGTAATGTGTTTTGTCTATGTTTACGTAGATAACTGGGAAGCTCTTGTGATGCGCCACTGGTAAGTCGTGTTCGCACACGCACACACACACACACACACACACACGCACAAACACACAATTACTGCTACGCAGAGGGATTGGCAGGTAGTAGGCAACAGAATAGATTGTTCAATTATTTAAATTGTATGCATGGTTCTTATTGTTTCTTTTGGTAAAGTTAAACAATCATTTATCAACCGAACTGACTAGAGTCCTTTTCCTGTTGCCTGATTTTGCTGCATATTGGGGAGCCCACCCTGTACACGACTTAAAATGAAGCATAAGTCGCAATGTGAATTTCACTGTGCTACAATGCGGCCTAGCGTAACTGTGCAACCACCGCCTGCCCCATCAAGTGCAACTGTGTGATCTTCATCCTCTGTGACTGTGGGGACAGCAGTCTCACATGGTTTTTCACACTGAACTTCCACCCCTTTACACGCAACAGGAAGTGTGATTGGCAGGTCATCACTTGTTTTGGAAGTGGAAACAGATGGTATTGATGAGCTGTCACACATCGAGAAAACCAACATTGGATGCAGGCTACATTATATCCACACCTGCACCTTCGTCACAGATTGGCTGGACTACCTGCAGTTAATAATTGCATTCTAGAAATGGAAAGGAGTGTAGAATGCACATGTGTTGTACCTTGCTCGGCAGCAAAGGAACACTAACTTAGTATTACAGACAATTTTAGGAAGGCAGAAAAAGAGTCAGCTCTTTGGGCAAATGAAATAGCGTGGCAAAAGTGGACAGGTGGGTACAGTGGCCGTGTTCTGTGGGTACCAGGACAGTAAAGGAAGCCTCACTTTCTATCCCTCCGAATGATCAAATGCAGCAAGGAATTCCCTGAGTTTGCTATAAAATTAGTGTAGCAAAATGTGCATGAGGGTGTCATGCAGAGGTGCTGCACATAGATTGGCACCAGTGGGGCACTAATGGAGTACAACAGCCAGTTCTTGTATGCCACTAAATGGCAGCATTTTTTGCTATCATTATAGCTTATTAAAACCAGAGCAGGAGGGTGTCATGCAGAGGTGCTGCACATAGATTTGCACCAGTGGGGCACTAATGGAGTACAACAGCCACGTTTAGGATGCCACTAAGTTTACTCAGTGTTTGCTAGTACAATGGCTTAGTAACAATGAGCTTGAGTGTGCAAAGGGCAGGAGGGTACAGTGCCAGGGTTGTGGGTCTGGGTACAGTGAAGGAAGCCTCCCTTTCTATCCCTCCTAATGGGGAAATGCAGCGAGGAAATCCCTGACCTTAGCTACACAGACGCTGTCATCTTGTGTAGCTGTTAAAATCTGTTTTCACTGCCCTGACTGTCACCTATGGCTCTGACCCTGCCGGTATTAGCCCTTAGAAGGGCTGAAAGAAACTTCTATCCTATTCTGTATAGCGCTGTGTATAGAGCGTACACAGCAGTATCGGAGACAGGAGCTACGCCGGCAGTGACTGACACCTAGACGCAGAAGAGATAATGGCGTCCGGACGGGCAGATACTCGTTTTTATAATGCAGGGACATGTGACATGGACATCCTATCACACATGCCGTTGCTTCTCTGGCTAAAAGTCCACTTAGCTGTGTGTGTGTCTGGGATTGGCTGACATGCTGGCCCGCCCCACTACAGGCTCGCGCTTAGGGAAGGAAGACAAGGAAAAATTATTGCCATTATACAAACAGCAGTGATCTGAATGCGTTCCCGCACACTATACACTGAAATTTCATAATAGTGTGAGTCACAGAGTGACTTACACTATTACAGTGGAAAGCCAGCTAGTAATTAGCTTGTCTTTTTGCTGCTAGAACCGTTCTCGAACGTATCTAGAACTATCGAGCTTTAGCAAAAAGCTCGAGTTCTAGTTCGATCTAGAACAGCCCCCAAAATCACTCAAGCCGCGAACTGGAGAACCTCGAACCGCGAACCGCGCTCAACTCTAATCCTGGCACCTTTCGTTCTGTCTTCCTGGCCAGTGCAATTCCTGTTATTTGGGTGTAGCTGGCATCACTCGACAACTTCCGTGTGCGCTGTCCAAATGTACACCCTGGCCAAAGTAACTTTGTGGTTAGTTCAGCTCAAGTATTCATTCCAGAAAAGGAAGAAATAGATTTATTTGTCAGAATCAGGATTGAAGCCGAGCTAACCGCACACTTACTTTGGCTTGGAGACATTGGAATTCCGCACACGAAAAGGAAGTTGCTGGTCAATGCCAGCTGCACCCGGATGATAGGGAAAACAGAATGGAGGTTGTAAAGCAAAAGCAATGTCTGCTACCTGCGGATGATGAGGACTATGGTGGCCAGGACTGTGTCATGGCAAGTAACGGAACAGAAAGTCACGTATTTTGCTTGAGCACTCGCTGTAGTAGATCGAGCACCAAGTGTTCTGAGCACTCCAATACTCGATCGAGTACCGAGCAGTATCGCGCATGATCGCCAATCTCTATTATAGACATATTTGGCAAAAATTTTAATTCAAATGCGTTCTTGAGATATTCACAAAAAATTGGAACACAAAAGTAAATATTAATTTGTAGCTGAAAAGATGGACAAATTGTGCACCAAATTTTGCACATATATTGATCCGACATTTACAATGGGTTTCAGTCCTCTAAGACTTACCGTTAACAAAACAAATGAAAAAAATAATGTAAATTTCCTAAGGACACCACTCAAAGGATGTAAATTTTTTGTGCAGAACAACCAAATATGTTGTCATAGGAAGTAAGAAAACAACACAGGTAGTCAGATAGAGAAGGAATGGTAGGGTATTTTTATTTGTATAATATTAGAAACATCTTTGGATTATTGAATTAGTTAGACATATAGTATGAAATTCGCTATTAGCTTTGGACAACCTCTGTAAGGGTCAAATATTCATTATCTCTTAGAGTAATCTCACAGTTTACCCTACATTAGCAACCCAATAAATCCATTGTTTTACAAAGTGTTGTTTTTTTATTTTACTGTGTCCACTGTGCATATAGAAAAAATCCTTCCTTACGACTTATGACAAAAGTGATAAATATGCCCACAGATTATGCTATTTATAGATTAGCACTTGATTCCAAATCCTAGGACCTAATAGAATGTTATAATTTGTCAGTACTCCATTTCATATATAATGATTAGTTATTAGCAAGTTTCAGTGCTGAGCAGAATGTTTTTAATTCGGAAAATTATTTTAAATTAAGAAACTCTTTAAGACAGAAAAAAATATTAATTTGTTTTTTTTATTTGTCTAAAAAGAAAATAATTAGACAGACATTAAAATTGTGTGGTATAAAAATATCTTTTTTTATTCATACGGTAATCTTGAGACTTAATTATGATATGCCATTTCAGTCTTTGTAATTAGTTAAAACCTTTCATAAAGACAATGAGAATGATAGTAAAATATCACATTAGCATCTTAAGGCTTGATGAATCTTATAAAATAATGTTTATGTTTACAAGACATGAAGAATGGGTTGGGAATAAATTAGAACAACAAAACCCCAAACAATTACAGAGCTATATAGGTTGAAAAGAAGACATAGGTCCATCTAGTTCAACTTTCATCCACCAATTATACATTTCATCACTAAATCATTTATAATCAACAATATTATATGTACTGAGGAAATCATCCAGCCCTTTTTTAAAAGCTGTTATAGTATCTGCCATTACTACCTCTTGTGGTAGTGTATTCCACAGTCTGACTGCTCTAACTGTAAAGAACCCTTTCCTATTTATCTGCTGGAATCTCTTTTCTTCCACTCGCAGTGTATGCCCCCTGGTCTTTAGGAGTGTATATGGAAGGAATAAGTCATGTGCCAGTCCTTTATAATGACCACACATGTATTTATACATATAAATGAGATCTCCTCTAAGATGTCTTTTTTCTAAGCTAAACAAATCCAAGTTTTTCAATGTCTCATCATGTGGGAGGCCTTCCATTCCTTGCAATAATCTAGTTTGAACTGACCCTTCTGAATATCCTTTTAAAATTGTGGAGCCCAAAACTGGATCCCATATTCCAGATGTGGCCTTAGGGATACTTTGCACGCTGCGACATCGCTAGCCGATTGTAGCGATGCAGAGCGCGATAGTCCCCGCCCTCGTCGCAGATGCGATATCTTGTGAAAGCTGCCGTAGCGAACATTATCGCTACGGCAGCTTCACACGCACTTACCTGCCCTGCAACGTCGCTCTGGCCGGCGACCCACCTCCTTCCTAAGGGGGCGGGTCGTGCGGCGTCACAGCGACATCACACGGCATGCGGCCAATAGAAGTAGAGGGGCGGAGATGAGTGGGACGTAAACATCCCACCCACTTCCTTCCTTCCTCATTGCAGATGGGACGCAGGTAAGGAGATGTACCTCGCTCCTGCTGCTTCATACACAGCGATGTGTGCTGCCGCAGGAACGAGGAGCAACATCGTACCTGTCGTTGCAGTGAAATTATGGAAATGACGAACACTACACAGATCACCGATTTTCGATGCTTTTGCGATCGTTTATCGGTGCTTCTAGGCTTTACACGTTGCGACGTCGTTACCGGTGCCGGATGTGCATCACTTTCGATTTGACCCCGACAAGTTCGCAGTAGCGATGTCTCAGCGTGCAAAGTACCCCTTACAAATGATTTATAGAGGGGTAACAATATGTTGGGATCCTGGGATCTAATCTCTCTTTTTATACACCCTAAAATCTTGTTTGTTTTTGCAGCTGCTGCTTGACATTGATTACTCTGTCCTAGGTGTATTACTCTACATTTATCAACATTTGATTTGCTAAGTGTCTGCCTATTCCAAGATCTTATCCAGTTTGTTTTGTAATATTGTACTTTTAAGGTCAGTTATCAATATCCTACATAGTTTGGTATCATCAGCAAAGACTAACACTTTACTTTTAATCCCATCCACAAGGGGACTAGTAAAGGGATTCAAAAGAATCGCTCCCAGCACATATCACTGCGATACCCCACTGCTGATTATAGCCCAATTAAAGAATGTACCATTTATGACTACTCTTTGTTTATCTTTTAGCCAATTCCTTTCCCATCTGCTTATAGGTTCCCCTAGTCCTAGTTTCTGGAGTTTAATTACAATACTGGTATTTGACAAATGACAAAGTGTGGATCTGAAACAACATATAATCTTACTAGTCATTGTTAGTGATGAGTGAACATGCTTGCCACTGCTCGATACTCAATTGAGCATCATTGTGCTCTTGCTTACTTGTTGATTGGCTGAGTATTCTGGGTGCTTGAGTACCATGATCGAGTCCCTGCCTCCCATGTTTTGCAGTTGTTTTTCAGCCATTAAACATTCAGAGATTGCCTTATAAACACAGCAATTCCATAGACATGTTGACTACTGGCATTACTGTGTTTGGCCAGCCACATCACATTATTGGGTCTTATATGAGACCCTGGGGTGCAATGCTTGGTTCACTTCAGTTCAGAGAGAGTTCATATAGGAAGGTCAGTTTAGATTAGAGCAGTCATATAGACAGGGTTTGCACTTGCGCCCTTTAGTGTCTTTCATGTGGCACTAAAGTTTATTTTTTAGTCTGGTTTAATTGAAAAAATAAATAATTAAAAAAATCGCATATAGTCCCCCCTATTTTTTTTTATAAAAAGCCAAGATAAAGCAGACACCTGCAGGCTGGTAAAGCTCATGGTTATTTGGCCCTTCCCAGCCTAAAAATATCAGCCTGCATCCACCCCAGAATTAGTGCATCCATTAAGATCTCTCCATAAGTGTTTAATGGGAATTAGATTCTGACTCATTGCTGGCTACTTTAGAACTCTCCTGTACTTTGTTTCTATACATTTCTGGGTGCTTCTTTAAGTATATTTGGAATAATTGTTTTGCTGGTAGACCCTTGACCTAGAACACAAACCCAGTTTTCCGACACTGGGCACTATATTGCAGCCCAAAATCCTTTGGTATCTTTAAATTGCATATTGCCTTTTGACACAGTCAAGGTACCAAGTGCCGGAGACAGCAAACCAATCCCAAAACATTTTTGAACCTCCACTATATTTGACTATAGGTAATGTGTTCTTTTCTTTGTAGGCCTCATTCCATTTTCAGTAAACAGTATAATGATGTGCTTTAACAAAAGTCTCTATCTTGCTCCCATCTGTCCACAAGACACTTTCCCATAAGAATTTTGGCTTACTCATGTACATTTTGGCAAACTGCATTAGCTTTGTTATGCCTCTGTGTAAGCAGTGGGGTCCTCTTGGGTCAGTTGCCAGAGTGTTTCATTTAATTCAAATGTTGATGGATAGTTTGCGCTGTCACTGATGACTCTGAGCCTGCAGGACAGCTTGAATTTCTTTGGAACTTGATTGGGGCTCTTATCCCCCATCCGGACTATCCTGTGTTGGAACCTTTCATAATCTTTTCTCTGCTGTTCCCATCCAGTGACATGGGTTATAAAATTCTTGATTATGTTCTGCATCATAGGCAAAGGAACATCAATATCTCTAGAGATGGGTAGATAAGGATAGCACAGCACTTCTGGTTGGGTGGTTCACAAGTAGATTCCAAAGCCATATGTTTTATCAAGTAATACTGGGCACTCAAAAGGTAATTTTGTTCAATTTATTTTATTCAGAAATTAAACAGGCACACACATTTTGGTCAGGCAACCATCAGTGTGCAGGCATGTTTAATTAATCAATAATCCCTGGCATCAGGATGATTTAGAGATGTGTGCAAACCGTGGCATTCACCGCTGGTGTAATGGGCTCTGGAGATGGACTTGTAAGCTTCAGATTGTTGAGATTTTTTTAAAAATTTGGTTCTTAAGTCCTCAGACAGAACTCTTATCCTCTTTCTATTCTCAATGGCATACACAAACGTAAAATGCAAAGTTTGAGTCAAATTTTCCTTCCTATTGCCCATATCTGTTTCTTGCCACAGGTGAATTGGTATGAGCATCACGTGCATAAAACAGAATTTTTTACCAACAATCTTGGAAAGAAGCCAACAATTTAGTGTGAAAATATGTCCAGTTTGCCTTTTTTTCTGTATATTTTGTGTTTTTCCAATACATAAAAAAGAAATATTCATGTTTATAATGAAAAGTATAACAGCAATAATTTTCTACAAGAAATATTTCATTTTATGGAACAATTTTCAAGGTTACCAACGGTCAAAACACCAGACTGTAGTGTGCTGATTTGGTAAGCCTCACGCACACAGAGAGGAGTAGTGTAGTATGAGTTCAGTAGACATTATATGGGGCCACTTCATCAAGACTGGTATAGCGATAGCTTTTGTAACGTCAGTCTTGGTAGAGTACATGGCAAAGATTTCATTAAGAGACGCATGCTACTAGTAAATGGTGTGCATCACAATTGCTACTCTAGTCATTTCTGGCTTAGAAAACACGAGTGCCTTAGTTTGAAGAAGGAGGAGACGGTGCTCCTCCTAAGCTCATCGCAAGCTCCACCAAATTCTGCAAAGCTGATCTAAAGTGGCATGAAAACTCCAAAACTTGCAACATTTTTGTACAACTCTATAGTAAGCAAAACGTTTGTGATTTTGATAAATTCCTTTCAATTTAAACAAATCTCACAACAGTACAGAGTACGGAGCAATAAGTTTAATATTGAGGCTGTCCTCTTCTCTGTGTGCATTCTACTTACAAGAGCTACACACTTCAGAGTGGTGTTATGAGTGATTAGTTGAAGGACTCAGAAGCCAGAACCCTTACCATTTATTATTTGTCATTATGATATACTTTACAGTTCAAAAGTTTGGGGTCACCCAGACAATTTTGTCTTTTCCATGGAAAATCATACTTTTCTTTATCAAATGAGTTGCATAATGAATAGTAAATATAGTCCAGACATGACAAGGTTAGAAATAAGGATTTTTACTTGAAATAATAATTTTCTCCTTCAAACTTTGCTTTCGTCACAGAATGTTCCTTTGCAGCAATTCCAGCTTTGCAGACCTTTGGCATTCTAGCTGTTAAATTGATGAGGTAATCTGGAGATATTTCACCCCATGTTTCCAGAAGCCCCTCCCACAAGTTGAATTGGCTTGATGGACACTTTTTGCGTACCATACAGTAAAGCTGCTCCCACAACAGCTCAATAGGGTTGACATCTGGTGACTGGGCTGGCCACTCCATTACAGATAGAATACCAGCTGCCTGCTTCTTCCCTAAATAGTTCATGCATAATTTGGAGGTGTGCTTTAGGTCATTGTCCTGTTGTAGGATGAAATTGGCTCCAAAAAAGCGCTGTCCACACAGTATAGCATGGTGTTGCAAAATGGAGTGATAGCCTTCCTTATTCAAAATCCCTTTTACCTTGTACAAATCTCCCACTTTACTAGTACCAAAGCAACCCCAGACCATCACGTTACCTCCACCATGCTTGACAGATGGCGTCAGGCACTCTTTCAGCATCTTTTCAGTTGTTCTGTGTCCCACAAATGTTCTTCTGTGTGATCCAAACACCTCAAACTTCGATTTGTCTGACCATGACACTTTTTTCCAATCTTCATCTATGCAATGCCTGTATTCTTTTGCCCATCTTTTCCTTTTATTTGCCAGTCTCAGATATTCAGATATGGCTTTTTCTTTGCCCTGAAGGCCATCATCCCGGAGTCGACTCTTTACTGTAGATGTTAACACTGACATTTTGAGGGGACTATTTAATGAAACTGCCAGTTGAGGACCTGTGAGGCATCGATTTCTCAAACTATAGACTCTAATGTACTTGTCTTGTTGCTCAGTTGTGTAGCGGGGCCTCCCACTTCTCTTTCTACTCTGGTTAGAGCCTGTTTGTGCTCTCCTCTGAAGGGAGTAGTACACACCGTTGTAGGAAATTTTCAGTTTCTTGGCAGTTTCTCGTATGGAATATCCTTAATTTCTTAGAACAAGAATAGACTGTCGAGTTTCACATGAAAGTTGTCTTTTTCTGGCCATTTTTGGAGTTTAATGGAACCATGAAATGAAAATCTCCAGATTCTCAACTAGCTCAAAGGATGGTCAGTTTTATAGCTCCTCTAAACAACAAAACTGTTTTCAGCTGTGCTAACATACTTGCACAAGGGTTTTCAAGGGATTTCTAAACATCGATTAACCTTCTAACACAGTTAGCAAACACAATGTACCATTAGAACACTGGAGTGGTGGTTGTTCCAAATGGGCTTCTATACACCTATGTAGATATTTCATTAAAAACCAGATGTTTGCAGCTAGAATAGTCATTTACCACCTTAACAATGTATAGAGTGTATTTCAGTTTGATTTAATGTTATCTTCATTGAAAGAGAATGAGCTTCTCTTTCAAAAATAAGGAAATATCTAAGTGACCCTAAACTTTTGAACTGTAGTGTGTATATATATATATATATATATATATATATACATATACATATATATACAGTGTACAGTGGGGGCAGAAAGTATTCAGACCTCTTTACATTTTTCACTCTTTGTTTCATTGCAGCCGTTTGGTAAGTTTAAAAAAAAATAATTTTTTTCGTTAATGTGCACTCTGCACCCCATCTTGACAAAAAAAATAAAAATGTAGAAAATGTATTAAACAAGAAAAACTGAAATATCACATGGTCATAAGTAAACCTTTTGCTCAGTATTGAGTAGAGGGACTCTTTTGAGCTAGTACAGCCATAAGCCTTCTTGGGAATGATGCAATAAGATTTTCACACCTGGATTTGGGGATTCTCTGCCATTCTTCATTGCAGATTCTCTCCAGTTCCATTAGGTTGAATGGTGAACATTAGTGGACAGTCATTTTCAGGTCTCTCCAGAGATGCTCAATTGGGTTTAGGTCAGGGCTCTGGCTGGGCCAGTCAAGAGTGGTCACAGGGTTGTTCTGAAGCTACTCCTTTGTTATTTTAGCTGTGTGCTTAGGGTCATTGTCTTGTTGGAAGGTGAACCTTCGGCCAAGTGTGAGGTTCAGAGCACTCTGGAAGAGGCTTTCTTCCATGATATCTTTGTACTTGGCCGCATTCATCTTTCCGTCAATTGCAAGCAGTCATCCTGTTACTGTAGCTGAAAAACACCTCCATAGCATGATGCTGCCACCACCATGTTTCACTGTTCGGCTTGTATTGGGCAGGAGATGAGCAGTGCCTGGTTTTCTCCTCACATACCGGTTAGAATTTTGACCAAAAGTTCTATCTCCGTCTCATCAGACCAGAGAATCTTATTTCTCATAGTCTGGGAGTCCTTTGTGTGTTTTTTTGCAAACACTTTGTAGGCTTTCATATGCCTGGCACTGAAGAGAGGCTTCCGTCGGGCAACTCTGCCATACAGGCCTAACTGATGGAGTGCTGCAGTGATAGTTGACTTTGTGGAACTTCCTCCCAACCCCCTACTGCATCTCTGGAGCTGAGCCACAGTGATCTTGGGGATGGCCATGACTAGGAAGAGTTCTGGTAGTCCCAAACTTCTTCTATTTAAGGATTATGAAGGCCACTGTGCTCTTAGGAACCTTGAGTACTGCAGAAATTCTTTTGTAACATTGGCCAGATCTGTGCCTTGCCATAATTCTGTCTCTGAGCTACTTGGGGAGTTCCTTTGACCTCTTGATTCTCATTTGGTCTGACATGGACTGTGAGCTGTGAGGTCTTATATAGACAGGTGTGTCCCTTTCCAAATTAATTCCTATCAGTTTAATAAACACAGCTGGACTCCAATGAAGGAGTAGAACCATCTCAAGGAGGATCACAAGGAAATGGACCACATGTGACTTAAATATGCGCGTCTGAGCAAAGGGAGCTGAATACTTATGACCATGTGATATTTCAGTTTTTCTTGTTTAAAAAATTTGCAAACCTTTCTACACTTCTGGTTTTTTTTATCTGTCAAGACGGGGTACAGAGTGTACATTACTGAGAAAACAAATTAACTTTTTTGAATTTATGGCTGCAATGAAACAAAGAGTGAAAAATTTAAAGGGGTGTGAATACTTTCCGTAGACACTGTTTATATAAAGGTGAAAGAACAAAGTGGAAATCTAAACATGAAAGACATATATTTACTATCCTTCCAAAATCAGAAGATGTGGAAACCAGCTACCTCGGTCTGCTGTTTATGGAAGTCTTGCCAGAAGTAATTTCATGGAAGAATTGCAGCCAAAATACCTCAACCAAAAAACAAGGTCTAGTGACACAAATATGCATGAAAACATGGAAACGTCTTCACTCATTGTATTAATATGCAGCAAACAAGCTGCTTTCTTTTGCAGCCAAATATTTCACATTTTGACTCCTCAGTCCAAATTCAAATTATTCTGCACAATTTCAAAATTTGAATATATTGCTATTTGCTTTGGGTGAATCCAATAAAATGGATGCTGGTCAGGTGCCATTTTACTGGACCTTAGAGGCCCTTAAAGAGTCTATTAGAAAAATCTTATACTCACATTTTCTTGGCACTCCCAGTACATGTCCCACCGGAATTGTACCTTTAAACATCTTTTCTGTCTTCTATCTACCATCTTTTATCTTCTCGTATCTTTCATTCATTAGGCCCAATGCTGTCAAGTAAAGGCTGCTTTACATGGTACGACCGATTGTGCGATTTCACAATCGATCGTACCCGCCCCCGTCCTTTTTGCGTCACGGGCGAATCGCTTCCCGTGGCGCACAAAGTCGGTAACCCCCGTCACACATACTTACCTCTCGTGCGACCACGCTGTGGGCGGCGAACGTCCATTTCCTGGAGTGGGAGGGATGTTTGGCGTCACAGTGACGTCACACGGCCGCCGGCCAATAGAAGCGTAGGGGCGGAGATGAGCAGGATGTAAACATCCCGCCCACCTCCTTCCTTCCACATAGAGCCGGCGGCTGATGCGGGAGGCAGGTACGCGATGTTCATCGCTCCCGTGGTGTCACACGGAGCGATGTGTGATGCCACGGGAACGATGAACAATAGGCGCCCGATTTCAGAACCGATATTATGGAACCTAGCGACCAGTACACAACTCACGATTTGTGAGTGATACTGCGTCGCTAGGAGGTGTCACACAGGCCGGCATCGCCAGCGATGCCGGATGTGCATCACAAAAACCGTGACCCCGACGATCTATCGCACGATAGATTGTCTGGTGTAAAGCAGCCTTAAGTTGCAACACATATGAATTATGTGCCCAGAGGCAGACATATATTTGGTGCAACTTATGCAGCTGCACATGGGACCAAGAGGTAATGAAAGCCTTTTCCACCTCCAAAACAAGTGGAATTGTGCATTATTGTGCATTATTATCATCTATAGGACTCTAAAGTGTTCATATATTGTTCTTGCACAGGGAACATTTTCTGTTTGTGTCCACCAGTGTATATGCATCATGTGCTATGAGACCTCATCTTTGGGATGCATGTTATTAATGTGCATTACGTCTTACGTGACCACTTTCAGTGCAATACATATAAATTAATTTATCCATGCCCCAAGTGATAGCATGCAATCTGGTGAGTAGATGACCTGGCCAGAATGAAGAATAAATGATAGAAGACAGAAGATTGAAGAGCCGATCTGGGGACCAATCATGATGCAACAGACGCAGGTTCAATTTGCATCAAATTCAATGCAAATCAAACATTTTTGTACTGAATTGACCAAATCTACGTCAATTAAATGTCATGATAATTGCCCAATTCTAATTTACTGCATATCATAACAATCATGCACAGAAGACTCAATGGGTAAATCATTTTTTTAGAAATCAATGCGATAGTGATAAAGTATCAAAACTAGATATACCATATACAGTATTTTATAGCAGCCAAACCTTAAACATATAAATTAAAATGGCATAATAAATTAAATACTCTGGAGGTTCCTACCTCACTGTATGAAGCTCATTCTTTTGTGTTACCGGTGAAATCTATTTTTAATTCCAATATATGAGTCACAGAGACAAATCAATCCCTGGAATCATTAATAGTAAATCTTGATCCTTCACTATTTAATGGAATGTGCTTCCATAAAACTTCTACAATATTCCTAGATTTTGGCTGCTAATATAATATGCATGTGTTCAGTAAATCTGTTTTATACTTTGGATATGCCTAAGTGATGAATCTGATTACTCAGTTGTTATTTATGCATGATGATCCAGTGCCCTAAGCAGTCATGTTTGCATTAAATTACCATCTTCCTTTTCTTGTTAGTAGATAAACAATGTGATAAGTGATAACCCCATATTTGATAATGAAAAGAAGAGACACAGATAATCAGCATTTTCAAAACATCAAAATGTATTGTGCATGAGTGTAATAAAGCTTGTAATGTATATTGGTATACTCTCAACTAACTTTACCTAAGCATCTTAAAAAGTAACTTTGTCCAACATCAAAGTTGGACCACTCTTTTCCAAAGTGTCAATGTACTCCAAGTAGTGCCGAGCTTTTCTAAGTTGTCCCACACATGCAAATTAAACTATTCCTTAACATAGTTATTAAAGGGAATCAGTCACTAAGTTTTTGTCACCTAATTTGAGAGCAGCATAATGTATAGACAGAGATCCTGATTCCAGGAATATGTAACTTACTGCTTGCTGTAGCTTTAATAAAGTTACGGTTTTATCAATAGGGGATTATCACTAGAGGACTAACAAACTTGCTGCCAACTATTCAGGCATATTTATGAGCCCTGTAAAACCCCACCTCTATTACTAATTGGCAGGTTTCTGTGTACACTGTACATACATAAGCAGAAAGCTACCAATCAGTTGTGTGGGTGGGGTTACACAGCGCTCAAATTTCTGAAATCTGGTAGATCTGCAGAAGATAAAACAGGGATAGTACCAAAATGTTAACAAGTAGCTCAGTAAGTGACACATCACTGGAATCAGGGTCTGTGTTTGTACATTATGCTGCTCTTCGATGGATAGCAAAAACCTGGTGAAAAAATTCCCTTTAATGAGCTCGGGTATTAAGTGATCAGAGACATCCAGAAGTGGCATCTACTGAATAATAATACTGTATATACCGCACTAGTTTCCCTTGTTGTGTGAAGTACCATTAAATAGAGGCAAATGATGATGTCACATGCCCTTCCATCATCTGTCATGTGGACGGCTGGATCCTCGATAAGAAAAGAGAGAACATTATGTGGATAGATAACAAACTACTAGATACTTTTCAGAGGATATTCATAGCACTGAATCTGAAATAATTTAAGAGAAGGCTAAGTAGGGGAGCCAAAACCTAAAAAGAGATTATTTAATCTATAATTTACTTTAATTTATTTCCAATAGTTCGCTAAAACAATTATAACCCCTTTAAAGCATCATTCTAGATTGTCACTGTTCTTTAAGGCTATATCTGGGACTTAAAAAATAAAAAAATAATAGTTGCTATCTACCTGCCTGTTGTTCCTGGATCCATTCTTTGCTAGCACAGAGCGGTGACCTCTCCTGCCAGTGATTCAGCTGCTTCAAATGACATAGTTGCCATCTACCTGCCTGTTGTGCCAAGTGCCATTATTCGCAGGCACAGAGTAGTCACAGACCGCTCCTGCTGTTGAAAAATTGGCTTTGTTAACAGAGCAGAGGCTTCTCATCCACTCTGTTCTGTAGATGGTCGGGGACAGCCGACGTCCTGCTGGTTGACAGTTGGCTCCCTCAGCTAGGCAGCGGGGAGCTGGCTGTCAATCAGCATGATGTCAGCTGTACCCCCACATCTACATAGCAGGGCAGAAAAGAAGATCTGTTGACAAAGCCATTGTGTCATTGGCAAGAGACACCTGTGACTGTTCTGTGCATACAAAAAATGGCGATGGGCACAGCAGGCAGGTAGTTGGCAACTACTTGGCTGCTAGTGCTTAGGCACATTTTAAAAAAAGTTCCTGTTTACCCTTTAAGCAGTAAATAAAACCCCCAAATCTTCTAATTATATCTCAATAACGCATTGATATTCATAGAAATCAAAACGTTTATAATTTTGTCCATATTGTTGTAACTATTGCCCTTCAATTGTAAAGCAACCAGTTATCAAACTATTTCATAAACATAATTTAAAGGGAACCTGTCAGCTGATACTGCCAATGGTTTGGGCAGCCACAGACTGTATGATCACAGCCAGGTAGGTATGACTGTGAAATGCAGCAGCATTAAAGAGAAAAACATACGTTAACAGTCACCGGGAATTAAGCTGCGCTTTGCAGTAGTCATACAGGCGGGTCCTTAGCGGCTTCTCCCCGCCCACTTTATTTACAGTCTGAAGAAAAATGAGTAATCTCGTTATGATAAATGCTCCCTTGATGTAAAAATGGACACAATATAGCAGTAGCTGGAAAGAAAAGTAAAGTGTAGTTGCTATGCTTGGAGATGTCACCAGGAGATTTTCAGCTGTAGAGTATTGATACAGATTTAAGCTTTTTTTAAATAAGAAAATTGCATCTGTATCTTAAAAGAAGTTTTGGCTACATGAATTATGAACAGATCACTGGGGATGTTCAGTGTGAATGTATGTTGGAAAGTACTGTGGAGACATGCACTGAAATGCTATCTGCAATCCTGAGCAGATCTCCGCGGGGATTTTTGCAGCAATTGACTTAAGTGCTTATAAAACCTGGCAGAATTCCACCAGTCTGCAATAAATTCCTTACTGAAATGTTCCTAAAAAGTGTTACATATCGGTTTCCAACTCATTAAGAAATAAGTTATTATGGTGCGATGCAGATATTGTCATTTCTGCTCTCTGTCTTGCCCTGCCGTATACAAAATTGCAAAGACATAAAGCATAGCACTCTTCATTCATTGTCTTAGTGAACCTTCCTTCCCTTAAGCAATAAAATATAGCTGCTGAGACTAAAGATTTAAGCTCACCATAGATAAATAAGTCGTTAATTTTAGAATTAAATAGTGTTTAACACATTTTGTTAAATCTGGGAAGAACAATATTCTGGGTATAGGAGGCAAGGTCTACAATAAGATCTTTTTAAAATCCTTTGTTATAATTTTTATACTCTTTTTTCAAGTTCTAAACCATTAAGCTGCACATATGCAACAATTCATTGTCTATTGTGAAAGAAGTCTGAATGCAGGCAGCAAGTTCCATCAATAAGTTACATTACTCAGCATGCTTATGCGATAAGCAGCTCACTAAGGATTTCTCAATTATATGGGTATATATCAATGTATTAATAAAAAAATGCGTTCCGTGTTAATAACTTGGCTATAAAGACTTACAGCAGTTAAATTAAATAACATTGTAAACTGTGTAGAGATTGTATTTGTCAGTGCTGGTAATCACCAGGTTCTCTGTCACAGCTCTGATGTGGAACTACCAAGTTCTGTATCTCTAATTGTTTTGTAACTATCATGCTCTGTGTCTCAATGCTGTGTGCAACTAACTCTTGCTGATAGACTGTAAGAGCTATGCTATTTGCCTAATGCTGAGTAAATGTCACTTCCAGCTAGATTAATCCAAATTTGTATGAATTATTGCCCTACAGTCTACTGCAGGGGTCCCTAATCTTTCAAACCTTGAGAGTAGAGATGAGCAAAACTTTGGAAGTTCGGTTTGGCAGGTACAGTTGAACCTTAACAAAGTACTGTTTGTGACCCCCAACTTGATCTAAACCTCAATGGAAGTCTCTAATTGGTCAGTTCATGCCTCCATCCCATGCTGCCAGCCATAACCAGAACACTTCCGGGGAAGCGTGGGGTTTTTAAATTTTTTTGTACATGTGCACACTAATGTGATCACGCTGATTTTACCCCAAGTGCAAGCGATTCAGACACTCCAAGCGGCTCGCACAGCACTGAGCATCACTCATACCCAAGCACAGTGCTGCTCGCTTGAGTGGTTTGCACTCATAACTCACTCAGACTTTGAATCTAAACTTTGTTTTTTTGGTAGTCATTTTCCAAAACCGAACCTCAAATCTCAGGTTCACTCATCTCTACTTGAGAGACACATTTAGCTCTGAGAGAGGATCGAAAGCCACATTCTGCTCTGAGAGAGGATTGCAAGCCACATTTAGCTCCCGCCCCTCACACCTGAAACACTAAAGCCTGCTTTACACGTTAGAATTAATTGTGCGATCGCATTTGCAATCGCACCTGCCCCCATCGTTTGTGCAGCACGGGCAATTTGTTGCCCATGTCGCACAATCCTGTAACCCCCCCCGTCATAAGTACTTACTTTCCAAACAACCTCGCTGTGGGCGGTGAACATCCACTTCCTGAAGGGGGAGGGACGTTCAGCGTCACAGAGACGTCACACAGCAGCCGGCCAATAGATGCGTAGGGGCGGAGATGAGCAATACATAAACATCCCGCCCACCTCCTTCCTTCCTCATTGCTGGCGGGACGTAGGTAAGCTGTGTTCATCATTCCCGGGGTATCACACGGAGCGATGTGTACTGCCTCGGGAACATTGAACAACTGGACACTCGATTTTTAGAAAATGAGCGACATGTCATCGATGAACGAAAAGGTGATTTTTCTGCTTGTTCATAGCTGTCACACGCTACGATATCACTAACGATGCCGGATGTACATCACTAACGACGTGACCCCGCCGACATCTCGTTAGATATATCGTAGCGTGTAAAGCCCGCTTAAAAGCCCTCATTTACCAGTATAATGACAGCCAAAGATTTTCCACAGAAATCACATTGAGGTGGTATACAGAGATCCAGGGGTTCCTGACTTACCCCCCATTCAGATCTGCTCTATTGTGCAGGGCTACTCATTAAAGTCACCAACTGAAGACCTGATTTTCATAGTTATTTGACGTGATGTTTAAAGATGAGCAAACCCAATGTTCAGCGTTTGTGATGAACACAGACCTTTAAAAATAAAACAGAGTTTGGTTTTGCAGTTCGGGTGATTACATGTACAAATCAGTCACAGCCCTGTGTTTTGGTATGCTTGATGCTCAGCTCAGTGCAAGCTGCTCACAGTGTTTGAACAGCTCGCACTTTGGTTAAATCAGCATGATCCAATGTACTGTGCATGCACAAAAAACATGTAAAAACCCTGCCCACTCCCCAGCGGAAGTGATCTGTTTATGCTAATGGTATGCATGGCTAGATGTCTGGGACTTCTGATTATGTGCACTGAGCTGAAAACCAGTGTTGGCAGCTGAGAGGTGAGCATGACCATGCCTCTAACGCTGCGCATTCATTATCATGTTAGCACGCCCACAGGGGCCTACTGTCACGCCAAAGGGGGCCAAGACAAGGGAAATAACGCCCTTGCGACTAGTCCCTGGCCTCATTACCATATAATAAAAGATAAAATACTCTTTCTAAAGATCTCTTCATCTATACTATTAGATACAGGGACAGTTAGATAAGGACTAGCAATATGCACCCAGAACTGCTCATGTTTCTGGGCGCATACTGCACCTGACAGGTTCCCTTTAAGCCTACATGTGCAGGTGAATAGCATTTTCTTAGGTCAGAGGTTCCCTTTAACTCAGTAGAAAATGAATTGCTCTGACTTTTTTGCAATTGGTTTTAAATGTATGTTTCATTGTGAAACTGAGTCAACAGAAGCAATGGAAACTGGAAAACCTAGAAAGTAGTTGAGAAATTAGTCAGTAAATTGATCAACAGGTTATGGAAGCTGGACATATGTAGAAAAATAATATTAAAAATTCCGATAACAAAGTAAAAATGCTTATGTTAATATTTGTATGTGCTAAACACTTCCACTTCTATTTGAAATGCTAACTATGGTATAAGAGCAAAGTACTTTATCTAATTGATAGGCATTGCACTAGATTGATTTTATTACATAACTTTCATGTGAAATAGCCACAAGCTACGAATTCATGCAATGACATTATTCACTTGCAAATTGTCACATCTCAACAATTGAAAACAATGTTTTATCTAAAATTGTCCCCATTAGTTCACTTTTACTTATAGTAAAAAAAAAAATATCCTTTGTACTCAGTCATTGGCATATGGAAATATTTCAGTTGTGAAGTTTCATTACACTGTTGTCATATTAATTTAAAATAGTTCCAACAAATCTGAGTAAGTTGGTTGCAAAAAAACAACTAAAATCTAACAGAGAAAGTTAATCTTTCAATTCTTCATTTCTCTTTTTCTAATACATATGTAGCAAAGGTTAACTGCATAATTTGACTGAATTGATTAAATTGTCAAAAAGGGTGCAGGTAAAGAGTAGAGATATAGTTGAGCTGAGCTATAATATCATTGCAAACCCTTCCAGATCTCATCTCAGAGTGCTATTATCTCTCACCTTCCCCCAACACTGACTACCATTATCGGAGATCTTGTAGAGTTGTAATGTACATAACACAGCTCTGTTGTAGAGGAGGGTGGGTTCTTTATTCCCCTATGTGCTGTTGCTCGCTTATGATTGGTCAATCTAATGCAGGGGAAGAAGTATATGACTCCAGAGACACATTACTGCTAACACTCAGTTGAACTATAAAATAAATTCTAACCTAAACTTTAAAAGGTAATATAATTGCAATAAAGTGGAGAAATTAAAAAAATGAAAACTGCATTTTGCTCATCTCTGCTGCCATTATTCTATGATGTGGCCAGACTGAGGGGTACTTTGCATGCTGGGACATTGCTAGCCGATTGTAGCAATGCCAAGCGCGATAGTCCCTGCCCATGTCGCACATGCGATATCTTGTGATAGCTGCCGTAGCAAACATTATCACTACGGCAGCTTCACACGCACTTACCTGCCCTGCGACATCGCTCTGGCCGGCGACCCGCCTCCTTCCTAAGGGGGCGGGTCGTGCGGCATCACAGCGATGTCACACGGCAGATGGCCAATAGAAACGGAGGGGCGGAGATGAGCGGGACGTAAACAATCCGCCATCTTCCTTCCTTCCTCATTGCAGGCGGGATGCAGGTAAGGAGATGTTCCTTGCTCCAGTGGCTTCATACACAGCGAACGAGGAACATTGTACCTGTCGCTGCAGCGAAATTATGGAAATGACCGGCACTACACAGACCACCGATTTACGACGCTTTTGTGATCGTTTATCAGTGCATCTAGGCTTTACACGTTGCGACGTCGTTACCAGCACCGGATGTGCGTCACTTTCGATTTGACCCCAACGAGATCGCAGTAGCGATGTGGCAACGTGAAAAGTACCCCTAACATTCTTAAATATGGGAAAGGTCACTAAAAAACAAATAAAATAACATTGTAAAAGCCATTGACAGATGAGTTGTTCAGTGTTAAATTACAGATTTTATACCGTGATACCCCAATACTATGCTATTTATCTTATGTCAGATTTTCTGTATCTATACTTAATTTCTCATCTCCAGTATTGAACAACTTTGTAATGTGAATAAAGGCCTCCAATTTTTTTCTCAAAGACAATGCCAGGGATAAGAATATTAAAGGTCTCTAGCAGTGCCACATTCTATTCTCTCCATTGAAAGGACGTGTACAGTTGACTAATCCAAGTATTCATATTTATGAGGAGTTTGTTATGAATATGTGTCAGCCAAAAATACATTTTTGTAACAGTTATTTTAAGTGTATGACTCCAACTAATGATGTCCAAACTCCTTAATATTATTGATCCCTGATGATAACTGTGGGGTGTAATGAATAAGTACTGCACAGATAGGTAACATTGCTAAATGAAAAAATGAAAGATATGAAATGGGCATATAATATTTTAGTATGGTTAACCCTTTGTGTTTTCTGGCAGCATCATATATTTAGAGCTGGGCAGACTCATAGAAAACCGGGACGGTGGGTCCCTGCTAAATTTTAAAAAAAAAATCCGGATCCGGTCCGGAATCCAGTACCCATATAAGTCTATGGGGACCAGAATGTGGAGATTAAAAATGTTGGTAGAAATGATAGAGGGATAGAGGTGTACTTATCAAAGATCCGCCCTGGCGGCAAGCTACTTCGAGGACTTGCATTCACTTCTAGAGCCGACAATTAACCCTCATTGAGTATTTCCTGCTTTCCCCGCCCATCGGCTCGTGTAATTGGTTGCAGATAGACGCGCCTCCCACCCTGAGTGGCAGCGTAGCAGCTGACTGCAACCTATCACAGGCGCCAGGATGGCAGGTGGGTGGGGAAAGCAGTGCAAATGTAGGTCAGTCTCGTGGTATAAATATAAATGAATAAATAAAAAAATCGGCATAGGGTCCCCGTATTTTGATACAAGCACAGATACATCCCATGGTTACAGTGATGTCACTCCGGTTATCTGCATTCCCAGCTGGAGGTTCCCATCTGATGACCTGATTAAACTCAGTGAACTCACCTGCCTCTCCTGGCAGAAAAACATGTTTTTTACCAGGAGATGCAGATTGGGTCCTGAAATTTTAACACCATATTCCTGCACCCATTCTACACCTCCTGGCAAAAAAAATTGCATCACTACCACATCATACCTCATATGGTTTTGATGCATTTTTTGCCCCCAAAAAATGTATGCAAAAAACACCCCATTTTTCTTCCAGTAGGTGCAAATTTGGTGCTGAAATCCTGGCACAAAACCACAGCAAAAATATAGAACATATATAGAACATATCAGGGAAGTACAGACACCTGAGATCAGTGGCGCCAGCTCCTGCAGTTATACAGACTACATAGACAATCCAGGGAGGTACAGACCCCCGAGATCAGCGGCCCCAGTTCCTGCAGTTATACACTCAGTATATAGAACATATCAGGGAGGTAAAGACACCCGAGATCAGCGGGGCCAGTTCCTGCAATTATATACTCTGTATATGGGTGCGCTCACACAAGCAGTATGACTAGCACGAGTCTCTATTCGCATCACTCCGGCACAGCAACACACTCCTGACAGGAGCGGGTCAGCTGCATGTATTTCAATGCAGCTGAGATGCTCCTGTCCAGAGAGTGTGCGGCCATGCCGGGTGATGCGATCCAATACTCGTGCAAGCCATACTGCTCGCGTAAGCGCACCCTATAGAATATATCAGGGAGGTACAGACCCCCAAGATTGGTTGCAGGGAGACAGGCTGGGGGCGCTTCTGACAGCAACCAATCACAGATGCAAGACAGGCGGTGGGTGGGGAAAGTAACAGATATGCATGAGCAGCCCAGGAAGTGAAGGAGAGGCCACAGAAGCAGTGTACAGCTGCGAAGGAGCCTGGGTAAGTATGAAGTGCTCACTTCATTTTTATCTTCCTTATTTTTCATTTATTTATTTTTTTGAGATCCGGATGAAACACCCAAATTCTGGGCCTGAGTCCATCGCCCAGACACATTTGAAACTGCGCGGATCCAGACTCTTACAGTCCGGGTCCGCCCATCACTACATACAGGGCCGTATTTACCACTAGACACCCGTGGTCTGGTGCCTAGAGCTGCGCTCTGCGGGGGGCGGCACCTTCGGGCAGCAAAAAAAAATAATATATTTTTTAACATCCTCTCCCCCTCCGTTGGACAGTGGATTAAATCCGCTTTGTTTTCGGAGGGAGGAGGGGGAGGGAGAGGCGCACATCCATTTATCTGTATCTGCGTCTTTAAGACACGAGTAGAGATAAACTCCGGGCACAGAGAGCTGATTGACCCCAGAGGTGCTGACGCCTGTACTTCCGGGGTCAGAGGCGCGCCATTCAGCTCCGTGCTGTGGCGTCCAATGCTGCAGATGCCGCGGAGGAGGAGAGAACACTCACCGCAGACAGCAGGAGGATGACAACGGACACCAGAGGAGGAGCTGCAGCAGCGATAAGAGGAGGGCGGCGTACACAGGAGCAGGTAATCGCTCGCTGAGCTGAAGATCCATAGGTAAGGTGCAGTTGTTCCTAATGAGGATTGTGGAGTAGGCAGAGGCTATAACGTGATGTGTGTGTGGGGGGGAGGGGCAGGCATAGGCTATAACGTGATTTGTGTGTGTGGGGGAGGTGCAGGCAGAGGCTATAATGTGATGTGTGTGTGGGGGAGGGGCAGGCAGAGGCTATAATGTGATGTGTGTGAGGAGGGGCAGGCAGAGACTATTACGTGATGTGTGTGGGGGAGGGGCAGGCAGAGGATATGATGTGTGTGTGGTGGAGGGGCAGGCAGAGGCTATAATGGGATGTGTATGGGGGGAGGGGCAGGCAGAGGCTATATCGTGATGTGTGTGGGGGAGGGGTAGGCAGATGCTATATCGTAATGTGTGTGGTGGAGGGGCAGGCAGAGGCTATAACGTGTGTGTGTGTGTATAGTGGAGGGGCAAGCAGAGGCTATAATGTGATGTTTGTGGGGGATGGGCAGGCAGAGGCTATAGTCTAGGGATTAGGAGGCCTATTGTTGTAGAGGGGGGTTTAGGGCGGTCTTACGGAGTGAGGGACAGTGCTAGGGACAAAATTGATAGAGAAAAGTGTAAGGACCAGCACAAACACAGATGTTTCAGTCAAAAGACCTTTATCAGGTGTGTGCAGGGGGTCCTCAGAAAGTATAGTATTGTGGCGAGTGGTGTTGCTGGATATGACGTGGTGTGCACCGCTGTCTATGTGGCAATGATGGGCTTGTGCTGCTCCTACAAGTTCTGCACAATGAAGACCACTATTCACATTGATCTTGAGCGGCAAGATTCTACATCTACTTGAGACGGTTTTGGACCCTCCTTGTACACCCCCCAGAAGTTCCGTGTATCAACTCACTGAGTATGGACAGGGGGAAACATTGGGGGCTCATTATGGAAAAGGGGTAACATGGGGGTTCAGTATGAACAGGGGCAGTGTGAGCGCTCAGTATGGAAAGGGGACGGCATGGGTGGGCTCAGTATGAAGTGGAGCAATGTAGGGGACTTGGTGTGAAATCTGAAGTAGTGCGGGGGTCTCTGTATGGTGAGTGGGGAAGCATGGTGGTCTCTGTATGCTAAGTGGGGCAGCGTGGTGGTCTCTGTATGGTGAGTGGGGCAGCATGGTGGTCTCTGTATGGTGAGTGGGGCAGCGTGGTGGTCTCTGTATGGTGAGTGGGGCAGCGTGGTGGTCTCTGTATGGTGAGTGGGACAGCGTGGTGGTCTCTGTATGCTGAGTGGGGCAGCGTGGTGGTCTCTGTATGCTGAGTGGGGCAGCGTGGTGATCTCTATATGCTGAGTGGGGCAGCGTGGTGGTCTCTGTATGCTGAGTGGGGCAGCGTGGTGGTCTCTGTATGCTGAGTGGGGCAGTGTGGTGCTCTCTGTATGCTAAGTGGGGCAGCGTGGTGGTCTCTGTATGCTGAGTGGGGCAGCGTGGTGGTCTCTGTATGGTGAGTGGGACAGCGTGATGGTCTCTGTATGCTGAATGGGGCAGCGTGGTGGTCTCTGTATGCTGAGTGGGGCAGCGTGGTGGTCTCTGTATGCTGAGTGGGGCAGCATGGTGGTCTCTGTATGCTGAGTGGAGCAGCGTGGTGGTCTCTGTATGCTGAGTGGGGCAGCATGGTGGTCTCTGTATGCTGAGTGGGGCAGCATAGTGGTCTCTGTATGCTAAGTGGGGCAGGCAGCATTTGAAGCGCATTAAGAAGGGGCAGCATGGGAGGCTTAGTATGGAGAGGGGCAGCATAATGTGAGGATATTGTGCAGATCATATTTTTTAATTGAGGAAGGTGTGGTGGGTATAGTTTATAAGGGAGGACAGTGTGGCATTTTAGTTTATTAGGGTGCAGTGTGGCGGTCATAGTATATAAATGGGGACGGTGTGGTGGGAATATTTTATAAGAGATAATAGTGTGGAGGCCATGTACGTTAAGAGGGATTGTGTGGAGTAATATTCTTTTGAGGGGAGCGCAGTGAGGAGCAGTTATTTTTTTCACAGCATAGGGCTTAATTTTGGCACAGCATTTGTGGTTTTTGTTATTCGGGAACATTATAATGACATTGTTATTTTTCAGGGCACCATGTTGAGATGTGCTGCAGAAGACCGGAGAAGGGGGAGGTCTACAGAGACGAGCTGTGGATATGAAGTCATTATGAAGTTGGGGACATGAGAAAACAGCAATCGGTGAGTGAATTATCACAGACCGTAAACTACACTAACATTTACACAGGTTTAGGGGTAAAAATGACCTGAGTACTTCTTTAAAGGGAACCTGTCACCAAATTTGGTGACTATAAGCTGCAACCACTACCAATGGGCTCTTATATATATAGCATTCCAACATGCTGTATATAAGAGCCCAGGTCGCTGTGTAGAACATAAAAATCACTTTATACTCACCTAAAAGGCGGTGCTCGTGCAGACTGGTCGGATAGGTGTCTCCGTTCTCCGGTGCCAGCGCCTCATCTTTTGGCCATCTTTATCCTCCTTCTGAAGCCTGGGTGCATGACGCGTCCTACGTCATCCACACTAGCCAGCATTGAGGTCTTGCGCAGTGCAATACTTTGATCTGGCCTACTCAGGACCACAATGCCGGCTGACAAGTTCCCTTTAATATTAGCAGAAAAATCTACATTTATTTAATATGCAAATGAGGTTGCTTTGGTGCACTATTAGTGTGGTCTTTGCTTTGGTGCACTGTTGGTGTGGTCTTTGCTTCGGTGCACCATTGGTGCGGTCTTTGGTTTGGTGCACTGTTGGTGTGGTCTTTGTGTCGGTGCACGGTTGGTGCAGTCTTTATTTTGGTGCACTGTTGGTGTGGTCTTTGCTTTGGTGCACCATTGGCATGATCTTTGTTTTGGTGCACCGTTGGTGTGGTCTTTGCTTTGGTGCACCATTAGGGTGGTCTTTGTGTCGGTGCACAGTTGGGGTGGGCTTTTTCTCGGTGCACCGTTACGCCCTCATATTTGTATTTTAAAGTCTTTTGTTTTTATTGACAGAGCTCCAATAGTAAAAGTGAGTGCTGTATCTTATATCAGCTTGTATGTCTGATTTTACCGCTCATACTGAGTGCTGTCAAGCAACAGAAGGGACTTGCTTCATATGCAAATATAAGAGTGCACCAAGGCATAGGTCACGCCCAGTGTTCACCGAAGCCCCCTCATTTGCATTTTAAAAAATAGATTTTGAAGCAAATATTAAAGGGGTTGTCCAGTCGAAAATGACAAGTCTGCAGTCCCTCTGTGTGTCACTCTGTGTGACTGCAGACTTGTGAATCCTCCCAGTGCACTCACTGTGTGCTACGAGGATTCTCCGGTGTCTGCGCCGGGAACAGCGGTCAAGTATGCCATATGCAGAGTCCAAGCTAGCACCTGTCTAGGGGGCGCCAACTAGCCCAATACAAGTGCATTAAGGGAGGCCATACTCACTAGACGAGTTCTCACTTGGAGTCTGCATATCACATACTTGACCACCATGAGGTGCTGGAGGATTCACAGGTCTGCAGTCATAGAAGGACACATAGACGGACTGCAGACTTGTCATTCTAGACTGGGCAACCCCTTTTAAGCTATACTGTTTGTGATTTTTGTAGAGGAATCGTTCCTTATATAAATGTTTGTTTATGTAAATGGAAAATTATTTCACCGACAAACAAACATTTTGCTTGTGCGTTGGGTGATCTGACAGCCGGTTTAGATAGATCAATCGGTTTCTGATTATGGGCAGAATTGTAAATGCACCTGAAAAAGGGACACTGAACTTTTGAGAGAATTTTTTTGTTTTATGCCCAATAATTCTGAGCAGATTGGTGAGGAATCTGGTCCTGAGACCCCCAACTACAACTGAAAAGCTCTTTTAGAAGTGCGCACAGAGCGCAGAGCGGATGCTGTAAAAAGTCAAAGTCCCGTCTCCTGAGCTGTGCACTTCTAAGGGGTCTTTTGAGCAATTTACGAGGGTCTCCGGACCCAGACCCACACCAATGTAATCATAAATTAATGAACCTAAAGCATAGAAGATATCTGTAATGGAATCCAGCTCACCCACGTCTGACCTCACCGCACCTCAGACACGGATCCGGCCCTGCCCTGGCCGCAGCAATGAGAAAATGAAGGAAAGCGATCCAGCTGAGTGACCAGGTGATTTATTCAGTGCAGTACAGACATGGCATAGTCGTGGTTAACGCGTTTCTGGCTTAATGCCCTTAATCATAACCAGAAACATGTTAACCACGACTATGCCATGTCTGTACTGCACTGAATAAATCACCTAGTCACTCAGCTGGATCGCTTTCCTTCATTTTATCATAGAAGATATATCCCAAAAATTAAGGTATTTTTTAAATGTTTAATTTAATAGTGCTTACTACCTGCACCTCATCAGTACTGTGGTTCCTGTCTAGTCTTCAGTCTGATAATGGCTGCTAACAACTCCTGTATCTTCTTACCATTGCTACAGACATACTAGGAGCTGCAGTTTGATGCCAGACAATTATATGTAGGGCTGGCTGTAGTTCTGGTGATGTAGTAGTAGTGATTTAAGCTTGGTTCTGGTCATGCAGGCATGTGCCAATGGTGGTTCTGGTGATGTAGTAGTGATTTAAGCTTTGTTCTGGTGATGCAGTCTCATACCAATGGTGGTTCTGGTGATGTAGTAGTGATTTAAGCTTGGTTCTGGTGATGCAGTCTCATACCAATGGTGGTTCTGGTCATGTAGCAGTGTGCAGATGGTGATTTTGGTGATGTAGCAGTGTGCAGATGGTGGTTCTGGTGATGTAGTAGTGATTTGAGGTTGGTTCTGGAGATGTTGTCATGTACAGCTGGTGGTTCTGGTAATGTTGTCGTGATTTGAAGTTGGTTCTGGTGATCTATTTGTGTAGATGTAACAATATTTAATTTATTAGATTTGATGGTAGATCATTATAGGGTCATTGTGCCAGGCTAAATAAATATCTGTCTTAATGAGACCATACATCTGCCAAACAAGTATTTGACTAAAGCCCGCATATGCTGAAGACAGCTGTCCCATCATTCGGCTGGTAGTTATCTTTCCTGACTACCCCATACACTATAGACAGGTGTCCCATCACTTAGCTGGTAGCTATCTCCCTGACTCTCCCATACACTATAGACAGGTGTCCCATCATTTGCCTGGTAGCTATCTCCCGGACTTTCCCATACACTATAGACAGGTGCCCCATCATTCGGCTGGCAGCTGTCTCCCTGAGTGCTCACATTGTTGAGTGCTTGTGTTCTCTATGAGACAGACGCTACTACACATCTCTGGCGGTGGCTCACCTCTTAAAGAAAAAAGGATTCACAGTTTAAAATTGGACCTGCTGGGTCCTCTGACAATCAGACTGTCGGCCGAGCCTGTATATCTCCGGGTTCTGCCAACTGTAGTCTATGTACGAGCACGGTAGCTACTATCTAAAGGGAATGTGAACTGTCAGGGTGTGTGCACACCACAGCCTTTATACATCTGTGAATCTTTTGAGTTTTTCAGGCGAAGGACAGGTTAGGAAACGCTGGCATCTTTTCTAAATTGAAATTGTGCTAGTCACAAACTTCTTGGTGGCAGCAGCTTGAAAAATGGGTCAGTTACCTGTTTTAACCACTTAGTGTCATTGAAAATCTGAAGCTGTTAAAAGAAGATTAATAAAACTGAACGTGTGCAGCAAGTGCTGATCTTCATTGCTATAACGTTTAGCAGTTTTTCAAGTGTGTTACAGAGTAGATCAGCCTTACACAGATGTCGTGTGCTCAAAATCATAGTTTTACGTTGTCAGTAAAGGGCGCAACCACTTCAAGTGCCTAGGGCAGCACGAAGGCCAAATACAGCCCTGACTACATATATTCCTTCTGCCCAATGTGCTAACCACACAATGTCATGTGCATGGTAAGGTAAGCATCAGGCAGTTAGATCCGAGAATGTAATTCTGCTATATATTCTGGACAATACAGAAGCTGATAATGTATTTCTGCATGATATAACTTGTATGTATTGTTTTCCATTTACACAGATCAAATACACATTGTAAATAATTCACTTTTTCTCTAATCTATTATGACGGTGTAATAGTACAAATTGATATTGCCGATTGTTGGTTCATTTGCAATGAAATCTTTTTACAGTAAAGCCTGAAAATACAGAGAAATACTACTAAAGTGAATGTGATATTTTAGCAATGTCATAAACTTAAATATACAACTATAAGTTTGAGACTGAGTGAAGAAGTAAAATTAGATGGCAGAAATTTCTGAGAACTTAACTGCATGTTCTAAAGATATATGTGACTTCATGATCACAAAGGAATTTTATTGTAAAAAAAAAAGGCCGGTGGAGGTTTTGGATAATAACATTTTAGATAATATAATATTTACAATTTATCACCCGCACATTCTCCGCAGCTAAAGTGGAAAATTTCAAATAAGTTAATAGTTTCATCAAATGAACACTCCTTGTACACAGTTTAATGTTTTTTCATTCATTTCTTTTAGACCAAAAGCAATCCTTGTCATTTTTATTAGTTTTTCTTTTCATTTTCCCAAATCTACATTTTTTGTTGTTGTACAGTTTGTAGGATTTCTCTTTTATGGGTGTCATATACTGTATATAACCCAGGCTGACAAACTATTCTCTTCTTTTTTTCAAATAATCACATTTATTGTAAATCTGATAGTTCAAAAAATATTTGCATTTGGCATTATGAACATTGCATTTATTTGTTTTATTTTTGTATAATGTCCTGAAATTTCACAAAACATAACATGTTAGGGTGCTTCCTTTTGCTTGCTTTTTTTAGCCCATGTCTTTAGCTATTTGCTCTAATGGGGCTATGGGAATTTGTAGCCTTGTAAGGAACCACAGTAAGTACAGATGGAGAATGGAATTTCAGGAGGGCTTGAGATAGGTTTTTGTAATGGTTCAAGAGAAACTCTGTAGAGATCTAGATACTATAGTCAAAGTCTGGTTCCTCTGTAGGTAAGTTGTCACTTGTAGACACATTCAGGGGCATACATAGAAATCATGAGGCCCCATAGCATAGTTACATAGTTATGTTGGTTGAAAAAAGACCTAGGTCCATCTATTACAACGTTCCTCCACCAATTCTACATTTTGTCCCTAAGTCACTTATAACCAACAATGTTGTGTGTACTGAGGAAATCATCCAGCCCTTTTTTTAAAAGCTGTTATAGTATATGCCATTACTACCTCTTGTGGTAGGGCATTCCACAGTCTGACTGCTCTAACTGTAAAGAAGCCTTTCCTATTTAGCTGCCGGCATCTTTTTTCTTCCACTCTCAGCGTATGCCCCCTGGTCCTTAGTATTGTCTTTGGAAGAAATAAGTCATGTGCCAGTCCATTATAATGACCACACATGTATTTATACATATAAATGAGATCTCCTCTGAGACATCTTATTTCTAAGCTAAACGTAGCTAAGTTTTTCAACCTGTCATCATATGGGAGGCCTTCTATTCCTTGTATAGTCTAGTTAGCCGTCTTTGAACTGACTCTAAAGGCCGCTTTACACGCTATGATTTATCTGACGATCTCATTAGCGATGTAACACACCCAGATCGTAGTTACGATTTGCCGAGATCACTCATAGGTCGTTTATTAGCGGTCACACATAACGATCTCACAAGCTACGCAAAATCATTCAGCGATATATTGTTTGTTCAAGGCGGTCGTGTGGATGTTGTTCGTCATTTGAAGGGTGTCAACCGTACCAATAAGTCTGCTGTGTTCCAAACGATGAACAATATTTTGAAAGTGAACGGCGTGTCAATGATTAACGATTTTCAACCTATTTGCGATCGTTCGGAGTCACTCGCAGGTGTCACACGCAACAACATCGCTAACGATGCCAGAGGTACGTCACGGAATCCGTGACCCCGACGACATATCGTCAGATAAATCATAGCGTGTAACACCACCTTCACTTCTGAGTGTCCTTTTTAAAATGTGGAGCCCAAAACTGGATCCCATATTCCAGATGTGGCCTAACAAGTGATTTATAGAGGGGTAACGTTGGGATCACGGGATCTAATCTCTCTTTTAATACACCCTAAAATCTTGTTTGCTTTAGCAGCTGCTGCTTGACACTGAGTACTGTTGCTCAGCTTATTTGTAATAGGAATACCCAAGTCCTCCTGTTCTGTAGTCCCGAATTAACTTCCATTTAATATATTTGTAGCTATAGGATTACTCCGTCCTAGATGCCTTACTTTGCATTTATCAACATTAAATCTCATTTGCCAAGTACTTGCCCATTCTGACATCTTATCCAGATCTTTTTGTAATATTGTACTATCAAGGTCAGTTTTTAATATCCTACAAAGTTTGGTGTCATCAGCAATGACTGACACTTTACTATCAATTCCATCCACAAGGTCATTAAAAAAGAGATTAAAAAGAATCGGTCCTAGTACAGATCCCTGTGGTACCCCACTGCTGATTATAGCCCATTTAGAGAGTGTACCATTTATGACTACTCTTTGTTTCCTATCTTTTAGCCAATTCCTTACCCAGTTGCATATAGTTTCCTCTAGTCCTTGCTTCTGTAGCTGTAGATGTGCCTGAAAATCTTTTGGAGATATCTCTCCATTAGGTCTTTTTGAATAGTGCATCTAAGTTAGATAGGATCCATTTGCAGAATTTTGACATCTAGCATACCAATGGATCATATAAATGAACAAAGCCTTCTGATGAACCCCTTGTTCTAAGTTTCTAAGCGGGGAAACGTGTCGAGGTGTAAGCTATTGAGGATACCCAGTACTTGACAACTGTTCACAGTATATTGGTGGTCGGAAAAAGACAGCTGGAATCGTATGCTAATGACTCTAACATGACTAACCTCAAGCAATAGAGGTGGAAGATATTGAGGAGTTCCAGTTCAGGCATTGAATGAATGTGGTGTTGATCTACAAGGGAAACCTAATCTGTATGCCAACGATCTGGATGCTACAAACTTTTACTAACACTTGTCTGTTTAAGTGAATTCCTTGAAACTAACCGTTGAGTTGTTCAACTGCTTACAGTTTATGTGGGTCAGTTTAAGGGCGATTTGCATGCTAATGACCTCAAAAGTGTTTAGCCTCTAGTAATGGAGGTGGAAGATGTGAAGAAGATTCAATTCAGGCAACTATGTTAAGGTGGTGTGGGTTTTCTGTAGGGGAACTAGATCTATATGCTGGCAATCTAGACACCACCAATGAGTATCATAAGTCTGAGAATGTGGTCTTCTATGGCATGTTAAAATATTGTCATTTGTACACCAATTATTATAAGGCACCCATAACCTCTATGTTTAAATAGGGACACTTTTCAGAAAGGTTAATGTTTATAGAACTGTACCTGTTACGTAGGCCTACTATATTGCATATCCACAATCAGGTCCCCAAGGTATCAAATATTCCTGTCTTTTCTATGCTCTTTACTTAAATTTCACTTGCTTTTATCTTCTCTGCTAACATCGCCTCTCCATGAAATTTACTAACTGGTATTTGTTTACTGTGGTTATATGAGTTGTGAGCGAGAGAAGAGGTTTTCCAGGGACAGACTTCAGTGAGTGGGAGGCACCCATTCATATTAAGGTGTTCCTCCACTGCCTATGCAGGAATAATATGATAGGGGATATTGCAGGGATAGGACTGATGGTGGGCTTATTTCCGCAGCACGGATGGTTTTGCTATCACTAGTCTATATGTATTTTTGTTATGGTGTTTACACTATTATTTGATGTCTTCCATGGATGATTTTTTTTATTTGGGCATAATTATATTTGTTTTTTTAGAACCTCAATATATATATATATATGTATATATATATATATATATATATATATATATATATATACACATCATTTAATAGTTATTGTACCATTTTACCATTTTCATTCAATTTGCAGACAATGAATTCAACAAAAAGAGCATTTCTATCCCTGTTTAACAATTTTTATTATTTTTACAGAACATTGAAGATATATAATGTAATCACTTCTCTAGTTTGAGTCGTTATAGTTGAAGTGATATGACATATATGTGATTTTTATATTCTTATTCCATACAAATGGATTTCTTATTTGAAAATCATTTTTTTACGGTATTATGGCTATTAGCCAGACCTCATTGTGAGAACAAACACACCAGACCTGTGAACCTTATTTGGACCGACTAGTGCCATAGATACCCTTTGCTGCTCTATGACATGAATTTTAAAATTGTCAAAAGATTAACAGAATGTCTCTGTATAACTTTTTACATGTTTTTGGCACAAAATAAGTGTTTAAGATCCCCACCCTTAAATTTATGATGTAGTGCAGGAAGGGGTTAAAATGTTATATGTAAATAAATAAGAAATATTTGAACAAATTTCCAATTAAGAGTAATATATTTCAAAATCCCTCTTTGGCCAATATATCCTTTAATGTCTGGAAATATCTATTCCAGCTGAGTTTACTTCATAGGACTTTATAATCTGCAGACTCTGAAGCGCTCACTGCTGTTTGTAAGTGGTAAGTTTTTTCTGACTTAGTATAAGAAGATTAATATTTAATCACAGTGATCCTGCTCTCAGTAGTCCCTAAAAAATACGTGATATGTAGCATAGGAAAGTAATATCACGGGTAGCAAGTGTTATTTTTATATTACTCTGCTGTCTCAAGTGATATATTGAGAAAAAAAACAAAAAAACAGATCATACCAGAACATCAGTCCACATCAAATGGAACAGTTATTTGAACTGTACATGCCATGTTATCAAAATACAAATTTTTCCACAATCTTTTCCTGATGACATAACAGTAAACAAAATAATCACATTAAGTGAAGTGGAATTATTCCTTTATATTTCATTTATAAGCATCAATATATATTTTTAATGTGCATATTTTATATAAGCTATAGAAATGATGTTTCAGGACATTTTAGAGGAGAAGAAGCGGGATCTCATACCCGCAAAAACATGCGTCGGGGTTGTGGGGGTCTTTATCATGCCAGCAGCTTTATGTACTTTGGTAAATTTATGGTCATCCTGATTTATGAAATTTATATTAACTGCACATGCAGGTTGCTGTTTCTTACCATTGGTTTTCTAATTCTGATTCATTTAAATATAATATAATATTATTGTAATAGCCCCTGGCCTGAGCATCTGTCACTGCACCTTTCTGTATTAAGCACTTTGTTATGCTCTTGTATTTTTGAGATTTGAAAAAATTAATACAAAAATTGCTATTTTGCACAAATTTATCTGCACCTTATTGGTCTCCTCTCTTTTTTCAAGAGAACTTTGCTCACTGTGTACTAATGGGGCATAGCCAAAAGACGAGTCCCTAGAGAATCCTGGGAGAAACATCCCCTTGGTAAAGACAACAAAAATTGGTTCTAAATGGAAGTCATACAACTCTGGGACCATATGACAGATTAGAAAAAAACAATGCAAGCCATTTTAATTGATTTTAACAGGTCCTTTTTAAATAAGTTATTCATTTCAGAGAGCCCCTTTCCATATGCCATAGTGCTGTGCCTAGGACCCAACTCGTTTTCATTATAAGGGTAGGTGCACAGCGTTTTCTCTGATTCCGAGAGTAACAGTACGATCATTCTGATCCGGCTCTACTCAGAGGTTGATCATGGTTTGATTAGAGTTTTTCTTTGATGTGAATGGAAATAAAATGTTTTTCCATCTCACCATTCTATCAGTCCATTAAAATTGGACTGCACCCATATGTCACTGGATTGTTTCTGCTGCAGATCTTCCGTAGAGCTGCATTGCCAATTTTGATCCAACATTCGGATCAAAGTCAGACATGTCACCGAATTTTTTTTCTTCCACCACTAGAAAAAAAGTCGGACACATGCAGAGCCCCACATAATAACATGGGCACAAATGCTATCTGTGAAAACTATGAATAGCACTCGTCCAATATAATCAGTCGTGTGCCCAAGCACAAGTCATATGCCTTTTTTGTCTCTTCTGCAAAAGTAATTGAATAATAAGCTTGGTCTTAAAGACATCACTGTCAAGACCAGACAATTTTCTTTTTAAACTATCTACATTTTGTCCTTAATGACCCATGACCCATCGGTGGAGTTTCCTGAGGAAGAAGAGGGGATATATCTTCAAAATGCGTAGAATAAACCATCCCATTGCTTTTATTATTTGGAATGTTTCTTTGTACAGCAGCATGGAGTATACCACAATTATCCTGGTTTTTGTCTTGCTTCTGCTTTTGGCACGTGGGATCTGCTGCAGCTGTTTTATGTCTCTATACTGGTTGCGAGACTCACAACCATTCCAGGTGAGCAGTTTCCCTATTAAAAAGGCACCATATTTTACACTGGTTAGACCCTATTGTGCTCCTTATATCCACAGCTTCTTCCCGTATATAATGTGTTACACACACGATCAGACCAATGGGCGTCTGACGCATTACCAAAAAACAACACAAAAGGGGGAATCACCAGGGTCAAAATACAATGGAGGTTTCTTCCGCTAGGGAGAGGGGTGAGGGAGCACCTCCTGCACTCATCTCAAGCTGACTCCTGAGCTCCATAGCATCCCTATACATGTTTTTTCAACCTGTTGGTGAGCAGGATACCTGTGTCCTTCAGCTGGTCCTAAACTCATCCTGTCTAGTAAGTAGGCCAACGAGTTCACTAGAATCGCCATTAAACTAATAAACACAGAGGGAAAGGAAAGACACATGGGGAAATAAACAGAAGGGTAGAAAACACCAAAATTCATTGTAAAAGACAGACTCTGAAGTAGCAGGTGGATGGGCACCAGACAAAACCTCAGCAGTACCTTGCACCAGGCTGGCCAAAGTAAAAGTTGGTCGAAAAGCAGCAAGGACTGCTGGGAAGGCTGCAGTATTTAATCTAAATGGGCGGTGGCTTAAAGCAACTACAGCTAACTTGCACTGCTATTTACTGCTTGCAGCAAAACTGAAATAAACTCATTAGATGCCAAAGGAAAGGACGCCTCATTTAAATTAAGAGTCAAGATGGAGATGGGAGGCTGTCACTAGTCTCAAAATAGCAGGCAAATGACCGTGACACACTATTATTTGACAGTCATATGGTTGGAAATGGGGTGGATGTCTGAAGAATCCCGAGTTACCAAGACCTACTGAAGTCCCCTATTGCTGCCATATGGTGTCACAATGAAGCCCATCCTGTGTCTGACCTTCATTGGAGATTGTTAATTTTACTATTTACTGTAATACAATAAATTTTCACAGGATTTACAAGATAATATTTTGGGAAAAATGTACTTATTTTTAAAGAGGTATTTATTTAAGGAGTATTTTGAATTTTGCCTACAAGTGATTCAGGACCTCAGTAGGCTTGTATTTAAATTCCATATTCTAGTTGATATTACATATGATATTTTAGTATAATTGTTAGTGTCACAGGAGGTACATAAATGGTTTTTTTTTTAGATTTTCAGTTTACATTTGTGTAATATAGATAGGACGGTTTCTTCTCAAATGTATGACCAATTATTATAATTTCCTGTGAATGTTGCAATAATTATCCTCTATCTAGTTTCAGTAGCTAAGTACAACAATTTGTACACATTTTCACATTGTGTTCCCTTCTATAATGTGCTGGAAATTAAAAGATTGAGTACAAACACTCCACAGCTTGCATTGCCCAGGAGTGGTTAGCAGTGAAAAATGTACATGTATTGACGAATGCCTAAAACCACCATTAATGTGAACTAAACAGTCATCTTCAATTCTTCATAGAGCCAACAATGTGTCACGTAACTCTGAATGAGGTTAAAGCTTATGTAGGCAAGGGCACTAAATGAGAAAAATGATGGATAATTTGATACAAGCCGTCCAAACTACAACCAATTCCCAGCCCATAAAAGCTTGGAATTCGTATGCTCGCAATTGATATGATGGATGTTTTAGGTCGCTGTTTGAGCACGCTCATTTTATTTTCTGCGCGTGAACTTGCATTGTTCTAGCAATATTTTAAAAGCATTGCCATTGTGAAAAGCTTGATAATGTTTGATTTATTTATGTTTTTCAATTGCTCAAAAAGGAACTGTGGACATGGTTATCGGTAATGAAGACAATTTGACTCCTCCAGAAAGCAGACCCAATAAATCCAAATGGCACATCAAAAATTGTATTACAACAATTTGAATCAATTAATCATGTTTCGGTTTATTCTTTAGCAAAAGATTGAATACAATAGACAAAGCAAAATATATGTATGCTATCATGAAAGTATGGTAATATGCATGGAAGCATGCATATCTGTCTATCCTTTAACTCTATATCAGCACTGTACTTCTACAGGCAGCATAGTGGCTCAGAGGTTAGCAGTGTTGCTTTGCAGGGCTGGGGATCTGGGCTCAAATTCCACCAAGTGCAAGATCTTCAAGGACCTTTTATGTTCTCTCTGTTTTTATATAGGTTTCCTCCCACACGTCAAAGACATACTGGTAGGGAATTTAGATTACGAGCCTAATAAATAATGTTGTAAATTAAAATGACAATATAATTCGATAAAGAACAAATATGTCACTGAGTGAACTTATTACAGAGCCATTTTTTTTTTGCTTTCTAGACTACTGTAGAGGAGTGTGTACTGCATTTTTCATTTTATAAGATGCACTGGATTATAAGACGCACCCCAAATTTTGAAGAGGAAAATAGGAAAAAAAAATGCTAATGTTGAAATGGGGCTCCATCTTATAATCGTAATGTGTCTTATAATAGCTCACCAGGGGGGAGCGGCGGTGGTGGAGCTGTTCAGAAGAGTCACAAGAGGCAGGGTCGGCAATGCTGCTGGCTCGCAGGAGGGGGTCTCACGGCTTAGGAGGGTTGGCAATACTGCGGGCTTCGGGGTATCACTTCAGCGGGCATCATTAATCTACCGGCACGCTGCATGCTCCATTGATCTGTCAGTGGTTGACGTAAGGGACATAAAAAATGGCCAAGGAGGTGGCACGTGCACAGATTGGTCTCTGTGGCCATTTTCTTGAAGTCCATTGCATCAAGCGCTGGCAGTTCAATGGAGACTACAGCCCGCAGCGCATCATCAGATTAATGGTTCCCACCACCGTGATACCCCCGAGCCCGCAATTATTGTCGACCTCTGTCCTGTTACCCTCCTGAACCGTTCCACTCCAGTGACACCTCCTCCTCAAAGCCCTTAGTATCATCATCCCTGTGACCCCACTCCACTACTGCCAACCCAGTAAGGCATATCTGAATTATAAGACGCACCCCAATTTTCCCCCCAGTTTTGGGAAAAAAATGTGTGTCTTACAATCCAGAAAATACGGTACTTATATTTTACAACTTCTTTCTCTGTTGTCTTTAACTCCTTCATGATTGATGACATATATTTTCTTCATCGGTCGTGTCCCTGCCTTTAACCCCTTCACCACCTGGCGATTTTCAGTTTTTTGTTTTAGTTTTTTCCTCACCTTCTTCCAAGAATAATATCTTTTTTATTTTTCCATCAATATATCAATATAAGGGCTTGTTTTTTGTGGGATGAGTTTTACTTTTGAATGACACAATTCTGCCACATATTGTAGTGGAAAACTGGAAAAAATTTCAAGTACTTTAAAATTGCAAATCAATTGCAATTGAACAATTGTTTTTTGGGTTTTTTACTTACCATGTTCACTACATGGTAATACTGACCTGTCAATATGATTACCCATGTCATTTCAAGTTCATAGATACCAATCATGTATAGTTTTACTTTTATCTAAGTGGTGGAAAAAAATTCTGAAGTTTCTGAAAAAAAACAATTGCACTATTGTTGCCATTTTACAACACACGTAGCATTCTATTTTTTTTTAAGATTTGGAACTGTGAGAGCTTATTTTTTGCATCTTGAGCTGAAGTTTTTAGGTATACCATTTTTGGGTAGCTGCAATGTTTTATCACCTGTTTTTGCATTTTAATGTAGTGTCAGGCCAACATAAAAACCTTAATTCTTAGGTTTTATTTTTTTTTCTTGCTATGGCCTTTACGGATCAGACTTACAGTGGCTTGCAAAAGTATTCGGCCCCTTTGAGTTTTTTAACCTTTTCCCATTTTTTTTCTATTGTAGAAAAATACATTATTTTCACCATTCAACCATAACAATAAAGCAAAAAAATGTTAAGTGAATACAAATTTATTACTGTGGCACATGGTGTGTGGTAGGATATTTTAGGCAGCAAGTGGAAAGTCTTTTTAGAAATTGATGTATTGTAAGAAAGAAGAAAAGAAAGATAAAAAGTTATGTTGCCTTGACAAATACCAACTACCTAAACATGGCTGCAGTAAAATACACCTGTAATTTTAAGGTATCGACTTTTCTTCTATTTTCCTTGGATCACCAATCGAGTAACTGTGGGATGTGCTGGGAATACAAGTCTGAACAATTGAGTCTCAATCTACCCACTTTCAGAACTTCAAAGATCTGCTGAAAATATGTTTGTGCCAAATACCACAGGACACCTACAGAAGTCATTTTGAGCGCATGTGTTAATAGCTATTTTAGTGTCACAAGAGAGTCCTCCACAATATTGTCATGTGGGTTTAATGTTATGACGGTCTAGCATTGCAGTAGCCAACTGAACATTTAGCAAGTAATTTTAAGCCAAACAAGTCAATAATTTGTACAAAAGTTCATGTTAAATATTAATATGTTATGCCCCATCAGCATTTTTTGAAAAGACAAAAACACATTTTGTCAGTCCATGTACTGTTTTTTGTAATTGTGTATAGGTTGCAACAATGATGTCATATTGACAGTGCTGCAGCCAGTCACTAAGCACAATGGCTCTTCTGATATAGATGGCATAAGCTGCTGGGCTAAGGCTATGTGGGCACGTTGCGTTTTTTTTTTGCGTTTCTGCAGCGTTTTGAGCAGCAGCGTCACATTGTCAAAATGCATGCGTTCTGGTTCCCCCTGCAAAGTCTATGAGAATCATGCAAAATCTGTGCACATGATGCTTTTTGAAACGCAGCATTTTGATTGTCAAAAATTTGACAAAATCTCTGCGTTTAGAAAAGCAGCATGTCAATTCTTTTGTCCGTTTTGGCAGCGTTCTACACCCATTGAAATCAATGAGTTGTAGAAAAACGCTGCCAAAATATTAAGCAGTGCGTTTGCACTGCATTTTTGATGCAATTCCTCTTTTGAAAATGCTGGCCGCTCATTAATCCATCTTGAATTCTCTGCTTCCACCGTCCACCGGCGCCTATGATTGGTTGCAGTCAGACACACCCCCAATTTGCATACCAACCAAAGTAAAGCCACATGGCTGAAGTCTGGTATTCTCAGGATAGGGAGCTCCACGTTATGGGGAGCCCCCCAACCTAACAATATCAGCCAGCAGCTGCCCGGAATTGCCGCATCCATTAGAGGCGACAGTTCCGGGACTCTACCCAGCTCATCCCGAATTGCCCTGGTGCAGTGGGAAACAGGGTAATAAGGAGTTAATGGCAGCAGCCCATAGCTGCCACTAAGTCCTAGGTTAATCATGGCAGGCGTTCCCCCAAGATATCTTCCATGATTAACCTGTAAGTTAAAGAAAATAAACACACACATCCTAAAAATCCTTTATTTGTAATGAAAGACAAGAAAACACCCTCTTTTACCACTTTATTAACCCCTCAAAAACCCCTAGAGGTCCAACGCAAAACATGCAAGGTCCCACGACGCTTTCAGCTCTGCTATATCGGAAGCTGACAGGAGCGGCCGTAGAACACGGCCGCTCCTGTTAGCTCCATGCAGCAACTGAAGTGAGTCTCGCTATCAGTTGTGCTGTCAATGAGGTTACTCGCGGCCACCACTCTCAGGTGGAGGACTGCAGCTGTGGCCGCGAGTAACCTGAGTGAAAGCACAGCTGATCGCGCGGCTCACTGCAGTCACTCAGGGGATTTGCGATCACAGGTGAGTCCTTCACGTGTGACTGCAAATCAAGCCGCAGCACATGCACAGAGCCGCACGATCACAAAGAAGTCGGGTGAAGTTCATCCGAGTTCATTCTGATCGCGTGGCTCTGTCTCGCAGCCAGCCATGCTTTTTTGACAGTGTGACTCTGCTGGAAGTCTATGGGGATGCTGCAGAGCCGAATGGGACCGTACTGTCAAAAATGTTTGTTCTGGAAGCATTCAGAATGCATGAATTCAGCAGGAATTCTGCAGTAACAATGCGTCTCAGAATGCAGCTTTTCGGCTACGTTCTGAGACGCATATGCAGTGACCAATTGAACGCAACGTGCGCACATAGCCTAACTGATTTGCTGCAGTGTTGTTGACGCGATGTCACAGCTGTATTCAAACAAAAGAGATCTGGGCAGCACCGAAGGCACAGCGCTGAGCATCGGAATGGAAAATAAAGTGCTATTTGTTTGTATTATGATGAGCTAAGTCAATATGAAAATGTCTTCAGAAAAGGGACAACCCATTTATTGGTTATAGTGGTTATCACTACATCTATAATGATCGGCTATGGTCCGACACCTGGCACCCCCATCGATCAGCTGTTCTTAGTGGCGGTGGCGGCAGCAGGGAGCTGGAAATGCTCAACTCTGGAGCTGCCTTGTCTTCTGATAGTGTCCACGGCCAGATACTGCACATCCACCTCCCATTCAAATCAATAGCAGGCAGACTTCCAGTACCCAGCCGTGGCCGCTAACAGTTGCCAGGACAGGTCTGGAACTGAGCATTTCTGGCTGCCTGCTGCCACTAACGACACAGAGAACAGCTGATCGGAGGAGGTGCAGGATGTCGGATCCCGCCCTATCAGACATTGATGACCTATAATAAGGATAGGCCATCAATGTAAAAGTAGTTGACAATCTCTTTTAACAACTTAGTTTTGTACTATGTAAATATACTAACACTTCAGAACCTTGTAGTTTCCTTAGCTGCTGTATCAAGATATGTTAAGGATAAAGATATACATGACAGCTTTACCTAGTCTTAAGCTGGGTTCACACTAAACAACAGCGACAACGACGTCGCTGTTATGTCACCATTTTCGGTGACGTAACAGCGACCTTGTAAGTCGCTGTTATGATCGCTGCTTAGCTGTCAAACACAGCAGAAGCAGCGATCATAACGTCGCTGTGCTACATGTGCAGAGAGCAGGGAGTCGCGCTTAGCGCTGGCTCCTTGCTCTCCTACAGTACACATCGGGTTAATTAACCCGATGTGTGCTGCAGCTACATGTCACAGTTCAGAGAGCAGGGAGCCGCGCGCACTGCTTAGCGCTGGCTCCTTGCTCTCCTTGCTACAGTATACATCGGGTTAATTACCCGATGCATACTGCAGCCACATGTCACAGTGCAGGAGCCGGCGCTGGCAGCAAGAGCGGAGGCTGGTAACCAGCGTAAACATCGGGTAACCAGGGAAAGGTCTTCCCTTGGTTACCCGATGTTTACGCTGGTTACAGCTTACCGCAGCTGCCAGTGCCGGCTCCTGCTCGCTTCATTTCGTCGCTCTCTCGCTGTCACACACAGCGATGTGTGTGTCACAGCGGGAGAGTGACGACCAAAAAATGAAGCTGGACATTCAGCAACGACCGGCGACCTCACAGCAGGGGCCAGGTCGTTGCTGGATGTCACACACAGCGACAGCGACGGGACGTCGCTGCAACGTCACAGAAAATGGTGACGTAGCAGCGACGTCGTTGTCGTTGTCGCTGTGTGTGACACCAGCTTTATATATGAGAAAAGAGAATAAACAGAGAAGAATCTTGCCAGATTTATTTCACTATTCAAATTGTTTCATTAATCGGGGAAAAACATCTATTAGGAGAGAGCAGATAATACTTGATTTCATGGACCTGCAAAACAGACATCACCGTCTGCACCTTGGAGGTCAGGTAGATACATATGAACAGACATCTCAGCATTAAGCATCTGAACACTCGCTTTGCTTTTTTTTTTACTTTTTTTCAATGTGCCAATCTGCCATTGTATTTGCAAGTTCAAAACAACAGAGAAAAGCTGTCAACCTCTGTTATTTGAAAATTTCTGCTATTATTTTTTAAGAAAGGGAAAAAAAATCCCCTTTTCATATCAATGTATTTCAAACAGATTTTATCCACATTTGAGTTCTCCTTGGATAGATAAGTTCACAGTAGTTCTATGCATTTTATAGAACCATATCATTAAATTGTCACTGAATATGATATGAATAGAACAGAATAGCAACCAGTTCATATTTAATTACAGTATACCAAGCTCTTTTTGAGGTTTTTGCTTTTGAACATTGAATATATGAGACAAGTCACTTTTTTGTTTCAACCGTATGGCAGAAAGAATAACATTCACAGCAATCTGCACACACTACTAAAGATATAACTTGAAGGAATCCCACCAGTGAAACATCTTTTAAATCCCTTAGCTTCAAAAGAACCCTGTCGTATGTATTTAACTTCAAGTATGAGAGCAGATGATATCTGTTTGATGTCCATATGATAAAAATCCTGTGACTTCGGGCATCACTAATTGTTAGTGTAGGCTACATACTAAGGTTGTGTCCACAATGAGTTTTTTTTAGATGAATAACCATAAGCAGAAACCACTTCAGAAAATTCACCTGGTTTTGATTATCTGAACAGAGGCATCCATTCATTATTTACTTTTTTTGTCACTTTCTTTTTTTGATTTGGGGCATTTATTGTGCCAAATTCACCAAAATGGTGCAAATAGTTAAAGAATTTTGCACAAATTAAAAAATGGGCTTTTTTCCTGGTATTTTTGAATAAAAAGTTCCTTCTTTTTCAAAATGTCACAAACGATGAGGCTTTTAGAAATGCATGTATAAAACTACAGCAGGGGATGGTATGGTGTCTGATGCAAGTGTGAGCCGAGTGTCATGCAACTGTGATCCAATCCTATGATCAGATCACAGCTGTGGAGGGGAGGGCAAGAGCTGTGAAACAAAGGGAGGGATTAATCTCCCTGTCTCCTCCATTGTTGGCTGATGCCATTATCACACTGCACTCGGATATCATTTGAGTACAGTCCAATGTTTCACTCGCATCCATAGACTTGTATGACAATTGTAGCATGCTACAACTTTTCTCTCATCCAGAATCTGGATTAGAAAAAGCTGACCATCTGATCTCCCTCATTGAATAACATTGGTTCGAGTGCAATGCAACTTTTTCTCACATTGCACTTGTCCGATTCATATGCTCGTAACCTAATTTTGTGGCTTTTTAAAAAATCACAATTGATGAATCAGGCTAAAACATCTGCAGTAGCTAGACTCTGCCCAAAAAGTGTAAAAGAAAAAAAACCACAGGCGCAGTCATATAAAATAGACCTTAAAAAGGCTCAAATAGACCTTAAAAATGCTCAAATAGACTAATGAAATAGGTGCAAAAAAAAGTCCCATTAGGCTGCGACCGCACTTTGCATTTCCAGCTGCGTTTTGGGTACTTTTTAGGTACGTTTTGAGAAGCACCTTTTTCATGCCAAAAGGCATGCGTTTTGATTTCACAGCAAAGTCTATGGAAAATTGGGATTTCTAGACCACACTTTGCGTTTCTTAATGCTGCGTTTAATTTGCATATTTTGTGGCAAAAACTCTGCGTTCAAAGAAGCAGCATGTCAATTGTTTTTACCATTTTGGATGCGTTTTGCTAACATTGGAGTCAATGAGAAATGGCAAAAAACAAGTTTCCTACAAATTCCTGCGTTTTACCTGCTTTTTCTGTGCAGAAAACATGCGTTTTGAACTTACAAAATGCATGCTTTTTGCAAATTAAATTAATGATTTCATATGTCCCTTTACACACATAATCCGACAATTAAATTAAATAAAATGTTAAATTTAGTGCTATTTTTATAATAAATACTATATTATCGATATAATTCCATTATATATTTATATTTTCTTTTCAATTTCTGCACTTATGTATTTAATCCTTTTTTTTTATCTTTTTTCCATATATTTGAATGTTTAACCTTTATTTAGCAGTGTCTTGATTTACAAAACGCATTTGTCAAAACGCAGGTAGAAAAGCAGGTAAAAAGCGCTGAAAACGCATTTAAAACGCGGTAAATACGCATGCATTTTCAGCGCTAAATTTCTGAAAAAGGCAACTTTGGTCAAATCAACTAAGCACAAAATGTGCGTTTAGAACTGCAAGTAGGAGAACGCAAAGTGCGGTCGCAGCCTTAGACACAAAAATAGTTAAAAACAGGCACAATGTCAATGATGAATTGAGGTTTGAGCCTTTTTGTTGCGTTTTTGGAGCAGATACTGAGCAGAAACTCCAAGTTTTTGATGAGTTTTTCATTTTGAGAAGGATTTGGAGAGTTTCTGCTGTTTCTACTTCAAAACTTTCTCAAAAAAGCTCCATGCTTACCTGTGCTTGGGGAGTTTTGGGATTTTTTTCTTCTCCTGAAGCATTGCCCAAAGTGTTTTTGAAGGGTTTGTTTCTGTTTTTTTTTTCTTGTAGTGTTCTTTGAAGACACTTGATCATATAGTGTCTAGCTTGCAGAGGTTTCTTTCAGGATCTTCTTCAAAGAAGTGACATGAGATTTTTTCAAAACCTCTTTTGGAAAAAAAATCCTTAAAAAACCCTCATATAAACAACTATGTGGATTTCCCATAGAAATGAATTGGAAGTTTTCCAAGAGTTATTGACATGACTTTTGAAGAGGATTCTGTTGAGGATCCACTCCAAAAAAACAAACAATCTTAGGCGTATTTTCCTTGAGTGTTGCATTAGGTAAGTACGTGTCTCCGGTACGTGCGGTCCACGTGTGTTCCAGCCACTCCCACTCCCTGCTGATGCTGCTTCCGGCCGAGAGGAGGGGCGGAGATCAGCACCCGTGACATCCCGCCCACCTCCTTAACACGCTCATAATGAGCGCCGGCCGGCAGCAACAGTTTACTGCAGAAGATTGTGCAGGGATTATGGAGGTGACAAAATAAAAAGTTTTTTCCCAGTTCACCTATGCAATGGAAGCCAAGGATCCTGGGCTGTGCACGGAGAAAAATTGGAGAGCCAATCCATATGCGTAGGAAGAGATTGAGGAATTCACCAGCACAAAACTCCAGGCATCTTGTTCTTTAAAATGAAAATTCTTTATTTACTTGTCATTAAAAAGTCCATGCTATAGTGGTTAAACCCATGTTAGAGAGGACGTGTTTCGAACATCCAGTTCTTATTCAGTCTCTAAACCATCTAGTCACAGAACTACTTAAAAAGGGCTGAACCCAAACATGTGGTCAAATGGAAAGAGAGAGCAAGATAATTACAAAAACATTAACCCATTAGGTTGAATCACTTGATATGGCGCTATAACGCCTATATACATATATAATAATAAGCAAGATTAATATGCAAACATCAATTCATTTCTTTTGTTTAAACCCTTAGGAAATCAAATCTTGTGCCCATTAAAAACATCCATTTTATTTCTCTTTGAAAAAGGATATCTTTCAAATTACTACCTCTTCTGGGTAATTTAATTTTTTCAATGGCATTAACTTTCATGCCTTTCAAATCACCTGCATGCGCGTCGCGAAAATGCTGGGACGCTCCTGATAATTTTCTGGCGGTGGCATTATTCACATCATAGATGTGTTCAGATATCCTTTTTCTGAGTGGGCGACAGGTGCTGCCTATATATTGCAACTGACAAATAGTACAAGATATTAGATAAACTACATGGTCTGAACTGCAGTTTATTAGTGACGTTATTTTATAAGTTTTTTTGTCTGTGTATGAAGAAAAATCCTTTGTATTTAACATATAGCCACAAAGTCCACACGTTCTGTGGCCACATTTGAACGAACCTATACTAGGTAACCAATTGCCGGTGTTTTTTTCCCCATTAATGGAACCGCATCTATTGATATGGTCACTTGGTGATAACATAAATCCCAATGTATTGTTCCTTTTTGAAACAAATTTTACCCCATTTTTTAAGATTCGATATAATGTATCATCTGTAGATAAAATGGGTAGATATTTTTTGATGATTTTGATTACATCATAATAGTTTTTACTATATGTTGTTGAAAAAACAACTGACAATTCTTTCTGGGAATTATCTTTGTTTTTATTCATGTCCAAATACTGTGACCTACTCCTTTTACTTGCTTTATTTTTGGCTTTTTGAAGATTTTTCAGTTTATAACCTCTTGCCAAAAACCTTTTTTCAATAATATCGCATTCCACTTCAAAGTTTTTTTGAGTGGTGCAACACCTTCTGGCACGGACATATTCACCTGTAGGGATGTTATCTATGACATGTTTTGGATGGCAACTTCCCGCATGTAATAGCGAGTTGCCTGATATGGGTTTTCTATAAAGGCTGCAATTAATTTCTCCACTATCACTTTTTCCATGAAATTGTATATCCAAGAAATTAATTTTTGATACATCATGAAAAAAAGTGAAAAAAAGATTATGGGCATTATTGTTGATGTAAAACATGAAATCCTCGATTTTTTTATTTGGATTTTGCCATACAATAAGTACATCATCTATAAATCTCAGATATAATGCTATATCCGAGAAAAAGGGGTTGCATTGATTGAAATTAAATTGTTCCTCCCACCAAAACATGAATATGCCCGCTAATGAGGGGGAAAATTGTGCGCCCATTGAACATCCCTGCAACTGAACATATCCTTTATTTAGAAAGGTGAAATAATTGTTCTTAAGTAAAAAATCGGTAACATCCACCAGATAATTTTGAAGTTCAAATGAGTAGTCAGAATATTTGTTGAGTAAATCTCTCAAAGCTAAAACGGCAAGAGAATGTGGAATGGATGTATATAGCGATTGAACATCGCAGGTTAACCAACTATAATTATCCTGCCATTTCATTTGAGAGATAATACTCAACACATGTTTGCTATCCAATACATAACCAGGGGACATTTTGGGAAGAAATTGTAAGTGGTTGTCCAACCACTCTGCTAGATGTTCGGTATAAGAATCGATACCTGAAACAATTGGTCTCATTTTTGGGGGAAAATGGTTTTTATGCGATTTGGGTAAGGCATGCAATAATGGTACTAGACAAGAAGAGGGATTAAGATAATCTCTTAATTTTTCATCTATTAAACCCAAGTGCAAGCCTTCCTCCAAAATTTTCTCCAAGGATTTTTTGATACCTGCAGAGGGGTCGTACTCGACTCTCCTGTAGGTATCGCAATCCTGTAGCATGGTTAACACCTCCTTCTCATAAAGTCCTGTGTCCAAAACTACGACTGCCCCCCCCTTGTCAGAATTTTTTATTATGATGTTCGGATTTTTTTGTAAAGAAATAACTGCATCCTTCTCAGTTTTAGACAAATTTTGAACCATAGGTTCTTGTAGATGAGAAAGAGCAGTTAACTCTTTTTCTACTATATTCTGGAAGTCAGTCATCTGATCACACCTCGAGGGGATGGGATAAAAACGTGGATTAGGAATATTAAAGTGAGAAACCGCACAATGTGTATTAGACTTAGTACCGTTATCACTTGATAAATCATACAGATCTTGTAAAGCCATTTGCTCTTTAAATGACATAGGAGAAAAATATGTGTCGGCCGATGCATTTGAAACCTTAGGAACATTCGAACCATTATCATCTTGAAAAAAGTGTTTTTTTACTGTTAATTTTCGGATGAACTTATTGACATCCAGTATTGTTTTAAATAGATCAAACCTCTTATTGGGAACAAAATTTAGACCCCTTTTTAAAACACTTATTTCACTACTGTTTAAAATGCATGCTGACATATTTATAACAGAAAAATTATTATTATCAACATTTATTTCCTCTTTCCCCTCGTATAATGGTTGTGTTGATACACATGGCTTTCTGTGTTTACGGCCAATCCTACTTGTTTTTTTCGATTTTTCTGAAAAAACGGCTGATTTTTCAAGTTTTTTGACACGCTTGATGAAGTAGATGGAGTGTCAAAATTAGTATCGGACATGTCCGTGGTATAATCTGTAGAGTCCACATCAGTTGTTTCAAAGTCTGTAGAGGAAAAATTTACACGAGTGGAGTTGTTGCGTTTTTTATTATTTTTCAGTATGGATTTAGGACCAGCTTGAAAAAACCTCCTGGAATTATGCCAATTGTAGATTTTATTATCTTCATAATCCCTCAGATCTCGAACAAACTTTTTTTCCTTAAATGCAGTAATTGTGTCCTCAAGTGCAATAATTTTGGCGTTTATCTGATCTTTCATGATTTTATAAAAGTCCAGACTCGAATATTGTGCAAGGGAAATTTCAATTTCTTTAATCTTATTCTCCAATACAACTATTTTATTCTGTTCTTGTTCTATAATCAATTGAATACATTTCTTGGAGCATTCAGATAGGATTGCATCCCATTTTGCAACAAATTCTTGATCAAATTCTACTGTGGGTCTTTTATTCAGGCGAAGTCCTCTGGGAACCATGCTTTTGTCAAGATATGCTTGCAAGGTTTTGCTGTCCCACCAGGTACGGATTCTCGCCGACATAACTTTTTCTAATTCCCACATAATTTGATTCATTTTTGTATGTGTTTCCGTAAGGGTATCTTGCTTTATTTATGGAGGTGAGTATTTGTTTTATTTATTTTATAATAAAAACACGTATTTCTCCGGTGCGTACGGATGCGGGCCGTGTGACATCCGTGATGCCGGAGGATACGTGGACATGTCGGCTGTTTTTAAACACGTACAAATGTACAATCCACACGGACACACGTTCCGTGTGGATGTACGTTAATGTGCCTGTTACCATAGGGTAACGTTGGTCCACGTGTGTACGTGTCTCCGGTACATCAAACACGTACCGGAGGCACAAACGTGTGACAGATGCCTTAAATAAACACCATTCAAGCTGATTGCCAATCGGCAACTATAGCTTCATTGCTTATGTCAAGTTTATCATTTTAAAACAAAAGTCTTGAGGACTAATATATTGAGTAATTACAGGTAGAGATGAGCGAGCCTGAGGTTTGGTTTTCGAACAAATCCCTAAATTTGAAAATCAAGATTCGGGTTCGGGGATCGGATGCTTTACGTGTGAACAAAACAAGTGCGAGCAACACTGTGCTCAGGTACGCTCGATGCTTAGCCCTGTGCGAGCCACTTGCATCAGTTCAACTAAATTTCACAGACTGTTCTACTGAAATTAAGAAAAGCAAACAATAGTGTTCTCTATTTTTTAAGTCCGCATACCTTCACCCTGGAGGAACAATTTAAGTTTAAGATATACATATTTATGCCCAGATATAAAAATGTGTTGTTATGTAGTTAAAACTTTTGTGTTGTTTTCTGTCATATAAAAATACTTAATTACTGTGGACTTTGCCTTGATTTTGGTTCTAGTTTATTATTTTTATAATTAGAGAAACCTTTCAACAATGAAATAAGAAAGTGCAGTCCACAACACAAAATCCCATTACTGTGAAAATAAATTTCTCATTTTCCATCAGAAAATTTGACACATGCAATTACAAAGGGAAAATCAGCTCTATGGAAGAAAAGCCTTACAATTTGGTTATAGAAAAATTGCAGGTAGAAATAAAAGGGAAAATAGGAAATTATAAGGAATCTCATTAAGTGAAAATATACGGTATTTAATGCAGAAAAAAATATTTTTTTAGGGTGGTGTGCTTAGCAACTGGATATATTTTCATCAAATAGCAAAACTGAATCTTTTCTTTGCCTGATCTCAGTATACTTTTCTGAAGTGACTACAAGCCATACACCCAAGTAGAAGCTATGGCAAATCAGTCCCATGCTATAGATACTGGAATGAGCACTGAGGGTAGTGATCATCTGTAATGGTCATGTGAATGTATGACATGATCACTTACAAGAAAGTAGATAGCAACCATCAGTGACTAATGGTGTGTAAATCTTGGAGCAGTACAAGATTTACTATGTAAATATTGCTTGTTTTATCTTCCCTAATAGGTTAAAAAAATAGTACTGGACAATGAATGTCTGTCCCTTCACAATTAACTAGGTCTAAAAATGTCATGATATCATCAACATATTTTGCTTAAAACGAATGCTATGACATCATAACTCCCAACAAGAAGTCATAATATTGAGACATCACTTGTCATGATGTCACGGTGAGACATCTTGATGTGTTTAAGGGCAATGGACAACATGAAAGTGTGGGGTAATGTCATGACTAGGGATGAGCGAACCCAAAAGGTAAAGTTCGGGGTTCGTACCGGATATAGATGAAAGAAGCCAAATTGGAAATGTGGGGTTTGTACCGAATACTGGGTGTCCGGTACTCGAAACTGAACATGTTTTTTTTCTTAAAAAAGTCAGTGTCCAAAAAAAGGTGCTGTTTATATACTATCCATCTATTGATCAAGCATTTGGGTGCTCAGGGGTGCGCGGGTATGCTCGGTGCTCGGCCCAATGAGAACTACTTGCAGACGCTGAATGGCTCTAACTGGGGGTAAAAGCAAAGTTTTTGGATGTAGTGCATCCAAAAATAGCAAAATCCCTGCTCTCCCTTTCCCAGAAATGCTCTGTTTATGGCTGACTGTGTGTGGGTGGAGAGTCATAATGCCGAATTATACTTTCATTAAACTCGTTACTCAATTTGACCACATTAGTTTCGGTCTCCATTGACTTTTATGGGATTCGGAATCCAGGAACAAGGTTGGGTCAAGAAATAAACCTTTTAACTAAAGTCCGGCTAAATCTGGCTAACCCAAACATCCATCGGTCCCTTTATCTCTTGTACTGGACACCAGGTGTCCAGGGCTCAGAAGTGAACACGGACTTTTAAAAAAAAAAAAAAATCTGTGTCTGAGTTTGCTATTTATGCTATTAAAGTTTGTTGAAAGGTTGCAGCACAGCTAATCAACAAATTTATTTCATCCGGGAGTTGTATGTCCAGTGCTGTTAACTGCCCTCACTGTCAGCTTTACCTTTACTGGTTATCAAAAATAGAGGAGATTCCACACTGTTTTTTTAAATAACTAATTTAAAAAACCGTGTGGGTTCCCCTATTTAGCCAAGGTAAAGCAGAAAGCTTGAGGCTGGTATTATCAGTGGATAGGGACATTCTTTTTTTAAAAAAAAAATCTGACTTTTTTTCACCACTTACATAAAAGTAAAACTAGACATGTTTGGTATCAAAGAACTTGTACGCACCTGGGGAATCATACTGCTAGGTCAGTTTTATCATATTCTGCACTCAGGAATTTTCTTATTCTCCACCACAATATGATGCAGAATGAATAGTTTCAATGAAAAGTACAACTCGTCCAACAAAAAGAAGCCCTCATATGGCTACCTTAACCCTAGAACGTGCAACCATAGAAATCTACCATAGAAAACAAGTAACCTAGCAGGCCTGCGAGGTCCCAGGTATGTGTTCTAGGGTTAATGGAAAAATAAAAAGTTATGGCTCTTGCAGGGAGTTTCAGAAGGCTCCTGGCTGCCATAGTATTCCATCTAATCCTTCTGATCGTGTCATAGGGGGTCATTATAAACCCGTTCACAAACACATACGGAAATTATATCATTTATATGCCAGTGTTAGAGATTGATGGCAACATTTAAATGGTTAATGTGCAAACCAAGCTCCATCTACCGTAGTTAAACACAGTTACCTTTGTAACACAAATGGCATCTGCCTGGTATGAAGAAGGCTTAGCTCTTAAGCTGGCTTCATACCTTCCTTAGCAATCCATGTTGAAAATGTACACCAGAGTTGATTAAAGCCAAAATTGTCCTCATCCTCAATTGGGTTTTCCACAAAACTCATTTATCACCTATGCATAGGTGTTACACCTCGTGGCTCTCCTGTGGCAAGGAATGAGACAGTCTCCTTGCCTGCCACGAGCGCTCCTGCTCAGCAGCGCCGAAGGTCTGCCAGACTGCAGGAGAAACCTCCTCAGAGAGGCAGCACAAGGGTGACACCTAGTGGTACTCCTGTTGCAAGAAATGAGGCGGTCTCCCATTCCTTGCCTGCCGCAGCTCCTCCTGCTCAGCAGCCTCGAAGGTCTGTGAGGTTGCGCAATGTGCAGAGGTTTGCTGCTCAGGGAAGCAGTGAGACTCCCGTTATCTCTACACATTGTGAGACCGAGGATCCCGCCTCTATTTCCCAGAGGCAGGAGGGTGAGCATGTGCTATGCTTGGTGGATCCTGATTCGCCCACTGACGTCACACGGCTTGATGACAAGGCTGGTGACGTGGTGAATCCTGACTGGCCAGGCTGGGATGTCGTGGATCCTGATTGGGTCAAGTCCGTCATCTCTGCCTCGCGCCCGCCCTTGGCTGGAGCTACACCTCCTTAAAAGCTCCTCCTGCCATCATGGCGGCGCGCGACCGTCCTTCTATGTTTGGATGTCTGGCAGCGTGCTGCCACGCCACTGCTCAGGCATTATCCTCTTCTGTGGGCTTGGCCCTTGCTGCTTAGGCAGCACCTGGTTTGCAGGCCGTGTCCCTGCCTTGCTGCTCCGGCAGTAGCTCCTTCAACAGGCCGTGTTCCTGTCCCAGGTGAGCTCCTCGAGTCTCCACCGGACTCACCTGGTTATTGAAAGCACACGTGCGTGGGCACCTCTGTGCTACCCTCGTGCCATATTCTCGTGACTTCCACTGGCACACGTGCGTGGGCACCTCTGTGCTTCCCCGTGCAACAGGTACACCGAGCCGTGTGATCCTGCCATACAACCCACACGGGTTAGGGCAGACCGGTGTACATAGATCGTCTGTGACATTCCAGACGATCGCTAGCAGCAACCCGCTCACTCTTCACCCACCATAGCAGCGGTCCCTTACACCGCACAGTGGACCTTGACCGGCGGAAGCTGTCCATTCCCCATCTTGGCACGCTTCCCCGGGTCCCCCTCGTAACACATAGGGCAGGTGATAGAATTCTAGTTTCTAGTCAGGCCCCACCATATTACTCCAACTGCTCACAATAATTGAGTTCTCAATTCCTGGCTCCTTCTCACTGCAATCAGCATTAAAAGAAACTGCATGAGTGCACGTCACAATTATTGCTCCATTTATGCTTAGGGATTGAAAAGAGGTATCTGACTACATGAGATGAGTGGATCTGACAAAAATGAATTTGCTAAATCGTGTGGATTTTCTCAGGAAGTTTGAATTGCAGCAAAGTTATTCTCCACATGATGAATGTGCATAGTTATGCTCTGGAGTTATTGTATATTAAAATAACTTGGAAGAGGCAGAGAAAATAAAATAACAAAAATACTGATACTCAACTTACAATTCACTTATCCAGTCCTTGATGCTCTTTGTTCCCTCATCCAGTCCTCAGCGCACCTTCTCATCACTGCTGCCAAGCGCTTAATCCCCTCCTTGTGCTAGGAAAGGACTTCCGGCACTTATGAGGCCAAAAAGTTTCTGTGCACGTGCATGTATGGTCAGTAAGATAGAGTGTGCGCTCTGAACTTGGAAACACAAGCTATAAATATTCCGAGCCTCCTCAGAACTGGAAATCTCAGCCAAGGGTGAAGATTAGAGTTGAGCGCGGTTCGTGGTTCGTGGTTCTCCAGTTCGCGGTTCGAGTGATTTTGGGGGCTGTTCTAGATCAAACTAGAACTCGAAATTTTTGCTAAAGCTCGATAGTTCTAGTTACGTTTGAGAATGGTTCTAGCAGCAAAAAGCCAAGCTAATTACTAGCTGGCTTTCCACTGTAATATTGTAAGTCAATCTGTGACTCATACTATTATGAAATTTCAGCGTATAGTGATCACTGCTGCTGGGATAATGGCGATCAATTCCATTTTTTTTTTTTCTGTTCTTCCTTCCCTCCCTAAGAACGCGTGTAGTGGGGCGGGCCAGCATGTCAGCCAATCCCAGACACACACACAGCTAAGTGGACTTCTAGCCAGAGAAGCAACGGCATGTGTGATAGGATGTCCATGTCACATGTCCCACTAGTGCTAATCTATTTGCAGCACCTCTACATTGCACACTCAAGCTCATTGTTACAAAGCCATTAGAATACCAAACACTGAGGAAACTTAGTGGCATCCTAAAAGTGGCTGTTGGACTTCCATTAGTGTCCCACTAGTGCAAATTTTTTTGCAGCACCTCTGCATTGCACACTCAAGCTCATAATTACAAAGCTATTAGAATACCAAACACTGAAGAAACTTAGTGGCATCCTAAAAGTGGCTGTTGGACTTCCATTAGTGTCCCACTAGTGCAAATCTATTTGCAGCACCTCTGCATTGCACACTCAAGCTCCTTGCTACAAAGCCATTAGATTAACAAACACTGGAGAACTTAGTGGCATCCTAAAAGTGGCTGTTGGACTTCCATTAGCGTCCCACTAGTGCAAATCTATTTGCAGCACTTCTGGATTGCCCGCTCAAGCTCATTGTTACAAAGCCATTAGAATACCAAACAGTGAGGAAACTTAGTGGCATCCTAAAAGTGGCTGTTGGACGTCCATTAGTGTCCCACTAGTGCAAATCTATTTGCAGCACTTCTGCATTGCACACTCAAGCCCATTGTTACAAAGCCATTAGAATAACAAACACTGAGTAAACTTAGTTGCATCCTAAAAGTGGCTGTTGGACTTCCATTAGTGTCCCACTAGTGCAAATCTATTTGCAGCACCTCTGCATTGCACACTCAAGCTCATTGTTACAAAGCCAGTAGAATACCAAACACTGAGGAAACTTAGTGGCGTCCTAAAAGTGGCTGTTGGACTTCCATTAGTGTCCCACTAGTGCAATTTTTTTTGCAGCACCTCTGCATTGCACACTCAAGCTCATTGTTACAAAGCAATTAGAATACCAAACACTGAAGAAACTTACTGGCATCCTAAAAGTGGCTGTTGGACTTCCATTAGGGTCCCACTAGTGCAAATCTATTTGCAGCACCTCTGCATTGCACACTCAAGCTCATTGTTACAAAGCCATTAGAATACCAAACACTGAGGAACTTAGTGGCATCCTAAAAGTGGCTGTTGGACTTCCATTAGTGTCCCACGAGTGCAAATCTATTTGCAGCACTTCTGCATTGCACACTCAAGCTCATTGTTACAAATCCATTAGAATACCAAACAGTGAGGAAACTTACTTGCATCCTAAAAATGTCTGTTGGACTTCCATTAGTGTCCCACTAGTGCAAATCTATTTGCAGCACCTCTACATTGCACACTCAAGCTCATTGTTACAAAGCCGTTAGAATACCAAACAGTGAGGAACCTTAGTGGCATCCTAAAAGTGGCTGTTGGACGTCCATTAGTGTCCCACTAGTGCAAATCTATTTGCAGCACCTCTGCATTGTACACTCAAGCTCATTGTTACCAAGCCATTAGAATACCAAACACTGAGGAAACATAGTGGCATCCTAAAAGTGGCTGTTGGACTTCCATTAGTGTCCCACTAGTGCAAATCTATTTGCAGCACCTCTGCATTGCACACTCAAGCTCATTGTTACAAAGCCATTAGAATACCAAACACTGAGGAAACTTAGTGGCATCCTAAAAGTGGCTGTTGGACTTCCATTAGTGTCCCACTGGTGCAAATCTATTTGCAGCACCTCTGCATTGCACACTCAAACTCATTTTTACTAAGCTATTATACTAGCAAACTGTGCTGCCATTTTAAGGGCCATAGTTTCATTATCTGGGATAGTTATTGTTGTTTATTCTGCTGTCAATAAAGGTCTACACCACCTCTCAATTTTTACTACCACATTTTAAGTGGACATTCTTGTCACTAGCAAAATGAGTGGCGAAATGACAGATGCTGGTGGAAAGGGGAACAGGCATGTTGGAAAAGGAAAAAAAGGTTGTGTCCGTGGGGAAGGTGGCAAAGCTCTATTAACATCTGCTGAAGATAGGCCATCTTCCAGCAAAAGTAAGATGTGTACTACTTTCCGTGGACAATCGGATATGCTCCCTTTTTTACGAACACGAACAACTGGAACAAAGGTAGATGTTGCCCAAAAAAAGAAAATGCTTGAATGGATCTCAAGTGGTCCAATAAGTGCCCTCTCCTCCACCTCAACTACCGCATCCAAAAACCACCAGTCCTCTGAGTTGTCATCCCAATCACACTTGCTTTCTCCCAGCTCTCAAGTCTCCATTCACCCTGCATAGTATGGTGGAAAAGAGATGGCTGAGTCTGCAGAGCTGTTCAGTCACACTGTAGCCTGGGAATCAGAGGTCTGATCCCAAGCTACAGTGAGTACAGACTAGGAAATGATCTGTAGTGATGGCCAGAACCTTTGTGACTCAGATTCAGGCCGTGTTGACCAAGTTTCTGAGCATAATGTTGACCCTTATTCACAAACTGAAACACCTATTGTAATAGACAATGAGGAACATACTGATGACGATTAGACGCAGATACCAGATTGGGATGACAACTTAAATATTCATTCAGGGCATGAAGAGGCTCGGTCTGAGAGGGAGGGGAGTGCAAACACAACGCTTGTTGAGGAACTTCTAGATACCAAATACTGTCAACCCACAGTCAGGCACTCGAAGAGGTCAACAGAGGCAGTGGAGGAGGATGCTACTGACGATGAAGTTACCTTGTGCCTTCCTGGACAGAGTCAGAGTACTGGTAGCACGTCTACAACTGCATCCCTAGCCACCACTCTGCCTCTGAGCACTAGTCGGGGTGGCTCAGCAAGTCGCATGCCCTCTAAGCCTTGCCTAGCCTAGTCCTTTTTTGACATAGTAAAAGATCGCCCAAATCATGTGATATGTAAAATTTGTCATGATTCTGTTAGTAGAGGGCAAAACCTCCGCAGTTTGACAACTTCTTCCATGAATCGTCACATGAATAAATATCATATGTCCCAGTGGGAAGCTCACCGTGCTGTAATGCGGACTAGCGGAGCGGATCATCCACCACCTGCCCCTTCCAGTGCATCCGCGCGCTCTTCATCTTCTAGGACTGTGGGGACAGCTGTCACACCTGGTTTTCCACGCACAACTTCCACCACTGTAACCGCAACAGGCAGTTTGCTTGGTAGGTCGTCAGTTGATTTGGAAGGGGAAACAAGTGTGTGTGTACAGCTCTCTCAGACATCGATAGCACCAACGTTGGATGAAAGCAACATCATATCTACGCCTGCACTTTCCTCACAAACCTGCTTTTTTCCAGGGACACCCCACTCACCACCGTCTCCACACAGCAGCCAGATCTCTGTCCCTCAGATGTGGACAAATAAAAGGCCATTTTCTGCGACCCATGACAAAGCTAAGAGGTTGACTTTATCCCTCTGTAAGCTCTTAGCTACCGAAATGCTGCCTTTCCGCCTGGTGGACACATGCTGTGCCCCAGTACCAGATGCCCAGTCGCCACTACTTCTCTAAGAAAAGTGTGCCTGCACTACACCAGCATATCGCACACAACATCACCGCTTCCTTGAGAAACTCTGTGTGTGAGCGTGTGTATTTCACCACAGATACTTGGACCAGTAAGACGTTACATGTTGCTGACTGGGCACTGGGTAACTATGGTGATAGATGGTGAAGAGTCTGCTGCACAAGTCTTGCCGTCCCCACGACTTGTGTGTCAATCCTCTGTCTGTCCAAGTTCCTCCACTGCTTCTGCCTCCTCAACCTCGTCTGGGTCCTCCACCTCTGCCCCAAGCCTGCCTGCTCAGACCAACAGCGTTGTAACTGCGCAGAAGGAATCACGCACCCCTCATTACTATGCTGGCAGCAGAGCGCAACGGCATCAGGCGGTCTTTGTCTTGAAATGCCTTGGAACTAAGAGTCACACAGCGGCTGAGTTGTGGGCAGCTCTGGAGACTGAGTTTGGTAAATGGTTGTCTCCACTCAACCTGCAGCCTGGTAAGGCCGTGTGCGACAATGCTGCAAACCTGGATGTGGCCCTTCGCCTGGGCAAGGTGACACACGTGCCTTGTATGGCCCATGTGTTGAACCTTGTTATCCAGCAATTTTTAACACACTATCCCGGCCTATATAGCCTTCTGACCAGGGCACGAAAACTGTCTGCTCACTTCCGCCGTTCAAACGCCACAGCTAAGCGACTTGCATCGCTCAAGAAGTCTTTCAGCCTGCCGGTTCATCGCCTGAAATGCGATGTGCCGACACGCTGGAATTCGACTCTCCACATGTTACAGCGACTGTAGCAGCACTGCCGAGCCCTGGTGCAATACGTCATGACGTATAGCCTGGGCCAACGAGATGCAGAGGTGGGGCAGATCACCCTGATGGAGTGGTCTCAGATCAAGGACCTGTGCACCCTTCTGCACAGTTTCGACATGGCGACGAATATGTTTAGCGCTGACAATGCCATTATCAGCATGACAATTCCGGTCATTCCCATGCTGGAGCACCCGATAAACACTATTTGGACTCAGGGGGTGGGACAACAGGAAGGGGAGGAACTACAGGAGGATTCATATGCACAAGAGACAACAACATCACCAAGGTCCAGACGTTCATCATCACCAAGGCGGCAGGCATGGGACCATGGGGGACAGGGATCAACAAGGGCGCATGGTAACAGGCGAAATGTTGAGGAAGGTGCAGGAGAACATGAAGAAATGGAGGACGAACTGTCCATGGACATGGAAGACTCAGCGGATGAGGGAGACCTTGGTCAAATTTCAGTTGAAAGAGGTTGGGGGGAGATGTCAGAGGAAGAAAAGAACGGTTACCACCTCTATGCCACAAACACAGCGTGGACTTGGTCCGCATGGCTGCGCCAGACACATGAGCGCCTTCTTGCTGCATTACCTCCAACATGACCCTCGTATTGTCAAAATTAGAAGTGATGATGAGTACTGGCTTGTCACACTATTAGATCCCCGGTGCAAGTCCAAATTTTGTGACATAATTCCAGCCATAGAAAGGGACGCACGTATGCAGGAGTATCAGCAAAAGCTGTTACTCGATTTTAACTCGGCTTTTCCACAAAACACCCATGGTGCACGGAGTGAATCTCCCAGTTGTAACTCGACAAACATGGGACGGTCTCGTCATCTTCAACAGTCTAACCGTACCAGCAGCACCGTATCTGGTGCTTGAAACAGCAATTTTATTGAATCTTTTCATAATTGTTTTAGACCATCCTTTGCAAGGCCACCAGAGACAACAAGTCTGACACATAGTCAACGGCTGGAGAGGATGATACAGGAGTATCTCCAAATGAACATCAATGCCATGACTTTGCAACTGGAGCCTTGCTCATTTTGGGCTTCAAATCTTGAAAAATGGCCAGAGCTCTCCACTTACGCCTTGGAGATCTTGTCATGTCCAGCTGCCAGTGTTGTCTCTGAACGTGTCTTCAGTGCTGCTGGGTGTGTGCTGACAGATAAGTGCACGCATCTGTCCAGTGACAATGTGGACAGACTAACGTTCATCAAAATGAACAAGTCATGGATCCACAAGGAATTTACTACCCCTGTGTTATCCTGGGGAGAGTAAATGCTTGTATATTTTGAATGTGCTTGATGCAAATCTACCTGTGAAGTGTACAACTGAGGCACAAGTGCTGCCACTGAAGGGGTGGGTGTCTGTGTGGCCCAATTTTTGGAAAAAAGGGAGACTCCGCTTGGAGTAACGCTTGCTTGCTGTGTTTCTAAAAATGATCCAATATGAACAGATCTGGGATCAGTAAAGACTTTGCTACCTACCCCGGTGTCATCCTGGGGACAGTTAAGGATGGCGTATTTTTGAATGAGCTTGATGCAAATCTACCTGTGATATGTACAACTGGGGCACAAGTGCTGCCACTGAAGGGGTGGGTGTCTGTGTGGCCGAATTTTTGTAAAAAAGGGAGACTCTGCTTGGAGTGACCCTTGCTTGCAGTGTTTTTAAAAAGGACCCAAGATGAACAAGTCATGTTTCAGCAGAAACTTTGCTACCTACCCCGGTGCCATCCTGGGGATGGTTAAGGATGGCGTATTTTTGAATGTGCTTGATGCAAATCTACCTGTGAAGTGTACAACTGGGGCACAAGTGCTGCCACTGAAGGGGTGGGTGTCTGTGTGGCCCAATTTTTTGAAAAAAAGGGAGACTCCGCTTGGAGTCACCTTGCGGTGTTTTAGATGATTTTAGAAAGGCATGCCATCCCTATATCTGTGTCTCGTCCTCTTTTACCTCGTAACGCTGTTTTGTTTTCGCATGAGAATTTGTTCTTGTCACTTTCCCATGTGTTTGTGTTGTGTTGTGAGTTGTTTTTCACCTTTTGGACACCTTTGATGGTGTTTTCTACTTGTTTTTATGTGTTTGTGATTGCCTCCCATTGTTTCCTATGCGGTTCGAGCGGTTCACCGAACCGGTTTGCCGAACCGAACTCAAACGAGACCTCCATTCGGCGAACCGAACTCGAGCCGAACCACGGCCGGTTCGCTCATCTGTAGTGAAGATGCTCATGAATTCAATGAGATGCACCATGGATAGGATAGTGGCTGGTGCAGGTTGGAAGGGCTGGAAAGGTGACTGGTTTTGTGACTTTTTTTATTTCTTAAACTTTTGATGGTCCTTAAAGATTCAGCAAAATGATGACTACTTTTCTGATTTAGCGCAGAAGCAAATGAAAATAGTCAGCATTTTGACAAATACTGATTTTTGTCATATTTAGGTAGAATTCAATAACAGTTTAATAAGCTCGCTTAACTCTATTGACTACTTCTGTTTCTTAAAAGTAGAAAAAGACAGCGTCCCAATGGGTTAAGATGTCAGTCTATATTTTAATCCATCAAGCTCCTACAGCACAGTAACATTTCAACTATGTAGAAAGACTTTGTAGTCGAAACGTTGTGGTGCTGTATGACCTTGCTGGATTAAAATAAAGACTGATATCTTCACTAGGGATGAGCGATTGTATTCGCCACTATTCGATATACGACGGATAACAGGCTATTCGCGCCATTCGGTATTCAATGAATAAAAAAAATCCGCTCTGATACTTTCATTTTCATTTCTGACTCCTGCTGCCTGTTTTCCAGCCAATGAACACATCTGATGTTGCTTGCTCTCACAGTAATGCCGCAGCCATCTTTGTTGTGGTGTTACTGTGATTGGCTTGGCCGCACAGCGTCATCTACATACACGTTGCCGCAGCTTCCGGGAACGATACATTTATACATATATAGTCCCCTCTGCTCCGGCTTCCAGCACCATGGAGGGAAGAGAGAGAGAGAGAGAGAGATTCTGCGTTTTCCCACCCATTTCGGCCTTTACCTTAGTGACCACAGCTCGCCGTTAGGTCCAACGTGAAATTATCCTGGTTTCTCATAGATTTGCATAGTGTGTCAAATATTCGCGATAGTCGAATAGCGGTGACCTATTCGTCAGATATTCGCGAAGTCGGATATTTTGGTATTCGATCATCCCTAATCTTCACCCATTGGGACGCAGTCTTTTTCTACTTATATCGTATGTCTATTTTCAAGTGGATCCCTTGAACTGAACTTGCGCCCCTCATGTGCTGAGATTGTGTGTTTTTCTTCACACATGCACGTTTTTGACCATTGGTGCTGCAAAGCTTTTTTTTTTCTTTTGTACTTCTATTTCTTAGACATTAGCAAAGAAATGGTCATGTATGACCATGCTCCATTCAATCCTGTGGACAGGGCCTACATTTCTTTATTGTGAAAAACCCTCTATGAGTTAATAGATTATAGCCAGGCTTTTAAAATATGAAAATGCCATTCCCATGACTGCCTTAGTTTATGAAGAGCCTCATCTTTTTTCACTATAAGATGATTATATTAACTCCTACCCTTTGGACTTGTTGCAATATTCTGCTTTCAGTAAACTAATGTTCATTTCTGATTTTCCCCATTATAGTAATCATGTTCTACAACAACATCCTACATAATTGTTCAACACATTTATGTCCTCTTCTATAGCTCTATGTCGTTTATTCAAGATTGTGGGATTTATTTAAAGCTATAATGATGGGGATTAAAAAGTTTATGAAAGTGGTTGGCCAATTATAAAGCAAAAGAAAATCTTTTCATATCAATCGATAAAAGTTCAAAGAATTTTCCGCTAATTGGGTGATTGATATACAATAAATAATAGAAAGGCAACATAATGAAACAAGTCAATAAAAGAATCATTGTTTGGGAAATATAATGCCAACTAATGATGTTTACTTATTTCTCGTTAACCAAAAACACATATGTTATTTTAAATTAATTCTTTAACTATATCCTAAAATGTTTTGCCCTTTTTTTCTTTCTTCTGTTAGGCACATAATATCATTAATTAGTGTCTATATACTATCTGTTGCTGAGATCTCGCAGCTCTTGCTTTAAATCTTATAGTTCACTATGTGATTACATCTGGTAGAGCTGGGTTTGTCAATGTCGCTGAGCCACTGTGCCATTTTGGTGAGTCAATAGCCATTTTCCATAAAAATGTATATAAAACAACTCAATGAGTTTTCAGTTGGAAGGGAGAAAAACTACAGCAGTTTGCATAGGCCATTAAACAATGTATGGAGCTGTGGTTTTCTGCTTCACACATTGCGTACATCATATATAGTGTGTACAAAAAATAAATAAATAAATACCTCACCCTTCCTTCCTTGGAAGTGTTCTGTGTATGGCTGTGGCTGCATGGGGCAAGAGCCAAACTGCTCAATCATTGACTTTCAATGGGGTTTAGGTCAAATCTGGGTCCAGAACAAAGTATGGCTCAACTCACAGAACCCAAACTTCCACGGGTCCGATCATCTCTAATTGGGAGCCCTCCCACTGTATAGCTCTGTCAAGGTTGGACGTGAACAGGGTGTTATACCAGTAGTCTTAATAATGTAGAGGTACTACACACTTATTTTAATATGCACAAAATCATTCATAAAAAAATATTATGACAGGAAATCCTGATTTGTCCATCGAGCAGTTTCAAATGCTTTAAAAAAATATCAGTAATATAAGTCAATGATTTGGCATCAACTGTAATTTTTCTTAGAATCCAAAGCACCATCTGGTACATTTACTACTTTTATTACTAAATTTCCACATCTATAGCCTCATTATTGTGACAAGCAACTATGTTAATGCATGGGAAATACAGTAGAATAATAGCGTCGTATTCAATAGACCACATCTGTGCCACACAGGCTCATCCTATTCACATGGGTAGTGAGATACGCAGTCTTTTTAGCGAGACTTGAAATCACTTTGAACTTAACCCCTCAAACCTGCCAGAAAAAATCACAAGTTCCTAAAAGCCTTCAATTATTGAGTGTGAGGAGAAGAATAAATTGGCATAAAAGTGAGCCCAGGTGCTTGTTCTTGTAGCTTGAAAATTAGACAGGTTTCAATGAGTCAATAAGAGCCATTTATCTCTTTTTAAATCATTGGTCCCATAATTGCATTAAAGACAAGTATAATAAAACAGCCAAAAACCATTAACTCTTTTCTTCGATAGGTCTGCGCCTTATTTAATAGCACAATACATGCACATGACAAATGTAACACTCTGCTAAGGTAGCTGATTGTTGTTTTATTGTCCTCAAATACCATTTTATATAGCCTTGGCAGCATGCCTGTTTACCTTCTACTCCAAATTATCTCCCTTTTCCATCATCAACCAAGTCAGGTTTATGATGAATCTCCTGCTCAGTGGCGGGTGACGTTTGGTGATAGGAAATTAATTCTGCCGTGCTCAATCTATGTTGGAATTGCCACGCAGAACAGAGCTGCCATGTGTCTCCCTCAGTTCTTTGGTTTCATTATTAATGGATGAGATCCAACATTTGTTATACCTGTTACAATATTTTTTAGATCTCCCAGACACATAGTTGAAAGAGATTTTTACAGTTCAAAACATCATGTACACATGCAAATTAAGACTTGGCCACTATAGACTGATGCTGAGATTAGACAAATGATAAACACTGGCATCTAATTGATGACAGCGCCAACTAGCTCTGTTGGCAGCTGTGCCTCACATTATTTAGTTGCCCTCTTGTGAATAAAAAACACCTCGGTTCTTATGAAGTCTAAATTGATGTTTTCTGAAATATTTTGATGGCAAGCACAGATGGCAAACATAAAAAAGTAGCTGGGCTCTGCATCATTCTCTCTCTAATTGAAGTGCCATGATATAGAGTTTAAGAGTTCCAACCGGATTGTAGAGGACAAACATTTATTAAATAGGATGCAATGTAAGACTTGTTTAGTTAAGGGAGAGCAGATGAAGAATATACAATGATGCTGCCTAGGCTAAGTTGAAATGTAATTTCTGTATTTAGAATAAGTTCTGCCTACACAGAAAAAAAACATTCTAGACAAAACTAGAATACATGTCTTGCACTGGGAATTTTGCCCTCATTTATCAAGTCCGGCAAATTTCTCATTAGTCTTGATGGGGCGTGAGGAAGTCAGACACTCCTGATTCATGAAGAAGGGTGTTATGATCCTGACTTGTGGTGCATCTTCTGCACTGTGACTTCTGTTGTGCCTTCCTGTGGAGCCATGCGGAACATCCTGCCAGTGTCTCTGTGTCATTCTGTATTCTGTGAAGGGCTGTTTGCTTGCACCGGTTCTTTCGCTGTTGATGGGTGAAGCTTTCGCAAATGCTCTGCTTTCAAGGTAATTGCTCTACTTTATCAGGGAGCATTATCGGCTGGAGCAGTGCCAGTCATATTTCCAGGTTTGTTGCAGTTAGTGCCTGGCTACTGGTTTGTCTTGTGACTTGATCTTGGCTACCCGACCCTGGACTGTCTTCTGACTTTGCTCTGCCTGCCCTCTGACATTGTCTTTCCCATCCGACTTCTGACTTTAGACCTCCTCCTGACTATGTCTTTGCCTGCCCTTGTGTCCCATACATACTCTCCTGGTTACCTGACCCCCAGCCTGAATCTCTCATTCCTGTCAACTCCCAGTGTTATGTCGCATTCTCTCAGTACTCAGTACTGCAAACTCTATACTACACTCCATAGTGACTAATATCTCCCTCGACTTTGTGAGTGGCATAACGGGGGGTACACCTTTTAATGAATTAGGTGAATCTGATTAGCGACAGGCACTTCTGTGTGCCACACGAGAAATCTTACATGCAATCCACTCTAAGTGATTAACAGGTCTCTCCCGTGTGTGTACTTATGGTGTACTCCCAATGATTCTGAGAATGCTTTTTTATGACACATTGTACTTTATGCTAGTGGTAAACTTAGGTTGATATTTTTTCGAAAATTTCGAAAAGTATCGGAATTTTGGTGAAAATTTAGCAATTTTCAAACTTTCAGTTTGTATATCCTTAACTCAGCTAGTCATGTTAATTTTTTTGACACAATATTCAAAGAGCTGAATTTTTTTTATTTTTTGTATAACTAGGGAAGGATGGGAATACTAGATTTTTGGGTGCTCGGGTAGGGTCCAACCCATTGGCAATGCATTGAAAGAGAAAATCCAGCACTTCATTATACTGATGAAGTTGAAATGTATTACGATCATATGGTCCAAAATGGTTCATAACAAGGTGACATTTTGGTCTATATGACCTTTTATCAAACCAGCAACAAATAGCTTAAGTACGGTAATATGATATTCATAATACAGTATAAAACACAAAAAGGGCAATAGAAATGTGCAACCTCCATGGCTCTTGGAGGATAGGCACCACTTTTTTATTTATTTTTTTTTGCCAAAACACCTGTGTGACGGGCTTATTTTTTCCGCAACGAGTTGAAGATTTTTTGGGTACAGTTTTGGGATATACAACATTTTTTATTGCCTTTTATTCAGATTTTTCAGGCGAAGAATAAATTAAAACCAGCAAATTAGTTATTGTTTTAATTTTTTTGAGTGGTTCACCATTTGGTAAATGTGATGAGACCAATTTATTCTTTGAGTCAGTACAATAACAGTGATACCAGATTTATATATTTCTTTTTTAATGATTTCCTCCTTTTACACACTAAAAGCAATATTTTAATTTTTATTTTTTATGTATCACCATATTCTGAGAGTTATAACTTAAGTTTTTTAATTGTTTTCCACTGAGCTATATTAGGTCTTGTTTTTTTGGGGGATAGTTTGCCATTCTAATTCATACCATTTTTTCATATGACTTTTTGATCCTTTTTATTCCATTTTTTTGCGACAGTATGATGAAAAAGTAACATTTTTGGTGGGTTTATTTTTATTATTTTTTTATGGTTTTTACATATATTTATTTTACTTTTTCACTTAGTCATACTGTGGAACATGAATATATTTTAGTTTGATCAACAACATTGCAGGAGGCCTGTCAGTGACTCACTGACTGTGCCTGTTAGTCCCTGCTTCTAAAAGAATCTAACAGGCCACTGTACCTTGTGGTCATCAGATTACCTCAGGATAATCAATCCAGTTAAGGGTGTCTTTTAACCACTTAGATACAGCTCTTGCAATTGACAACAGTATTTAAGGGGTTAATCAGCTCTGATCAGGTACAAAACCAATTTTAGCTGTCATGTATAGTTGTCAGCTGAGGGATTTCCAGCCATGGGGTGGGGTGGTTGCTCTATATACATATTCTTGATCCCCATGTTGAAATGGGGGTGAACAAAAAAGGACTATTAATGTCTTTGGTTTTAATGCATATCGATTGCCGTTAAGGGGTTAAACCATGATTTATGCTGGAGCGTTTTAGAGATAATCATAGCTGGTTGCAATCTTATAGCCAGGCTCTCGGCTCTCATTCATACTACCCATGGTTTAGGCCAGGGGTGGGGCCTGCGCATGCGGCCCACCATGACCTTTTCTGCGGCCCGCGAGCAGATTTCTGGGGGCGGCTGTGCTACGGCCGCCATTGCGGTATTAACAGTTGCCGGCCCTTTAAATCTCCACATCCGCTGCTTGCGCACACCAATGAGCGCTCTCGGTAGCAGGTACCAGCGTGCTCAGGACTTACTTTGTGGGTGGGTTTATCGCTTTGCGATTCCGTCCTACATCACCTTCACCACCTCCATCATTGTGCCGCCCACTCTCCAGCGCTTGTGTGCCACCCGCTGCACTGCTCTGTGTGCTGCCCGCTCCACGGCACTGTGTGCCGCCCACTCCCGCCCCTTCTCCAATGCAGCATGCCCACTCCCCTGCTGTGTGCAGCTCCAAGTGCTGTGTGCAGCCTCCCCAGTCTTCTCCTAGTGATGTTTGTGCCCCCCTTAGTGATGTCTGTGCCCCCATTAGTGATGCCTGTGTGCCCCCCTCAGTGATGTCTGTGTGCCCCCCCTCAGTGATGTCTGTGTGTCCCCCCTCAGTGATGTCTGTGTGCCCCCCCTCAGTGATGTCTGTGTGCACCACTTAGTGATGTTTGTATGCCCCCCTCAGTGATGTCTGTTTGCCCCCCCTCAGTGATGTCTGTGTGCCCCCCTCAGTGATGTCTGTGTGCCCCCCCTCAGTGATGTCTGTGTGCCCCCCTCAGTGATGTTTGTGTGCCCCCCCTCAGTGATGTCTGTGTGCCCCCCCTCAGTGATGTCTATGTGCCCCCCCTCAGTAATGTCTGTGTGCCCCCCCTCAGTGAAATCTGTGTGCCCCCCTCAGTGATGTCTGTGTGCCCCCCTCAGTGATGTTTATGTGCCCCCCCTTAGTGAGGTCTGTGTGCCCCCCTCAGTCATGTCTATGTGCCACCCCATTAGTGATGCCTGTGCCCCCTAGTGATGCTTGTGGCCCCCTAGTGATGCTTGTGACCCCTTAGTGATGCCTTTGCCCTCCTATTGATGTCCATGCCCCCTAGTGCTCTCTGTGTCAGCTTAGTGATGTTTGTTCCCCCCCAGTGCCATCTGTGCCCCACAGCAATGCTTATGCCTCCCAGTGAACTAGTAATCTCTGTTCCCCAGCCCCTCTTGTATATGCCCCAAGCATCTCTTGTCATGTATATGCTCCCAGATCCTCCTGTCATGAATATTCCCCAGCATCTCCTGTGATGTGTATGCCCCACATTATATACATCACATTGGAGATGCTAGGAGCATATACACATCACAAGAGGGGATGGAGCATATACATCATAGTGGAGATGCTGGGGGCATATACATCACACTGGAAATGTTGGGGCAATACATATCACAGGACAGGCTGGGGGCATATACATCACAGAAAGGGCTGGGGAATATACATCACAGAAGGGGCTGGGCACATAGATCTCACAGGAGGCGCATATACATCAAAGGAGAGGCTGAAAGCATATACATCACAGGAGGGGTCTGGGGGCATATACATGTCCCCAGCCCCTCGTGTGATGTATGTGCCCTCAGTGTCTCCACTGATGTAGGTGTCTCCTGTGATGTACAGTATATACAGCAGTCCCAGCGTCTCCTATGTGATGTATATACAGCAGTCCCAGCATCTCTTATGTGATGTATATGCCAACAGCCCCTTCAGTCATGTATGTGTCTCCTGTGATTTATATACTCCAGTCCCTGTGTCTGTTGTGTGATGTATATAGTTTACCAATCTTATTATCACAAAGAATTGCCTGCGCTCCAGACCGTGACACACCTGGAAAAGAGAGAAGCAACATAAGTATCACCAAACATCACAGCCGCACAAAAGAGAAGCCGCTCCGGCCACCACAATAGGGCTGAGTTAATTAACTGTTTGACCAAATATAGCCGGTTCATTTTAACACTGATAATTTTGTGCATCCCCCGAAGGGTGGCAGAAATTTCCAAATGGCCCCCGGTAGTAAAAAGGTTCTCCACCCCTGGTTTAGGCAGTCAGAATCAAATGACGGGTTCTCTTTAATGACAGATTACCCTTATTAACAATCTCTTAACTATAATAATATCTAAACATCTAAAATACATATATTATCATATATTTAACATAATAAATAGTACAATTTACTGTGTGAGAACACATAATTTAATATTACACACAGATCTCAGAACTATTTACAGTGGGAACATTATGTAAAATGAAAAGGGGATGAATGATTGAGGACATTTTAGATATCCGAAAATGTATTGTTTCTGAATAGCGCTTTCATTATTTCAAATAGATCCGTATTCATTATTATGTTTGTTTTAGGATTGGACAGAAGCCTATGCGCAGGTTGTTTGCCAATATATATTTTAGTTAGACATGCTTGGTAAACATAACTACGTACATTACATATTGCTACGTACAAATGGTTCTCTATGGCTTAACACATGCTTATTTCCAATGGTTTGACACAAGTAGATTCTTAATAAATTTGTATTTTACACCCAAATAAAGTATTGTGTTGTTTTTAAATAACATTGAAAAATCACATATTATTTAGGATCATCTTCCAGTAAAAGTTTTGATATCATCTGCAGTGGATCAGTTACTAAAATTCCCCAAAGACAGAGGACATTTGTACTGGAGACTCTAGATGCTAGAGAATTCTGTATCTAATAGTGTCAGCTGAATGATTCATTAAAACATCACGTTAGACGCTTCATTAAAATGATCACGATGTACCAGCAGCTAAAGTGGAATTTTAACATCTCACCCTAAGTTCAAGTCACCACAGTAGCTTTACGCAAGGATAAGAACTAATCTAAAACTTACCGGAGATAGAACACAGAAACATCAAAGGAAAGTGGCAACTGGTAAAATCTTATTTCCAAATTACATGTCAGTGTAATTAATTGACATCTGTGAAGTGGCCCTTCACAATATCTGCCTTGTACCTTGTAAAAAATGAATTAGTTCTCAACAGGAACACTCATGTATATTAGGTACCTATGTTCTTTACAGTAATGTGTGATACATTGTCATTAATACAAGTTGTCCACTTCCTTCGTCATCATAGCCAAAGCTCTGTTGAATACACAACATTTACGCTTATTGAACACATGTAGGCTCATAAAAATTGAATAAAAATTAGAAATTAAGGAATCCATTCATCAAGACTGGTGTTGCTCCCATTGGTCTTGTTGAGGAGATGTTCTGGAGTTAGATGCTCTTGAAGCATGAAGAGGCACATGTCTTCATGCATTAGGAGTATTGGATGAGTGGTGTAAACGTCATCACAAATCCTTCTCCTATCTCTGCTGGAGTAAAATTTGTTGGATCTAATTGGATGAAAACACGCCAGGTGGGCTGCAATGCTGCAGTGAATGGATTCTTCAACAATTATAGCAATAAGGATTTTTTAAATACAACTTATTTCAATGCTGTACCAGAGCCTTTATCAAGTGAAAAAAACAAAACAAATCAAGCAACATTTATGGCAGAGGCATAGCAAATGGCACCATTTGTCATTCCATTGCTCTGGCCATTTTGTCAAAGCTGAGAAAAAATGATTTGAGAAAAATATCATCTTTCATGTACCGGTTAATGTAACATTACACAAATGTTAGCTATACTGTATTTTATATGATGATGTTGTTAATAAAACAAAGTTAAAAAAAAATATTTGAGAATGTCAAAAGTCCTAAACCTTTAATGTAGCCTTGTGTTGCATAAAAATTATGTGAATTTTCAAAGCTTTTTCCAACCAAAATCTGGTATAAAAGCTTTGATGACTTGTGTTCTAAGTGTTGAGTCATTCAAATTGTCTCTCCAGGAAAGGAGACAAACTCTAGCGTCACCTATTGGAAGTGGCAATCCTAAAAGTCACAAGTGGCCTTTTAACAACCCTTTTCATATGACCTAGGATATATACCAGATCAGTCAATCAGTCAATCAGTCAATTTGCAGACACGGTGTTTCGTGGTGATTGCCCCTCGTCAGTGCAAAGCATGGGTAACTGATCTGGCTTATGAGAAGCTTTGTGGGGATCACGGGGGAAGACTATTCTCCTTACGGAGACCTGATAAACCAGTCTGACTGTCAGTGATGAGGGGACTTATAGCTGCAATGCCCCTCTGGGAATTATTCAAATCGTCTCTCCAGGAAAGGAAACAAACTCTAGCGCCACCTATTGGAAGTGTTGAGTCAATAATACATTTCCAACTCCGGAATCAACATTCATTTTGTTACCTATAAAGTGTGGTTTATGGAGAGAATTTATGTTTAAAGGGATTGTTTACCTTTATTGAATCATGAAGGGTCAATTGCTGGGATTTTTTTGAAGCTTAGCAGAATGCAATGTCCTAACTTTAAGCTCCTGGTTCCAAATGCAGGGTCTCAACTATCATGGATGTTTAAAACTATTTGTCTTCTATTATGTGCAAAAGGGAACATTTGTATCTGTTCTCCAGGGAAGTGGTGCGCCTAAAATGTCCCTGATCTGACCCCCTTAGACTTTTATCTTTGGGGTCATCTGAAGGCAAGTGTCTATGTTGTAAAGATACAAGATGTGCAGCATCTGAAACAACGGATACTGGAAGCCTGTGCTAGCATTTCTTCTGCTGTTTTTCTTGTGAAATTCTCAATACGTTTGATGTGTTACATGACTCTCTTCCCATTGGAAAAAATAAAGTTGGATCCAAAATGGCCAACTTCAAAATGGCCACCATGGTCACCACCCATCTTGAAAAGTTTCCCCCTCCCATATACTAATGAGTCACAAACAGGGAGTTGATATCACCATCCATTCCCATTTTACTTATTACTCATGATCACTGTGACGACATGGACTCTCATGGAATGTGACGACATGGACTCTCATGGGTTAAAGTTTCTTATCATTCAGCCAGACGCATTGTTCTTTTGTGTATTACCTCATGTTTGCTTAGCTATTGTTTCTCCAGACCCTTCCAGTAATCATTGTAATGTAGTTGTGTATTGCTAATGTGATTACCTTAGTAGCCATTGTCGAGTCTGTGACTTGCAGACTTCATGTAGATATCCTCAGTCTTTCTATGCACATCATTTAAATTAACATTATCCATGCAGCTTGAAATTCCTCCAATGGGAGTATCAATCTTCTCCAACCAATCCGATGAGGCCGCAGTGTACCCAAAGGGAAGGCTGTGGCTATTAAAGGGAATTTCTTTAAGTCACCAGGTGGTTGTTGATGGATGTGCATGATCCAGTCTAAGCTCTTAGGAGCTGGCTACGGGATCAGAACCATGATGCCTTGTGGACTCGGTCTAGGGACTTTGGCGCCGACTAGAGGATCACTTGGCTACAGGGCTTCAATCTAGAGACTTCGATTCCGATTGGAGACCATATCCACAGCCTAGGAATTTCGACTCCGGCTGCCAGGATTATATCATCATACCAGAGACTACGTAAGGAGGAAACCCAGGTTGGGACAATTTGGTCACCTGGCTACAGACTTTAAGGACCTCAGCCAGCTTCCTAAATCTGGCGTTATTCCATTCTCGGTGGGTGCCCGCCAAAAGCGGGGTGCTGCTGGATTGGAGTAAGTAGCCCTGGAAGCTCTGAAGCACGGACATTCTAAATCCCTGGTGAGCCAGCAGAAGGGTGAGACTCTGTTGCCTGTTACATTTGTGTGTTTTGCTGGTTATGTGTCATGTGCCGTTAATATTTTGGGGATCCAATAAAGTCTTAATATTGTGATTCCCTCACCCTGTGTTGTCTGAGTAGTGTTCCGCCCACGGTTAAGGAGGTCATGCGTTCAGTTGGGATGAGCCCTGGGCCATGCAGTCTTTCTAAAGGCGGCTGGGCCAGCGGACGAGAGCACCCACTGAGCCCCGTGTCTCAACAATCACTTCTCTTTTGAAAGAGATAATTTACGAAATGCTTTAGAAGTATGCTTGCACAACTTGTAACCCCTCCGTAGCATGCTGAAAAAATATATCAATTGGCGAGCGGCTTAATAAATAATCATCTGTAAAAACAAAAATAGTGTGTATATACAGTTAGGTCCAGAAATATTTGGACAGTGACACAAGTTTTGTTATTTTAGCTGTTTACAAAAACATGTTCAGAAATACAATTATATATATAATATGGGCTGAAAGTGCACACTCCCAGCTGCAATATAAGAGTTTTCACATCCAAATCGGAGAAAGGGTTTAGGAATCATAGCTCTGTAATGCATAGCCTCCTCTATTTCAAGGGACCAAAAGTAATTGGACAAGTGACTCTAAGGGCTGCAATTAACTCTGAAGGCGTCTCCCTCGTTAACCTGTAATCAATGAAGTAGTTAAAAGGTCTGGGGTTGATTACAGGTGTGTGGTTTTGCATTTGGAAGCTGTTGCTGTGACCAGACAACATGCGGTCTAAGGAACTCTCAATTGAGGTGAAGCAGAACATTCTGAGGCTGAAAAAAAAGAAAAAATCAATCAGAGAGATAGCAGACATGCTTGGAGTAGCAAAATCAACAGTCGGGTACATTCTTTGAAAAAAGGAATTGACTAGTGAGCTTGGGAACTCAAAAAGGCCTGGGCGTCCATGGATGACAACAGTGGTGGATGATCGCTGCATACTTTCTTTGGTGAAGAAGAACCCGTTCACAACATCAACTGAAGTCCAGAACACTCTCAGTGAAGTAGGTGTATCTGTCTCTAAGTCAACAGTAAAGAGAAGACTCCATGAAAGTAAATACAAAGGGTTCACATCTAGATGCAAACCATTCATCAATTCCAAAAATAGACAGGCCAGAGTTAAATTTGCTGAAAAACACCTCATGAAGCCAGCTCAGTTCTGGAAAATATTCTATGGACAGATGAGACAAAGATCAACCTGTACCAGAATGATGGGAAGAAAAAAGTTTGGAGAAGAAAGGGAACGGCACATGATCCAAGGCACACCACATCCTCTGTAAAACATGGTGGAGGCAATGTGATGGCATGGGCATGCATGGCTTTCAGTGGCACTGGGTCACTTGTGTTTATTGATGACATAACAGCAGACAAGAGTAGCCGGATGAATTCTGAAGTGTACCGTGATATACTTTTAGCCCAGATTCAGCCAAATGCCACAAAGTTGATCAGACGGCGCTTCATAGTACAGATGGACAATGACCCCAAGCATACAGCCAAAGCTACCCAGGAGTTTATGAGTGCAAAAAAGTGGAACATTCTGCAATGGCCAAGTCAATCACCAGATCTTAACCCAATTGAGCATGCATTTCACTTGCTCAAATCCAGACTTAAGACGGAAAGACCCACAAACAAGCAAGACCTGAAGGCTGCGGCTGTAAAGGCCTGGCAAAGCATTAAGGAGTTAACCCAGCGTTTGGTGATGTCCATGGGTTCCAGACTTAAGGCAGTGATTGCCTCCAAAGGATTCGCAACAAAATATTGAAAATAAAAATATTTTGTTTGGGTTTGGTTTATTTGTCCAATTACTTTTGACCTCCTAAAATGTGGAGTGTTTGTAAAGAAATGTGTACAATTCCTACAATTTCTATCAGATATTTTTGTTCAAACCTTCAAATTAAACGTTACAATCTGCACTTGAATTCTGTTGTAGAGGTTTCATTTCAAATCCAATGTGGTGGCATGCAGAGCCCAACTCGCGAAAATTGTGTCACTGTCCAAATATTTCTGGACCTAACTGTATACATCTATATATATATATATATATATATATATATATATATATAGATGTATATATACACACTCTATTTTTCTTTTTACAGATGATTATTCATTAAACCGCTTTCCAATTATTATATTTTTTCAGCATGCTACGGAGGGGTTACAAGTTTTGCAAGCATACTTCTAAAGCATTTTGTAAATGATCTCTTTCAAAAGAGAAGTGATCATGAGTATTTTAAAAAAAATTGCAAGAAATTGTAACTTAGACAAGGGTTTCTTAACTAATGTATAGTAACTAACGATTCCCCAACATGGAGAGAACATCAGTAGCAATGACTACTACACTGATAGTAATTAATTGCTTCTGCAATCTCAAAGAAATATACAAAATATGATCAGTTGAGGCACTTAAAAGACAGAAGATTAAATTCTAACTTAAAGATGTGTATTTTCTTGCTTTGGCTCCAAACATCCCAAGATACGTGGTAGGGGATAAGAAGCTTTGAAAAAATATAAGGTATTGATTAGGCATGATCGAATACTGCAAATACAAATGTATTTGTCAACGCCCATATTCGCCAACTAGGTCGCCGCTATTCGACTATTTGTGAATATTCGATGTGCAATGTAAGTCTATGGGAAACCCGAATAGTAGCCGAAAAGCACCTATTTGGGCTTGCCATGGACTTACATTGCACATCGAATATTCGCATAGCAGCGACCTATTCGTCGGATATTCGTGAAGCCGAATATTGCTGAATATTTGTGATATTCGATCATCCCTAGGGTTGATGTTTTACATGTATATGAGGGACATATTGTAGTTGATGTGAATTGTAGCCTGTTAACCCCTTCACGACCCTTGACAGATCTATCCGTCATGCAGTGTGTGACGTTAAGCCCAGCCCCCTGCCGCGGGCAGGATGCGGCGATCTGTGCACATATCAGCTATTTTCAACAGCTGACATGTGTGCCTGCATGTTACGAGTGGAATCGCTTCAACTCGCAACATTTAACCCCTTACCAAAGTCTGGGAGCAAGATGTATATGCGCGCGGCCATGATTTTCACTTACCGCCGCCCCCACCGGAAGTCATGTGCGTGAAAGCTAAAGTAAAGCTGTGATTAGCAGATAGGGCAGAGAGATTGGATTGCTGATCGCTATAGCCCCCTAGGGGGACTTGTAAAATAAAAAAAAAGGTAAAAAAAAGTTTTAAAAAATAAAAAAAACAAAACCCATAAAAGTTCAAATCACCCCCCTTTCACCCCATTGAAAATTAAAGGTTTAAAAAAAATATATAAACATATTTGGTATCGCTGCGTTCAGAAACGCCCGATCTATCAAAATATAAAATCAATTAATCTGATTGGTAAACGGCATAGTGGCAAAGACATTCCAAACGCCAGAATTACATTTTTTGGTCGCCGCAAGCAATAACAGGCGATTAAAACGTAGCATCTGCGCAAAAATGGTACCATTAAAAATGTCAGTTTGAGACGCAAAAAATAAGTCATCACTGAGCCATAGATCCCAAAAAATGAGAACGCTACGGGTTTTGGAAAATGACGCAAAACGTACGCCACTTTTATTGGACAAGCTTGTGATTTTTTTAACCCCTTAAATACAAGTAAACCTGTACATGTTTGGTGTCTACAAACTCGCACCGGCCTCAGGCATCATACCCACACATCAGTTTTACCATATAGTGAACACCGTGAATAAAACATCCCAAAAACTATTGTGCCATCACACTTTTTTTGCAGTTTTTCCACACTTGGAACTTTTTTGCTGTTTTCCAGTACGCTATATGGTAAAACTTTCTTTAAAAGTACAACTCGTCCGCAAAAAACAAGCCCTCATATGGCAAGATTGATGGAAAAATAAAAAAGTTACGGATCTCGGAAGAAGGGGAGCAAACAACAAAAACGCAAAAACTGAAAGTACCCGGGGGCTGAAGGGGTTAAAGGGGTTATCCGGTCTAAATCCACAAGTCTGCAGATGCCTTATGCGCATGCGCACTCTATGTGACCTTGTGAATCCTAACATCACATGCATTGTACGCTATGTGGATTCTCCGGTGTTAGCGCCCGAAACAACAGATAGGTGGCTGAGAGTATGCATAGTTCTGGATAGAATACAATGAAAGGGGCATGACCTAACTGATTACATTTGCATTGTGCGAGTCAACTATCAACTAGTAAGTTTCTGTCAGGGAATATGCATATTGCGTACTCGCGGCAACATGACCAACATTCCCAGTTCTGACACCAGTGAATAGAGTGAAAATAGAGTGACATCAGACTTGTGGATTTAGACCAGACAAACCCTTTAAGGATTTGCTGGGTTATCATGATAATCGCTTTAATTTTGTGTTATGAGAAATTAGTAGTCTTCAATCAAATTTGGGCAGCATTAACAATAGACACATCTATTCATAAACAGTTTTTTTTTTTAAGATTTTGTAGAATTGTAATGATAAAATTGTAATTGTACAATTGTGGCATATTTTTAACCTCTTATTTCCATTTTTTCGAACTGATTGCTTTATAAAGAAAAGGACAAAAAGACAACACTTGAAAAGTTTTACTATAAAGGCACCTTTATCACAAAGATGGAGTCTATTTTAAGGAGATTAAGTCAATGCTTCATTCTTTTAAATTGCACTTCACTTTGAAGTTCTTGCATCATTTTCCCTATTGTACGAAGGCAGCATGTCTAATTAGGCAATCATGTCTAGGAGGGGCATTTCTAGTGGGTAATGAAATGACAGAATGTGCCAAAAATGTAGTTGAATAAGAAAAAAAATTGGAAAACAGTTATATTTGTTACATATGAAGACATTTCAAAAGATTTAACATATTTCATAATTTTTCTTCAAAATCATTTAATTCAATATGAAAGATGATTCATTATGTTGAAAATGAAGATGCACAGCACTAATTAAAACAATACAATACAATAACTTACAGCACCATGGTTACCATCAATCAAAAACTTTTATTTAAAAGCAGCTATTTTCGAGTTGAAGGGAACATAGCTAGTGATGGGTGCAGATAACCGGGACCGGCAGGGCCAACCAGATTAAATAAAAAAAAACTATTTCGGACCCATAATTCATCCAGGATATCTGGGCGGATGCCAGTCCCCATATAAATCTATGGGGACCAGAATCTGGTGCTTTAAAATGGTGGTAAAAGGGATAAGGCGATTGAAGCAGGCGCACTATATTTACCGAGTCTCCACATGGCTCTAATGCTACTTCCGAGGTCACTCATTAACCTCATACATATGCACTGCTTCCCCTGCCCACCGGCCATCCTCATATCTCTGAATTGGTCAGACGTGCCCAACCCAGTCTGACAGCGTGTCTGACTGCAACCAGTCAGAGGTGCTATGTGTGCATCTCTATTGCTGTAAAATTAAATAAATAAAATTTTTTAGCTTAGTCTCCCCCATATTATGATGCCTAGCACAGATAAAGCATATGGGTACAAGCTGCAGCCCCCAGCCGTGCACTTAACCTGGCTGTGTATCAAAATAAGAGGGGATGCATGCACCTTTTTAAAAATTATTTAAGTCCCAACCAATTTTGATACCCAGCCATGATTTTATTATTATTATTATTATTATTATTATTATTATTATTATTATTATTATTTGTTATTATAGCGCCATCAATTCCATGGCGCTTTACATGTGAAAGGGGTGTACATAATAGGAACAACTACAATAATCATAAACAAAACAAGACATAGACAGGTACAGGAGGATAGAGGTCCCTGCCCGTGAGGGCTCACAGTCTACAAGGGATAGGTGAGGATACAGTAGGTTAGGTTAGAGCTGATTGTGCGGCGCTGTATCAGACTGAGGGTTACGGCAGGTTGTAGGCTTGTCGGAAGAGGTGGGTCTTCAGGTTCCTTTTGAAGCTTGTCAAGGTAGGCAAGAGTCTGATGTGTTGAGGCAGAGCATTCCAGAGTATGGGGGAGGCACGGGAGAAATCTTGGATGCGATGGTGGGAAGAGGAGATGAGAAGGGAGTAGAGAAGGAGATCTTGTGAGGATCGAAGGTTACGTGCAGGTAAGTACCGGGAGACTAGGTCACAGATGTAGGGAGGAGACAGGTTGTGGATGGCTTTGTATGTCATGGTTAGTGTTTTGAACTGGAGTCGTTGGGCAATGGGAAGCCAGTGAAGGGATTGGCAGAGAGGAGAGGTCACGGAGTAGCGGGGTGACAGGTGGATTAGCCGGGCAGCATAGTTTAGAATAGACTGTAGAGGTGGGAAACTATTAGAAGGGAGGCCACAGAGCAAGAGGTTGCAATATTCCAGGCGGGAGATAATAAGGACATGTTCTAGGGTTTTTGTAGCTTCTTGGAAAAGGAATGTACATATCCGGGAAATATTTTTGAGTTGGAGGCAGCAGGAGGTGAAGAGGGCTTGGATGTGTGGCTTGAAAGAGAGATCAGAGTCTAGGATTACTCCCAAGCAGCGAGCACGTGGCACTGGGGAAAATGAGCAGCCATTGACATTGATGGATATGTCAGGTGGGGGGGTTTGAGTGAGGATAAGGAAAGACAATGAATTCTGTTTTGTTCACTTTTAGGAATCGAGCAGAGAAAAAGGATGAGATAGCAGACAGACATTATGGGATTCTGGTTAGTAGGGAGGTGATGTCAGGTCCAGAGAGGTAGCTCTGCGTATCATCAGCATAGAGATGATACTGAAAGCCGTGGGACTCTATGAGCTGCCCCAGTCCGAAGGTGTAAATGGAGAACAGCAGGGGTCCAAAAACTGAACCTTGGGTGACCCCGACAGATAGGGGGAGAGATGAGGAAGTGGTGTGAGAGTGGGAGACGTTGATAGTTCAGTTGGTTAAGTATGAGGAGATCCAAGATAGCACCAAGTCTGTGATGCCCAGAGACAAGTGAATTTGTAGTAGAAGGGAGTGATCAACTGTGTCAAAGGCAGAGGACAGGTCCAGGAGGAGGAGGACAGAGTAGTATTGCTTGGCTTTTGCGGTTAGTAGGTCGTTAGTCACTTTGGTCAGGGCAGTTTCAGTGGAATGATGGGGTCAGAAGCCAGATTGTAATCGGTCAAAGAGAGAGCAGGAAGAGAGGTGTGAGTACAGTTCAAGATGGGCATGCTGTTCCAGTAGTTTTGAGGCATAGGGGAGAAGTGATATGGGGCGATAGTTTGACACAGAGGAAGGGCTAAGGGAGGGCTTTTTGAGGATGGGTGTGATTGAGGCATGTTTAAAGCATGAAGGGAATACACCAATTGTTAGTGATAGGTTGAAGAGATGGGTTAGGGTCGGGAGGAAAACTGTGGTGAGATTGGGTTTGAGGTGGGATGGGATGGGATGGGGTGGGATGGGAGTGGATCCTGAGTAAAGTGAGTGGCCTGGAAGCAGTCTACAGTTGCATGGAAACCGGTAAGTATAAAATACATGCTTTATTCTTATTTCCTTTCTTGGATGGCTGACCCAGATTGTTACCTGGGGTTCAGGGAGAAGTCCAGACAGGGTCGGTGATCAGGTTCTTTTGAAGCCGTGCAGATCTGGACTTTTATAGTCCAGGTCTGCCTATCACTAAATGTAACCCCAGATATGTGCTGTCCGGTCAAGCTGTGTGGTAGACTAGTAAGACAGGCATGTCCCTGGTGGCTTCTCCCTACCCTCTGCTGTAGAGTGGCAGGTATCCCCCTACACAAACATGCAGGGAGAGATTTGTCCCTCAAGGGAAGCTGGTGAAGGAAGGAGTTGCAGATTTTAGCTTCATACATTGCTAACATCTGAATAAGTAGATAGCTGATTGTGTCAGACTCCTACCAATCTTATATTGATGACCTTCCCTATGGATTGTAATAGGATTGGGATGTCTTTTAGCCACATTGTCCTCCGCAATATAAACAATTAGGTGTCAAGGTGTCAAGTCCCCCACTATTGGTCCACATTAGGGATGAGCGGCTTAATTTGCAGAGGATAAAATTTGAGTTGAATGTCCAGAAATTCCCGGTTTCATGTGAATTTGAACATTTTAAGATTCAAATCATGGTCCACAAAAGTAAAACTTGCTTCGCACCATTTCTCCCACTGCTGAAGCATTAAAGAGCAAGCAAATATCATTTTGCATTTCTGTGCAAACTTCCTCTTAATACCCTGAAGCTTTGATGGATTATCTTACCTTTTACAGTGGTGGTAGTCAGCACCTGGGCCATCAGATATCAGTAGTTCCCAGTAGAGCACAATTTGTGCGACAGTCATTTTCCATGTCTAGAGTCACTGGGTAAGTCTCTCTTCTGTAGAATTACGCTCTTATGGCCAGAGATGTCTTCTTTCTCCTGTAGAGAGTAGGCTGTAATGGTAAACAGGGTCATTTTTCTCTCCATGGTCTGTAGAATATAAGCTCTTATGGCCAGCGGGATCCTCTCTTTCTCACCTGTGATGTGTAAACTTTTATTATCATCGGGGTTCTGTCCCTCTTCTCTCCAACAAGTGTATTTTACAAGCAATTACAAATTTTCCAGTGTAGAAGTTTGCACAAATTTGTTCACCAGAAATCAAATTTTTGGTGAATATTTAGCCAAGTCAGCGAATTTGAATTTCAAAATATTTGCTCATCTCAAGTCCTCATCCATATAAATGCCTATATACATACAGTACATATATACATACAGTATATCACAAAAGCGAATACACCCCTCACCTTTTTGTAAATACTTTATTATATTTTACATGGGACAACAATGAAGGCATGAAACTTTCATACAATGTAATGTAGTCAGTACACAGCTTGTATATCAGAGTAAATTTAGTGGCCCTCTAAATAAGTCAAAACACAGCCATTAATGTCTGAACCACTGGCAAAAAAAAGTGAGTACACGCCTAAGTGAAAATAGACAAATCGTCCCCAATTAGCCATTTTCCCTCCCAAATGTAATATGACTCATTAGTGTTACAAGGTCTAAGGTGTGAGTGGCGAGCAGGTGTGTTACATTTGGTGTTATCGCTCACACACTCTCTCATACTGGTCATTGGAAGTTCAACATGTCATCTCATGCTAAAACATTTTCTGAGGATCTGAAAAAATAAATTGTTGTCTACATAAGGATGGATTATTCTATAAGAATATTGCCAACATCCTGAAACTAAGTTGCAGCATGGTGGCCAAGAAAATACAGGACAGGTTGACCAAAAAAATTGAGTGCACGTGCTCAGTATCATATACAGAGGTTGTCTTTTCAAAAGTGATTTATGAGTGCTGACAGCATTGCTGCAAAGGTTACAAGGGTGGGAGGGGGGCTCAGCCTGCCAGTGTTCAGACCATATGCAGCACACTGCATCAAATTGGTCTGAATGCTGTCATCCCAGAAGCAAGCATCTTCTAAAGATGATGCACAAGAAAGCCAAAAACAGTTTGCTGAAGAGTGAAGACAAGCAAATTAAGGTCATGGATTAATCACACCATATCTTGTGGTCTGATAAGACCAAGATAACCTTATTTGGTTCAGATGGTGTCAAGTGTGGGTGTCAACAACCAGATGAGGAGTACAAAAACAAGTGTGTCTTGCCTACAGTCAAGCATAGTGGTAAGAGTGTCAGAGATTGAGGCTGCATGAGTGCTGCCAGCTTGGGAGAGCTACAGTTCATTAAAGTATCCAATAATTCCAACTTGTACTGTGACATACTGAGTGTAACGGCAAGCCACCCACTAAGCAGGACCCCGAGGTACCCCGAGACCCTTTAATCCCTATACAGGGATCTGGAATTACTGCAGGGTCCCCGGGTTCACTGCCTATGGTAGGCTGCAGTCCAGAGATGGGATTGTTGACAGGCCGAGGTCAAACCGAGATGTCAGGCGAGGTACAAAACAGCAGGCAAGAGGGACATCAATAAACAAAGCTGAGTTTATGTGGGACATAAAGCAAGGTACACAGTACCAGGAAGGCTGGTACTGTGGCTCAAAGCAATACAAGACTATCTCTGGCAAGGAACCAGGGACACTGAAGTATATAAAAAGATGTGGTGCCTTCCCATAGGCTGAAGTAGGAGCTCATAATAGCTGGAGGGCACACACCCCTACAGTCAGTCAGCAGTACTGCAAGTTCCAGCCAGACCAAGCTTGGTGAATGTGTGGCGACTATGCCCACCATAGCCACTGGAACTGACCTCTCCCCCATCACCAGCACAGCCTGCAGTGTGAGCAGAGCAGCGCCCGGTGATCGGGGCAGACGTCACCGGAGCAGGTCCTGGATGAGACATGACAGTAGAGCGGCGCCTGGTGACCGGGCCAGACACCACCGGAGGCCCTGGTTTAGACATGACAGTAGAGCGGCGCCTGGTAACCAGGGCAGATGTCACCAGAGCAGGCCCTGGAGATGTGACACAGAGCATGATCCCCTCTCTTTGGATTCCAACATGATAACGACCACAAACACCTCGATGGCCACTGCCTTGCTAAAAAAAAACTGAGAATAAAGCTGCTGGACTGGCTAAGCATGTCTCCAAACCTTAATCTTATTAAGCATCTGTGGTGCATTTTCTAATGGAAGGTGGAGGAGTGTAAGTTCTCTAACATCCACCAGTTCCGTGATGTTGTCATGGAAGAGTGGAAGAGGATTCCAGTGGCTTCTGTAAAGTTCTAGTAAACTCTTTGTCCAAGAAAGTTAAGGCAGTGCTTGAAAATATTGGCGGCCACAGAAAATATTGACACTATGGCCATTTTCACCCAGGAGTGTACTTACTTTTGACATTCATGGCTATGTGTTCACTTAATTAGAGGGCACACCAAATTTACAATGTTATACAAGCTGTATACTGACTACTTTACACTTTATCAAAGTGTCATATCTTCAGTGTCATATCTTCAGTGTTGTCCCATGAAAGATATAATAAAATATTTAGAAAAATGTGAGGGGTGCATTTATATATACAACCTATACATATATGAATATATAAAATCCAAATATATAGCATAGCCTATGTGGGTGCTCGATCATTTAAGGTGAACTAACTCAGTAATAATTCCACAAATATCCAAAACAAGACTCCGTAGAGAGAACTGAAACATAGCTTGTATACATGAATAAAAAAGAATCCTTTTCTCTTTTTCGCCAACTAGATGTGCTGCTTTATATATACATACAGAGAGGGAGAGAGAGAAATAGTAAGTTTTGCTGCAAAGTGCATTGGAGCTGTAAGGAAACAGATAAGTGATATATTTTATGCATCAGCTGTGCATTAGTTTTTCCATGTGGGATATCATTAAATACTGAAAATCTTCAGTGTTTGTTTTATTCAATACAACACAGTTCTCGAGTCCATGAACTCAGAAAGTCTGATGCCAGAGAGTTGACATTTGGCATAACACTGCCATTGACAAAGTTGAAATGGCCACATGACACAAATGATTGTGCCTTTGTGTGAATAAGTACAGTAACACTGACTACATCTGTACTATCATTTATAAATACATCATGACAACAAATGAGCAGGACAAATCTCTTTACTGCTGACTTATTGATTGGAAGACTGAGGTAAAGAAAAGGCATGCTGCCTATGATCAATACTACTGGATAGCAGCACTCACAGGAGATGAATGGCTTCGGTAGCTTATATATAATCCACAAGAACCAGGAAAGGTTGATTCCAAAAGTGATACAATACATTGTACTGTGCTTGTATTCATATTGGAATAGATATGAAATGTAAAACCCATGTCCGCTGTGCGGGAAGTTATGTATATTTATACGATACAAGACATCTGATTTACACTATTAGGGAAACTATATAATACTATATTTTGGAATATCCATAGAATAATAGTAGTGGTTAAGGATTTTTAGGAACTTGTTGAATAGATGGTGGGCGCTACTGATCCTATCAGCATTTCGAGCCGGTGGGTGGGAGAAGCAGTGAATATGTATGAGGGATAATGAGCAGCCCCAGATGTACATCCATGGGAGCAGTTACAATCGCGGGAAGACTCAGTAAGTATGTCATGCTTTAACCCTTTTGCTTTCTTTTTTCCTATGATTTCCCATGACATGACTGTGATAGGGCCAGGGGTGTGTTTTGTGTAAATTAACAGTTACTGAACATTGCCGACTTTTGGGCAAAGTGCTCAGGTAGCCAAGCCTAAACCAAACTGGCCAAGGCTTGTACTGAATCTGAAATTTGCGAACGTGAACCGGATAGGTTGCTCATCTCTACATAAGACCCATACAAACACATATGTAAAAATCCCCCATCAATCAAAAATGTTAATATTGTCTTCTTATATATAAAAGAAACCTTTTAGTCCTCAGTAACCAAACTTAATGCCATGCTGTCATTGGAGTGGAGAATTTATGCCATACCCAGATATGGAGTAATATTACACCATGGCGTTAATTCATTAATATCAGCATTATTAACTTTGGTCGTGATGAGGGGCATACTGGAGTCAGAGGCACCTGATTCACTAAGATGCACATGTCTCCTAATGAATCAGGCGTGCCTGACAAGTGGCATGCACTTTTATGCATTTGGCCACAAATTTTACTTATTTTGAAAACTAGAGTAAGATTCCTGATGTAAGACATACATCAGTTCATTACGACTTTGATAGGTGGGCGTCGCTGTGCTGCCCCTGGTAGACCTCTCATGTCACAGTGGTGGGTCCATGTGGCAATGTGACCATACCGAGTGCGAGTGACAGGCTTTTGTAATGGGGGGGTACAAATAATATTAAAAAGGGAAAGAGAAAAATAAAATAAATAAACAAATAAAGAGTTTGTGATGCCAGTTGGGATGTTCAGCTTTGGCATAGCCAGGCACTGCTGGAGGTCCACAGGAGTTTGGTGGTGATGCACAGTGGCAGAGGGTTGTCCCCTTATCCCCCCCAACTAGTGCTGGTTCTTGTGAATGTTGAGGTAGGGATGACGTAGCAAAGAATAATTCAGCCATACAGGAAAGGAAGCTTTTACCTTTTACAGGAGCTCTGCAGAACTTTCCAGCACATTTCTCACAGCAATAACAATGATGGTTGTTCTTCCTGCCCTAATGAGAGTTTGGCTTCTCTGCTGTTTAGTGGTAGTATATTCTTCCTGCTACTACTTCCCTACCTGGGAATAGGTGTCTTGAAGTCCTAGGATTTTCAAGACAAAAAAAATCTGGATCTGTAATCCTTTCCAGTGAGCAGGCAACTCAAATCCTGAAGGTAAACTCACTATTTCTTTTTGAAGTTTCCAGACTCAAATGTGTCACTGTGCTCAAAGGCACTTCACTACTCCTTATTAAAAGGCTAACAGCAGTCTCTCAGTTTGCCACTGACCTTGAAAGTAATGGTGGCCTATGGACTAATACCCTGCCAATGTGTAGCTGGCCTCTCCAGAGGTTTTATCCTTAACCTCAGGACAGGGCCATCTACATATTACACTCCTCACTTTACCTCACACCGACTTCAAGTCCAACTGTCTACTCAATTTACCTCACACATAAGCTCCTCCCCTATATCCTTCTAGGGCACACACTCAAGCTATGTTATTATCTCAAGGGAACAGCCCCAGTAAGGGAGTGTAGGTGAATGTTTGTATGTGGTGAACAGCAGAGAAAAACGAATCTCATTAAAGTTGGCAATACATATTATACAGATTGAAATAGACATGTAGCTATTTGTGGCGACTAGGCACAGGGCACCACATTGCCATATCTTGTCATGCTCATGTCCCAAGAAAACAGTTGGAGAAATGCTCAAAGTCAAAAAATGTATGTGCACCTCCACATTGCTCATACTTTTTTGACCTTTCAAAGGATTTTACACCAGAATTCTGCATGTTTTTCTCTGATCAATTGAGGCCTATGTTTTATTGTGTTCGTGATCCAGGATATAACAGCTTACAGCAGCCATGCATGACAGCTGAGAGGTTTGGTCTATGGTCACCATACATTGAGAAATAAATAATGTTTGTTCTGGTTATCCCATATTTTTCCACCTTTGCGTATCCTTTGCCTGACATATTTTAAAGATGAAGTGAAGTGAATACGGTGCCTCTGTTTTTCTAAAACAGAAAAGCAGATAATAGTAAAATATTTTATCCAGGAAAACTATATTGTTTTAATACTGCCTCCCTCGGAACATACAGTTTATGTTTAGCTTTGTACAAATGACAGCAGATCGTATTTGTCACCTATTCTCTATATATTCATTTGTGCTCAACTGAACAAAAAATGAATCACAATACCATAATATTTAAGTAATAGATGTGATAATATATACAAAAGGGATGTAAAAAAAAGCAATGCATCAAATCTATTTGTACTCCTGCATATTTTCATTAACTATAATACCAATTGCATAGCAGTATTTATTATATTAATGTAATCTTTAAAAAAAGATCGAAGTAGCAGTGTACTATATCATTTTTTAATATATTTTTTCGTTGGCTAGGAATTAACTGAATGTAGCATAAGCTTTACCGCCTGAGGTTATCAACCTCTGTGTGTGTCTATCCATGGAGCCTACAGCATACTTAAAAGTCAGCATTGCAAGAAATGGTAACATAATCTCTAAAAGATATGAAACTGTTCATTTTTGTTTAAATTATGTAAAAAAATATATTTTTTTATCTCTCATGCCCATGTGCTCAGCTGTCTGTTGCTGTTAAGAAACCTAAATGCATGAGTGAAAAAAATATTCTATAGGATAACAAATGAGTTAAGTTGGTGCCTGGCTTGTGCTAATTAAATTAAGATAAGAAATTCCTTCTCTATGTTATAAGAAATGACTATAATCCGCATAAATATATATATATTTTATTATGGAAGTATAAAATCATAGACATTTAACATAAAAAAAGTGTTTTTTTGAATGCCATATTGATGCCTAACTAAAAGACACAATCGTGCCACCATGATAGTCTCTCTAAGAGTGCGAGGGCTGTAAAAGAGGCTGCTCTATAACTCTGTGAGACATTTGAGTCATTCATTTCTTCATAAAGGATCATTTTTCCTAAAATTAAGAGAGACAATAAGAAACTAATTATTTTAGAATATCTTTGTGGCAAAACGGTCTTTCCAGTACTATGATCAGACCATTGTGGGTCTATCACCCCACACCCCTATCCATCAGCTGTTACAAGCTCAGGCAATGTAAATGGTACATGGAGCAGAACACGATGACGCTGTTTAGTGGCCATTTCATTTGAATAGGAGTTAATGTATGGTATTTAGGAGTGTGACAAAGCTGTGATGGACACTATATATACTATTTATATCTGGATGCAACTGGATACACATTTTCCTAAAGATAAGCATTCTTGGAGCTATGGGATGGCTTAGAGGCATAGAATATTCCTCCAGAGTGGTCTAAGAAAATATCATGGTTAATGCATTTTCACTTGGATTGTCTATATCAGGGGAAAAGAAATTAATTTTCTTTAGGGATCACAATAGAATGCGTGACTGTTGTGAAGGGCCTATACAATACGATGAAATTAATTCTGTGGAATATTAACTTTAACATATTATTTTAGATGAATATTAATCTTATTGCTTATTATTGAGTGCATCAAAACCATATAATTTGTTGATTTTTAGGAAGTTTGCAAAAAGCAGTAAATCATCCTGTCCATGCTATTCAGCTCTTGTACCATGATCAACAACTCCCATCAAAGCAGTATGATGTTCCTATAGCCTCCCCACACAGAGTGATGGCCTCATATCTCACCACACAGTACATTGGACTCCACAGCCCACAGCCCCCATATATAGCATGAGGCCCCTACAGCCTTCCAATATAGTATGAGGGCCCCAACTGCCTTGTACACATTAGTTAGTAATTTGAGTGTTTAATAGATACCTACCCATTATTAACTCCTGGACTTGATGCCAGCCATCAACTGACAGCTGACATCAGGCCTCATAAATATTACCCCTACTGCTATACGCAAAAGCACTGTAACGCCTGCCTGGATCCACAGACTCAGATGGGCTGTAACGGGGAGGCTAGAGGGAAGCCACTCACCAAGTAGGACCCCCAGAACCCTGAAACCCTTTAACCCCTATACAGGGATTTGGAATTACACAGGGAACTGGAGATCACTACCTGTGGAAGGCTGCAGTCCGATGAGAGTAGTAGTCAGGCCAGGAATAGCGGAACAGGGACAGAATCGGCAGGCAGTGACGTAGTCAGCAAACGTAGCAGAGGTGAGATCCGGGTCGGGCAGCAAGGTACAAAAACAGTAGGCAGAAGAGTAGTCAAAACACGCAGAAGTCAACACCGGAATCACCAACAGAATAGGACGTAACAGGAGCCAGGAAAATCAAAACTATATCTGGCAGTAATCATGTGGCAGGAGGGGAAATTAGAAGGGTGTGGTGTCTTCCCATTGGCTGTAGCTGAACGCTGGCAACTTCAGCTGGAAGACACATGCCACCCACAGTCAGCCAGCGGTACTACAGATCCCAAGCTAACCCAGCCCATGTGGATGATCAGAACCTGCGCCCACTGGTGCCGCTGGCGTCGACTTCTCTCCCATCACCAGCACCATCCACGGCAGGAACACGGCGTCGCCTGGCGATCGGAGCAGAAGTCGCTGGAGCAGACTCCGGCGGTGACATAACAAGCACCAGCACAATAGGGGGAAAAGCCAGGTAAAGCACCATAATTGGTGCATCTAATGAATGCTCCACTTCCTGGGCAGCTGTAGGCTACCATTTTCAGGCTGGGAGGGACCAAATTAACATGGGCCTTCCTACCCTTATAATACCAGTCCACAGCTGTCTGCTTTACCTTGGTTGGTTGTCAAAAATAGGACGAAGCCCACATCTTTTTTTTAAATTATTTATTTCGATAGTTTATAAACACTGTGTGTGATTGCCCTTATTTTTGATAACCAGACAAGGTAAAGCAGGCAGCTGAGGGTTGCATCCCACAAGTGTTTGCTTTACCTGCACTGGGTATCAAAAATAGGTGGTACCTCTTGTCTTTTTTTAATAAATGTATAATCTATTTATATTTGTTTGCAAGGCAATTGACCTCTGTTTTATTTCCTTTGTGGCCCCCTAGCCCTTATTATGACCATTCTGGAGTCATTTTACAGCGCACAAGTTTGAGTCACAATTTACTTATATGGGGTTCGGTATCCACTGTCAAGTTCGGCTCAAGTCTGGGTCCCAATATGAACTTTTATTTAAAGCCGGGTTAAACCTGACAAACTCAAACTTCCACAGGTTTGCTTATCTTTACTGTATTCTTTTACTGCTGCACTCTTCTACAGTAGCCTTCACTACCCTCATTGGAGAGCTTATTTGAAATTAGATTTACAATATTGAACTAAACATTTCTGACTTTCTTATGAACCTAGTAGTTAAAAAAGCTGAGCATTTCCAATGCAACCTTTTCTAATCATTTTCTACTTGTCCCCTGAAACTTTATACAGTAGCTTCCTTTTGGTTGGTTGCATTAGGCAAAACAAACATCTCAATGACTGATTCAGTGTTGCTACATTTGGTATTAGATTGTGTTCATAGTTGTTATTGTCATGATTAAGAATTTAATTAAAAGACACTAAAATGTATTAACATTCGAAATTAAAAAAAAACTCTTCAATTAAATATAGGGCGGCTATCCATTTACTAGACAGCTTACCAATATTGAAAAATAAAAATGAACACATGCCTAGATCTGCAATTAAAATACTACTAGGCTGGAATTACATTGTGCCAGGATATAAATGCCTTCTTTAATAGATTTTTGTTGATTAGCAAGTCAGCGTGAGGTGGTGCTAATGTAGCCAGGGAAAATAGTAGCTGTTTCGCTGTATGCTGCTTGATTTTGGGCAGTCAACCTTTGGATGAGAAAGCATCCAAGCTCACATCTACATTCCAGAGAGCCAGCAGTAATTCAACTTCAATCTTTTGATCAGTTACCTTGGGGGATTTTACGCTCATCTGCTGCTATAGTAAACAATGTTAGACAGACACTGTTTGGCAAATCAATGTTTCTTTTTACCTCATTTTTTAAAATTGGTTTATTTCTACTGCTGTTGCATTAAGTATATAAAACATACTTGATTGATATATTGTTTATTTTGCACAAATTAGGTTTATTTTTTCTACTATTTTCATTTGCTTACTTTGTACATGACAGAACATCTAGCTGATTAAATTGATCATAATTGCTATTATTGGAACCAACAGGGTTATTACAACTGCTGTGGACCATTGCAACTATGGAATCTAAGCTTTTTCTTAAAGAAAATTTAATTGAATCTCAATGCGCTGTTTTTAGGAACTACAGTCAGACATGGGTCAAAATCTTTACAATGCCACTCGCCTTGATCTTGATGTGTCTTGTGAAATGGTCAACCACTTCTCCGTTCATTATAACTGAAGGCAGTGCATGTAGCAATGATGCTTCCCATAGAAGCTACCCATGAGCCTGATAGATTTGTATGCCAATATTTAAGATGCCATAACACCTCTGCTATATGTAGATATCAAAGACTCTTTTCTCCAAGAGAAAAGCTAAGTAAAGTAAGTAAGTAAGTAAGTAAAGCAAGCTAAGTAAATTACATAACATACAATTCTGCATCTGAAAGTAAGACCTACCCTGAAAATAAGCCCTAGCAGGAATTTTCAACATTTTCAATACAGTGTGAGTTTTATCAGCAGGTGATTAACACTTTCAGACTAGTTGCACTTAGGGTACCGTCACACTTTAGCAACGCAGCAGCGATCCCACCAGCGATCTGACCTGGTCAGGATCGCTGCTGTGTTGCTACATGGTCGCTGGTGAGCTGTCAAACAGGCAGATCTCACCAGCGACCAGTGACCAGCCCCCAGCCAGCAGCGACGTGCAAGTGACGCTGCGCTTGCACGGAGCCGGCGTATGAAAGCTGCGGACACTGGTAACTAAGGTAAACATCGGGTATGGTTACCCGATGTTTACCTTAGTTACCAGCGCACACCGCTTAGTTTAGCGTGTGCAGGGAGCAGGAGCCGGCAATGGCAGCGTGAGAGCTGCGGAGGCTGGTAACGAAGGTAAATATCGGGTAACCACCTTGGTTACCCGATGTTTACCTTGGTTACAGCTTACCACAGGCTGTCAGACGCCGGCTCCTGCACATTCAGGATTGTTGCTCTCTTGCTGTCACACACAGCGATGTGTGCTTATCAGCGGGAGAGCAACAATAAAAAAACGAACCAGGGCTGTGTGTAACGAGCAGCGATCTCACAGCAGGGGCCAGATCGCTGCTCAGTGTCACACACAGCGAGATCGCTAATGAGGTCACTGCTGCGTCACAAAAACCGTGACTCAGCAGCGATCTCAGCAGCGATCTCGCTGTGTGTGAAGTACCCCTTAGGTCCATCTTGCCTCTAGCACTGATAAGCAGCTCGCTGTCAATAGATTTCTGAGCTCTGCCACATGCTACAACTAAAAGCTCTGTTTTTGCAACAACTGCTGCTCTCAGTAAATTAAGTGATACATCACTGCAATCAGGGTTTCTTTTCTTATATTATACTGCTCTCAGATGAGTTAGTGAAAACCTGGTGACAGATTCAATTTCAGACATGCAAATCATAGTCTCATGTACAAATATATACTGTGTTTCCCCAAAAATAAGCCCTAGAAAGAATATTCTGCCTTTTGAGAGTAAGGCTTAAACATAAGACCTACCCCGAAAATAAGCGCTAGTTGCTGTTCAATAATTAAGTGTCCATGAATACTTCAGGACACTTCATTATAGAAAGCAGAGATCCTTAAAAGAGAAAAGAAAGAAGACAGAAGACCCCACAATGATACTCACCAGATGCCGGACAGGAGGACCTGCAGTGGAGCGCACACCCACACACATCAGATTGTGCACACACATCAGATCTGACACACACACTCACCACATATGGCGATACAGATTGCTCAGACTGGCAGGAGAACCTGGGACGCAATGCAGTGGAGTGCGAGGACCTGCGGTGGAATGCATGGAAAAGCTGAGGTGGAATGCATTGATGCATTCCACTGCAGGTCTTCATATTCCCCTGCAAGTTGGAAGCAATTGGTATTGCCGGATGTGGTAAGTGTGTGTGTGTGATTTTGTGTGCTATCTGATGTATGTGCGTATGTGTATGAGTATGTGTGTGCAATCTGATGTATGTGAGTGTCAGCCAGACGCCGGGAGGACCGTGTGGCGCATACCTGCTGAGAGAACTTGCTGAAGATCACAGGAGCGATGCAGATGTCCGATATCTGGTAAGTATGGATATCCTGGGAAGAGGGATCTGCTTTTTTTGAGGGTACACTTACTCCCAAACTGTTTTTCCCCGAGAATAAGCCCTACCCGGAAAATAAGCCCTAGAGTATTTTTAGGATCAAATAATAATAAAAGACAGTGTCTTATTTTCAGGGAAACATGGTAGCATGCTATAATATAATATTCCATTACTGAAATATTTTACTTAGAGTTATATTACCAGAAAAAAAAGTCTTCATATTAAAGACAATTTCTTCTATTGCATCAGATCTGATTCCATTATATGGCAATAATGAGGATAATATCACATTTTACCTTTTTTTTCTTGAAAGGGCTACAGGTAAACCTAATGAGTTTTGAAAACGAGATTTGAAAATGAAACATTACTGACAAATTTGGTATTTTGTAAGTATTACTGTGTGTTTTCATACTTGGTTTAGCATTTTTATGCATCTATAGAAAAGATACACAGCTGTTTATTTTTTTCTATTTTTTGGGCTGACTAAAAAGGCGTCTGAGACTAATGTTTTCATCATGCATAGCTTAGCACAAAATCAGAAGATTCAGATATTTATACCCAAAAAAGGACTTTAGAATAGCTGAAGTGAGAAATATAATTGTCGAACCAGAGAAAAATTAAAAACAAAACCTACAAAATGACTATAGACAACATAAAAAAATGCCAACCATTATCTTGGTTTCAAGATCCTCTACCTGAACTACATGAAAAGAGCTCTACCTAAAGAGGAGCTTTCACCAAATTTTTCACGGTGAACCAGACACAGGATGAAATTGTTTCTGAACAGTGGAATAAAATATTTTTATATTTAAACTTCGTCACTTCGTTGTAGAGACATTAGCAAAGAATTTTGGCATCTAATGAGTTAAAAAGTTAACTAAACAGGTTCCAAATTCTGTGGTTGTTAATATCTTTGCAAGAGAGAGACAAATATATATATATATACACATCTGTATATCTGTATATATACAGTTGTACTCAAAAGTTTACATACCTTGGCAAACTTTTTGCTTTCTTGGCCTCTTTCCAGGGAACATGACTGATAATATCTTTTTTCCACTCATGGGTAGTGGCTAGGTGAGGCCATTTATTGTCAAACTACTGTGTTTTCATATTCTCTGAAAAAGGACAAGAAAGCAAACAATCTGCCGGGGTATGTAAACTTTTGAGCACAGTGTGTATATACAGTACAGACCAAAAGTTTGGACACACCTTCTCATTCAAAGAGTTTTCTTTTTTTTCAGGACTCTGAAAATTGTAGATTCACATTGAAGGCATCAAAACTATGAATTAAATCATGTGGAATGAAATACTTAAAAAAAAAGTGTGAAACAACTGAAAATATGTCTTATATTCTAGGTTCTTCAAAGTAGCCATCTTTTGCTTTCATTAGCACTTTGCACACTCTTGACATTCTCTTGATGAGCTTCAAGAGGTAGTCATCGGAAATGGTTTTCCAACAGTCTTGAAGGAGTTCCCAGAGATGCTTAGCACTTGTTGGCCCTTTTGCCTTCACTCTGCGGTCCAACTCACCCCAAACCATCTCGATTGGGTTCAGGTCTGGTGACTGTGGAGACCAGGTCATCTGGCATAGCACCCCATCACTCTCCTTCTTAGTCAAATAGCCCTTACACAGCCTGGAGGTGTGTTTTTTTGGTCATTGTCCTGTTGAAAAATAAATGATAGTACAACTAAACGCAAACCGGATGGAATAGCACGCCGCTGCAAGATGCTGTGGTAGACATGCTGGTTCTGTATGCCTTCAATTTTGAATAAATCCCCAACAGTGTCACCAGCAAAGCACCATCACACCTCCTCCTCCATGCTTCACGGTGGGAACCAGCCATGTAGAGTCCTTCCGTTCACCTTTTCTACAAAGACACGGTGGTTGGATCCAAAGATCTCAAATTTGGACTCATCAGACCAAAGCACAGATTTCCACTGGTCTAATCTCCATTCCTTGTGTTCTTTAGCCCAAACATGTCTCGTCTGCTTGTTGCCTTTACTTAGCAGTGGTTTCCTAGCAGTTATTTTACCATGAAGGCCTGCTGCACAAAGTCTCCTCTTAACAGTTGTTCTAGAGATGACAAGGTGTGCCCAAACGTTTGGTCTGTACTATATATATATATATATATATATATATATATATATACAGGGTGGTCCATAAGTATAGATACACCCTGATAAAATGGAAGTGGTTGCTGATATCACCTTACTGTTTGTGGCATATTAGTACATGGGAGGGTGACGCCTATGGAGGCCATCTGCAATGCCGCTATTTTGAATTCAACTTTAATTTTTTCAATGGGAAGGGGGTCATGTGAAATGTCAAACACATAGAGAATTGAACAAGAAAAACAATAGTGTGCTCCTTCTTTCTTACTGTAGAATTATTCATTATCTCGTTATTGACACATTTGTGACATGTAACAAAGACAGTAACCCACTAAAGGATGTGATCAAAGTGCTGCCCATTGTGTTCAATTACCAACACAATTCTCTTCTCCCACTCTTGACACACTGGGAGCAATACTGCAAAAGAAATGCTACCACAGGCCTCCTGCATCCGTTGTTTTAGGTGCCCCACATCCTGGATCCTGGATTGTGAAAACTTCACAATAGACCTCAAGCAGCTTGGATTGTGGCCTCTCCACTCTTCCTCCAGACTCTGAGACCTTGATTTCCAAATGAAATGCAAAATTTACTTTCATCTGAAAACAACACCTTGGACCACTGAGCAACAGTCCAGTTCCTTTTCTCCTTGGCCCAGGTAAGACGCTTTTGGCGTTTTTTATCGGTCATGAGTGGCTTGACACAAGGAATATGACAGTTGTAGCCCATGTCCTGGATACATTTGTGTGTGGTGGCTTCTGAAGCACTAACTCCAGCAGTAGTCCACTCCTTGTGAATTACCCCCAAATTTTTGAATGGCCTTTTGTTAACAATCCTATCAAGACTGTGGTTATCCCAGTTGCTTGTGCACCTTTTTCTACCACTCTTTTTTCTTCCAGGGACTTTTCATTAATAGGTTTGCATACAGCACTCAGTGAACAGCCAGCTTCTTTAACAATGACCTTTTGTGGCTTACTCTCCTTGTGGAGTGTGTCAATGACTGCCTTCTGGACATCTGTCAAGTCAGTAGTCTTCCCAAAGATTGTGTATCCTACTGAACCAGACTAAGGGACTATTTTAAACGCTTAGGAAGCCTTTGCAGCTGTTTTGTGGCAATTATTCTAATTTTCTGAGATAATGACTTTTGGTTTTTCATTGGCTGTAAGCCATAATCAACATTAACAAAAATAAAAACTTGAAATAGATCATTCCGTGTGTAATGACTATATATAATATGTGCTTCCCTTTTTGTATTGAATTACTGAAATCAATTAACTTTTTTGATAATATTCTAATTTATTGAGATGCACTTCTATGTAGCAATCACTTAGTCCACTTAGCTAGTCTTACTAGATCATGCCCAGTAATTAGAATTCAGTTATTATTTTATAATAAAATTGACTGAATATAATGTAATAGCCTGCAGTATTGACTTATGCAATGGCAAAACAGTGTCTGCACTGTGTCCACTTGCACAAACACTACCCTATAATCTATTATATTGTGATTAGGATTGTACTCAAAGGTATAGATCTATTGAAACTTGGAGCAACCTCCTCAACATGTTTCACCCAGATATAGGCTTTATCAGGGATAGGATGATAGCCTAATGAAGCCTGTATCAGGGAGGACATGTTAGGGATCTTTTAGGTGTATTTTCTCTGAAAGTCTAGAGCATACAGACATGTATACACACAATAGAGACTTGTCAATCATCTGAAGTTGGGCAGAGAGAAATTGGACTCATTCTTCAAACTATGTTTTCTCAGAAATGCTGGGACATTTTAGATACAAAAATATACCTAGTGGCATTTGCGGTTTATGCAGCACATATCAGATGGCAGGTTCGTTTTAAATGATAATACCTAATTCTGGAGTCCACACTCTTTATCTCACAATAGATTTCCCAATCTGGACACAATGCAAAAGTGGCAATAACATTACAATAAACAACACACTAGATTATGCTGAATGGCTCTTAAGTCCACCAGTGAGACATTTACACATGAGTTGCCCTATCAACATCCCCTTGTACACTTTTCTTCCAAGGTGGAATTGCAATCAGAGGTCAGGACAGTAGACTGCTAGATTGTAAGATTATCTAACATGTGTAGTATAGTATGTGCTAGTCCAGGACTGCTCACTAGGTCCAGGTAGGCTGCAGGGAAAGGGGTTAAAATTTGGTTTCTGGGTCACATTTTGACAACCTTGGACTAAAATATTTTATGCTATTAAAATGCTTTTTAAATAAAGTATACAGCTCATAAAAGTATGCTTCTTGCTATTTCACTGACATTTTTATTATCTTTTTCACTGGTGTTGCACATGTTTTTTTTTTTTTTAATCTCCACTGAATATATTCCTATATTACTGTTTATACATTTTTAGACTTATTTATGATAATAAGGTCCTTGCGCACTGTACCAAAGTGTTTTATACCTGCAGATTTAGACTATATGTTGTATCAACTGAATATAGAAACACATTTATGGATTACTTGTACAATCACTGATATCATATTTCTAGTTTTAATGCATATAACAATAACATTGTACGATATTTATCAACTCCACTTTCAGCAGTCATATGAGGCTTTATACAGGTAAATGACCTTACTGTTGTAAGCTTTCGTTCTGTTTTTTTTATAAAAAGCTAACCTTAGGAACACACAACTCTATAAACAGGATATATAAACAGAACGTTAGTAATGGATTCAGTGACATTAATTTCAGTAACTATAACATTACTTTACAATTATAGTAAATATTATAATTAGAGATGATCGAATACCTCAAGTATTCAGCTTTGCGTAAATTCTACGAATAACTCGCCGCTATGCGAATATTCGATACGCAATGTAAGTCTATAGGAAGCCCGAATAGTTCTGAATAGTTATTATTCGGGTTTCCCATAGACTTACATTGCGCATCGAGTATTCGCGAATAGTCGAATAGCAGCGCCTTATTCGGAAAATATTCGCGAAGCCGAATATTTGGGGTATTCGATCATCCCTAACTATAATGTTTCGTATTTTCTAAATTGCTACTTTTAATATTTTGTGTTTCCTTAATATTCTGTACATGAAAATTGTGACATTTTGTGGTTTCTTTCAACCTAAGTTCTCTTTCTTATAGCTCAGGCCATATTCAAGAGTCACATTTTGGTCAATATTTTACATCTGCATTTGTACACAAAATCAAGAGCGGAACAATAATTTAGATGTCAGTTTTGTTTTGATGTCTGTGAAAATATTGGACAGTACCCTATTGCTATCCGTATGTTGTCCATTTTTCAAGGACTGCTTGATATAAAAATCTTGAAATCCTGTAGAAGATTTTTTTTCATATGAGAAAAAAATTAGAAAACGTTGACCAAACTCTTGACTTGAAGAAACCAACACACTGACCAAACTCTAATGACACTCAGATCAAAAATACTTATTTTGTGTGCGAGAAAAATCATGGATGTTTCGGCAGTACAGTAAAATATGAAAGTGGGGATAAGAACAAATCATTGAAGTTTTAGCATTTAGGCACAACTCAGAGTTGAACCTAAATATGGTGACATTTGGCGTTTTCCAGCTAGTCTATCCTAGCTAAAAGGAAATGGACGGAGTCGTCGAGTTCATGACGAGCTGTGGTATTCCGTAATGCTGAAACTAATCTTTAATTGTATTGTCTGTGTGTCAATATTATGGCTGATTTGCTGTCACATCTTGCTTTTGTAATGCAGCATGTGATACTGCATAGAACAATCTTATGAAATTTTAGGGCATAGTATAGGCCCTATATACCGTGCCTTGAAAAGAAAATAGATTGATCCAGCTCACCTGCTCCGTGGAGACCATTAGGTTTTGGACCGTGCACGGAAGATAAACGTCAGCAAGGCTTGAGGCTGAGAGTCCAAAGAAATTCCAGCAATCCAGTCCAAAAAATGCTATATATAAAAATACAAACTTTATTTATGAATCATGTTAAAAAGTCCATATAGGGTCAACACCAGCCCACAAAGAGGATGCGATTCGAATGTGTTGTTCTTAATCTGTCTCTAACTCATCTGAAATGAAGGACTCATTAAAAGGACTTAGACCCGGACATAGAATCACAAAAGGAAGGAGGGTATAGCATGCAAATTGAATCTCATTAACCCCATAAGAACCAAAACACAGGAATAAAACAAAACAAAAAGGTTCAAAAAATGACAAAAAAAAACCTTTTTACATCAGGAGAAAATATAGAATACATTGAATTCAAAGAATAGATTTCCCAATATATGAGTCCCAAATATAAATGTATGACAAGATATAGATGTTAGTAAGCATATAATGTAACATATCATTTATCATGTTCATACCTAAAGGGAACCGAGTTCCCATTAGAAAAAATCCATTTAACCTCCTTTTGGAGCACAAGCTCCTTCAGATTTCCACCCCTTTTAGGCAATCTCACTTTTTCTATTGCATTAACCTGCTTGCTGTTCAAATTACCCGCATGGGGTTTTTTTTGGAAATGTTGTGAGGCTCCTGATAAACTTCTCGTCGTAATGTAGTTGGCATCGTATGCATGTTCCGACATCCTCTTTCTCAGGGGACGTGACGTGCTGCCGATGTACTGTAAATGACATGTTGTACAAGAGATCAAATAGATTACATAATCTGTGCCACCATTGATCATTGAATTCATTACACACACAGAAATATAAAACTATTTTTGGGGATTTGATGCTATGTCAACACAACATAGCAAGTATTTGTGAAGTATATTTTCTAAATATTTTAAAAATATAAATCTGAAAATTGTGACGCACATTTATATTTTGCCCCTCTGAGCAAATACTAGGACCACCTTAGGCTGAAATTACTATTTCAAGTCTTTTTCGTGGAAGCTTCTTCCAGTTTTTGAAATCTTCGGGTCTGAAATTCTTTCCATTTTTCTTCTTTCCAAAACATGCTCAGAGAAACCTAAGAAAAAGACAAAACTTTTAGCATGCCTCATGCTATTTATACCATACGATGTTATATAATAGTTATTTTTACTTTGTATAGTTGAAAAAACATTGCAAATGGTTGGGCTTCATTGTCATAGAAAATGCCCTTGAATTTGGTTGTAATTTTCAACAATAAACTGTCTTTCTTCACTTGCATCATATTTATTGTTGTCACTGTTGGAAAAGGTGTTGTGGCCTTGCTAGGTAAGACCCTATTTATGAATGTACCCTATTGTTCACATAAGCAGGGTCATACATAGACATCATGAAGCTCCATAGTTGAAGTTCTAATTGAGCCCCCTCCCCCAAAAAAAGAAAACATAATTTTTCACTGGGTCAGAGAAGAGCATATTTCACAACTGCAAAGTAATTTTCCTCCTGCTTTAGCCCCTAGAATCCCCTTTCATTCACCAATAAAGAGTGATATCAACAAAAGTGCTGCACAAACGCTGTAAGATATGGGGAGTCCACACAAAACTTCAAATTGTGTATAAATACTAGCATAGCAAATAGCCCTCAAACAGCCCACCTTAAAGTATAAAGGCTCCCTTATAGCCCTCTAAATAGTATAATGGGCCCCCATAGCCCTCCATATACAATAAAGCACACCCCATAGTACTCAATATAATATAATTTACAATTGCCAAAGGCAACTAAACCCCTATACTAAAGACTATAAAATATAACTTAACTTTTAATTCATATATTAAATAATGAAGTGCTAATAATATTAAAACCGCACAGTATGGGACTATTATTGCTAATAGCACAATTACATTCCTTATCTTATTAATCCCTATGGATGAGACACCGTGTGTCTATAACATTCACCATAGAGTTCAGTAGCTGTATTCCCTATACTGGCTGTTTAAAACCTAAGACTCATGCCTTCCGAACATGTTTCACCTTTATAGGCATCATCAGGGGGAATGAGGCTCAAATGAGTCAAACAGACCAAAAAAATCCCCTTATAAGCCCTCTGTTTGTGATGTCATACGGCAAATGGGAGAGCTTTTTAGTATGTGGCAATCAGAATTATTTCAGACTACAGTGGTAAGTAAATACCAATGGCATACAGACCTATCGGTCCGTCCTTATATCGTAACCTATGATTAGTCAAGCTCAGAATCAATCACAGAACTACAGCCAGCTCACTCTGATACCATCCAATGGGTTACATATATTCCAGCCCAATCCCTGAAAATGTTTCATGATGTCATACCTTCACTGCCTATTAGTGCAGGTTCTGCTTTCACCCAATAGGTATCATATATTCCAGCCCAATCACTGAAAATATTTCATGTTGTCATACCTTAATTGTCAGTGTTGGTCCTGCTTTCACCCAGGCTTGCTCATTTGCTATCAGAGAAGGACCTGTGAGCAGAGCTACCATGTATGTCAGCAACCACTAGCAATCATAACCAGAATCCTCATCTACCAGGCATAAGCATCTGATCTTAGGGCTAGATGCTACTGCGCATGTCACTTGACTCAGTTTATTTGAGGTCAGGATTCCATTGTGCCTGCAGGACAATACCTCATAGCCTTCCAAATTAAAAAAAGAATAATACCTCATAATCCCCCATATAAAATAATGCACCCAATAGTTCTCCATATGGAAGAATGCGCACCTTATCATAGTCCTCCATGTAATATAATGCATGTCCCATAGTCCTCCATATTGAATAATCCACACCCCATAGTCCTTCATTCAAAATAATGCACCAGCATAGTCCTCCATATAAAATAATGCACATCCCATAGTCATCCATATAGTATTATGGCAACCAGGTATACACATTGTACTCATTGAAAAACTAACAATAACTAATTGCCATCATTCCCTCACAGCTCGAGTCTTCATGGCGAGCATTCTGTAGCTATGCTCATCTCAGCCCAGCGAATGCACTGTACTGATGTTATCATGCCGGAGAAGGTAGTTGATGGAGGAGGGAGTGTCAGTAGATAATTACCTCTTTCATCATTGCTTTCAACTGTATCGACATTCTGGATCCCAATACAGTTGCATGGGCAGGGGAAGCACAGTGCCTGCAATGGAACTGGGCCTCTTCAGCTCATGGGCTTCATAGCAACCATGTGGTCTGCTGCCATTGGTGGTATGCCACTCTACATGAGATATTTAATAGATTTAGCTTTTGGGACTAGTCTTGTCAGCTTGCTTAGGGATCATGAGATTTTAAGCAATAATTTGGTAGCTGGTGTCTTCGTGGTGAGCGTTCTACAGCTCTGCTTATCTCAGCACAGCGGCCACGATGTAGTGACATCATTGCGCTTGCTGCACTGACATGTCAGATAGCAAGGGAGATTGATGGAGGAGGGCGTATCAGCAATCACTCTCTCTTTTATCATTGCTTTCAACAGTATCGGAATCCTGGATGATGATATGGTTGATGGGGAAGGGGGAACTTGTTGCCGATGCTCACACTGGCACTGGGGCCCCCTTGACTCACAAGCTTCATTTGCAAAATGCCACTGCACATGAGATATTTCATGAGTTTAGTCTTTGTGGCTTCTTCTTATTCTCGGCTTGCCAAGCAATCACCAGATTTTAAGCAAGAATTCAGTAGTATTGTATTTCTAAAGAAAACAGCTTGTATCTTTTTTTGCCGAAACGGAATGCGTTCAAATCTCAATTGAACGACAACATGGAATACGTCTGATAATAATATTCACTGAATCATTAGGTAAACCTATAATACTTCTGAGAAGTGCTAATTTTTTTAACTGTAGCATTTAATTTAAAAAAAACAAAAAAGTTAAGGATGCTATTTACTGTCAATATTTTTTTCTTCTGTGCAAAAGCAAAATTTTAAATGTTAACAGGAAATTTCCAATGGTTACATTAAAGAACTAACAGCAGGATATTTTCTTCTGAATAACGTGATAGGAAAACAGCATTCCGCACATTAATGGAATGAATTAACTGATTAGCTGCCACTGAGGTTAATTTATTTTTAATGAAGATTTCTTTAACTAGTGAATTACTTGTTAAAACCCTAATTGAAGTTCATTTTCCAATTTTCCGCTACATATAATCTTACTGTCAAGTAAATGCAATGGAAATATTTTCATTCTGTGAAAAGGCTTTTTACTGTTCTAAGAAAGTATATTGAACTCACTTTTATTAGGTATATTTTGTATTCCCTCATATAGCACGACTCCAGTGTTTTTGTTTTTATTTTTTATTTCAGAGCTGAATTAATGGTACTAATGTAGGGTTCCTGTACTTATTCTTATATTCACCACCCACTGTCATCATCCTTTCCTGGCGCCACTTCAGTCCCACACCACTATTTTGTGATCACAAGTTCGGACTGACTGTAAGTCAAAGATTGTGGTCTCAAGTCCTCAGTGGAAGTCTATGAGAGCCACATTCTGGCTGTCATAGACTGAGATTGAGTTTTGACTTCCGCATCGCTCAGCAAACAAAGGAGCATCACAAACTTTTGGGTACAAACTTGAGCGATGCCAATAACAGATGAAGACGGTGGCTGGTAAGTAGGAAACTAATGCAGGGATCGTACATTTGTGGCACCAAATCAGCTCTTATTTAATTAAAAAAATTGAGTGGTGCTTTTAGGAGTCATATATAAAATGTATTTGATCAAGAATCCCAATGTGTACATGAAAGCATAGAAACTACAAAGATACGTAAGGATACACAGTACAGATAAGGATTAGTAATGAGTGAGCACTAAAGTGCTCTATTGCACAATACTCAAGTTGAGCAGATCTGATGCTCAAACCTGCTTGATTCGAGTAACAAATATTATGGAAGTCAAGAGGGAACTCAAGTATTTGTCTAGCAGACTCCGCTAGAGGATTGGGGAGGTGGGAAAAATACATTGGGAAGATGCCTGGATGCATCCCTGACTCCCAAGTTGCTACTGGAAAGTAAAAAAATAAATAATTTTTAAAAAGTGTGGGTGTGCCCCCAATTTTTATAAACAATCAAGGTAAAGCAGTCTTGTCTGCTTTGCCTAGGTTAGTTATCAAATATAGAGCAAACCCCATGTCATTTTTTTTAAATTATTTGTAAATAAATCATTATAAAAAACAGAGTTGGATCCTCCCCATTTTTGATAACCAGCCATGCAAAAGCAGACAGCTGTGGATTTATGAGGTTAGGAAAGCCTATGGTTATTTGGCCCTTTCCAGCCTAAAAGTAGCAGCCCTCAGCTGCAACAGCATTGACTCATCCATTAAATGTGCCAGTTCTTGGATTTCGTACCGACTGATCCCATTTGCCCTGGTGCAGTGGCCACCAGGGTAAATAGTTAATAGGGTTGATGTTAGCTGTGTAATGTCAGCTTGCATCAAGCCAGTAATTGATAGGCGTGTATGAGTGATATTGGGAGTTACGTTTAGTTTCAGAAGACCTTTCAAAAAATATCAATATTACAAAGTGGACGCCCCGTTGAATACCTCATTTGAAATACTTCTAATAGTTACTAATCTTCCAGATTTTGCACCATTTAATATAAGCTTTAATGTTTTCGTTGCATATTTAATTCTTTCACTCATTTGCCATTTTAGTTCAAATTGTAAATTACTGAATTATTTTAACACTGAATAAAGTCCTAGTTACACAAATGAAGGGATTTTTTTTGTATTTAATAGACCAAATCGAGAGCTTTATTATTTTTTCAAAGGGTTTGCTGGAATGATAAGTGTTGTGAAATGTTTTTGATTAGTGTTCTTTGTAATTGCTCGATCAATTCATCCTAATGTGCTGAAACACCAACACTTTGTCCAGTGAAAAGAAGGAAAATTGCTTAATGGGTCTGGAGCTATGCAACAATCTGAAAAATGCTGTATTTATGTATTAATCTTACTTCAAATGGATTTACCAGGAATCTAAAAAAAACCCCACCATATAACAAGTTGAAGGTTGCCATCTATTCAGTAATTTAAAAAAGGAAGAGAAAGAAGAACTTTCCCATCATTTAGAGTTTAATTTCCTATTTACTGCACAACATATCCAGCAGAAAACATACTGCATATTAATGTTAAAGAACCATAAAATGATATTACTGCTTAAGATATAATTTAAATGTTATTAATACAAGTTTATGGGGAAGTATTTGCTAGATTCAAAATCCCTATGTAACAGTGAGGCACCAGATCCTAAAGGGAACCTGTCCGATCGATAAATGCTATAAATCTGTAGATATTGGGTTAATCTGCAGGTTAATAGTGTTACTATGCAGTCCGGTATCCTTTCTGAAAGTGCCAGATAATGGGAAAAAATTAACTTTATGCAATCAAACTGCCATTTCTGGAGTAGCTACAGTCATTGCTCAGTACACAGTGGGTGGCAGCTGTAGACCCACCCCAGCACTTTGATAGACAGCCATCTCTGAAGCACATCTGTGCAAAGCGAGTTGTAAAAGTACCGAGCCATCAGCTGCCAGTCACTCTGTAGAGAATGGTTATTATATCGGCTCTGTGCATCTCTCTATGACTGAACGCCAGCTGTTGGGAGGAATAAAGTTAATATCCTCCCGTGATAATGATATGGAAATGATGAAAAAATGGAAACAAAATTTTCAAAACATCTCAGTTTATTCATTATTAAGTGTGAGGTTTCATACACAGAAGTGCATGTACTTACATGGCTTGGCATGCTATCAATGAGGTTATTACTGTCTATTTGAGGAATGTTTTGCCACGGTGAAAGCACTTGGGCTTTCAAACCACCAAGATATGTTTCTGGCAGCTTCCTTTGCAATTGCTAACTAATGACTTCCCAGATGTGCTGGGGTCTGGCTACATTCTACACCATAAACTAAAGTATAGGACTCCTGTGATGTTCCATCATGAAGGTGTCACACTGTACAAAGGTTAGTAAGACGCAGTACAGCGTAATCCTCACTAGCTGGCAGCAGAGTAGTGAAGGAGAGACAAAGAAACACTGTAACGGAAAGGCAGCTGAAGTATACCAGAGTAACTTCAGCAATGTTAACAGGTGAACCACCAGGGGGCAATAGAGTAGTCAAACAGTCAAGGTCTAGCCAGGAAACTCGAGTTACTGCAAAGGGAGGATCAAAAGCCAGGAGATCAGGTATGCAGAGGGAAACACAAACAGCAGACAGGAGAGGGAAGCCAGGGGCTTGGACAGGCAGACAAACGGGGAAGGGACAGGTCAGGGCCCAGTAGCACGAAGGTAGAACAGATCAGAAACACTCACCAGAGCCAGTATACACGGTGCAAGACAGAAATATCACTGGCACTGAGCCATAGGTAGAGAGGCAATATATAGCGTCCTGGGAGGCAAGGGTAGTTAACCCCTGACATGATCAGGCCAGAGCTGGGTGTAACCAGCAGCAGAGAAAAGCCGGCCTGGATCATGACAGAAGGCCTCTTCATGATATTGCCCACATGATCTCTTCAGATTTGAAGAATGGCATGTGATCCATTCTGAACTGCAAGTGAAATTAAAAATCCCATACTAAGTCTAAGGGGTCAACAGTGACTACAAAACCATCATTATACATTTGTATAACATTGTGCTTTTAGCCAGACATCTAGGTACAGTTGTTCCATTGACCTCATGCTACCATTTATAAAGGCTATCAAGTTAATAACCTCATTGATATCATGCCAAGTGCATGTGTTTCTGTGAGTGGCCTCATATTCGATACTGAATAAATCAAGATGCTTTGAAAATGTTGCTTCCATTTCTTCATCATTTGAATATTATTAACATTAGAGATCAGCGAATTGATTTGCAGGACTCCAGCGTCCAGGTCCAACATACAGATCAATGGGGCCTGTCAACTGAATGAGAAGATGGCAAGTCAAAAGCCATGCCAGGGAAGCTGAAAGGTAAGAGATTCACTTATATCTAATTAACATGTCTATCGATTCTTTGATTTCCATAATTCCATGCCTTTTGTTTACTAGTGTTGCAAATTCAATTTTCAGCAGTTTAGCTAAGCCCTAAATCATATATATGGTCATGCAGATCTTTGAAATTTAAATCGATTGACACCTTTATATCTTCTCTCTGTTGCTGCATTACTAAGTAATTAGAATTTTAATTAATTTTGGCATTTAGTGCTGTGGGCATGACAGAGCACTTAAGAAGCTACTGCCTTCAAATTTTGTTTTCCTGTCCTACACCAGTCACTTTGGCTTGTTTTATAGCTCCCTACCTGTTAGGGTGGTGTCACACACAGCGACGACGACAACAACGTTGCTGCTACGTCACCATTTTCTGTGACGTTGCAGCGACGTCCCGTCGCTGTCGCTGTGTGCAACATCCAGCAATGACCTGGCCCCTGCTGTGAGGTCGCCGGTCGTTGCTGAATATCCAGCTTCATTTTTTGGTCGTCACTCTCCCGCTGTGACGCACACATCACTGTGTGTGACAGCGAGAGAGTGACGAAATGAAGCGAGCAGGGAGCAGGAGCCGGCATCTAGCAGCTGTAACCAGGGTAAACATCAGGTAACCAAGGGAAGCCCTTTCCCTGGTTACCCGATATTTACCTTCGTTACCAGCGTCCGCCGCTCTCGTTGCCAGTGCCGGCTCCTGCTCTATGCACATGTAGCTGCAGTACACATCGGGTAATTAACCCGATGTGTACTGTAGCTAGGAGTGCAGGGAGCCAGAGCTAAGCAGTGCGCGCGGCTCCCTGCTCTCTGCACATGTAGCACAGCGACGCGTGTCATTATGATCGCTGCTGCATCTGCTGTGTTTGACAGCTAAGCAGCAATCATAACAGCGACTTACAAGGTCGCTGTTGCGTCACAGAAAATGGTGATGTAACAGTGACGTCGTTGTCGCTATGTGTGAACCCAGCTTTAGACATCAGGTGACAGGCAAAGAAATCCAGCAGTGAGCTTGTAATCTAGCTAAACAGGTTGGTGCTTGGCAGGGAAAAAACCTCAGGAGGCAGTTGTTCATTAAGTGCTCTGTCATGCCCAGAACATTTTATGCTTAAAGAGGTCGTTCACTACTTTTACATTGATGATTTATCCTTGGGTTAGGTCATCAATGTCTAATCAGCCGGGGTCCGACACCTGGCATCAATGGCATTCAGTTGTTCTCAATGATGGCGGTGGTAGCAAGCAGCTAGAAATGGTACTTTTTGAAGTGGCCCCATCTTCTGATTATGGCTGTGGTCGGGTACTGCACATCCACCTCCAATTCAAATCAATAGGAGGTGGATTTACAGTATCCAGCTGTGGCCGCTATCTGTTGACAGGGCAGCTCCAAAACTGAGCATTTCCGGCTGCCTCTGCCACCATTGACATCAAGAGCATCTGAGTGGTGGGATTGCCAAGTGTCGAACCCCAGTCGATAAGACACTGATGACCTATCCTAAGGATAGGCCTTCAATGTAAAATTAGTAGACATCGCATTTTATTTGCATATGGGTTTAAAAAGCTATTACTTATCAATGTGGCTAAAAAGTGTTGCTGGATCTACATTTCATAGACCTGCATTCTCATATATGCATTTTTAGAGAGCATGGGGAGGTTAATCTTACTGACAGATTCCCTTATGGAGGACGGTTTACTGGATTTTTTATTTAAACTTAGTATGTCCTTCAATTAGTGCAGCTCCACTGATTCTAGAACAGTGATTTTTTTCTTCCATGCCCCTTTGTTCAAATTTTTGCTTTAACCAATTTTGCGCAATCCACAAAACTTGTTTGTAGGCATTTGCTTTTCCCACTTTGATATTGACCAATCAATACACAGCTATGCCCACAGAGACGCTTTGGACTAAAAGTTGCAAAATATTTGCAGTCATTTTCTAAAACAATAAATAAGGTTATTTGCCCCCTTAATTTTTAATATCTTGGACTTAAATTTTTAGTTCACTTGTGTCTCATGAGGACTCTGCCCCTTAGGAAGCAATTAGACGGGACACATCAACAGGCCAGTCACATCTGAAGGAAATGCTAACATTTGGGTCTATTTGTGATGTCACTCAAGCATTTTATGTTTGACACACAAACCGAAAGACAAATGACCTTTTCAAGTTTTCATGAGACCTGATTGTTTAACGGAGATCTATGTGCTTTCATGTAATAATAATGTTGTGCTTTGTTCCTACCAAGAACGCAAGGTGAATATTGTATGTAACCGAGTCATTTGTTGCTTTTTCTTGGCATTTAAAAAAAGTGTAATCGAATTCTACAAGAATACCATCATTCTATTAAAACAGGTGACTTTAAAGCTGAAATGTCATATGAGATTTATCTCAAGCTTAATTAAAATAGTATTTAGTATTCTAGCACTATGATCCCAAATACTGTTCGATTTTACCCTTTGTTTAATATTAAATATAACCATGGACCAAAACCCCTGTGGTGCTTCAAGTATAGTTCAAAAGAACCACAGCGGTCAACACTTGGATACAAATACCCTATCCAATTAAATAATTCATACCGTTCCACAAGTTATTGTTGAAGAATATATATTATAGGCCTTTAGCTATTTGTAGTAGCCTCATCATATGAATGATGTTGCCCACGATCAGTCACATTTTCGAGGTATTTAATGATAATCTATGGCAGATCAGTGATTTTTTTAACAACATTGAGCTTTTTAACTTAACACATGAGAGGCACAGTTGGATATCTACTACTGTTTTCCACAGTTTTAGTTTTAATAGGTTTTCAATATTTGATGGGTAGAGGTTCCCCCTATGTAACTAGTTTTATGGTCTCACCTGCAAAAGCTTATCTCTTTTTTTACTTTTTACTTCAACTTTCATCTGAGGTTTATAGTGAATAAAGATGTGTGAATATTTTGAAATATGAACTTTTCCCACAAGATTGATTCCAGGTAAATAGTCGAATCTACTGCAAAACATCCAATAGCCCTTAAAAACATGTATAACACTATTCTCTATTCCTGACACTCTAATCTTCTTAAGAGCTGTCACACATACAATCTGTATAGTTTCCTCAGTGTGTTATTTCTATGTCTCTCTAACTCTATTGCTCAACTGTGACCTGTGATGTCCTATCACTATGAATATTCTCATCAACATTGCTGCTTATTTCCCTGCTTTGGCTTTTTTACAGGCTATTATACTTTTTCCTGGTTATCTACGCTGTACCATGTAATTTTATAGCTACAAGGCATTATGGAAAAGACCTCTCGAGGATATGTGATTTTATGGCTAATACAATATTATGCAATGTGTACAAAAGCATAGCAGTACAAAGCCAATCATAATTGTAACGGCCCTGACTTGCAGTGAGGCTCCTGTGCCAGAACCTTCTGTTGTGTCTTCCTGTGTGCAGCAATCAAGTTATTCTTTGCCCTGTGATGAGCTGTTCCCTGCACTTGGTCGTTCACCGGCGGTGGAAGGGACTTACTCACATGCGCCGCTTCCGGGAAATTTCTCTGCTTTATATGGGAGAGTTCATGCTCAGAGTGGCACCAGTTATATTCTCTGGTTAAGTTATGGTAAGAGCCCAGCCCTCTGTTACAGCAATTGATCTTGGTACTTGACTAACCTCTGACTTGTCTCTGCCTGCTCCCACTGACTTTTCCGTTCCCGTCTGGCTCCCGACTTCGGCTTCCCTTCTGACTACTCTTTGCCTGTCCCTGGTATTTGTACCGGATCCCCGGCTTCTCTTCTGTCTGCTCCCTGAGTCTCTTTGCTTTGTCTCAGTTCGGACACCGGCCCGCCTGAGTTCTCTCAGTCTCTAGTATCCCCAGTGCCACCTAGCGTATTGCCTGTTTACTGCATCTCTCATTGATCAGTTCCTCACTCCTCTGTGAGAGGGATGTTACAATAATCTTTTTGAATTTGCAAGGTTTAGTAAATGTATAAAATTTGGCACAAATTTGATTCAGATAAAATTATTTAGCTTATCTCTAATAATGACTACTTTTAAATCTCCTATAAAAAGCCTTATTGTACTAGTGACTAACTAGCATGCCTTTCTGCTTTATAGTCTCAAAGTAATGAAATTGTCAACTGAAAGAAGCACATTCTATGCGTGAGAGAGTATGGTGGTGAATGGCTGCAGATTACTTAGTTTATTGGACAGACTAGAAAATAAGTCTTCATGTGATACTATTGTTTGAAAGAATGAAAAAGTTTGGGCTATTTGAATACAGTTATGGGACCCCAATCTCTTTTTCCAAGTAGTAAAAAAACCGACATAAAATTTGAAATCACAACTTTACATACCGATAGAACAGTTTTCAGGTCCTTTTTACTGCAAAAATGAGAATAGCAAAACAAATATGAAACAGCTAAATTTATTCACTTTTAAAAATTCTATTCCACTTTGAATCTTTCCTGTTTTTTTATTGTATTGTAAATATAGATATATTTTCTATTTGCACTTTGTGATATAGTTATACATCTAATTGATAATCAAATTAATATTACTTTCTTTTTGAAATATCTTAAAAAATTAGCCAACATGGGATAAACACTACCAGTTTGTTAGTCCAAGTGTACCACGGTGGATGAGGATTTCAGAAGCTTGTAAATCCTGTGTATACTTTGATGCCAAATGTATATGGAAAAGTCCCGGACCAGTAGCAACGCTCCACTTTTAACATCTTTTAAGAATGGAGCAGCGAGTTTCCAGTTGTATAATCACAATTCAAATACGATGAGCTATTTTTAATGTATAGTTAAAAAACAAATCCTTCTACATATATTTCAATAGAAAATAAATGAATCAGTTGTGTAAGAACCAAGACTTCAAAGGTTCATTGAAAATCAAGAGTGTTTTTTTTTCTTCGACGTGTTTCGGAGCAGGAAAGCTGCTTCTTCAAGAATAAATCACAGATTCATACTCTAAAACGCGTAGAAAAAAACCCACTTTTGATCTTCAGTGAACCTTTGATTTCTTTGTTCCTGCATGGCAGCACGGTGTTAACACTTTCATTTCCACAAATGATCTTGTTAACTGCAATGTGGAGTGCTGCAGCCGGATACTTTATATTCATGTGTCCATAGTAGTTGGGACTTTCACAACAATTTAGGTGAGTGATAGGAGCCCCAACTGCACATTACCCCACCTGGGTAAGATCCCATTTTTGCCTTTTGTCTTTTCAGCTACAAATAGAAAATGAATGCCAAAAACATACCACTTTAACTACCCTCTAAAACAAATAATAAATTATGTGTGAATTTTGGATAATTTATTTAGATATGTAAACATGTCCACTTTAACAATTAGTCATCACTGCACGAACTATTGCACCTCATTCACTGACATATTGGGCCGTATAATTTGGAGGTCAGGAGAATATAAATTTTTAATGAGGATGTTTATAAAGTGTTCTCATTTGGAGCCATACTTTGCATAGTGCATTGATTGAGGCAGTAATTACAAATAGCCTGGCAAGGATGTTAAAAACATTAAATCTTTAAGGGTCATTTGTTTGATACCAAAAAGGTTTTATGGCACGCATTACATTACAAAATATTTGGTTAATGTAATTGTGATTCTATGGACTATAAAGTCCATTTTGTGAACTTAAAACTTTACACAAGGTCTACTTAGATATCTTCACTTAGTGCACACATAAGGGGAATATTTATTAAGTAAAATGTTTCAGAATTCGTGCATAATTTACACAACAATCTCTATCTTTCATGACTTATGCCGGCGTCACACGGTATAATATATCGGGCGATATGTCGGTGGGGTCACATCGTTAGTGACGCACATCCGGCATCGTTTGATATATGTGACAGCTACGAGCGATGGTGAACGAGCAAAAATACTCACCTTATCGTTGCTCATTGACATGTCCCTCATTTTCAAAAAGTCATTTCTTCTTCTGTGCGCCGGTTGTTCATCATTCCTGGGGCAGCATTCATCACTCCATGTGACACCCCGGGAATGATGAACACAGCTTACCTGCGTCCCGCCGGCAATGCGGAAGGAAAAAGGTGGGCGGGATGTTTACATCCCACTCATCTCCACCCCTCCGCTTCTATTTGCTGGCTGCTGTGTGATGTCGCTGTGATGCCGAACGTCCCACCCCCTTCAGGAAGAGGATGTTCGCCGCCCACAGCGAGGTAGTCCGGGAGGTAAGTGCGTGTGACAGGGGGTTAACAACTTTGTGTGCCACGGGCAACTAATTGACCGTGACGCACAAACGACGAGGGCGGGTATGATCGCTCGTGCGATCACACGATAGATCGACCCGTGTGACGCCGGCATTACTCTGTATTATGGGTTTGAACACTTTCTAATGCCTTGTCCAGCTAGTGGTGTAGATTGTCAGAAAAGGGGTGTAGACTAATATGCAACACGATGCAACAGAAAACGGCCCAAAATTTGGGGCAAAATTCGTGTGCAAAGTAGGTTATTTATTAGGCGGTGAATCACTTTGATAGGTCTACCTCTAACCTCTATGCTGTAATCTGCGTGTGTGTTTGTATTCTTTCAGGCGCACAGGCGCAGAGTTATTTACTAGCTCTGTGTCTTCTGCGCACAAATCTGGTACCGTCACCTTCTGCGCATGTCCTGGTCTCACATCGCAATTCTACTGAATGAATTACCGCACATGCGGGTTACTTACATCCGGACGCCACTGTCTTCCAGCATGTCTGCCTCTAACAGAATATTAATTATCTCTGATTACATGTATGTATTTAAGAACCTCTAACACTGTCTGCTTCTACCCTTACCCCTGAGGAAGCCACAGATGTGTGGCGATACGCGTGGGGTCTTCCCACATCCCCGATATACTTATCCCTTATCATAGGTTCTGTAGCAGGATGCTATTGGTGTCTGTCTATTTAGGCTATCTACTTGCACTTTTGCTTTTATCTAAGCATCTGAACATTGCTTTAGACCAGCTTACCCTGCAATACCATTTACCATCTTGTTGTGCAGTGGGCATTTCTATACCACCTGGTTTTGATCTTGTGGGTATTGTAGGTAAATATTTTTCTATCTACCTTGGTCTTCTATGTTCTGCTACTATTGTATTTGTTGCATTCATGTTTTTCAATAAATTGTCTGTATATTGGGAGATGGTGTGTTCCTCTTGGAGACACATGTTATCAATGCACCCATTGTGGGCTTTTTTAAATGGCTTTAAAGTGTGCTATTCTTTTTTGAATATTGTTAATAAACTATGTATATTTTTTTCATAATATTTTGATGATCCTGATTACTTTAAACACCGCTATCTCTCTCTTCACTTCTTTGATAAGTCTGGCACATTTTACATTTGCCTACTTTGCAATGTCTAAGAATTAGACAGTATGGATAAATATGTCCCATTGTGCTTTGATCACATAAACATTAAGTACATGGTACTGATCACCTACTTGAACTAAGTTTTCCAGTTTACATCCACAATGTATCCACATGAAACAATAAGATACTTTGTACAGACATTGCATTACACATTTTGCACTGATCCTGATCTATAACCTGTATTACAGTTCAGAAATTATTTTTCAGTCTTACTGGATGCCAATGGAACCAGTTGACAAGCCTATTAACAAATACACCATATGGCTTAACGCTGCTCCTCTAATGCAGCAAAATATTAAGATTTACCTCCATTAGATTGTAACAGAGAATTGTATGCAGTCATCATAGGAAATTACGATGTGTAGCATTTATCACCTGTCTAGATAGAAGTAAATGCTAGATGAGTGGAGGTCTAGATAATCGCCTGAATGGGGAAACCAATTGTCCATGGATTTAAGGTGTTCAACTGTTTCCATAAGTGCCTTAATTATATGGTGGTGGCTCACATACTGGCAATCAATAAAATCCAACAAGTAATGCTAAAGTGATTCTAGACATCTGCTTCCCTGATTATAAACTCAGTCTACTATAAACCACCTGAAAATAGAAACCAAAAGGCAATGTGTCACCTCACATTAATAGCACCAACTGGTGACTAGTGAAAGAAACTCATTGACAAACACATTTTGCCTCTTCAATTTTCTTTAAAAACTACACTATGCCAAGGATATGGAAGAATAGGAGGACAAGGAGTATAAGTGCAACAAATAATGGAAAATCCAATTTATTAATAATAGGTACAGTATATGTCAAGAACATTCAGAGGGAAAAAGGAAAAAAAAATGGGCCAAACACTCAAATAATGTGACGAAAGACCAACACAGAGCCAATTTCAGCATGTAAACATGCCAATACACAGTGCAATGTGGGCGGTCAAAAGAGGATGAAAAAGCACAATATGCACAAATTCACCATTACTACATAAATTAGGTACATTGAATTAGTGTAAGTAGTGAATGAAGATAAATATTATATGTCCATGTGAACAGGATTTGTGGTGATAGGGGACCTCACTCAAAGGATTGATGAAGTCGTATATGGCCCCAGATAGCATAGTAATTCAGCATGGCTGCAGCACATGCTGAATGAAACATTAAATACCAGTGTGGTAAATATGGAGGCGTTGCAATGGGGCAGAGTGGCATCCGTCACAGAAGATATAGAAACCCCAACATGTGTTTCACTGGGTGAGATCACAGCTTCCTCAGGGATGGCAAATCATGTTATGTCCCAAGGTATTTGGAGGTTAAATACCTGGTGGCCAGGTGACGGTGATTGGCCACACCACGCTGTAAATTGGCACATGTGCAGGTGGCTGAGGCACACATCAGGGGGAAGACAGGCAGCCACCGCAAGCGGAGCATGCTCAGGAGCATGGATATGTAGTGCTCCTAGATTCCTTTTACCTCACTCTGCTCATGTGTAATCTGTGCAGCTGTAACTGTGCCTTTGACACTGACTGATAGCCAGGTCTAATACAGAACCAGCACAGTCAGAATGGGAGCACGATTATAGCCATCGCTCACTTTGCTGAGCTGTGACTGAACCCATGCTGGTGCCACATTGATGACTGCAAGGGGGTTAGAGTTCTTTTCTTCCCAGTTGTGTGGCTGTAAGTGACATAACTGTTATAGCATCAAGAAGGTTTAAAATGCTAATAACCTACAGATTAACTCCATATCTGCAAATTAATATAGTGTTTTACATGACATGTTCCCTTTAATAGTGGACAAGCTCATCCAAAAGTTTACTTTTTTTCCCAGGACTTTAGAGCAATAAAAATAGACACAGTTTATATATAAAGACATAATAGTTAACGGGAATTTAATTTATGATCCCCTATGGGGGACAATCATGATGATGTGTGTACAGTTCAACAAAATATGATGGTGGTGTATAAACGAGCATAATATAGTAAATATACATTTCTTATTCTTGACAACTCTTCAAGGATCTTATAATAGCAGAGTAAAAAATGCAAAGCTGAAAAGGTCAAATGACATATCAGCTATAAGAGGTACTAAACAGCATGGAAAATGAAAACAATAATATTTCTCTGTTTGGTGACACATTATACAATCCTATAGAAAGCACTTTAAGTTCCTTTTCCATTGTTCCCAAGACCTTTGTGTACATAACGACCCCATAATTTATGCACAGATATACAATGGTAACCTTGGACTTTCTTGCTTTGCTAGACAAAACAAAAAAGCAGCACGACCCGCATCACAATTTTACAGTTATAAATCATTACAATCAAGAAAGGATTTCTGTTGTGTTGAAATATTTCCGAACGAAGCTAATGGAATGCTTAGCATCCGACTGCCCAATTGTTGCATAACAAAGAAACCAATTATATTTTACAGTATACAATTAAGCAAAAGTGCAGGAAAAGTGGAATGATATTTGTGGTTCCAGAATTGTATTTTTTATCAATATAATTCATGTGGAGCCAGTGTTATAGATGGGCTGGCAAATTAGTACTGAGCTGTGTGGAAGGTCAACACTTAATAATGAAATTAGGCTTGGACTGATTAAACCTTCATGACCTAGTGAGAGAGTTTTATTTTCAACAATAATGAGTTCAGTTAAGTAGGATCAGAGGTCCAAAGTTATATAAATATTTGACATTACAGTAATGAGATATTTTATTAGAGTAAATCCTTACCTGTACTAATATGCGATATGCTGTATCAGTGCTTACAGTTAATAAAACAAGTAAAACGGAACATTTATGGATTGACAGTTTATTAATTTATATTAATATCATTGTAACTATTAAAATAGGTATCTCATTATCTCTTGGTGCAGTGCTCAGCATAAATGAGTACACCCCTTTGAAACGTACGATTTTAATTAATATCTCACTGAATACAAGAACAATTTTCAAACTTTTGACAAGTCTGAGTTTTATACACTTGTTTTACTTTTTTTAAGCCTTAAAATGAAAGTAAGGTTAATAATAGACTTTAATTAAAAAATCTTCAGTTTTATGCAAATTATTTGGTGGAAAAGAGAATATATACTCCATCAAAAACAACTACATCAAGACTTTTTGAATGACTAACTTTATTGTTAAACAGAGCACCAAATTACTTTCTTACCGCCTCGTAAAAACCAAGCATATTGGTTAGACACAACTTATCTTCCCTGAATCCATGTTGGTTGTCAGTTATTAAATTAATTATATATTTTTGCAGGTCATCTCTTATAAAGCCCTCAAAAATGTTGCATACCACTAATGTCATACTTACTAGACAGTAGTTGCCTGGATCCACTTTCTTACTTTCCTTAAATATCAGTACCATGTCAGCCGTCCTCCAGTCTTGTGATATAGCGAGTTAGATGAGTGCTGCTGGTGTCAAGGAGCTACAGGTCCCTGATAGTATCATAAATTCAAAAATGTACTACACTATATTGAAAGACAAGATGCTACCATACCCTGCCTTTGGTTAATGTGCATTTTTTTTAAATGCATGGTGCCTAGAGTGAAACATAGTGGCAGCTGTGTCCTTTTGTGGGGCTACATTAGTGCTCCTTTGGGAACTACATTTCATTGATGGTATCATCAATTCACAGAAGTATTGCTCTATTTTGAAAGAGAAGATACTACCATCCCTGTATGCAATTGGTAAATGTGCACTTTTCCAACAAGACAATGATCCAAAACACATTTCTTACATTTCTGAAGAATTGGCCAAAGTGGTGAAAGTGATTCAGTGGCCAAGTATGTCTCCTGATTTTAACCAACCAAAACAGCTATGGAAAATAATGAGGACACAAGTTGAGCATCTCCCTCCAAGTGAAAATCAATAGAGCTGAGATCCAAAATTAATCCTACTATAGTGCCCCACCATTTTTGGAGCAAAATAATCCCTATCAAACCTACTGTATAAATCCACACATGAATATACTTAGTAGTTTATGATACCTAAGATATTACACATGCTCAGATATAGTTTGCATCTTTGCATTGCTTTAAGGTAAAATATTAATTGAGCCATTGCTTAGCTAGTGTAGTGAATTAATGAGAAGGTTGTTAGCCAAGTAAATTTGTTATCTCTATGTTAAATTGTCACCAGTCATCAGACTCCTAAATGGTCATTAATGCTTAACTAGGCAGATTTCTGATTTAATAATGTGGGAGTGTTTGGTGAAAAACATCTGTAAAGTTGCTATTCCATTAGACTTGTAATCTTTGGAAATTTAGCATTTGTTTAAACAGGGTCACTAATTTTATGGATCTATAATTGAGAAAGATGAAAGAATTGAAATGATGAGCAGTGTATATGTCTATATTGGTAACCTACATTCAATAATGTCCTGTGATTACTGCAGCCTCAGCATTGATTAAGAGACTTCAAGGGGAGAGGGGCAGATTCACTGTGAACTTAGCTTGTTAATATAAAGACCATAACGTGGTTGCAGCTGCCTTGTGATACTGCAACATGACAGACATTGATAATGTCCTGTTAGTGAAGAAGAAGACTGCCACACACATACCTAAACTTTGAGCAAGTGATCTACAAAATGACTTTACCCTTTGATCTATGAGCACTTTCACATGCACTTTAATAATCTTTACATGTAACCATAGATATAGTAACTTTATTTTAAGTATTAAAAGAGGTTGGACCCTACTTTAACATTGATGACCTGTACTGAATATCTAGTTTTCAAGCCAAACACCAAATTTTAAAATCAAGGTTCGGTTTCATGGATCAGATGCTCGTGCGAGCAATGTTGTGCTCATGTACGCTTGGTGCTCAGCCCTGTGCGAGCTGCATGCAGCATTTGAACAGCACACACTGAGGGTAACAATGATGGGCTCAGATGTAGGGTGTGTAGTGCCCCTGAGCTACTCAAGGCACTACAAGGAACTGCATCCTCTTGCATAACCAAAATCTTAGTTTTTCACACCGGGCATAGAGGGTTAACCATGAAAGGGGATGGTCGCCATGGGAAGGAATGAGTCCCAGGATTAGCCAGCCTGGTGGGAGGGGTCAGCAGTCAGTAGAGAGAAGTGCGCCACACAGAGAGGTGTGCGGACGTGCCGGAGCTGGGTCGGTGCAACGGTGACCCTGGGACACGGGAGAGAGGTCGTCAGGTCGGGTACAGGCAGATACCGCTGGGACCGGAGCACGCATGGTGCACAGGGCCCTAGATCAGGTGCCAGTTTTACACGACTTGATAATCACCTGCACGGTGAGGACACCTTCATGGACTTCACTGAATAATATAATCCGGGGGCATCAGCAGTAAACTAGGATTGGGGTTTGGACACTTACCTCCCCACAGGGTCCGCACTGCCTGCCGTACAGAGAAGGAGACTGTACCCCCAAAAGGGACAGTTGGGCCCTAAATGCTCCACACTACGGGGACTAAACCAACAGAGAGTGCCGGGGACAGATTAACCTGGGTCACTACATTGGCACTGATACTCCATGGGACTTGAACCAGTAATCCAAGTGTCTGAGTGAGTAGAGACTGTTCAAGACAACCTGGTGTGGTCTCAGTTATTACCCTGTAACATCTCCCAGGCACGGCCCTACCTGCGGAAGGCCTAACACTCCCCTTTTACAAAAGAAGCCCCAGGGCATGGTACCGGGCAACGGCCACCAGAGTGACATTCTCATTTGCAACTGCCCGGGACCGAGTACCCCCTTCCGTGGGCGCGACAGGTACAACAAAAAAAAGTTTGAAAAAACCCACTCAGCCTCCCCCAGAAGTATTCTGCTTATGGCTGGCTGTATGTGGGTGGAGACTTAAGCTGCCAATCAGTGACTTGACCTGGAGTTCTGGGGTTCAGATCAAGTTTGAGCCTGTGGAGCTAAGCTCGTTTGCTGCTGGCGAACCAAACCTCGATGGAACTGCTCATCTCTCCTTAGGATAAGTCATCAATGTCTGATCGGCCGGGGTATGTCACCCAGCACCCTTGCCGATCAGCTGCTCTCAGTCCCAGCAGTGGCAGCAGGGAGCCAGAAACACCCAGTCCTCTAATAGTGGATGTAGCCGGGTACTGCAGATCCGCAACCATTCAAATCAATAGGAGTCAGATGTACAGTACCCAGCTGTGGCTGCTATCAGATGACGGAGGAGCTCAAGAACTGAGCATTTCCGGACGCTTATTGCCACCACCAGCACTGAGAACAGCTGATTGGTGAAGGTGCAGAGTGTCGGACCCCAGCCAATCAGATATTGATGATGATGACCTCTTCTAAGGATTGGCCATCAATGTAAAACTAGTGGACAACCTCTTTAAATTCTCAGTATATTTATATCAGCTATTCCATAGTCTTATCCCCTTGACCAGAAAGCTAAAACTGTAAATACATATAGTATGATAAGCACCATATCATTATTAAGCAGCTTTCAATTACAAATATCAATGACACTTAGGTGACCTTTGACATGTATTTGCTATATACTACTATTTGGTAATGAAGATTTAAAGTATTATGGAAATAACAATAAATAGTACAAACTATTTAATATTTAGTGAGAACTCTATACACTTATTCAATAGATATAAAGTAGTTTTTGCTTGAAAGGTTAAATACATTCTTAAATATAACATACTATACCAGGGTGTAGAATAAAATACCATTTTCTTTCCCTGCTCCTTCATGTAATTTGATGCAAACAACAATTGGTGCTTTAGAAACCTTTCAAAAAACTAAAATATTCGAGGCATGGGAACAATTTTAATAATGTTGCAATGAAATATTTCACAAGGGGCAGTTGATTTCTTTGAAGTATGTTATATAACAAAAACACAGTAACAGTTCAAAATAGTAATGGAACTGGTAATGGAAATCCAATGTTTGGAAATAACTTGTTTTCTTAAATGCATTTAGTTTACTGTTACAAAACCTTTTAATAATATTTCTAAATACTAAAATGTCTAATAAAAGATGAGCTGGACTTTCAGTAGTGGTAGGTTATTATTGCCTGAGTTTATCCTTTTAGCTCATAAGGGCACAGATTTAGTGCATAGGACAGATACCACAGCTTAGCCATATTCCCAAACACATGTTTCTTGGTCCAAGTTGCAACTGCAATGAACAGACTGGCCATAGGTTTCCCAACTTCAACTCAAAAGTCTCAACTGAGGCTGTTGAGATCAGGTCAGGAGACCTAGTGGCGGTCCGCACTCAGACCAAGGAACATGGATGTAGTAATCCGACCTCAGCTGAATTGTCAATTGGAATTGTAAGGTAATTTAAAATCGACCTCCTGTCACATCACAAACACATGATGTCAATACTTTATACTACAGCTCTGCTCAGACTGAAATCAGTTTGTAACTAGAGATGAGCGATCTTGATCAGAAAAGATCAGAAATTTATAAAATTGTACAATCCTTGGCAGGATCAGAAAACCAAACATTTGACTAAAAAGTCGGAAATGTTTGGTTTGAATCGGTGTATGCAGAAACAATTCTCTCCCGGCCCCATCACAGCCATGTCAAGTATTGGCATGGCTGTGATTGGCCAGGGAAATCAATGTAAAAAATGGAAGTAAAATGGTGTTCACTGCTTTCTCTGCCCACTGGCATCTTTGATTGGCTGCAGTCACACTGCACCCCCATTATCTCTGACAGCATTATACTGGTGTAAAATAAATAAATAAATAAAAATCCTGTGTGGTCCCCTTATATATTGATAACAGACCAGACACAGGCTGCAGGCCCCCCAGCTTTGCTGTTATCTTGGCTGTATAGCAAAATAAAAGGAGCCACATGCAGCTTAATAAATAATTTAAAAACTGACATGCGGTCCCCCCAATTTTGATACCCAGTCAAGATAAAGCCCAACAGCTGAGATGAGGGCTAGTATTCTTAGGCTGGGGAGACCCATGCTTATTGGGCCTCTTCAGCATGAAAATAGCAGCCTGCAGCTGCCCAGGATTGCCCCATTCATTAGATATGACAATCCCAGAACTTTACCTGGCTCTTCTCAATTGCCCTCGTGTGGCGGCAATCAGGGTAATAAGGAGTTAATGGCAGCCAAAAGCTGCCACTAATCCATATATTAATATTTGGAGGTATCTATGAGACCTCCTATTACTAATCTGTAAGTGAAAAGAAATTAACACAAATACCAAAAAAATTCTTTATTTGAAATAAAATAAAAAAAACCCTCTTTCACCAATTTATTAACCCCAAAAGACACAAGTCTGATGTAATCCATATGAGGTCCCACAATGATTCCAGCTATGCTACATCTGAACTGACAACGTGCGGCCATAGAACATGACCGCATGCTGTAAGTTCAGGCTGAGATTGAGCCTTAGCAATCAGCAGTGACATCACTCAGGTTATTTGCGGTCACAGCTGAAGGTTCAACCGGCCCTACACCTGTGACCATAGGTAACCTGACTTCAGGGGACCTCAATGAACTCAGCGACCTCACCTCAGTGAGGTCACTGAGTTCACAGACTTGTATTTCCTGGCAAAAAAAACTGCATTTTTTTGCAAAGAGATGCAGATTTGCTGCTGGCAAAAAATCTGCATCTTTTGGCAAACGCATGCAATTTTGATGTGATTTTTTTTTTTTTGCCAGGAGGTGTAGATTGGGTGCAGGAATTTGGTGTAAAAATTTCTGCACCAAATCTGCATCTCTTGGTAAAAAAAATGCACAAAAACAGTTTTGACGCCGCTTTGCTGCAGTTTTCTGCCATCAGGTGCAAATTTGGTGCTGAAATGTCTGCACCAGATTTTAGTACCGAATTTGTATCTCCTGGCAGAACACACACACCATTTTTATTTATTTATTTTTTTTAAACCAGTATAACTCTGTCAGAGAGGGTCCTACTGCAGTCAATCAGAAATGCCAGTGGGTGGGGAAAGCAGTGAGTATGTATGAGGCTTAATTAGCGGCTACGGCAGTAGCATTTGAGCCATGCAGGAGACTCGATAAGTTGATTATTCCTTTCTTATTTTTTTTCTTTTGTAGCGCCCCTAAATAAATATCTGTGTAATACACTTTCTTGTAATATCTCACACTTAAGCCCATCATACACATTAGATGACTGTTGGCCCAATCATGGTGTAGTCAATCACTCGGCAGGCAGCCATGACAAATGGTGGCTTATCTCTGGGAGACAATAAAATCAGATATGCTGGTTCTATACTGTCAAGAGAGAAGGGTTTTTTGGATCAGCTCACCTTTGGATTTGCTGTGGCCGATTTAGATGATCAGTGCACGGACAGTCAATGGGCCGGTTCCCGGGAGTTCAAACAAAGAAAGGATTTTAGTCTAGCACCTGAAGATGGATTATTCCAATTCCAGAATATTCAAGGACTCGATAAAATCATTGTTGTTTTATTAGTGTATAAAAATACAAATTATTAAAATCCTCGCATCTTACGCGTTTCAAGCCTAAACAGGGCTCTTACTCATAGCATAAGTATGTATAAGTATAAGTATAAGTATGTATAAGTATAATCCCTGTCTAGGCTTGAAATGCGTAAGACGCGATGATTTTAATTTTTTGTATCTTTATACATTAATAAAACAACAATGATTTTATCAAGTCCTTGAATATTCTGGAATTGGAATAATCCATCTTCAGGTGCTAGACTAAAATCCTTTCTTCGGATCTATACTGTTCCTGACAAAAATGTGCCCAGGGCCCCCCATACTCATTAGACTGCTGACTGAACCTGTACATATCAGCAACAATTGAAGTTTTTTATTAATACAAAATGTATATTAAGTCAAATATATGTTTATCCCAACCTATACAATTAATCATATTAAAATTGCATTTCTACCAGACTGAATGTCATATAATAACAGTGTTTAAATTTACAGTCATAGGATTGCCCTTTAGAGCCTTTTACCGAAGTATAGAAAGAGTAATAACTAGATAAACGGATGTGAATGAAAATATTAATATTGGCCTTCTGGACCAGTGATAATAAATACATACCTGAAATTGCAAGGTTATACATAATCTGTCCAATTTTTCTATTTCTTTTGCACATCTGATGGTATCAGCCATTGTGGCCTTTGGTTTGCTGTTTATTTCTCCTGGCACACTCTTGATTTCTCATTGGAGATGGAAATCTGAGTACATCTTTCTCAATCTTGTCAGCTTTTTCTCTGTCTTGATGGAATAATGAAATTTATTTATTATTCAGCCTTTTCAAAAACTATATATTGACACGTCATTGGCCTGCACAGAGACGGGGATTTTATATCTGAGAGACAAAGGTCACATTGAGTCTTAGTATTTAACCTTCTTCAAGATAAAAAAAGAGACCTTTAACTAAATGTGTCCGTAAAAGCAATTCATTTATCATAGACCGGTTTTCCTTTAACCCGCTCAGTGCCACACTGCTTTAGAGAATTGTATACTGCTGGGGAAAAAAAAGCCACAGTTAACATAAAACAGCATTCTAACAAACTATACTTGAAAAACCACATGAATAGCAATTACTAGAACTGCTTGTATATACCACAAGGGTGATGCAGTATCAGTATGCAGAGCTTCCAATCCAATTCAATATCCATACTTCTGTAAAAGAGAATGTGGAAATTCTGACAACTCTGAGGGAAAACAAGCAGAAAAAGGTATAAAATAATCACAAAGTATCAGTATTTATGCTGCAAGTGCCTGAACATTAGGCACCCTAAGGATTTTTGTACAGCAGCCCAAGTTGGAACTCATAAGTATGACTTATGTATCACTTATGTATTCTGTTTTCATGGCAGCAAGTCCAAACTTAGATTTTTCATTAGGCTCAAGGCTCAAATGTAGTGATGAGCAAACCTAAACTGTAAAGTTTGGGGTATGTATCGAACACAGACATTTAAAAAAATTAATGTCCGAGTTTGTAGTTTGGGTGCTGTACATATGCCAACGACTTGACTGGGCATTAGTGTGCTTGGATATGTTTGGTGCTTGGCTCAGTGTGACCCACTTGCAGTCTCTGAAAGGCTCTCACAAGAAGTTAAATTAGCATTATCAGATGTGTCCAAAAAAAAACCACAAAAACCTCACCCTCCCTCCTCCTTAAGTGCTCTGTGAATGGCTGGCTGTGATTGGACAGAGAGCCGAACTGCACAATCAGTGCCTTCCATTAGGGTATAGGTCAAGTCCATGTTCTTAATGGAACTTTATCTCAAGTCTGGATGAACAAGGCGAACCCGAACTTCAATGGTCCACTCATCTCTACCTAGGGGTGGCTCCAAGGTGATAAGTGCAGTTTATTTGCTATCAGTGGTAAATTATAGTTGTAATTGGAGATGGTACCGTATTTACATTTCAATACGTTCATAAATTTTATGTAGTTTATTTTTAGATGATTACAATATTGGTTAAGGTTTTAGTTTCACAACATGAAGTTTATGCCATTTTAGGACTGACCTATTTCACAAGAATTTTTATATGTAAATGCTTCAAAAATGTATCTAAGGCTGAATTCACATGATGGTATGGCATCTGATGCAAAAGAATCAGATGCGATATGTTAATTACCCTCGGCTCCCGCTGTGATGTGAGCGTAAGCCAAGTGTATGCAACTGTGATCTGATCCTGTGGTTGGATCACAGCTGCAGAGGAGAGGGTGGGCGCTGTGGAGGAGAGGGAGGGAGTAATCTCCCCATCTCCTCCATTGTCAGCTGATGTGATTATCTCAGTGCACTCAGATGTCATCCGAGTGCAGCGCAATGTTTCACTCACACCCATAAACTTGTGTGGGTGCGGGTGTCACGGCTCTCGCTGACAATTGCAGCATGCTGCGATTTTCTCTTATCAAAAATCTGGATGAGAAAAAACTGACCATCTACTCTCCTTCACTAAATTATATTGGTCCAAGTGCAATGCGAGATTTTCTCGCATTACACTCGTCCAAGTCATATGCTTGTGTGAGCGTACCCTAACAGTGAGAACATTTAGGCTTCTGCTTTGTAGCACATTACCTTACCCAGAATTTTAGGATATATTCACACAGATGAATTTTTAATGTGATTTTTTTTACAGCAGATTACCGTATTTTTCGCTTTATAAGACGCACTTTTGTTCCCCCAAATTTTGGGGGAAAGTAGGGGGTGCATCTTTTAAACCGAATATACGGGGGGTGTATTCATATATATATATATATATATATATACTGCAGGGTCCGCTCTGGAGCACTGCTGGGGTCATGGAAAGCTGGGAGCTGCAGCGTTAGATCTCCTGCTCCCGCTCATATAATATGCACAGCCGCTGTCCAGCAGTGTGGTGCTGAAACTGCATCACGCTGAGGGGCTGGGGCAGCGGGGAATATTATATGGGCCTGGGCTCCCTTTGATCGCACATGATCCCCCCTGTGTGAGATATGGCCCCCGTGCTGCTGCCCATAGTAAAATAAAAAATCTTTACTTACCTCCAGCACTGATCTCCGGTCTCCTGCTGCTGTTGTCTGTGATAAGGCAGAGATGATATCACTCTGCCGTGCCGATCACATGACCGGCAGCAAGAACCAGGAACTGCAGGAAGCCGGAGCTCAACTGCAAGGAGGGAGACACAGGAGGGACAGCGCTGAGAAGGTAAGGAAAGAGTGTTTTATTTTATTATGGGCAGCAGCCTGGGGGCGATATCTAACACAGGGGAGATGTGCCATCTATAGGAGCCATGGGCAGCTGTATGGGGGCCATGTCTAACAGGGGAGATGTGCCATCTATAGGAGCCATGGGCAGCTGTATGGGGGCCATATCAAACACAGGGGAGATGTCCCATCTATAGGGGTCATGGGCAGCTGTATGGGGGCCATATCTAACAGGGGAGATGTGCCATCTATAGGGACCATGGGCAGCTGTATGGGGGCCATATCAAACACAGGGGAGATGTCCCATCTATAGGGGCATGGCCAGCTGTAGGAGGGCCATATCAAACACAGGGGAGATGTCCCATCTATAGGGGCCATGGGCAGCACAGGGGGGCGTATCCCAGCACAAGGGGGCTATATTCAATATAAGGGGGCCATATCCAGATTAAGGGGGGCTAATTTTAGGATGGGGGCTATAAGGGACATATACCCTATATGATTTGTTAGACGGACACTGGCATTATAAGATGGACCCCATTTAACATTAAAAAAAATAAATTCTTTTCCTTCACCAAATTAGGGGGTGCGTCTTATAATCAGGTGCATATTATAAAGCAAAAAATATGGTACTTGCTAAAAATGCATCACATCTTCTAGCAATAAGCTTCCTATTCATTTGTATGAAAAAACATGCCTACACAGCGCAGGTCATTGTTCCCTCTACATATTTTTTATTTCATGTTTGAAAGAGCTTCATATCAATTATCTGCTTTACACACTTTTTGTAAAAACATGAAGTTTTGTTTCAGTTTGTATTATGGTTTTTGATGCATTTTTTGTAAGCTTTTTTGCGCAAAAATGTGCTAAAACACACAATATTGTTACACCCCATATTATATTTGTAAATACAAAAATACATGCTGAAAAATACAAAAAAATGCACCAAAATAGTATAAAAAACACGTGTTCTTACAAAACTGAACCAAAAATCACTTTTTTTCAAACAATTTTTAGATGCCAATTTTTCCAGGCAGAAAAACTCTTACAAAAAACTCTATGTAAATATACCTTAAAGAAAGCTGCTGCACTATTTGTGGTGTTTTTCCAAACCATAAATTTCACCTTTTGACAGAAAAAGTGCCTTGGCCATTGTAAGCTGAAACTGTACAAATTTATGAAAAGCAATACAAAATATGTATTTGTTGTAGCTTTTTTCCACAGCATTTTAGCATTTTCTTCTTTAAAATGCAGCAGGTGCTGACACAAAAAAAGTTTGAAATTCATATAATTTTAGAATGGAAAAGAAAAGAGAAACTTGCTAAAAAATGTGTGAAGGTGTCCTAACCGGGTTGTATTGACACCTGCTAGAACATCCTCAAAGCATCATGTTCTTTTTCACTGAACTTCCTTTTAGGCCTCTGCCACACATCCGTGCCTCCGGCACGTGTTTGGCATTTTTTACACGTACCGGCGGCACGGAGACATGTACAGCAATGCTACCCTATGGTAGCAGGCACACACACGTAAAACCACACGGAACGTGTGTCCGTGTGCGTTTGTACGTGTGTGCGATTTTCAAAGCGCTGACATGTCAGTGTTTTCTCCGGCAGCACGGGTGTTACACGGCCCGCACCCATACCACACGGGTGTAGTGTGGATGCGGTCCCGTGTGACACGCGCCGGAGTAAACACACATGTCAGGGAAAAAAATAAAAAACATTAACTCACCTTCTCCAGCCCTCCTGTCTCTGCCGCTGCTGCCTCTTGCTGCCGACCGCCGCTCATTAATCTCATAGAATATTCACTTCACTGCCTGGCAGCAGCAGCAGCGGGGAGACGGGAGGGCTGGAGACCGAGGATCAGCACCACGGACAGCAGCGCGGACAGCAGGAAGGACCAGGTGAGTATAATAATTACTGATTCTACGTGTGCTATCGCGGATAGCACACGTAGAACACACGTGTCACGCACGTACCAGAGACACGTACTTACCTGCACGCAACACGCAGGGAAAATACGTGTCTCTCGGCACGTGCGTGAAATTCACGTGAGTGTGGCAGAGGCCTCAATTAGTATCCTGATTCGTTTTGATTGTTAGATTAGCTGGGTGAGAGTGAGGCTCAAGGCAACCAATTAATCAAGAAGTTCCCGGATAAGGATAAGTGCAAAGTATCACTCAATCTGTCATTATTAATTCACAATGCTTAGAGAAAGACCACCTTAATAGAAAAGTGCATATTTCTAGAGAGCAGCCTGCAACCACAAACTATATAAGAAAATATGTAAAAAAAATTAGAACATTTCAATGCAACTTTAATAAGTCTGTATATATACTTTAATAAGTATCATGTTCAAATATCGACATAGCCATTTAAGGATTTGATTTTTGCAGAACAAGCTTTTGTTCTGCACGACGGCCTATAGTTTACCATACAATGCACTGAAAAATGGGAAGAATATTCCAGTGAGGGGAAATGGGGAAAAAATTCAATTGTGCCAATGTATTTTAGGGTTCATTTATTACAGCATTCATTGTAAAAATGCCTTAGAAACATGATTTTGGAGGCTAGTATGATTGAGATGATATCAAACTTGCATAGTTTTTATTGCAAGTTAAAAAAAATACAAACTTTATAAGAATAAGTTGTGTTGCCATTTTCTCAGAACTGTAACTTTTTTAATTTTCCATCGATGATCCTCAATTAAGGTTTGCTTTTTGCATGGCTAGATGATGTTTCTATTGATACAATAGAGATTAAATACAGTGCCTTGTGAAAGTATTCGGCCCCTTGAATTTTTCAACTTTTCCTCACATTTCAGGCTCCAAACATAAAGATAAAAAGTTTAATGTTATGGTGAAGAATCAACAATAAATGGGACACAATTGGGAAGGAGAACGAAATTTATTGCTTATTTTAAACTTTTTTAAAAAAAAAATAACTGAAAATTGGGGTGTGCAATATTATTCGGCACCTTTAAGTTAATAATTTGTAGCACCACCTTTTGCTGCGATTACAGCTGCAAGTCGCTTGGGGTATGTCTCTATCAGTTTTGCACATCGAGAGACTGAAATTCTTGCCCATTCTTCCTTTGAAAACAGCTGGAGCTGAGTGAGGTTGGATGTAGATCGTTGTGAACAGCTGTTTTCAGCTCTTTCCACTGATTCTCGATTGGATTCAGGTCTGGACTTTGACTTGGCCTTTCTAACACCTGGATACGTTTATTTGTAAACCATTCCATTGTACATTTTGCTTTATGTTTGGAATCATTGTCTTGTTGGAAGACAAATCTCCATTCCAGTCTCAGGTCTTTTGCAGACTCCAACAGGTTTTTTTCAAGAATGGTCCTGTATTTGGCTCCATCCATCCTTCCATCAATTTTAATGATCTTCCCTGTGCTTGCTCAAGAAAAGCAGGCCCAAACCATGATGCTGCCACCACTATGTTTGACAGTGGGAATGGTGTATTCAGGGTGATGAGATGTGTTGCTTTTACGCCAAACATATCGTTTGGCATTGTGCCCAGATAGTTCGATTTTGGTTTCATCTAACCAGAGCACCTTCTTCCACATGTTTGGTGTGTCTACCAGGTGGCTTGTGGCAAACTTTAAATGACACTTTTTATGGATATCTTTGAGAAATGGCTTTTTCCTTGCCACTCTTCCATAAAGGCCAGATTTGTGCATTGTACGACTGATTGTGAAAAAAATAGAACACGGAGACTATCACAGAGAAGGTGCATTTATAAGGAGATTTCATTACACACAAGTGGCTTATATTTATCATCATCAGTCATTTAGGACAACATTGGATCATTCAGAGATCCTCAATGAACTTCTGGAGTGAGTTTGCTGCACTGAAAGTAAAGGGAATGAATAATATTGCACGCCCCACTTTTCAGTTATTTATTTTTTAAAAAAGTTTAAAATAAGCAATACATTTAGTTTAACTTCGCAATTGTGTCCCGCTTGTTGTTGATTCTTCACCATAACATTAATATTTTTATCTTTATGTTTGAAGCCTGAAATGTGGGAAAAGGTTGAAAGTCAAGGCGGCCGAATACTTTCGCAAGGGCTGTATATATGCAGTATATATGTAATCGAGCATTTCAAATACTTCTTTTGGAGATTGAAATCAGCATTTAGATGTTTGACCAGAAGTGATGGGAGCTATCTCTGATCCCTGCTGTTAGAGGCAGGTACAGCTGTATATAAAACAGCTACCTCATGCCCTCATAGAGCAGAGTCAGATACTGAGCCCCTTCCATACAAATGACTCAAAATGTCACTTAGGCTGGATTCACACAATCGTACGCAAATGTGATCTGTAATAATGAGTTTATTTTTAATAATATTACAGTGGTCCTATAATTTAAAATGGCCTTGATTTTTTCTGCATACAATGGTCTTTCTTAGGCTACTATAGCTTGATAATTTAGCTTACTGTAAAACAGTAAAGAAGGTCAAGGTTTAAGAAAGAGGGTTACGACAGGGAGGAATGACACCCAACATGCTGCACAAGGTAAAAATCTACAAGGTGGCCCTGACCATAGGGAGAGGTGGTATGGTGACTGCTAAATAGTCACCTGAGACTGATCCCTGCATTCCATATCGTACCTCGAAAGGTCCTTCCACCCATGCATAATAACATGCCTTAAGCCTAGCTAACTCTGGGTTAGCTCCGGCTAGTAAGCTAAGCAGCAAGACACTAGTCTGATTACCATGATTGAAGCAAACTAATGGGAATAAAAAAGCAAATGTAACTCCACAGCTTCCACAATTACAACTTCTCCTGGGAGGTCAGCATAGAAGAACTATAACTAGCATTTGGAAGAGTAAGGGTACCTTCACACTTAGCGATGCAGCAGCGATCTGACCAGCGATCTGACCTGGTCAGGATCGCTGCTGCATCGCTACATGGTCGCTGGTGAGCTGTCAAACAGGCAGATCTCACCAGCGACCAGTGAACAGCCTCCAGCCAGCAGCGACGTGCAAGCGACGCTGCGCTTGCACGGAGCCGCGGTCTGGAAGCTGCGGAGACTGGTAACTAAGGTAAACATCGGGTATGGTTACCCGATGTTTACATTAGTTACCAGCGCACACCGCTTAGCTGTGTGTGCAGGGAGCAGGGAGCCGCGCACACTGAGCGCTGGCTCCTTGCTCTCCTAGCTACAGTACACATCGGGTTAATTAACCCGATGTGTAATGCAGCTACATGTGCAGAGAGCAGGGAGCCGCGCACACTGCTTAGCGCTGGCTCCTTGCTCTCCTAGCTGCTGTACACATCGGGTTAATTAACCCGATGTGTACAGCAGCTACATGTGCAGAGAGCCGGAGCTGGCAGCACAGGCAGCGTGAGAGCTGCAGAGGCTGGTAACTAAGGTAAATATCGGGTAACCACCTTGGTTACCCGATGTTTATCTTGGTTACAAGCTTACCTCAGCTGTCAGATGCCGGCTCCTGCTGCCTGCTAGCTTCATTGGTTGCTCTCTCGCTGTCACACACAGCGATCTGTGTGTCACAGCGGGAGAGCGCCTTTGAAGAAAACGAACCAGGGATGTGTGTAACGAGCAGCGATCTCGCAGCAGGGGCCAGATCGCTGCTCATTGTCACACACAGCGAGATCGCTAATGAGGTCACTGCTGCGTCACAAAAAGCGTGACTCAGCAGCGATCTCGGCAGCGAGCTCGCTGTGTGTGAAGCACCCCTAAGGAGTGAGTTTAAATAAGGAAAGGGAGTAAAGTACAGCAGCTCAGATTAGAGCTGTAGGAATCTCAGCAGGATCAAAAAGGAACTCTCAATCCTTTAAACATCAAATGAAAATAAATTGTGTGCTACTCATGTTAAGGAGAACCTTTGATCTTCTAATTGCTGTGACCTTATAATCCTAGATACTGCAAAGATCTCAGTCGAATGTGACATACTCGTGACAAGTAGGTAAAATTTCAACCATTTTATTGGTAAAAATCCCTGTATTACTGAATTGCGTACATTGATGGCAATTTGGTAGCAAATCTCTAGAGTAGAAGCTCTGTACCTCATCTCTCTACAGTTCATGTTCTGTGCTACATCTCTCTGCAGCATTTGTTCTGTAGTTCTCCCCTTTGTCGTCACTGGGATAAGCTGTTTCTGCTGTCTTTCTACATCAGGTGGGGATAGCTCCTTGTTATCTTTCTGCTGCACAGTGTCCACTGTGAAGAAGCTCTTGTCCTCAATTAGAAAATGATTTACAGGCTATTTTTTTTAATTTTTATAAGTAACAACTTGTCTAATCATATTAAAGTTATTCTAATCTTGTTTATTCTTCTTTTTTTTTAGTTTTTGGGTTGATTTTTTTAGGCTTTGGAACCAATTACTACTTTTCCTTAGAGTTACAGTCTCAAGTTGAATTGGTTTCAACTTACAATTGTTGTCTTGGAACCAATTAAATCTCTAACTTAAGGGACCAGCAGTGTGTAGTATATCAAAAGTATCTGTAGAATATTTTATAAAAACCACAAGCAAAACATGTTGTTTATTAGAACCCTGAAAATACATATTCATAAGCTGATTAAAATATCCGCTTTCGAGGCTGTGTGCAGATGCCCCTCAGTTGATATTTTTCTCATTATTAACCACATTTCAACAGTTTCTCAGTCAGTTGACATTGATAACATGTAGAACACTCTGCCATCAGTATCATCAGTGTGTAAGGTAATAAATTAATCATACCTTCACAGCTAGGCACAACGAGAGAGAGAGATGTGTGAACTTTTTTTGTCAAAATTAAATTGCATTTCAATGACTTTGCAAATGTAACTAATTAAATGAGATAGGTAAAAAATGTGTAAATGTTTCATTCCCAGTTTACTTGAAGTATTGATAAAATCTTCACTATTATGGTAATTAAGATGCCAGACTGCATTACAACACCCACATTTAAAACCATGAAATAGAATGACATTGCCACTAATGTTTCCAGATGTTATTCAATTTATTTTCAATGATGTTATAAATAAATAAAAACAACTTTTCCATCCAATGAACTTTATTCAAGGTTGTTAAAAGATATTTTTTAGGAAATTAATCAAAATCCAAAGACAAATGTTTGTAAGTTTTATGTTTGGATATATTTCGTTGTCTACCGAACCTTGAAGAATTTTGAAAGTCTTTATGGAAAATTGGACTGTTTTCTTGTCACATGAAGCATGTATGTTTATATGTTAGGCCCGTTCACATGTCAGTGAAAAACACACACGTTTTTTACTGATGTGATAAAGGTGCGTATGTCCCTCCATGTGCCATGATTTTGGCACACGTGTGATCTCCGTGTGTTATCCGTGATAATACACGGAAATCAGGCACTCATGCTTACCTGTCCACGCTGCTGCTGTCTGTGATGCTGAAGTCTCTTGCGATGCTGTTACTGGCTGCCGCTGTCTCCCCTCTGCAGCTACTTCCAGATCAGCTGCGCAGTGAATATGCATGAGCATAATTTGCCGACCTGGAAGCAGAAGACAGCAGCGGCTGAAGACAGCATCGCTGGAGAAGGAGAGTTTAAAATGCTTTTTATTTTAAAAGTACGTGTTTTTCTGGTACATGTTTCACGGATCACACCATAGTGTGGTCGGTGGCATCAGTGATGCCAGAAAAATAAACTTGTGTCCATGCGAAACACACGGACACGCATGTACGCCGCATGGAAACACATCAGTGAGAAATCACTGAGGTGTGCGCAGACCCATACATTTTAATGGGTCTGCGAATGTCTGTGATTCTGGTATGTATAAAAACTGCAACATGCATACCAGAATCACTGACATGTGCAGGGGGCCTTTATATCGAGAGCATTCCATGGCTCACACACAAGGTAAAAAAGGCAATGTCCCAACAAGTCAATTTTGTTTAATGCTACTTTCCCACGATGAACTTTTGGTGAATTTTTGATGTTGCAAAATTTCTGCACCTATTATGCAAATTAGATTATTTTCATTTTTACAAGCATTTTTATCGCAGTTTGAGAGTGTATTTTTTGTCTCTATTGATATGTCATGTTTTAAATAATGTTTTTGATAATTCCTGATATTTTGATATGATTAAACTTTATTGATTTACTTATGTACGGATTCCAAGCCTTTTTAACACTAGAACTACTGGACTCGTGACACCTATATAGAAATACATGGTGCAAAGTAGTCATCAAAATGACTAACTCAGTAGTTCTAGTGTTAATGTGTTTCTACAGCACTATGCGTTTTTTACCTGTGAGTGTGTCTCTTTTCTTGGGAAACCTTTTCCATGGTTGCTCGTCAACTCAACTCAGTGACCTTTCACTTCAGAATCAGCCTACTAAAACACTGAGCTGTTAAGGAATGTGAGATGTTGTTGTAATTTTTAATACACAGGAACAACATTTTTTTTTTTCAAACAACAGGAGCAAAACAGTAACAATGCAGTGAAATGACAAGAATCTGCATAACTAATCATATGCTGAATAGGTGCAAGTGAACTTTATGTACGAGATAGCCAAGATGATAGTCTATAAAACTAAGCTAGTCTCACGCTCAAAGCTGTAGTAAATGGTGAGATATGAAGCCTGAAAATTAAAAGTTCAAAACTTTTGCCACGTTTGCGCGTTTTAAGACATCACACTCTCATCCAGCAGTTTGTCTGCTACCACTGAGTGTCTCTAGCTGTTCTTGGATGGACAGACATTTCCATGGATTTTATTACAGAACTTCCTCCCTCTGCTGGTAATATGGTTATTTTTAATATGGTGGACACGTTTTCCCAAAATAACACGTTTTATCGCCTTGCAATCTTTACCTAATGCTAAAACTTTAGCTGAGGTATTTATATGTGAAATTGTCACACTCCATGCAGTCCCATCTGATATTGTTTCTCATACAGGTGCTCAATTTATTGCCATCTTCCAGAAGGCTTTCTGCTCTCTCTTAGGGATTAAACTATCTCACTTATTGGTGTTCCATCTGCAGTCTAATGGGCAAACAGAGCACATGAATCACAACTTGGAGCAGTATTTGCACTGTTTAGTCTCAGATAATCAGGAGTGGTGCTTGTTCCTTCCTCTTGCAGAATTTGCTATCAATATTCGCCGCCATGAGTCCTCTGGTATATCTCATTTCTTTTGTATCTATGGTCACCATCTCCAGTTGTGTGCTTTTCTTAAAGGGCACTCTTCTGGGGTACCCACAGAGGACCAATTGTGTTTGGCATTACCATCTACATAGGAAAAAGGTTAAGCAACACATATATAAGCATGTGGCTGCCCCGTACCTGTGGGTGGGAGATCTGGTGTGGATATCCACTAAAAATATTAAGCTTAAAGTACTGTCACTTAATTTAAGACCTCGTTTCATGGGTCTGATCATTGCTGTCATCAACCCATTGGCCTTCCAGCTGGCCTTACCAAAATTATATAAAATCCATAATATCTTCCACAAATCTATATTAAAGAAATGTGTGGGTTCAGGAATTCCTTTTCCTGCCCTTCCACCTCCAGTATTAGTTAATAGATCACTGGAGTTGCAGGTATCAAGAATTATAGAGTCTCGGATTGTTTGTCATTCTCTATAGTACCTGGTTCACTGGGAGAGTTATGATCCTGAGGAAAGGCCTTAGGTGCCAGCCTTTGATGTCAATCAGGAGCACCTGGTAATGGCATTTCATCGCCATCATACGGAGAGACCTGATCATGAGGGTCCAGGGGCCCCTTGTGCAGGGAGGGGTACAGTCACATGGTGCTTGGCTCTAAACTCGCCAAGTGTCAACGTAGCATCTGACGCTGTGTACACTGCAGAGTCTGACACTCCTCGCTATGCCTCTTTTGCTGCTTCTGAGCTACATAGCCAGGCTCGGCTGTCAACCAGCTCTGTTCTCATTAGTGATCGGACTTACAGGAAGTAATTTCTGCTAGCCTGCTGGTTAGTTCTTGGATCACATGTTATAGGAGACCTATAATAGTCACTCCCTGACTTTTTAAGATGGTGAAGCTTGTCTTTCTGTGCTGACTATAGCTTTAGCTACATTGGCCCATGTGCTGTTGTATCACAGTTCTGCTTGTGATCCAAATATTTTGTGAGTGGAGTTGTTCTGGAGTTCTCCCATCATCTTGTTGTTTCCTCCCTGCTATTATTTTCCTCCCTATCACTCTTTGTCTAATACTTCTGTGTGAGCATGCTGTGTTTGTGCTTGAGCTTTGGTTTCCCCTGTTTGTCTTTATCTGTGGGTTCAACCGCTCCTATTCTGTCCCTCCTCTTGGTTTAGGGAGAGGGGTTATGAAATCAGGGCTGTTCAGGAGCAGGGCAAGGAAGGCAGCCCAGACATTGTTACCATTAGATCTATTCCTGGGATACAGGGAAAGCTAGGGCACCCCTAGCCTAAGGGCCGGTTTAGGAACCACAGTTCTCTCTAATCCCATCACACACCTTGATAGATAAACATGTCACCTAAATGAAAAAATAAGCCATCATTTGTAAATGACTTATTGTTTGTATCTGATTTATTGTTAAAAATTATTTTACAAAAAATATTATCAATGTTTTTTTTCTACATCACAACCTGTATTAAAAATATAAATTTTGCATTTTTCACAATGACCACTGGGGCTTTTAGACTTTAACTAGTATTTCAGGATATCCATACCTATGTTAGCCTCAATGAACAGATTCAGTATCTGTCCTTTGTATTAACCCCTTCAGCCCCCGGGCATTTTGTGTTTTTCAGTTTTGTTTTTTTCCTGTCTTTCTTCCGAGAGCCGTAACTTTTTTATTTTTCTGTCAATCTTGCCATATGAGGGCTTGTTTTTTGCGGGACGAGTTGTACTTTTAAATGAAATCATAGGTTTTACCATATAGTGTACTGGAAAACAGCAAAAAAAATTCCAAGTGCGGAAAAATTGCAACAAAAGTGTGATCGTACAATAGTTTTTGCGATATTTTTGGGAAATTTTATTCACCGTGTTCACTATATGGTAAAACTGATGTATCTATGTGATGCCTGAGGTCAGTGCGAGTTTGTAGACACCAAACATTATTAGGCTTACTTGTATTTAAGGGGTCAAAAAAAATCACAAGCTTGTCCAAAAAAAGTGGCGCACGTTTTGCGCCATATTCCAAAACCCATAGCATTCTCATTTTTCTATGGCTAAGTGATGGCTTATTTTTTGCGTCTCGAGTTGACATTTTTAACGGTACCATTTTTGTGCAGATACCTGTTATTGCATTTTGCGCAAAATTTGCGGGGACCAGAAAAATGTAATTTTGGCGTTTGGAATTTTTTTGCCACTACGCTGTTTACAGATCAGATTAATTGATTTTATATTTTGATAGATCGAGCATTTCTGAACGCGGCGATACCAAATATGTGTATATTTTTTATTTTTTTATCCCTTAAATTTTCAATGGGGTGAAAGGGGGGTAATTTGCACTTTTAGGGTTTTTTAATTTTTTTTCATTTTTTAAAACTTTTTTTAACTTTTTTTTTTATTTTACTAGTCCCCCTAGGGGGCTATAGCAATCAGCAATCCGATCGCTCTGCCCTATCTGCTGATCACAACTACAGAGCTGAGAATTGCAGATTTGGTGCTTTACTTTCAATGCCGGCTGTATTCTGGCATTGAGAGGAAGTGACTCATGTTAGCTACAGGCGTCATCACATGACCCTGTGCTACCATGGCAACCACCGCAAGTCACGTGATCATGTCACGTGACTTCCGATGGGGGCGGGGTAAGTCACTGTCATGGCGGCGCGCATATACATCTCGCTGCCAGATTTTGGCAGTGAGATATAAGGGGTTAATGGCCACGGGTGGAAGCGATTCCACCCGCGACTAGCAGGCACACATGTCAGCTGTTGAAAACAGCTGATATGTGCGCGGATCGCCGCCGCCTGCCCACGACAGGGGGCAGGGATCAACCGCACACGATCCATAACGTACCCTGTACGTCATGGGTCGCAATAACAATAAACGAAAAACATTAATAAGCACAAAGGTCAATGTGAACAGAGGGCAAGCAGTGTCAGCGGTGACATTAACCTTTGTGATTGTTTAGGTAAAGAAGTGTTATCTGTGATTACAATACTTCCTCTGTTGATAAGGAGCCTGATGAAAACTGTACCAATAGGAACAGGAAGTGTGAGTCTAAATAAGCCCAGCGGCAACTGTGAAAATTGCAACATACTAATTTATTTATTGATTGACTTATTTAATTTAACTAAAGATTTTGATATGAAAAGAAAAATAATGTTATTATGAAAAATACACATAGCACAAAAATCTGATTCAAACAGAAGATCTTTGTCTTATAGTGTCCGTTTATGGTAAAAAGATATCACTTTGCAGCTCTTGCCTTAAAGTGGTTGTCTAAAACTTTAACATTGATGATCTCTTCTTAGGAAAGGTCCTTAATGTCTGATCAGTCGGGGTGTGATGTTCAGCATTCCCAAGGATCAGCTGCTCCCTATGCCCCTGCTGGCTGGAACTACTTAGCTTTAGTTGTGGAGCAGCACAGCACAGCACAGCTCCATTGACAGAATAGTGGCCTCAACTGGGTACTGCACATCTGCCCCCTATTTATTCAAATAGAAAATAGATATGCAGCTCACAGCCACAGCCATTATACAGTTGATGGAATTGTGCTGTGCAGTTATGCAACTGAGTTGTTTCGGCACTGCAAACAGCTGATCTGTGGGGTTTCACACCCCCACTGATCAGACATTGATGAACTATCCTAAGGCTAGGTCATCAATGTTATGGAGTTAATCTGCAGGTTAATTGTATTTTGACACTGTGCATCTGCCAGATTGTGAGCCATGCTGCTGGGAGGAAATTCTCTTTATTCCTCCCGGCAGCCTTGGGTTTTCAGTCATAGGGGTGTGATCAGCACGGTGCATTTGGATAATTCCCCTGCACTCACTGAAAGCTGGCTCAGCATTGCATCAGTACAGCCATCCATAGGTTCCAGGGGCGTGGTTACAGCTGCTGCTCACTAGTCACCGAGCAATGACGGAAAATATGCCAGCCGCACCCCTATTACTGAAAACTCGAGACTACCGGGATAAATAAAGATCATTTCCTTCCAGCAGCAAGGCTCTTCATTTGGAAGCCATATGGTGTCACAAAGATTAGAACAGATTAACTCCATATCTATAGATTAATAGCATTTTTTCTTTACATGGCAAGTTCTCTATAACGGTTTAGCAAATATGCTTACCCTTAATATACTCAGTAATTAAAATACATGTTTTTTTTCACAATGTTATATATTCTTATCCATTTAATTATAATTATTAAAATGTAATTTTAAAATATATTATTGAACACATATTATAAATAATAAATTATATATTATTGAACAAATATTATGAATATTGGTATTTGTAACATTAATACCCCTTCAGCTATGTCTGCAAGCTACAGTTTTGTTGTGACAATAAAACTGCACCTTTGGCCAATGAAAACGCACCTTGGCCAAAAAAATGCATCAAAAAAAGCGTGCATTTTTGCCCTGTTTTTGGTGCTTTTTTTCCCATGCTTTTTTGTGTGAAATCAACGGCTGGAAGGGCTAAAAAACGGTGGACAAAAAGGCAAAAAGAATTAACATGGTGCAGTTTCTTTGTCACACAAAATCTGCAGATAAAAATAGCAACGTGCACACAACAAATCTGATTTGTCATAGACTTTGCTGGAGAAGGAAAGACATGCAGTTTTTGGTCACACATTGCACCAAAAAACGAGGCAAAAAACGCATCATGCACACATCGCGATTCCTGTTTAAACTATGTTTTCTCTGAAATATAGCAGTGAGTCAGAGTACAACATAGATGTCTGAAATTAGTGGATCTTCCCCTGATACATGCCTTAAAGGGGTGGTACGCACCTAAAATGTATTTTCTACCCATCTTAACCACTTTTAAAATTATCTTTATTATACAATTCCCTACACTTCTCTCTATCTAACCCTTAAAGTTGCTTTATACTGCCTTTCCTGGGAAGTTTCACCTGCCATATTTGACGACACAGGAAGATGGTGCTGCAGTCACTGACCATAGCATCCATTGTTCCTCATAGGTAAAGATGTGAGCAGGGGAGGCTGTGGAGTGGCGCTGGTGTCACTCACTGCATCTAGCACCACCCCCTGACATTATATTTTACACAAGCAATGGAAATAGCAACAGAGAGAAGAGTAGCATACCGGTTCTCCACTAACTTAGTGCACAGTGTTCATCACTCGCCATCCAGGATATAGACAATCTCAGAGTGTGGCATTGTAAGGAACTAGTAAGTAACTGCAGCGCTGCCCCCCGGAGATGTCCTGTTTAAGGAGGGGCGATGGACACTATGGTGAATGACGGCAGCTCCTGCCTCCTGTGATGTACAGGAAGTGGCGTAAAAAACACCCTTAGGAATTAGATAAATAGGGAGGAGTGCAGAGAATTGCATAATGAAGATAATTCAAAGTGGTTAAGGGTAGTTAGATAGTTAGATAGGTAGTAGATAGATAGTTAGAAAATAGATTTTAGTTGCTGGACCACCCCGTTAAGTATTAAACTAGTCTTTGTTTCTAAAGGGAACCTAAATATAAAAAATTCTGGCATACCAATAATGAGAAAAATATATTTTCTTGCAAAACCGCCCATGCTGCCATTCCTTCCTACAGATATATCTTGATGAAGTTTCGGATAAGCCAAAATCTTTTGATTCCATGTTTCCCCTGGTAACATGAAAAAGCCTATACTCACGTCATGTGTCGGTGCCATACCAGCCATGCTGGGGCTCACATTCCCAGGGCTCATGTGACGTTGTGATATCAAGTGATGTCAAGGGAGCCCTGTGTCCATTATGAGATGGCTTCTGCTCCACAATTTTGGACAAAGGAGTTAATAAACAGGAAGTGAGCACTGCAGCTGTCATTCACTTCCTGTTAATTGTTCTTATGTCTAAAGATTGGGAGGAAGAAGTCAGAACTGATTGTACATCAGGCTTGCGTGATGTGACATCACATGCACCATGGGAATGTGAGCACAGCACTGGAACCATGCCGGCTGCAAAGGTTTTTTATTTCACCGGGGAGAAACATGGAGAATCAGAAAAATTTGTCCTAGGAAAGGACAACCTCTGTAATTACTACTGCAACAATATTTACTGTGCAATCATAAATCATAAATTGCATGCATTTTGGTATATAAAATCTTTTTTTGAAAGGTGAAGATCATTGTTTTCTTAGTAACTTTGATTTTAAATTTGAAAATGTAAAGCGGTTTTCCAGGGTATTTTTTTTTTTTACGATGTGACAAAAAATTAACAGGCAGGTATTTCACTTTTTTATCTGGTTCCAATTTCTGCTGGCATAGAGCATTCAGTGACTACTCCTGCTGATGATTCAGCTGCTTCACATCAACATAGCTTCTCTTAGGCGGGCTTTGCACGCTGCGACATCGGTAACAATGTGTTACCGATGCTGCAGCGATAGTCCCGCCCCCGTCGCACGTGCAATATCTAGTGAAAGCTGCCGTAGCGATTATTATCGCTATGGTAGTTTCACACGCACATACCTGCCGTGCGACGTCCCTCTGGCCAGCGACCCACCTCCTTCCTAAGGGGGCGGGTCGTGCGGCGTCACAGCGACGTCACACGGCAGGCGGCCAATTGAAGTGGAGGGGCGGAGATGAGCAGGATGTAAACATCTCGCCCACCTCCGTCCTTCTCATTGCAGCCGGCGGCAGGTAAGGTGAAGTTCCTTACTCCTGCGGCTTCACAAACAGCGATGTGTGCTGCCGCAGGAGCGAGGAACAACATCGCACCTGTCGCTGCACCGGCATTATGGAAATGTCGGAGGCTGCAGCGATGATACGATAACGACGCTTTTGCGCTCGTTCATCGTATCAAAAAGGTTTTACACGTTGCGATATCGACTGCGACACTGGATGTGAGTCACTTTCGATTTGACCCCATCGACATCGCACGTGCAATGTCGCAACGTGCAAAGCCCGCCTTACTCTTACTGGCTCCTATGTTGACAGGGTGTGACGGCCGAGATCACACTGATTGACAGATGGCTCACCACATTTAGGCAGTGGGGAGCTGCTGTCAATAAGCATGATGTCAGTAGTCATGCCCTATAAACAGAGCAGAGCAGAAGACATGCTGCTTGTCATGTTCAATCTAGTGGAGATCCGGCGTGTTGTAAAATATACAACAAATGAGGCGTAACACCAAGAGAAACAAGGGTTACACCAAGGGCACATTAACAACAGTGGGCCCTAGCACTAGTGAGAGGGAAGATGGACACCTCCTCACTTACCTGCTGCAGTACCCTGCACTCCTAGCCAGTCCCTACACAGGTTCCTCACCTGTTGCCGAGCTGGAACCTGAAGTCCTGAAACAACCCTACGATAGTCCCTGGCCACAGAGTTGGCAGGTGACGGATGCTTGCTTTACCACTGCACTGAAACAACACACCTGGAAAGTTAGACAGAAAGGGTAAAAACACCACAACAGATTGCTGCAGTCAGAACCATGATGGCAGCCACACCAGCAACTTCAACAGAGGCTTTCAAATAGCTCATTCCAGCTCCAAGACCAGCATCCAAATGAATCAAGAATAACCGGCCCCCTCTGCTGGTAGCAGAGGGTATAAAAAGGGTATATAAAGGGATTGGGTGTGGTCCAGATCGGAAACAAATTAGCTGGTACTATGTGTGCTTGCTAGCAAGGAATACTGCCATTAACCCTACAACTGCCAAAGGAAAAAAAAATCCATTAAAATAGCAGACTCTCACATGGGAAAAATGAGACTCAGACCCAAAAAACTGTTACTAAAAACTTAGAGAAAGAAACAACCATGACACTGCTGCTCTGCTGATGTGATATCAGTGTAAGCCTCGGAAGCATCGGCAGAAGCAGTCCATGACCGCTTTATGCCATCAGGAAAAGGCACCTACCTGCCTGTTTATTTTTAGGCATTATAGTAAAAAATATATAGTCTCGGATAAGTCCTTTAATATAGAAAGGATGGAAATATTTACTATTATGTTTTGGGGAATCTAGCCAATCCTATCAAGTCTTATTTCTCAAAGTTATAGGTTCTATGGAACTATTTATTACCCAATCTTCTAATACCATATTCTGTAATTCACTGCACATAGAAGCCAGCTTTGGAGAGCACAAACTAGCACTGAATGAAAAAGCACATAATAACGCTGAAGAAGAATTTGATTTATACAATGCTGGAAGGCAAGTCCAAGTCTGTGAAACCCAATCCTCACACTGGGACATCGGATAGTCTGAAAAAGCTTGACAGTCTTATGGATTTTATATTCTTTCTACTTCATGCGATCAACTTTTATGCCTATGGCTACCAGCAAGATGAGCTTAGAAGAAATAGGATGCTCATGGTCAGCTATTTATTGGCTTGTACTCCTGGCTTGTTTTACTGACTATGGAGTATTTGCCCTTTACACTCTTTAGCTATGATAGCTTTGATGTACCCAGGGAGGAGAACATAACACTTCCAATTCTCTAGCTGTAAAATAGTGGGATGGTTTATGCATTTCCTCTCTAATGTTCTTTAATATCTGAAACATTAATCAGGCAGAGACGTGTCTCTGGTGGTTCTTATATCGTATAATAAAGTATATTAGATTTGGATGCAGTCACAACATATTAGCCAAGGTCACTGAAAAACTTTACTGCTGAAGAAGATTTTTTGGGTTAAATATGGAAAATGTAGGTTTATTTCACACATTGACACTTTTTAGCTTGGATTGTTATCACTAACATGGATACTTATTTTATACATTTGCTATTATTTGTGCTTTGAAATTTGGAAAGAGTATTAGAGGATGTAAATTTATATTGAGCATTACTATATGAATAATGTAGGGGCAGACACTGACTGTGAAGGGTCCCTGTGCAGGATTTGTGTTTGCCCCCCATTAAGTCCAAGTCTGTGGATGGTTTGCTCACACTAGCATACAGCTAGTGTATAAATCATACGGGTTTTATCTAATGCTTCATCCAATAGCACTCACTCCAATGTTATACTATGGGACAGTGCTGACTAGCTCTTCTTTTCTCTTGCTGAATCGGCATGAGAAAACAAATCACTTCATGCTGCTATTGGCAGTGTGCAAATACCATATAAAAGACTGACCGGCACATACTACAAGTGTGAACAGGTGTATGCTGAAAATTCAATATAATTACAAAAGTGTACAGCCGCACTCTGACAAGCTAAAAGATGCAAACATTGAATATGAAAATACAAGTACTGCATTACTGCTACTGGAACTATGTTTGCAAAATGAGATACTAAGCTTATAGATTGGCCAATCTATGTGAGCCCGACAGCTTGTAACAACTTGTAGGTTTTAACCCGGATAAAGGCATATAGTATAGGGTTACAGCAAGGAGATATGCCTTGTTGCTGGCGGTTGGGCTTACATGGATTGGAGTATCTCATTTTTGAAACATAGTTCCAATAGCAGTAATTCAGTACCAGTATTCCAATATTCAAATTTTTCATGTTTTTACAATGCTGCTGTATACTTTTGTAGTGCGATTGACATTGTGTCTTGGATCAAACACATCCAATCCAGTTAATAGGTGGTGGAAAACATCACACTGCACTCAGATGTCATGCGAGTGCAACCCGATATAGGCTGACGCAGACAATGGGCGAGATGGAGAAATTATTCTCTCCATCTTCTCCGTACCTATGATCCAATTTTTACATGCAGGAGAATCGGTTCACAATAAGTGACAATCGGCTCACACTCACAGCAGAGTTTGATCTGAGTGTCGTTTAAATATAGCATCCATTTATCTTGCATGGGAAAAGATATCCCAGTGTGAGCAAACCCTAAAACAGTGTGAATTAGTGCCAGGACAGATACCATTTAACAAAATTATTAACTATATAGCAAAACATCCACTGACCAGAGAGACATAAAGGGGAGTCATCCCAACGTTTGAGGAGGAGAATCAACATTAGGAGAAAGTGGAGTATATGAGCAACCTGTAGAGCAAACGGGCCTCCCTACCCCCTGGAGCATGCTAACCTACTGGGTCATGTCCAGTTAAACCTGTTGCACATATGATATGTCTGCCCCTGCCCAAAAAATGTGTTTAATCACTCCTTCCTGCAGTCAGCAAACTAGATTATCCTGCATATTGAGCATATTGTAAAAATGAAAAATTGGAAATGATGACAAATAGGACATGTTGTGTAATTCAAATAAGAAGCCTAAAATGTCCATGGATTTCTTTTGCTTTGTGTGACTGATGTTTTGTGAAGCCCATTTACCAGCTTTGTACTGGTATATTGTAATGCAGCAAATTTGCCAACACTGAAATCGATCATACATAATATGTTATTTCTGCAGCTTTGCTGAACCTTTGCATGGAAAAACCAGTGAAGAACAAGTGAAATGTTTAAAGTGGAGCTCCAGATTTAAGCCATTGTCTTAAGGGTGCTTTACATGCTGCAACATCGCTAGCAATTGCTAGCGATGTTGCGAGCGATATCACCCGTCCCCGTCGTTCGTGCGACATGTGGTGATCGCTGCCGTAGCGAATAATATCGCTACGGCAGCGTCACACGCACATACCTGTTCAGTGACGTCGCTGTTGCTGCCGAACAATCCCTCCTTTAAGGGGGAGGTGCGTTCGCCGTCACAGCGACATCACAGCGGCGTAACAAAATGGCCGCCCAGCTGTGACCCGGATAATATATCGCTAGCGATGTCGCAGCGTGTAAAGCACCCTTTAGAGAACTGCCCAACTATCAAGAGGGAGTGTGAAAATAATAATGTTATATCCTAATAAATCAAAGACACAAGAAGAGAAAATTATGAATAATAACTATAAAGTTTTAAATTCTTCCAAAATAGTACTTATATCAGGGGGAATTTACATGATTCAAGGACAGAATAAAATAGTATGATGCAATGCCATAGGTAACCCTATATAAAGGAAACCTTATATGTACAGGGTTGCCCAATGGTATTGCAGCATTCCATTTTATATCTGTCCCCATATTATGTACACTCCCATACACTCTGGATTTTATTACTGTTTTAGATATATGTATTATTTTATAATTAATACATTTTAAAATTGTAATTCATAATTTCCTCATCTTGAGTCTTAAATATAATAGGATATTAGTTAATATTTAAAGAGGTTGTCCACTACTTTTACATTGATGGTCTACCCTCATGATAGGTCATCAATGTCTGATCGGCCGCACCCCTGCCAATCAGCTGTTCTCGGTGCTGGCAGTGGTAGTAGGCAGTCAGAAATGCATAGTTCTGGAGCTACCTGTCAATTAATAGGGGCTACGGACGGGTACTGCACATCTGCCTCCTATTGTTTTGAAGAGGAGGCAGATGTGCAGTACTCGACCATGACCGCTATCAGAAGACAGAAAAGTTGTGGAACCGAGCATTTCCGGGCCTGAAAACTACTGATTGGCTACAGTCTGACACTCCATACCCCCACCAATCAGACATTCTAAGTATAAGCCATCAAGGTTAAAGTAATGGCCAACCTTTTTAAACATCTACACTAATTTGTTAAGCTAATTGGTTTAAACAATAATGATGCTGCTCTTACTTATTTAATCCTATAAAAATAAATCTGTCATAGTGTGATGGGCATGCAGAAATGCATTGAGAAAATAAAAGCATTCTTAATGTTGAAATTTTAGGCTATGTGCGCACGTTGCGTAATTGCATGCAGTTACGCTGCGATCTGCACCGCAGCGTAACTGCATGCGTCCTGTGTCCTATGCATAATCTATGAAGCTTATGCAGGAGACGTGCGCACGTGGCATATTAGAGCACAGCGCTTCGGCTGCTGCCCGGAGCGCGTTCTAAGAAGTGACATGTCACTTATTCGGTGTGCTCTGCCTGCAGGTCCCACTCTGTCTATGGGAGGGGCTGCACTCAGAGCGCATGAAATCGGCTTTTTTTTTTTTTTTCATTACGCACTGTTTCTGCAGCAATTTGAAGCGCACGTGTGCTGTTCAAATCGCTGCAGAAATGTCTGCAGGGACAGTACGCAACGTGCGCACATAGCCTTAGTTACGTTCCCCAGGCCTGGTTTTCCTCTCTAGTGTATTTCCTATCCTTCTGCTGAGACTGATCCCTTGGACTGGTCATCTGTATGAGACTTTGGGGGTAAAATACCCTGTATCCCACCTATCAGCTGATATTTGCCCCAGCAGCAGCCAGATGTAAATAATGTCAATGGACAATATACTTGAATTAAACTGTGGTACTTAGCACCAGACATATGGACCTGTGTTGGTCCACTCTGTATTTGGCTTGCATCTGGTTACACATGAAGACGATAGCTAATTACTAAGGATACCAAGTATTGTACTCCCACTAATCTCATATCATTGACTAAATAGATAAATGTAGCCCCTGATAAGTCCTTTAAAGTAAACCAATTACCAGGATTTCCGTATATAATCTAAAGCCAGTGCTATACTGGACTATCAGGCTGATTACATACCTGTAGTGGTCAGCTCGGATATATAGGTTTTGAAATCAAAAAAAGTCTGTCTGTTGCAGGACCTGTGTGAGGTCATAACAATGTGACCAGAAGGGGATACCAGGTCACATGGGTGTCACCTCACCACTGGTCCTGCAACAGACAAAGTGAATTGTTTGTATAATATTTATCCTAATTCTAACAGAGGGAGGGAGTAACTATGAATATATTATCTGATCCTTTGCTGCTATCACTCAACAAGCAACTAATTTTATAAACTTTACTTTTTTTTGTATTTCAAAACCTAAACATCCGAGCTGACCACTAAAGGTATGTAGAGAATCTGCCTGATAGTGCCAGTATAGCACTGGCATTAGCTTATATACGAAAATCCTGGTGATTGGTTCCCTTTAACTTGAAGAATGGGGGTTACAAAACAAAAAAGCTACCTATACACTTGGACTTTTGTTTATAAATTGTTTAAGGTGATTATATTCATTATGCTAAATTATAAAGGGTGAACTGCAAGTACACAATAAGTTACAGAAATATTTTCCATACTACTATGTATAATGTCTTCTTTGAAATGTTTTCCAACTTACCCATGCCATTCACACTATTCCGCAGTGGATGCATCTCTAAGCATAGCCCCAGGTTCTTGAGCCTGTAAATCTCCTGCCCTTCTACTGTAATAAATTCTTTTGCTACCTTTTAACTATTTATATTTTACTTCTAGCCATCTCACCAATTTAAAAAGGTTCAGTTGTATTGACTAAAGGAGGAATGTTTAAACCTAGAAAACCTGGACATCAGTCATAAAAATTTTTACTTTGCACTTAATCTGTAAGCAAAGAATTATGATCTGGACTAATTAAAACATTAATCTTTAAAGAGATTTTGTACTAAAAACAACTGCTGTGAGAGGACTGGAAAAAAGATGGAAAATTAATAAAGTCTATGCATTTCCCTACACTTGAACATTCTTTTCCCATACTGAAGTTCATTTTTTTAGTTTTTAGTTTAACTTTACTTTTATCCAAATTCTTGACGTGTTTACCACAATTGATACAACTCAATGAAAAACGTTTTTAAGGCCTAAACATATATATTATTCAAATGAATTATAGTAATTCCATAAAAATATACATAAATCTGCTCAACAGGTATAGGAGATGGAGAGAGACTGAACCCTAGTACAATAATATATTGTTTGAATATAGGAAGTAATTTACAAAACGTGCGTTGGGGTGGCAGGAGTGGAGGCAGGGACTGACCTTGCAATTATAAGTCTCAATCTCACCCTTTGTATTTAATCCCTTCATTATATTTGCCACTACATATGCCTAGTAGTATAAGTACCAGCTTAAATCTATATATCAACCAAAGTAGACTATTCTCTTTGTGAGAAAGACAGCATTGTATTAATTTAAATATCTAGCTATTCTTTACAGATTTAAAGGCACATATGTATTTTTTTTCGGATTCAAAGGCATAAACATTGTTTACATCTAATAGTATGGACATTGTTAATAACGCCTTTGGATCTAGTTCACACTGTGAATTTAAAGGCACACATGCACTTTATGAGATTTAAAGGCACACATGCACTTTTCAGTTAAAGGCATAGACACTTTAATTTAGCTAATAATGTTTTGGGATCTATTGTGGACATAAATATACTGATGCAAAAAAAAAATGTGTTGAGCTTTAAAGACATATACACACCTATTTTTTAATAACAGCAAACTAATATTTATTTTACCAAACAATATATTATTGTATTAGTAGTCAGTCCCATTCCATCTCCTACAGCTGTTGAGCAGATTTATTATCTTTTATGGAATTGCTATAATTAATTTGAATAAAATATACGGTATCTTTAGGCCTTGAACTTTTTTTATTGAGTTGTATCATGTGTAGATGCTAGTTATGGCCGCACCTTTGAAAGGGTACCCTGCTCTTAATTTTTTTTACCCCAAAAGCTGTTGGGATTTTATTCATTCATGTCAAACACTTAACACCTTTTGGATGCAAAGAAACAATGCTATTATGTAACAATGAGAGTATGTCCTATTTACCATATACTGCCTAATTTCTCCATATAGCATTATTTTACATATAAGCAATAATCTTAAGCTAAAGCAGTACCATATTATGATATGTGAACATTACACGATCATTCTATGAATCTTTGAGAGTTAACATGAAGAAAGAATACTGGCTGGTATATTTAGATGGCTACTATATAATTCTATAATGTGGAACATATGTAGGGTTGTGCACAGCCAGAAGATCTTAAAATAATATGACACGGATATTAATAAGGAGTCAATATGCAATGTTGGTGGACCAATAACGTAAAACCCTGACACATTATAATTCAGTATTTGCCCTCTGAACTTGTATTTTCATAACATTCAGTTAAGGGAAACACCAACTAAAACAAACGGTATTGCCCATTGTAATACTTAATTTAGGAATCTTCATTTTTTTCACTTACAGAAAGGAAGGGAGGCATGTGATGGCCTTGAGATTAGCATGGGACTTTGTGTCGCTCTCTTAATGTAGCCTGGAAAAATGTACATTTTCCTATGTAATCGTGAACACTTATTTTTATCACTTTTATGACAAAGTTAAGCAAATATATCCACGTCCAACTGAATTCTACTCAAATCTTACAAATATCTGTATCTACTAATAGCAGATTTTATGTAATTGGATTCTATGTGGATTCAGCAAATTTGCAGCTGTTGGCCACCTTTTAATTCAATTATAAATTGCCATCATAAGTAGAGATGAGTGAACCTTGGGCTCGAGGCTCAGGGTTCAGGCTCGGAAAATGACGTGAAAATCCCCATGGTGGGTATCACGCTGTGCTTATTATTATTATTATTTATTTTTATTATAGCGCCCTTTATTCCATGAAGCTTTACAAGTGAAAGAGGGTATACGTACAACAATCATTAACAATACAAAACAGACTGGTATAGAAGGAGAGAAGACCCTGCCCACGAGGACTCACAGTCTACAGGGAATGGGTGAGGGTACAATAGGTGAGGACAGAGCTGGTTGCGCAGTGGTGTACTGGACTGAGGATTATTATAGTTTGTAGGCTTGTTGGAAGAGATGGTGCTTCTGTCTGCCTGATACCCTGCTTTGTCTGCCCTGTGGGATGTGTTTGTTCGTCTCAAATTTGACTTACAGTCAGCATTCTTAGCTGTATTGTTTACGGAAAATTAAAAAAAACAGACATCGCCCACCGACCTCCGGGAATGTTTGGCTATGGGCCAAAAGCAAAACATTTCTGGAGGTGGGTAGGATGTGTTTGGGTTTTTTTATTCTCCATGAACAATACAGCTAAGAATGCTGATTGTAAGTCAACTTTGAGATGAAATAACACATCCCGCGGCGCGGACAAAGTTGGGCATGAGACAGACAGAAGCACAGCGCGATACTCACCACAGGGATTTTCATGTCATTTTCCGAGCTCAAACCCCAAGGCTTGAGCCTAAGGTTCGCTCATCTCTAATCAGAAGGTTAAAAGAAAAAATAAAAAAAAAATGTCCACACACTTTCTGGCTCCTTTGCTCTTCACTGTCACCCATTCAGTCCTCACACCACATCTTCTTATCTCTGTCATCAGCACCCGGCATGGTCCTGCATATGCCCACCCAAGATCCAGCACACATCATGATTTAACGATCCTTAGATCACTTAACAAGTAAATGTGGATTTTACTTGATCTGCTCATGTTTATTTGTCTCTTTTTAGACAACTAATGTTGCACTGTTGGGAAACTTCAATGTTGAATAAAGGTTAATATTATGAACTATAAAGGCATCATAAAAGATGATGAGTGTAAATTCCACTTCAGTTTAGCTTAGTGTAGCTTTAGCTTACCTGAAATATTTCACTGGGATAGAATAAAGCTATCCCTTGGATCATGTGACAATACAAGCTAATCTTCTATGTTCTACAAAGAATTCAGTATGCCGGCTTTCATATTTTACAGTAAAATTGATTTTATCCTGCAGCACTCAGTAGTTAAAAGAAATAAGTAGGCAGGAGATGTTCTTTTCGAAACAGGATACAAAAGGAACAGCAGTTGCTAAATGTATTACCCAATAACAAGGGAATGTGGAGATTACTGTTCCCCACCAGTCACTGCTGGTCTAAATTAAGTGCACTAAATACATCAATAAATTAATTAAGCAAATGCTTATCCATTAGTTGTGTTTTTATAAAATGATTATAGTGATTTACAAGAGCTAAAATTACAATTATTTAGTTATGGATTAATTGCTTGTTAACATAAATACACAATTCTTTAAATCAAAAAAATATTCTAAATTTATGTTGTAATGCAAACCTTTTTATTATCTTTAAAGAAAAAAATCATCAAATAAACAAAGTGAAAATAGAATAATCTACTGTTTAAAGAGGTTTTTTGATTTTACATCTGTGCAAGCGCCAATTCCTCTCATAGTCTTCACTGCAGTGTCTTCAATAAGATGGCGCTGGAGATCACGGTACACGCATGCGCAGAGTCCAGTGCCATTTTAAAGAAGACATATTTCTTGTAGGAAAGCGCATGCACTGCCAACAACAGCAATGGCTGCACTGCACGATATTCAAATAAAGAAAAGGGGGCAAGCCAGGAGGACCCAGGAAAAGGAATAAACACCGAGGACCCGACCCACAAAAGCCTGCACCCGTTGCAACTGTCATTCAAAGTGCAATGCATTTCTGCAATTTTGATTAAAGATATTTCATTAACAAAGCATCAGATCTTTCTATAACAGGTATGCCTGGGTTCAGCATCTCAGTGCCTGTATGGCACTGCCTTTACTTCATTTTGCAAAATCCTGGTGGTTGGTTCCCTTTAATTAATGGTTACAAGTATCCTAAATATCCACAGGTTATTTGTGAATTATCTCATAACTATTCACTACAATATGAAATAACTGGTTGTAATAAGTTCATTTGTCCCATTATGATATCAAAATCTGGACTAACAGCAGTGCCAATCTGAGCCGAAGCTTCAATGTGGGCTTTGGTCAATTACATTTTCTGTTGTTCAGCAGTAAAGTCACACAACCTGTTTCTTATTATAGAACTGTAAATCAGTGATCAAAAACATTTGTAGTTGATATATATTTTATTATTTTAAGGGGGTTTTACAATCTCAAGAAAAAAATTCTGCAGTCACAATATGCACACTGTCATAATTCTCCTCTATGTCTAACACAAGTGAGCACTCATGTGACCACAATTATGTTATTTGCATACTTATCACATATCAACTAGATTCTCATTCTCGTCTCTCAATATTTTATCCGATTGAGCATAGTGGATAAGAATCTACTTGGCATGTGACTTGAAGCATGCAAACATAACATGGAGGGAATTAAATGAGAATCCAGTTGGGATAGGACCAGAAATATTCAATTTTCATATTTATGATTACTTGTGCTCAAAATACAGTGGAATCCTTTTTTTACAGTATGCACATTGTACAATGTCATGATTCATCAATCTGCAGTTACACAGAGTAAGTGCAGAAATTTCTCTTTAGCCTAGAAAGTCAATGTAAATTGGAAAAGATCAACAGACATGTGAAGGGATTACTGCGGGCTCATCTCAACAACAATTTCCAGGGGAGGTGACCTATGTATATGTCCTAGGTCGTGAATGGATTAAAAAGGATTTGTGTGTTCGTGTCTCCGGTATGTGTGAAAAAGTATTTTGCACCTACCGGAAACACAGACGTGTGAAGGGGGCCTAAGGATAATTTTAAAAGTGGTGATTGCCCCTTTTGCACATTTCATTTAACCTCTGTCAGCATACATAAGGTTAGATAGTTTGTTACTTGGGATGGTCAAATACCTCAAATATTCAGCTTTGCGAATATTGTCCGAATAGGTCGCCGCTATGCAAATATTCGATGCGCAATGTAAGTCTATGGGAAGCCCGAATAGTTCCGAATAGTTGTTATTCGGGTTTCTCATAGACTTACATTGCACATCGAATATTCGCAATTAGTTGAACAGCGGCGACCTATTTGGAAAATATTCGCGAAGCCAAATATTTGAGGTGTTCAATCATCCCTATTTGTTACATGCAAAACACATTGTGTAGTTTACAGTCTATTTTCCTCTTGTTATTTCTATTACTTTGGCAAACGATCAAATGATTGTTTAAGAGATTGTGGCAACACCTTTTTTCCTTTACTATAGGAGTGGAAGCTACAAGTTTAATAAACCACAAATGAGAAGTCCATAGAGGTGATCCTACATTGATTACATTTTATGACTTAGAACATGTTCAGTCTCCTCCATAAGTTAGTAATAGACACAAATTATGTTTCCAGCAAGAGGCAAAATTAATAATTAGCACAAATGCCATGAGCACTATAAGTTTTAATGACTTTAAATATTATATTTTTTGTTTTATTATTGTTTACCATGTTGGCATCAGAAACAATGCTTGCAGTCAAAAAAAGGCCCGCAGCCCCATGTTGCATATCGTCCAGTCCATAAAAGCATGAGTGCACGCAAACCGGCATTAATTATATTGTTCCTTGCTTGCTTTCCCCTGGCTACCTGGGTTTGTACTCGTTAACAAAAATAAAACTGACGACTTTCACATATATTTCCTCTTTTGCCAGCCGGCCTGATGAAGGAGTTTCTAAACTCAGAAAGCTTGTATTTATATATATATATATATATATATATATATATATATATATATATATATATATAACTTCTATTTTTGGATACATAAAGTATTTAACATCACATATATTTCCATTGTGTAATATAAAATTAGAAAACTTTACATTATACCGTACTTGCTCTGTTTAAAAGATCAGGTGTTCTTGGTAAAAATATATTGTATGTAAGATGTTAGATTTCTATTTCCTATCTCTTTATCTCTTTTAATGCAAACCAATGGAGGTGAAAAGTGATATTGTGAACTGTTTTGCAGCTTTTTAAGGGTTGTTCCATAATATAATGAGATATCCCTCATCTAATTTATCATCAGCTTTGCCAAATCCTTGGAGCATATGACTGGATAATGCAAATTGAATTTCTGTCTCATTGAGCAGTACAGAGAGAATCTAATGTGTGTCTTCAAGGGCAGATCCCGTGGTGTCTAATATTCTTACACCATACAAATTTTTATGAAATATTTGACATTTATTACATATAAGTCATTAAAAAAACAACTATAACCAGAGCTGAAATGAACTTGCATTTCGTTGACCACGTACTAAAAAGTGCATTATATTATGTAAAAGTGAATTATATTTATTTATTGTCTATCGCATATCTGCCAAATCAATTGTACCATTTCTATTTTTTACTTTTATAGTGCATGAAATCATTGGGTGTTGTACATGGTAAAATGAAATGTTAAAGATAAATTTTACAAGCACACAAACCATACACATACATAGAAATACATTAATAATACACAAAGAAAAATATAGGCACAGTATAGTCATACAAGTCCATATTTGCAGTCCGGTCATTAACCGTAGCATGCGTGATGTCAACAAATCTTCACTTTTATGTAACAGGGGCCTTTTTTTGCCCCGTGCAAATCATATGGAGAAACTCACATAAATAACTTTTACAAGTTTATTTAAAAATTGCAAATTAAAATATGAATAATGCACAACATTTTAATTATTTTTTTCAGAAAACACTAAAAAACATTTCTTTTTTCCTAATTTCAAATAAAGATGAACAACACACAATCACAGGATCGGTGAGCTTAATTTCTCCTTTTTTTTAAAACACACAGATGTATTTAAATCTAAAGTAAACTAGCTGCAGCTACATTTCTTTTCTAACTTTTTCTTTTCAATTTTATTGGTCTTCCAAACCATTTTCACATGTTATGTTTTCTAAAGAATGTTCTTTACAGACATTTTCCCCACAAGTGGTACAATATCGCTCAGTTTTCCTCTCTACGTTTTTTGGACAAATGAAACAATGCTTTTGTTTTCTTTCTCCTAGCTCTGGAATGTCCTGAAACTTTATGCCACACTGTTTCATCGCTTCTTTAGTTTGCTTTGGCAAGCATTTCATCTTGCTTCTCTGCATCATGTGAGGCATTACAAGTTCATGGCAAAGGTCCTTCAGGAATTGGCGTCTCCTGTCCTTCCTCCTTGCATGGAATTCTTGATGAGTTTCTGTATAAATAATGAATGAATTCAGGGCTGCTACATCAAGCATATTTGAAAAAATTACTACAGGGCAACATCTTGCATGAATATTTTTCCACCATTTCATCCATTTTGTCGACACCTCCTTTAGTTTTATTGTAAAGCAGGATGATTTCTGGTTTCAATTTCCTGTCATTACTGTCAATACTGCAATCCTGATGCATGGTACTGAGTAATATAATGGATTTCTCCTTGTTCGCTTTGTAAGATACCAGTGTCGCTTTGTTTTGAAACCAAAGACATGCTCATAAAGTGCTCTCTGTGGATTGTGTTTCATTGCTTGAGGAATTTCTCGTCAGTTTTGCTTCATTGTCCATGGTAATTCTACCTGAATTGTATAGATCTTTCTGTACTGGTGCATCAACTTCTTTGCCACAGTAGCCAAGCCAATTTATGCCATAAGAATTTTCAGAATCATACATCCAGAATATTTTTATTCCATATTTGGCTGGTTTACTGGGCATCTATTGTATGAACTTGCAACGTCCTCTGAAGGGTACAAGTTGCTCATCTACTCCACCAGCAACCCTGACTACATATAAAGTAACTTGAGACACAAACATTGCTGAGTACATGATAAAAATAGCAGGGGCCTAAAAGGCCCCCATTCTGTACAGATGTGGTTTTCCCCAAAAAAAGCATTGTTACACCAAAATGCCTATCAAAAAAATTATATGAACAACTGGCTATTACCAACAATGACATACTTGAGGAATACCTAGAGTTTCAAAATTCTAACTAAAGTAATTTTGCAGATAATTGCAAAAAAGTAAGCACTGGGGCCTAAAAAGCCCCCAATACACATTGTAGGGTTAAAGACATTATCCCCCAAACATTTTTATGAAAAATAATAATAAATGTCTGAAATATTTGACATAGATGTGAAGCCACAGAGGCCTTCAGATGGCTGCAAGGATTAATGTCGGGAAAACCAGTCAATTTTGGTAGGGGTCTCCCAACTCTCCCTGATGGTAGATTTTTGATGAGTAATGCCGTAAGCCTTTAAATTTTCAAGGTAGATACTGTAAGTCATCCCCAGAATAGTCGGACATTAGGTCACTCCACTCTCTGAAGACTAGGAATTTTTCGTTGCTATATGCAAGACCAGGGTTTTTAGTGAACTTGTCAGGTGCAATATGCACTCAGAACTATGAGCAGTTCTGGGTGCATATTTCTAATCCCTGCCTAACCGTCCCTGTGTAGCAGCATACATAAAGAGATCTTTAGAAAAAGTATTTCTAAAGACTCTTTATAATATGCTAATGAGTCCAGGGACTGGTTCCCTTGGCTAGTTGGCCCCCTTAGCATGTTAGTAAGCCCCTGTAGGCATACTAACATACTAATGAATGCACAAAGTCAGAGGCAAGGTTGCTTTTATCTTTGCTGCCACCACTGTTTTTTGGCTTAGTGCACACTATCAGAATGTACCCAGACTTCCTGTCATGCACACTACACCAGTTTGAAGGGATGACGCACATATACGGCTTCATAGTATGCATGACTGGAAGTCTGGTACTTCTGATGAAACGCACAGAGCCAAAATCCAGCATCAGGGGTAGTGGCAGCAGAGAGCAGTGAGATTGACCATCCTCTGATGCTGCACATTAATTAGGATGTTAGAATGCCCACAGGGGCATGCTAACATGGTAAGGGGGCTGACTAGCCAAGGAAACTAATGCCCTTCAACTAGTCCCTGTTCTCATTAGCATATCATATGGGATGTTTAGAAATACTTTTTCGAAAGATCTCTTTATCTATGCTACTAGACACATTGACTGTTAGGCAGGAATGAGAAATATGCACCCATATTGCACCTGACAGGTTCCCTTAAATATGACTCTGGTATCATGTTCGGTGTTTTTTGTATATTGTACAGCAAGAAGAACTGTGTTATTCTAATCACAACAATCATTGATATTTATTGGTATTTGCGATTGCTGTAATTATATTAGGAAATTTCATTAAAAAGTATAAAACGGATTACTGAATGTTAAAGCAGGAGTCAGAAATTGATACTTATGACCTAAAGAAATTGTTCATGCATGTTTAATTCATTTTCTTGACAATTGATTAAACTTTTTTCCTTCATAACAACATTTTGCGGTGTTGATCATTATCTTCTGAGCTTTTTAACATAAAACAATTTCACTGCTAGTCGAAAATATCATCTTGTTTGTGTTTAAAATGAAGAAATGTGATGCATCACAAATTGTAGGTTATAATTATGTTCTAAGTTTGGAATTGAAGTAAAGTCAAAGTTAGTATCACCCACAAATGTAACAAATATGCAACTCAAATTAACACATTTTTAATTGATCAAATATTTGTCACAATTTAGGTATCAAATAGTTGTGAGCGAGTATGCTCACCACCCCTAGTTACTAGATCAAGGATGCTCGAGTTTCCCATTGACTTCTATTATACTTGGTATTCAAGTTACGTTGGAGCAAACCAATGCTCAATCGAATAATGAGCAGTGCTTGTGGCATGGTTGTTTGCCACGTGTACCAACTTTGATGACAGGCCCTGCCATATGTGCAGTGTAAGATTGGAAAGGCGATTGTGCCATGCATGTCTCCTGATGAACCCTAGCATATAATTAGGGGGAAACACGTCCAGCCTGGGAGAATTCCTTTTATTTTCAATAAGGACTATAGGATGTCCGGGTGTTACTAAGCACCAATGAGGAAGAAAAAAACACAATGATGCTGCCCTAAAATACTCCCACAAGATAATTGATTCATACCTTGAATAAATGTCTGGATTTGTGTATTATATATTTGCATTGGTCCAATAAGATTATGTAATAACCTGGTAGGGAGTTTAGCAGTAAATTGAGAGACAGCCATCATGGAATGGGGGCACCACTTGAACTCTAGAGTGCGTGTAACTTTATTGTTATATCTCCATTGACAGGTAGTGGACAGGTTCCCCTAGGGAAAATTAGCTTGCATCTATGACTGTCATGCGATAATAGCCCTTGTGAATAGTTGGATTATTTAATCAGGATATCCTATAGGTCCTCTTTGTGTGTTTTTGTAATTGTCTAGTTTGTGGGGTAACAGTGTTCTTTTTTATGATATAAGACTAATAAAAATTATGTTTTAATCTGTAAAATTAGGTAGATTATAGTAAGAAATTGTATTTACTACCTTTATAATATTTTTGATAGTTTTGGGACACTCGCTTATCACTATTGATAAAGTCTACCACCATTAATGAACGAACATTGAACGTTTGACATAAAATACTTTACCCAATTTAGAGATCAAGTGTATAAGCACATAGGAAAACTAAAGTGGGCACAAAGAAGAGGGACCAAAGTATTGGAAGTAAATTTGTGGACCGCAGTACAAAGAACAGTTATCAAACTTGGGGATATTCAGTATGGAAAAAACAAAGGCTTAGGGATGATCTTATTACAATGTGCAAATATATGAGGGGACAGTACACAGATCTTTCTAGTAATCATTTTACACCTAGGCCTACAGTAATAACAAAGGGTCATCCTTCTGTACAGGCAAAAAATATAATCATCACAGACGGCAATTGTTTATTGTTCTAGAACTCTATGCCACAACATGTTATAATGGTAATTTCTCTAAACAAATATGGTATTGGATATAGATCTACAGAACTAGCTGGATTACCTTATCAATGGCTCAGAAGGCTTTTTTAATAGAGTAGAGGCAAAAAGAATTGGCCGCAAGAGGCTTTTGCCATCCACTGGATCAACATGTTAGTTTCTAGATTAAACATAAGGGACTTATGTCTTTTTTGAACCTTGAAACTGTAAAGGTCCAGTCACACTAAACAACTTACCAGCGATCTCAACAACGATAGGGATCGCTGGTAAGTTGCTAGGAGGTTGCTGGTGAGATTTCACACTGCGACGCTCCAGCGATCCCACCAGCAACCTGACCTGGCAGGGATCGCTGGAGCGTCGCTACACGAGTTGCTAGTGAGCTCACCAGCAACCAGTGACCAGCCCCCAGCGCCGCGTGGAAGATTCTGCGCTTGGTAACTAAGGTAAATATCGGTAACCAACCCGATATTTACCTTGGTTACCAGCAGCTACACGTGCAGGGAGCAGGGAGCAGCGCACACTGAGCGCTGGCTCCCTGCTCTCCTAGTTACAGCACACATCGGGTTAATTACCCGATGTGTGCTGCAGCTAAATGTGCACAGAGCAGGGAGCAGCGCACACCGGGTGCAGCTGCACAGGGTACATATATAGGGTATAGAGTACAGGGTGTAGCTACACGTGCAGAGAGCAGGGAGCAGTGCACACTGAGCGCTGGCTCCCTGCTCTCCTAGTTACAGCACACATTGGGTTAATTACCCGATGTGTACTGCAGCTAAATGTGCACAGAGCAGGGAGCAGCGCACAATGCTTAGCGCTGGCTCCCTGCTCTCCTAGCTACAGCACACATCGGGTTAATTAACCCGATGTGTCCTGCAGCTACATGTGCACAGAGCAGGAGCCGGCACTGACAGTGAGAGCGGCGGAGGCTGGTAACAAAGGTAAATATCGGGTAACCAAGGACAGGGCTTCTTGGTTACCCGATGTTTACTGTGGTTACCAGCCTCCGCAGAAGCCGGCTCCTGCTGCCTGCACATTTAGTTGTTGCTGTCTCGCTGTCACACACAGCGATCTGTGCTTCACAGCGGGACAGCAACAACTAAAAAATGGCCCAGGACATTCAGCAACAACCAACGACCTCACAGCAGGGGCCAGGTTGTTGCTGGATGTCACACACAGAAACATCGCTAGCAACATCGCTGCTACGTCACAAAAGTTGTTCGTTAGCAGCGATGTTGCAAGCGATGTTGCTTAGTGTGACGGGGCCTTAACACTTTGCAGTTATGATTGTTTCATTAAAGGGTTATTCTCATATTATGAAATTGGTACAGTTAGACAGCATGAAAATAAATACATTTGTACTTGACTTGCTTTTTTATCCGCTGTCATTCTCCTGCTGTCTTTTTGTCAGTTTACAGCTAATTGCCATGTAGATCGACCACCAATACCTGGATAAGTATGCACAAAAACTACATTCCAGGAGTTAACAGTCGAGATCCAAGTTTTCTCTTTCCAGCCCATTCATTTATATTGGGCTGATAGTTGCTCACCTTCCCCTCCCTGTCAGCTTCTGACCTAGAGCTTATATCAGTTCTGCATAATAACCAGCCCCCACTTATTGCTGCTTCTCTTAGTCACTGCTCTCACTTTCCTAAGCCCTGTGCTTGTTCAAAGGCCTTGTTATCTTTATATATAAATATAGTTATAGCGAGGTAGATGTGGCGCCCCTGTGGTTAGGCACCACAGGCGAATACAGCACCTTAACAGCAAGGTGCAGTGCTTTTTGGTCACAGGTGAAAGAGAGAAGAAATGCAGAGTCTTATATTAGATTGAGTACCATTGACTCAGCAGCCCCTACCTTCATATTCCTGGGACTGTTTATATAGTAGGTCCATAGGGGGTGGAGCCTAGCTGAGCGTGAGAAGCGACGTGGTAGCCAGGACGACTGGGTGACAGTTAGTCAGTTAACAGTCAGTCAGTAAGGAGTGACAAGAAGAGATGAGAGTAAATGGATGACTGAAAGAAGGGCTAGAAATAACATAGGCCCGACGTCCTGAGCAAGGGTACCCCGAAAGAAAAGACACAGGAAAAGGGGTAACCCAGATGGAAAGGGGACGCTTTAGGTCTGGCGAGAGCCGGCTGAAGAGTTCAAGTCGACACGGGTATAACAGAACCGAGGAGGTTTGTCAGGTTTATCCCCAACCATTGACCATTAACCTGGGATCTTAAATAAGAGGAGTCCGGGTACCCATCAAGAGTCTGACTACTAACCCCAAGCCGAGTTCACGACGCTGTTGCGGGATAGATAAAGAAACCGTGCAGCATCAGACCCCTGGGAAAACCAGTGATGAGACTAACGAGTGGGTTAAATATGGAGTCACAGAGCCCTCAGAGCAGAGACCAAGAAAGAGACAAAGAAAGGTTACCGCAGAGAAAAACTCTGTCATTAAATCTCCTCCGAAATTTGTGACCATTGGCCTTCTGGTAACCGAACTGTTTCTGTGTACTGTGCAAAACAAAACAGATGTTAGTAAAAATGACTTGTTTAAGCTGATGTAGACTCGGTGTGTCATCTCTTCGCTGTTCTACAGGACCCTTCAGAGAAGAAGGCAGCCATCACCGCTCGGTTGCTTACCTCCTGGTCAGTGACCCGCCACCCTGAGGTAAAATAGCTCCACCTGTGGGGAGCTGAGAGATTTTAAGCTGCCGTCACCATCGCCTCAGAGGCCGGCCGCGGGCAGCGCTGGTATATCCCGCTTACCAGACACTACAGGTGGTGTCACATATATCCTCAAAATCCTCCCTGTACACCATTCCCCAGCCGCAGAGTGAGCGCCCAGGGCACGAAGCCAGGACCGACCACCTGTGATAACCCCCATTGAGAGTAAAGTAGCCGTAGTCCCGACGCCAGAGTATCCCTACCGAAAACCCTGATGGTCGACTCATAGACTTCAGAACAAGCCATTTATAGACCTGAGTGTGTCACAGTAGCACAAAAAACTCGGCAGAACAAAGCTGCTGAACCAGAACTATCTCTCCAGTAGGAGCATCAGCTTCCATCAACAAGTAATTTGTGGAGCTATGTGCTGCTGAGGACATATGTTGAGAATAACTATTTAAATCATTTATGGCAATTTGTCACCATAATTTTGTTATCTAGTTAGATAGCAAGATATTGTTGGAACAAATATATTGATTCCAATAATGTGTCACTTACTGGTCTTCTCACTTTCATGAAATTATTGTTTTCCATGCTTTAAATTCTGTAGTTCTCTGAATGCTGAGCTTTATAAATCCTGCCCCCACACCAATGACATAGGAAGTTTAATTAATAAAATATTATATACTAAAATCAGAAACTGGCTGCACAGTTGCAATCAGTTCTGTTTTACTCTAAAGTAATATGTCACTTCAGAACAAACATACTTTAAAAAAATTAGTATTTTAGCTGACTAGTTTGATGCAGTCCCCTGCCGGCTTCTCCCACTCGGCTTCCTATCACTGACTTTTAATATGTATACACATAGGGAGAGACTTGTCAGTCAACCGGAGTGACCAGGGCGAAAGAAGCTAAGCATGCCTCAGACTAGTCAGCCAAAATACAATGTTTATGTCCAAAGTATGTTTACTCTGAAACTTCACAGTAAAACATACCTTCATTTATGGTTTGAGCTGCACCAATCTGATGACAGTTCTCATTTCAATATCTAGAAACATTCTTCATCAATTCAATTAAAAAAGTGTAAAGTTTGAAGTGTGATGTCATAACAGTCACCATTTTTTGTCATACAAAAATTGAATTTGTACAAAGTAGCAGAGATAATGGAGATCTTCTGTATTATTTAAATTGAACATTTTGAAAAATTTTCAAGTTCAAAAGGGTTTTCAATGAAAATATTTACAAATGGCTTCAATTGTTATTAAAAAAACAAAAGTAATACTAAAATCTCAACCAATCCCCTGCTTTCTTAGTCCCCACTATAGTCACCTAGGCATTTAAGCTGCAGGATATTATAAAAATAGATTTTTTTTTTGTGTTATTATACACCAATGCAAGCTGTTTCAAAAATTAAAAAATCATGATGTTAAATCCCCATTTAAGCTCGACATACATACAAATACATACATTTTTTAAAACATAAATAATATTTTCATAGACTGATGAAACATAAAGCACCACATTGTACTATCATATTGGCAGTGGGCAGGCAGCATTAAAGAATAGATATCAATAGATGTAAAAATATATAACTGACCCCTTATGGGTGCTTTAAACGCTGCGACATCGCTAATGATTTATCGTCGGGGTCACGGTGTTTGTGACACACATCCAACGTTGTTAGCGACATCGCAGCATGTGACACGTACGAGCGACCTTAATCGATTGCAAAAGTGGTTAAAATCGTTGGTGTTGGAGAGGTCGTCCAAACACCAAATATCGTTGACTGGTGAGTAGCGATGTTGTTCCTCGTTCCTGCGGCAGCACACATCGCTATGTGTGACACCGCAGGAGCGACGAACATCTCCTTACCTCCGGCCACCGGAAAAGAAGGAAGGAAGGAGGTGGGCGGCATGTTCCAGCTGCTCATCTCCGCCCCTCCTCTGCTATTGGACGGCTGCCGTGTGAAAATGCTGTGACACCGCATGATCCGCCCCCTTAGAAAGGAGGCGATTCACAGGCAACAGCAATGTCGCAGGGAAGGTAAGTCCGTGTGACGGGTGTTAGCGATGTTGTGCGATTGCCCGTGACGCACAACCGACGGGGGCGGATACGCTCGCTAGCGATATCGGTAACGATATCGCAGCGTGTAAAGCACCCTTTAGCCTCATCAGTTACTGACTTTGTTACTTTACAATAAATATTCTGCTTTTTAAAAGTATAATTTTCCTTGAAGACTGTAGATTCATTTTATACTAATAAGAAAAAAATAACCCTTATTGGACTAACGCATGTGATAACACAATAATATTCAAGTCCACTGTACCAAAAAACAAAACTAAACAGAGAATTGCATTTTAATACATTATTCCATTCATCATCAGTAAGAAAAGTAATGAAAATGTTATTCTTCATTAGGAAAAATTGACAAATTGGAATGATTTTAATATTTTCAGAAAAACTATTTAGTGATATTTTAATCAATAGGCCATTAAAGTATTTTGGTCAGGATTAACGCTTTCATATTTAAAAATTATTAATCACAACAATTCATATGTTTTAAACCGAATGGCATGAATTAACGTTGCTCTACACTATACATTTTTGTAGATATTGTTGTTGCACAGAGAAAGTAATATTTATGTATTTTTTTGAAAGTGCGGTTAAATATGCTGTCCATTTAATTGTGAGAATAGTCCTACAGCATCTGAAACATAAAAGGCTGAACAGAAGCCAATGGAATATATATATATATATATATATATATATATATATATATATACACACACACATATGTATATTTAAAAAATATTGTTTAAAGGAATTGAGAGTCCTCAGTGGTTGATACCATTTAATGAACTGAAAAGATGGTAATAATAGTAAACTTTCGAGACTACTCAGGTCTCTTCATCAGGCTCAGCATAATAGAAAATCTACTTCTACTGGTACAAACAAAGATATGTATTTGACTATATATATATATATATATATATATATATATATATACATATATAAATATACATGTTTATATCTATCTATCTATATATATATATATATATATATATATAAAAAATGTATATATATATATATATATATATATATATATATATATATATATATATATATATATAGTATATGTATGTGAATATCTATCTATATAGAGATGGCGTAAAAAGAAGGAAACGGCACCGATTTGGCACTGCTTCTATCACATTTATTTTTATGCTGCCTAAATTTAGTAAAGTATTATTATTAACTCTTCCCCAGATTGCCTATTTAGCTCAAATTAACTCTATATTATGGTAGCATTATGACATGAGTGTGCTGTTTATGCAATTAGTACCAACATAGATACAAATGAAGAATTACCATTAATCCTATTTGTTTTACATGGGCACAAGTCACAGTCTCCGCAGCAATGGTTTTTTTAATGTTTTAAATACAACTTTCTAGCAGCTGTTGTCAAAAAAATAAAGATTGAAAGGACATCTCATTTGAATGCCATTTCCAGGTCATAGTAATGTACTTAAAGTTGACTGTCATTACAAGTAATCATAGTGTTTTGGAATCATGAATATTTATACATCCCCTGGTGTTTCTAATGCTGGGTGAAAGAACATAGGAAGCAATCAGAGTGATTTACAGAAAGGAGTAAACCAGTTGAAATATTTGCAAGACAATATTTAAGCTCCTCTGAGTGTATAGGGATGTAAGCAATATCCGAATAATTTCTCCATTCCGATGTTTGCAGTTTTCCTAATTGGTCTTAGAGAATAATGTTACTTTTAAGTGACCTAATGCATGTCTGTCCTGGCTGCTCTCTGCTTACATAACAGTGAACAATGTGTCCTCCGTTCATCTGTTCTTTTTCTCACTTTCAGAAAGCCCATGAGATATTGACATATTTGACAATTTGTTTTAATGGAATATAAAGTAAACAGTAATATAAATGGAAAGTGCATTTCTGTAAAGGAATGGGGGGAGTAATTGCTGTAAAATATGATATAACAAACATACAGAATGATACAATACTACAGTAAATGTGTCTAAATATACATAAAAAAAACTAAAAGTAAATATATATATATATATATATATATATATATATATATTATATAAATCTGAATGTATGTATGTGTGTGTGTGTATGTCCGCTAAAGGAATTCGAACTGTCGCATTTACAATCACAAAATTTTGCATAGACACCCCATGTGACTCAGGGAACGTCATATGTTTGGACAGCAAAACACCTGTCTCCATTAAAGTCAATGGAGATAGGAGCTACAGCTTATTAATAGGAGCTGTGATTGGTTCCTATAGGAACAAAATAAATTGTTAGTATAAGAAGCCTATGTATAAGGTAATAAGATGTCAGTGGGGAGACGGATAGAGAGATACAGAAAGATACAGACAGACATAAGCACAGACAGAGACTGACAGACAGGGTAAGAGACAGAGAGAGAGACAGTCAAAGAGACATACAGAGGCAGGCAGACAAGGAAAGAGATAGACAGAGGGGGAAAGAGACAGAGGGGGAAAGACACAGAGGGGGAAAGAGACAGAGGGGGAAAGAGACAGAGGTGGAAAAGAGAAAGAGGTGGAAAAGAGAAAGAGGGGGAAAAGAGAAACAGGGGGAAAAGAGACAGAGGGGGAAAGAGGCAGAGGGAGAAAGAGACAGAGACAGAGGGGAAAGAGACAGAGGGGGAAAGAGACAAAGGGGGAAAAGAGACAGAGGGAGGAAAAGAGACAGACGGGGAAACAGACAGACAGGGAAAGAGACAGAAGGTGAAAAGAGACAGAGGGGAAAGAGACAGAGGGGAAAAGAGACAGAAGGGGAAAGAGACAAAGGGGGAAAGAGACAGAGGGGGAAAGAGACAAAGGGGAAAAGAGACAGAGGGGGAAAGAGACAGAGGGGAAAAGAGACAGAGGGGAAAAGAGAAAAAGGGGAAAAGAGACAGAGGGAGAAAGAGACAGAGGGGAAGAGAGACAGAGGAGAAAAGAGACAGAGGTGGAAAAGAGAAAGAAGGGAAAAAGAGAAACAGGGGGAAAAGACACATAGGTTGGAAAAGAGACAGAGAGGGAAAGAGACAGAGGGGGAAAGAGACAGAGAGGAAAGAGACAGACTGGGAAATAGACAGAGACAGAGGGGGAAAGAGACAGAGGGGGAAAGAGACAGAGGGAAAAAGAAACAGAGGGGAAATGAGATAGAGGGGAAGAGAGACAGAGGGGAAAAAGACAAAGGGAAAAGGAGACAGAGGGGACAGAGACAGAGGGGAAAAGAGACAGAGGGGAAAAGAGACAGAGGGGAAAAGAGACAGAGGGGAAAAGAGACAGAGGGGAAAAGAGACAGAGGGGGAAAGAGACATAGGTGGAAAAGAGAAAGAGGTGGAAAAGAGAAACAGGGGGAAAAGAGAAACAGGGGGAAAAGAGACAAAGGGGAAAGAGGCAGAGGGGGAAAGAGACAGAGACAGAGGGGGAAAGAGACAGAGGGGGAAAGAGACAAAGGGGGAAAAGAGACAGAGGGGAAAGAGACAGAGGGTAAAGAGACAGAGGGGAAAAGAGACAGAGGGGGAAAGAGACAGAGGTGGAAAAGAGAAAGAGGGGGAAAAGAGAAACAGGGGGAAAAGAGACAAAGGGGGAAAGAGGCAGAGGGGGAAAGAGACAGAGACAGAGGGGGAAAGAGACAGAGGGGGAAAGAGACAAAGGGGGAAAAGAGACAGAGGGGGAAAAGAGACAGAGGGGGAAAGAGACAGAGGGGAAAAGAGACAGAGGGGAAAAGAGAAAAAGGGGAAAAGAGACAGAGGGAGAAAGAGACAGAGGGGAAGAGAGACAGAGGAGAAAAGAGACAGAGGTGGAAAAGAGAAAGAGGGGGAAAAGAGAAACAGGGGGAAAAGACACAGAGGTTGGAAAAGAGACAGAGAGGGAAAGAGACAGAGGGGGAAAGAGACAGAGAGGAAAGAGACAGACTGGGAAATAGACAGAGACAGATGGGGAAAGAGACAGAGGGGGAAAGAGACAGAGGGAAAAAGAGACAGAGGGGAAATGAGATAGAGGGGAAGAGAGACAGAGGGGAAAAAGACAAAGGGAAAAGGAGACAGAGGGGGACAGAGACAGAGGGGAAAAGAGACAGAGGGGAAAAGAGACAGAGGGGAAAAGAGACAGAGGGGAAAAGAGACAGAGGGGGAAAGAGATAGAGGTGGAAAAGAGAAAGAGGTGGAAAAGAGAAAGAGGGGAAAAGAGAAAAAGGGGGAAAAGAGACAAAGGGGGAAAGAGGCAGAGGGGGAAAGAGACAGAGACAGAGGGGGAAAGAGACAGAGGGGGAAAGAGACAAAGGGGGAAAAGAGACAGAGGGGAAAGAGACAGAGGGTAAAGAGACAGAGGGGAAAAGAGAAAAAGGGGGAAAAGAGACAAAGGGGGAAAGAGGCAGAGGGGGAAAGAGACAGAGACAGAGGGGGAAAGAGACAGAGGGGGAAAGAGACAAAGGGGGAAAAGAGACAGAGGGGGAAAAGAGACAGACGGGGAAACAGACAGAGAGGAAAAGAGACAGAGGGGGAAAGAGACAAAATGGGAAAGAGACAGAGGGGGAAAAAAGACACACCTGGAACGAGACAGACAGACAAAGATAGAGGGACATACAGAGAGACTGATACAGAGACAGATAGAGAGATAGACACAAACACAGACAGACAGGGAAAGAGACAGACACACAGACAGAGCCACACATACAGACACACACAGAGACAGACACACAGACAGAAAGAGATAGACAGACAGACACAGACAAGCAGACTGAGAGAGAGACAGTATGTGTAATAGGGTTATGAAGGGGGAGATTTATCAAACATAGTGGAAAGTGAAACTGACTCAGTTGCCGTTAGCAACCAATCAGATTCCACTTTTCATTCTTCACAGAATCTTTGGAAAATGAAAGGTGGCATCTGATTGGTTGCCAAGGGCAACTAAGTCAGTTTCATTTTACACCATATTATTATTTTCTGTCTACCTACTTTTGGACCACCCTGTATATACACAGAGATAGAGAGAGAGGGGTAAATAATTATTTGATACACACAAGTTTTAAGTTTTCCCATTTTCCCACCTACTAAGAATGGAGAGGTCTGTAATTTTTTTATCATAGGTACACTTCAACTGTGGCTGACAGAATAAAAGCAAACAAATTCAGAAAATCATATTGTATGATTTTTAAATAATAAATTTGCAGTTTATTGCATGAAATAAGTATTTTACACAATAGAAAAACAGAACTTAATATTTGGTACAGAAACCTTTGTTTGCAATTACAGAGGTCAGATGTTTCCTATAGGTCTTGACAAAGTTTGCACAAACTGCAGCAGGGATTTTGGTCCAATCCTACATACAGATCTTCTCCAGATCTTTCAGGTTTTGGGGCTGTTGCAGGACAACATTGAGTTTCAGCTCCCTCTAAAGATTTTCTATTAAGTTCAGATTTGGAGACTAGCTAGTGGCTAGGCCACTCCAGGACCTTAAAATGCTTCTTACAGAGCCACTCCATAGTGGCCCTGGCTGTGTGTTTTGGGTAATTGTCATGCTGGAAGACTCAGCCATGACCCTTTTTCAATGCTTTTACTGAGGGAAGGAGGTTGTTTGCCAAAATCTCGTGATACATGACCCCATGCATTCTACTTTCAATACAATGCAGTTGTCCTGTCTGTTTTGTAGAAAAGCGCTCCCATAGTATAATGTTTCCACCTCCAGGCTTCTTGTTTGGGACCATGTTCTTAGGGTTGTACTCATCCTTCTTCTTCCTCCAAACATTGCAAGTGAAGTTGATACCAAAAAGGTTCTATTTTGGTCTCATCTGACCAAATGACCTCCTCCCATGCCTCCTCTGAATCATCCAGATGGTCATTGGCAAACTTCAAATGAGCCTGGACATGTGCTGGCACTAGCAGGGGGACCTTGCATGGCCTGCAAGATTTTAATCCATTTCCTAATGGCATCGTGCATTACTAATGGTAATCTTTTAGACTAGTCACAGCTCTTCAGGTCATTGATCAGGTCCTCCCATGTAGTTCTTGGCTGATTCCTGACCTTTCTCAGAATCATCATTACCCCATAAGGTGTGATGTTGCATAGAGCCCCAGATCAAAAAATATTGACAGTCATTTTGTGTTTCTCTCATGTTCTAAAAATTGCACCAATAGTTGCCTTCTTATCAAGCTGCTTGCCTATTGTTCTGTAGCCCACCCCAGCCTTGTGCAGATCTATAATTTTGTCCCTGTGTCCTTAGACAGCTCTTTGGTTTTGGCCATGGTGGAGAGGTTGGAGTGTGATTCAGTGTGTGGACAGTTGGCTTTTATACAAGTAATGAGTTTAAACAGGTTCAATTAATACAGGTAATGAGTACATGGTTAAGAAAAAAAATACAGGTCTGTTAGAGAAATAATTCTTGCACTTTGGTAGATAAGCAAATATGTATTTCATAAAATAAAATGCAAATTAATTATTTAAAAATCATGCAATACGATTGTCTGGATTTTTTTTTTCATTCTGTCTGTCACAGTTGCAGTGTACCTACGATAAAACTGTCAGACCTCTCCATTCTTTATAGGTGGGAAAACTTGCCAAATCGGTAGCGTATCAAATTTTTTTCCCACTGTTTATATTTCTAAAGATTTTGTCAGTTGTGGAAGAATATGCCATAAAGTAAAAATAAATTTAAAAATAAAAATGTTAATTTTTTATGTTTATTATTATTTACTAAAATCCAAAGTGAATGGACAAAAGAGAACTTTAAAATCAATCTTTGGTGAGACATATAATGATGAGCGACCACAACCATGCTCGGGTGTGTTTGAAACGAACAGATCGGAAATGTGGACAAGCTGAACTGGATTACTGAGTAGATATGAGCGAACTCGAGGTTTGGTATTCGGTGTTCGTTTTGAACACAGACGTCACAAAAAACAGAGTATGGATTCAGAGTTGGGAGCTTTACATATTATTATTATTATTTATTACTATAGCGCCATGAATTCCATGATGCTTTACATGTGAAAGGGGTATACATAATAGGGACAAGTACAATAATCATAAACAATACAAGGCACAGACTAGTACAGGAGGATAGAGGTCCCTGCCCGCGAGGGCTCACAGTCGACAAGGAATAGGAGAGGATACAGTAGGTTAGGGTAGAGTTGGTTGTGCGGGGAGTAGAGAAGGAGATCTTGTGAGGATCAAGGATACATGCAGGTAAGTACCTGGAGACTAGGTCACTAATGTACATAGGAGACAGGTTGTGGGTGGCTTTGTATGTCATGGTTGGTGTTTTGAACTGGAGTCATTGGGCAATGGGAAGCCAGTGAAGGGATTGGCAGAGAGGAGAGGTCGGGAAATAGTGGGGGGACAGGTGGATTAGCCGGGTAGCATAGCTTAGAATAGATTGTAGGGGTTAAAGACTGTTAGAAGGGAGGCCACAGTAGGAAAAACGATCTGTTTATAGCTGGCTGCATGTGGGCAGAGACCCAAACTGCCAATTAATAACTTCAATTGGGGTTCAGGTCAAGTCCAGGTCCCAAACCAAACTTTATCTAAAGTTCATCTGAAGCCACTGAACTGAACTTCCATGAGTCTGCTCATCTATATTTCCGAGTATAATGGAAGTCAAATAGGAAACTTGAGCATTTTTCCAGGAGATCTTCCTGGAAACAACCTGAACAGCATCAAAGCATCCATTCTAGGTACACATGCACACAGTTTTGAATTAACTCAGCAGAGTGGTTGTTTCAAACATTTTGAAAAATGAACCACAGATCTGCTGTGGATGCAGAAAGTCTGCTTGTATAGTGCCAATTATCAAAATATTCATTAACATATACAGTACATACATAATCATTACTCACTGCACCCACTAAGGGATCCTAAACTCCCTATCCCAAACAAAGGGGTTGTCCAAAATTAGAAGAAATATAAATGTAACACAAATGTATGTTATTAAAAAAACACTAGTGCTTGTTTAAACATGTGACTAGTCTAGCCAATGACAAACTTCAGTGGTAGAGACCAATTTATGAGACCAATGAAATTAGTGTCTTTCTGATGAGGTCTCATGCTCTTATGGCATCACATTATTCCTGAAAGAAAAAAGAAGACACCCTGGAGTTGTTTAGAACTTAAAGGGAAGCCATAATCAGAAAATGACCTATATTTAAATCAAGTTTTTGCATTGCAAGTTATTTTTTTTAAAGAATGGCAATGCTTTTTTCATGCCATGGAATATATTTTAAAAAATGTAGTAATCATAGCAATTTTAGGTTCTGTATCATCAAAGAAAAGATGTCAATGACATCTTACACCTCTATACACAGCTGGTAATACCGAATTTCTTGCAGTGTTCTGATCTTGAAATTTTCACACTGGCCACTGGGGCTATTTTAGACTCATCTTTAACCTCATATGTTTCAGGAAACAACACATGTACAAAGTCACATTTAAGCAAAGTCCATGCCTTTCTTTTGAATTTAATTATATCATGATACTGTGCAAAGGTCATTGTGAAGGAGGTGGAGCAGGGTCAGCTTAGACATTGTGTCAGGTTATATGTACTGCCAGGCATTGTTCTGACAAGCTAACACTGGGGGGGGCCTGTGTCTGACAGAGTGTATAGTCAGACAATGCGTACTGACAAGCTACCACCAGGGGGATGCGAAAGCCGAGAGGACCAATACTAACCCAAAAGCAGTAGCAAAGCACACGGGGAAACACACACAGAAAAATGAGGAGTCAGCAAGCCGAGTCTACGCCAGGAGGTCAAATCAGGACAGAGGGAAAGAGCAAAAATGTAAACTTGGAGCAAGCACAGAGGTCGGGAGTTGGGAGTGCACATATATACAAACTCAGGAAGCTGAGACTAAGTCAGGTCAAGTTACTGAAGTCAGAAGTCGGGAGGTCAGTCAGAACAATGGAGGGGCAGAGATCAGGACAGAGAACAGAAGCAGGTTCAGGAGTACAAGGGAGACAAACATAACACGGGGAACTGAGCTCAGGAAAAGGTCAGCTGATAGCAGGGCAGATCAAAGAACCCACACAACCAGAAGCACATGCTGTAAACAGAAGTTATCACTGGCAATGCTCCGGCAGAGATCACGCCAAGATAAAGCAGCGTGAGTCCCAGAGAGAGGCACAGCAGACCAATCCCTGCCCACCAGACTTAACCCTTCAGGGGCCAGCAGAACACATTGCCTTTTCAGATTGATGCATCCTGTGTTATCAATTTGTATAGAGGTGTTGCCTGTCATTGTAACCCTGCTTTTAATAAGTAGCTTTAAAATTACTAATGATTACTATTTTTTTTCTTTTTTTTTTAAAGATCAAGATATGAGAAAAGCATTGCCAATTTTTTTTTTTTTTTTTTTTTAAATACTTGTAAAAGAAAAAGTTTCTTTAAACAATAGGTAATTTTCTGATATTTTTTTTATTGTTTTAGAACTTTTGCTGTGTTCAGTTTTTGTGGTGATATTTTGCAGACACATATCATAAACTTGATTGTCTCACATTACAAAGAAGCTACAGTTTTGAGACAAATGAAAATGAGTACATTGAATAAAATATCCTAACAATTCTGAATTGACAAAATATTCCTTTAAATATTTTGCATACCCCCAAAATTTATAATGAATGTTATAAATACCATACATCTGAGTTTTCCGCAATGTCAATGTCTAATGCTACATGTGTTATTGCACTCTTTTTTTTCCCTATCATCTTTGTTGTTATACTGCCAAGTCTTGTTTTCCTTTTGTACCTATTTACCTCGGGGCTTTGTGAAAGTATCAGAAAGTTTTTTAACACCTAGCTGTTTGTATGATGTTGCCACAGAGCGGCAAGGTTTGTCATGTTCAGTGCTGTTTTGTCACAATGATTCTTTTCTTCAGACACATTTATCCTTCCTTTATCTCCGAAAAATCAATTGAATAACACTCGCACAGAATTCTGCTTATTGTCTAAATGTGTCTTCTGCTACAATAGACTTTTGCATTCTATCCATAATATTGGCAGGTTGCTTTCCACGTACAGAACAGTGCTGTGATTTGTGTTGTAATAGTAATTGTATGTTGTGTGATTTGTATTTTGTTACAATAGCTGTAATCAATTCTCTGTTCATTAGTCTAATACTATACTTGAACTTCCATGAAGTTGTGAAACTGAGTTTTTTCTACTTTTTACAGCATTAAAAGGTTATTCCCATCCCAATCTTTCATAGCCAAATACAAGAATAACTGATTCTAGGTCCCAGCCATGGGATGAAAGGTTCTGAAAATAATGCTGTCTGCATAACAGAGAAATAAATGGCACAGTGAGATATGCTGATTCTGTAATTAGGGAGTTATGCCAACATGATGTCTAGGACTGATTGGGCAATCCTTTTTTATTGTGATGGATTTGGAGGGGTGAGAGATACCTGTGTTTTCCTTAGGCCTCTTTGACACGTCAGTGAAAAACATGCGTTTTTCAATGACACGATAAAGGTGCGTATGTCCCTCCATGTGCCGTGATTTTAGCACAAGTGTGATCTCTGTTTGCTATCTATGATAATACACAGAGATCAGGCACTTATACTCACCTGCCAACGCCGCTGCTGTCCATGGTGCTGATGTCTCCCCCGATGCTGTGTCCGGCCACCGCTGTCTCCCCTCTGCTGCTACTTCCAGGTCAGCTATGCAGTGCATATATTAGCATAATTATCCGGCCTGGAAGCAGAGACAGCAGCGGCTAAAGATAGCATCGCTGGAGACAGGTGAGTTTAAAAAGCTTTTTATTTTAAATGTACGTGATTTTCTGGTACGTGTTTCATGGATCACACCAGTGTGTGGCCGTGGTACATCAGTGATGCCAGAGAAAAACAGAGTTGTCTACGTGCGAAGCAAATGGACACGCATATACGCCACACGGAAACAAGTCGGTGAAAAATCACTGATGTGCGCGCAGACCCATTGATTTTAATGGGTCTGCATATGTCCGTGGTTTTGATACATATTAAAACTGCAGCATACGTACCAGAAACACTAATATGTAGAGAAGGCCTTACATAAGGCTAAAATTGAATGAAGAGTCCTAAATTATTATTATTGTTACAAGCAGTCCATGAACCAGAGGAACAAATTTCAAATGTATTTTTTTACATTACTATTATTTTATTTTTTTTTACCGGGAAATATATGCTTAAACTAAGCAGGCAATATGACTCTAAAGGTCAGTAAGAGTATGAAGATAGCGAACAGTTATAGATTTTTTAATTAAGCCATAAACAACATTTTGGGAAATTTGTAAGAAACATTTTTTTGCTGGTTTTTGCATTTTGAGAGACCCCAAACGGTTTCATTTTTCTCGATCTGGGGTTGTGTGAGCGCTTATTTTTGGCACCCTGAGCTGACGTTTTTATTCATAGCACTTAAAGGTAGTTATAATATTTTGATCGCCTCTGATTGCTTTTATTTTAATGTTGCAGCCGCCCCCAAAAACCGTTCTGGTGTTTTGATTTTTTTTCTCATTACGCTGTTTACCAATCGGATTAATTTATGCTGTATTTTGACAAATCAGACTTTTATGAATGCAGCAGTACCAAACATGTATTTTTTTTTTATTGTTTTTTTAATGAGACAAAAGTAATTGATTTGAAGCCTTTGTGTTTTTTAATTTTTCTTTCATATTTTTTAAAAACTTTTTGTTCACATTTTACCGTCTTTATTAGTGCTCTTAGGTGACTTGAAGCTGCGATTGTCTGATCGCATGTGATATATAGCAGTGCTGCTCACCATTATTGGCACCCCATAAGTTTTTCATAGACTGTAAAATATTTTCAGAAATAAATAGAAATGTAACAAAGTTAAGTTAAATCCTCAGGATTTTTTAATTTGTGGTCCAAAGTAATACAACAATAAAACATTGTTTATCAACTTACATGTGGCCATTTCAAAGAAGAAACAGAATAAACAGCATGTGCAGCAATAAAGGCACCTCTAATCAATACTTGGTTGCACCCGTAATTAATACTTGGTTGCACACCCTTTGGCAGTGATGACAGCCCCCAAATGTTTCTTGTAGCCATCTATATGCTTCCTCCACTTCTCAGCTGGTATTTTCTCCTTCTCTTCCTTTGCAGTTTGTTTCAGTTCTTGAATATTTGCAGGGTTCTTTTTCCCAATGGCAGATTTCAGCTCACCCCAAAGATTTTCAATAGGATTGAGGTCAGGACTAATTGCTGGCCATTTTAATCCATCCATTTTTTTTATTTTCAACCATTCCTGTAAACTTTTGGATGTGTGCTTTAGATCATTGTCTTGCTGGAGGACCCATCTTTGACTCAAATCAAGTTTTCTTCCACTGAGTAGGACATTTTGCTCTAAAATCGCATGATAATTCTCTGATTTCATGATTCCTGTGATACAGTCAAGGCCTCCAATATCTGATGCAGCAAAGCAACACCACAGCATTATTGATCCTCCACCATGCTTTACTGTTTGTAGGATGTTCTTTTCTTTATAAGCTTCATTGCACCATCTGTAAACAAACTGTTGTTTTGCATTGCCAAAAAGGTCTATTTTTGTTACATCTGTCCAAAGAAAAGTTTCCCAGAAGGATTGTGGTTTGTCAAGGTACTTTTTGGCAAGGATCAGTCATTTCTTTTTATGTCTTTTCTTCAGCAATGGTTAATTCTTAGGCCTTTGGCCATAAAACTCTGCTTAGTTTAGCATGCGGATTATGGTACTTGTTGAAACCATGACCATAAATATTCCAGGTTGGCTTTCACATCTTTGAATGTTTGACATGGTGTTTTTTCCATCATTCACACCAACCTTCGAAGAGATCTCTTATTAATTTTCCTCCTTCCACCACACTTTCTACTTCCCCCATTCTTGGCAAACTTCTTAACATTGCACACTCTTGAAACTGGTATATCAACACCTTTGGAGATGGCCTTGTACCCTTTGGAAGTCTTTTGTTTGCTAATAAAAGCAGTTCTGATGTCCTTAGACAGCTCCATTGTCTTCACTATTGTGACAAAAGAACAGGGCCTACCATGTGGCTTTTTAAAACACTGAAGTCATCATTAATGTCACATGGGCACTTAGAATTTGTCACAGGTGATTCTCATTTGTGATTTACCACAGGTGAGTCAAAATGTGTTTCCATACTTATTTAATGTAAAGGGCCCAATATCAGTGTGACAGCAGCTTTAGGTTTTTCTATTTTTCCCTCCCATGGTTTATTGTTTTAAATTATTGTTTATCATTGGCTGTTTTGTATTTAACACAAGCGCCCTATTCTAAAACGTTATTTCACTTGATTTATTTTTTTCAGGAGATATTCCACATTATCGACTTAAACTTCAAGGGTGCCAATAACAATGAGCAGAATTGTACATATACTGTGCAGTACAGAGGAGCAAATCTTTTTACAGTGTAGATATGCGTGAAAAAAATCCCAGAATTCCCTAGATTCTTCCATGTGTAAGATTAGATTTTCCCAATCAAATCTATATGATCGCAAAAAAAATATTGGATTACAAATAGAACCAGTATATAACATCTGATTTTTATGGATACATTGCAGTTCCTTAACATAGAAATTTTTATTTAGTATAGGTACATTATTGGTATTTGCTGTTGCATACAAATTGATTGCAAACAGATTCATTAGATGACAAATGAGAAAAAAATTGTCTGAGTTTTCTGTATGAAACTTGGACGACTTTTTAATATGCTCGTATAAATGTAGCAATCTCGAGTCACATCCACAAAACTAACAAAACTGATGATTAGAGGATATGGTCTGAATCTCACAGACCAGAGACACTGGGTTTAAGTGTTTGTTCAGATGAGCATGTGTGCTGTCCAAGTATAAAATGGACAGCACACTGACCATGTAATTCAAAAGGGCTGTGCAGATGACAATTTTTTTCAGATAAGCCAAGTGTCTATCACCCATTCAAGTCAATGGGTGCATAAAAAAAACTTGGGATCCAATATGGAGAGTGATGAGCAAGCACTACCATGCTTGGGCGCTTGGTACGTGTAACAGGAAGTTGGAAGCTTGGATTAGTTCGACTCAAATACCCAAGCATTTTTCCGGAAGAATTCCTGGAAAAATGCTCTTGTCCCTCATTGACTTCCATTATACTCAGGTACTCACGTCACACCTATCCTAGCATCCAACTGCATGTGATGCGTGCCAAGAACCTGAGCATGGTAGCGCTCGCTCATCACTAAATATGGATCATTCATGTAATGTCCAGTTTGTATGGGCACATTGCCATCATTAACTTAGGAAACTACTTGATCATGTAGATGTTAAACTGTTGATGTATAAAATGGGATTCCACATGGATGTCACACAGTTGTAAAAAATGGACAAACAGATGGGACATGGATGACACATGAATAAAAATATGGTTGAAAGTTGTCCCAGTTTTTGGCATTAGGGCTCTTGTCCACTTGCGATTTTCATGTGCGATTGTAATCCGATTAAAAATCGAATCGCACTTGCACCAGTGTTAATCTACAGTGTCCTTTTGCTATTTTTTCCTCAGCTCTCACTGTGCTGAGGATCAAATCGCAGCATACTGCATATGGCTGCGTAGATCGCACCAGACTGGCTATGGGTGCGAGAACAAAAACGCAATACGGATGGCAAACACATGTAAAACGGATCCTTGATGTGAAAAATCTACACACTCGCATACCACTTGCATTACATTCGCATATCATATGGATGCTATATATTCCTTCTATACCAGTCTGTTTTGTATTAATAATGATTGTTGTATGCATACCCTCTTTCACTTATAAAGCGCCATGGAATAAATGGCGCTATAATAATAATAAATAATAATAAAAATGCTAGGTGAGAAAAAAAATGCAGACCATACGCAGACCATACGCAGGACACTCAACTCACTTTTCTGGGCGAGTATCTCAGACATTTTTTAAAATTGTTTCTCCAGGAAAGGAGACAAACTCTAGCGCCACAGACTTTTTTCATCGCAAGTGGACATGAGCCCTAAAACTGATGATTTTTCATAAGTTTGCCAGGTCATGGCCTAAAACGGTTTTGTATAAAGCTAGACTAAAATCTTTAGGTCAGTGTGATATATGAGAAAATAAAGGACATCACACAGGCTTGTCCCACTCGTGTATGAATGTAGCATAACTGTAATTTTATGAATAGACAGCTCAATGTGAACACTATCAAGTGTGGAAGTGGCTCAAAACATATTTGCAAATTGCATGGAATTTTTAAAACACTAAATTTATAAGCTGTGTTCTTGAATATATCCTATTATTTAAAATATGCAGTTATGCACCACACCATGCATACACCCCACTGATAAATTCAGCAAATAAATGTACCACTTCATCTTTTTAAAAATGTCATATACGCCAATTAACACCACAGCTACATTTGCTGATACATTTTACTCTCAGGGTGCAAATAGCTCATTAAAGGGTTATGTTATATATTACAAATTCACATCACTCAGTTAAAAAAAGAACAATAAATTTGGATAACAGTGTAGAAAACTGTGTGAAGCTTATTAAATGAACAGCAAGATTTATTTGCACAGCGTGGAGGTCTACAATGACCATAAAACAAATAATATATTAAACAAGGAAAGAACAGATATTGTTTTATTCATCGCCTAACTGAATTGAAGAATAATTGTCTCCACACATTGGCTTTTTTACCCAAGTAAAACAGTTACTAGATAAAAATCAGAATATTTGAATAAAATTATATTAGCTATATTATTCATACCATGTCCTTAGTAATACAGTAAGCATTGTCCCAATTGGTAGATTTCTTGCAGAAATATGTATCTTTTTGTGGCTTTGTTGACTAATTCTTTGTGGTGGCCAGAGAACGGGAATCACTGCTTCTTGTCCCAGTACACCCCACTCTAAGAGCTTGCGTTGGATCCACAGGATTAGAATATGTGAGCTGTAACATGTAAATTGCTTTAGAGCCTGGACAAACTTCCTTAGGCTGGTATCAAACGGCTGTATAACATGCCAATCACATCAAAAGGTGCGGACCGGTTTGCGACTCTTTACCCAAGTGTGAGAGCTGCATAGAAATATATGAATCTGTCACGCTCTGTTCAGAAGACCCGCAGCCAGTGTATGCACTGCGCTGTGATACTCATCACTCATCCAAGTTATACGGCTTTCTGACCTTAGCCATAAAGTACATCAATCATCAAATAATGATATATTAATTTAAAACAGGTTTTTGGGTAAATATATATTTTTTTTAATTTTGTCAATTTTTTTTGCCTTATCACAATCAGTATTAAAAATAAAAAATAAAAGTGTTACCTGGAATTATTATATTGCCTCTAATAATAAGAAACTTTTATTAAAACTTCCTGAAAAGACAAAGAATTTGTGCCTAAAAAGAAATCCCCAGCGACCTGTGTGAAAATTGCAAGATTACTAATTTTGCTTTTATAATAAAGGTTGTGATTAGGGATGATCGAATATCACAAATATTTGGCAATATTCGGCTTTGCGAACATCCGACGAATAGGTCACCGCCATGTGAATATCCGATGCACAATGTAAGTCTATGGGAAGTCCAAATAGTTGCTATTCGGCAACTATTCAGGTTTCCTATAGACTTACATTGCGCATCGAATATTCGCAAATAGTTGAATAGCAGCGACCTATTCGGCGAATATGGGCGTTGCCGAATATTTGAAGAATTCGATCATCCTTAGCCGTGATATGAAAAAAAGGACATTGACATTTTTCTAAAATACGGAACTCAAAATACTGACTTCTCTGTAAAAGCCGCTTTGCACCCTGCGATATCATTACCGATATCGCTAGCGTGCGTACCCGCCCCCATCGGTTGTGGTGACACGGGCAAATTGCTGCCCGTGGCGCACAACATCGCTCAGACCCATCACACAACTTACCTGCCTAGTGACGTTGCTGTGACCGGCGAACCGCCTACTTTAAAATGGGCGGTTCGTTCAGCGTCACAGCGACGTCACTAAGCGGGCACCCAATAGAAGCGGAGGGGCGGAGATGAGCGGGACGTAACATCCCGCCCACCTCCTTCCTTCCGCATTGCTGGCGGCCGCAGGTAAGGTGAGGTTCCTCGTTCCTGCGGTGTCACACATAGCGATGTGTGCTGCCGCAGTAACGACGAACTACATTGTACACACAGCAGCAACGATAATTGGGAATAGGGGGGCATGTCACCGATTAGCGATTTTGAACGTTTTTGCAACTATTCAAAATCGCTCATAGGTGTCACACGCAACGACATCGCTAAAGCGGCCGGATGTGCGTCACAAATTCTGTGACCCCAACGAGATCGCTTGAGCAATGTCGTAGCGTGTAAAGCAGCCTTAAGTCTAACAACTAAATAGTTTATCTCTGTGAATGATATGAATGATACAACAGATGACTTATCTGCTACATCCAGGATCCTTTAAACCATATGTGTTACATATAAGCAGCTTTAGGTAATTAATTAATGTCTAGTTTGATTAAGTTAATTTTCCAAGTGGTAAAAATTTCAGTAATGGTTTAAATTTACTGCATGATCACTCTTGTTTTTTCAACTGAATACTGTACTCCATTGAAGTAGGTTTATTAGATTTTATTATTAGGGCTACAATAGAGGAGTTCCCATTCAATAAATTAAATGTGTCTCTGTTTTTATATCTGTTGAATTCATTAACCTGCATTCTGACAAAAGAGGGCCTTGTGATTGTTGTGATCACGCAACAAAACTTCCCAGGTTTAGAGATTAGAGGATCCATTGAAAGTCGGGTTTACCGGGTTCCTGTCGGACTTTAGATAAAGTTCCATTTGGGACCCAAACTTGACATGGAGTTAATCCCAGAGCCCAAACCCTATTGGAAGTCACTGGGTATTTCGACTGCTTGCCCACATACTGCCAGCCATAAAGAGATCACTTCCAGGGAAGGAAGGGCAGGTTTTTTATTTTGGACATACTACATCCGATAACACTGTTTTTACCCCCCGTAAGAGCCATTTAAACACTGCAAGTGTCTCACACTGTGCCGAGCACTAAGTTTACCCGAACAACCAGATACTCAATTAAAAGGTTTGCATACGTAAATCACCCAATCTCCGAACAATGATTTTTTTCTTAAAAGTCCCTGTTTGGTACAAACCCCGAACTGTATACTTCGGATTCGTTCATTTCTACTCAGGTTCACACAGCCTATAACAAATAAAGGAAAGAGACGAATATTCCTAAACTACCTTCTACCAATGCATCCAATGGCACCAAATCATATCATACAACTGCTTTCATTACTAAATTTTCTGTAAAGGGATTAGATTGGCAGATGGGTAAATTCAGTCCATTCCTTCAGAGGCAATTGTATAATTTATCAGTTTCTCCTAAGCTCTTCAGGATAAATGGGTGTTTAGCAGAACATGTATCTATAAAAGTGTAAAAATGAAATATTGGAAAGCTTACTGCCGATGTTAACATCAACTGACAGTGAAAATATGAGTTTAGGTATGTTGGTGTAGAAAACTTTCTTCCTATCAATATTTATATACTTATTGCTCTTTGTGCAGCAAGAACTAAGTTTACATTTGGCACCTGCAGTCATCTATTTAGCGCCCTGGTGTGATGCTTTTATGTGAAGCCTCACAATTCACTGCTTACCGAAAAATATTTGTTTCCGAAGGAAGCACATAGCTTTCCAATATGCAGCCTTCAGATGGGGCCTCATTAAAAGCGACATGGGGGGCACTAGTGAATGGAGATTGTTTATTACATAGAAGATAAAAAGTACAAGGAAACTCAGATTAAAAACTCAATGAATGTACATTAGTTATTTTTCTACACAATGGAGAACTCCATTGAATGACAAAATACCATATACCGGTTAATGTAGATAAATACAAATATTCAATAGGAACTCGTCAAGGAGAGAAAGTGATAGAGCTCCTCTACGGCTTTCAGACTTGCTTTGAAAACTGGTAGGAAAAGTATCCTACAAAGCTACTATAATATCCCCATTGGATATTATTAAAGAGTTGTAAGCTAGATTGTTTCAACATTAAGGGCTCGTCCAGATGAATGGATAAATCAGATATGAGTGGTCTGATTTTGATCGGACAGTAAACTGACCAAGTTCAATCAATATTGTTGTTGTTCAAATGACCAACGTTTCCCTCAGTATGACTATCCATGACAAAAAGATCTCAGTGTGCATTATTATCTTCCAAGTCTTGGAAAAGATTTGTCCAGTAAAGTCTACTGGTATGTAAAAAATAATCAGATAACAAAAAGAGCATCTGACTTTTATGAATACATTTCCATTATTATGCTAGGAAACTATTTAATAATGTACATTTTTTAATGTGGAAGTATGAAAATGGATTGCACACAGATCGCATATGTACGTAAAAAAACAGACACAAGGATGGCATATGAATAGACATGAGCGGACTTGTGGAAGTTCGGGTTTGCGGGTTCAGTTGGGCATTAAAGTTCTGTTCTGGACCTGGACTTTACCTGAACCTCATTGAAAGTCATTGATCAGGCCGTCCAGCTCTCCATCACATACAGCCAGCCATAAACAGAACATTTCAGGGGGTAGGTGGATGGGGTTTTTCAATTTTTTTGTGTACACATTACATCGAATAAAGCTGATTTTACCCCCATGCAAGCCATTCAAAAAAAAGTAAGCGACTTGCACTGGGCCGGATACAAAGAATACCTGGGCACAGTGATGCTTCCTTGAATGTTCAGCATACCCAAAGCACCCGAACTCCGAAATTGAACACTGTTTTTTTTTTTTTTGTTAAGTCAGTGTTTGGTACAAACACCAAAGTTTGGGTCTGCTCATCTCTACATATGAAAGAAAATTATCTAGGTGAAATTCGGATGACTTGTCATATGCTCTTCTGTCCCTGGCCTAGGGTTGGGGCTACAGAGTGACATTTTTTGTGGGACAGCAGTCCCCAGAAAAGTCACATGGCAAAAACATATGTGAAACTTGTTTTCAACTTGCTGTCACTTGTCGATGACTTTCCATTGCATGGATTTAGCTTTAAATTAAATAGCCAAGTTTCAGAGAAGTCAATTGCAAGCCACATATTATGGCACTTATAAAGATTTATCAGTAAGTCAGCAATGAGCATATCTGATATGAACCATAGGACATTTGCCATCATTAAGGTCTGGGAAAGATGAAAATGATGACTGTCCTTTCTATTTTCCCATATTCTGAATTACCAATAAATCTTTAAATTACATAAGTTAGTGCCATGGTATTTTGCACTATTGTTTGGATCGACTTTCCCTACTGTAGAGCACCATTGTCTTCTAGCTACGAGTGGGGACCATAAATTTTGATTCATCACATGGAAGTTGCATGTTGCATGTGCATTACATTGAAGTCTCTGCCAACATGCAACTATCACAATTAAGTGTGTGCTGCATATTTAGCTCCTGCCTAAAGTTGAAAAAAGTGAGTAATGAGAGGAGCAGTAGAGGCTTTTGCCTAGTAAATACTTTTGCTGTGAATATAACCTACTAGTAAGCTGCAAATGATGAGAACAACATGTCACTGTCAACAAACGGCGATTATGGCTACTGTGTAGAATTGAAGTAGCAAATATATAATCAAGTTACATTACGTCCCTCAACTTAATATTGGAGCAATCTTATTTATATTCCTTTAATACAACACAGTGGGGACAGATATAGTAATGTCAATGATTTAGTGACATACATAACAACATGTTAATTGGCACCTCCTATATTTGCTTGAGGTGGTGTTCACACAGTGTGAATCAATACGACATGGAGTTAATTAGACCATCAATAACTCATCAGTAATATGCGAAAAAATACACATAACAGAACAAGTGACAAGACGTGATCTGGGAGACTGATAATATCTACTGTGTGTGAATATTGTGAATACTACATGAACACACAAAGGTCTCTTAATGGGCAATTTATTTACATGTTTATTTCATATGAAAGCCAGAAAAAAAATAGCAGTCAAGAAAAGTGTTCATTTCTGCCCCAATGACTAATTTTACATCTACTGCATCAGGAATGACTGATATATAGTTTCACCCACACTTGCCTCAGATGAAACTCAGACGTGCAGTAGAAGTGTAAGCAAAGAATTGCATTAGGGGTCACTGACTGGTTGCAGCGCTCACATGGCATCACACTATCAAGTGATCGCTGGGAGACTCATTGGCAACATTGCTGGAGTGGCACCTGTGCAGGAGGTGAATATAAGTATTTCAATTTGCACAAGAGTCTACAGCATTTAAGAAGATATTGTACAAAAAGTAGACAACCCCTTTATTCTTTACATTATATTATCAACTCAATTATCCTTTAAAAATTTCAATCTGTCTATTTAGAGAGTATTAGAGAGTATAAGAGATTGTGATCCAGTATCAACAGATGCAAAAGAGAGGCAAAAGCAAAACAATCTCAAAAAGAGAATGATTTTACCCGTGATAGCCACAGACAATTACTTGTTAATTTTTCTGACTAATTCTTCTCTAATTTAGATTTTTTTTGTCTAGTGATCTTTACACTACCTATAACATAAGGCAGTACCTGCAGTCAATTCAAGTTCCTCAGCTAGTCCAGCTCCTTTAGGATACAACATCTATTCCGTATGAGCCATTACATGAATAATTGCTGTATCTCCCTGGACAGTCTCAAGAGCATGAAGATGATACCTAAAGACAGACTATTACAAAACGAAAGTGTGATCGGGCCACTAAAGGCATCAACATGGCAGTTGAAATGGTTTCTTCTCCTTGGCGTGAAGAAAAACAGGTGGAAAACTGTAAGAGCCCTACAGAATGACCTCCAGTGCACTATTGGCATGTGTGTTTTTGATGACATTGCCAGAAACCAATTTTAAGAGGGCTCAATGTTCTATCATTGTAGCCACCTTGCTACTTGATTAGCATATGACAGATAACACCTGGAGTGGCACATTCACCACTGACACCCCATTCTCCTCACTGATGATTCCTATTGAGCACTTGTGACAGATGTAAAGAATGTGGAGGTGGAAAGGTGAGCATTTTTCTACTTGCAACATCATCCAGGAAGATCAGTTTTGTTGTGGCCAGTGATGATCTGGGGAGGCAAATACTTTTGATAGCCATGGTTGCTCAACACCATTCTTAGACCTTACTTTGGCGCAGTGGACCATCCTTTCTGCTTAATGGAGGGTGGCAAGAATATGTATGCATTTTCAGTATACCAAAAGTATTGGTGCCATCAACTGGACTTCATGCCCTATAGACCTAAATCTGTTAACAAACCTTACATCCGATGTTGGCAAGTAATATCACAGACTCTCCAGGAGCTTACTAATCCAGATCTGGGAGTAGATCTTCTAGGACATCATCTCCGTTCTCATCAGAAGCATGCCCATTTTTTGTCCCAAGAGCATACAGTACAAACACAAGGAGAGCAAACACAGTTTTGACTCACATTATGAGTTGTTGTGATGAATGTCACACACATTGAATTCACCTGTGATTTATATTTGTAGGATGATCTGGAATCCAGGCTTCAATTGTTGATGAGTTTAGCTTCTATTGATCTTTAACATGTCAATTTTCTTCTCAATCTTCATAAGGTTTCCAACTCAAATCTTTATTAATTGACATCCATTGTGTGATTTTAGTGTTCCTTTAATTTTTTTTACCAGTTTGTTACAAGCAATATAATAAGCTTTCACACCGCAATAAATAAACATGGAAAGTTCCAGCAGACTGACATATTAAAACATCTGATTTGACTGAAAAACTATGTTGTGCAGTATGTGCTCATCTGCCTAGTGGACACCTGCAAATGGTGATTCATTTATAAGTTTCATCAGCTATAGATGCCATACAGTGCTTCATCACATGCTTCATCACCTTGCACTAGTATTTGTGGAGGGTATGAGCTATGAGTTTCTCAGTTGAGAAAGTATTGATGCATACTTACACAATGATGGAATGGTGCTGTGTATATTTCATGTGTCCTTTGACGTAATAGAATATCAGTTTTCCACTGCTGAAAATTCTTATATTTAACCACTACGACTATTAAACTCTTGTTGCTTGACTATCCTAGAAACGATTAACTGTATGTGCACATGTGGCGTTTATTTTTGCATTTTTTATGCATTTTTCTTTGCTTTTTTATTCAATAAATGCAAGAAATAAGCATCCCAGCAAAGTTTTTGAGAATCGTGATTTGCTGTGCCCATGCTGCTCAGATTTTGTTGCTGACAAAAGAAGAAGCATGTCCATTGTTTCTGCATTGTTTTTCTGCGTTTCTATAATCCACTGCATTGCTTTATCACTATTGGGGATTATATTGCAGCACTTTTCTTCACTTACCGCGCATACAGCATGGTGTGTGAGGCTCTCCGTAGCTCAGTAACCCGGTGTCATCATGGTGAAGACGCAGGGGTACTATGGCAGTGATCTGGTCCCTGTGATCACAGGAACCTGATTGTCAGGAAGAGGTAAGCAATCAATCTCCCTGCCTCCTGAATGCTGAAATCGCACTGATCACAGCATTTAGGTGGTTAAACTGTTGGGAGCGGCAAGGTACCACTCCAGGCATTGAGAGCTAGGTTCCCGGTTGTAGAATCAGCTGGAGGCTTAGCGGCAATTGCAGGAGTACAGGGTCTGAACCCCTGCGATTGCCATGACTAAAAACATCAGAAAAAGAAGCATGAAAAATGCGTATGAAAAAACGGGCAAACACGATAAAAAATGCATGTTTTTTCTACCAAAACATGCTATTTTATGTGCAGAAAATAAGTACACAAAAAAAACGTGGGCACATGGAATTACATAGATTTAGATAATTTCTAGGGATGATCAAATATCACAAATATTCGGCAATATTGGGTTTTGCGAATATTCAACGAATAGGTCTCCGCTATGCGAATATTCGATGCGCAATGTAAGTCTATGGGAAGCCCAAATAGTTGCTATTCAGCAACTTTTTGGGATTCCCATAGACTTACATTGCTCATCGAATATTTGCAAATAGTCGAATAGCTGCGACCTATTCGTCGAATACGGGCGTAGCCGAATATTTGAGGTATTTGATCATCCCTAATAATTTCCCATCAGCATTAAGTTTTTTTTAACATTTTAACAATAATATTGACATAGAGTGCTGTCCACATATTTAAGGCAGGTGTGGAAAAGATGCTCTAAAAATAAAAGATTTGTTAGATTATTTTTAGCAAATAACAAAATTCAAACTAAATGAACAAAACAAAAATTTAAATTAAAACACATTTTTTGCACGACAACACTTTGCCAGCATGAATTTTTCTAGGTACATTTGCACAAAGTTTGAGATGATTTTCATACATAGGTTTCATACATAGGTTAAAAACATTTCAAAGAGTAGTGTCATCTCATTCAGAAGGTTGGGTGCTCGAAAAAAAACCAAAAAACCCTTGTAAGGGCACCCTGAACTTCAACAGACCCTAGGAATCATAATTGTACGTAGTCCCCTGGTCATTTGAATTTGCAAATACCCTACGGAAGACAGACACAAGCCTCTACCATACCCTGTGGACACTCAATTACTTATAGATGAGCGTTATGCACATTCTAGATTCCTGAGCCATAAATATGTATACATAGGATTTAGCATATGGGCATCCTCAACATAGCTCAGCTTGGACCCTAATATGATTTGGACTTTACTTTAGAACACATCTTGACATACTGTCTCAGATTTTGAAATAATTTGGGAACAGAATAATGTATAAATCATGTGAAGCATATATCCAGATTCACACGGAGTGAGTTACACCATATGTACCAAAGGGGCCTGGCATGCATCCGATATTGAGCCGCCTATACAGTTCTCTATCTTGATTGATGCAACTTGATACCTCTGCAGCAAGCCATTTCCGTGGAGTCCACCTAAGTGCTATTTCTCTGTTCTTAATAGACACTATTAACACAGGCCATCCAGATATATACCTCAATAAGGGCCATGGAAGGCTGAACCATTGGTTTTTGGACACCTGTAAACATTTTTTTTCTTTACCCTTTACATGATTTGCTTGAAAATAAAAAGTGGACTTTCATTACAAAAAACTATTTCTGGTCTCATAATTTCTTGATGGTGTGCCAAAATTATTTTAGTTATTGTTTAGGTTAAAAACATTGTCATTAACTGAAACAGTATGCATTTAAGGATGTGGTCAGAATAATGGTGTCCTCAATGTTTTTCAATACAGATACTTATCCATTATGCAGCAGCATCAGGGAGGTATCGGATTGGCTCTAAATTTGTTCTGCAGTAAAACAATGACCACAAACATACAATGTCATGAAGATCTGTAGAGTAAATAATAATTAGGAATCTTGGTAGTAATGATATGAACACCTTCTAGCCCTGATCTCAATACCATTGAGTCATTCTGAGGTTACTTAATGAAGCAGAAGGATTTTGGCATGTCTACGTCCAATGAAAATCTGTGGTTAGTTTTCTAAAATGTTTGGAACAATAGTTCTATAGGCATTTTAAGAAACTATGTATGTAGAAGAATTGATGAAAATATGTATGTAGAAGAATTGATGCAATTTTTAAGGCAAAGAATGGGCACCCCAAATATGATATATCAGTTCCTTTTTTGTTCATTCACATTTCCTTTGTTCATTCTTCATTTTTTTTTTGTAAAGTTAAAAGTAAACTATTAGATAGATAGATAGATAGATAGATTGATACAAATAGTACATAGTAACATTACCCTTTCACACCCTCAGATATATATATATATATATATATATATATATATATATATATATATATATATATATATATATATACAGTGCCTACAAGTAGTATTCAACCCCCTACAGATTTAGCAGGTTTACACATTCGGAATTAACTTGGCATTGTGACATTTGGACTGTAGATCAGCCTGGAAGTGTGAAATGCACTGCAGCAAAAAAGAATGTTATTTCTTTTTTTATTTTTTTTTTTTTAAATTGTGAAAAGTTTATTCAGAGGGTCATTTATTATTCAACCCCTCAAACCACCAGAATTCTGTTTGGTTCCCCTAAAGTATTAAGAAGTATTTCAGGCACAAAGAACAATGAGCTTCACATGTTTGGATTAATTATATCTTTTTCCAGCCTTTTCTGACTAATTAAGACCCTCCCCAAACTTGTGAACAGCACTCATACTTGGTCAACATGGGAAAGACAAAGGAGCATTCCAAGGCCATCAGAGACAAGATCGTGGAGGGTCACAAGGCTGGCAAGGGGTACAAAACCCTTTCCAAGGAGTTGGGCCTACCTGTCTCCACTGTTGGGAGCATCATCCGGAAGTGGAAGGCTTATGGAACTACTGTTAGCCTTCCACGGCCTGGACAGCCTTTGAAAGTTTCCACCCGTGCCGAGGATAGGCTTGTCCGAAGAGTCAAGGCTAACCCAAGGACAACAAGGAAGGAGCTCCGGGAAGATCTCATGGCAGTAGGGACATTGGTTTCAGTCAATACCATAAGTAACGTACTCCACCGCAATGGTCTCCGTTCCAGACGAGCCCGTAAGGTACCTTTACTTTCAAAGCGTCATGTCAAGGCTCGTCTACAGTTTGCTCATGATCACTTGGAGGACTCTGAGACAGACTGGTTCAAGGTTCTCTGGTCTGATGAGACCAAGATCGAGATCTTTGGTGCCAACCACACACGTGACGTTTGGAGACTGGATGGCACTGCATACGACCCCAAGAATACCATCCCTACAGTCAAGCATGGTGGTGGCAGCATCATGCTGTGGGGCTGTTTCTCAGCCAAGGGGCCTGGCCATCTGGTCCGCATCCATGGGAAGATGGATAGCACGACCTACCTGGAGATTTTGGCCAAGAACCTCCGCTCCTCCATCAAGGATCTTAAGATGGGTCGTCATTTCATCTTCCAACAAGACAACGACCCAAAGCACACAGCCAAGAAAACCAAGGCCTGGTTCAAGAGGGAAAAAATAAAGGTGTTGCAGTGGCCTAGTCAGTCTCCTGACCTTAACCCAATTGAAAACTTGTGGAAGGAGCTCAAGATTAAAGTCCACATGAGACACCCAAAGAACCTAGATAACTTGGAGAAGATCTGTATGGAGGAGTGGACCAAGATAACTCCAGAGACCTGTGCCGGCCTGATCAGGTCTTATAAAAGACGATTATTAGCTGTAATTGCAAACAAGGGTTATTCCACAAAATATTAAACCTAGCGGTTGAATAATAATTGACCCACACTTTTATGTTGAAAATGTATTCAAATTTAACTGAGCAACATAACTTGTTGGTTTGTAAGATTTATGCATCTGTTAATAAATCCTGCTCTTGTTTGAAGTTTGCAGGCTCTAACTTATTTGCATCTTATTAAACCTGCGAAATCTGCAGGGGGTTGAATACTACTTGTAGGCACTGTACATATATATATATATATATATATATATATATATATATATATATATATATATATAAAAAAGTTAGTATTAGGGTGAACACTCTGGGATGTTCACAAGTTGTCTGCTCCTTACCTAATTGGTGTGGATCAGGTGCATGTGTGGAAGAATTAACACCAGACAAGGGGTCAGATGTGAAGTCTCTCCTTGATAAGAGATTGGCCCAAAGAGAGCTTTATTTGTCAGAGCTGCAACTTATATAAACTAGGGTATGGGACGTGGTTAGCTCTACAGTGGGCATGCCCGGATGTGTTCACTGGTCAGCGGGTTGGTCAATGGGCTAGTCCATGGGCTGATCGGCGGGCAGATCTATGATGTCATCATGGGCGGATCCGTGAGATCATCTGTGGGTTGGTCCTCCAAATTGGCCAGTGGGTCTTTTTACATCTGGACATTCTTTGCATAATAGGGCAGGGTGTAGAGAAAAGGAAATGGTGGCCATCTTTAGATCTGTGTGACATGTATGAACTGAACAGGCTTATGTAAGAGAAAATGATTTCATTGAACATACTTCCCACAATCCTCTATTACATGAGGTTAATTAAGTATTTGATCAACTGGCCCTCCTCAAAATTAGAAAGGTGCATTTCTTAATTAACTTCAGTCTGTTTCTTACCAGGTATATTGAAACCATGAACCTGTAGAATTTACATGTGTCAATAATTAAAGTGTTCATTTCACAAACGTTATCAGACATGGGAGTCTCTCTTATTTAGGAACTGTCTTAAAAAAAAATTGAGATGACAAGTCTTTGAAAGTTCAGAAATAGTTTCACTCATCCGATAAATGAGAACATCTACTGTATAACAAGGGCAAACTCACTAAGAAAGTATAGAAATGCCATCTAGGAAGCTAAAAGAATGCAATGAAATATGACTTTGTATTTAAAAATGAAATCATACAAAATAATTATTAAAATAAAAAATAATATTTATTTTTCATCAAAATTTTGATAACAATTTTTTAATGTGACATGGTATGTAGATTTAAAAATGACAGTGATAAGCAATAAAAAGGGATGTTATCCTCCAATGGTGGCTTTACACAAACAAAGGGAAAAGACCATCCCAATGTTCTACAAAAATGGAGCACCAAATCAAATAAAATATTGTCATGATTTTAATGAAAGTTGAGGGAACTGTCTTCCTGAGGATTGTGACTTGATTAATGGTTACATGCTCTGTACAGTGCTATATACTGTATTTTCCAGATTGTAAGACGCACTTTTTTTCTTCCAAAACTGGGTGTAAAATGGGTGTGCGTCTTACAATGCAGATATGCCTTACCGGAGCGGTAGTGGTGGTGCGGGGTCATAGGAGGCAGGTTGGGTATACTGAGGTTATCACTGCAGTGCTGCTGCGGCAGCGAGCGACTGATCTGACTGTGGGGTCCATTGAATCGCCGGTGGTTGATGCGATAAACTTCAAGAAAATGGCTATGGAGGCGGTGCATGCGCACAATGACATGATGGATTTAAAGAAAATGGCAGTGGAGCCTTTCTGCTCACGCGCCACCTCTGTGGCCATTTTCTTGCAGTCCTTCACACTAACCATGAGCGATTTAATGGAGCCCACAGTCAGATCAGATGCCCGCTGCCTCAGCAACACCTCAATACCCCATCCTGTTACCCTCCTGAGTTGCTCCACTGCAGTGACACCCCCGCAGTACGTTGACAGATCATTGGCGCCCACCGCCGTGACACCCTTAAGCCTGCAGTATCACCAACCCACCATCCACTTACCCTCCTGAGGTGCAACACCCACTCTCTGAGCCTGTAGCATAGCTGACCCTACCTCTGTGACCCTCCTGAGCAGCTCCCCCACCACCGCTCCCCCCTGGTAAGCATTAGGATTAAGACACACTAGGATTATAAGATGGACCCTCATTTTAACATTAAAAAATATTTTTTCCTTTTTTCCCCCTCTAAATTTGGGGTGCGTTTTATATTTCAGGGCATCTTATAAACCGAAAAATGCAGTAAGTAATAAAGTAAAGTAATAAATTATCTAAAAATTATACAATTATATAGTATAGGTTATTTTTGCTTTTTTAATTCATACGGAAATGTATATATGGCTTGTCTTTGCTGCTTATTTCATAGTTTGAGCATTAATATTTCAATAGCTGATTGATAGGGATTTCAGCAAGCAAGAAACAGTGTCTTTTACATATTCATAGAAATAAAACTGTGCCTGCAGGTCTTTATGAATCACTTTGCTCTGTAATTCCATGTAAATTGTTATATTTAAGATGATGTTTTATACGTTCACAGGATCAAACGATGAGATAGAATGTAAAAGGGAATCATCACATGAGGAAACAAGGGCAGTACATAAAGAAATCCTTCAACATGCTACTTTTTCTTTTCTTGATTTAATCAAATGCAACATCCTGATTTTTATCATATTTTTTGGTTCTTCATTGAACAGCTGGATGAAATGAGTTCAATTTGTTTTCATTTGTAGAAATGTCTTCCACAAATCTGCTACATGTGGATAAATCCTTTTGGTGCGCCCCTTCCACTCCTGTTTTCCTTATTATATTGACTAAGCGTGACCAAATTTATATAATCGGACATAAAAAATATATGTAACTGCATTATTTTGACAAATTTGCCAATAAAGATCTGTCATGAGATAACCCTTTTAATACACAGTCATTTCTGTAATTCTTCAACATGTGGGAGTATTAAAATATACGACACTCACTAAAGGCCAAGTGTTTTATATACAGCTAACGGAAAGGATGAGAGAACCGGAGAGTAAATGCAAGGTTTCTTATTCACTCCAATGTCTTTCGGCACTGAGCTTATGCTTTTCAAATGGTAAAAAAAAGACATTTTCTTATCTTGAAAGAGGCGGCCGTTTGGCACCAAAATGTGTTGCAATTAATAAAAAACATTTCTTTGACTCTCCAATTCTCCTGCTTTTCATGAGCGCAGCCCACACATCATGATATTCTCCTTTTGCCAAACTGTTATCTGAAAAAATTCTCCCCTTCATCCACAAGGCTATAACTGCGGCATTTAAGACTTCTTCAGATGTGTCCTCACATAACCCCTACAGATGAGTTCTACCATCAACCTAATCCAGCAAAAAAACTTATACAAAGCAGTGCCTCCAAATGAGGGACACATAGGTAGAATGAATCGGTAGTGGATGCAATGATGTGCACTATTAAATCAAATATAAGACCCATGTAACTCTGTGTAAAGATAATGGACAAAGTGCTATAATATGAGAACTCACACAATGGATATTCAGAAATAATGGTCAGTGTGGCCATATATTATATGATAAGTGACTAGTTCCGATATTAAGTACACACAGGGAAAGAGTGTAGAATAATTATAAAGTGCCAAACTCCATTAGTTTTACCTGAAAATGCTATAATGGCAGTAGCTGGCTCTGAGTCCCTCCACACCAACAGGCCCCATGAAGAAGCTGGGTGAAACGTGCGTCAGGATGGAGGGAGACAGAGTCAGATACTGCATTTTTAACATTCTTAGGTAAAATTAAAGATGCACTTTGGCACTTATTATTCTGCACTCTTTCGCTGTGTGTGCTTAATATCAGACCTAGTCACTTATAATATAATATATGGTCACATTGACCACTATTTCTCATTATACATTGTGTAGATCCATTATCTTTACACACACACACACACAGTTATATGTGTTTTATATTTGATTTAATATTGCATCTACTACCAATCCATTCTACCTATTTATTTCAATGGATTCCTATATGTCCCTCATTTAGAGGCACTGCTTTGTATTTTTAACAGTTTTTAATTTTTGTTGCATGTTTATTTAGGGCAATAGCTTACCCTAATAATATGTTAAGATATTATTATTGTAGTAGGTTGTTAGTTTTGAACATTAATGTTGATATTCATCACTCTAATTAGTCACATCAAACAGCAGGTGAAAGTGACCCCTCCACCAACATTACAGGACCTACGACGATGTATCGGAGATGCTTGTGCAAACGTGTCACCTACACCATATTGTACAATGTGCAGCAAGATACAGTATGCTGTCCAGAGTCCAGATGTGCATTGCAGCTGACGGTGGCCACTTTGAGCATCAAAGTTAAATGAGCGCCATATGCGTGACCAGCATTCAATGTTTTGGGGGGGTCATTGGTTTCATATCATAGCATTTCTGTATGCAAGGTGTCGATTCATATTGAATTGATGATGTTCTACAATTTTTTAATTCACTTATTTTCTCTATCTTGTTCCCTTTTCGAGATAAAAATGCTAATTCAGTTTTTTTCACCAGGTAGCGCTATATGTGGCTTCATTGCGTAGCACATGGCTACTTTACTATACCTAGACACCACTTCTATGCCTATAGCTGCCGCCGTTCTCAAGTTAATGGCGGTGGACAGGATATGGGTGGGCACACTGTATATACTGTATATACAGGGTGGTCCAAAAGTAGGTGGACACTATTTGTAATAGGGTTATCAAACATGGTGTAAAGTGAAACTTACTCAGTTGCCCTTAGCAACCAATCAGATTCCTCTTTTTATTATTCACATACTCTTTGGAAGATGAAAGGTGGAATCTGATTGGTTGCTAAGGGCAACTGAGTAAGTTTCACTTTACACCATGTTTGATAACCCTATTACACATACTGTCCACTTACTTTTGGACCACCCTGTATATATATATATATATATATATATATATATATATATAAAAAAAGCCGCACACTGTGAAAAAACAAAATAAATTCTACCTTATAACATAAATGGAGGTATTTAGAATATTATAATTGCCATTGCAATACCAGCCCAGCGCCCCTTCACGGCAACCTCCTTTGCTGGGTCCTACACTACACTGCATCTTCTCTGGGTTTTAAAAACCTACAAGATCAGCTGGTGAACAAATAGGAGGCTAATGAAGAAGCCAGTAGCTGGGGTGCAAATCAAGCAAACAGAGCACCACTCCCTGTTATATGCATTATACAATGGAAAAAAACAGAATGAAACAGGGATTCCCTTGCTGGTTTCCCACCCTGGTGGTGTATAAATATGAGAAAAAATTCCAGCCACACACTGTGAAAACCAAAATAAATTCTACCTTATAACATAAATGGAGGTATTTAGAATATTATAATGGCCATTGCAATACCAGCCCAGCGCCCGTTTATATATATATATATATATTTCTTTATTGTATGTTTACTCTAAGGGTGGCTTTGCACGTTGCAACATCGCACGTGCGATGTCGGTGCAGTCAAATCGAAAGTGACGCACATCCGGCGTCACTTTCGACATCGTTGTGTGTAAATCCTAGATGATACGATTAACGAGCGCAAAAGCGTCGTTATCGTATCATCGGTGCAGGTTCCGACTTTTTCATAATTACGCTGCCACGACAGGTACGATGCTGTTCCTCGTTCCTGCGACAGCACACATTGCTGAGTGTAAAGCCGCAGGAGCGAGAAACATCTACTTACCTGCTGCCGGCGGCTATACGGAAGGAAGGAGGTGGGCGGGATGTTTACATCCTGCTCATCTCCGCCCCTCCACCGCTAATGGCTGCCTGCCGTGTGACGTCGCTATGACTCCGCACGACCCGCCCCCTTAGGAAGGAGGCGGGTCGCCGGCCAGAGCGACGGTCGCAGGGCAAGTGAGTGCATGTGAAGCTGGCGTAGCGATAATTTTCGCTACGCCAGCTATCACAAGATATCGTACCTGCGACGGGGGCGGGGACTATCGCGTGCTACATCGCAGCATCGGCTAGCGATGTCACAACGTGCAAAGCCTGCCTTAGTGGTGCCAGCAATGATCTTTTTACCTGCCAGTTTATTTTCTGCTTTGGGACACATTCATTACTTTCCTGACAATACAGGAGTGTTGTTCATTGCTGACACATTGTATTCCAGTTTACTCTCTCTTCTTAGGGGGGTTGTTATCCACACTTGTATTCCTTTTTGTGTTTTTTTTCCAATTCAGGGCTGTTAAATATGGAGGTCATTATTAGTTTAGATCTGTGCCATAAGTGTCTATAATTGGACCATCCATTTAATATTCAAGAGTTCAAACCATCTTCAGTCAGTTTTGACTTTTAACACCTTAGTTTCAAGGCACTGGTGACTATAAACATCCTGAAAAATCTATACCTTAAAACTTTAAAATTCAGAGCTTTGACACAATCATTGTGTTGTACACTGGAGATCAAAATTAGAGAACAATGTATGATCACTTGCTTTTTTGAGAAATAATGTAATCTATATTGAGCAACAGTTGAAGGTTTTTTTCGTAAGGGGTACACCATGCCACTAGAACAGTGTTTTGCAAAAGATCAAATATTTATCAAGATACAACCTTTATTTTGTGATGACCATAGAGAACAGCAATGACTGTAGCATAGAGTAAGATTATAAGTACATTTTATGAAGGTAACAGCAGTCACCAATTAGTAGGCAGTGTATAGTCCTTTGTTTTGAATGACTTCAGCACATCTGCGGCCACAGAACATCATTAGTCTCTCACACTGCTCTGGTGTGATTTTGGTCCACTCTTCTTCCAGTCTCTTCCACAGTTCTTTGACTATTGTGGGTCATTTGGCCATAACTTTGTCACCAAGGATTTTCCAGGGGTTTTTTATTGGATTTAGATCAGCACTCTGGGCCGGCCATTTTATTGTTTCAATGTTTTCTGTTTCTAGACACTACATGACCCGTTTTGCTGTGTGACAAGGGGCATTGTTCTGCATAAAAATTGCTGGTTCATTAAGTGATGAATTCAAGTAAGGAACCACATGTTATTGAAGAAGGTTCTGATACACATTTGCATTCACTCTGCGATGTGGTCGCAACTCCTGCTGCAGAAAACATTCCCCAAACCATGACACTTCCTCCACCACCTTTCACTAACTTCTTACCACATTTTGGGTTCAGTCTTTCCCCGGTTTATCGACGAACATAATGTTTCCCATCAGACCCAAATAAATTAAACTTGCTTTCATCACTAAAATATACTGTGGATCACTTCTCCTTAGCCTTTTGATTCTTTCTGCTAATGAAAGGTTTGGTCACTGCAGAGTGGGCTTTCAGTTCAAATGCTCTTAAACATTGTGACACTGTATGACGAGACAGACCCTAACCCTGTTCAGTGATGAATTGTAGAGCAATTCCAGCTGCAGTGTTGAAATGATTATCCTGTACTCGCATTTGTCTTTCGAGGGTCACCAGCCTTCTTGGCGGACTTGAAAGAGTTTGTGATGTTGTAAAGATGCAATATTCTCATAATCACAGACTTGTAATGATCAACTTCTCTTGCTATGGCTGATAGGGTCACCACTTTAGCCTTCATCTGGGCAACCTGCTGCCAGGGGATTTCGGTCATTTTGGAATGGCCCGGTATTTTTGCAAAGTCAGTGCAAACCGGAAAGTGAGGTTGCCAGTTATATAGGGTTTGTAAGATAATTCAGGAAATTATCACCAAGTGCCAGATTAACACCAATAACTTGCAGGTACCTGAAAGTGTTCTCCAATATTGATCTGTGTATTTTTCAGTGACATCATTTACATTTTTATTATGTGCTTTTGAAAAAAATTCAATTTATGAAATAAGCTTAAAATATGGCTAGTTTACTCATGTTAGGATATAATCACATAGGACGACACAATGAGCGCAACATTTAGGAAATTGTGTGCAGTTCTCTCATTTTTTTCTCCACTGTATATTGAATTCCACATTATTCTGACATCATTAATAAGTAATACTGTAAAATGCTCTCTGTAGAGAGTTTCATATGACAATTTTACAGCTAGTTGATCATAACTTTAACTTCATTAATACTTTCTCATCCTACTAGACAAGCCAGTAGTTTTTCATTTCAATGTGGTTAATTAATTGCCTCAGAAAAGTCTTCATTCTAAAGGGACTTTTGACTAAAGGCATAAGGCTGGAAGGCAGTGATAACTATGGCACTTACAATTTTTCCTGATCCCTATGTTTGTTCCTTGCTTCTTTTTTTCTGTTTTCCTAGGTACGGAAATCTAAGTAAAGCAGATTAACAAACAGCATATCATAAGAAAAGTCCTTTCTCTAGAAGGGTAAACAGGATTTACTTGTGGGAAAATAACTATAAGACGCTTGACTTAAATAAGTACTTAGATCAACACTCGGCTCCTGTTAGTTTTGATAACAAAATGGAGGAAAGTGAGCTGTCTGGAAGTTTGATGTATGGCGCCTGGTTCATGTATAATAAAGCCCATTGTTTCATTAGCCTTTTATGTGTCAGCCTTTCCTTTTGCACTGGAAGGCTAACCTATTCTAAGAAATTAATTACTTTTTTAATTACATATTGAGAATAAGAAATGGCATCATATTACCAGAAATTGCTTGGAATGTTGTCATGGTGATTGTATTGCAAGGACATTTTTAGTTTGTTTTTTTATGTAAGAAAAGAAAAAAGCAGATAACCCCAAACAATAGAACTTTATATCTCTAATTTGTCACAATTCCTCTGTGCAGAGCATCTTGCACACAGCTGATGCTCTGCCTTCCTGAATTATGGAGCCAGCAGTGACATTATTCCTCAGTGCAGAGCATCTTGCACACAGGTGATGCTCTGCCGCGCCTTCCTGAAATACAGAGCTGGTAGTGACATGTTTCCTTTGTGCAGAGCATCATGCATTTGGGGATGCTCTGTTGTGTTTCTTTGAGCACTAGCTGACAGGTTGTTTGACAGCACAGGATTCCATGCAGGTTCTGGTAGGTGCTGATTACTCAGTTGTTCCACCTTCTTGCTGAGCATGCTCTCCTAGAACCTTGTCAGTCATACTCTCTGGCTCTGCAGTTGTGCTCTTGGCTTCTGTTTGTGCTTGTGTTCTGATCTAAGTTTTTGGCACTGGACCATTGTTTGAATACTCTTTGCCGGCTTCCTCTTCTTGTCGTTACCTCCTGGCTTCTGACCTCGGACCATTTCTGACCACATCTCTGTCTGTTCCCTGAATCTGTACGTAATCTCCTGGAATTATGACCCTTGGCCTGTGACATGACTGCATTTCTGCTTACTCCCTTTGTCCTGTCATGTCCTCCTGTTTCCAGACCGTGGCTTGTCTGACTATCCTTTCGTCTATACTGTCCGTAAGTAGTGACTAGCATCACATTATCAATGCAGTAAATGTTCTTGATATGTGAATATTCTCAAAGCCATGTTTTCTACAAAAACAGACAAGATTTAGGTTATATTAAGATGTGATTGAGTTGTTTGCTTATGTTTGTACATATGTCATATTGAAATCCGAAAAAAGTAAAAGAAAAACGCAATGGAGAGAGTTTTTACAACAGCCCATTGACAAGTTGGTATCACTTACTGTATTGTGTAAATTGTAGATGTATGAAATTTGAAGCATATTTGCAAAAGTATATTACAAGAAAAAAGTGAATCTTTTGAAATTCAAACTTGCTAGTAATGTGCCCACGGGGTCTCTGGTCTGACCCGTCACCGGGCCGGTGGGGGTCTGGGCTGTCCCAGCTGGCCAGGCCCGATTTTGTAACCCTGTCGGTGTCAACAAATGGTGGAAGAATGGGATTTAGGGGGTTAGTGAAAGTCTTTTATGACGTCACCTGTGGTGTGCGGCCAGTCTTTCTCCTGGAGCTAAGGGTGTGACGTAGCAGAGTTGGCTCAGCTCTCCACAGGTAGAGCTTGGCCCCGGGATGTTGGGAGTTGAAGTCTCGCCTATGGTGGTGGGGGCACTGGTAGTAAAGGGACGACATAGGGGTTACAGTTCAAGTTCTTTACTCACTGAGTTAGTGCCCTCCTTGGGATGCCGAACTCCGCTGTCATGGGCTCCAGATGATCCCGGATAGTTCAGAGGTCAAGGCCGGTGCCGTGGAATGTGAGCTCTCTCCTCCATGTGCTGTGAGTTGAATTCCTGTGACACAAAGCTCCTCAGGGACTCCTGTTCTGTGTTTAAGTCCTGGCCCATCTGGAAGGCAACGCAAGTCCTTATTGGGTCTGACCGTGGTCCCGGCTCTTGGCTCTATCTGTTGCTGTGCCCTCGGCACATAGGTGGGCTGGGAGACCTGCAATCCCCTCACCCGGCATATTCTGATGATGAAACCTGAAGTCTTCACCACTGTAGGGCTCTGCAACCTGACTGTGCTGGCCCTGAGGGAGCAATAAAGCTCTCCCCTCAGCCACCATGTAACTCCTGTGTCTCACTTTCATCCTGTCTGCCAAGTGCAGACTCACTGCTCCGGACTCCCACTCCGGAATCTCTGACTCAGTGTTGTGTTGTTCACTCTTCCCCAAGTGGAAGCTACGCCTCCCAGGTTGTCTGCTCAAGTGGACCGGGAATTCCATATTAAGTGATGGCTGTCCCCTGCGACCATCCCAGTTCAATCCCAGTGAAAGAACTCCCCTTCACTGAGTGTCAAGTGTTTTGTGGTTGGCACCGGTGCAAGAACCTTTCTTTACCCGAGATAAGTACCACACCATAATTGAGGTGCAGTACCATGTGGCGCCTGAAGCCACAGGGGCACCACACCAGCTTAATCAAAATTTGAAAATTTTATTAGAAGTAAACAGAAAGTACTGCAAAGCATCTGATTGCCTTGAAAAGATGTGTATTACACTCTGATGTCTCATAGGACTGTCTTAAATCCCGTTCAAGATATTTATCTCAATGACAACCTCCTTAATGCCAAAGTGACCTCAACATATATGATTAAGGGGTGCTTTGCATGCTGCGACATCGGTAACAATGTGTTACCAATGCTGCAGCGATAGTCCCCGCCCCGTCGCAGGTGCGATATCTTGCGATTGCTGCCGTAGCGAACATTATCGCTACGGCAGCTTTACACGCACTTACCTGCCCTGCGACGTCGCTCTGGCCGGCAACCCACCTCCTTCCTAAGGAGGCGGGTCGTGCGGCATCACAGCGACGTCACACGGCAGGCGGCCAATAGAAGCAGAGGGGCGGAGATGAGCAGGACGTAAACATCCCACCCACCTCTGTCCTTCGGCATTGCAGCCGGGACGCAGGTAAGGTGATGTTCCTCGCTCCTACGACTTCACACACAGCGATGTGTGCTGCCGCAGGAACGAGGAACAACATTGTACCGTCGCGGCTGCAAAATTATGGAAATGTCGGACCCTACACCGATCATACGATAACAACGCTTTTGCGCTCGTTAATCGTATGTAAAAGGATTTGCACACTATGATATCGACAGTGACGCCGGATGTGCGTCACTTTTGAATTGACCCCACCGACATCGCACCTGCGATGTCGTAGTGTGCAAAGTACCCCTAAGGGTTAATGGATGGTAACCATTCTTTATTAGTTTTGATTTGTCATAAGTTACTTGTACAGTTTTTTCAATAATTAATGGCTTTCTCTCACTCCCTTTTGCTAACTTGTAATAAGTAGAAGCTGGAAAGAGAAATGGCACAAACAGGGTCTTATTTAATAAAAAATTAAAAGATAAAAACTCATGTTGTTGTGCAGGTCGCAACCACCATAAATGCCTGTAGGCCTCTGCAGAACCCACGTAGAGATCAAACAATGGAAATGAAGAAAATGTTAATCTCCTGCACCACTACACAGTCCTGACAATGTAGATCAATTATGATTTATTGGTCAACGCTTTTCAAAGTCCTCAAAGGCTTCTTCATCAGGACAATCATATACCATTTGATCATATATTATTGTCCTGATAAAGAAGCCTTTGAGGGTTTTGAAACGCATTCACCAAGAAATCCTATTTCATCTACATCTTCTGGACTGTGTGGTGGCGCAGGAGTGTAAACCTTTCTTCTTTTCCATTGTTTTATTTCTAACTTGTGTGGTCTGTGATGTCCACGAACTACCCAGATTCACCAATACATGTCTCCTGCATTCCCTGCTACTGCTTTTATACAGGCTATGATAGTCCCTCCTGATTGGATACACTATACCGTATGACGAGATATGTGTAAGGTATTTTATTGAACTGCGGCTGTGACTGAGCTCATATCATCTTTCTGTTCCTGATGTGATCTTGGGGTGAATATTTCAGGCAATTTGAACAACTTTAATAGCAAATTCTTTAAATTCACTAGGTTCAGGGAATTCCTAAAAATTCTACAATTTTTTTTTACATTAAATAAATTTGCTCATATCTAGTTTTCACTAGTATAAAATTTACCTTAAAGCGTCCTTTTACATAAAAATATTATTAGTTAAAATAGGGAAAATAGCTTTAAAAAACAAGCAATTTCATACTCGTTGAAACTTTTTAGAGTCTCATGATATGTAACTTGTCTTCCACTTTTTTGATAGTGTGGTTCCTTTTTATCAGCATTCAGCCTAACCTATAGATGTAGGAATTTCCATTCCTTAAGTTGTTAGCATTTATTCTCCCTGCATATCCCCAACTGATAGCCCATCTCTCTGCTTTGCATGCAGGCAGTGTTAGAGATAGGAAAACAAGTACAGAAAAATAACTCACCCGAAAATTCCTGTAACACATCTTGGTGTCACTGCTGCTGGAGATGAATTATATTTGTCAACAATAAATGGTTATTACTGATTAAAACTGATTATATTTTGGCATATGACAAAAAACTTTAAATAAAGTGAAAAAGAATGTTAAGTCAATTTCCAAATACTCTGCAAATTTATTTGGCTTCTCACTTTATTTGCTGCATGATTCATTCACTATTCTTGAAGTGCGACTCCTATTCATTAGGTGCATTACTTAGTGAATCTGGAGAATATGAATAGTGGTATGAGCTACCATGTGCTATGCCAGAAATATTACTCCAGTTCCTGACTAGAGTAAGATTTCTGGTGTAAGGAACACCACAGCTGGTCATGAATAAGACGAGTTGTGTTGTTACGTCCCCACCTCAACCCCATCCCACCCCAGTTCTGTCAATTTTGTTGGAGCTAGGAGAGCCTGGTGAGAAAATGCCAAAAGTCACAAAAGTTTTGCTTAATATTGAGTGGCTAAAAAATGGAGAGACAATTTAAAAAATGTAAGCAATTTACAAAAGAATGCTGGCATAATTGTTTTAAAGCATCAGAGTTACAGTCTTCTAATTATTGCACTGATATATTCTTCTTTGCTGTTCAATGCCTTACAACTACTAGATTTTTGCTTATGGTAAAAAGTATCAATTTTTTTCAGCTCTAGTCTAATCTTGTTACTATATTTGATTTAGTAGTCCTGGAAGGCAGTCATATGATCTCTTCCAATTTTAATTATTGCATTCACAATTAAGTGTTGTTTAATATTTTAGTATATTTAAAGAAGCACTACCTTTCAAGTTTTTATCTTAATATATTACAATCATCATATTATCTAAACACTGTGAATTTTCAATTGCTCATTTTGCCCTTCTACCCTGTTAATTCTTCTCTTTTTCTTTAGGTCTATGGCATCATGTAATTAAAAACAGACTAGATGAATCATTGTATGTTCTATTTTCCTACATAAGTTATCCCCCTCTTTGACTCCCGACTCAGCTCTTCTGCTTCTCCCTCCTGACAGGAACTCTGCAGAGCTGACTTCTGCAGGGAAAAGAGACATTTTTTTTTCTACATAGAAGGATTCGGTTAGTCTGTTTTTAATAATGCGATGTTACATATCTAATGGGAACAAAGAAGAATTAACTGGGTAGAAGGGCAAAATAAGCAATTAAAAGTACACAGTGATATATAATATGATGACTGTAATATATTAAGAAGATAATAACTTGGAAGGTAGTGCTTCTTTAAATCTACTAAAGTATTAAACAACACTTAATTGTCAGGACAACTAAATCAAATATAGTAACAAAATTGGACTAGAATTGAAAAAAATAGATTCTTGTTTACCATAAGCAAAAAATGTGGTAATTGCAAGGTATTGAACAGCAAGAGACCTAATGGGAAAAGGGTAGCATTAAATGGGTGGAAGGGCAAAATAAGCAATTGTATGTACACAGTACTATATTGTATGATGATTGCAATATATTAAGAGGATAAAAATGTTGATGAGATTGCTTCTTTTAGACCCTAATTTTAGTCAGTGAATAAAACATGTTTCTTTTTATCAGTAAAAAACACTTTTCACCTAGAACTGTCTAAAATTTGTATTAATATCTTAAATTTGAAAATGGTTGACATATCCAAGCAGGAGAATTCAAAATGTGGGGAACACAAAATGCTTATTTAACCCATGTCAGAAAACTCAAACAGTTCACAGAGTCAGTGAGTGGTTGCTTCATGTGCTTTTGCACTTTTCTAACCTCAGACTGATAAGTGCATTCAGCTGCACTTTTCTCAATTGATTTCATATAAGGAAATAGTTGTAGAAGAACAGATTGCAAAGAGGCAATGATTACTTTGTGTGGTCTCACACTTCCTTGGGTATACCCTCAAAAAAGTGCATTGAGTTCAAAGAGTCATTTAAACCACATATTTCAAGACATCAAATCTTGTAGCTATTTTCACGAGTTTTTAAGGCTATGGAGGAGATGTAAATGTGGCTGGCATTAATGATTACCCATGTTACGCTACATTAGTAAAATCTCACCTTTAAAGATAAATTGCTGACCTAACATCAAAATTATTCTGCTTATCTAATTGCATTGCTAATGAGACTAGAACTAATACAACAGGCTACAATTTACCTATGTGGCTTTTACAGTTATACTATTAGGAGACAATTCAGAGATTTGTGACTCCAGTTTTCACATTTTACTGCAAATGACATCAGTGTTTTATAGTTATGAATTTCACAGCATATAGCATACAGCATACATACTCCCATTAATAAATCAAGCCCTAATGCATGTAGCTCTCTAGTATTTCTTACACTACACTATGCATTGTACAGTGCCATAATTACAATGTATTAAGTATGCTTTTATCTTACTTGGAAAGAGCTCCAGTGCTAGATTGTGACATATTATATGACTTATTTTAATGGACAAATAAGACTTTTAATGTAACTGCCCATTACATTAATATTGCCATGTTTACCGCTTCACTCAATTTACTAATATTATTTTTCAGACAATTATTCAAGTTACCATATTTAGTCTGCGCCATTGTAAATGATCACATTGACCCTAAGTCTACAGTAAAATGATGTGTTTAAGGATGATGGTTGTAGCGAGAGGTATATTAGCATATCAGCTAATGCATCTAATAGCCTGATATTACTGATGAATAAAGGGTAATTTGTGTCCATTAGAGGCAGTCATTATTTCTACTGCAATGATTTTATCATGAGTACATTACACCTGAAGACAATGCAGCTGTGGTAATGTATGCATTTGTCTAAATACGAGTGTTATCTGTATTTTAACCTTTTGTCTGGTGATAAGTGCATAACTGCTAATGGAATATTGTAATTAATAAAAAAATAGAAGTTGTTGGGTGGCCTTCATTGTATTCTTTCATTTGAAGGAAATGTGAAACATTTATTCATACATTAATTAAAAAAAATGTATGCAGTGTCTAAAAGTCATATTCTGAAGTTGCTTTACCCTTGCAGGTAGTTTTAGGTGTTTGTTAATTCAGAATATTTTAAAACTACAAAAAAGACATAATGTATTGAAACTAGCTTAAAGAGTACCTATTATTAGACATGGGCGAATAGTGAAATATTCGGGTTGGGTTTACGCTATCTGAATACCGAGTACTATTCCAGGAAATCCAAGGTAGTAAATCCAGCAACTTGATCCAAAAAATTATGAAGATAAAATCTTTCTTTATTGGAGTACAAACATAAAATTAGTCCATATAGGTCACATTAAGTGGTAAACAGACAGAAGACGCGTTTCGAACGTCTAGTTCTTATTCAATTTATCTTATGAGAGATTGAATAAGAACTAGACGTTTGAAACGCGTCCTCTGTCTGTTTACCACTTCATGTGACCCATATGGACTAGTTTTATGTTTGTACTCCAATAAAGAAAGATTTTATCTTCATAATTTTTTGGATCAAGTTGCTGGATTTACTACCTTGGATTTCCTGCTACAAGTCTTGCTGACTTTTTCTTCTTGCACGGTTCCAAACTAGTGGTCTCTTGGATCAGGTAAGCTGGAACAAACTTGTTCTTGTCGAGTTCCAGTATTCATCATGAATATCAAGCCTAATGCAAATCAATGGGCAATTCAAGATTTTTTTGGGAAATCTTCAGAAAAATGTTCAGGTTTCCCTTTGATTTGCATTAGATTTGTTATTTATGATGAATACTGGAATAGCACTCAGTATTCGGATAACATAGCTGTCAAGGTCTTTTCTCTGTTGCAGAGTTAGTGACAGGTTCTGGATCTGAGTCTCACTTCACCTTGTTAGATCCTGCTGATTAAATGGATTCCCTTTCCTTTGGGGAAGACAGGGTTAATGTCAGTTTACCTTCCAGAAGCTCCTGACTCCTGGTCAGGTGTTTTCGGTTGAGACCACTCCCAGGGCTTATAAATACCCTCTATTTCCAGCAGAGGGTGGAAGTTATTTTCAATCATTTGGAAGCTTGGCCAGCAGGTGTAAGGAGCTGGAGAGACCCTCTTTCTGTTGTGCTTTTGGCTGCAGCAGTTTGTGGTGTGCTTGTTATGCTTGTTATGGTATGGAAGTTACCCTCTAGTCTGATTACTTTCTCCCATTTATGTTGTTTCCCCTTGTACACTTTTAGTGGCTCCTTTGTGTGTGGCTGCCATGTGTACAAGTTATCATTGTTACCCCTGTTTTGTTTTTATTTGTCGGTGGGGTGTTTACATCTGTTCTTGCCTTTTTCCCCTGGGTGGTGGTTTATGGTGGAGGGTCTTACCATCAGGGACAAGGATAAGAGATAGAACCAGGTTGGGGAACCGGACCTTCCTACCTTCAATGGTACCTCTGGGTGTGAGAGTGAGTGCAGGGGTCCCAGCCTTAGGGCCAGTATAGGTTTCCCTGTGTTCCCCAGTCACCAGTGACAACATCCCAAGCCCAAATATTTCACTTTTCACCCATCTCTACCTATTATCAATCTGGGACAACCCTTTTTATTTAACAAGATAGTTGGCAGGCTAAGATTAAGCAACATCTACATCTAAGCGAGTACCAAAGCCTCACAGAAGTGGCCTTAATGCCTGAAAAAGGGCCAGACATTCTAATAAAATCAGGCCCAAACTTCCAGGTTGTGGGATCCCAGCATGCAGAGCAGGAATCCAAAACCCTTACTTGCAGTGAAAGAGCAAGATCTTGTGAGATCTCTTTCTTTCCACTAAGCAATCACTACTAAGTCTTTACTAAGCTGATACCAAACATCATTACAGTGGTTACCATTCAATAACAGCTAAAGAACATATATGACAGAGTTTGATTAGTACAAAGAGAAAAATCTCTCAACATCTGGCTCTTTCAATGCGAGAGCGGCACAGATGGTAGTGGGATCCTAAAAAACAGGATCACACAACCCAGAAGCTCGGCCTAACATTACTAGAAAGTTGTTCTCTTTTGGGTATGTTAAAGGGAATCTGTCACCAGGCTTATGCCACCTAATCTGAGAGCAGCATAATGTAGGGGCAGAGACACTGATTCCAGTGATGTGTCACTTACTTGGCTGCGTAGTGTAGTTTTGAAAAAATCACTGTTTAATCAGCAGTAGATTATTATTATTATTAGAGGACTACTTGGCATGCTGCCTGGTAGTCCAGCATGTTCGTGAGCTCTATATAACTGCTAGATCCGCAGCAGAGAAAATATTGATTTTACCAAAATGACAGCAAACACCTCAGTAAGTGACACATCACTGGAATCAGGGTCTATGCCTCTACATTATGCTGCTCTCAGATGGGGGAGAAAAACCTGATGACAGATTCCCTTTAAGGTTCTTTTTGTGATATTTTGGTATGATTAAGAGGTCACAAAACCAATATATTTTTTTTTTTTTAAAATATGATCTGTTTAACCCCTTCACGACCATGAACGGAAAGATCCATCATGGTGCCCTGGGCCTTAAAGACCAAGGACGGATCTTTCCGTCATGGCGGAATTGCGGCACCGGAGCCCCCGGTAACTGCGATCGGTTAACACAAACCACAGATTCGGGGAGGAGGGGACCTGTACCTGACCTCAGGAGGGGTGGTGCCTCCTCCCCGGACCTACAGAGGCTGTGATTGGCTGACGAACGCCGCTCAACCAATCACAGCCACTGTAATGTTCCAGCCATTTAAAGGGAACCTGTCATCAGAAATTTAGCTATAAAGCTAAAAGTTCCCCCTCTGCAGCTCCTGGGCTGCATTCTAGGAAGCTTCCTATAGTTCTTGTGGCCACTTTTATACCAAAATAAACACTTTGTAAACTTGTACCTTTTCTTATGCAAATTTCGTAAATCTTCCATTGGGGGCGGGCTGCCTGGGGTGTGTTGCTGTCATCCTGCCGATTTACGCCACCCCCAAATGCTGAATTTCAAAGCTCAGGACGCTGCCCCTGGGTGCCCGTGGTCCCGCGCATGCGCTGTTCCACTGTAGCGGTGCCGTGCACTGTGTGCATGTGTGACCGCTGGTGACGCGCTCGCTGGCCAGGTGACCGGACGTCACCTCTTTCCCATCCTGCTCAGCAGCAGGTGACGTCCGGTCATCTGGCCAGCTTGCGCATAACGCTGGAGTAATAGGGGAAAGTGCCGTCACGAGGTTATGGGCGGCACTTGCTGATGACACTCACAGCGCCGCCCATAACCTCGTGCCCGCGCAAAGCGTCACCAGCGGTCACACGTGCACACTGTGCACGTCACCGCTACAGTGGAACAGCGCATACGCGGGACCACGGGCACCCAGGGGCGGCGTCCTGAGCTTTGAAATTCAGCATTTGGGGGCGGCGTAAATCGGCAGGATGACAGCAACGGACCCCAGGCAGCCCGCCCCCATGGAAGATTTACTAAATTTGCATAAGAAAAGGTACAAGTTTACAAAGTGTTTATTTTGGTATAAAAGTGGCCACAAGAACTATAGGAAGCTTCCTAGAATGCAGCCCAGGAGCTGCAGAGGGGGGAACTTTTAGCTTTATAGCTAAATTTCTGATGACAGGTTCACTTTAAGGTGACTGAAACATTGAAATCCAGCCATGGTCAGTGCAGCTGTAGCACTGGCCATTGGCTGGAGCTGGGTGACCTCACTGGATCACCCTCCCCCAGCTCCAGTAGCTCTGATTGGAGAAATCGGCCTTGTGACGGATCTCTCCAATCAGAGTAAACCTGTTGCCGGTGACCGCCCTCATCAGCTTCACTTGTCGGCCCCTGCAGCACGCCAGCACAGTGAGTGTATACAGTGCAATGGCAGGGCAACAAGCTCCGGTCCCATGCTGTTATGTGACCGGTGCATGGGACCCGGAAGTTGCCGCGCTGCCATTGCACTGTATGAAACCGGTGAAAAGCCTCCCGATCCGCTGCCGCCGCCCTCCATCTGCCACAGTGCCACCGCTCCCCCCGATCTGCTGCTCGGCCCCTCCCCCACGTGAACGGTGCCCGCCCCCTCTCCCCCATTATGTGCTACGCGCTCCCTCTCCTCCATTATGTGCTGCCCGGCCCCTCCCCCTCGTGATCGGTGCCCGCCCCCTCTCCGTTATGTGCTGCCCGCCCCCTCTCTTCCGTTATGTGCTGCGCGCTCCCTCTCCTCCGTTATGTGCTGCCCGGCCCCTCCCCCTCGTGATCGGCTGCCCGCCCCCTCTCCTCCGTTATGTGCTGCACGCTCCCCCCCACCTCTCACCCCCCTGATCAGCTACCCGCCCCCTCCCCGGTCACCCCCGTGATCTGTGCTTCCTCCCCTGTCATCCCCGTGATTTGTGCTCTCTCCCCTGTCACCCCCGTGATCTGTGCTCCCTCCCCTGTCACCCCCGTGATCTGTGCTCCCTCCCCTGTCACCCCCGTGATCTGTGCTTCCTCCCCTGTCACCCCCGTGATGTGTGCTCTCTCCCCTGTCACCCCCGTGATGTGTGCACCCCCATGATGTGTGCTCCCTCCCCTGTCACCCGCGTGATGTGTGCTCCCTCCCCTGTCACCCCCGTGATGTGTGCTCCCTCCCCTGTCACCCCTGTGATGTGTGCTCCCTCCTTTGTCACCCCCGTGATGTGTGCTCCCTCCCCTGTCACCCCCGTGATGTGTGCTCCCTCCCCTGTCACCCCCGTGATGTGTGCTCCCTCCCCTGTCACCCCCGTGATGATGTGTGCTCCCTCACCTGTCACCCCCGTGATCTGTGCTCCCTCACCTGTCACCCCCGTGATCTTTGCTCCCTCCCCTGTCACCCCCATGATCTGTGTTCCCTCCCCTGTCACCCCATGATCTGTGCTCCCTCACCTGTCACCCCCGTGATCTGTGCTCCCTCACCTGTCACCCCCGTGATCTGTGCTCCCTCACCTGTCACCCCCGTGATCTGTGCTCCCTCACCTGTCACCCCCATGATCTGTGCTCCCTCACCTGTCACCCCCGTGATCTGGTGTCCGCTCTCCCTCCACCTCTCACCCCCGTGATCTGTGCTCCCTCACCTGTCACCCCCGTGATCTGTGCTCCCTCACCTGTCACCCCCGTGATCTGTGCTCCCTCACCTGTCACCTCCGTGATCTGTGCTCTGCTCACCTGTCTCCCCCGTGATCTGCGCTGCGCTCCCTCTCCCACCTCTCACCCTCCCTGATCTGCTGCCTCCTTCATCTCCTGTGATCCTGCTGCCTAGATCCATCCTGTAGGGTAACTATCCCCATCTCACCTCCCACTCCCCTTCCCTCCCATCCCCCCATCCCTCCTTCCCCCCATCCTCTGCCACTCCTGCATCCACTGCGCCCTCTCCCATCTGCCCCCACCCTATCCCAGCCGCCGCCGTCTCACATTCACAGATGCTCCCTTTATATGCCGCTGCCCCCCCATCTGCCGCCCCCCCATATGCCACCCCCCCATGTGCCGCTGTTCTGATCCATCCTGTAAGTATTGTTCGTGGCTCTTTTCTAACTATCCCCAATCGCATCTCCCACTCCCTCCTCCCCCCTCCCCCACCTGCTTGCCGCCAAGTGCTGATCAGATACGTGATTGGCTGATCAGGTACGTAATTGTTGCTCTAGTTTTGCTTTTTTTTGTGCACCCCAAATAAAAAACAAAACAAAACTTGAACAATTAGGTACCTGATCACCAATCGTCCTGCAGTCATACTCGACTTTGGACAGGACTTCTTTTTTCCATCCCACCTAGTCCCCTCCCTTTTTTGCAGAACATTTGTGCATGCACCCTATTTTTTTTCTATGCCATGGGGGTCTAGTTTCCAAAATGTGGTCACATGTGGGGGAGCTCCACTGTTTCGGCAGTTCAGGGGGTCTCCAAACACAACATGGAATACGCTAATTATCCCAGACAATTTTGCGTTTGGAACGTCAAATGACTCTCCTTGCATTCAGAGCCCTGCTGTGCACCCAAACATTTGATTTCCACCACATATGAGGTGTCTGTGTACTCAGGAGAAATTGCACAATACATTTTATGGTGCAATTTTCCTGATACCCTTGTGAAAAAAAAGCTACCTGGTTAAAGTAAACATTTTGTGGTAAAATTTTTTTATTTTCACTGCTCAACTCTATTAACTTTTGTGAAGCCCCCAGAGGTTCAAAGTGCTCAATAAACATCTAGATAAATTCCATGAGGGGTCTAGTTTCCAAAATGGGGTCACATGTGGGGGAGCTCCACTTTTTCGGCACCTCAGGGGCTCTCCGAACGCAACATGGTGCGGCTAACGATTCCAGCTAATTTTCTGTTCAAAAAGTCAAATGACGCTCCTTCCCTTCCGAGTCCTGCAGTGCTCCCAAACAGTGTTTTTTCGCCACATATGAGGTATCTGCGTGCTCAGAAGAAATTGCCCAACAAACTTTGGGGGTTCATTTAATCCTGCTACCCTTGTGAATATGCAATATTTCAGGCTAAATTAACATTTTAGTTGCAAAAAGTAAAATGTTCATTTTTTCCTTCCACATTGCTTTAGTTACTGTGAAACACCTGAAGGGTTAATAACCTTCTTGAATGTGGTTTTGAGTAGCCTGAGGGGTTCAGTTTTCTGAATGGTGCCACTTTTGGGTGTTTTGTGTCATGTAGACCTTTCAAAATCACTTCAAATGTGATGTGGTCCCTAAAAAAAGTGGCTTTGTAAATTTTGTTGTAAAAATGAGAAATTGCTCATAAATTTTGAACCCCTATAACTTCCTTAATTTTTTTTTCCCAAAATTGTTCTGATGTAAAGTAGACATGTGGGAAAAGTTATTTATTAATTATTTTGTGTCATATGTCTCGTGGGTTTTAGAGCATAAAAAATAAAAGTTTGAAAATTACAAAATTTTCAAAATTTTCGCAAAATGTCCGTTTTTTTCACAAAGAAATGCAAAAAATATCGGCCTAAATTTACCACTAATTTACCACTAACATGAAGCCCAATATGACATGAGAAAACATTCTCAGAATCACCGGGATCCGTTGAAGTGTTCTAGAGTTATAACCTAAAAGGGACACTGGTCAAAATTGCAAAAAATGTCCTGGTCTTTAGGGTCAAAATAGGCTTGGGGCTGAAGGGGTTAATCCACTTTTCGTGGAGACTCTGGAGATTTAATCCAATTTTGTTCATAATAGTCCTGTGTCCAATTGGCTTCACTAGGAACCAGTGTTCTGTGATAACCCAGTGGTGTACTGATGACCATTGTATAAAGGCCCCGTTACACGCAGCAACGTATCTAACGATATATCGCGGGGTCACGGATTCTGTGATGCACATCCGGCATCATTAGCGACGTCGTTGCGTGTGACACCAACGAGCGACCGCTAACGATGGAAAATACTAACCATATCGCCCATTGTTGACACGTCGTTCATTTTCCAAAAATCGTTGATTGTTGAGGACACAGGTTGTTCGTCGTTCCCGAGGCAGCACACATCGCTATGTGTGACAACTCGGGAACGACTAACTACAGCTTACCTGCGGCCGCCGGCAATGAGGAAGAAGGGAGGTGGGCGGGATGTTACGGCCGCTCTTGTCCCCCTCTCCGCTTCTATTGGGTGGCCGCTTAGTGATGCCGCTGTGATGCCGCACGAACCACCCCCTTAGAAAGGAGGCGGTTTGCCGGCCACAGCGACATCGCTAGGCAGGTAAGTATGTGTGACGACTCCTAAAGATATTGTGCACCACGGGCAGCGATTTGCCCTTGACGCACAAACGACGGGGGCGGGTACGCTCGCTAGCAATATCGCTGCATATAAAGCCCCCTTAAGTTAGGAAAATCTTCCTGATAAACTGGGATGTAGTGGCAAAGCTGCTGGGTTTTCTGAGGAAACCCTCTAGGTTTTGCAAAATGAAATGAGCCTGCTGCTGAAGATTTATCAGTATGGGAAATAGTGCCAAATTCTTTTATTTTATTGCAAACTGAAAATCATATGTTATAGTGTTCAAATTTGTGAGAGATTCCAAATCGTCAGGAGAGTCAACCCAATCTCGATCCTCCGCAGATCAATCTGCTTATCTTTACTTGGTACCATAAGATGCACAACTCCACAAATGCTGTCTTTTCCTGCTGTTAAATGTCATCCTCTCGCCCTTCTTTAATTTTTAGTTGGATATCTCCAGGTTCCTTGCTGTTACTCTCTGCCTCTTGGCTGAAATATAACCCACAACCTATGAAAAGCTGTTTTGGAAAAGGTAGTCATTCATCTTTCATTGTTATATAAACTCCTTAGAAAAACAAACAATTGTAGACATTGTTTTAAAAGTAATGTCAGCAGATTTTTTATTCTACCTTATCTGAGAGCAGCATGATGTAGGCAAAGAGATCTAAAATCAAATGATTTATTAGTAAACTGGGTGTATGCATTTTGACACAATCACAGCTTTTGGATTTAGCAATGCAACAGAGCTGAAAAAGCTACCCATGGCCAAACAAGGCTCTCTATATAATATGTCAATAGACAGTGATCTGCTAATCACAGCAGGGGGCATGCCAGACTAATTGATCTAATCAGGCTACAATATCTTCCTGCAGCTAAAACAAACATTGCAGTTAAACAACCGCACATAGTGTGATAAGAAACTAATGGCTGAAATGTATGTGCTAACTCCTACAGCATGCTGTCTTCAGATTACACAGCAAAAAACAGCTGACAGATTAACTTTAATAAGTTCTCTTTTTAAGCTGTTCATTTTCTTCAGTGCATACAAGATTTTCTCTCTAAAATAATGCCATTGCTTATGTTTGCAAATATTCTATTCTTACACTTCAGCACAGAATGACTGGTCAACCCAAGTACATGTGCTCTGTGTTTCATGATGTGGGCAAACATTTAAACATTTAAAAGGGTTGTCCAGCACTCGAACAACTCCTTCTGATTCTACATATTTGCCCCAAGTAAAATAATAAAGCCTATACTCATCTCCCATACCGGCACCTTTCAAGTGGTGTCTGGGCTTGCTGTGGGCTTGTAAAATAATAAAGCCTATACTGACTTCTCATACCGGCATCCTTCATGGGGTGTCTGGGCTTGCAGTGCCGGTCCTCACGTGGTGTTGCTACATAACGCAAGCACCGCACTCAACCAGTGTCAGCTTCTGTGTCCGCGCCTTAGGACCAAACGAGTTAATCAACAAGAAGTGAGAGCTGCGGCTGCGCTTATTTCCTGTTGATTGCTCTTTTGAAGCAAAGGCAGGGAGATGGAAACCAGTGCCGATTCAACGTGGGGCTTGCCTAACGTCACAATGTCACATAAGCCACGGGAATGTGAACTTCGGCACCACTGGAACGTCTCCAGTATGGGAAGTGAGTATAGCCTTTATTATTTTACTAGGGGAAAACATATGAAATCAGAAGGGGTTGTCCTAGTAGTTGACAACCCTTTTGTGTGTACCATCCCACCTGCTAGTTTTCCCTCCACCCTCTTCTCTTATTTCATTGACAGCTTTGGCTTTATATAGCCATTGATGGGTGGAAATAGATATAAAACAAGCAGATGGGAAGCTGTAGTTAAATGTTTGGCCATGCCATGATGCATCAAATGACAGTACTTGATTTGAACAGTCATTCTGTGCTGATACAGTCCCTTTAAGTCTTTTTCTTACCGCTATATATAAGGTGAAGGAGGGGGGCATGCCACATAATTGTACCCTTGCGTACCACTGCTCATCTGTATTACATGGTATGCAGACTAATAAGTGAGTACAAGCACAGTGCCCTAGTTTTTTTCTTTAAAGAGATATGTTTTCAACTTACATTGTGTATATCTTTGTTGGTCCAGTCTGTTCTATGTACATTGTGATCTTAAATATTTTTGCACGGTTGCCAGTAAATAAGATTATCTGGTAAAACATTGCAAAATTGCTATCAAAGCCAAACAAAAAAGAAGCAGATAAAACATAAAAATGTAGAATCTAACTGTAAAATCTTTGTGTAACATCTATTATTCAGGGAATGCTGAGCACAAACAAGAATTGACAGATAAGACGTCAGTACATCTGTTCCAATTAAAGTCCTGGAATCTTATATCCAATAATCAATCATGATGATACCGAATAAGGTTATGGGCAAAATATTTGCAAATCATCAGTCTCATTGATATAACCAGCAAAGGCAATGCTCATTAATGTCCAAAGAAAACACAAAATCACTCAGCTACGTAAGCAGCATGTGGACCTGATGTTTAATGCATTCTCTAGTTTCTATGAATAAAGAACAAGGCGCTGGGTAGAAAGCGGGAAGAAATGATTGTTGATTTTTCTGTTAAAACTCAATCAGTGCGAGGCAGAAGGTCACAAGATTAATTAGTGAAACCTTTGCTTTCTCCAGAGTCTTCTCTTCAATTTATAGCCAATTTCTAATCAGCTTTGTCCCAAAGAGCCCAATACTTTGCAGGTTGTAATGCGTATCAGTGGATTGTTGTAACTGTCAAAAGACGTTCAGCTTCAGAACATTTTTGAATTACGGACCTTTTTTCTTCTTTTAAAAACATTTTTTTACATTTACATTTTTTTGAATACAGCATTAAATATGCAGTTTAGTATCTCTCTATCAAATAAATAAATAAATATTTTTTTAAGTAAAGAAAATACTGATTGTAAGGTCATAAAGAATGTTATGATATGAAGGCAAGAATGCTAAATTTGAAAATTATCAACTGTAAATATTTAAGTGTCATTTTAATCCCTTCCTGAGCAGACCTATTTTCTTTTTTCCGCTGTCATCTTTTCCTTCCCTTCTTCTAAGGCCTCTTTCACACATCTATTCAAAACATTGACGTAAGGTGCATATAGTCCATCCATGTGCCATGACTAGTGTTCACCGTGTGCTATCCATGATAGCACACGGAGAGCAGGAACTTTTTACTCACCTGTCTCCGGAACTGCTGTCCCTGGTGCCGATGTCTCCAGCTCTGCTGCTTCCGGATTTGCGGTGCAGTGAATATGCAATGAGTATAATGAGTGGGCCTGGAAGCAAGTGACCGCGGTGCTGAAGACAGGAGTATAGAAAATCATTTTATTTCAAAGACACGTGTTTTCTCCGGTATGTCTCACAGATCACGGTGTGTGGTCCATGTAACATCAGTGCTGCTGGAGAAAAATGGACTTGTCTCTGTGCGGAATATACAGACACACATGTGCTCCATACGGACACACGGTCCTTGTGAAGACTCTGATGTGTGTGCAGAGCCATTGATTTTAATTGGTCTGCATATGTCCGTGTCTCTGGTATGTATGAAAATGGACATCATACATGTACCGGTATCACTGACATGTGAAGGGGGCCTAAACCTGTTGATTTTTATTGCTGAAACAACCATATGAGGGCTTGATTTTTGCTGTGTATATGCTGTGTCTACAAATATGCTAAGTATGATTGCAGAGATACCAAACTTGCTTAGTTTTTATTGTAGCAGTGAAAAAAATTTAAATTTGTAAAAAAAATAAAAATAATGAATGTGTTGCCATGCTCTGAGATCCATAACTTTTTTATATTTTTCTGTTGATTAATATGCATCAGGACTTGTTTTTGCATGGTGAGCTGATCATTTTATTGATCCCATTTTGTGATACATACTATATTTAGATTATTTATCATTGCATTCTTTTGGGGAATGTGCAGCCTCTGAAAAACCGCAAGTGCATTTATTTATTTTTTATTTGTGGCATTTATTCTGAAGGTTAAATTATGTTAGATTTTGCTAGATCAGGCTTTTACGGATGCAACAAAATTGAATATATGTATATAAAGATATATTGTATAGTATATCTTTGTTTTTAATGTGAGAGAAATGAGTGATTCAAGATATGAGTTTTCTTTTTTAATAGTTTTGAAAACTTTTTTCTACATTTTCCTTTTTATTTCAGTTGCTTGTGACATCTATGGCATTCGTCTGTATGATGAAACTGCAAATTTTATTGTGGCCCTTTATTGTGACCAGCCTAAAGGTGGTGTCACACACAGCGACAACGACAACGACGTCGCTGCTACGTCACCATTTTCTGTGACGTTGCAGCGACGTCCCGTCGCTGTCGCTGTGTGTGACATCCAGCAACGAGCTGGCCCCTGCTGTGAGGTCGCCGCTCGTTGCTGAATGTCCAGCTTCATTTTTTGGTCGTCGCTCTCCCGCTGTGACGCACACATCGCTGTGTGTGACAGCGAGAGAGCGACAAAATGAAGCGAGCAGGGAGCTGCGGTAAGCTGTAACCAAGGTAAACATCGGGTAACCAAGGTGGTTACCCGATATTTACCTTCGTTACCAGCCTCCGCCGCTCTCGCTGCCAGCGCCGGCTACTGCTCTCAGCACATGTAGCTGCAGTACACATCGTGTAATTAACCCGATGTGTACTGTAGCTAGGAGAGCAAGGAGCCAGCGCTAAGCAGTGTGCGCGGCTCCCTGCTCTCTGCACATGTAGCTGCAGTACACATCGTGTAATTAACCCAATGTGTACTGTAGCTAGGAGAGCAGGGAGCCAGCGCTCAGTGTGCGCGGCTCCCTGCTCTCTGCACATGTTGCAGAACAGCGACACGTGTCGTTATGATCGCTGCTTCGGCTGCTGTGTTTGACAGCTAAGCAGCGATCATAACAGCGACTTACAAGGTCGCTGCTATGTCACAGAAAATGGTGACGTAACAGCGACGTCATTGTCGCTGTCGGTTAGTGTGACCCCAGCTTAAGACACACCTGTGTAATAACCATGCTGTCTAATCAGCATCTTGATATGCCACAGCTGTGAGGTAGATGGGTTATCTCAGCAAACGAGAAATGCTCACTAGGGCCTCTTTCACACGTAAGGGCCTCCGGTACGTGTTTGGCAGTTTTTTCATGTACCGGAGACACGTACACACGTAGACCTATGGATTCCTATGGCTTTGGACACAAGTAAGTATTTTGGCATGGAACATGTGTCCATTCCGTACTTACATATGTCCATGCGTTCCACACGCCGACATGTCCATTTTCTCTCCGGCATCACTGGTATCACACGGAATGCAAACGTGTCACACGTAATACACACGGACCCCACGGATGTGTTCCGTGTGACACGCACTGGAGAGAAGACATGTGTCTGCGAGAAAAAAAAGAAAAAACATTACTCACCTTCACCTGCCCTGCAGTCTCTGCTGCTGCTGTCACTTGCTGCCGACCGCCGCTCATTATGCTCATTGCATATTCACTTCACTGTGGCTGGAAGCAGCAGCAGCGGGGAGTCGGCAGGACCGGAGACCGAAGATCAGCACCATGGACAGCAAAGCCAGGGACATGTGAGAAGAAAGTTCCCGTTCTCCGTGTGTTATGGATAACACACAGAGAACACACGTGAGCCATAAACATGGCTTACAGAGGGCAAAACTCACCTTTGACACGTCCGTGAAAAACGTGCGTGGTTTTTAATGAACGTGTGACAGAGGCCTAGGACAGATTTAGGCTGTGTGCACATGTTGCGTAGTGTCCCAGCAGAAATTTCTGCAGGGATTTGACAGCACATGTGCACGTCAAATCGCTGCAGAAACACTGCATAATGAATGCAGTGTTAATGCAGAAAAAAAGCCGATTTCATGCTCTCTGGATGCAGCCTCTCTCATAGACAGAGCAGGAGCTGCATCCAAAGCGCACGGAATAATTCACATGTTGCTTTTTAGAACGCAGCGATTTGGAACAAAATTTTGTCATCCAAATCGCTGCGCTTTCAAACACAACGTGTGCACGGATTATGCACAATCTTCATAGATTGTGCTGGGTGACGCAGGTCGCATGCATTTACGTTGCGGTGCAATACGTAGTGTTAATGCATGAAATTCGGCAACGTGCTCATGAGCCCTTAGGCTCCATTCACATGTCAGTAATTCTGGTACATGTATTGCCATTTTTACATACCAGAATCATGGACATAGGCAGACCCATTAAAATCAATGGATCTGCGCACAATCTGCACACACATCAGTGATTTCTCTCTGACATGTTTCCGTGCGGCGTACAGGCATGTCCGTGTGTTTAGCACAGAGACAAGTCCATTTTTTTCTGGCCTTACTGATGTCCCACGGACCACATTAAAAAATACGTACGAAAAAAATCACGAACATTTATAATAAAAAGCTTTTTAATCTCACCCGTCTGCAGCAATACTGTCTTCAGCCGCTGCTGTCTCCTTATTTCAGGCCGGCTAATTATGCTCATACATAAGTAGCTGCAGAGCGGAGACAGTGGCAGCCGGACACAGCATCGCGGGAGACTTCAGCACTAGGGATGATTGAATACCTCAAATATTCGGCTTCGCGAATATTTTCTGAATAGGTAGCTGCTATGCTATTCGATGCGCAATGTAAGACTATGGGAAGCCCAAATAGTTCTGAATAGTTGTTATTCGGGTTTCTCATAGACTTACATTGCGCATCAAATATTCGCGAATAGTCGAATAGCGACGACCTATTTGGAAAATATTCGCGAAGCCGAATATTTGAGGTATTCAATCATCCCTTTTCAGCACCATAGAGAGCAGCGGCATGTACAGGTGAGTAAAAGTGCCTGATCACGGATGGCACACGGAGGGACATATGCACCTATAGCACATCAGTGAAAAACGAGTGTGTTTCTCATTGACGTGTAAAAGAGGCCTTAGGGCGGCTTTGCACACTACGACATCGCAGGTGCGATGTCGGTGGGGTCAAATCGAAAGTGACGCACATCCGGCGTCACTTGCGATGTCGTAGTGTGTAAATCCTAGATGATATGATGAACGAGCGCAAAAGCGTCGTTATCGTATCATCGGTGCAGGCTCCGTCATTTCCATAATGCCGGTGCCGCAACAGGTACGATGTAGTTCCTCATTCCTGCGGCAGCACACATCGCTGTGTGTGAAGCCGCAGGAACGAGGAACATCTCCTTACCTGCCGCCAGCGGCTATACAGAAAGAAGGAGGTGGGCAGGATGTTTACATCCTGCTCATCTCCGCCCCTCGGCCGCCATTGGCCGCCTGCCGTGTGACGTCGCTGTGATGCCGTACGACCCGCCCCCTTAGGAAGGATGCGGGTCGCCGGCCAGAGCGACGGTCGCAGGGCAGGTGAGTGCATGTGAAGCTAATTATCACTACGCCAGCTAGCACAAGATATCGTACCTGCGACAGGGGCGGGGACTATCGCGTGCGACATCGCAGCATCGGCTTGCGATGTCACAACGTGCAAAGCCCGCCTTAGACAAATTTGGTAATATTTTAGAGAAAAATTCTTTTTGTGTACATAGAAAAAGTCTTAGATCTTTGAGTTTAGCTCATGAAAAATAGGAGCAAAAACAAAAGTGTTGCATTTATATTTTTGTTCAGTGTACAATTGCTTTTCAAAAGAACAGTCAAGTAAGGAACAAATAATCCACTTTAATGCAAGGACACCACTTTCAGAAAAGCAGCTCACATAAAATAAAAAAAAGCACCTCTGCTATGGATGAATGATATTATCTGATAGTATCATGATGCTGTTCTTTCAGTTGCAAGGATGAGGAGTTTTGGACTTCTAGGACCGTCAGTCCATGGTTCACTTGCTTCAATTGCACATCCTCTTGCATGAACCAACAAGACAATTGTTCGTGGCTGAACAGTCTTAAGAGGCTAAGGGCATTTTTTTATCTTCCTTGCTTGTTATATCTTACCACTTTTGTCCCTAACATTAACCTTACTGACTTCTTGTATTCAGTAAATCACTAAAATAACTTACTCATTTAGTACATTTGTACTAATTACACAGCTGCTTCTTAAAGGCATTGTATCACATTTTTACTGGATAAAACACATACTGAAATATACGCCTTTTTCTTACCTGTTTTCACTTTTAGCTCATTCTTTACATGAGTTTGAAGGCAGCCAATATGACTCAACTGCTGCACAGGCTGCAGCTATGGGGATTTAATTTAAAAGTAGAATGTGGTCATAAGAAAACTTAGAGAACTGATTAATTGATTTCCATGGGAGTGTGTTGTGTGCATGCTTTTTTACAGGTTCAGTGAGCATTGTGTAGGGAGAGGGAGGATTGCTTGATGTCCCTAGATTTATTATAGAAATGCTACCTTACATTGCTTCCATGCATAAACATTTTTTTCAAGTCTATCAATCTGTATGTTCTTTCATTTTAGGGAGTCATTAAAATACTGCTAATTAAGCCTTGGTTCCACTTGTGTTTTACACAGAATAGTGTAGTCCGATAAAACATTGGCTTGCACTTCACCAGTGTAACACTATAGAGTAGTGTCCATCTGCGATTTTTTTCTCATGCCATATCAGCAGTATGCTGCATTTAACAGTGAGTCTCCCATCACATGCACCCATATAAGTCTATGGGTGCGTGTAAAACATTACACTGCTCTTGGATGTCATCCGAGTGCACTGCGATACATGCATTGACAACTAATAGAAAAGATAGAGATTAATGATTAATCTCTCCCTCTGTTCCCTCTCCTCTGCAGATGTGATCCGATCACAAGATAGGCTCACATTTGCATGACACTGGGCTAATGGTCACAGCAGAGCCTGAGCCAAGGGGCATTAGCAAGCATGTCACATCTGATGCTCTCGCAACTGAAGCAATACACAAGTGTAACCAAGGCCTTACTCTATACCTAATGCAATTTAGTTTGTTAAAACAAAAAGATAGGGCAAGTTCGATTTTATCATGGGATAGTAGGAGGGCCAAGCAGTACCAATGGTATTAGAGCTGCCCCCAAAAATGTAATGACTAGACCTCTAGCTAGATTTACAGGTGCTTAAAGGAGTTTTCCAGTTACATAATATTGATGCAATATTCTATATGATATTGATGACATATGAGATTGGTGGGAGTCAGATATGCAGAAAACCCACCAATCTGATGTTATTTGCTCTGGAGGCAATATGTAATTATTTAATGGAGTCAAACTGTGCAGCTCAGTTAAATATGTTGCAACTGTGGCCAAGTACTGCAGCTGAGCTTCTATTCCAGAGAAGAGGTCTGGATCTATAGAGGCAGTAGAGACAGATGAACATTGAAATTTATTATTCTGCCTCCAGAGCAAATAACAGCTGATAAGTCAGGGTTCTGTGTTCCGAAACTCCACCAATCTGAAAAGTTATTGTTATAAATTAATATTATTTTTTTATTAATATTTCTTTTTGAACCCCTTATTTCCATGTACATATGAGAAGGGACATACATACAAATTACAAATATGAACTTACAATGAACAAACAATGACACACTGGTGCAAAAAGTTGAGAGCTTTGCCCTTGCGGCTTACAGTCTACAGCATAACAGGGAAATAGACATTAGATTGGGGGGGTTGCAGCAGCTCCTGTTGTGGTGAAGTAGCAGCGGGGTCATTGCAGGCTGTAAGCTTTCTTGAAGAGATGGGTTTTTAACTTCCATTTGAAAGTTCCAAATGTGGTGGATAATTGGACATGCTGGGGCACAGAATTCGTGAGGATGGGGATACTTTGGAGACATTTTGGGTGAGGAATATACAAGTGTGGAGCAGAGAAGGAGGTCATGGGAGCACCAGAGATTATGTGTGGAAAGATATTGGGAGATTAGTTTTGAGATTTATGAAGGAGACAGATTTTGGATGGCTTCATAGGTCAATAGTAAAAGGTTACTATAGATCCAGATAGACTGAACAGAAGTGGGTCCTAATTCTCAACATGGCTGAATACTCACATGTCACTTATAGGGAATGAGTAAATTACCTTCAATAAATGGATGACTTGATACTTTGGGGATGTGGGAGTCATGGGGGAGGGATTTACAGGTCGGAGAAGAAGAGGTGTAGAGAGGAGAGAGGTGGATTAGTCGGGCTGCAGAATTTCGGATGAGCTGGAGAGGTTCAAGACTATTGCAATAAAGGTCACAAAAAAAGATATTGAAGTAGTGTAGGTGGGAGATGATGAGAGAATTTGCTAGCATTTTAGTGGATTAAGGGTTGAGGTAAGGATGGATTCTGGAAATATTTTTGCTTTAGAGGTGGCAGAAGGTAGTAAATGCTTGGATGGGTGATTTAAAGGACAAGGCAGAGTCAAGGGTTACTCCAATACAGTGGACTTCTGGTACGAGAGAGAGCTTGATGTAATTTATTGTGATAGATAAATCAGGTAGAAGAATTACGTAGGAAGGGGGAAAGATGATGAGTATGTTTTTTTTCTACATTGACCTTTAAGAAGCAACAGGAGAAAAAGGAGGCTGATGGGCATTCTGGGATTCGAGAAAAAAAAAGAGATTATGTCAGGGACAAAGAAGTACATAGAGTGTCATCAGCATAGAGGTGGTAGGGAAAGTAAAAGGACTTTATGAGTTGTCCCAGACCAAAGGTATGGATGGAGATGAGTAGGAAGGAGTCCCTGTGCAAAACCTTGCTGGATACCGACAGAGAAAGTATGGTATGAGGTAGCTTGGAAATGGAAGAGGCTAAATGAAACTGTATGTCATCAATATGACTAGAGAACCCCTTTAGTACTAACCTAAAAGGGCAAGATTACAATATTTCCAGACCAAACACGTACCTCAAAAGTACAATATTTGCATGTCAAGTAGACAATGAAAGTATGTCTGCTGTAAAATTACAGTAAATCCAACTTTAGTGATAAAATCCTTGAAATTCTAAAATTGAAATATAATACCAAACTATTTTTTTTCTTTCTATTCACTAAATCCTCAACTTTGTTTTTTTTTGGCAAGGGTACTAATAAAATTCCCCATTAGAACTAGGATTAGTCTGCTAATAATGATGTGCATAGTAAACGGCAAAATAGAATATCACCAATTTGAGCACATTTATAAAAAGAAAATGTTTAACCTGCTACTCAGATTAAGAAATAAATAGTAATACCATATCTAAAAATACAGTCATTCCAGTTGATACAGTATCAGCAGATTATAGACTTTTCGTTTAACTGGATATCTCATATATCTTCCTTCTTGACAATTTACATATTAAGATTTATCATTCTATAAAAGTTTTATCCAAGCCATGGATACAGTTGGCCTGTGAAGAAAAAAAATCACTCCCACTAAGTTTTTAATTTAAGTATCCCCTTGAGACTGGTCTGATTTTCATTTGACAATCAATCACTGTCAGTACCCAAGTATCAACAGCTGTTCATCTGAGCAAGACTGCACTGCCGCAGAGCCATTTAATTCTCAGCATACATTTTCCCATTAGGGTTGAGCATGGCACATCCAGGACTCTGTTACCCTTTGCCCCAGTTTCTTGTGCCATCAGAAAAGAAACAGATTAGTTCATGGCCCCATTCATGAGATATTAAGTGGAAAGAGGGCATTCAATATCCAATTTGAAAGCTTGGAGACTGGAGAAATTGTGAAAATATACATTTTATCACTGATGTAACTTTATCCCTGCTGAAATGTATACAGTTCTATTATATTGTAAAGAATTGCATTGCAAATAATGTTAATTAATTTTTTATTTTTCTTGAAATTATCAGGAAACCCAACTGCAATACTTGAACAACTTTATTTAAATTAGCAATATAGTCAAATAGTACAGTTTTCAGTATAGTGTGCATTTATAGAAATTCCACCAATAAACAATAACATAACGAAAATGGTTAGGAATACGTGCTTTCTATATTATATAAACATTTGCTTCCATAAGAGATAAACAATTACACACATAAAATCTAGAAAATTAGTTTTACACAACAGCATAATTGTTTAAGGTCTTAAAAAAAGTAAAACCAAACTCCAAGGCTCATAAACATTATGTAATATGCAAAACTGGGAACAATTTTTTTTTTTACTTTTTTTAGGTATCATATCAGGTAAATTGATTGTTGACTAAGCAGGATTAAAGGGGCTCTCATGGCAAAATCTATTTTCATATGCCCTATTGAGGTATATGGATATCATAGAGGAGGATCTTTCGGTTGTATACCACTTTGTGTAAACATAAACCAGAAACTCCTAAATGCACCATATTTATCATAATGGCTCATGATTAGTGGTAGGGAAACTAACAGATATTTAGCATGGGCGGGACTAACTAAACTTAAAAAAAGTTGGTCCTGGCCAGGAATTTATCCTTGATATCTGGACAGACACTGGTCCCCATATAAGTCTATGGGGACCAGAATACGGCTCTTAAAAATGGTGGCAGTAGGTATAGGGAGATTAGAGCAAGCGCATTATACTTACCAAGTCCCCGGCGTGGCTGTAACTGCTTTCGGGTAGCTCATTATTCTTCTGGGGCTGCTCATTTACCTTCATGCATATTCACTGCTTTCCCTGCCCACCAGCAATCCTGACGTCTGTAATTAGTTGCAGTCAGACGTGCTCCCAGCCTGTGTGACAGCGGCTGCTTATTAGCTATTAGTAACTGCTTATGATCACAGACCCTGTCTACGGGTCTATATTGTGGTATAAAAATAAGTAAATAAATAAATTGTCATTGGGTCCCCCCGTATTATGATACCCTGCAAAAGGCTCCAAAGCACAATACATTTGATAGCGTGGGTATAGATTCTACCGAATCCCCACATGTGGACCAAACTCATCACCATGATATAGGAAAAAAGAACATGGAGTTTTTATAGTGCAAAAAGATACAAAATGTTTTATTGAGACACAAGGTAAACATCCTTTAGCATTAAAAACATATTCAAAATCCAGGATCAGGCCCATCATATGTATAACAGTAGGGATTCATGATATACAATGCATATTCAAAAAAGTAACAGAGTAAGAAGATATGAATGTACAATAGCTCCATATTGGTCTAAGCACATATTGGACATAGTGTGACAGAATCCCATGTTAGAAAATATAACCTACAATGAATATCAAGCGTAAAGTATCTACCAGCAACAATAGTGAAGCTAATTAATAATAATAATAATCTTTATTTCTATAGCGCCAATATATTCCGCAGCGCTTTACAATTCAGGAGGCTCATATACATATACATATCATATACATAAACCTATACAAACAAGAAAAAATTATAGAAGATACAATATTTAAAGGGAAAAAAAAGGCAACCCTGCTCTTGAGAGCTTACAATCTACAATGAGATGGGGGGAGGGGGGAGGTACAAGTGCTTATTTACAATGATAATCCAGCCATCTCAAGGAAATGGGGGATAGATAATAGCTTCCTGGACCAGTTGGCCAGAGCCTTGAGATGCATTTGGGTGCCATGGAGTTTGACATGGGGTTATGTTCTGAGAAGTTGTAGAGGGATTAGGGGAAATTAGTTTGGCTAGGGAGTGTGATAGGCCGCCCTAAAAAGATGCGTTTTTAGGGAGTGTCTGAAGCTGAGTAAGTTGTGATTTGTCCTAACTTCTTGGGGTAGAGCGTTCCAGAGGTTTGGTGCAGCTCGGAAGAAGTCTTGGATTCTAATTGTAATAAATGCAAAAAAACACACTATTTTACCAATTTATTAACCCTAAAAACAACCAGGTCCAACAGAATCCACATGAGGTCCCACAACGATTCCAGCTCTGCTACATCTGAAGTGACAAGGGGCAGCCATAGAATAATGACTGCACACTGTGAGCTTCAGAAGAGTATGAAAGAGCTGTGATTAGCGGTGATGTCACTCATGTCACTCATGTTATTTGTGGTCACAGCTAGAGGTCCCAACAGTTCTCCATCTGTGATCACAGGTAATCTGACCTCAGATGACCTCAATAAAGTCAGTGACCTTACTTGAGGTGAGGTGATTGACTTTACTGGTTCACAGACCTGCATCTCCTGGTTGAAAACTGCTTTTTTTGCCAAGAGATGCAGATTTGTTGCTAAAATTTCAACAGTATATTCCTGTAGCCAATCTATACCTCCTGGCAAACATTGCATCACTAGTGCATGCAGTATAATGCAGTAGTGATGTGTTTTTTGCCAGGAAGTGTAGATTGGGTGCAGCAATTAAATGGTTTCAGTGCAGTTTTCTGCTAGGAGTGGCAAGTTTGGTGCTGAAATCCGGCACAGACATTTCAGCACCACATTTGCACTAAATTTGCACCTTCTAAGAGAAAACCTGTTTTTTATTTTTTGGGCCAAGAAATGCAAATTTGGTGATAACATTTTTACACCATATTCATGCACCCAATCTACTACACCTTCTGGCAAAAAAAAAAAATTACATCATACCGCAGGTTTAGATTGGGTGCAGGAATGTGCTGTTGAAATTTTTAATAAATTTGTAGTATCTTTAGACTGTCTAGTCTAACTTTACAATACACATCATTTGGCTTACATTTTGAATAAGGCAAAATTCAAACTCCACTGTTCACACATTTTTTCCAGTGAAATTTGATTAGTGGACATGTTATTCTCTGCGAACTTAATGTCCCTTAATATGCTTTTGGGTTTCTGAAGTCCCCAGAGCATAATTAGCATGCTTCCGATCATGCGTACTATGATGCTAAGTGTGTGCATCCCAGCTTCAAACTGGAATAGTGCGCATAACCGGAAGTTCTGATCATGCGCACTGAGCCAAAAACCAGCCTTGGCAGTAGAGGTGAGATGGAACATGCCTCTGATGCTGCGCATTTATTAGCATGTTAGCACACCCATAGGGATAGCTCATAATGAAAACCTTATGTGTGAGAAAGATGTATGGCTAAGTGTTCTGACACCTGGAGGGGACAATCCCCCATCTTCAATATGTACAACATAAACAAAATAGGGCCTGCAAACCTTTAGTATTAAATTAATGTACAAGTGCACAATTATACTATGTGACCAATATGCACGCACGGTGAGAATCAATGCAACATGATGGGTAGAAACCCCACACCAGGAAGGTTGTATCCAACGTGTGTGTCACCTAATGCCTTGACTAGAGTTGAGCGCGGTTCGCGGTTCGAGGTTCTCCAGTTCGCGGCTCGAGTGATTTTGGGGGCTGTTCTAGATCGAACTAGAAATCAAGCTTTTTTGCAAAAGCTCGATAGTTCTAGATACGTTAGAGAACGGTTCTAGCAGCAAAAAGCAGGGCTTTTTACAGCTACAGTGTGCAGGAGCCATCGCTGGCAGCCTGCCACAAGCTGGTAACCAAGATAAACATCGGGTATCCAAGCAAAGCGCTTTAGTTAGTAACCCGATGTTTATCCTAGTTACGTGCAGGAAGCCGACACTTCCCCACTCAGCTCACTGCGCCCCCTCCTGTCCGCGGCATGTACACACGTACACACACACACACACACCCACACACACACACACACACACACACACACTCTGCACACATGGCCCCGCTCGGCTTACCTGCGGTGATGAAGTCCCGCCATCCCGAACTCAGCGCTGTCACTGTCCTCCATGGCCGCCGCTTGTCACATCACCTTCTCTCGCTTCTGACCCGAGACTGACTAGCAGTGACTAGAGATGAGCGAACCGGTCCCGGTTCGGCTCGAGGCCGGTTCGCCGAACGGGGGTCCCGTTCGAGTTCGGTTCGTCGAACGTTCGACGAACCGAACTCGAACGTATAGGCTATAATGGGAGGCAATCACAAACACATAAAAATGCATTATAAATGTACACAAACAGTTAATAAACATTGCCATAACACTTACCGGTCCTCGCGATCCCTTCTGCACTCTGTCTCCTGCCGCTATTCCATCCGATGATCGCTGAATCCTCCCGGTGACCTGCACTGCCAGCAGAGAAGCAGGACCTATCGTGACGTCAAAATAGCCATGTGACCAGTCACGTGGCTATTATCTCATTGGCTACAGACTGGTCACATGACTATGACACGTCATGTAGGACCTGCGAGTGCATCTCTCCGGTACACGGTGCACATATGTGTATCGCCGTGTACCGGCGACATGCTCTAGCACACGGTCTACTCCCCGTTCCGTTAGGGACCGGCTGACACAGCCGGTCATTAACGGAGATCACCGTTGCCATAGCAACGCAGTTAGCGGTGACGTCACCGCTAACCGCGGCTCCGGGAGCACCGTTGCTATGGTAACGCGTCTGTCAGCGTTACCGCTAGCAGCCAGGAGTGATCACTCACGGAGTGAAGGCTGCACGCTGCTTCCCGATTGTAGTGAGCATTGTAGTTAGGATGGAGGTTCCCCAGCCCCAAGTGATGCCCCTCACTACAATCGTCACTACTACTACACTAGAAAGAAAGAAGACAGAAGAGCAGGATCGTGGAGGGCTGACAGGGGTAATAAAGATGGAGTCTCTAATGTGTCTGTGTATTTATTTCTATTAAAGTATTTTTTCTCTGTGTGGTGTCTTTTTTTAACCCTTTATTGGAGATTCTTAATGGCCGGGTCAAACGTGCCTGACATTAAGAATCTCTGGCTTAATACTGGCTGGTAAAACAAAGCCAGTATTAACTCATGATTACCCAACAAGCCACCCGGCTCCAGGGCTGTTGGAAGAGTTGGATACAGCGCCAGATGATGGCGCTTCTATGAGAGGGCCATTTTCTGGGACGGCTGCGGACTGAAATCCGCAGCAGAGGCGCCCACAAACCTCGGGCTAACCTGTGCTGCGGATTCCAATCCCCAGCTGCCTAGTTGTACCCGGCTGGACACAAAAATAGGGCGAAGCCCACGTCATTTGTTTTTTAATTATTTCATGAAATAAGTGAAATAGTTAAAAAAAACGGGCTTCCCTATATTTTTGGTTCCCAGCCGGGTACAAATAGGCAACTGAGGGTTGGAGGCAGCCCGTGGCTGCCAGCTGTACCTGGCTAGCATACAAAAATATGGCGAAGCCCACGTCATTTTTTTGGTGGGCAAAAAACTTCTGCATACAGTCCTGGATGGAGTATGCTGAGCCTTGTAGTTCTGCAGCTGCTGTCTGCTCTTCTCCATACAGACAGACAGCAGCTGCAGAACTACAAGGCTCAGCATACTCCATCCAGGACTGTATGCAGAAGTTTTTTGCCCCCTGAAAAAATTATGTGGCTTCGCCATATTTTTGTATGCTAGCCAGGTACAGCAGGCAGGTACGGCTGCCCCCAACCCCCAGTTGCCTATTTGTACCCGGCTGGGAACCAAAAATAAAGGGAAGCCCTTTTTTTATTATTTCATGAATTTCATGAAATAATTAGAAAACAAATGACGTAGGCTTTGCCCCATTTTTGTGTCCAGCTAGGTACAACTAGGCAGCTGGGATTGGAATCCGCACCACCGGTTGGCCTGAGCTTTCTGGGCCCCACTGCTGCGAATTGCAGTCTGCAGCCACCTCAGAAAATGGCATTTTCATAGAAGCGCCATCTTCTGGCGCTGTATCCAACTCTTCCAGCACCTGCCTGCTATACCTGGCTAGCATACAAAAATATGGCGAAGCTCACGTCCTTTTTTTGTAGCTTTTTGGCAAAAAAAAAAAAAATGCTTCCCTGGATTTTCCATTGCCAGTGAAGGTAACACCAAGCAGTGGGGGTTAGCAGCCAGTAGCTGCTTGGATTACCCTTAGCTAGCAATACAAAAAATGCAGTGGGAGCTAACATATATTTTTTTTAATTATTTATTTAAATAACTAAAAATAAAATGGGCTTCCCTGTATTTTGATTGCTGGACATCACAGTGCTGTAAAAATAAATCTTTAAAAAAATGACGTAGCGCTCCGCGGTATTTTTGATTCTCAGCGCAGATAAAGCAGACAGCTATGGGTTGCCACCCCCATCTGCCTGCCGTTACCTTGGTTGGCAATCAAAATACAGGGAAGCCCATTAATTTTTTCTATTTAAAAAATAGTTAAAAAAAAAAAATTACGTTGGGTCCCCCCATTTTTGATAGCCAGCTAGGGTAAAGCAGACGGCTGTAGCCTGAAAACCACAGCTGGCAGTTTTACCGTGGTTGGGGATCCAATGTGGAGGTCCCCTCAGGCTCTTTTTTATAATTATTTTATAAATATTAATAATTACACAATAAAAGTAGGGGACCCCCCAAATTGGATCACCAGCCAAGGTAAAGCGGACAGCTGTGGTCTGGTATTCTCAGGGTGGGAAGGTCCATAGTTATTGGGCCTTCACAGCCTAAAAATAGCAGGCCGCAGGCACCCCAGACGTGGCGCATCCACTAGATGCGCCAATCCTGGCGCTTCACCCCAGCTCATCCCGTGCCCTGGTGCAGTGGCAAACGGGGTAATAAATCGGGTTGATACTAGCTGTAAAGTCACCTGAGATCAAGCCCAGCAGTTTGTGATGTCATGGCGTCTATTAGATACCCAACATCATAAACTGTCAGTACTAACAAAAACAAAAAATCGACAAAAGAAATTTATTTGAAAAAACAGTCCCCAAAACATTTCCTCTTTCACCAATTTATTGTAAGAAAAAAAATAAAGGGGTCCCACGACGACTCTGGACCGTCTAGAATATGGGGGGGAGACACTCAGGGAACGTATCCCCCATTTTCTAGGAGTGCGGACCCTTCATGTGAGGAGTGTGGGTGCAATGAATCTGCACTCACTCTCCCCGGGTCCACAGCAGCAGAGTCCATGTCGTAATGGTTGCTACCAAAGCTGCAATGCCCTGCTCATGAGGTAAGGGCATGCCTAATCAGGAGAACTACTGTAGAGGAAGCTCTGCTCACTGGTATATAGGTGCTCAGAGGTAATAATAGATAAAATTAGTGAGTAACCTCGGCACTCTATATCTCCCAGACTAAGTCAGTAAGTCACAACGGATAGTAATGCAAAATCACTCTTTATTGGTCCGTATTAAGAAAAAATTTTTTTCATAAGCATATATGTTTTTGTCCAAAACAAGTTACAAATGACGTTTCGGCCTGAGCCTTCGTCAGATTGGACTTATCTGCATGTAATCATGAAAAATGACAATAATCAGTATCACATAAGAGTGAGAGAACAATAACATAAACTCGAACAATGTAGAGGTACAATTGGGATGCAGCAAAAAAATTGCAACACAGCAAGAAATGAAACACATGATACAAATGTCATAATACAGTACAAGGACAATATAGTAATGACAAATATGGGGTCAGAGTAGACTTAGACACCTCTGGTACGAAAGAGATGTCAATCATAAAGTAACATGTGCAGTAGGTGTAGAGCTACACTATGCATGGCAGAGCTAATGGGTAGACCGACCATAGAAAAAGTAGAGAAAAAGTGGAGAATAAGTGGAACATAAGAGGAGAAAAAGTGGAGAAAAAAGTGGAGAAAAAGTGGAGAAAAAGTGGAGCATAAGAGGAGAAAAAGTGGAGAAAAAGTGGAGAAAAAGTGGAGCATAAGAGGAGAAAAAGTGGAGAAAAAGTGGAGAAAAAGTGGAGCATAAGAGGAGAAAAAGTGGAGATTAAGAGGAGAAAAAGTGGAGAAAAAGTGGAGCATAAGAGGAGAAAAAGTGGAGAAAAAGTGGAGAAAAAGTGGAGAAAAAGTGGAGAAAAAGTGGAGCATAAGAGGAGAAAAAGTGGAGATTAAGAGGAGAAAAAGTGGAGAAAAAGTGGAGAAAAAGTGGAGAAAAAGTGGAGAAAAAGTGGAGCATAAGAGGAGAAAAAGTGGAGAAAAAAGTGGAGAAAAATAGGAGAAAAAGTGGAGAAAAAGTGGAGATTAAGAGGAGAAAAAGTGGAGCATAAGAGGAGAAAAAGTGGAGAAAAAAGTGGAGAAAAAGTGGAGAAAGTGGAGAAAAAAATGGAGAAAAAGTGGAGAAAAAGTGGAGAAAAAGTGGAGAATAAGAGGAGAAAAAGTGGAGAAAAAGTGGAGAAAAAGTGGAGAATAAGAGGAGAAAAAGTGGAGAATAAGTGGAGAAAAAGTGGAGCATAAGAGGAGAAAAAGTGGAGAAAAAAGTGGAGAAAAAGTGGAGAAAGTGGAGAAAAAAATGGAGAAAAAGTGGAGAAAAAGTGGAGAAAAAGTGGAGAATAAGAGGAGAAAAAGTGGAGAAAAAGTGGAGAAAAAGTGGAGAATAAGAGGAGAAAAAGTGGAGAATAAGTGGAGAAAAAAATGGAGAAAAAGTGGAGAAAAAGTGGAGAAAAAGTGGAGCATAAGAGGAGAAAAAGTGGAGAAAAAGTGGAGAAAAAGTGGAGAAAAAGTGGAGCATAAGAGGAGAAAAAGTGGAGAAAAAGTGGAGAAAAAGTGGAGCATAAGAGGAGAAAAAGTGGAGAAAAAGTGGAGAAAAAGTGGAGAAAAAGTGGAGCATAAGAGGAGAAAAAGTGGAGAAAAAGTGGAGCATAAGAGGAGAAAAAGTGGAGAAAAAGTGAAGAAAAAAGTGGAGAAAAAGTGGAGAAAAAGTGGAGAAAAAGTGGAGATTAAGAGGAGAAAAAGTGGAGAAAAAGTGGAGAAAAAGTGGAGCATAAGAGGAGAAAAAGTGGAGAAAAAAGTGGAGAAAACGTGGAGAAAACGTGGAGAAAACGTGGAGAAAAAGTGGAGAAAAAGTGGAGCATAAGAGGAGAAAAAGTGGAGAAAAAGTGGAGAAAAAAGTGGAGAAAAAGTGGAGAAAAAGTGGAGAAAAAGTGGAGAAAAAGTGGAGAAAAAGTGGAGATTAAGAGGAGAAAAAGTGGAGAAAAAGTGGAGAAAAAGTGGAGCATAAGAGGAGAAAAAGTGGAGAAAAAAGTGGAGAAAACGTGGAGAAAACGTGGAGAAAAAGTGGAGAAAAAGTGGAGAAAAAGTGGAGAAAAAGTGGAGCATAAGAGGAGAAAAAGTGGAGAAAAAAGTGGAGAAAACGTGGAGAAAAAGTGGAGAAAAAGTGGAGAAAAAGTGGAGAAAAAGTGGAGCATAAGAGGAGAAAAAGTGGAGATTAAGAGGAGAAAAAGTGGAGAAAAAGTGGAGAAAAAGTGGAGAAAAAGTGGAGAAAAAGTGGAGCATAAGAGGAGAAAAAGTGGAGAAAAAAGTGGAGAAAAAGTGGAGAAAAAGTGGAGAAAAAGTGGAGATTAAGAGGAGAAAAAGTGGAGCATAAGAGGAGAAAAAGTGGAGAAAAAAGTGGAGAAAAAGTGGAGAAAGTGGAGAAAAAAATGGAGAAAAAGTGGAGAAAAAGTGGAGAAAAAGTGGAGAATAAGAGGAGAAAAAGTGGAGAAAAAGTGGAGACAAAGTGGAGAATAAGAGGAGAAAAAGTGGAGAATAAGTGGAGAAAAAGTGGAGCATAAGAGGAGAAAAAGTGGAGAAAAAAGTGGAGAAAAAGTGGAGAAAGTGGAGAAAAAAATGGAGAAAAAGTGGAGAAAAAGTGGAGAAAAAGTGGAGAATAAGAGGAGAAAAAGTGGAGAAAAAGTGGAGAAAAAGTGGAGAATAAGAGGAGAAAAAGTGGAGAATAAGTGGAGAAAAAAATGGAGAAAAAGTGGAGAAAAAGTGGAGAAAAAGTGGAGCATAAGAGGAGAAAAAGTGGAGAAAAAGTGGAGAAAAAGTGGAGAAAAAGTGGAGCATAAGAGGAGAAAAAGTGGAGAAAAAAGTGGAGAAAAAGTGGAGAAAAAGTGGAGCATAAGAGGAGAAAAAGTGGAGAAAAAGTGGAGAAAAAGTGGAGCATAAGAGGAGAAAAAGTGGAGAAAAAGTGGAGAAAAAGTGGAGCATAAGAGGAGAAAAAGTGGAGAAAAAGTGAAGAAAAAAGTGGAGAAAAAGTGGAGAAAAAGTGGAGATTAAGAGGAGAAAAAGTGGAGAAAAAGTGGAGAAAAAGTGGAGCATAAGAGGAGAAAAAGTGGAGAAAAAAGTGGAGAAAACGTGGAGAAAACGTGGAGAAAAAGTGGAGAAAAAGTGGAGAAAAAGTGGAGCATAAGAGGAGAAAAAGTGGAGAAAAAGTGGAGAAAAAAGTGGAGAAAAAGTGGAGAAAAAGTGGAGAAAAAGTGGAGAAAAAGTGGAGAAAAAGTGGAGATTAAGAGGAGAAAAAGTGGAGAAAAAGTGGAGAAAAAGTGGAGCATAAGAGGAGAAAAAGTGGAGAAAAAAGTGGAGAAAACGTGGAGAAAACGTGGAGAAAAAGTGGAGAAAAAGTGGAGAAAAAGTGGAGAAAAAGTGGAGCATAAGAGGAGAAAAAGTGGAGAAAAAAGTGGAGAAAACGTGGAGAAAAAGTGGAGAAAAAGTGGAGAAAAAGTGGAGCATAAGAGGAGAAAAAGTGGAGATTAAGAGGAGAAAAAGTGGAGAAAAAGTGGAGAAAAAGTGGAGAAAAAGTGGAGAAAAAGTGGAGCATAAGAGGAGAAAAAGTGGAGAAAAAAGTGGAGAAAAAGTGGAGATTAAGAGGAGAAAAAGTGGAGCATAAGAGGAGAAAAAGTGGAGAAAAAAGTGGAGAAAAAGTGGAGAAAGTGGAGAAAAAAATGGAGAAAAAGTGGAGAAAAAGTGGAGAAAAAGTGGAGAAAGTGGAGAAAAAAATGGAGAAAAAGTGGAGAAAAAGTGGAGAAAAAGTGGAGAATAAGAGGAGAAAAAGTGGAGAAAAAGTGGAGAAAAAGTGGAGAATAAGAGGAGAAAAAGTGGAGAATAAGTGGAGAAAAAAATGGAGAAAAAGTGGAGAAAAAGTGGAGAGAAAGTGGAGAAAAAAATGGAGAAAAAGTGGAACACCCTTTGGTACCTTTCATGTGGCACTAAGGGGTGCTTAGCTTTGTATTTAGCCAAAAAAATGAAAAAAAAATGACATAGGGTTCCCCCTAGTTTTGTAGCCAGCTAGGGTAAAGCAGACGGCTGCAGCCTGCAGACCACAGCTGGCAACCTCACCTTGGCTGGTAATCCAAAACTGAGGGCACCCCACGCTGTTATTTTAAATTAAATAAATAATTAAAAAAAAAAAACACGTAGGGGTCCCCCAAAATTGGATCACCAGCCAAGGTAAAGCAGACAGCTGGGGCCTGATATTCTCAGACTAGGGAGGTCCATGGTTATTGGAATCTCCCCAGCCTAAAAATAGCAGGCCGCAGCCGCCCCAGAAGTGGCGCATCCATTAGATGCGCCAATCCTGGTGCTTCGCCCCAGCTCATCCCGCGCCCTGGTGCGGTGGCAAACGGGGTAATATTTGGGGTTAATACCAGATGTGTAATGTCACCTGGCATCAAGCCCTGGGGTTGGTGAGGTCAGGCGTCTATCAGATACCCGACATCACCAACCCAGTCAGTAATAAAAAAAAAAAACACGACAAACACATTTTTATTTGAAAAAACACTCCCCAAAACATTCCCTCTTTAACCAATTTATTAGATTGAAAAACAAATCCAGGTCTGGTGTAATCCAAGGGGTTGCCATGACGATGCACACTGTCCCAGTCAATGAAGAGCAGGATGTTCCCCATTGGCTGGGAGAGCAGTGCAGTGACCTGAGCTAACATCAATGGGTCAGCCCAGGTCACTGCAGGGGGGTGACAAGTGCTGCTGTCAGTGAGGTACATTACCTGCGCTGATCTCCAGCACACTGACAGCCCCTGTCACTGAGGTCAATGACCGGCGCCTTCACATCAAGTATCGCGAGAGGTCCGTGACGTCACCGCCAGTGTCAGTCTCGGGTCGGAAGCGATAGGTGATGTGACAAGCGGCGGCCATGGAGGACAGTGACAGCGCTGAGGTCGGGATGGCGGGACTTCATCACCGCAGGTAAGCCGAGCGAGCGAGCGAGCGGGCGGGCGGGCGGGGGGGGGTGGATGTGTGTGTGTGTGTGTGTGTTTGTGTATGTGTATGTATGTGTACATGCCGCGGGCAGGAGGGGGTGGAGCGAGCTGAGCGGGAAAGTGTGGGCTTCCTGTACGTAACTAAGATAAACATCGGGTTACTAACCAAAGCGCTTTGCTTGGATACCCGATGTTTATCTTGGTTACCAGCTTGTGGCAGGCTGCCAGCGATGGCTCCTGCTCACTGTAGCTGTAAAAAGCCCTGCTTTTTGCTGCTAGAACCGTTCTCGAACGTATCTAGAACTATCGAGCTTTTAGCAAAAAGCTCGAGTTCTAGTTCGATCTCGAACAGCCCAAAAATCACTCGAGCCTAGAACTGGAGAACCACGAACCACGAACCGCGCTCAACTCTAGCAGTGACGTCACGGGCCTCTCGCGATACTTGGCTGTGAAGGCGGCGGTCATTGAACTCAGTGACAGGTGCTGTCGGCAGTGCTGGAGATCAGCGCAGGTAATGTACATTGATGTTAGCTCAGGTCACTGCATTGCTCTCCCAGCCAATGGGGAACATTCTGCTCTTCATTGACTGGAACAGTGTGGATCGTCATGGCAACCCCTTGGATTACACCAGACTTGGATTTGTTTTTCTTTCTAATAAATTGATTAAAGAGGGAATGTTTTGGGGAGTGTTTTTCAAACAAAAATGTGTTTGTCGTCTATTTTTTTTTATTACTGACTGGGTTGGTGATGTCGGGTATCTGATAGACGCCTGACCTCCCCAACCCCAGGGCTTGATGCCAGGTGACATTACACATCTGGTATTAACCCCATATATTACCCCGTTTGCCACCGCACCAGGGCGCGGGATGAGCTGGGGTGAAGCACCAGGATTGGCGCATCTAATGGATGCGCCACTTCTGGGGCGGCTGCGGCCTGCTATTTTTAGGCTGGGGAGAGTCCAATAACCATGGACCTCCCTAGTCTGAGAATATCAGACCCCAGCTGTCTGCTTTACCTTGGCTGGTGATCCAATTTTGGGGGGACCCCTGTTTTTTTTTTTAATTATTTATTTAATTTAAAATAACAGCATGGGGTGCCCTCAGTTTTGGATTACCAGCCAAGGTGAGGTTGCCAGCTGTAGTCTGCAGGCTGCAGCCGTCTGCTTTACCCTAGCTGGCTACAAAACTAGGGGGAACCCTACGTCATTTTTTTTTCATTTTTTTGGCTAAATACAAAGCTAAGCACTAGAGATGAGCGAACCGGTCGCGGTTCGGCTCGAGGTTGGTTCGCCGAACGGACCTCCCGTTCGAGTTCGGTTCGTCGAACGTTCGACGAACCGAACTCGAACTGCATAGGAAACAATGGCAGGCAATCACAAACACAGAAAAACACCTAGAAAACACCCTCAAAGGTGTCCTAAAGGTGACAAACAACTCAAACACATTGGAAAGTGACAAGGACATATACTCATGCGAAAACAAAACAGCTGGACAAGGAAAAAGAGGAGGACACACAGATATAGGCATGGCACGCCCTTCTAAAATCATGTAAAACACCGCAAGGTGACTCCAAGCGGAGTCTCCATTTTTTCCAAAAATTGGGCCACACACACACACCCACCCCTTCAGTGGCAGCAGTTGTGCCCCAGTTGTACACTTCACAGCTACATTTGCATCAAGCACATTCAAAAATACGCCATTCTTATCCATCCCCAGGATGACACCGGGGTAGGTAGCAAAGTCTTTGCTGACCCATGACTTGTTCATCTTGGCTTCTTTTAAAAACAATGTAAGCAAGGGTTACTCCAAGCGGAGTCTCCCTTTTTTCCAAAAATTGGGCCACACAGACACCCACCCCATCAGTGGCAGCACTTGGGCCCTAGTTGCAAACAGGATGTTTTGATTTGCATCAAGCACATTCAAAAATACGCCATTCTTATCCGTCCCCAGGATGACACCGGGGTAGGTAGCAAAGTCTTTCCTGATCCCAGCTCTGTTCATCTTGGCTTCTTTTAAAAACACATCAAGCAAGGGTTACTCCAAGCGGAGTCTCCCTTTTTTTCCAAAAATTGGGCCACACAGACACCCACCCCATCAGTGGCAGCACTTGGGCCCTAGTTGCAAACAGGATGTTTTGATTTGCATCAAGCACATTCAAAAATACGCCATTCTTATCCGTCCCCAGGATGACACCGGGGTAGGTAGCAAAGTCTTTGCTGATCCCAGCTCTGTTCATCTTGGCTTCTTTTAAAAACACATCAAGCAAGGGTTACTCCAAGCGGAGTCTCCCTTTTTTTCCAAAAATTGGGCCACACAGACACCCACCCCATCAGTGGCAGCACTTGGGCCCTAGTTGCAAACAGGATGTTTTGATTTGCATCAAGCACATTCAGAAATACGCCATTCTTATCCGTCCCCAGGATGACACCGGGGTAGGTAGCAAAGTATTTCCTGATCCCAGCTCTGTTCATCTTGGCTTCTTTTAAAAACACATCAAGCAAGGGTTACTCCAAGCGGAGTCTCCCTTTTTTTCCAAAAATTGGGCCCCACACACCCACCCATTCAGTGGCAGCAGTTGTGCCCCAGTTGTACACTTCACAGCTAGATTTGCATCAAGCACATTCCAAAATACGCCATTCTTATCCGTCCCCAGGATGACACCGGGGTAGGTAGATAAAGTCTTTCCTGATCCCAGCTCTGTTCATCTTGGCTTCTTTTAAAAACACAGCAAGCAAGGGTTACTCCAAGCGGAGTCTCCCTTTTTTTCCAAAAATTGGGCCACACAGACACCCACCCCATCAGTGGCAGCACTTGGGCCCTAGTTGCAAACAGGATGTTTTGATTTGCATCAAGCACATTCAAAAATACGCCATTCTTATCCGTCCCCAGGATGACACCGGGGTAGGTAGCAAAGTCTTTGCTGATCCCAGCTCTGTTCATCTTGGCTTCTTTTAAAAACACATCAAGCAAGGGTTACTCCAAGCGGAGTCTCCCTTTTTTTCCAAAAATTGGGCCACACAGACACCCACCCCATCAGTGGCAGCACTTGGGCCCTAGTTGCAAACAGGATGTTTTGATTTGCATCAAGCACATTCAAAAATACGCCATTCTTATCCGTCCCCAGGATGACACCGGGGTAGGTAGCAAAGTCTTTGCTGATCCCAGCTCTGTTCATCTTGGCTTCTTTTAAAAACACATCAAGCAAGGGTTACTCCAAGCGGAGTCTCCCTTTTTTTCCAAAAATTGGGCCACACAGACACGCACCCCATCAGTGGCAGCACTTGGGCCCTAGTTGCAAACAGGATGTTTTGATTTGCATCAAGCACATTCAAAAATACGCCATTCTTATCCGTCCCCAGGATGACACCGGGGTAGGTAGCAAAGTCTTTCCTGATCCCAGCTCTGTTCATCTTGGCTTCTTTTAAAAACACATCAAGCAAGGGTTACTCCAAGCGGAGTCTCCCTTTTTTTCCAAAAATTGGGCCACACAGACACCCACCCCATCAGTGGCAGCACTTGGGCCCTAGTTGCAAACAGGATGTTTTGATTTGCATCAAGCACATTCAAAAATACGCCATTCTTATCCGTCCCCAGGATGACACCGGGGTAGGTAGCAAAGTCTTTGCTGATCCCAGCTCTGTTCATCTTGGCTTCTTTTAAAAACACATCAAGCAAGGGTTACTCCAAGCGGAGTCTCCCTTTTTTTCCAAAAATTGGGCCACACAGACACCCACCCCATCAGTGGCAGCACTTGGGCCCTAGTTGCAAACAGGATGTTTTGATTTGCATCAAGCACATTCAAAAATACGCCATTCTTATCCGTCCCCAGGATGACACCGGGGTAGGTAGCAAAGTCTTTCCTGATCCCAGCTCTGTTCATCTTGGCTTCTTTTAAAAACACATCAAGCAAGGGTTACTCCAAGCGGAGTCTCCCTTTTTTTCCAAAAATTGGGCCACACAGACACCCACCCCATCAGTGGCAGCACTTGGGCCCTAGTTGCAAACAGGATGTTTTGATTTGCATCAAGCACATTCAAAAATACGCCATTCTTATCCGTCCCCAGGATGACACCGGGGTAGGTAGCAAAGTCTTTGCTGATCCCAGCTCTGTTCATCTTGGCTTCTTTTAAAAACACATCAAGCAAGGGTTACTCCAAGCGGAGTCTCCCTTTTTTCCAAAAATTGGGCCACACAGACACCCACCCCATCAGTGGCAGCACTTGGGCCCTAGTTGCAAACAGGATGTTTTGATTTGCATCAAGCACATTCAAAAATACGCCATTCTTATCCGTCCCCAGGATGACACCGGGGTAGGTAGCAAAGTCTTTCCTGATCCCAGCTCTGTTCATCTTGGCTTCTTTTAAAAACACAGCAAGCAAGGGTTACTCCAAGCGGAGTCTCCCTTTTTTTCCAAAAATTGGGCCACACAGACACCCACCCCATCAGTGGCAGCACTTGGGCCCTAGTTGAAAACAGGATGTTTTGATTTGCATCAAGCACATTCAAAAATACGCCATTCTTATCCGTCCCCAGGATGACACCGGGGTAGGTAGCAAAGTATTTCCTGATCCCAGCTCTGTTCATCTTGTCTTCTTTTAAAAACAATGTAAGCAAGGGTTACTCCAAGCGGAGTCTCCCTTTTTTCCAAAAATTGGGCCACACAGACACCCACCCCATCAGTGGCAGCACTTGGGCCCTAGTTGCAAACAGGATGTTTTGATTTGCATCAAGCACATTCCAAATCCACAAGCATTTACTCTCCCCAGGATGACACAGGGGTAGTAAATTCCTTCTGGATCCATGACTTGTTCATTTTGATGAACGTCAGTCTGTCCACATTGTCACTGGACAGACGCGTGCGCTTATCTGTCAGCACACACCCAGCAGCACTGAATACACGTTCAGAGACAACGCTGGCAGCTGGACACGACAAAATCTCCAAGGCGTAACTGGAGAGCTCTGGCCATTTTTCTATGTTTGAAGCCCAAAAGGAGCAAGGCTCCAGTTGCACAGTCATGGCATCGATGTTCATTTGGAGATACTCCTGTATCATCCTCTCCAGCCGTTGAGTATGTGTCAGACTTGTTGTCTCTGGTGGCCTTGCAAAAGAGGGTCTAAAAAAATTATGAAAAGATTCCATAAAATTGCTGTTACCGGCACCAGATACGGTCCTACTGGTACGGGTAGACTGGTGAAGATGACGAGACCGTCCTATGTTTGTCAAGTTACAACTGGGAGATTCCCTCCCTGCACCTGCACGGTTGTTTGGTGGAAAAGCCGAGCTAAGATCGAGTAACAGCTTCTGCTGATACTCCTGCATACGTGCGTCCCTTTCTATGGCTGGAATTATGTCACAAAATTTGGACTTGTACCGGGGATCTAATAGTGTGGCAATCCAGTAGTCATCATCACTTCTAATTTTGACAATACGACTGTCATGTTGGAGGTAGTGCAACAAGAAGGCACTCATGTGTCTTGCGCAGCCATGCGGACCAAGTCCACGCTGTGTTTGTGGCATAGAGGTGCTACCCGTTCTTTCTTCCTCTGACATCTCCCCCCAACCTCTTTCAACTGAAATTTGACCAAGGTCTCCCTCATCCGCTGAGTCTTCCATGTCCATGGACAGTTCGTCCTCCATTTCTTCATGTTCTCCTGCACCTTGCTCAACATTTCGCCTGCTACTATGCGCCCTTGTCGATCCCTGTTCCCCATGGTCCCATGCCTGCTGCGTTGGTGATGATGAACGTCTGGACCTTGGTGATGTTGTTGTCCCTTGCGCATATGAATCCTCCTGTAGTTCCTCCCCTTCATGTTGTCCCACCCCCTGACTCCGAATAGTGTTTAGCGTGTGCTCCAGCATGTAAATGACTGGAATCGTCATGCTGATAATGGCATTGTCAGAGCTAAACATATTCGTCGCCATGTCGAAACTGTGCAGAAGGGTGCATAGGTCCTTGATCTGAGACCACTCCATCAGGGTGATCTGCCCCACCTCTGCATCTCGTTGGCCCAGGCTATACGTCATGACGTATTGCACCAGGGCTCTGCGGTGCTGCCACAGTCGCTGTAACATGTGGAGAGTTGAATTCCAGCGTGTCGCCACATCGCATTTCAGGCGATGAACCGGCAGGCCGAAAGACTTCTGGAGCGATGCAAGTCGCTCAGCTGCGGCGCTTGAACGCCGGAAGTGAGCAGACAGTTTTCGTGCCCTGTTCAGAAGGCCATCTAGGCCGGGATAGTGTGTTAAAAATTGCTGCACGACAAGGTTCAACACGTGAGCCATACAAGGTACGTGTGTCACCTTGCCCAGGCGAAGGGCCGCACCCAGGTTTGCAGCATTGTCGCACACGGCCTTACCAGGCTGCAGGTTGAGTGGAGACAACCATTTATTAAACTCGGACCGCAGAGCTGACCACAACTCCTCAGCTGTGTGACTCTTATTACCAAGACATGTCAAGCTAAAGACCGCCTTATGCCGTTGCGCTCGGCTGCCAGCATAGTAATGAGGCGTGCGTGATTCCTTCTGCGCAGTGAGAACGCTGGTGGCCTGACCAGGCAGGCTTGGGGCGGAGGTGGAGGACCCAGATGAGGTGGAGGATGCAGAAGCTGTGGCGGAACTTGGACAGACAGAGGATTGACACACAAGTCGTGGGGACGGCAAGACTTGTGCAGCAGACCCTTCACCATCTATCACCATAGTTACCCAGTGCCCAGTCAGCGACATGTAACGTCCCTGTCCATGCTTACTGGTCCAAGTATCGGTGGTGAAATGCACCCGTTGACACACAGAGTTTCTCAAGGAAGCGGTGATGTTGTGTGCGACATGCTGGTGTAGCGCGGGCACACCTTTCTTAGAGAAGTAGTGGCGACTAGGCATCTGGTACTGGGGCACAGCGACAGACATAAGCTCTCTAAAATCATGTGTGTCCACTAGGCGGAAAGGCAGCATTTCGGTAGCCAACAGCTTACAGAGGGATAGAGTCAACCTCTTAGCTTTGTCATGGGTCGGAGGAAGTGGCCTTTTATTTGACCACATCTGAGGGACAGAGATCTGGCTGCTGTGTGTAGACGGTGTTGAGTAGGGTGTCCCTGGAAAAATGCAGGTTTGTGAGGAAAGTTCAGGCGGAGACATGATGTTGCCTTCATCCAACGTTGGTGCTATCGATGTCTGAGAGAGCTGTACACACTCACTTGTTTCCCCTTCCAAACCAACTGACGACCTTACAAGCAAACTGCCTGTTGCGGTTACAGTGGTGGAAGTTTTGCGTGGAAAAACAGGTGTGACAGCTGTCCCCACAGTCCTAGAAGATGAAGAGCGCGCGGATGCACTGGAAGGGGCGGGCGGTGGATGGTTCGCTCCGCTAGCCGGCATTGCAGCACGGTGAGCTTCCCACCGGGACTTATGATATTTATTCATGTGACGATTCATGGAAGAAGTTGTCAAACTGCTGAGGTTTTGACCTCTACTAACAGAATCATGACAAATGTTACATATCACATGAGTTGGGCGATCTTTTTCGATGTGAAAAAAGGCCCAGGCTAGGCAAGGCTTAGAGGCCATGCGACCTGTTGATCCACCCCGAATAATGCTCATAGGCAGAGTGGTGGCTGAGGATGCAGTTGTAGACGTGCTACCAGTGCTCCGACTCTGTCCAGGAAGGCGCAAGGTAACTTCGTCGTCGGTTGCATCCTCCTCCACCGCCTCTGTTGACCTCCTCGAGTGCCTGACTGGGGGTTGACAGTAGGTGGGATCTAGAACGTCATCATCAATTGTTGTGTTTGCACTCCCCTCCCCCTCAGACCGAGCCTCTTCTTGCCCTGACCGAATATTTAAGTTGTCATCCCAATCGGGTATCTGAGTCTCATCTTCATCAGTATGTTCCTCATTGTCTATAACCACAGGTGTTACAGTTTGTGACAAAGGGTCAACATTATGCTCAGAAACTTGGTCCTCACGGCCTGAATCTGAGTCACAAAGGTTCTGGGCATCACTGCAGACCATTTCCTGTTCTGTACTCACTGTAGCTTGGGAGCAGACCTCTGATTCCCAGGCTATAGTGTGACTGAACAGCTCTGCAGACTCAGCCATCTCAGTTCCACCATACTGTGCAGGGCTGATAGAGAATTCAGAGCTGGGAGAAATCAAGTGTGATTGGGATGACAACTCAGAGGAATGGTGTTTTTTGGATGCGGTACTTGAAGTGGCTGAGAGGGCACTTGTTGGACCACTTGAGATCCATTCAAGCATTTTCCTTTTTTGCCCATCATCTACCTTTGTTCCTCTTGTTCGTGTCCGTAATAAAGGGAGCACATCGGATTGTCCACAATAAGTAGTAGACATCTTACTTTTGCTAGTAGATGGTCTATCTTCAGCAGATGATAATGGAGCTTTGCCACCTTCCCCACTGACAAAACCTTTTTTGCCTTTTCCACCACGCCTCTTCCCCTTTCCACCAGCATCTGTCATTTTGCCACTCATGTTGATTGCGACAAGATTGTGGACTGAAAATGTGGTAGTAAAAATTGAGAGGTGGTGAAGATTGCAGTGGTGGTCTAGCTTTATTAACAGCAGAATAATAAAGAATAAATATCCCTGACAATGTAACTTAGTTATAATGAGTTGGAGTGTGCAACGCAGGCAGACGTGCTGCAAATGTCTTTGCACTAGTGGGACTATAGCAAAGTCCAATAGCCACGTATAGGATGCCACTAGGTACACTGAGTGTGTGCTAGTATAATGGCTTAGTTATAATTAGTTGGAGTGTGCAACGCAGGCAGATGCGCTCTGCAAATGTCTTGGCACTAGTGGGACTATAGCAAAGTCCAATAGCCACGTATAGGATGCCACTAGGTACACTGAGTGTGTGCTAGTATAATGGCTTAGTTATAATTAGTTGGAGTGTGCAACGCAGGCAGATGCGTTCTGCAAATGTCTTGGCACTAGTGGGACTAAAGCAAAGTCCAATAGCCACGTATAGGATGCCACTAGGTACACTGAGTGTGTGCTAGTATAATGGCTTAGTTATAATTAGTTGGAGTGTGCAACGCAGGCAGACGTGCTGCAAATGTCTTTGCACTAGTGGGACTATAGCAAAGTCCAATAGCCACGTATAGGATGCCACTAGGTACACTGAGTGTGTGCTAGTATAATGGATTAGTTATAATTAGTTGGAGTGTGCAACGCAGGCAGATGCGCTCTGCAAATGTCTTGGCACTAGTGGGACTATAGCAAAGTCCAATAGCCACGTATAGGATGCCACTAGGTACACTGAGTGTGTGCTAGTATAATGGCTTAGTTATAATTAGTTGGAGTGTGCAACGCAGGCAGACGTGCTGCAAATGTCTTGGCACTAGTGGGACTATAGCAAAGTCCAATAGCCACGTATAGGATGCCACTAGGTACACTGAGTGTTTGCTAGTATAATGGCTTAGTTATAATTAGTTGGAGTGTGCAACGCAGGCAGACGTGCTGCAAATGTCTTGGCACTAGTGGGACTATAGCAAAGTCCAATAGCCACGTATAGGATGCCACTAGGTACACTGAGTGTGTGCTAGTATAATGGCTTAGTTATAATTAGTTGGAGTGTGCAACGCAGGCAGACGTGCTGCAAATGTCTTGGCACTAGTGGGACTATAGCAAAGTCCAATAGCCACGTATAGGATGCCACTAGGTACACTGAGTGTGTGCTAGTATAATGGCTTAGTTATAATTAGTTGGAGTGTGCAACGCAGGCAGACGTGCTGCAAATGTCTTGGCACTAGTGGGACTATAGCAAAGTCCAATAGCCACGTATAGGATGCCACTAGGTACACTGAGTGTTTGCTAGTATAATGGCTTAGTTATAATTAGTTGGAGTGTGCAACGCAGGCAGACGTGCTGCAAATGTCTTGGCACTAGTGGGACTATAGCAAAGTCCAATAGCCACGTATAGGATGCCACTAGGTACACTGAGTGTGTGCTAGTATAATGGCTTAGTTATAATTAGTTGGAGTGTGCAACGCAGGCAGACGTGCTGCAAATGTCTTGGCACTAGTGGGACTATAGCAAAGTCCAATAGCCACGTATAGGATGCCACTAGGTACACTGAGTGTTTGCTAGTATAATGGCTTAGTTATAATTAGTTGGAGTGTGCAACGCAGGCAGACGTGCTGCAAATGTCTTGGCACTAGTGGGACTATAGCAAAGTCCAATAGCCACGTATAGGATGCCACTAGGTACACTGAGTGTTTGCTAGTATAATGGCTTAGTTATAATTAGTTGGAGTGTGCAACGCAGGCAGACGTGCTGCAAATGTCTTTGCACTAGTGGGACTATAGCAAAGTCCAATAGCCACGTATAGGATGCCACTAGGTACACTGAGTGTGTGCTAGTATAATGGCTTAGTTATAATTAGTTGGAGTGTGCAACGCAGGCAGACGTGCTGCAAATGTCTTGGCACTAGTGGGACTATAGCAAAGTCCAATAGCCACGTATAGGATGCCACTAGGTACACTGAGTGTTTGCTAGTATAATGGCTTAGTTATAATTAGTTGGAGTGTGCAACGCAGGCAGACGTGCTGCAAATGTCTTGGCACTAGTGGGACTATAGCAAAGTCCAATAGCCACGTATAGGATGCCACTAGGTACACTGAGTGTGTGCTAGTATAATGGCTTAGTTATGATTAGTTGGAGTGTGCAACGCAGGCAGACGTGCTGCAAATGTCTTGGCACTAGTGGGACTATAGCAAAGTCCAATAGCCACGTATAGGATGCCACTAGGTACACTGAGTGTGTGCTAGTATAATGGCTTAGTTATAATTAGTTGGAGTGTGCAACGCAGGCAGATGCGCTCTGCAAATGTCTTGGCACTAGTGGGACTATAGCAAAGTCCAATAGCCACGTATAGGATGCCACTAGGTACACTGAGTGTGTGCTAGTATAATGGCTTAGTTATAATTAGTTGGAGTGTGCAACGCAGGCAGATGCGCTCTGCAAATGTCTTGGCACTAGTGGGACTATAGAAAAGTCCAATAGCCACGTATAGGATGCCACTAGGTACACTGAGTGTGTGCTAGTATAATGGCTTAGTTATAATTAGTTGGAGTGTGCAACGCAGGCAGACGTGCTGCAAATGTCTTTGCACTAGTGGGACTAAAGCAAAGTCCAATAGCCACGTATAGGATGCCACTAGGTACACTGAGTGTTTGCTAGTATAATGGCTTAGTTATAATTAGTTGGAGTGTGCAACGCAGGCAGACGTGCTGCAAATGTCTTGGCACTAGTGGGACTATAGCAAAGTCCAATAGCCACGTATAGGATGCCACTAGGTACACTGAGTGGTTGCTAGTATAATGGCTTAGTTATAATTAGTTGGAGTGTGCAACGCAGGCAGACGTGCTGCAAATGTCTTTGCACTAGTGGGACTATAGCAAAGTCCAATAGCCACGTATAGGATGCCACTAGGTACACTGAGTGTGTGCTAGTATAATGGCTTAGTTATAATTAGTTGCAGTGTGCAACGCAGGCAGATGCGCTCTGCAAATGTCTTGGCACTAGTGGGACTAAAACAAAGTCCAATAGCCACGTATAGGATGCCACTAGGTACACTGAGTGTGTGCTAGTATAATGGCTTTGTTATAATTAGTTGGAGTGTGCAACGCAGGCAGATGCGCTCTGCAAATGTCTTGGCACTAGTGGGACTATAGCAAAGTCCAATAGCCACGTATAGGATGCCACTAGGTACACTGAGTGTGTGCTAGTATAATGGCTTAGTTATAATTAGTTGGAGTGTGCAACGCAGGCAGACGTGCTGCAAATGTCTTGGCACTAGTGGGACTATAGCAAAGTCCAATAGCCACGTATAGGATGCCACTAGGTACACTGAGTGTTTGCTAGTATAATGGCTTAGTTATAATTAGTTGGATTGTGCAACGCAGGCAGACGTGCTGCAAATGTCTTTGCACTAGTGGGACTATAGCAAAGTCCAATAGCCACGTATAGGATGCCACTAGGTACACTGAGTGTGTGCTAGTATAATGGCTTAGTTATAATTAGTTGGAGTGTGCAACGCAGGCAGATGCGCTCTGCAAATGTCTTGGCACTAGTGGGACTATAGCAAAGTCCAATAGCCACGTATAGGATGCCACTAGGTACACTGAGTGTGTGCTAGTATAATGGCTTAGTTATAATTAGTTGGAGTGTGCAACGCAGGCAGACGTGCTGCAAATGTCTTGGCACTAGTGGGACTAAAGCAAAGTCCAATAGCCACGTATAGGATGCCACTAGGTACACTGAGTGTTTGCTAGTATAATGGCTTAGTTATAATTAGTTGGAGTGTGCAACGCAGGCAGACGTGCTGCAAATGTCTTGGCACTAGTGGGACTATAGCAAAGTCCAATAGCCACGTATAGGATGCCACTAGGTACACTGAGTGTGTGCTAGTATAATGGCTTAGTTATAATTAGTTGGAGTGTGCAACGCAGGCAGACGTGCTGCAAATGTCTTGGCACTAGTGGGACTATAGCAAAGTCCAATAGCCACGTATAGGATGCCACTAGGTACACTGAGTGTGTGCTAGTATAATGGCTTAGTTATAATTAGTTGGAGTGTGCAACGCAGGCAGATGCGCTCTGCAAATGTCTTGGCACTAGTGGGACTATAGCAAAGTCCAATAGCCACGTATAGGATGCCACTAGGTACACTGAGTGTGTGCTAGTATAATGGCTTAGTTATAATTAGTTGGAGTGTGCAACGCAGGCAGATGCGCTCTGCAAATGTCTTGGCACTAGTGGGACTATAGCAAAGTCCAATAGCCACGTATAGGATGCCACTAGGTACACTGAGTGTGTGCTAGTATAATGGCTTAGTTATAATTAGTTGGAGTGTGCAACGCAGGCAGACGTGCTGCAAATGTCTTGGCACTAGTGGGACTATAGCAAAGTCCAATAGCCACGTATAGGATGCCACTAGGTACACTGAGTGTTTGCTAGTATAATGGCTTAGTTATAATTAGTTGGAGTGTGCAACGCAGGCAGACGTGCTGCAAATGTCTTGGCACTAGTGGGACTATAGCAAAGTCCAATAGCCACGTATAGGATGCCACTAGGTACACTGAGTGTTTGCTAGTATAATGGCTTAGTTATAATTAGTTGGAGTGTGCAACGCAGGCAGACGTGCTGCAAATGTCTTTGCACTAGTGGGACTATAGCAAAGTCCAATAGCCACGTATAGGATGCCACTAGGTACACTGAGTGTGTGCTAGTATAATGGCTTAGTTATAATTAGTTGGAGTGTGCAACGCAGGCAGATGCGCTCTGCAAATGTCTTGGCACTAGTGGGACTATAGCAAAGTCCAATAGCCACGTATAGGATGCCACTAGGTACACTGAGTGTGTGCTAGTATAATGGCTTAGTTATAATTAGTTGGAGTGTGCAACGCAGGCAGACGTGCTGCAAATGTCTTGGCACTAGTGGGACTATAGCAAAGTCCAATAGCCACGTATAGGATGCCACTAGGTACACTGAGTGTTTGCTAGTATAATGGCTTAGTTATAATTAGTTGGAGTGTGCAACGCAGGCAGACGTGCTGCAAATGTCTTTGCACTAGTGGGACTATAGCAAAGTCCAATAGCCACGTATAGGATGCCACTAGGTACACTGAGTGTGTGCTAGTATAATGGCTTAGTTATAATTAGTTGGAGTGTGCAACGCAGGCAGATGCGCTCTGCAAATGTCTTGGCACTAGTGGGACTATAGCAAAGTCCAATAGCCACGTATAGGATGCCACTAGGTACACTGAGTGTGTGCTAGTATAATGGCTTAGTTATAATTAGTTGGAGTGTGCAACGCAGGCAGACGTGCTGCAAATGTCTTGGCACTAGTGGGACTATAGCAAAGTCCAATAGCCACGTATAGGATGCCACTAGGTACACTGAGTGTTTGCTAGTATAATGGCTTAGTTATAATTAGTTGGAGTGTGCAACGCAGGCAGACGTGCTGCAAATGTCTTGGCACTAGTGGGACTATAGCAAAGTCCAATAGCCACGTATAGGATGCCACTAGGTACACTGAGTGTTTGCTAGTATAATGGCTTAGTTATAATTAGTTGGAGTGTGCAACGCAGGCAGACGTGCTGCAAATGTCTTGGCACTAGTGGGACTATAGCAAAGTCCAATAGCCACGTATAGGATGCCACTAGGTACACTGAGTGTGTGCTAGTATAATGGCTTAGTTATAATTAGTTGGAGTGTGCAACGCAGGCAGATGCGCTCTGCAAATGTCTTGGCACTAGTGGGACTATAGCAAAGTCCAATAGCCACGTATAGGATGCCACTAGGTACACTGAGTGTGTGCTAGTATAATGGCTTAGTTATAATTAGTTGGAGTGTGCAACGCAGGCAGATGCGCTCTGCAATTGTCTTGGCACTAGTGGGACTATAGCAAAGTCCAATAGCCACGTATAGGATGCCACTAGGTACACTGAGTGTGTGCTAGTATAATGGCTTAGTTATAATTAGTTGGAGTGTGCAACGCAGGCAGACGTGCTGCAAATGTCTTGGCACTAGTGGGACTATAGCAAAGTCCAATAGCCACGTATAGGATGCCACTAGGTACACTGAGTGTTTGCTAGTATAATGGCTTAGTTATAATTAGTTGGAGTGTGCAACGCAGGCAGACGTGCTGCAAATGTCTTGGCACTAGTGGGACTATAGCAAAGTCCAATAGCCACGTATAGGATGCCACTAGGTACACTGAGTGTGTGCTAGTATAATGGCTTAGTTATAATTAGTTGGAGTGTGCAACGCAGGCAGACGTGCTGCAAATGTCTTGGCACTAGTGGGACTATAGCAAAGTCCAATAGCCACGTATAGGATGCCACTAGGTACACTGAGTGTGTGCTAGTATAATGGCTTAGTTATAATTAGTTGGAGTGTGCAACGCAGGCAGACGTGCTGCAAATGTCTTGGCACTAGTGGGACTATAGCAAAGTCCAATAGCCACGTATAGGATGCCACTAGGTACACTGAGTGTGTGCTAGTATAATGGCTTAGTTATAATTAGTTGGAGTGTGCAACGCAGGCAGACGTGCTGCAAATGTCTTGGCACTAGTGGGACTATAGCAAAGTCCAATAGCCACGTATAGGATGCCACTAGGTACACTGAGTGTTTGCTAGTAAAATTGCTTAGTTTAAAAAAGTTGTAGTGTGCAATGCAGGCAGACGTGCTCTGCAAATGTCTTTGCACTAGTGGGACTATAGCAAAGTCCAATAGCCACGTATAGGATGCCACTAGGTACACTGAGTGTTTGCTAGTAAAATTGCTTAGTTTAAAAAAGTTGTAGTGTGCAATGCAGGCAGACGTGCTCTGCAAATGTCTTTGCACTAGTGGGACTATAGCAAAGTCCAATAGCCACGTATAGGATGCCACTAGGTACACTGAATGTTTGGTAGTATAATGGCTTACTTAGAATGAGTTGGAGTGTGCAGAGGACAAGAGGGTACAGTGGCAGGATTGTGGTGCTCTGGGTAGAGGAATGGAAGCCTGCCTTTCTATTCCCTCCTAATGGTGAAATGCAGGGAGGAAATCCCTGACCTGGGCTACACAGACGCTGTTGCTGTTTGCAGGACCTGTCACTTATGGCTCTCTGACCCTGCCGCTTTGAGCCCTTAAAAGGACTGCTAGAATGTGCTCTCCCTAAGCTGTCTAACGCTGTGTATGCAGCGCATACAGCTGTATCGGCTATAGGACTAAGGAGGACGGAGCTGCGACACTGATGTCTGACACCAAAGACGCAGAAGGCAGATAATGGCGTTCGTGAAGAAAATGTCCGGTTTTATAATGCAGGGACATGTGACATGCAGATCCTATCACACATGCCGTTGCTTCTCTGGCTCAAAGTCCACTTAGGTGTGTGTGTGTCTGTGATTGGCTGACATGCTGGCCCGCCCCACAAGACGCGCGCGCTTAGGGAAGGAAGACAAGAAAAAAAAAAAAAAAAATGGCGATCGCCATTATAGAAACAGCAGTGATCTGAAGGCGCTGTTCACGCACACTATACACTGAAATGTGATAATAGTTTGATTCACAGAGTGACTTACACTATAACAGCAGAAACCAAGCTAGGATTTAGCTGTTTTTTGGCTGCTAGAACCGTTCTTGAACGTTTCTAGAACTATCGAGCTTTTGCAAAAAGCTCGAGTTCTAGTTCGATCTAGAACATGCCCCAAAATCACTCGAGCCGCGAACTGGAGAACCACGAACCACGAACCGCGCTCAACTCTACTAAGCACCCCTTAGTGCCACATGAAAGGCACCAAAGGGTGCAAAATTACAAAATGCAGGAGAGTGGGACATTATGTGTCTTTCTGCCATTATAATGCCAGAAAAGACTGATATGAAGTGCACAAGCACAAGAAAATCACCAGAGCGCTCTACGCTGTGAAAAGCAGTAGAAAATGGCACTGGAGTGAACATGTGACCGCCTCATGTAGGATGAAGCTATGGATCCTGGGTAAATTTATGCATTTACCCTCCTTCAGTTTTTTTGCAGTGCACAAAAAAAAACGGAAGGCACACGGATGACAAACAGATGACATACGGACCGTCTACGGAACGGAAACGGATGCCACACGGATGCACCTGTGAAAAAAAACGGACTGTTTCTTGCAGACCGCAAAAATGGATCGGTGGTGTTAATGTAGCCGTATTCGGATCTGCCGTTTATAAACAGCAGGCAGAAATAAGTGAATAACGCCCCCCGGCGTCAGAAAATCTCTGGGGTTTCAGGGCTAGCTGAGACCCTGGAGATCATGATTCAGGACGGTTTTTCCGTTCCCCGCTCACGTGATCACAGGTATACACCGTACACCGATGATCACGTTACAGTACATGACAGCGCCGGTAAAAAATTATTTATCTCCCATCTGGCATAAACAAACACTTCTTCTCCACTTCTTCTCCACTTCTTCTCCACTTTTTCTCCACTTCTTCTCCACTTCTTCTCCACTTCTTCACTTTTTCTCCACTTCTTCTCCACTTTTTCTCCACTTTTTCTCCACTTTTTCTCTACTTTGTCTCCACTTCTTCTCCATTTTTTCCTCCACTTTTTCTCCACTTTTTCTCCATTTTTTCTCCACTGTTACTCCACTGTTACTCCACTTTTTTTCCACTTTTTCTCCACTTTTTCTCCACTTTTTCTCCACTTTTTCTCCACTTTTTCTCCATTTTTTTCTCCACTTTTTCTCCACTTTTTCTCCACTTTTTCTCTACTTTGTCTCCACTTCTTCTCCACTTCTTCTCCATTTTTTCTCCACTTTTTCTCCACTTTTTCTCCATTTTTTTCTCCACTGTTACTCCACGGTTACTCCACTTTTTCTCCACTTTTTCTCCACTTTTTCTCCACTTTTTCTCCACTTCTTCTCCACTTTTTCTCCATTTTTTTCTCCACTGTTACTCCACGGTTACTCCACTTTTTCTCCACTTTTTCTCCACTTTTTCTCCACTTTTTCTCCACTTTTTCTCCACTTTTTCTCCACTTTTTCTCCATTTTTTCTCCACTTTTTCTCCACTTTTTCTCCACTTTTTTTCTGTTATTTTTCTATGGTCGGTCTACCCATTAGCTCTGCCATGCATAGTGTAGCTCTACACCTACTGCACATGTTACTTTTTGATTGACATCTCTTTCGTACCAGAGCTGTCTAAGCCTACTCTGACCCCATATTTGTCATTACTATATTGTCCTTGTACTGTATTATGACATTTTTTATCATGTGTTTCATTTCTTGCTGTTTTGCAATTTTTTTGCTGCATCCCAATTGTACCTCTACATTGTTCGAGTTTATGTTATTGTTCTCTCACTCTTATGTGATACTGATTATTGTCATTTTTCATGATTACATGCAGATAAGTCCAATCTGACAAAGGCTCAGGCCGAAACGTCATTTGTAACTTGTTTTGGACAAAAACATATATGCTTATGAAAAAAAGTTTTTCTTAATACGGACCAATAAAGAGTGATTTTGCATTACTATCCGTTGTGACTTACTGACTTAGTCTGGGAGATTTAGAGTGCCGAGGTTACTCACTAATTTTATCTATTATTACCTCTGAGCACCTATATACCAGTGAGCAGAGCTTCCTCTACAGTAGTTCTCCTGATTAGGCATGCCCTTACCTCATGAGCAGGGCATTGCAGCTTTGGTAGCAACCATTACGACATGGACTCTGCTGCTGTGGACCCGGGGAGAGTGAGTGCAGATTCATTGCACCCACACTTCTCAGATGAAGGGTCCGCACTCCTAGAAAATGGGAAATACGTTCCCTGAGTGTCTCCCCCCCATATTCTAGACGGTCCAGAGTCGTCGTGGGACCCCTTTATTTTTTTTCTTACAATAAATTGGTGAAAGAGGAAATGTTTTGGGGACTGTTTTTTCAAATAAATTTCTTTTGTCGATTTTTTTTTTGTTAGTACTGACAGTTTATGATGTTGGGTATCTAATAGACGCCATGACATCACAAACTGCTGGGCTTGATCTCAGGTGACTTTACAGCTAGTATCAACCCGATTTATTACCCCGTTTGCCACTGCACCAGGGCACGGGATGAGCTGGGGTGAAGCGCCAGCATTGGCGCATCTAGTGGATGCGCCACGTCTGGGGTGCCTGCGGCCTGCTATTTTTAGGCTGTGAAGGCCCAATAACTATGGACCTTCCCACCCTGAGAATACCAGACCACAGCTGTCCGCTTTACCTTGGCTGGTGATCCAATTTGGGGGGGACCCTACTTTTTTTGTGTAATTATTATTTATAAAATAATTATAAAAAAAGAGCCTGAGGGGACCTCCACATTGGATCCCCAACCACGGTAAAGCTGCCAGCTGTGGTTTTCAGGCTACAGCAGTCTGCTTTACCCTAGCTGGCTATCAAAAATGGGGGGACCCAACGTCTTTTTTTTTTTAACTATTTTTTAAATAGAAAAAATTAATGGGCTTCCCTGTACTTTGATTGCCAACCAAGGTAACGGCAGGAAGATGTGGGTGGCAACCCATAGCTGTCTGCTTTATCTGCGTTGAGAATCAAAAATACCGCGGAGCGCTACGTCATTTTTTTAAAGATTTATTTTTACAGCACTGTGATGTCCAGCAATCAGAATACAGGGAAGCCCATTTTGTTTTTAGTTATTTAAATAAATAATTAAAAAAAATATATATGGGCTCCCGCTGCATTTTTTGTATTGCTAGCTAAGGGTAATCCAAGCAGCTACTGGCTGCTAACCCCCACTGCTTGGTGTTACCTTCACTGGCAATGGAAAATCCAGGGAAGCATTTTTTATTTTTTTTGCCAAAAAACTACAAAAAAAGGACGTGAGCTTCGCCATATTTTTGTATGCTAGCCAGGTATAGCAGGCAGGTGCTGGAAGAGTTGGATACAGCGCCAGAAGATGGTGCTTCTCTGAAAGTGCCATTTCTGAGGCGGCTGCAGACTGCAATTCGCAGCAGTGGGGCGCAGAAAGCTCAGGCCAACCTGTGCTGCGGATTCCAATCCCCAGCTGCCTAGTTGTACCTGGCTGGAAACAAAAATGGGGCGAAGCCTACGTCATTTGTTTTCTAATTATTTCATAAAATTCATGAAATAATAAAAAAAGGGTTTCCCTTTATTTTTGGTTCCCAGCCGGGTACAAATAGGCAACTGGGGGTTGGGTGCAGCCGTACCTGCCTGCTGTACCTAGCTAGCATACAAAAATATGGCGAAGCCCACATCATTTTTTCAGGGGGCAAAAAACTTCTGCATACAGTCCTGGATGGAGTATGCTGAGCCTTGTAGTTCTGCAGCTGCTGTCTGTCTGTATTGAGAAGAGCAGACAGCAGCTGCAGAACTACAAGGCTCAGCATACTCCATCCAGGACTGTATGCAGAAGTTTTTTGCCCACCAAAAAAATGACGTGGGCTTCGCCATATTTTTGTATGCTAGCCAAGTACAGCAGGCAGCCACAGCCTGCCTCCAACCCCCAGTTGCCTATTTGTACCCGGCTGGGAACCAAAAATATAGGGAAGCCCATTTTTTTTAAATATTTCACTTATTTCATGAAATAATTAAAAAACAAATGACGTGGGCTTCGCCCCATTTTTGTGTCCAGCCAGGTACAACTAGGCAGCTGGGGATTGGAATCCGCGGCACAGGTTAGCCCGAGGTTTCTGGGCACCTCTGCTGCGAATTTCAGTCCGCAGCCGTCCCAGAAAATGGCGCTCTCATAGAAGTGCCATCATCTGGCGCTGTATCTAACTCTTCCAACAGACCTGGAGCCGGGTGGCTTGTTGGGTAATCATGAGTTAATACTGGCTTTGTTTTACTAGCCAGTATTAAGCCAAAGATTCTTAATGTCAGGCACGTTTGACCCGGCCATTAAGAATCTCCAATAAAGGGTTAAAAAAAAAGACACCACACAGAGATAAAATACTTTAATAGAAATAAATACACAGACACATTAGAGACTCCATCTTTATTACCCCCTGTCAGCCCAATAAATCCCCAATAAACCAGCGTTGATAAGAGGTTTTTTTAATAATATTTTATACTTTTTATTGCTATCTTTGTTTTAGACACAAATTTATTCAAAACAATTCACACAATAGAACAAGGAAAAAGAAAGAAGAATAAACCACATATGGTAGAAATAAAAATAAAAGTAAAAATAAAGAATAAGTAATTGATAGTGCAGCAAACAGATACCAGGTGTCTGGTTGCAGTACCCCGGCCGGTAGTAGAGCAATTATTAAATCTAGTATAGTATATTAAGTGATACTTCAAGGCATATGATATTTAATGCCAATTGAAACTATCACTGCAATATGATTTTTCAGATACCTGGAGAGTTTTTTTCAATCCATAAGCAAAAAGGTTTTTAATAGAGGCTTAAATTATAAGCAGCAATTTCAGCGTTCCAAGTGCCTTTAAATGAATTTGAAGAAACTGCACTTCAGGATTGTAGTGAGGATTGTAGTGAGGATGAGGTGCCCCAGCTCATCACTTGATGAGCTGGGGCACCTCATCCTCACTACAATCCTCACTAGTGTAGTAGTAGTGAGGATTGTAGTGAGGATGAGGTGCCCCAGCTCATCACTTGATGAGCTGGGGCACCTCATCCTCACTACAATCCTCACTAGTGTAGTAGTAGTGAGGATTGTAGTGAGGATGAGGTGCCCCAGATCATCACTTGATGAGCTGGGGCACCTCATCCTCACTACAATCCTCACTAGTGTAGTAGTAGTGACGATTGTAGTGAGGATGAAGTGCCCCAGCTCATCACTTGATGAGCTGGGGCACCTCATCCTCACTACAATCCTCACTACAATCGGCAATCAGCGTGCAGCCTTCACTCCGTGAGAGATCAGTGCTGCTGGCTGTCAGCGGTAACAGCGGTAACGCTGACAGACGCGTTACCATAGCAACGGTGCTCTCGGAGCCGCGGTTAGCGGTGACGTCACCGCTAACTGCGTTGCTATGGCAACGGTGATCTCCGTTAATGACCGGCTGTGTCAGCCGGTCCCTAATGGAACGGGGAGTCGACCGTGTGCTAGAGCATGTCGCCGGTACACGGCGATACACATATGTGCACCGTGTACCGGAGAGTGCAATGACAGGTCCTACATGACGCGTCATAGTCATGTGACCAGTCTGCAGCCAATGAGATAATAGCCACGTGACTGGTCACATTGCTATTTTGACGTCACGATAGGTCCTGCATCACTGCTGGCAGTGATGGTCACCGGGAGGATTCAGCGATCATCAGATGGAATAGCTGCAGGAGACAGAGTGCAGGAGGGATCGCGGGGACCGGTAATTGTTATGACAATGTTTATTAACTGTTTGTGTACATTTATCATGCATTTTTATGTTTGTGATTGCCTCCCATTATAGCCTATTGGTTCGAGTTCGGTTCGTCGAACGTTCGACGAACCGAACTCGAACGAGACCTCCGTTCGGCGAACCGACCTGGAGCTGAACCGCGACCGGTTCGCTCATCTCTAGCCTTGACCATCATGGAATGAGTGAAAAAGTGTGCTGAGCCCTGAAGTAGCACAAAACTGTCTGGACTAATTGTACATTTCTTTACGGTTTCAATTCTTATCTCTGTTGCTAAGCTTTGAGATCTAATATAATTTCACTATCCTAAAAACCCTTTAAAATGCTGCTGCATTTCTTGCCTAGGATTTTAAACAGGCTACAATTCTCCATCCTAATTGGCGGCACTAAGGTAATAAAGTACTGTAATATGATAGTCATAGCAAATAACAGAGAAAATATGTGGCCAGATGAAACTTATCTAACTACAACAGATTTGCATTATTAGAGTCTGAAGGCTGACGAGTATCAACTCATTTCTTGGCTAGCTAAGATCTACAACTTTTAACGGGAGTATCTTGATATGACAACAATGATTAGTGGCTTTCATTCACATTTGCCCTTTTGTCACCTTTTCCCAGTAGGTGCTCAAATAACAGCAACTGCGTCATCAGTGTATGGAACTGAGCAAGTATAGAATATGTTCAGTGCTGTATAGTAACGAGTTACGTAAAGTATGATAGTCATGCATATTGAACTCATTTGTGATTTTAAAAGTCACATATTACATCTCCACTCCCTGTCTTGTTTACATTTTGAAAAGCTACTTGTACGTTATTTCACATTGTGAGACTCTTTAGATGTGGCTTCTTTTATATATTTATGACAAATGTGCAGTTAAAGAGACAACTCCTGTAGTGTTTGATAGGTCTGTATGTCAGAATCATTTAATTCAAAGTCTCGAGTACTGTAGATCAGAAGTATCTCTGCACAGTTGCACACATTTATAAAAACGCATATAATACACTGAATACATCAGTGATGTTTAAGCAATTGATATAACATTCTAAATAGATTTAACAAAGTTACTTGTTCACTGTTTCAGGTTCTTAGTTTAAATTCTAATTTCCCATTGAACAAAAGGGTTTTAGCAAAGATTTATCTCTGTGGTGGTTATTTTGTCTCCTGTGTGATGGGAAAAATGTCTGTAGAGAAGGTAAGACCTGACTTTCTCTATTTGAGACAAACAATAACACACCGAACTGCTTTTCTGACTAATATCACCATAGGTTTGTACAGTGATTGCAAAAAGGTATCTGGAGCACAGCTGTGTGTTCTTACAAACACCTCTGCAGCTCTCCTCTAACAGCACTGCAGCTGGGTGGAAAGCAAGAGTACAGCACTGCTGACAGTGCTGTGAGGGTAGAGCTGCAAGAGGTTAGTTCTGCTGGCATAATTTCACGATGTGGGCAATTTAACATGATAAAATTGCTGAAAGTTTTTTTTAAATAAACAACACTGGGAAATATACTGTGGTTTATTATGTTGAATAACTGTATATGTAAAGGGTACTAAATAATTTTCTGTATTCCTGTTGTATAAAAAACTTCGATTGCACAATATTATATGTGCTTTCAATGTGACATGGCTGTATCACTTGTCACCGTTGTGCAGGTTTAAACATGTTACACCAGTTCATTTGTGACTGTGGTGTGAGAAACAATGGCCGCTCTACTTGTGATTTGTATGAAAGATCAGCGTGCAATGATTCATGTTTCTGTAGTCTTTAGGGGTGTCTTGTGCCGTGTCTGGTGCCAAATTTATCAAAAACTTTGTAAATAGGGAAAAAGTATTTTGTCACAAAAAAGTGTGTATGGATGGCTAGGGAGGTTCAAGAAAGGTCAAATTCAGACGCCCATCCATGCACGCGACTCGTGGCAACTTTGAGCATTCACATCAACTGACCTTTTCGGTTGGACAAGTGACAGTGGAATATGTGGCAAATCTTCCCATTAAAGTAACCTGTCATCTTATACCTGCTACCCAATCTGTGGGCAGAATGTATCAGCCTCTGCCAATATTATCAGAGCCAGGTATGTATCACTCTGAAACACTGCAATGTTTCAGAGAAGTACATACTTTAAATAGCAGCTGGGACTGAGCCATGCTGACAGTGACTGACCAATCTCTGCCTATATGTGCATGGGTTTTGGGTCCTCTCTCAACGGTTTAGTGTAAAGTGTATGCTAATGTAAGATGGTGGTCGAGTTCCTAGCCCTGAAGATACCAAATGTGTTGTTAAATATATACATGTGATAAGATATAAAGTAATGTTATCTAGAAATGTATAGTGTAAAGTATTGTAATGTATAAGATGTAGCAGAGTAAAGAATGTTACTATGTAAAGGTGTAATAAAGCCTACAAGGAAGATACTGAAACACACATTGTAAAAGCAATATTTTTTATTATTGAAGAAAAAATTGTTTTAAAATAAAGCAAAGGAAAAAGAGGAATAAAGAAAATACACAGTGAAACAATAACTCTGGAATGGTCACCTGATAGAAATTACAAAGGTAACAATGAAGTATATGAATGGTCAATATATAAAATACCAGCGGAAATTAAATACTAGGGAGTAATATGGAGTAGGTCAGGTTAATTATTATAGGTTGTTTGTTCCTGAAACTTCAGTCTAAAAGCGTGCATAAAGTGCCACATGCTTAATAGATAAATAAATAATCACTAAATGCATAGAAAAGTAAAACCTGAACTAATCCACATAAATTATCTCCACACACAGAATAATTTACTATATACAATTCCAACGTTATATAGACAGGGTAGTCAAAAAAGGAAGAATAGTACGTTCAGCATAGATAAATTCATTGAAATAAGTATATACATCATAAATTAATTCAAATAGATGAATAATAAATAAGAAATAAATATAAAGTGCCCAGTGCACTACACTCTATGAAAAAAGTTCAATTGTGAACCACATATAAAGAATGCATTAGTATGGATGACATGATATGCTGAACGCATTAAGAAAACCATAGGGGTGACAAGAAAAGAGGGAGACCAGTACATAGAATAGTGTGACCGAGAAAAAGAAGGAATGAGTGACAGAGAACGACAAGTCCTGGTGCAAGACAGAGCAGGACAATGAATGACGCGAGTGTCTTAAGCAGGACGTATCCCTGAGGTGTCTTGAATAGCTTATAGCACGGTCCAGCCATATTGGCAAAATCTCTCTAAGAGGGAAAAGATGTGGAACTGCTTAAGGAGGAGAAAGTCTTCCAAGGACTGTGATGTGATACTAGGCTGGGTAGTGCGGGAAGAAAAGGACTTATGGAGGTTGGAACAACTGAACTGAAGGTTGTATGCTTAATGATCCTCTGTGACACTGAAACATGTAAGAAGATTTATGTCCACTAGCTAATGTACATTGGTGTTGCCCAGTTTATGTTCAGTAAAATGACATTTTTTATGAACTTGTGGTCTCCCTCAATGAACTGTGTACCATCTGGTCCTGGCCAGCCCAAACCATTGGCAACATGCGGCCTGGAAAGGCGTATCGCCTCTAGAGTGCAACACCACACACCCAGCCAGGACTTCCATTTTCATGTAGCGTGCCGGGGTGTGGCAGACAAATACCTCATCCACGACTACCACCCTGCGCCACGTTACACTCTTATGCTTAGCAGAGTCCTCTCTCACCCTAAGTATACATTTTTATGGTCAGTGGCGTCCTTTCTCACCTGTACAGTGTAAGCTCTTATGGTCAGTGGGATCCTCTTTCTCTACTGGAAAGTGTAAGCTCTTATGGTCAGCAAGGTTTTGCACAAATTTATTAGCTACAAATCATATTACGGAGGAAAGTTTGGACAGGTTGGCGAATTTTATTTTCAAGAGATCAGCTCATTCTAATTATATCTAAAGTATGGGGCTCTTAAGTTTGAGAGAAGTGGGACAATATATCATGTACTGTCCAACCCTTCAGAAATTAGGCTAAAAAAATATTTTCAACTAGAGATATTGTGTGTAGAGGAACAAACCAATTTGTGATCTGCAGTGGATCAACCACCATTGAGCATAACAATGAAGAGGCAGAGGAAGTTTTACTTTTTTGCATTTACAGTGGCATGTCAGTCAGTCTTTATGGATGAAATGGGGCTAGCTGTAGATATTTAATCAGACTGGTGGATGAAAGCTCTTAAATCAGCAGGGCTTTCTTCTCGTTCTTGGAGTCCACAAAGGTTGAACCACAACGAATCATGAGCATTTTATCCCATTATTAGAATGAAATACCTTTTTGGCCACTGTTATGATAATTAGTAGAGAAAGGAGAAAAACTGCTTATTCAAATTTAAAAAAGTACCCACAAATAAGGATATAACTACAATAATTGCATTTTGTCCCTGGAGCCTAAGGGGCCCAAAAAGCTTCTTTAGCCTATATGGAAAAACCAATGCTATTAAAGCCTTGAAATAATTGGGGGCCTTGTTGGAGCTTCTGCATTGGGGCCCCTGAGCATCAAGTTACACCACCGCTAAAAACCCCAAATATGTATATCAAACATACAAAAATAAACTAAAACTGCAAATATTCACCCCTAAAATGTGAAATTAGCACTACTTTAAATGAAATGATAGCAGTGAGAGTGATAATGTGTTAAAACACAAATGACGGCTGCAAAAGCTAAAGCAGAGAGATGGAGAAAATTAAATTCCAGGCACCACCTCTGGATAGGTTGGAAATAGAAGTTATTATAACTTTACATCACAAATTATACTGAATGGCTCTTTCTACAGTTATGGACCCAGTAAGGGATCATAATGCCGCAGGAACATGCAGATATTGGCCCGTCTTTGAGCTAATGCTCATAGTCTCATTGCCATCGAGCTGTGTTCCTACATTACCTGTCAAAATTTTAATTATATCCTTTGTGAGTTTTCAAGGACAAAAACATTTTCACTTCCAGACAGAAGAAAGCCAGATTTCCTGTTTATACCGTTCTGCTATAAGTATGAAAGCAAATTGATCTATTGCCTCTGCATTGCTTGTTTTATTTGTTCCTAGCAAATATGGCATGACTGGTGCCTTTGTTTGCATTTGCTATTTCCTACAGCAAAGGAGATATGTTAGCAATTGCTATGACAAACATTTGTTTTTCTTTCCTTTTTTTTTGAAGAAGAAAATCCACATTTGGTAAATGGCAAGTAATCAAAATTATCTGTAAAATATACCTCGAAAAGAGATGGAGATCCTCATTCAGTGCAATAGTGCTTACTGTACAGAAGTAAATGCAAACACCTGTCAGGCATCTGGTTTTAATCCAGGTTGCATCTGCTACTGATTTAACAGTTTAGATTACATTTGTTAGACTGATGTTAGCTTGTCAGTTAAAACCAATGTTAATTTACCTTTGTCTTTGATTTTTCACAACCAGCTCAATTTGATAATACAGAAATTGAAATGTTTTCAGAAAAGAAAAAAAAATACAAGCATACAGACGATGTTTGCACATTGTTTAAAATATCCTATTGTTAAAGGGGTTGACCCTTGTTGTAGGTTATCAGTTATTCTGGCTGATCTTTATGAGTCTGACAGCTAGGACATCTACCAACTCTGAGAATTGGGCTTTGAGATGACACTTTCGTGTAGAGCAGTGGTTTGCAATAAATTAAACTGCTCCATTCATTGTATATGAACGTTAAAGACATTTTCCGCTACATTTAAATTGATGGTCTATCCTTAGGATAGGTTATCAATATGGGATTGGCTGGGGTTCACCACCCCAGATCCCAGGCAATCAGCTGTTTTCAGTGCAGGAGGTGGCAGCAGGAAGCCGTAATTGTTCAGTTCCGGAGCCACCTTGTTAACTGATAGCGGCCCTGGCTGAGTACTGCACGTCCACCTTCCATTCAAATCAATAGCATTCAAATGTAGAGCAGCCTGCTACTGTTATTAGTTGACGGGGCAGCTCCGGAACTGAGCATTTCCATCTCTTGCTGCCACCACCGGCACTAAGAGCAGCTGATCAGTGGTGGTGTTGGATCCTGGCCAATCAGACATTGATAACCTATCCTAATGATATTCCATCAATGTAAAACTAGTTGACAAACTCTTTAATTGACAGCCGAGTATAGTACATTGCCACTGATCCATTTTATCGGGGTATTAATTTGTCAAGTTGGGAAAACTCCTTTAAATAATAAATGGTAAAGTACCATATTTTTCGCTTTATAAGACGCACCTGATTATAAGACGCACCCCCAAATTTGGTGAAGGAATAGAGAATTTTTTAATAAATGGGGTCCGTCTTATAATGCCAGTGTCCGTCTAACAAATCATATAGGGTATATGTCCCTCATAGCCCCCCATCCTAAAATTAGCCCTCTGAATCTGGATATGGCCCAGTGATGCCACATGTCCCCTATGCCTGGGACACATCCTCTATGGCTGGCACACAGCCCACTGTGGCTGGCACAGGGCCCACTGTGGCTGGCACACGGCCCACTGTGCCTGGCACGCGGCCCCCTGTGGCTGGCACACGGCCCCATGTGGCTGGCACACGGCCCCATGTGGCGGCACACGGCCCCATGTGGCGGCACACGGCCCCATGTGGCGGCACACGGCCCCATGTGGCGGCTCACGGCCCCATGTGGCGGCACACGGCCCCATGTGGTGGCACACGGCCCCATGTGGCTGCACACGGCCCCATGTGGCTGCACACGGCCCACTATTGCTGGCACACGGCCCCATGTGGCGGCACACGGCCCCATGTGGCGGCACACGGCCCCATGTGGCGGCACACGGCCCCATGTGGCTGCACATGGCCCACTATTGCTGGCACATGGCCTCATGTGGCTGCACACGGCCCACTATTGCTGGCACACAGCTCCCTGTGTTAGATATCACCCCATGCTGCTGCTTTTAGTAAAATAAATGCTTTCCTTACCTTCTCCAGCAATGTCCTGTCTCGAGTCCCCCTCCTCGGGGTTGAGCTCTGGCCTTCTGCATTTCCTGGTTCTTGGCCGGTCATGTGATCGGCATGGCAGAGTGAAATCTCTTGTGCCTTATCACAGCAGCAGGAGGGAGGCCGGGTAGACAAGCTGGAGGAGGTGAGTAAAAAGTTTATTATTTTACTGTATGCAGCAGCATGGGGGCCATAGCTAACACAAGGGGAGGGGGCATGTGCAATCAAAGAAGAGCGCAGGCAGATATAATATACACTGCTGCCCCAGCCTATCGCCGCGGTGCACTTTCAGCACCATGGTGGTGGACAGCGGCTGTGCATATTATATGAGCGGGAGCAGGAGATCAAACGCTGCTGCTCCCCACTTTCACAAGCCCCCCAGCAGAGCTCCAGAGCTGCCCGCACCTCCCCTGGACTCTGTAGTGTGTGTATATATATATATACACCCCCCCGTATATTCGGATTTTAAGACGCACCCCCTACTTTCCCCCAAAATTTGGGTGAACAAAAGTGCATCTTATAAAGCGAAAAATACGGTAAATAGTTTTATTTTGATATGGTCAACTCTCAACATGCTCCTTTGTGGTTGGTACATAGTACTTCTCTAACTACCAATTGTACAGAATACAGAAAGCCTAAAAAAACAATCATTGTATGCTGTTCTTGTTTGTTCTCTTACAGTTTACATAATTGAACATGTTTTGGACAAAATTTGGTGTCTTCTTTTGAGAGTCTGTTCTAGACAGGCTCTCATGTGTCCTTAACTAGCTTCCCAGTCTTCCAAACCAATCTTCAGTTCTACTGCATTACCAGCACTGAGGCCAGTGATTGTCAATGATGTACATTACCCCTCACGCAACTGTATGAGAATACGTAACTGTATCAGACCAAACACTGACTCCTTTTCTGAAATGGTCCGATGGGAGGTGATGTATTGCATGCCATTAATGTTTATAATGTGAATTGCCTTATGAACCTGACCTTGTGAGGTCAATAACTGTCCTCAGAGCCAGAAGACACGAAAACCAATGTGGAGCATAAGTGAACTGTGGCAGTGGAGGAAACAGTGTAAAGACTGATGAGAGTCTAGGACATGTAAGTATAAAGTCCTCATCACTCTTCTTCAGTCTAGAGAGACCGGAGAACACAAAAAAACATATTTTCAAGCCAATTTGGGCACTTTTGATTTCAATAGATTTTATTAGATTGAATTTGTTCATCCAATTGAGCAAATCTCAGAGAAACAAATTTTGGAAGATTCTCTGATCTTTTCTTGCCAAATTTCAAACTGGTGTCAACCTCTCCTATGCAGACCACTTTGATCTAACTTGGTTCATTCAAGTTTCCTTACATGTTCCAACATTTTATTATTGCAACAAAAAGTTTATTATTACCGAAAAAAAACAGAACCCTAACAGAATATAATCTAATTCTAGAGTACTGGAGCTTTGTGCAAACAACCTCTGTGATATTAGAAATACAGTATGTATTATTATTTTTTTTTTGCTGGAGATGATTGAATCTGACAAGATTCAATTTCAATCTCATTTCACCAAATCATGCAAATTTTACATGAAAATTTGATTTGCATCAAAGTTATTCAATGCAAATTGAATATTTCTTATTTTGCACTTGGGTCTCTTCAGATCCCATAGCATAATCTTCATTTGATGTGAAAAATAATAATATAATATTATTAATAATAATAATAGTAGTAATACTCATCCCACCTATTTCAGCAATGAGGAGGCATATTACATTACTTTCTGCCATGCCATCACCTAGTCAGTACTTTGGGGCACGCAGGTCATGACATCACAATCTGCAACACAATTGTGGGATGTGCACCACAACAGCAAAGGGGACAGTGATGTCAGAGGCCTCCTTGGTGCTCAGCAGAGAGTAAAGCAGGCTGAAGAGGATGAACTTGATGGCAGAAGGAGAAAAGCAGAGGCACAGGGAACCATATGGCAGACTATGGGAGCACTGGGACAGGTGAATTGAGAGATGAGTATTACTTTCTGTGTTTTAACCCTATTGCCAGCCCTAAAAGGATCATCAAAATGGTAGCAACAACTGAAGCAAATTACAAAATACCAAATTTTAATGCTTAGGGGAAGACAAATTTATATCAAATTTGATCATTTAATTCCATTAAAAAAATGTTCTCCTCTCTAGTAAATACTTTGATATACAGTACACTTCTACTTACATCATATGCAAATAATAGGAGCAGAAATGTGCAAATCCGTATATTTTCGGATTTGGTAGGTCCAGCCGAATTATTTGTTTGGGAGCGGATTTGAAAACGAACATCTGGCTGGATGCCGAACCCATATATGCCTATAGGGACCAGAACATTGTGCTGTGAAATGGTGGTAGAAAGGGCTAGGAAGATAGAGCAGGAGTGTTATACAAGTCTCTTGCATGGCTGTGACACTACTTCCAGGTCTGCTTATTAACCCTCATATATATTCACTACTTCCCCTGCCAACTAGCAGTCTTGGAGTCTGTGACTGTTTGGAATCACATATGACGTCTGCATTCCTATAGTGTAAAAATACATAAATTGGTACCGGGTCCCCCCATATTGTAATACCCAGCACAGATAAAATATATGGCTACAGACTGCAGCCTTTATCTTGGCTGTGTATCAAAATAAATATACCCTATACTTTGGGGTTTTTTTTAAATATTTAAATTATTTATTAAAAAAAGTGGTGTGCAGTCCCCTAAATTTTTATACCAAGCCATGATAAAGCCGACAGCAGGGGGCTGGTATTCTCTGGCTGGGGACACCCATGGTTATTGCACCCCAGCCTAAAAATAGCAGCCTGCAGCCACCCAGAATTGTCACAACCATTAGATGGAACAATACCAGCACTTTACCCGGTTCATTTTGTTTGGACTGGTGTGGTATCAATCAGGGTAATATGAGGTGTTAATGAAAGCTCCCAGCTGTCACTAAGCTCTAGATTAGTAATGGGGAAGGTCTTTGAGACCCCCATTACTAATACTGTAAGTGAAAAGAAATAAATACAGACACCAAAAAATACTTTATTTGAAATAAAAAAAAAAATACACCCTCTTTCTCCAATTTATTAACCTCAAACATCCAGTTGTGATGTAACTCACATGAGATCCCAAGACAATCCCGGCTCTGTTACGTACTGGAGTCGCAGCAGATTAGAAAATGTGACCACTCGCTGTGGCTTGAGGTAGAGACTGACTGAGCCACACCTGTGAGCGTTGATGTCGCTCAGTTTATCTGTGGTCACATCTGGAGTTTCCCCACCTGCGTAATAGGGAAACAGACCTCAGGGGACCTCATTGAACTCAGTGACCTCACCTCAGGTGAACTCATTCAGATCAATGAGACCTGCATCTCCTGGCATCCTCGCCAAGAGATGCAGATATGGTGCTGAAATTTATACACCAAATTCCTGCACCAATGCTGCATCTTCTGGCAAAAAAATGCATCTAAACATAATGTGGTTTTAATGTGATTTTGATGCTTTTTTTGCCAGAACATGCAGATTTGGTGCAGGAATTTGACGTATAAATGTCAGCACCAAATTTGCATCTCCTGGCAAAAATTACATCAAAACCACATCTCATTTTAATTCTTTTTTTTTTGCCAGGAGATGCAGATTTGGTGCAGGCAAATTTGGTGTATAAAATTCAGCATCAAATCTGCATCTCTTGGCAAACCCCGCCAAAAACGGTTTTGAAGCCATTTTGGTGAGGGTTTTCTGCCAGGACATGCAAATTTTGTGCAGATATCTGGTGCAGAAAACCGCATTAAAACAACGTAAAAACCTTTTTGTGCAGATTTTATTTTCCCAAGAGATGCAGATTTGCTGCTGAAATTTATACACCAAATTCAAGCACCAAATCTGCATCTCCTGGCAAAAAAACATCAATCAAAAACCATGCATCAAAAGCACATCATATTTAGATTTTTTTTTGTCAGAAGATGCAGATTTGGTGCAGGAATCAGGTGTATAAATTTCAGCACAAAATCTGCATATTCCGCCAAAATATTGCATCAAAACTTCATCACATTTTATTCCTTTTTTTTGCCAGGAGAATGAGTTCACCTTAGGTGAGGTCAATGAGTTCAATGAGGTCACCTGTGGTCAGTGTACCTGCGGTTCAGGTGGGCTATTGTGGAAACTTCCAGCTGTGACTGCAGATAAACTGAGTGATATCACAGCTCAAAGCTGCTGCTCAGTCACTCTTTGCCTGAAGCCACAGTGGGCAGTCACATTCTCGAATGTGTTCATGTGCTGCGACTTCAGCTGGGTAAAGTGCAAGGATTGTCATATATTGTCATATAATTTAATATAATAATAATATTATATTGTCATATAATGGATGCAACAGTTCTTGGCAGATACAGGTTGCTATTTATGACCATGGGCCTCCTCAGCCTGAGAGTTCCAGCCCACAGCTGTCAGTTTTATCATGGCTGGATAAAAAAATTGGGGACCGGGCGTTGATTTTTTAAATTAGTTATTTAAATAATTTAAAAACAGCAAAATAGGGTCCCTCTTATTTTGATACACATATGTATCTGTGCTGGGTATCACAATATAGGGACCCTCTGCCAATTTATATATTTTTACAATATAGAAATGCAAACAGCATGTGTGATTCCAACCAATCACAGATGTTGTTTCACAAAGTGGGGGCCCAGTCTGACAGCAACCAATCATAGACTCCTGGGCTGCAAGTGGGCATGGTAAGCAGTGAATATTTATGAGGGTTAATGAGCGGACCTGAAAGTTGTGTTTCAGTAACGCAGCAGACTCTGCAAATATAATGTTTCTGCTTTATTCCTTATTTTCTTTCCTTTTTTTTCCATTTATTTGATTATCCAAGTGACCGAGTCTGACCAGTTACAAGAAGTTCCCTGAGAACTCTCAGTTCGGGTTCACCCATCACTATATTATATATAAATTAGCTCTTATTTAAGGTTTTAGACTAATGTGAAACTTTTTTTTCTTGAAAAATATAATAATATAGTTTTTATATATTTATTTTATTTTCAGAGTTGCCAAAATGATAATATCTAATAAAATGTCATTTCCAGAAGAGGCCTATTATTAGGAAAGATACTGCTTGTAAAAAAGAAACCTCAGGGAACTTTGACAATCAAAGAAAAAGGAAAGAATATGTAAATTGGTCACCCTGAGATAATCTTTGGAAACTATGTGTTATAATGACATGGTACTGTGTGTTTTTTTCCTTCCAAGACAACTACATTGTAATTCCTGTCCTATTAAGTTTTTGACAACGGATTCTGTTTGTGATTTATTATTAGTATTATTATTGTTGTTTCTACTCTACAAATTTTCTCTGGTCTGCTAAATATACAATTACCTGTGGGGTTTCTAAAAAATAATGCCATGTGATCAGTGATATACAATAGATAATTTGATCCCAATTAGATTGTTTTCCACCTATATCTTTATCTGTTTTATGATTTTGTAGTATGCAGTAATTGCATATGGCTTCTAATGTAACATCATACGTTTATGTCCTGCTTAATGCTATAATTTCAAATGCTTAAAGAGAGGTCATCAAGAATATTTATTTTTTTAATTTCCTTTTTCTTTACCCATTCTTGGCTGGACAATTTGTCATTTTGCGCTTCTGTTTTTGTTCCCTATCGTTGAAGAGCCTTAACGTTGGATTTTTTCTGTTGAGACTTCTTGTTTTTTTTGTGAAACAAGGCTTAATTTAGAATGACACCCATTCATTTTTACCATTTGATGTCCTGGAAATTGGGGAAAAAAATCCAAATGGGGTGAAATTGCAAATAAAACCACAATTCCACAACTGTTTATTTGGTTTTATTTTTTTCATATTGTTTATATGATATAAGTTACTTGTCCTTATGATTTTTCGAGTAAGTAAAATTATAGCAATGTTAAACTTTTACAGTTTTTTTTTTATCTAAGTGGTGAAAAAAATTAGGAAATTCATAAAAATGAAAATTTTTTGGATTGTCATATTTTGAGACCTGCAAATTTTTCATTTTTCGGTCAATTTGACAACTTTATTTGAGGGCCTGTTTTTACACGGTGAGCTGGTGTTTAATTGATGGGGTGATGTATGTTATAATTTAATTACTTGTTATACCATTTTATGCGGTGTTGTGGTGGCTACAAAAACAGAATTCTGCCATCTCAATTTTTTTCTTACGACGTGGTTTTGTCAATTGGATAAATTAATTTAATAATATTATAGATCATACTTTATAGAGGTGGTGATACAAGATTTGTTGTCACGTCACCACTGGAGTCCGCTGCAGCGACTTCTACTTCGATCACCAGGTGACGCCGTGTTCCTGCCGTATATAGTGCTGGTGATGAGAGGGAATGGATGCCAGCGGCGCTGGTGGGCGCAGGCTCCGCTCATCCACTGGGCTGGGTTTCCTTGGGATCTGCAGTACCACTGGCTGACTGTAGGTGGCGTGTGTCTTCCAGCTGAAGTTACCATCATTCAGCTACAACCAATGGGAAGACACCACACCCTTCTTAATTCCCCTCCTGTCTGCTGACCACTGCCAGAAATAGCTCTGATATTCTGGTTCCTGTTTCGCCCTGTTCTGTTTAGTGATTCTGGTGTTCTGACTTCTGCTTGTTTCCTGACTACCCTTCTTCCTGCTGTTTATATACCTCGCTGCCCAATCCGGATCTGACCTTTGCTACGTTTTCTGATTACGTCCTTGCCTGCCGATTCTGTCCCTGTTCCGCTATTCTTGGTTTGACCCTGCCTGACTACTACTCTCTCAGACTGCAGCCTTCCACAGGTAGTGATCTCCAGGGCCCTGTGTAATTCCAAATCCCTGTATAGGGGTTAAAGGGTTTCAGGGTTCTGGGGGTCCTGCTTGGTGAGTGGCTTCCCTCTAGTTTGTCCATTACAGCCCGTCTGAGTCTGTGGATCAAGGCAGGCATTACATTTGTATAATATTGTGCAATAGTTTCAGGCAGGTGTGGAAAAAATGCAAAAAAGTAAGTATGTTTTTAAAAATAGAATAGTTTATTTTTATCACACTCAGTATCATAATATCTTTCTGGGATTTTAACACAGAAAGAATTGAACAAACCTACCTCGAGAGTAGACTTGAGGTTAGTTTTCCAAGTTGTTTGGAAAAATCTCCCTGCCAGTTCCTTCAAAAACTATGTGCAAGTGTCATTAGAAGAATTGATGCTTTGATGCTGTTTTGAAGGCAAAGCTTGATCACACCAATAATTGACACTTTTAAATTTTAAAAAAGGATTCTTACTTGGAGGCATTTTTTCACACCTGATTATACTGTTGCACAGTACTGTATGATTTTATTTATTTATAATTCTTTGTCTTTAATGAGTGGAAAATTGGGTGGTTCATTTTTTTTATTATTTTATTTATTTTCTTATATTTAAAAAATATAAACATATTTTTTACATTATTTTGTAGTTTCCTTAGTGGACGTGAACCTGTGATTGTCTCATCTCTTATGCTTTTCATAGTAGCACCATCATAGCAGGAAAAAAGCCTTTAGCAGAAACCCCAGCTTTCATATCTACCAATCGACCCTCCCAGACTGAGTGTTGTAAATGCCACTGACAATTATTGATAGCAGCATTTAAATGGTCGACAGCAGTAGACAGAGCTCAGCTTCACTTGTTGCTGTTAGTGGCATATGAAAGCTGTAAGCTCAGTTCATTTAAAAATGAATGCATAAAAGACAGAAACAGAACATATGACATAACAAATAGTATATTTTATGTCATGTAGGGGCTAAAATAATTTAGATCTGCTTTGATTAAGTGACTATGGGGTACCTATGTTACTTGAATTTCTGCTAACAACATTCACAGATATGCTTTACAGCATTCACATGAACCATAAAAAATTGTTGACTAAAGATTTTCTTTGACAAAGCATAGTCTGTGACCTGTACAGTATTCATTATGAAGTGGGTAAGCAGGGACAATCACCTATTCTCAATGGTGGATTATATCTTTGTGTTTACACTAAATATACTGTGTATGATACTAATGAATATATACCAAAAGCCAAAAAGCCAAGACACAAAAATTGGAATTTCTTCCACACAATAAGCCTTGGATGAAGTAATTTAGTGAAGTGCTTGACTGTTGTGATTTTGTGGTGGCTGTACCTCTTATTACATGTCTAAACTTATTACATGTCCTGATATATTGTTTACATTTCTTGGAATATTTGTATTTCCCCTGTGAATTTATTTTGATTATCAGCATGGATATGATGGAGAGATAAAACTAACGCCCATAACACTGAGGTAACTATTCCAGAAGGCCAAATAGTTACCCTAGTTATTTTTTGAATGGAGGATAGTTACAAATTACAAAAGTATTTATTTAAACATTTTCAGCTAATTAAATGTATATTTTATTATGGCAATACCTTTTTAACTATTGTGTTAAACAATATATGGTAAAAATAAAGTGGCAAGGGCAATGAATGGGATAGTGTAAATGAGAAAAAAATAACATGTCTAAGAATTTGGGAGATGCAAGCAGCAGCAAAAGCAAAACCACTACTGGGACCGGCCATTCTAGTAAATCCCAAGGTAATAGTGGGTGAATAACTAAGCGAGCATTATGGAATATATGACACATCACTTGTTTCAGTCACAGCAATATGATGTTACCTCTAGCAGCAACATCATCAGTTTGAGGCAAAGTTCTGCAAACAACAAAAACCTACCTGAAATAATCAAGAGGGACAATTTATTTTTACAATTTTTCAAAACATTTAAAAATTAACAGTCCACTGTGTTATTAAATGGTTCTTTTTTTCTACTTGGTTACGATTTTTTCTATAGTTAGGTCACTTTCACATTACTAAAGCTATGTTTAGGAAACCTCAGAGTGTCACACATGTATATTCCAGGGAATGGTAGGTTTTAAAAATATTCATACAATAGAGAAAAAGCTTGGCACTGTTATTAAACACTTATAAAAAGACAGTATTGCAATTCAGGACAAATCGACTCAAACTTTTTCAAATAATTATCAAACCTTGCAAATTTTAATTTCAAACAATTTGGTCATCTCTATTTATGTCCAAACCACTGTCCTAAACCTCACAGTTAAATTAAAAATAAAGATATAGATGGGTTGTATAATATATTCACCAGCAGAACAAGCTGTATGAATTTACAAAAACATTATAAGTCTAAAAATACTATCCAGTACTAGGTTCATCAGTATAGACACATATTATTTATCATACATATTAAAACTTCAGTACACACCAAAATATGATAAATTTCAAAAGTGTTTTAGAGCAATGTGCTTATTAAATGTATGCAAGTGGAATTTTGTTTATATTGAAGCACGAACCTCGCGTTAGAAAATATATTTTTTTCCTACACAACTTACAAAATACCAAAAAACTCAGTGATTGCCCCAAATAAAAACATAAATATAAATACGAGGAACCACTGAACAAATAATAATAATAATAATAATAATAATAATATGATTAATAATAATCATAGTGAACAAAATGACAGACAGTGAAAGCAACCAAGATGGGAAATATTGCTAGACACAAAACTGACACCTGACTTGGTTGTTTGACTGCTGCATATCATGTCTCAAGGTAATAATGCCTTTATTAGATTATGGGGGTAGTCACTGAGTTTTTTTGTTTGGTTTCATGACCTTCCCTTTTCTTTGGGAATTTTTGTAGGTTTATACAACTTACAAAATGTCCATAAGCACTGAAACAAGTGAGCTGATAATTTCTTTCATTTTTATGGGTTACAGATGCAATGGGCAATATAAATTATGCATTTAAGTTTTTTCTTTGGCTATATTCACTCTTAAATCATCTTCATCTATATATAAAACCTTGTCCACATTTGGCACTCGCAGGTCAACCAGTTTCCAAGAGCATATCTATGGTTTTAAAAAAAATACCACTATTCTCATATAGATGTAAAAAATACTATATTATCACATTACAATTTACTAAAAATACTCTTCTTTCTATTATGTTTTTGTTCTAATATGTACCTGATTATAAGGGAAGCCAGTTATTTGTGCTTCTTTATCAGTATGTTCAAAAATCGGCTTAACAGCAGAAGATCCAGCATGTATTGTGATATGATGTGCAGAGAGGGGAGGAAGGAAGAGATGAGCTGTCCCTATAAACTTTTGTTAATGATGTGATCCTGTATTACCTTTCTACAGTTTTATAATACTTTTCATTGTAATACTTTTCTCCAGTGCACAAAGTACATGTTCATAAGTAACCTCTACAAAACAAGGCATGTCTGCCTTTTGTGATTGCTAAGGGGCTAGTGTGAAACGCTGCAATACTTCAAGATTTATTTTTTTATCAGAATAACTAGTTAGTAAAAAAAAAAGTCACAGAAGTAAAAAAAATAGGTATGTTTTAAAAAATAATATATGAAATTCAAAAGTTTTAATGCCGTTAAGACACATTTTATCCATAATAAAATAATTACAACCACAATTATGGCATTTTATTTATTGTTTGATCTTTGCTTTGTTGTCATAAATGTACATATTTTTATTAAAATTCCTGCTAGCTAAAGAAAATCTGCTAACAAGATGCTTAGAGTTGAGTTAGCCTGAATTGTAAAGTTACGGGTTTATATCAAACACGGACTTTAAAAAAAAAATCACTTTCCGAGTTTGGAGTGCTGTACGTATGCTAACCACTCGAGCAAGCATCACTGTGCTCATGTACACTTGGTGCTTGGCCCAGTGCGAGAGGTTATGATTCAAAATCCCATACACAATATTATGTTTATGTTTTTATATATATATATATATATTTATATATATATATATATTCTCAATGTGTCCACCCATATCCTGTCCACTGCATTAACTTGAGAACGGCGGCTGCTATAGGCATAAAAGTGGTGTCTAGATATAGTAAAGTATCCATGCGTTACACAAAGAAACCACCTATAGCGCCATCTGGTGGAAAACAATCTCGAAAACGGAACGAGATAGAGAAAAAAAGTGAATTCCAAAGTTGTAGGGCATCATCAATTCAATATGAATCGACACCTTGCATACAGAATTGCTATGATTAGAACGTGTAAAACTCACAAGGCTGTGGACGTGAAGCGTTAAATCATGGAGACCTTCCTACAAGTCATTGGGTATGGTGGCTGCGTGGAGTGGCCTCCACGCTCACCTGACCTGACGCCAGTGGACTTCTTTCTGTGAGGTCACATCAAACAGCAGGTATATGCGAACCCACCACCAACATTGCAAGACCTACGACGACGTATTACATATGCTTGTGCAAACGTGTCATGTACCATATTGCACAACGTGCAGCAAGATACAGTATGCTGTCCAGAGTCCAGATGTGCATTGCAGCTGATGGTGGCCACTTTGAGCATCAAAGTTAAATGAACGCCATATGCATGACCAGCATTCAATATTTTGGGCAGGTCATGGGTTTCATATCGTAGAATTTCTGTATGCAAGGTGTTGATTCGAATTGAATTGATGATGCCCTACAATTTTTTAATTCACTTTATTTCTCTATCTCGTTCCGTTTTTTAGATATAAATGCTAATTCCATTGTTTTTCACCAGGTGGCACTATAGGTGATTTCATTACGTAGCGCATGGCTACTTTACTATACCTAGACACCACTGCTATGCCTATCGCTGCTGCCGTTCTCAAGTTAATGGCGGTGGACAGGATATTGGTGGACACACTGTATATATATAAATATATGTCTCACATGTACTTCTGTAATGGTCCTCCCCACATACTGTAAACCACAGTCACATTGTAAAAGGTATATGATAAAGGGACTATTGCAATTAAAGAATTGCTTCATGGACAAAGATTTTGACGTGACCCCAGATACAAATGACTTGCTCCCAAGCCATGTCACAGCACTTGCATTAATAAACGCCACATTGGAATATCCCAATTAACTCAATGATACCAAAATATCCCACTGATCTTAAAGTAGTTATCTTGGACTTCAGCCTACTAGGGGCAAGGATGTTCTTTACATTTTTCTAAAAATAATTTTTGCACAATTAGGAATTACCTGAGATAAAATGGGGTTACTTTCCAAATGAACCAGATTTTATTTACGGCTCTTCAGATCCTAGAATGAGCCACATTATATGTTGTAAAAGTGTGTGGGGATGATTCCTGGTAATGATGGAGTTAAAGAAAGTGAATGGTTAATTAATAAGTGTAACATGTGTGTGTGACCCTATATATATTGTGAATTTTATTTTGTGATGTTTACGCCTGAGGAAGAGGATGCTTTTATCCTTGAAATGCATAGCAAATGAATAAAGAAAAAAATAAAAATCTGAAAGCACCTATTGATGGCTCCTGACTTTTCATCCATTTCTCCAAAAACTTAAAAGCAACTGTCTATACAAAGTGTGTGTGATGTAGAAAAAAAAATAGTCATATACTAGATGTGCACATAGTACTCAAGTTCAGCAGAATGTTTCAGGTTTACAATTTAAGTAGCTTTAATGGTCTGTTATTGCAATATGCTTGTAGAAAGGCTGTTTGTTATCACTGGTTAGCATCAGTTTTCTCCTATCCAGGTAAATTTAGGTCACTTTGACATTTCAAGGGCTGTGTTTGCATTCAAGAGATGAAAAGGAAGTTTCAATACAGTCCTAGTATACTCCACAGTGTTATACATGTTTTTTGGGCAATTAGAGGCTTTTGCAGAACATTGATTTGTGACCAAATTCAAGTTGTATTTTGAGAGAAAAAAGAGCAAAACTGGAAAATGTTAATTTCAATAGATCCACTCATCTCTAATATTAACCTGAGGATTAATGTTTAAGATTATACCAATATCCTTAATACTATATCTCAAATCTTTGTAATATTCAAATTTTCAAATCTTTCTTATTTTTTACTCAAATATCCCATAATTTAAACAAGAGTCAATAAAACTAATAAATACACCCATAAGTCCTGAATCTATCTTAAACACACGTGGTCAAAATTGTTTGTACTCCTCTTTAAATAAAAGAAAAACCCACAATGGTAACAGAAATAATTTGAATCTGACAAAAGTAAAAATAAATAAAAAAAATCTATGAAAATGAACAAAAGAAAGTCAGACATTGCTTTTCAACCATGCTTCCACAGAATTTTTTAAAACATAAAACTCATGAAATAGGCCTGGACAGAAAATAATACCGCTGAGAATAATGTCACAAAAGGGACATGTTAAATCAAGGTGTGTCCACTAGTTAACATCACAGGTGTCTACAATCTTGTAATCAGTCAGTGGGCCTGTATATAGGGCTACAGATACTCAGTGTGCTGTTTAGTGACATGGTGTGTACCACACTTAACATGGACCAGAGGAAGCGAAGAAATTTGTTGTTTCAGGAGATTAGAAAGAAAATCATAGACAAGCATGTTAAAGGTAAAGGTTATAAGATCATCTCCAAGCAGCTTGATGTTCCTGTGACTACAGTTGCACATATTATTCAGAAATGTAAGGTCCATGGGACTGTAGCCAACCTTCCTGGACATGGCCACATGAGGAAAATTGCTGACAAATCAAAGAGACGGATAATATGAATGTTAACAAAAGAGCCCAGATAAACTTCTAAAGAGATTAAAGGTGAATTTCAAGCTCAAGGAACATCAGTGTCAGATCGCACCATCCGTCATTGTTTGAGCCAAATTGGACTTCATGGGAGATGACCAAGGAGGGCACCATTGTTGAAAAAAAAATCATAAAAAAGCCAGACTGGAGTTTGCCAAACTACATGTTGACAAAATAAAAATCTTCTTTGAGATAGATGAGGAAAAAAATAAAACTTTTTGGCAAGGCACATCAGCTCTATGTTCACAGATGGTAAAAAAAGCAAATCTAGACAAGAACACTGTCCCTACTGTGAAACATGGAGGAGGCTCTGTTATGTTTTGGCTCTGCTTTGCTGTGTTTTGCACAGGGTGTCTTGAATCTGTGAAGGCTACAATGAAATCTCAGGACGATCAGGGGATTCTAGAGAGAAACGCACGTCATGGGTCTTGTAACAGGATAATGACCCAAAGCATACAATTGAAAACACCCAAGAATGGCTAAAGGCCCCGTTACACGCAACGACATCGTTAACAAGATGTCGTTGGGGTCACAGAATTCGTGACGCACATCCAGCCTCGTTAGTGATGTTATAGCATGTGACACGTATGAGCAACCGCTAACGATGCAAAATACTCACCAAATCGTTGATTGTTGACACATCGTCCATTTCCCAAATATCGTTGCTCATGCAGGATGCAGGTTGTTCATCGTTCCTGAGGCAGCACACATCGCTAAGTGTGACACCCCAAGAATGACGAACAACACTGTACCTGCGTCCTCTTGCAACAAGGTGGCCGTGATTTTCATGCAGCTGCTCTCCGCCCCTCTGCTTCTATTGGACGGCTGCCGTGAGACATCGCTGTGACACCGCACAAACCATCCCTTTAGAAAAGAGGCTGTTTGCCGGCCACAGTGACGTCGTTAGAAAGTAAGTATGTGTGACGGGTACTAGCGATTTTGTCCACCATGGGCAGTGATTTGCCCGTGATGCACAAACGATGGGGGCGGGTGCTTTCACGAGCGACATCGTTAGCGATGTAAAGCGCCCTTTAGGGGAAAACATTGGACTATTCTGAAGTGGCCTTCTATGACCCCTGACCTAAATCCTATTGAGCATCTTTGGAAAGAGCTGAAACATGCCATCTGGAAAAGGCAACCTCCAAGCACGAGACAACTGGTGCAGTTTGCTCTTGAAGAGTGGGTCAAAATACCTGTCAAGAGGGGCAGAAGTCTCATTGACAGTTATAGGAATAGTTTGATTGCTGTGATTGCCTCAACAGGTTGTGCAACAAAACACTAAGTTAAGGGTACCATCATTTCTGTCCATGCCTATTTCATGAGTTTTATTTTTAAAAAAATTCTGTGGAAGCATGGTTGAAAAGCAATGTGTGACTTTCCTTTGTTCATTTTCAAAGATTTTTTTAATTGACATACATTTATGTAGATACCCCTCTTCTTCTGTCAGTTGTCTTCTAATTGTTCAATGGTGAACATACAGTGTCATGCGAAAGTATTCATCCCCTTGACTTTTTCTTATTTTGAACATTGCAACTTGTGTTTAAATATTTTAGTAATCTAATTTGTTTGTGAAGCATCAGCTTTAAATAATCTAAGTTAAGGAAATGAAATGAAAAAAATATAGGAAATTAAATTTATAGGATTAAATAAATAAAAATTGGTATGTGCATATGTATTCACCCGTTTTGCTAAAAATTTCGGGTGCAAGCAATTCCCTTCATAAGTCACATGCTTAATGAAAGAAAGTTCACCCTTGTGCAATCTAAGTGTTTTGTGGTCTGTCAGTATATACATACCTTTTCTGAAAATCCACAGACGCTGCAACACCATTAAGCAAGAGGCACTACTAATGAAACACCATGAAAGCCAAAGAGATCTCCAAAGACGTAAAGGACAAAGTTGTTGAGAAGTATAAGTCAGAGATGGCATCTAAAAAATATCTCAATCTCTGATGATCTTCAGGCACGCCATCAAATTCATTATCATCAAATGGAAAGAACATGGTACCACAACAAACCTGCAAAGCGAGAGGGCCAACCACCAAAACTCTTAGCCCAGGCAAGACTTTAATTAAAGGCAGCACAGAGATCAAAGGTAACATTGAAGGATGTAAAGAGTTTCCAAGCAGAGACTGTAATATCTGAGCATAATTGCTACTATGGACTTTTAATCTGTATCAATAAAGGTATGTTTTTTATTGAGACTAGCCTTGTACATAATTTTTGCCTATTGACACCCAAAGTCCAGGTGGTTGGCTAGAGTCTCACTTAATTTGCACGTGGTCGGCATGATAAATGTTCACAGTGAGGCTTTTTTTTTAGTGGTACAAGTCTATGGATGGTCGTGAAACATTGGATTGCATTGGAATGTCCGAGTTCATTCTGATATATGCACAGACAGGCAATGGAGAAGATGGAGAAATTAATCCTTCCAGCTTCTCCTCACCTGTTCTCCGATTCTCACATGCAAGAGAATCAGATCACAGTGAGTTACACTTGGCTCACGCTTGCAACTGAGTCTGAGTCAAGTGTTATTTGCATATTGTATTGAACGCTTTCACAACAGATGCTTTACACTTGTGCCAGATCTGAAGACTGATACTAATGATAATACTTAAAGATACAAGCCTGAGTACACATCAAGTCCCACTTACAAATATGTTCTATTTAGGTGATACCAAAGCCCAGCAATTTGCCGTGATCTTGCAATCTGTCATTACCCACATACATTGCAGTGGGTGTTAATCCACCAAAGAAAGTGTCAGGGATTTTTACAACCCTCACACATTATTGTTTAATTTTAACCCAGAATTAAGAATCCTGCTGTCTACCCTTTCACAGCCATTTAGCAAGCAAGCATATCACCGCTGTCTACTGAATGTTTAATAATGAAGTCAAAATAAAATTGCAAGATACGACATAGATAAGTCTCCTTACATCTGTGGGTTGACCTGACAGAGGAAAAAGCTCCTCAAATTTGTAGGCTGGAAATATCACAAGCTTATTGTTACTGTTTTGCTAGTAACTGTTCATGAAGCCTGTGGATATGTTTTGATTCTTTTCATATATTGCATGTTTTGTATTGCCTTGTGTACATCTTTTGACATCTTGTCTAGTTAGCTGCTTACATATTTTGCTATCTCTTAAATCTCTTGCATGTATTTTTCTTTATAATTTTCATTACCGGTAATAATTTATTTAGACATTTGTATTAACTCATTTATCTTGACCTTCGAAAACATTATAAAAGAGGTTGAAGCAAATCTAGAGATACAGTACAAATAATGCGTTCAATATATCCATAGTAACAAGATATTTTATCTCTACACCCTGCAGCATTTATAAGGAGAAGCAGAGACTAAATGACAGCTTTACAATAAGGAAGCATTGTAGCAAAACTTTAAGAAACTGATCAAACTTTTTATTGGAAATGGATTTTGCCATGCTTTCCACTCATAAGTCTATGTGAAAACTTCCCACAACCTAAATTTTATTTTGTTCTATGAAAAGCCTAAATTTCCATTCAAAATGATTTGCCACTGATTTTTGTAATTCAATAAGTAAATAAGCGGTTTCTGATGAGATTCCACTCACAAACCTCTGAAGATGGCAACACACAGATAAACCTTATGAAATAGTGCAAATGTGCCTGTGAACCACAACAATTCATTCTGCAAATCCTCAGCAGAAATTTTAGGCTCAGACTTAAGGGCGCTTTACACGCTGTGCTAGCGATCACAACCGCCCCCGTCGTTTGTGCGTCACGGGCAAATCGTTGCCTAGGGTGAACAATATCGCTAGGACGTGTTACACATACCTTGTTAGCGACGTCGCTGTGGGTGGCGAACAGCCTCTTTTTTAAGGGGGAGGTTTGTGCGCCATCACAGCAACGTCACACAGCGGCCTGCCAATAGAAGCAAAGGGGCGGAGTCCAGCCACATTAACGACATGCCCACCTCATTGCCGGAGGACGCAGGAATGCTGTTGTTCGTCATTCCCAGGGTGTCACACGTAGCGATGTGTGCTGCCTCAGGAACGATGAACAACCTGCGTCCAGCACCAGCAATGATATTTTGGAAATGAACGACATGTCAATGATCAATGATTAGGTGAGTATTTTTGATCGTTAGCGGACGCTCGTAGGTGTCACACGCAATGACGTCGCTAACGAGGCCAGATGTGTGTCACGAATTCCGTGACCCCAACAATATCTCGTAGGTGTCACACGCAATGATGTCGCTAACGAGGCCGGATGTGTATCACGAATTCCGTGACCCCAACAATATCTCGTTAGCAATGTCGTTGCGTGTAAAGCGGCCTTTAGAGCGGAGCTAAATTTTTTCAATGCGGTTGAATTCTAATAGAATTTTACCAAATCCACATTTTGGAGAATGCAGACTTTTTTTTAATTTGCTCCTCGGAAAACCAGCAAAATGGCATTCAACTGCAGCCACCACCTTGCTGAACAATATAAGGCAAGCAAAAGGTTAAAAAAAATAAACCTCACTGTTCCTTGCTTGTTTCCTGATCCTTTGTGCCACCATTTCATCATATCCCTGGCCCTTTGTTCATTAGAGTCTAGTTACTAGCAGGAAGCAAGTGTCGTGCAGTGTTCTGCGTCACACTAACTGGGTGCCATGGCGGCGTCAGACTCTGTTTACACTGCAGAGTCCAACAAGCTGCCTGGGATTCTTTAGTTGCCCAGTCTGCCATGAGTGTCGGCTGGTTCTGGCTTCACTGCTCTCCAGTACAGCTGGAGATTTCTGCTGATCACCATCTCCAGCCTTTAGAAGCTACTGGAGCCTGGGGCTCTATGCCGGATATACCTCTTTGCTTCCTTGTTCATGTTGCTATCCAGATGGATTGTGATATTCAGTTTGCGGTTCAGTCTGCTGTGTCCTCCAGTTGTGAAGATATTTCCTACCTCTTTTGTGTTACTCCCCCGTTCACATATCATCCCCTTTTTTGTTTGAGTGTAGTGTGCATGAGTTTTTGTTTACCCTTGTTTGCGACTATTTGTGGGGTGTTGGTAACTGGGTCTCTTACCCGCTCCCTGGGTGGGTAGAAGTTGTATCAGGGCTTGGACAGGAGAGAGGGTAACGTTGGAGGCTCGACCCTGATTACCATCAAGTCTGCCTTCGGGATAAGGGACTTGGGGTCCCACACAGGGGTCCCAGTCTTAGGGGCAGCCTAGGAGCCCCTGTTCCATTCATACACCCCTGTGACAGCAAGTCAAGGAGTTCTGCACATACTCTAGGGAATTCTCATGACCTGAAGTCCTGGCCTTGAGGAAAAATTGTGCTGGGACTTTTAAAAGTAAACATCGGGTCAGAGATGTTGCACATCAGCAAAATGGAGTGAAGTCAGGGAGCGTCAGGGGCAGCTGGAAACATGAATATGTGCTTTCATAACCTTTTGCAGGCAGATCAAGTCTACAGCTGCCCTTTCTTCTCTTTTCCCACTGTTTGGTCCACTGTTACACCACTTCTCCAGCCCAGTGTTCACTCAAGGCTGGAACTTCACACTGTACATGTGCAGTAATATCTGTAACCTGCTCGCGGCCTAGAGTGAATACTGGGACAGAGGTGTATCGTGAAGTAGGCAACGAGGATCAGACATGGGGAAATGAGCAGCAATGGTGGCAGGGGAACTGAGTAATGAATGAATTTTATTTTTTCATTTATTATTCTCAAAGATCATACAGCATATTAGAAAACATTAAATTTTCACAGAATAGCTTTTATTGAAAATTTAATTTCCCAGTGAAATCTATACAATTTGTTGAATTTTAATTTTGTCAGATCCATCTCTACTCATTCTTGATTTTCTATCATGGATTCCACTTCAAATATTTGGTAGATTTTTTTCCCAGAAGGAATCTACTATATGGATGTATGGGTGCAGAATTTATAGTATAAAATAAAAGTGCATGCTTACACTATGTTCACAGATATTTAGTTGTTTTATATTTACAAGCAGCATCTGACAGATAAAATATACTGTGTGAAATTTGTTAACCACGCTCTAATGAATCAACACAAATATTCATCACGAGTTACAAATTCCTAGAAGACTAATAGACTATATTCTCATGAATTTTAGATAAGTACTGTAAATAACCTCCTCCACTGTTTGGAAAGAACAGGTGGTTTTTAGTCCTAATATGTTAGAGGAACCCAGGAAAATGTGCGGTTCACAATATATAGAGGATAAATTGATGACTTTAAATCTGCTTTATTTGCTTACGGTGTCATGTCAGGTAATTTGGAATAATCATGAGAGAGCTGTAATTTCACATATACATAAATATAAATATGTCGGCATGTCACAATGACACACAGGTGTTTGCATAATAACACATGATTACTTTGCTTAAATAGAAAACGGATGCGGCACTTCAATGCAGATGAAGACAATTACAATTTTAATTACTTGTGTTAGTATTCTAAAATTCTAAATAAAATATAAATACAATACAAATGCAGTGCAAAATCAAAATAAAATGATAATTTCCGCAAATTTAAAAAATAATGGAATTCTCATACATTGCACTTGTTTTTCCACATTTTGTTCTTAAAATATAAAATAGTAGTTTGTAAGTTTGCTTTAAGAATATGAAATGCTCAATTGTGGAAGCTGATTATGTGATTTGTAATAACTAAAGCATAAATACAGAATATTGAGCTTTTGTTTAATCTTTGGGATTCCGACCTTCGGTATAAATTTTTTATTTTGTTTCCAAACCCTATAATGATTCAGATCACATTTACACTTATATGAATTCTAATTGGCATCAAAGACATGCACTATAAGGATAAAGTATTGGGACGCACCTCTTAGTCAATTAACTCAGGTTTCTCATTCAGAGCCATTGATATAGGTACATGAAGTCAAGCACTTAGCTAGCCATGCAATCTGCCATAAAAAGTGTATGTGAAAGAATGGGTTGTTATAAAGAGTTTACTTAATTCAAGGTTAGTACTATAATAGGATGTTACATAGTTACATAGGTTGAAAAAAGACCTAGGTCCATCTAGTTCAACCTTCCTTCACCAATTCTACATTTTGCCCCTAAAGGCTGCTTTACACATTACAATTTCTTGTGCGATCACTTTTGCGATCGCACCAGCCCCCATCGTTTGTGCGGCATGGGCAATTTGTTGCCCTTGTCACACAATGCTGTAACCCCCGTCACACGTACTTACCTTCCAAACGACCTCGCTGTGGGTGGCGAACATTCACTTCCTGAAGGGGGAGGGACGTTCGGCGTCACAGCGACGTCACACAGCGGCCGGCCAATAGAAGCGGAGGGGCGGAGATGAGCGGGACATAAACATCCCGCCCACCTCCTTCATTCTGTATTGCCGGCGGGACGCAAGTAAGCTGTGTTAATCATTCCCGGGGTATCACATGGAGCGATGTGTGCTGCCTCAGGAACAATGAACAACCAGACGTTCGATTTTTAGAAAATGAGCGACGTATCAATGATGAACGAGGAGGTGAGTATTTCTTTCAGCTCGTTCACCATCACACGTAGCTGTTAAACGCTACGATATCACTAACGATGCCGGATGTTCGTCACTTACGACTTGACCCCGCCGACATCTTGTTAGATATATCGTAGCGTGTAAAGCCCGCTTTAGTCACTTATAATCAATAATGTTGTGTGTACTGATAAAATCATCCAGCCCTTTTTAAAAACTGTTAGAGTGTCTGCCATTACTACCTCTTGTGGTAGGGCATTCCACAGTCTGACTGCTGTAACTATAAAGAACCTTTTCCTATTTAGCTGCCGGAATTGTTTATCTTCCACTCGCAGTGTATGCCCCTGGTCCTTAGTATTATCTTTGGAAGAAATAAGTCATGTGCCAGTCCTTTATATTGACCACACATGTATACATATAAATGAGATCTCCTCTGAGACGTCTTTTTTCTAAGCTAAACATATCTAACTTTTCCAACCTCTCATCATATGGGAGTCCTTTCATTCCATGTAGTAATCTAGTCGCCCGTCTTTGAACTGACTCTAACTTCTGAATGTCTTTCTTAAAATGCAGAGCCCAAAACTGGATCCCATATTCCAGATGTGGCCTTACAAGTGACTTATAGAGGGGTAACAATACATGGTTGGAACCAGTATTTTTATGAAATTTCTTCCCTTTTAAATCACAGATTAACTATGATTGGTAGTATTGAAAAGAGGAAGATTTTAGGTACTAAAAATATAAGCACCAAAGTGACAGACTATGTAAAGTTAATAAGTGGGGTTGATGCTGAGCCACATAGTGCATGTCACAAGTCGTCTGCTCACTCAATAAGTGCAGTGTTCCATTAGGGTCAGCACAAAAGCCATACCCCAGTAGCTTCATGGCATTGGTTTCCAGGGTAAATCAGTGCCTAATTCATTAAATGGCGTTTATCTCTTAATGAATTAGGCTCATATTTTTACAGATGTATTACATTATTTTTTACAGATGTGTTGAAAAAAGGGGAAATGGCACAAATCCAATTAACAGAGGTCTCATGTTTGACACTCACACTTAAAGCTTAGTGAACAACAGTCATTATTGTCATGACTGTCATAATATTCGCTCAACTTTCTTACTTAAACTGTACAGTAATTTTGGATACTATGACATACTTGCACAGAAATGTGAAATAATTATGATCTAATGTGTTATATTGTTAGCATGTCCCAGTAATTGAAGTATGTTTTATTATTATAAAGTGTTACACTGAAAAAGAAGTATCACTTCATCAAAGATATGACAAATAATTACAAAAATAATTTAAGGCAATACAGTATATGAATATTCATTATGTAATATTGTGTTAATGAATACTTTATTATTTATTTGGCTAGAAAGAATTCATGCTGCCTAGAAGAATATGCTAAAAATATAACAAAAAAGTTTTTTAAACAACAAGGATGCCTTTCCCCTGGGACTTTAAAAATGCAAATGTATCCAAATTAATGGAAAAGATTCCTAAAATTTATGTCAATTCTACTCTGCGAATGGTCAAAGTTTACGTTTCAATTCTTATATTCCGGAATGATTCTTATTTATAAAACAATGAATGATATTTCTCATTTACTACATTAATGCTGAGCTCAGCTCTTGAGTATGCTATATATCCAATACTTGGAGAACACATTTTTATTCCCCATGTGTGGCCCTATAAAACCAACCCTTGTAAAATAAAGCCTATCCTCACCTCCAGTGCTGGCGCGGCTCTAGTAATGTCAAAACTCGCATTCCTGGGGCCAACGTAACATAGTTATGACACAAGAGCCTCGCAAGTAATCAGTGCTGATAGACTTCTGCCCACCTTTGAACATTGAAGTAAATATAAGGAAGAGAGCAATGTGGCTGCCACTCACCTCCTGTTATTTACATAGCCATACAAAGGAGGGGAGAAGGAAGACGGTGATTATTGGACGTGGGGCTAGCATGTGATAACAATGTCACATGGGCCCTGGAAACATGAGTTTCAACATTGCTGGAACTGAACCGGCACCGTAGGTGAGTATAGGCTTTGTTATTTTTATGAGGGCACACATGGGGACTAGCACTGTAACAGTATGGCATATGCCTCAATGAAGCTGTGCTGTACAATTACAGTGTTTTCACCAAGTAGGGCATTGCCACTGCTGCTCTATGATCAGAAGTTGAACTATGGCTCTAATACACAGTACACGCTCACACAAGTCAAAGAGAACGGTCATCCCACTATTAACTCATTCCCAACAAGGCCAAATTAATTTTTGTTGTTGTTTTTTCCTATGCTTCATCCAAGAGACACAACTTTTTAATTTTTCTATCAACATAAACATTTCACGGCTTATATAATTATCTTCATCGGTACAATTTTGGCAATACCAAACCTTTTTATTTTTATAGGTGTGAAAAAATATTGGAAATTTGTAAAAAAAATAAATTTTTGATTGTGTTGCCATTTTCTGAGTCTTGTAATGTTTTAATTTATCAGTTAATGGAGCTATTAATCAGTTGTGAGCAATTCATTTTTCTGGGCAAGACAAAATTATTATTGATAAAATTTTAGGATGCATAAGATATTTTTATCCCTCCTTTCAGCATTTGTTTTAGTGTTGTGGTGATCTAAAATGACAATTTTAGAGTTTTTCCTTATTTTCTGTTTATGGTGTTTACTCATTGATTTAATTTTTATATTCTGATAAATAAGACTTTTATGAACGTGGTAATAGCACTTGTGTATTTTTTATTAACTACTCATTATGGGGAATTGTGAGGTGATTTTAACTTTAATGTTTTTTAATTATTTTTTTTTTACTTTTAACTTTATATGGCATCTTATCGCTTGTACAATACAAAGCAATCCCCCAGTATTGCTATATATAGTAAAAATCACAATCTCCTTAAAATAAGGGCTCACTCACACTTGCGCTATTTTGACGCAAACAGAATCCGTCACTAATGTAGTACAGTTCATTTATTTACAGTAGAAGCGCGACATCGTGTGGACACAAGCGGGTACTGCATGACACACACACGCGCCATAGTAATGCGCTTCAAATGTAAATAAATGAACTGTACTACATTAGTGACGGATTCCGTTTGCGTCAAAATAGCGCAAGTGCGAAACTAGCCTAACAGCTACAGACTGGTGTCTAGGTGGTTTCATAATGACAGGCACAGAAATCTTCAACTGACCCGGTTGTCATAGCAAGGCTTCGGCACCCCACAATTGCATCATGTGGGTATCAATGGCTCAATGGCTGCATAGAATGACATGCCCCCATACTGGTGAGATGCTAATACCACTGCCAGATTTTGACAGTGGTCTTTATCTGGTTAACAGTAATGGGCAGTGCTTTGTTCCACCCACAGCTGTTAGTAGCAGGTCCTGGTGGTGTGTTACAACCATTATTTTTTTGGTATGGGGTGAGCTCACTCTATGAGCCTGCCCCACAAACCCGTTGCTTTCTTGCACTATACATGTACAGTGGAAGTTAGTACAGGAATAAACCCATTCTATCTTGCAATCAAAGCTGGTTCAAAGGAAAATCAGAGAGGAGTTTATGCCACTAATGTTATGAAAGGGATGTCCTTGCCATAATTATTCCTGTTGTTAGGGGTCAAGGTAAAATATGGCAAAAAAAGATCAACTACAGTCAGAGATGTCACTTGTGAAAACCATTGGATTTTACATTCTCCTCCTCTAAAACCCCAGAGCATAATACACGTAGGACGTAATAAATTAAGAAAATCATTATACTGACTTTCCTGGTCACCTCCTCTAGCTGCTGCCCAGTCTTTGTCATCTCTGTTGCATCTCATCTATGTCCAAGTTTTCACTTTAGATCAAAGCTTCCAGCCATGAGCAGGCTCTGGAGCAAGCAAATTTAATTCCAGTGCCTGCTCGTGTCCTTAAGCCCAAGCTGGAGATGCACCAGCATGTAGGCACTTACAACTAGAAAGCAGACTAGAAGCAGCGGGCACTACTGGAAAGGTACAGTAAGCAGTTAAGTAAATTGTTGGGTTTTTTTTAACCTTTTGCTGACCCTCTACTTTTCACCAAGCTTGGGCAAAATACAAGAAAATATATTCTCCAAAATGCGTATTTTTGTAAAATGTCAGAGTAATTAACTCCTATTTAAATAAAATTGCTCATTTGCCCTCTTTTCTGAAGCATTTACATAATTACAAGCAGCCCAAATCAAATATCTCATGAGAAGTTTGTCAGACAGTTTTTACATATGATTCTGAAAACGTGTATAAAACTCTATTTGACAGCTATTTTACAGTTTGGACAAATCAATAGTCTGAAAACAAGATGACATTTGGAATTTGTGAAAATAGGAAATGGAAAATATTATTAAATGTCACTTAATAGGATTTATCTTCCAAACAAACATGCATATAATGATGGGTTTTATCATGAAATTCTAAATTACAATTATTGGATATGTCAAAAATTATATTTATTAATGTACAGCCATTCTTCATTAGGTAATGCTTAGATTTTTTTATTTTAATTAATCACAATCCAGTTTTGTATAGAATCAATTATTTATTATTTCCGCATGTGTTTTATTTTTGTTATAGCTACTTTCCATTTTTAGTTAAAAATGGAAAAAATAATAGATTTAGTTACAAATTTAAATTTCCATTTTGAATTAAAAATGTGTCTTAACTTACTGTACATCTACTGAAAACTTCTTGCATTAGGGTAAATTTTGTATATGTTCTCATGTTAAGCTTAGATTGTGGAAAAAAAAGTTCCAGAGGTAGATCATTTATAACCTCCTGAAGCTGACAACTTCAACACTGCATTACAAATTATGAAGAAGAATTACTGTGCTTTAAAAAAGACAAATACGTACAGGTCAAATAGGACTATAAAGAGCGCTGGGTGTATAGCAAGCTCCAGGGAACACACTAACAAGACCATACACCTTCACTAAATAGACTTTCTTGCAGATGCATTGAATTGATTTTTTTCTAAGCTTAGCATCCCTGAGTAATTCTGACTTCTCAAGCATTCAGTATACCCTACATCATTCTCTACACAAAGTAGCTGTAAGGAACTGTATGCCAAAACCAGAAAAGTCTGTAAATTATTGTCTTTACTGAAACAGAGAAAAAAATATTTTATTTTTTGATGACCTCTTATACCATTGCAATTAGCAGTGACATAATCTTTAACAATTTAAAACCAACATAAGTTCCCACAATACAATACCATTGTTACATGGCAATTATATCCATTTTTGATACACCAAACATTCCAACAATATCTACCAGAGCATTCAAATAACAGTACAGTGAATATATAAATCCATCTTTAGTTACCACATAATGCCAGTCAAAGAGGTCCTATTATATAAAACACAGTCTCGTATTACATATTGGATTTATACAAAATATCATGGCCAGATGTTCTTCAAATTTGAGGTGAAAGTGTAAATTGGGTGACAAAATGATTGGCGCAAATCAATGGCCACTCAAAATTGGCCACTGATCATGTGGTGGATGTTCTTCAGTTTTCTCTCTATGCATTGCTGATAGTTGATGACATTTGTAAAGCCTACTCCTCAACAGTGTCCAGAAAAGAAAATGGGCCATAAAACAAAAAGAAAAAATTGAATAAGCTCCAATTATGATGATGAGTAGAGATGAGCGGTTCAATCAAGGCTTAGCTTGCCGGCAGCAAATGAGCCTAGCTTCACAGGCTTGAGCTTGATCCAATCCCCAGATCAAGTTACTGATTGGCAGTTTGAGTCCCCTCCTACATACAGCCAACCATAAGCAGAATACTTTTGGGAAGGTAGGCGGGCTTTTTCAATCTTTTTTTGTTGTTGCACACAACATCTGAGCATGCTGTTGTTTCCCCAATGTGCGTGGATCACACAAGGCTGAGCACTAAGCATACCTGAGCACAGGATTGCTCGCACGAGTTTAGTTCGCACACACAGCCTCCGATCCACAAACCTGAACCTTGATAATAAAATTTGGTGTTCCGTTCGAAAAACGAACCTCAGGTTCGCTCATCTCTAATGATGAGTTTTGTTACCATAGACAGAAGTTCTTGAAGTTTTCTTGGCCACATTGTCCCTTGGACCATTAGCCCACCACCTTGCTTACTAATCATTTAGTTCTTCCAACAGTAGCAAATAGAGATTGCGGCGACCATAGCTGTTCTTCCTTTATCAAATTGTTTATTGAAGCTTCATGAACTTCTTCTATGGTACATATGTCTTTGTCATTAGCGATGAGAGAATTAATTTATAATTGATCAAATTCCTTTGAAATTTTGCTATTTTCTTTTGAGGCCCAGATAGCGGTTACAATATTAAAATTAATTATATTCATCTGTCTTAGGCCCTAAACCTTTCTTAAGTTAGCTATGTAACATCTTCCATATCCACATTTACATTTAGTTCTTCTGGACAATCTTGACTTGTGCCAACCCCTTATATGACTACTTAAGGTCAATTACTGTCTTCAGTGCAGGAGAGAGTAAGAAAGTGCTGGAAGTACTGAAGTCTAGTGCTGGATTGTGGAGCTGAGGCACTCAATATTTATCCCCTTTCCATCCCTCTATTATTTATGCTTTGAGGTTTGGAGAAACTTCAGAGCATAATAAATGTCTTTTCAAGGTATTTGGGGCACTATTGATATGGCCCAATTTTAATCGGACATATTCAAATATGCCAGAAACAATTTTTGGGAGATCCGCTCATTTCTGTTTATCACTTTTTCAATTTAACCGTCTAATGTTAAAAAAATCAATAATAATTAAAACCATAAGTTTTCATAACTGAGCAGCCTTGCAACATGCCTATGTTTGAGTAGTAGATGGGTAATAAATTCTATTATTCTGTTATTGCTCATGAAAAACTGCTGTTATAAAGGATATATTAATTTTACTTTTGTGTCATGATAAAATGATACTGCTGAAATGTAGTCATAGATCAACAAATTAATTTTAATTTATCTAGTAAAAATTCAAAGTGTATATTCCATTTTCGGAAGCTTGTATGTACTATATGCTCATTTAGTTGCTGAATACTATAAACTCTTTATATGAAATCATAGCTATCTAGAAAACACTCAGATATTATTCTTCCTCCCAGCTTGCCAGTGGCAAAATGCCACATTTATAAGCCTATTGACATGTTGGCACTTTCTTATCACAATGTACAACCTCCTAGTTATTAGAATATGCAGAGGAATCTGCACACCCTGACAGCCACAATATAATAACAGGCTGGCTTATACAGATACAGTCATTAAAGATTCTTATGTAAGACATAGTGTTTCCAGATACATAGCTCAAAGCACTGAAAACCATTAAGCATTAATGGATTGCTATTTAAATGCCAAAGAAACATTGATGGCAAATAAAATAATAGGTATCTCTGAAGTTGTGAAAAAGGTAAAATGTCATGAACCCGGAAAATTTATACTCTTATAAAATATGCATTCAGTGAAGCATTTTTAATGAGGTTAAAGTATGCCAACAGACTGGCATATTCATGTAAATTAACAACACAGCAAGACACAACAATACCGGATCTTACCGGTGAAGAAGCGTAATTGAGAAGATTGACAAGTGTCATAACAGCATTAATAAAACGCCATGAGATGATGACAAAAACACATTAATGATATTGCATGTTTTAGGTCATTATCCTGCTGCAAAATTAATATAGAGTCTGTCAGACGCCTCCCTGATGGTACTGCATAACTGTTTAGAATCTACCTGTATTTCTCAGCATTGAAAGAACATTAATCTTGACAACATCGTCAAATCCATTCTCTGAAATGCAGCCCCAAACTTGCAAGAAACCTCCACCATGATTCACTGCTGCCTACCATGACTCAATATTGTTCAAGACCCTTGGAGACCAATTTTCTTTCTGTGGCAGCCAAGTATTTAAAATTTTTACTCACCAGTTCACAAGTTTTTGTGCATAGTTGAGTCACTTGGGTTTGCTGACATGTCAAAAGTGTTTTTTGGCTGCAATTCTTCTGTGAATAACACTTGCAGCCAGACTTCTGTGTACAGTGGATGGCTTTAGCTGGATCCCACAGGTTGCTGTTATTTCTAAGCTGATGACACTGCTGGAATTCTTCCAATTTGGAAAGAAATAAACATAATGTGTCTTTCATCTGCTGCACTAAGTTTCCTTGGCCGATCACTGTCTACAGTACTCAACATTGCTCATGTCTTGATGATCTCAATACTGAGAAATACAGGCAGGTACTTATCTATTATGCAATACCATTGGGGAGGCATCTGATTGGTTCCAAATTTATTCTGCAACAAGACAATGACCACAAACATTTATCAAATATAAGGACAAGGAGTTCTGAAAGTTATGATAAAGCGTCCACATAACACATAACTAACTATTAAATTTAGAAATATATTGATTGTCAAATCTCAACCAGAGTCCGCTCCTGCGACTTCTGCTTCAATCACCAGGCACCGCCATATTTCCACCGTATGCAATGCTAGTGATAGGGGAGGAGTCAGTACCAATGGCTATGATGGGCATTGGGTCCGTCCATCCATTAAGCTGGGTTTCACTGGGATCTCCAGTACCAGTGGCTGACTGTGGTGGTATTTGCCTTCCAGCTGAAGTTACCACCTTTCAGCCACAGCGAATGGGAAGGCACCACACCCTTCTTATTCATCCTTCTGTCTGCTGGTCGACGCCAGATATAGTCTTGTAGTGTTATTGCTTTGCCTTGGGTTCCCACCCTGCTCTTGAACTTTTGATCTCTCTGTTTTTTATCTCTGCCTGTTCACTGACGACTCTCCTGCCTGCCATTTTTTGTACTTTGCTGCCATCTCCGGTTTCACCTTAGCCTGATTTCCTGACCACCCTTTCGCTGAGTGGGCGGCTTATCTTTAGTCTGTCCGTGACAGCCTTTCTGAGTCTGTGGTTCTGGGCAGACATGACATTGATTTGTATAAGCCTACATCAACATAAGATCTGTGGTTAGTTTTCCATGATGTTTGCAACAACCTCTCTGCCGAGTTCCTTCAAAAACTGTTCGCAAGTTTAAATTTAGAATACAATGTTTTAAAAGCTCCCATAGTGAAATTTGTAGATGTCTGAATAATTTTATCATTTCAGTGGATAGAGTTACATTTTAATATAAATACTTCCATTTCGTCATAAATGAGGATGATCAGCTTAAAGCTGGGGTAAGACAGCCGTAGATTCTCTCATGCAAGAGAATCAGGCCGATTATGCAGATGAGAGTGTGATCCAACTCTGGCAAAGTGTCAGCTTAATGTGATCTGATTCTCTTGGGTGAGAAAAATCAAAGCACACTGCAGGAAAAGATGGAGAATAAAATGTCTCCATGTTCTCCATTCTGTGAGTCCATGGAAATCAAATTACGCTTCATTTCATCCAAGAGAAATCCGATAATTTCCACTTACACACAGACTTGAATAGGTGCGTAGCATTCTGGTTATGCTGCTAATCATAGCATGCTTCAAACTTATCCTTATGCGAATCGGCAGGAAAAAAAAAATTACTCTGATCAGCACTGCCCCATAGTATAACATTGGACTGGGTGCTATTCAATAAAACATTGGACAGCACTGCCCTGAGTTATACCCTCGTGTGAGTGCAGCCTAAGTGATATAGTGGAAGTCTAATCTTACTGAGCCCATAGTCATACTGGTTAATTTATTACATTTGATCAATGCGTTATTTCTATTAGTGGGTCTGGGGAGATTAACAAATGTCCCTGGCTAGTTTGAAGATATTTGAAAAAAAATAACTGATAGAAATATTAGGCACTCAAAGGACAGCCTATTCTGTAACTTTATTTGCAATAGTATTTCTTCTAAATTTATTCGACTAAAATTGTTTTTAAGTCAAAGTTAAGACTTTATTGAAGACAAAAGTCAATGGATGCTACAGATTCTAAACTAGTTATATGTTCACAAATCATTGCACTAGCTGAACACTGTATTGATTGTATGCCCTCCATGTAACCCCTCTATATAGTTATGTGTATTAGAGCACTACAATTGACGCTTACTTATACCTATCAGAGAAATAACCTACCCCTGTGCCTTCAGTGAGATAATGATCTATTATTTTTCCACAAAGTTGGCAATTCTAGAAAATTGCATTCTAAAACTGATACTTGATCACCATCTATTGAATAAAAAGAAACAAGTAGACATATCCGCTGTACTTTACAGGTACTTTATAGCAACATATAGCGGATACAATCAAATCTATAGGAGGAATCTGCACTGGGGGCACTGAGATAGGTTGTATTTTTAATTTGTATGTCATGTGTATTGTTGTTGCAGCCTATAAGCACAGGACTTTGAGATTGTCCATGTCTGAGAATGTTTTTGGTGATGTGATTGTTTTTATGACTGATCAAATTCTGTATGAATGGGAAATGTATTAATCCTTTGATGACAAAAATGAGTGTAGAGTGGTGCAGGGCAGAAGTCGTGGGTGTGGTCTGTGTCTTCTCCACCCCGGCATGGTACATGAAATATGGAGTCCTTGCTGGGTATGTGTGCGCTGTTGCTACAAGTTGGTATGCTCTTGCAAGCACAAGCTGCCATTGACTTTGGCTGGCCAGGACCAATCGATATGTCGTGCGATCGCATTTGCGATAGTTAAGAAAAAGGGTTTTAAAATCGGAAAAAATAAGTAAAAAAACACAAAAGTTCAAATCACCCTCTTTTTGCCCCATTGAAAATTAAACAATAACATTTTTTTAAAAAAAATACACATTTAATAATACTGAGTTTAGAAATCTCTGATATTTCAAAATATAAAATAAATTAATCTGACCAGTAAATGGCATAATGAAAAAAAAAATTCAAAACACCACAATTATATTTTTGGGCTACCACAGCATTATAATAAAATACAACAAGAGGCGATCAAAACATATCTACCCCCAAAGGGTGTCAGTAAAAACATCAGCTCAGAAGGCAAAAAAATAAGCCAACACACAGCCCTAGATCTCAAAAAATAAAATTGTTACAGGTCTTGGAAAATGGTGCCTAAAACAACTATTTTTTTTTACAAACTTCAGGATTTCTTTACCACTTATTAAAAAAGTAAACTGTACATGTTTGGTATCTACTAGAGATGAATAACCCAGAGGTTTGGTGTTCGTACCAAACACAGACTTTAGAAAAACAACAGTTCGGGTGCTTTTTGTATGATCATTGATCACCACTCACTCAAGCATCGCTGTGCTCGGGTACACTTGGTCGTCAGCCCAGTGCAAGCTGCTTTCAGTATTTGAATGGCTCGCACTGGGGGTAATAGCAGCATTATTGAATGTAGTGTGCATCAAACAAAAAAAAGGAAAAATTCTGCCCACCTGCCCCTGGATGTGATCATTTTATGGCTGCTGCATATGGGCGAAGACCCGAACTGCCCTATTAGTGACTGCAATTAGGGTTCGGGTCAAGTTTGGGTCCCAAACCGTTATTAATTTAAACTTCTGCTGCATCCGCCAAATCAAACTTCCAGGGGTCCACTTATCGCTAGTATCTCCGTAATCATACTCACATGGAAAATCACTTTGCCCAGTCAGTTCTACCTTATTGAGAATACGGTATATAAATATAAAAAAGACTGGTGGAATTGCAATTTTTAATGCAACTGCAGAGCACTTGGATTTTTCTTCCCGTTTTCAGCACAATGTATTGTAAAATGAATGGTGTCATTCAAAATTACAACTTGTTCCAACTTGTTCCACAAAAACAAGCCCATAAACAGCTATATTGACAGAAAAATCAAACGTTATGTCAGCCTCCAGCTGTATGATGACTAGATACATATAAGCAAAATGTGTATGGAGTACTATAATACCTGTGATTGCTTGCATACCATATGGTGATAAAGGTATATTGCATCAAAGGCACTTGTACAGGCTCAAGGGCTCTATGTTGGGTGTGATAGTCGGATGTACTATGGAGTCCAAACCTCATATTCTACTGCAATCCTGCAGGTAATAATCCTTGCCTTTGTAGTGATGTATGATGGTTTCATGCTATACATTGCCTAGTGTTATTGACTGATATACTTACTTTATTTTTCGTATAAATATATATTTTTTCATATAAATATATACTTTCTCTTCATTCTTCATGTGGAACTAGGATCCAATAATAAGCGCCATTTAATGGCTATTGCCCTGTGTCAATGTAACCTAGCATACGCTGGCCCTGTATGACACCATACTAATAGGTAATCCTTCTCATGATATTATACATAAATTTTATCTTTGTTGTGGTCTTTAACACAAGATACGGTTCTCTTTATTGAGGTTTGGACTCCATAGTACATCCGACTATCACACCCAACATAGAGCCCTTGAGCCTGTACAAGTGCCTTTGATGCAATATACCTTTATCACCATATGGTATGCAAGCAGTCACAGGTATTATAGTACTCCATACACATTTTGCTTATATGTATCTAGTCATCATATACACATCACACAGGTTTATAGCATGCTTCGCTAATACATGTTTTTTTATTGTAGTGAAGGTTATATGAAACTCCTTCCATCTTTCTAGTTACTGGCATTCAGCCGAGTGTCTTCATATACTTGATATTACATGGTGAGTCACATATTGGATGCCCTTTGGACTCTGATATTTACTATCTTCCTATACCTGCCTCTTTTACATCTTTGCTTACCTGCTCTTTATTTCCTCCTTCCTCCCACCTCTTTCTTTTCATCCTTTTGTTTTCTCCTTCCTTGGTCGGTCTTCCACAGGCTCAGCCGGTTGCACGCTCTCACCCCTGGATGAAATCCCTGTGTACTTATCCCGGTCCTTAATGTGCACTATTTGTTCACCTATGTTTATGAATATATTAATCTGATTCTTATGACATGATACGTGATGTTTCTACCTCATCATAACCTTGTCTTTTGTTCAATAATGATGTTGGATGTTATATTGTCTTTTCATCCACGAGTGTACTTTTAATTTTGATTGTTATTTTCTGTACAACCGTCAGATAATAGTCCAGTGTGACGAAGGCCAGGAGGCCGAAACGTCAATTGTTTTTGGACCAAACACATATACGCAAAAAGACACTGAAAACCTGATTAATAAAAAGAAATTGCATACTAAATCATCGCATTTTTGCCTTTTCTTGGGAGTTGTAGTGTGCCGGGGTTGTCCTTTTTTCTATGTCTTTTTTTCCTTGAGCACCTACTTTATCAGTGACGCAGAGCTTCTCCCCCACTGCTAGTGACTGACAAGCCTCTTAGTATACAAGCTGGCAAAGATCTGTCATTGAAGTGGAACGTGCAGGAGACACCAACAAGGGAGCTGTCTGTCATACTAGTCTCCATTGCAGCTTGGTCTCCGGCAATTAAAAATTCTTTCTTTGAGTGAAACATACCTGCCTGAAATCATACAGCCAATGTCTGATACATGCTGACTGTGGACCATTATGTATCAGCTTTCAGGTTATCTTTTACCCTTGAAGGAGTGAATGATTTTTCACTTTTGCACATTCATTATTCCTCCCCTTTTTATTTTTCTGTTGAAATAGCCATGTGAAGGCTTGTTTTTTTGAATGACACCATCCATTTTATCATATAATGTAATGGTAAGCAGGGAAAAATATTCCTTGTGTGGCCAAATGGTAAAAAAAGTGAAATACTACCATTGTTTCTTGGGTTTTTTATTTGCAGCATTAATTTTACCATAAAACTATTCTATCAGTATGATTCTCCAGGTCAGTATGAGTATAATTACACAGATATCTTTTTGTTCTATTTAAGGGGTGAAAACAATTCAGAAAGTTTGAACATAAAAATCTTATTTTGACTTTTCAAAAGCTATAACAATGTCAATTTTGTGGAATATGGAGCTTGTTTGTTGCATCCCGAGACAATTTTTTATTGATATAATTTTGGAGTATATACGTTGTCTTGATTGCCTATTAATACATGTTCATCTGTTGTTGGTGTTTTTAGTTTTTTCCATTATTCTGTCTTCCGATTAGATTATTTTATTTTGTATTTTGATAGATCGGCCTTTTACAAACTCCTACTATTTACTAATTTTTCATGTGGTAAAAGAGGGGTGATTTTAACTCTTAGATATTTTCTACTTTTTACTGTATTAAACAGTCCCCTTAGGGGACTTGAACCTGCAATAGTCTGATTGCATTTTCTGTACAAAGCAGTGCATCAGCATTACTGTATATAGAAGAAATCACAGTCTCCTGTGAACTGGATTTCACAGGAGTACTGTTATGACAAACAAAGGGAGCTTTAACAGACCCTTGGCTGACATGACCACCCTTCGGCGTGCCATAATTATGTTGTTGAAACGCCAATGAGGGGTCAGAACAATGTGCCCCCACCAGCATGTGTTAAATGTCATGTCAGAGATTGACAGTGGCATTTAACAAGTTAACAAGCTAACAGCCATGAGCGTAGCTCCGTTCTACTCGCAGCTGTTAGACACATGTGATGACAGAATCAAAGGCAGGGAAACTACTTAAAACAAACATAGTATGTCATAAGTCATTAAGGAGTTAATAGTATTAAAATTGAATCTACCGTTAAGTTCTGAATCTTACCAAGACCTAATTATCTATTTTTATTACTATTTTTAGTAGAGAATAATAATGCACATTCTTGAAATCATTACTTTCCTCATGTTAAGATTTTTTTAATTACCTACTGTTCTAATATATTTTTTATCCACAAATTTCTGTACATATTTTGCACATCACTTATGCATCCTAAAATCTTTTCTCCAAGCATAACATCGTGTTCCAACAAAAATAGAATGTTCTTCTGTATTCAACAGTCATCAAATTCTCTTGACTTTGGCTTCTTCCAGCTATGCATTTTAAATTACTTACAAATTAAGATGGCAATGCACATCTTCATTCACAAAATGTCTCTGCAGAACTGAACCATGAACATTAGTCTAGTGCTAGAAAATGAACAGATTTCCTAATTTATAGGTTGGTATTAAAGCAGTAGTAAACTTGTGACAGTAGCAGCTGTGTATACATTGGGTGGCCACACTGTAACCAAGACAAACATTATGTATGCACGTTTCGGTGAGTCCTATGTAGCCGGCGGTGATTACCCTGACATGAGCCATGACGTACCCAGTACGTCAAGTTTCATGAGAGGTTAATAACTCATTTTGCCAATTGACACAATATTTTTTGTACCTTGTGGCTTGTAGGAAAGAAGACCTGTCCTCGTACCATGTTGCCTCTAAACTGGACATGATATTTAAAGAACTTTCACCAGTTTAGTAATGTTAAACTGGCCACATCATGCCATAGTGGCTTTAGAGCTGGATGAAACATAGGTTATATTTTATAATTTCTCCCCACTGCTGCAGAGATATTAGCTTGTAAAGTTTAGGTTATAACTTATGACATAGTTTAACTGGACATTACCAGAGATTTATATCTGGAGTGTTTACTTCTTGCTACTGTAAAATCAAATGTTTGTATATTTTGCCAACCTCGAGCATTCAGGCACAATGCCATGGAGAAAAAAAACACCAGCATGTATCCTATAGAAGGTTTCTGGTCCATTTCCAAACAATTTGGGTGAAATATTATTCACTAGTGGAAAACATTCAAGACAGTTAACAATCTTCCTAGGATTTCTCAGCAAATTCACCCCAAGTTCAGACGTTGCAATGTTCAGAGAAATTGCTAAAAACCCAGGAGCTACAGCTAAAGACTCTAAAGACTAGGGTTAGCAAATTAAATGTTTAGGTTTATGAAAATCACTTTGGCAAAAATACTGAACGAGTATGGCTTGTTTGGAACGGTTGCCAGTTGAAAGCCTCTTCTGTCTAAAAAGAATCTTTCAGTACAAGTAAAGTTTTCAAAGTCACATATGAACAAACCACAAGTTTCCAGGAAAATATCCTTTGTACAGATAAAAAAACCCCTTAAAATGGCCATATTGCACCATTGTGCAACCATTGAGGAAAACTAAATATAACATATCAGCCCAAAGAACTCCTACCAACAGTTAAGCATGGTGGTGGACATGTAATAATTTTGGATTCTTTTCAAACACGGGACTTGAGCCTCTTGTATATATCAAATTCTGCCATTAATTCCTCCTTATACCAAGGTGTTCTAGAGTCAAATCGTGAGGCCATCTATTAAAAAACTAAAGCTTTGCTGGAACTGTGCCACTCAACAGGATAATATTCCTAAGCATAACAGCAAATCTATATAAGAATGGCTGAAAAAGAAAAGGATCAGGGTGTGGCATTGGCCTAATCGAATTTCAGACCTTAGGAGAGCTGTGCAAAAATGAATGTCCACAAACCTCAATGAACTTAAACAACATTGTAAAGAGGAGTGGACCAACATCACTGCAGAACGATGTGGGAGACTGATGAAGTTATACAGAAATTATTACTTCTAGTTATTGCTACTAAATATGGTTATTCAAGCTATTAATTAATGTTGTATACCACCTTTTTCCATATTGTTTCTTTATTTTGGCATAGTTTTGTCAAATAAATAATGATGTAGTTTAATTTTTTACATTTTGTTGTTCATTTGAGATTGTATTTAACTCATTTTCAGAGCCTAAAAGGAACATTTTTTTTGTTTTGTTTTGTTGTTCTATACCGTGACATGTAAAAAAGTATAAATCAATTTTTCTAATGACTTTACCTATGCAAATGTGTAAAATTACTGCTCTGAATCTTAAGCTAGTAACTCGACCATTATCAAAAATGTTTACTTTTTTAGGGCAGATTAGTTAATACATAAAGGGTTACAACTATACTATTGCCCTTATTATCTTCCCTGCCTTGGTTAAATTTAAAGAGGTCATCTACCACCTTAACATTGATGGGGTTTCCTTAAGATAGGTCATCCACATCTGACACCCGACACCCCCGCCAATCAGCTGTGGCCGGTGTTGGTGATGGAAGCAGACAGAGGAAAATGCTCAGTTCCGGAGCTGCCCAGTCAGCTAATAGAGGTGCATGTGCAGCACCCAGCCACGGCCACAATCAGAACTTGAGGCAGCTCTGGAACTGAGCATTTCTGGCTGCCTGCTGCTGTTGTCATGTGATGTCTGCCCGGGGCCACAGATGCAGGACAGACTAGAGGTTAGCTTCCCACTCAGCAGGATCCTAAGCACCCCAAAACCCTTTAACCCCTGTACAGGGATCTGGAATTAACAAGGTCCCAGAGGTCACTGCCTATGGAAGGCTGCAATCCAGAGAAGAATGGTTGTCAGGCAGGGTCAAGACCAGGTGACCCAAAAAGGAACAAAATCGGCAGGCAAGATCATAGTCAGGAAATCAGGCTAAGGTCAAACCGGAGATGGCAGCAAAGTACAAAAAAAGGTAGGCATGAGAGTCATCAGTGAACAGGCAGAGGTCAAAAACAGAGAGATCAAAAGTTCAAGAGCAGGGTGTGAACCAGAGGCACAGCAATAATACTACAAGACTATATCTGGTGCCGACTAGCAGACAGGAGGGGGAATAAAAGGGTGTGGTGCCTTCCCATTGGCTGTGGCTGAAATGTTGTAACTTCAGCTGGAAGACATATGCTAGTACAGTCAGCCAGTGGTACTGCAGGTCCCAGGGAAACCCAGTTTAGTGGATGGATGGAGCCTGCGCCCATCAGAGTCACTGGTACTGATTCCTACTCTATAACCAGCACTGCCCATGGTGGGAATATGGCGGCATCTGGTGATCGAAGCAGAAGTTGCAGAAGTGCATTCTGGTGGAGACATGACACGCCGTCTCCAAAATCAGCAGAGGTGCAGAGTGTTGAACCCCGGCCAATCAGACACTGATAACCTATAGTAAGGATAGACCATCAATGTAAATATAGTGGATAACCTTTTAAAGGACACGTCTTTTTTCAGCCACACCAGTCTGTGAGGAAGAATACACAAACAAGTATAGGTGGAGTAACCAGCAATATTTGTATTCTTGTAGGTGACAAAGAGTCAAACCCAACATATCTGTTAAATAAAAGATAAAATGACTCCCCCTTTCAAGATTTCAATTTCTTTTAATTTTAATTTGAAATATAACAAAATAACTAACGATAGACATGAAAATAGCAATAACAGTACTTTTGTGCTATAATGTTTTGGCCTGTTTCTTTAATACTGTAAAGACTTAGAAAATGCTCATACTTATGACCAAGTTGCCATAGCTTGTGTATATATAAGCAGGCAAGCACAGTGAACATCAAGGTTAATGGATTTCTCTGCACCAGGAACTTTTATGCTTCAGTCTAAACTGTTATTTTACTATATCCCTGCCGATTTACAAATTAACCTGCAGTAGGCTGCTCCGAGGAGATAGCTTTGTTCAATAAATATCAAGAAATTCATATGGTTATAATGTTTGTATGTGGCAAATCTCATTCTATACTACCATTACCTGCTCCTATAATTAATTAGTGAAGGCTACTGATTATTTTATGGCCATAGACATGAGTAGAACTCATCTTATTTGCAGATGCTTGGGCTCTGTTGAGCCATGAATATTGCTCAGCTCATATATTCTAAACAGTAAAAGACTCAATTTTACTTTCTCAGCTCAATTTGGACCAATGATTGTGTGTTCAATGCAATTCACACATTAATATGTGTGTCATAATGTGCTAACTCACAGTGACAGAACAACATTGGATACAGAAAAAAATGATGAAATCAGTAGCATATGCTTGGAATTTTTGAAAACTGAGAAGTGAAATTGTATTTTGTTTAATAGTACATACTGCGAGATCTGTCAGTTAAAGGGAACAGATTATTTTGTCATAATTAAAACCAGACAATGATACATATATTTTTTCTAAGTTATTTTTATTTAATGATTGGATATTTATTTTTTTATTTCCTTGATTATGAGGGCAGTCATCTTATCCCAGTGTCGATTACAGGCATTTATATCTATGGTTTACAACAGCCACAAAGTCGACAGACAGCGAAAGACATACTTACACAAATTACTTTTCTAAAAAAAAGTTTGATTAGCTTGATATGTTCTTTTTAGGAGGTCATTATGTAGGGGGTGGGATAAACAGTGGTGATCACTCATTTATCAGTAATGATACTGTGTCATCTACATTTAGGTGTTTAGGCCCCTTTACACACTGAGACTTTCTAGTGATCTCACTAGCGATCCCGGCCAGGTCTGGAAAGTCGCTCGTGAGCTGTCAAACAGGCAGACCTGGCAAACAACGCAGCAGCGATACGGACCTGCAGAACAACCTCGCTGGTCATTGGGGACATGTCACACAGCAAGGGAAAGGGAACGCTATAGCACGCTGGGTTCTAAGTCGCTAAGAATGTCGTTGTAATGGTGTCAAACATACCGATGCATGCTGCGCAGCGGGAAACAAAGGACCAAAAAATGGTCCTGAAAGATTTGTAGCGATCAGCAACCTCACAGCGGGGGCCAGGTCGCTGATGCGTGTCACACACTGCAATGTCGCTGGGGAGGTCGCTATTATGTCACAAAACCGGTGACGTTACAGCGATATCGCTAGCGATGTTGCAGTGTGTAAAGGGGCCTTTTCTCTTAACTTTAATCCTGTTATGATTAGTTGTCTATTGAAAAGTAATCTTCACAGAACAAGAAGTATAAGTGTAATATTAAGACCAGAAGCAGGTTTAACAATTTCAAAGCAGTAGAATTTTTTTCTAAATTAAGACAAAGATATGATACAGGTAAAATATATCTTTGTACCGTGTTAGCCAGTAGAGATAAAAAATAGTTTAAAAGAACTGAAGTCCTCAGTGGTTGATACCTTTTAATGGCTAACTGAAAAGATGGTAATTTAGTCTCGAAAGCTTGCTATTATTACCATCTTTTCAGTTAGCCATTAAAAGGTATCAATGACAAAGATATGAAAATTTTGAAAAAAAAAAAAAATAACAGCTATTAAAAACATAAATAAACTTTGAATTAGTCCATTCTTAACATATGATATACATATGTATCACAAGTTGGGTACCAGTTCCTGAGCAGGCTCAGGAGCTGGGCCTGTTCCATATATGGTAGATGCTGGCTGTGTTACACAGCCTCCATATACCTCTAACAGCAGTGATGAAAGCTTGTTTAGATTGCTGCTGTTAGTGCATTATATGCTGCACTCAGTCTCTGACAGCAGCATTTTTGGCACATGATTTGGACCTGCTAGCTACCCCCATGGATGCTATCTTAGTATTTCAGTGAAACCAAGCCACAGGGATTTACTGGGGCTGGGCTTCAGTCCTATATATTCTACTGTAATACTATGTTATTACAGTATAGGGGCAAGCAATATTTAGAAAAAGCTATCAAGCTGGGGGAGGAGAGATGGTATAGGTATATTTTTAATTGTCAAACGGTGACTTATATATGACTAACTCTAGGTGCCCCCTAAAACACTGCTCAAAGGTTGACTTTATCTACATGCTACTTTTTAATAATGCATTTGATAATGTTATCACATACATTGTGTTATAGACAATCAAAGTAGCAAAAGTAGTGCATATCTTTGCACAATCTACCATAAGTTTAATCAGTTGATATTAATTTTCACTTTAATTTCATTATTGTTTTTTAATTACTTAAAGATATCAGCTGGTGTCATGACTTTCTATGGCTTTTCCATCTTTCTTTCTTCATGCTTTAAATACTGTACTCGTGTGTCATTTCTCACTACATTTATGGACATCCATGTTTGATTCCTTTGCCATTGTGGAATGGATGGGTTGTTACCGAAATCTGCTGAGAAATTCATGTCAATAGTACCTTTGGAAAGAAAAAGAAATACATTTACTTAGAAAATTGGTGACATGTTCAACATATATATATATATTACTGCCCAAAAGAATAAAGGGAACACTTAAACGACACAATGTAAATCCAATTCAATCATGCTTTCATGCTTCTGTGAAATCAGCCTGTCCAGTTATGAAGCAACAGCGGTTGTAACTCAATTTTTCTTGCTACTGTACAAATGGACGAGACAACCAGAAGAAATTATAGGCAATTAGAAAGACACTAGAGATAAGCCACCACCCAAGTGTTCGTATTCGGTTCAGTTCATCGAACTTGGGGTGTGTTCGTCGAACGTTCGTCGAACACTTTCGAACACCGGCGAACACGATTGAAAACAATGGCAGGCAAATACAAACACATACAAACACATAGAAAACATGGATAGATGGATAGATAAATAATATATAGATAGATAATAGATAAATAGATAGATAATAGATAGATAGATGGATAGATAGATAGATAGATAGATAGAGGGATAGATAGATAGATAGAGGGATAGATAGATAAATAGATAATCGATGGATAGATGGATAGATAATAGATAAAAAGATAGATAGATAGATAATAGATAGATAGATGGATAGATAGATGGATAGATAGATAATAGATGGATAGATAGATAATAGATGGATAGATAGATAGGTAGATAGAAAGATGGATAAATAGATGGATAGATGGATAGATAATAGATAGATAGATAGATAGATAGATAATGGATTGGTTGATAGATATCACAGCTTTTATTTATGATGTATGTTTCTCCCCCCAAACAGTATTTCTCATACAGCAGTCACTGCCGGTCGGTGATGTCACTTTATTTCTCACCGACCATGAGGAATGTCCTGGAGTTACCCCGGTAGCCTCGTCCAAGGGGCTGCATTGAGTGCTATGTCAGACGCCGCTGGATCAGTATGCAAGCGTCGTGGAACCTCGTGTGGATTACGTCGGACCTGTAGGGGTATTTGGGGATTTTAATAAAGTGGTGAAAGAAGAGGATTTTTTGTGTTTTATTTTAAACAAAGGATTTTTTGGTGTTGTGTTTATTTACTGTTACTTATAGATTAGTCATGGCATGTCATAGACGCTGCCATTACTAATCTTGGACTTAATGGCAGCTATGGCCTGCCATTAACTCCTTATTACCCTGATTGCCACCGCATCACAGCAATCGGGATGAGCCGGGTAGAGATCTTGGGCCTGTTGCATCTAATGGATGTGGCAATTCCGGGCGGCTGCTGGCTGATATTTTTAGGCTGTTGGGCTCCCGATAACGTGGGGCTCCCCATCCTGAGAATACCAGCCTTCAGCTGTGAGGCTTTATCTTGGCAATTGGAAAATTGGAGGGCGACCGCATGCCGTTTTTTAAAATTATTTATTTATTTATTGTACTGCACTATATAGACCCGCCCACCGGCGGCTGTGATTGTTTGCAGTGAGACAGCCGTCACTCAGCGTGGGGGCTCGTCTGAATGCAACCAATCACAGCCACCGGTGAGCAGGGAACATGTTATGAGACTAATGAGCGGTGGTTCGGGAAGATGAAAGTGCTGCCGCGGGAGCAGTGTGACAGCCGCCCGGTGAGCTCCTACCCCTTTGCGCCCGATTCTGGTCCCCATAGACTTTTTATGGGGAGCAGTATCTGGCAAAATACCAGCCCTCGAAATGTATGTTGCCTGATTTCTATGTGTCTGTGAATGATACATGTATGTGTCTGTGTGTGAGTGTGATATGTGTGTGTTTACTGTCTGATCAATTTCATATTCCTCTTCTAGTGACATCAGTTCCTTGCAAAACGCAGGGAAGTGATGATCACTATTTCCTAAAAACGCGAAATAATGCAGGGAATAACGCAGCAAAACGCAATGAAATGCACAGAATTCACTACCTGCGTTATTCCCTGTAGTGTTTCAGGATTACATTACAGTTAATGGAGTGAAATCCCGTAGATACAATTCTTTTTGCTGAAAACATGTAGCAAAACGTGTATGTGAAAAGCCAGTTACGCTTTTGGTGATCGAACCGTTATCGAACATAACCTCGAACTGTCGAATTTGAAGCTAATTGTTCGCGTTCGTCGAACGACTCGAACATCTCCTAAAACAGGTTGAATTTGAGATTGGCAAACAGTTCGATTCGAACACCGCTCATCTCTAAAAGACACCCGCTATTAAGAAGTGATGCTGCAGGTAGTGACCAGAGACCATTTCTCTGTTCTCATCCTTTTTGGCCCATGTTTTGGTCACTTTTGCATTTTGTCATGGCTCTCACTCTAGAGGTAGCATGAGACAGTGTGGATCAGATTCCTGGAGACAGGCCAGTACACCAAGAGAAGTATACAGGGTCATAGGAGAGCAGAAACCCAGCAGCACAACTGTCTCTGCCTCCTTTATGCAAGGAGAAACATGAGGAGCGGCGTTAGATCCCTGCAAAATGACCTCCAGCAGGTCACTAATATAAGTCCAGTGCCCACTTATCCCGCATATCATCTCACAAGAGGTCAAGAATTTCATCCCAGTACCTAATGGCAGTAAGGGTACCCCTGTCTAGCACATAGAGCGCTGTGTGGCCCACCAAAGAATTGCCTCACAATTCCATTACCGACCCACTGCCAAACCAGTCATGCTGGAGGATATTACATGCAGCACAACATTATCATCGACGTTTTCAGACTCGCCTGTTATGCCTGTCACATGCTCTTTGGGAACCATCTCTCATCCATGCAGAACACAGGGCACTAAAGTCGAATCTGCCAATCTTGGTGTTCTCTGGCAAAAGCCAATTTCTCTGCAAAGTGTTGGGCTGTAAGCTCAACACCCACATGTGGACGTTGGGCCTCATACCACCCTCATGGAGTTTGTTTTTGACAGTTTGAGCAGACATATGGATATTAGGGGCCTGTTGGAGGTTACTTTGCAGGGATCTGGTACTGTTTCTCCTGAGGTAGCTGTCCTGCTATTGGGTTGTTTTACCTGGTATACTGGCTTGTCTACTGGTATCTGCTCCATGCTCTAGAAATTGTGCCGACAGACATAGTTAACCTTCTTGCCACAGCTCACAGTGATGCGCCGTTCTGTATGAGCTGCATAACCTGACCAACTTCTGTGGAATGTTGAAAATGTCTCATGCTACCGCTAGGGATGAAAGCAATGATAAAATGCAAAAGTGACAAAAACAACACACACAAAGGATGAGAACAGAGAACTGATCTGTGATCAGTACCTGCAGAACCACTGCTTTATTGGGGGTGTCCTGCTAATTGCCTATTATTTCTACCTGTTGTCTGTTCCATTTGCAGAACAGCATGAAAAATTGATTCACAATAAGTGTTGCTTCGTCACTGGACAGGTTGATTTCACAGAAGTAATGAGTAATGAGTTACATTATGTTGTATAAGTGATGAGTTACATTATGTTGCTTAGGCGTTCCATTTATTTTTTTGAGTTATATATATATATATATATATATATATATATATATATATATATATATATATATATACTTTGGGGGGGGTTCACAGGGAAAGAGGGATGGGATGTTAATTTATTTAAATTATATTAAAATTGCCCTTTTTATCTTCCTGTATCTCTCCAGTTGATTTTTTACAGTTAAAATTTGTAGAAGATTCAGTAATTTAGGATACCAGATGAAAGAAGAATGCATGTTGCTCGATTTCTCATGATACTTGTTTATCCAGAGATTAGGTTTGTTAATTTAAAGTTAATGCTAAGAATGCAAACAAGTAAATATATGTTTTTACTATACATACTTTTTTTCTATTTATTTGCCTTTTAAATTGTATAAATTTTGGTCTCATATTTTCTTAAGGTTTTGACACTCTTTTTATGCCTTTTGTCCCATTTGTTTTATATCTCTGTCAACATTTAAATCTTTTAAAGGTTAATCCAATCAGTAATTGGCCCCATAACATTCTGCTTTCTATTTTCATACTTTTCTTTACCTGACATCCTTTTGTACCATTATGATTTGTTTTGCTGTGGGGCAATAAGTTAACTGGTAACTCAATTATCCTTACAGCTGTTAAGGCTGAGAAGGTTACCTTTGAAACATCTGTCAAAAAGCACCTTCAGAGAAGGTGAAAATATTCCCTGCTTAATATGAATCTTATAATGGAGAAAAAAAAAAGACTTTTTTTAATTAATAATGCTTAGTCAGTCTATCTATCTATCTACCTAACCACTGATTCAAAGATAGGCGCTAGAAGTATAGATGTACATTAGGATGTAATGTGATATTCCATGTCTCACCATCTACAAAGTTGACTTAATATATTGCTGTTATCTAAAAGCAATTCTATCATAGATTATTGGAGTAAAAAGGTATTTTTATATTAATTTTTTTTTGCTTTAAAAAGTATCTAAGGGATGTAAAAAAATGAAATAATACTCCACTGCACTAGTCCCCTCACACTGATCTCTTAAAATGACCCTTACAAGATCTCCGCTGGCCATTAAGTTCTTTAAAATATATTTTATTTTAAGGTCCTATTTTTATTCTTCTCCAACTAGAATTCACATTGCAGTACTTAATAAAATTAGCATCCTAAAACCAATTTTACTGACTGCATGTTATGCACAAACTTTGGATCAGATTGTGGTCACAGAAGGTGCACCGATGCCAGCACCTATTTTAGCTAGATAAGCATCCAAGAATATGTCCTGAGAATGTTTTTTTTCTATGCATTAGAAAACAATGGCAGAATCGGGAGGGGGATAAAAACAGGAAGTGGCCCAGGATGGGACACATATACCAGGAAGAAGCCTGGGATGGGAGAAATGTATACCAGGATGGAGAACATATATGCCATGATGGGAGACATAAATAACAGTAAATGGCCCATGATAAGATACATATATACCAGGAGGGGAGACAAATAAATAGGAATTGGCCAAAAATGGGAGACATATATACCAGGATGGGTCCAAGATAGAGAATGTACATACCAGCATGCTTTGCATAATCAGCAAGAAGGGGCTAGAATGGGGAACACATATACCTGGATGGAGGGATACAGACCAGGATAGGAGAGATTAGTGCAAGAAGGTAGACTTTTCTGAATAATTGTGGGTGTACAGCACTGCACATACATTTTTATAAGGTTTAGAATGATACAAGGTTGTATAAATCTGACCATCATGAAGGGTGGACACCCAGTTCCAAATTTTGCATTGGGGCCCATCGGACTCTGGTTATAACACTTATTTGGATATGTAAGAAAACATGATCAGTGTATAATAATAATGGATAGAAAACTCCAATTTCTAACCCCCCAAATATCCATTTTTTCTTTAATTATAACAATTTCAATTGTTGAGGAATTTTATAATCGCAGGTTATAACAATAAACCTGAAGAAGAGCAAACAAATCATTATTATACATGCCTATGAATAGCTGACTATACTGTCATGATTTACTCCTGGCTCAGCTGGAGCTGAGCCTTTTTTTTAGTTTCACTTCTGATGCAGGTTATGTTAGGGGTTAATCCTTCCTGCCTCATTCTGGAGGTCAGCCTACTTTATTAGGGCACTGTTTCTCTGGGACTATGTCAGTGATATTTCTGGCTCTGCTGTGCTCTGCTAGTGAGTGACCTGTTGTCTGCCCTGCACTCTCCTGACCTCCTTGTTCACCTGACCTGTTGTTAACCTCCTCAGTTCTCTATTTCCGTCTTGTCAGTGTCTCTCCCGCTGTCTCCCTTCAGCTCCCTGCTTGTTTGTCTCCCTGTTCGTTCCTTATCTGTTTACCTTGATTTCATTCTTGTCTTTTTCCCATTCTCCCTCGAATCTGAGTTCTGATTTCCCGGCTACTGACTATTTGCTTCCCTCTGACTACGTTTAGAATTTTCCCCTGTGTATTTACAAGACCTCATGTTGTGACATGGCTTTCTGGCCATCTGGTGGGCTTCACTAGTATTAACTCTGCTAGGGAATTCTCTGCTCACATGTTTTCTCCACTCTATTGCCCCCTAGTGGTTTACCAGCTAACTACCTTCTCAGGTAGTTTCAGGAATCCTCTCTGTCCCACATTACTGCGCTGTACTGCTATTGTACATCTTAGAGTACAGCTTGACATATACACAGTATATTAGAGTGTAACGATGTATGACATTGAATAAGAAATGCGATATTGCAATTTTAATGCAATTCCCAGCAAGCAAATCAAGAAGCAAATTGAGGTTAGTATCCCTTTAAAGCTATAGATAATTAAATGCAATTTCCCATGATACGTTTCATTCAATTTGAAATTAGTATGACTGTCAGAGAGAAGAATAATTATAAAAAGGAATAGGACAGTTTCTATGAAGCTTTAAAACAGAAATAATGAGGTATTCATGTAAATGTGTTTAACTGCACATGTATAACCACATAATGTACTATAGCAGTTTATAAAATACAATGAACATTTATTATTCAAAGAGGAACAATTAGTAAGAAGCAAATCCAGAAGAATAAAAGTAATATTTGAAATAATGAAAAACTAAGATTACAATGCTGTTGCAATGAGAAAATTATTGAAACTTCCTATAGTTTATACGTGTTCTATACATCTTTTAACCTCTATATAACGTAGTATATATCATGAAAAAAATGTCTCATTTAACCTCTATATAACGTAGTATATACCATGAAAGAATTGTCTAATTTAACCTCTATATATTGTAGTATCAAGTACCATCAAGGAGATATCTCATTTGGAGAACTTCTTCCTTTATAAAAGTTCCTTCAGGCACAGAAATCCCTTGATTCCACTTTCTACTTTTCAATATATTCATATGTCTTAATACAGTAGTAGAGGCAACAGCTGTAGATGCTTCTTTGACAGAAAGTCTGGCACCACGTGTATATTTTAAACCAGCTTTCTCTGATTTATGATTTTCCAGCTGTCACATAAAAAAATTCCCAGCATTTGACTGTCTATGGCTTTTGTAGCGTGCTGAAAACTGTAGTTTCAGTTGAGGCACAGTATTTAGAGTATTTAGAGCTGTTTTGCAATATTTGGAGACCAATGGACTGACAATGTCTCACTCACAGCATGATTTAATGGAATAATCACTATTTACTACAGTGTTTCTCAACTCCAGTCCTCAAGACCCACCAACAGATCATGTTTTCCGGTTTTCCTCAATGTTAGACAGGGAATAATTGCATCACCTGTGCAAAGTTAAGGAAATCCTGAAAACATGATCTGTTGGTGGGTCTTGAGGACTGGAGTTGAGAAACATTGATTTACTAGATATGAGTGGATCTTTAGAAGCTAAAATTTACTGAATTTTCTCACAAAGTTTGATTTGTGGCAAATAAATTTGTATAATTCTCCATATTGGGATGCTTGGAAACCACACATGTGAAAGAGGATAGAAAAATAGAGAACCACACTGTTCTATTATTATTATTATTATATTATCATAAGAGTTGACACTTTATAGGGGAGATAGAGGATCCCGCTGATCAGAAGAGTTTACATTTTATATGAGACAGAAAGGACCCCACTTATAATTACTTCTTACACTCTACAGGAGAGAGAAAGGACCCCACTGGTAATAAGAGATTACACTGTACAGAGGAGAAAGGACCCCACTGATCATAAGAAAATACACTTTACAGGAGGTAGAAAGGATTGCACCAATCATAAGAGCTTACACACTACAAGAGAAAGAGAGAGGATCCCACTGAACATAAGAACTTACATTGTACAGAAAAGAAAAGACCCCAGGGATTATAAAAGTATAAATTATATAGGGGGGAGAGAGGATCCTGCTAATCATAAGGGCTTACACTCTACAAAAGAGAGAGGACCCATAGCTTACACTGTACAGATGAGAAGGGACCCCACTGATTAAAAGAGGAAAGATACTTTAGGTGTAGAGAGGATGCCGTTGATCATAAGAGCTTACACTCTACCAGAGAGAGAGAAAGAGAGCGAGAACTACACTGATTATAAAAGGATAGATTATATAGAAGGTAGAGAGGATGCCCTTGATCATATGAGCTTACACTCTACCAGAGAGAGAGAGAGAGAGAGAGTGGACCCCATTGATCTTAAGCTCTTAAGGTACTGTCACACATAACGAGATCGCTAGCAAGATCGCTGCTGAGTCACGGTTTCTGTGACGCAGTAGCGATCCCGTTAGCGATCTCGTTATGTGTGACATCTACCAGCGATCAGGCCCCTGCTGTGAGATCTCTAGTCATTGCAGAATGGTCCAGGCCATTTTCTTCAAAGGCGATATCCTGCTGGGCAGGACACATCTCTGTGTTTGACAGTGTGACAGGGTCACAGTGACTGCTGAGATCGTTATACAGGTCGCTACTGTGACCTGTATTGTTCCTGCATCGCTAGTAAGATCTGACTGTGTGACATCTCACCTGCGACCTCCCAGCGACTTACCTGCTATCCCTATCAGGTCGCATCGTTTTCGGGATCGCTGGTAAGTCGTTCTGTGTGACTGGGCCTTTACACTCTAAGATAGAGGGAGGACCCCACTGATTATAAGAGTTTACACTTTTTAGAAGAAGGAGCATCTTGCTGACCATAGGAGCTTACACTCTACAGAAGAGAGACTTACCCAGTGATTCATGAAATAGAATATAACTGTACAAACAATGCTTTACAGGAAACTGCTGATTAGTGACAGCCGAGGTACTGACCACCACTGCACAAGGTATGATAATCCACTAGATGTTTTCGCTACACAGCATTTTGCACAGCCATACATATAGACGTTAGTCTGCTCTGCTCTCTGACGCTTCAGCAGTGTAGAATATGGTGCCCGGCAAGTTTTTTTTTTTGCTGACTGCGAATCTAATTTCAGTGTTTGAATTTATGTGAAACAACAAATTTCAGGAAATTCAACTTAAACTCGATCCTCTGCAGATTGATATGCCCGTCTCCATTATCCACATCTATTATTTCTAACATTTAATATTAGAGTTGATTGAGTTCTGTAAATCTCTTAAATGTATCAGAGTAATTTGACGCACATGAAAGTTATTTCATGCAAATTGAATGTTCCATATTATGTCGCAGTGCACGTTGTGATGCCAGTATGTTATGGTGTGCATTGCTAGAGGCCTAGTCAGCGCTTTGGGGGTGAACCTTGTGACGATAAAATATGCACTATAGAGGCATAGTGTGAAGGGACATCAGAGACCTGGTCGAGCCGCAAGCCTTGGCCAGATTGAAGAAGTCCAAAGAATAGGTGCACAATGAGAGAAGGAACAAAGAAGAGGTTCAGGGGAATGGTCGGCAGGCTACAGGGTCAGCAGGACAGTTGAGCAGTAAGTTGAGTGTTGTGTACTTAATTTTTAACCTTTTGAAGACCCTGTTTTGCTGAATTTATTGAGTCAATTACAAGATGTCCATATGCTGGAGAATCCAAATTTTTGTAAAATTTGAGGAGAATTTAAATTAACTCTAACAAATTAGCTCATCTCTATTTAACTTAATTTCTACCAGGCTACAAAATATTTTACAAAAAGACTATTGATGAATACAGTTCTAGATTTAATATCCAAGTGAAAAGGTTTTGGTACCGTGTTAGCCAGTTGAAAAATTATTGAATGTAATATCCACTCATACCTTATGTATGTTCCAAAATTGGAAAAACATTGTTTTATTGAGAATATGAGCAATGTCTACTTCTGAGAATATTATGTTAGTGTCTGAATTATATTCTGCAATGGAACATTTAAATAATTAGGGTTAGAAATCTATTTGCTGCTTTGCTGTGCTGTGAACCTAATAGGACTACTTTATCAAACTATTTCACTAAATAGATTATTGCATGCATAGCAACTTCTAGTGACACCACTGAGATTAATGAGAATTAGTTTATTTAAATATTATAATTTATTTCAATGATGTATTTTTACATTAATCTTTCCAGTGAGTCACCAAATTTACATTTTGCCAATTGATTTATTTTTCGGTGAACATTTTTTTCTTGTTCTGCTGCTGAGATGTGTTTGTTAGCTTAATGTTATTAATTTACCAAAGCTCACTTCACTTACAATTGCAATCGAAAGGAAAAGTTGTATTGGCCTTGTACCATTATTTAACACTAAGTTTCTATGGGATACGTTTTTATAAAACATTTTTAGATTCAACTATATTTTAATCTTACTCTACTGTTTGGTATTTTTAGCCAATAAATTATAAAAAATATTGATTGGAGACCACTTTTGAATTATCTGATTAGAAAAGCCACAAACTGGAAGGAAAGCAGTAGACCAGCATCTCTATGAAGAAGCTTTTGGGAAACTGTAATAATATTATGGGTGGAAAATGTTTTTTATTAAGGTACTAATCATAGGGGACACTTGTAACTAAAGCCATGTATGTATTGATGGGCAAACTCGCAGATATCCGTGATCGGTAAAACTACCCGGACTTACAAAAAAATTGTTTCCGGCCCGGAATTGATCCTGGATATCTGCCTGGACACTGGTCCCCATATAAGTCTATGGGGACCAGAATCTCGTGCTTAAAAATGGTGGTAGAAGGGACATGGGGATTAGAGCATGTGCACTATACTTACCGAGTCTCGGGCGCAGCTGTAACTGCTTTTGGGCTGCTCCTTCTTTTTCCAGGACCATTCCTTTACCTTCATACATATTTACTGCTTCCCCTGCCCACCAGCAGTGCAGATGTCATTGATTAGTTGCAGTTAGATGTGCCCCCAGCCTGTGTGACAGCGTCTGACTGCTTGCTATCGGTGACTCTGTCTGCATGTCACTATTGTGGTATAAAAATAAATAAATATATTGGCATAGGGTCCCCCATGTGATGATATGCAGCGCAGGTAAAGCACACAGCTAAAGTCTGCAGCCCTCAGCCGTGCACTTATCTTTGCTGTGTAACAAAACAAGAGGAATTGCATCCGGCTTTTTTTATTGAAATAAATAATTAAAAAAAAAGTCTTGTGGTCCCCCCTAATTTTGATACCCAGCCATGATAAATCCAACAGCGTGTCTGCCTGCAACCAATCACAGATACCATGACTGCCGGTGGGCAAGGGAAACAGTGAATATGGATGAGCAATATTGAGCTGCCCTGGAGGAAGAGTGAGGGCCCGAAAGCAGTTACAGTCACACCAGATACTTGGTAACTATAGCGCTCTTGCTTTATTTTTATTTTTCCTTTATGTTTTTTATTTACGAGCTGCTAGACCCCAATCATTAGCCAAAGTTCTCTGGTCCGGCACCCGGATACTTTTGAAACCACGCGTATCTGGACTTTTACAGTCCAGGTCCGCCAATCACTACATGTAAGCAATCACTGGACGCACTGTTATAGTGACTGTCAACTAGTTATGACATCATTTTGTAAATAATTGCATTGTGGATTAAAGAACAATTTCAGGATTACCAGAAATTGCATTTAACATATTTTTGTTCACTTTGTTATGAAAAAAAAATCATCTATAACAGCTTACTAGAAAGTAGATCTTGGGTTAGTAGAGTTTTTATTTGTAAAGGTGCCATGTATTGAGAAAGGGTTGATTCAGTTAGCCCTCAACAGTCATAACCATGATCGATCTAACATTTGTGGCATAGTACAGCATCATGGCATATCCATGCTGTTTGCAAATTGAATCAACAGTTCATTGTTATACTATACCATCCCTAAAGACCCCAGAGCATAATATAAATAGGGTGTTTGCATCTCAGCTTATGTCACCCCACTGCAGCCCCCCTGTGATGTGCGTTACAAGATCAAAAGATCGCTGATTCAAAAAGCCCTGGCACAGAATGAATATAGCAGAAGAGATGAAGCGGCCAGAACAGGCTGGATGGAGATCTATAGAAGGGTGGATAGGAAACTGTGGCAGCAGGACAAGTGAGGAGAGTATTTTTACACCCCTGTAAATGTGCTCAGGGTGGTAGCCGTGGGTGAGGGATTCAGTTTTCTTGCACTGGCATGCTACAGAAATAAGGGGTTGCTGCATGTGAGGGGAATGACTCCACTCCACTGCCAAAAACCCCTTCAATTTCGGACTTGGGGTGTCCCATTCCCCCTTAAGCCCCTTATTATTCAGAGTAAGGGCACTAGATGAGATGTTACAGTCAGAGCACATTTTACTTGGCAAATAGCTTCAGTACATAGGACAGCATGCAGCACACTTCATCTTAATTTCTGTATAGCACAAAGACACTTTCTTAAAGATTCCCAGCAATGGCATTCTACTTGTGTACGTTAAACAGATGGAGAAAAATGGGGGCACCTCATTGTTTTCTTCATGTAGGGGCCCCATGGGTCAATGTGTTATGCTGTTGATTCCGCACCCAGGCACTTAAGCTAGTCGTGTCACTATGTGATGCACGAGTCAAAGAGTTTCACTGGATCCTCTGGCCACTACCACAGACAATTATCCCATACAAAGGCCGTTCCTTGAGCTGACACCTTCTTTCCATTTTGCTGGTCTTGCAGGTCCTCTCTCTCATACAAAGGACCCTTCCACTCCCGGCTAACACTGTAGTCACTTCTGCTGAAGATTGCTCTCGTACAGGTTGCTTCCACTTGCCTCAGTGTCCACTTTGGTTGCAATTAATGTTTATTTAGGCTCTTGCTTCCTTGAACCTTCAGCTGCTCACTACCATTGTCTGCCCCTATCCAGCATTCTTCCCTCTCTTCACACTACACCCTACTCTCTGCACTAAACAGGAAATACATCTTCCTATATCAGCTCACACCCTGCTCCCCCTCCCCCTCACTGTCCGGCTAGGCTTAACCCTAACTCATTTAGGAGACTCTGCCTCACTTAGGAGAATATATTCCTAACAAGTGGTAACCAGTGAGCTCATGTGGCCAATTTCTACACTGTAGCTCGCATCAATTCAACCCTCTGACATATTATGCATTAAAATAACATCAATGTAACTCACACTGTCACACTTTACACAATACCACATAGTCAACACTTTAAACTCATATGTTAAGATCATTGAAGTCTTCATGGGGGGACACAGGGCCATAGATCCTCACCTTTACCAACATTTCTCATTCCTCTGCAAATTAGCCCAATGATAGATGGTGTTTTGCTTTAGTCACAATAATCAAATCACCAAAAAATAGAATTGCAGATAATTAGAATTTTTTGTAAAACTATGTAATTTAAATGTAACCTTGAACCGATAACACTAAGCAAAAACGGTGATGCTGCTGTGGTGTGATTGATAAACCTGAACATCCGCATCAAGTTTGGCTCTTCAAAAGGTTGATTATGGCAAATTCAGCTGAATCCATCTGAAAAATGCAATTCTTGTTAAACTTATGTGATGTAAATCAAATGTGCCCTGATTGTCAATAGAGATAAGCAGATGTCATGCTAGGTATGGAGGAGTACCAAGTAAATGGCGAAAGGGAAAGAAAGGGAAACCCTGTATTTAGGTAAGGAAGCGATGGTGACCTATGTCCAAACATACCGCTGGCCCCTGGGGTCCCTCACCACCCCAAATAATTTCCACACCTATGCGCCGAGCCTGACACTATGATGACCCTAGAGCTGGGCCCTAAAAAGGAATAGGTGGGATGAGCTCTTCGTCAACCCCACTAAACACTAAAGAAGACACAGGGAGCACACATATGGGGAAAGCACATGAACAACTTATCTCCAGATGTCTCAGGAAGAAATTGAGCAAAGGGCAGCAACAATCCTGCAGATGAGTGCAAGCTGATTGCATTCAGAGCTTGTGAAGGAACTGAATATCACCAGTACAAGTCCAGGGAAAATTACAATATTTAAACCCAAGGGGAAATATAGATGATTAGTAGTTGAAGGGAAGAGAAGCTCCTCTGTGTCCTAAAGGGAAAAGGATGAAAACCCAGCAGAGGAGATACCTTGCAAACTAAATACTAACAGCAGAAATAATAGAAAGTCAGGGTATTTTGTGCAGCCAAATGCTGTGACCTTCTATTGCCAGAAACCACATGACTGTCTGTCACCGGTAACACACCTGTGACACCAGATCAGGTAAAATTCAGATTTGCCTGTTTATTCGATTTTTCCAAAGAAATTAAATTCATTCAAAAATTATTCTCTGCGAATGTAATGTCTCCTATTATGCTCTGGGGTCTTTCCAGACCCAAGGGAATAACAAATGCAATATGTAAAAAATTATTAAAATGTTTTTTACTTACCCCATAACTAGTCACTGCCAAATGTTCAATCCTTTTGCATCTTTTGATTAGCATCGGCAGTGCTGAAATCCCCATGGCCTTGGTCACTTCTGTGTTTGCTAGGATGAGGATGGATCTGTGCATGCAAACAAAGGTTGCAGTGCAGGCCATGATATCATCGACCTTGACCTATGTGAGTGCATGTGCACAACATTCTCAGGCCTAGCAAGATCAAAGCCTCAGCTTAGTAACGAAAGCCCCAGGGATTTCAGCACTACAAATGCCGATCCGAAGATGTGATGAGGACCACACAGGTTTCAATAGGTAGCGGAGGGTCCAGAGAGGTAAATGTAACATATTTGTATTTGATTTATATTTTCATGACCTTTAATGGTTCAGAAAAAAGGCAGCCAGTGGTGGAAGTAAATTACATTACAGTAAGGCCGCATGCAGATTTTTATAAAATGCAAGAAGAATTCAATTTCACTCAAATTTCTTTGTTCATCTTTTATTGCCAAAATTTTTTTATTTATCTTGTTCCCTACCTGTTTCACCATGACTGATTCCCACATTATCTTCTGCTGACTCCCTCCCTCTAGCTCTGCTATTCTCTTTAGTCTTCACTCCTCAGCACATGTAAAGCTGACTTGCCTTCACTTAGTATCATTATCTTGAGAGGTAACTCTGCTTCCCAGTTAATAATTAAGAAAATATTCAGTAAAATGGTTGACTGCTAGATGCTTTTTTTCTGAATTTGAGAAAATCATAAAAATGAAAAACTGAATTCTAACAAATCCAATTTTACAAGGGACTGCTGATAAGTCTTTGGCTTTACTCAGAAAGAAATGAGATAGGATGATGACATTTTCCATTTATTCCACATATTCTCCACTGATGACAACACACTTCTTACATCGGTATTCCAAGTTCTTTAAGCCTAGCAAAAAGAATGATTTCAGTTGGGCCTCAAACAAGCATCCGTTGTAGCCATGACATCAGAAATTATGAAAAATTTGGTACCCTTGAGGTGTTTCTTCAGGTTTGGAAACATATGATAGTTGGAGGGAGCTAGATCTGGTGAATAAGGTGAGTGCTCAACCAGCTGGAAGCCCAGCTCTGCCAGTTTTGCCGTGGTTGCTTGTAAAGTGTAAGCGGAGACGCTGTCTTGCAGGGACAAGATTCCTTTGGACAACTTGCCGCACCTTTTGGCCTTCAGAGCTGCCCTCAATTGGTCCAAAAGTTCAATGTAATACCTTGCATTGATGGTGGATCCTTTTTGAAGGTAGTGCGCTAGTAACATGTCCTCCTTATCTCAGAACACAGTAGCCATCACCTTAGTGGCTAATTTTTGAACCCTTAACTTCTTTGGATGAGGACAACCCCTGTGCCTCCACTCTTTTGACTGCTCCTTGTTTTCAGGGTCATACAAATAAATCCAGGTCTCATGCATAGTGACCAGTTGATCCAGGATGTTCTTATCAGTCCAGAAATGCTGACTGGGAAGTTTTCACTCGCATGCTTCTCTGATCTGTTGTCAAACATTTGGGAACTCACTTTGCAGATAGCGTCCTCATGTCCAAATGTTCATGGCTAATGACAGAAACGTCAAATCTTCATGATCTCTGCTATTGCTTCAGCTGAAATTTGACAATTCTCCAGTATGAGGTTGTGCACAGCATCAACGATCTTCGGAACAACAACCATTCTCGGTCGTCCAGGACATTCTTCATCATTGGTGCTAACGTGGCCCATTTTAAATTTGGCAACCCAGTTCCTAACTGTGGAATATGAAGGGCATTGATCCCCCAATGTTGTGCATAGAACACTGTTGCCATAAGCAGCAAACACAAAATTTTGAAAACATATTTTGGACGCATAAGGCATTCATGTGATCTAACATTTGTTACCATAGAAACAAAAAACGATCACAAAGCCAAACACTTCTCAGCAGCCCCTCGTATTAAACAATTTGCTTTGAATCTATTGACTCATCTCAACATGAGACCTATTGCTGTGTTACCGTTATTGGAAATTAATACATGAAATGTAATGCTAAAACTTCATTATAACCTCACATACTTCAGGGCTAAATATTGTATTATACCAGTAAATGTTATTTGCTTTTGACCAGCAAGGTCCATGACCCTGACACCAAGTTATTTTATTAGTTTAATGCATGACTTATTGACTAGTGGTTACTTAGTGAATATTTTAAGCAGTTACTTTAAAAATCACATTAAATACTGATTTTTATTGAATACCGCAGAGAAACAACAGACATATTTAAAGTTTTGTGTCATAATGTTCACTGTGTTCTACATTCCTCTAAATGTGCTACTAAATATTCAGACATTGTCATATTTTCAATAAAAACTAGTAGAAGTGCATATCTAGGCAGATATGACATTTTTGTTCTCCGCTAATTGATTAAAGCTATATATCCATTTACATCACTTTTTTATTTCTAATGTCATGGTCAGGTCTTTTACAATGCTGGATTAAAACTAACATGAAACAGAATATGCCATTAAAGTGTACTATTATCTTAGATTAATGTTTGTTACTTCTTTATTACTTCTCTTAGCATAAAATTTAGTACATTATTATCACTTATGAAATAAACTATGTAAAAGAGCAGGTCAAGTGTATTTTACATATTGTGGATCCTGAGACGGTTTTACATAGCTTAGGAGTTCTGCCTTTGGTGTTCTTTCATGCCCTGTACTAGTCGTAGTAAAATATATGAGCCAGTCCGGAGTCGAAAGACCAAATTCTGAACACTGAGCACCGCGGGAGCGAACAGCACAACTGTAAACTGGAAGTACAGCGTCCTGAGCTAACACACTCCCTAAGGCCTGTTTCACACATCAGTGATTCTGGTACGTATGTGGTTTTTTTTATATGTACCAGATTCACTGACATACGCAGACCCATTATAATCAAGGGGCCTATGCACACATCAGTGATTTTTCACTGACCGTGTCTCCATGCGGCATACACGCATGTCCATGATTACCGCACGAAAACAAGTCCATTTTTTTCTGGCATCACTGATGTTCACGGACCACACCATAGTGGTGTGAAACACGTACCAAAAAAACATACATTGAAAATAAAATACATTTTCAACTCACCCGTCTAGAGCGACGCTCTGTGCAGCCCCTGCTCTCTGCAGCTTCCTGGCCGGCTCATTGTGGCATGCATATTCATGAATGCAGCCAGAGCCAACCCGGAATTAGCTGCAGAGGTGAGAAGCAGCGGCGGCCAAAAGCTGCAGAGCTAGAGATTTCAGCACCATGGAAAGCAAGAACGAAACTGGTAAGTATAAGTCCATGTGCAATCATGGAGTACGGATCACAGATCGTAGATGGACAACCCACATGTGCCGTGAATCACGACACATGGAGGGACATACGCATTTTTCACACGTCAGTGAAAAACATCTTTGTATTTCACTGACATGTGAAACAGGTCTAAAGAAGCAGAGCACTCACCGGGAGTGAGAAGCATCTGCGAGAGCACCACCCAGGACCAGCGTGAAACCCAGTGCTGTCCAACACATAGCAGAGCATTCATCCTGCAAAACGATCTGCACCATAAGCAACATGTACTCTGCAGGAGAGCAGCGCAGAACAATACAGAATGTTCTGCACAACAAAATTGTGATGCTTGTATTTTCTATTCATAAAAAGATATTCTGATAATTAGATTTATATTCTTCAAAGTGATCCACAGGTGGAGCTCAATATTTCCTTTAAAAATAATATGCCAGTATACTGTTCAGTGCTCATAAACATTGGGACAACACTACTTTAGCAAAATGAAAATCAGGTTATCAATAAAAGATCTAATCTGTTTTAAAACAGATCTGGCCCCTTGACAATTCTACCGATACCCAGTAATTAATTGTCATCCCTTTGCATCTGGCTCAGAACCACGAGCTCTATTTTTGGACACAGCTTCCTATTCACATCAATAGCTATCTATGAATAAATTAATAAAGCCAAATATAGAGCCCTTTAACTAATCGAGAATCAATCACTATTGAGCACATTTACATATTGATTGTTTCATCTTCGGCTGCTTAAACCATTTCATTTGATACTGCCATGTAATTACAGCTTTCTGTACATCGGTTTGCAGTAGTAATTAATCTAGAGCAGTTCTTAAACTTGATTGTTTTTCTCCTGCCCTGGAATTCATTTTGTGTTATCAATACCCCATTGAATCCGTCAGTCACTGAACAAATTCATTCTAAAACTCTTTTTGTGAAGGATTACAGATTGTGAGAATAATAGTATGGCAATACGCAACTATACTCATAAATACAACAAGGAGACAGGTTAGATTCTAAGGTCGGTGTCTTCAAGAATTGTGCCAACATTGAAATATTTGCATGCGCCACAATATAATGAAGAAAAAACACAACAGATTTCTCTTTAATGAACAATCTGTTCATGGTAATGGTGAATGAATGCACTGTAAGGGAGAGTCTGAGGCCATGTGGATAATACATATTGATTAACCATGGCAGAAACTTAAAAAAAAAAGATCTATTCGCTTGATGTTTTCTTCATATTCAATTTTAGCATAATACACAGTATGTTAATAAAAAACAATAACATTAAGCTAGAGCACATTAAAAATAAGAATTGAAATACATTTTTTTTTAACGAACAACAACAGTGGAATTTTCATTTGGCAAGCCTTCAATAACTTCCAATCTGTTGTCTAGATCATGTAGGGTTGAACAGCACACGTGCCAACTCCCAGGGCTTCATCTGCTTATATGCATTCACCACCACCTTAGCTATTTGAATAAACCTAATAATTTTCCTGTACTCCATATAAATAAGTCATGCTTAGCATCCAACACTCGTAAATGTGATTTGGTGGTTTTCCCTGTCGTAACACAATGTAAATAAACTTTACCGTAGAGCCTGAAAATCTGTGCCTCTCCATAGAGCATAGAGTAATCAGAGTTACTTTAATTCAGAATGCCATAAATATGCAATTCAGGATGCAAAGGAACAGACTGCAACTTCAATGACAATTACCATCATGTGTCAAATAGACCTCAATGGTGTTGACTGAACAAAATCTCACAGACCTATTTTATTTAGACACTTATTCACAAGCTGAATATTTATTAAAATATAGTTAATATACACTGAATAAAAATATAAATGCAACACTTTTGTTTTTGCTCCCATTTTTCATGAGCTGAGCTTAAAGATCTAAGACTTTTTTTATGTACAGAAAAAGCCTTTTTCTCCCAAATATTGTTCACAAATTTGTCTAAGGCCCTGTGCGCACAATGCAGTTTTTAATGTGTTTTTGGTGCAGTTTTGAGTGCTGTTTGTTGCCCTAAACTGCATGTTTATTCTTCTCCCAGCAAAGTCTATGAGAACACAGAAATGCTACGTGCATGTTGCTTCTTTTCGCCTTGCAGTTTTAGTTGCAGAAAAAAGAAGCAGCAAGTCAATTTTTTGACCTGTATTTTTCCATTGAACATAGTGAAAAAACGCATGGGCAAAAATGTACAGAAAAATGCACCAAAAACGCACTAAAACGTGGCAAAAATGCACCAAAAACGCACTAAAATCTGGCAACAATGCACCAAAAATGCACCAACATGTTGCAAAAATGCATGTTTTTTAGTGCGTTTTTAGGCCAAAGGTTAGTTTTTTTGCTGAAGAAACAAAACCGCAGTGTAAGCACATAGCCTAAATCTGTGTTAGGTCGGAGTCCCACTTCGGCATCACCCGACACGGCTGCACACTCTCCTGACAGGAGCTGGTCAGCTGCATGTATTTCTATGCAGCTGAGATGCTTCTGTTTGGAGAATGTGTGGCCGTGCTACATGATGCCAATGCAAGACTCCCGCGAGTCACTCGCAAGTGTGACTCTGGCCTTAGTGAAATTTTCTCCTTTGCCGAAATTGTCCATCCACCTCACAGGTGTGGCATATCAAGATGCTGGTTATACACCATGATTGTTGCACAAAAAAAAATCCAAAAGTAAGATGTAGGTCCGGCACCAATTCCAAACACAGACCTAGCTCAACTTAATAGTCTCCAGACACAGGCACAGACAGAGCTGTAGTGACATCAGCATTGAAAATATAGGGAGGTGCTCCACCTAGCACAACAGTCCAAATCCACAGAGGGAGAAAAGAAATGGTGGCACTCACCCTTAGTAGAAATCTTTTATTTCATCCAAAATTTACAAACACTCACAGGAGGGGGATGCAGGATACATCTAAGACGTAGGGCATGCCAAGACAACAGAGAATGTTTTACACACCTAGGTTCTTTGTTGGGTCCTGATTATTGCACAGGTGAGCCTTAGGCGGGCTTTGCACATTACGACATTGCATGCCGATGCTGCGATGTCGAGTGTGATAGTCCTCGCCCCCATCGTACGTGCAATATCTTGTGATAGCTGCCGTAGCGAATATTATCGCTACGGCAGCTTCACATGCACTCACCTGTCCTGTGATGTCGCTCTGGTCGGCGACCCGCCTCCTTCCTAGGGGGGCGGGCCGTGCAGCGTCACAGCAACATCACACAGCAGGCGGCCAATAGCAACGGAGGGGCGGAGATGAGCAGGATGTAAACATCCCACCTCCTTCCTTCTCATAGCAGCCGGGATGCAGGTAAGGTGATGTTCCTCGCTCCTGCGGCTTTACACACAGCGATGTGTGCTGCCGCAGGAACGAGGAACAACATCGTACCTGTCGCTGCACCGGCATTATGGAAATGTCGGAGACTACACCGATGATACGATAATGACACTTTTGCGCTCGTTCATCGTATCAAAAAGGTTTTACACACTACGACATCGCAAGTGACGCCGGATTTGCGTCACTTTCGATTTGACCGCACCGACATCGCAGCTGCTATGTCGTAGTGTGCAAAGCTGGCCTAAGGCTGGCCACAACAGAAGGCCACTCTAAAAAGTGCAGTTTTACCAGTTAAAAAAATGCTGGAGTAGTAATTTACAATAACTGATGAAGTGAAGTATTTTTTGTAAGTTCAAATATTGTCACAATTTTTTTATTTTTTTTTTACAAAAGATACCTCTAAATTCTTGGTCCAACCTGAGATCAATGATGTCCTAGCCTAATGTAGTGCAAGTGCATGGCCTACATTAATATTATGATATCTGCGACAAACTGAAAGTTAACATATCATAGGCCAAGAAACCATACATAAATAGTAGAATTGTTTTACTAGATCTCTTATTGAAACAATCTAATTAAGGTAAAGTCTAATATTCCTGAAGAAGCCTTTGGCCACAGGACACAGTGTGTACAGTTTTCCAGTTTTGAGATTCACATAGAGTAATTAATATTTGGAGAATCAATGGAGTACAGATTTCTAAACGTTTTCTTGTCTTATTTGCAATTAGTTTTTGTAAGTGACAGCACACCTTTTGGAAAAGGTCCTACTGAGCAGAGACTAGAACAAAAGGAACAACAATCATCTCATTTAATATTTTCTCCTTAACAAGGGTCACATCTTCATTAGGTTAAGTAATGTACATTGTACTTAATTAAAAAGCATTAGCTGTAAACTTGCTGGCTATTGACTACATTTATTTTTTATACACTTCATTACTAAGAACGACAGCCTATTGCATCTTATAAGGTCCCATCAGTAATATAAGAAACAGGAGGAGGATAAATATGCTGCAATCACAAAGAATCATGACATTATAATGAGACATCTAATTAAATTAATTGCATTATTTGATTACCGGTTGTGTTTCGTTTCATCTACCATATAAGAATACATTACTATTATCATTCATTTTTAATTACAGCTCACATCCTATGTTTACAGTATTATTAATATACAGAATAATTGCTTGTTTTCATTTTAAGAGTTGATGATAAAACATTCATTTTCTATGAGAGACCAATTCCATTGATGATTTCTCCTCATTTATCTTTTAAAAAGTTGAAGTTTAATCACAGGTTTTTGTACATTGCAAAGTATTGACATTTGTATTCTTGCAGTATGGCTTGTCCAATGCCAATACAGAATCTAGAGAATGTCCTAATGATTAACTGTCAAACACATGGGAGGATGCTGGTGATAGCAGTCTAATTATAGAATTGCAATTTTTCCTCTAAACGTATAATGAAAATGATTAGTTTGTGATTATGACTTGCACTGTAAGGCCTAAAGTATTTCTCAGTGAATATTTTACTGTTATATTTTGAATAGTATACAGTGAAGAAAAAATAGTTGCTCCGATTTTATCTGGTACATTTATACATTGGATGCAATATTAGAGAAGTGTTCATTTTTAGGGGAGGATACCTTCATAATTCAGTGGCTCACAAAATGTCTATGGGGTCAGTTCATTAAAACTGTCATTGCGCACCCCACTCTTAGTGAAGCGACACACGGGACTACAGGCATCTAATTCAATAAGCAGATTATACAACTTAGTGAATTAGGCCAATATGATAAATTAACCATCAAAAGTGCACTGCAGTCCGGGACTGTAATACATTTATGGAATGAGTTTTAGTGGCATAACTTATCATGACTTTGATTGGCAGGTGAACTTATGCCCCATCGCTTATCTGATAACTGGCATGTACCATCGTCAGAAATGTTCTGCGGTTTGGGACTGTAATACATTTCTGGAGTGACCTACACAACTAAAGTGGCATAACTTATCATGAATATGAAAGATGGGCTCTCTCCTGCTGTCACGCTTTGACATGTGGAGGACGTGTTTAGACCAACCGATGTCTGGACACACAACAAAAATACCAACAAGAGTACAACAGGTAGGGGGGAACACCGGGGACATAATAACAATGGTGGACCCTAGCTTTAGTGAGTGGGGTAGATGGGCACCTCCTGCACTCACCTGCCACTGACCCTACACTTATAACCAGGCCCTATACAGTCACCTCAACTGTCACCGAACAGGAACCTGAGACCCTAAGAAAAACCCTGTTGTTGCCCTTACTAGTGCGTTGGCTGGTGGCAGATGCTAGCACCATCAGTGCACTAATACACACAGGGAAAGGAAGGACGAAAAGGGGAAAACAACAAAGGATAAATTCAAAATGAGGGAACAAAACTTCACAGGTCCTTACACTGATGTGGCCAGAGAACCAATGGCTTTGTATCTTCAGCAAAGTTTGCTGGGAGACCTGGCTATTGAAGCACAAGGGGGTGTGTCTACAAAGAAGATGCAGCTGACCTCAACTGCAGCAGAGACTGTCAGCAGAAAACTGAAATTAACCATTTAGGTACTGAAAGAAACAAAATCACATTTAAATGTGGATAACCCGATAGGGATGACAGGCTGTCACTAGTATCCAAAAACAGGGAGACAAGCATGACACTTGCCCTGTCCCACTGATGTTACACCCATTGACATACCATCTAAATGTCAAAATATTTTTACAAAACTTCTGCGTTCCAAAAATTATTTAAACATATTTAGGTGTTTTATGCCAGAATTTTGGACTAAACACCTTAATGATTTTCCCTCTATTTCTTTGTAATAGACCGATTCCAGGAAAATTATTATGAGATAACCATGCATCGGTCATTTGTGGAATTAGAAAACACAAAAGTAGTTTTGCCCCAAATTACCAACAAAATTTCTGTTTTTTATTTCCAAATGACAGCTGGTAGCATGTTGGTTACAATGGTTAATATATGAGGTACGGTATGCCGCATATATGGAAATGAAGCCAGGAATTATTGTAAATTTATGAAAATTCTAAATTTTTGTGAGTTTTGATAAATTAAATGGTTTTTCCATAAGTGCTGCAGGGATGATCATTTTTATTATTTTTCATCCCCCATAAAACAGATTTAACTTTGTCCAGATTCAAATTGTAGTTTGTCTTTACAGTTTGAGGTATGATAAAAAAAGAAAGAAACTTGTAGCGTTAAGTAATGAATTGTTTGATTCAATTAATTTCTATGAGCTGGAAAAGAAAAAAAATGATTAACAAATTATTAACTATAAACTAATTTGTACTAGTTCAGTCACAATCAATTCAAACACCTACCCCACAAAAAAATTCAATATGCTATGTATTTGTTGATACATCAGCCTGCCAATCAGTATGATAAAAAATAATCAAATCTAAAAAATGTAAAATCTTAAAAAAATAATAGGGCTACAGTCACAAAAGCATCTGTTTTTAGATGTGTGAATCTGTAAGCTTTTATGTGTGAAAATAATAAAACATTTGAGAGTTTCTATTAGTTCATCAATCTGTTCTCTTCTGTCTTCAATGTAAGAAAACAAAATGTAATGATAAAAAGAAGAAATAAACTGGAGAATTATCTCAATTATTTTTTTTCATATTGAGATTAAGGGCACATGTTTTGTATATAATGCGTACATAGATACATAGTTACATAGGTTAAAAAAGACACAGGTCTATCAAGTTCAAACGTTCTACATACATTTTCTGTCTCTTCACTATCTATGACCCACAATGCCATTTCTTGAGATAAAAGCATCCAGTCCTTTTTAATGCTTTTATAGGGTCTGCCATCACTACCTGTGGTGATCAGGCATTCCACAGTCTGATTACTCTAACTTTAGACAACCTTTTCCTATTTAGATGAAGGACTCAGCATGTACTGAATGCCCCCGTATCCACTTTAAGGTTTTTGTAAGTGCCATGTGCACTCCCATGTGCCATTCCTTTGTATGTGCTGTATCTCAATTTTTAAATTTAATCTTTTAGCAGTAATTCATGTCCAAATTACTATATTCAATGATTGCATACCTTAGTGTTTCAGAGTGCAGCTGTTTATTTGTTAGCGTATGTTTCAGTATGCACCTGTTCACACTTGTCTGTTAGGAAGTGACATTAGTTTTTTTTTTTCCACTGTAGTTAATATGGCTATACCTTCTGACCGAACACTCCTTTTCCACCAGTTAGGCCCGTTTCACACGTCAGTGAAAAACACAGATGTTCTTCACTGACGTGTAAAACACACACATGTCCCTCCGTGTGCCGTGATTCACGGCACACATGGGTTGTCTAAGTGCAATCGGGGCTCCGTTCACTATGGTCCGTGATTGCACATAGAGATTAACTCACCTGTGCCCGCTCCCGCTCTCCATGGTGCTGAACGCTCCCGTGGTGCAGCATCCAGCTGGCGCTGACACCCGCAGCAGCTGCTTCCGGGTCAGCTGTGTCATGCATTCATGAATATGCACGACAGTAATGAGCCGGCTCAGAAGTAGCAGGCAGAACAGGCTGCAGAGAGCGCAGCTGAAGCCGGGTGAGTAAAAATGGTTTTTATTTTATATGCACGTTTTTTTCTGGCACGTGTTTCATGGATCACAGCACTGCGTGGTCCGTGGGACATCAGTGATGCCAGAAAAAAATGGACATGTCTCCATGCGGCAATCACGGACACACTGGTACGCTGCACGGAGACACGTTCAGTGAAAAATCACTGATGTGTGAGCAGACCCATTGATTATAATTGGTCTGTATATGTCAGTGATTCTGGTACGTAGAAAAAAAAGCACAAGCGTACCAGAATCACTGACGTGTGAAACAGGCCTTAAAGTGATTTTTAATTTCTTATTAGCATTTCCTGTCTGCCCATAAAATTGTGGGCTTTTTGGTAGGAACCCAGCATAAAGAGATACATCTTGATGTTGGCTGCTGGGCTTACATAAAACTGGCCTTTGTTAAGTTTCTTATTTTTTTTTATATATGTCCAAATTCCTATATTCAATGGTTGAATGCCTTAGTGTTTCAGAGTGTAGCTGTTTATTTGTTACCGCTTGTTTCATTTTCAGTATGCACCTATTCACACTTGTCTGTTAGTAAGTTACATTAGCTTTTTTTTCATTGTTGGTTATATGGTTATACCTTCTGACCGAACACTTCATTTCCACAAGCTTAAAGTGATTTTTACTTTCTTATTAGCAGTTCTTGTCCACCCATAAATTTGTAGGGTTTTGGTAAAAGCATAAAGAGATACACCTTGATGTTGGCTTCTGGGCTCACATAAAACTGGCCTTTTCTATCAGCTAAGTTTCTCAAATTTTTTAACTCTTTTTTTTAGTAGTAATGCATATCCAAATTCCTGTATTTAATGTTTGCATGACTTGGCATTTCGGAGTGCAGCTGTTTATTTGTTAATGCTTCATGTTCAAATTCCTATATTTCATCGTTGCATACCTGCTCACACTTGTCTGTTAGCAAGTATCATCAGTTTTTCTTATTCCATTCCTTTGTATTGACATTAAATCTTTTTTCTAAGCCAAAAAAAAGCCCAACTTTTCCAACTTCTCATTACTGGAGAGACTCCGTCCCCACCCCATGTAATAATCTAGTTGTCTGTCTTTTAGCTGACTATAATATCCTTTTTTAAATTTTGGATCCCAAAACTGAATTAGTGTTGATTGCAAATGACACAGATTGTATCACAATGGTCGTCCAAATATATGAAGTGGTTAACATATTGTTGTATGCTGCAGAATTGCTAACTCATCCCCAATTTGGACTCTCAAAGACTCAATGTGTCCCACTACAGGGCACATGCACACAACTTGACCCGAAAAAAATTACTTTGTCCAAACCCTGTTACACATATAATATGCAGATTTATGCATCTATATGAGTCAGTGTCTCTGAAATGTACCGACAATGAAGATATTAATAAGGAGAAATTCTCCTTGCATCCCTGTCATCATTTTTTGCCCGTAGGCCAACTTCTGAAACTGTTGTGCCGTTGTTGTTTGGCCCCTGCGTTCTCTCTGATTTACATGCCTAGTTTACCATGCCTCTTTCAAATGACAGCATTTTACTAAGCTAAATGTCTCTCCAGAGCTTTATTTTGTCATTTAAGTTGTAATTTTCCAAGATGTGTGTCATTAGCTTCTTTTTTTTACAGTACAATGGCAGAATTCTTCTGTTTTTCCAGATAATGAGATGTTTTCGCAAAACATTAAAAAAAGCGTTTTCATATTTGCTTAAAAAAAGACCCTGAACAACAGTCGGCTCCTGCTCTTACATTAGGAAAAAGCGGAGAAAGGGAACATATTAAGCTTTCAACTTAACCCTGAAACAGCAGAGGTGTAAGTGCGCAGCATAATATTCCCTGAGGTCTGCTTTATATTCTAGGAGCATTACACTTGGGGATATTGAATCCATGAGTTGAGTACTTTTTAAATAATGTCACAAGGTCAACCTTGTAATATTATTATTGATTTTCATTATCAATTATGCTGTAAAATGACTTTGTAAGCGTTAGCTATTCAACTATTATGAAAACAGCAAAGAGCAAAACAACAAGCGCCTATTTATATTTTTGTTACTGTTTTTGTATATAAAAGATGAGACATGGGTTTTTTATTTTTTCTTTTCTGTTCATGATTTAATAATGAATTTGACAATTAAGCCCAGACCTCAAAGCACAACTAGGCATAGATATATGAAAAGATGAAACTCCTCTTTGGAGATATTTATATAGAAGATTTTCAGGATTCATAGTGATATTGTGTGCAATATTCTGATATAAAAGGTAGTTCATTTGAATGGGGTTAAACTGCGCTTTCAGACATTTTCTTTTGGTTTTGCAATAAAAAACAAACTCTTTTACCTAAACTGTTGATGAGTGAATATGCCGAAATTTGACATTCACAGGGAACCTGTCACCAGTTTTTCCCATACAAACTGCGGCCACCACCAAAAAGCTTTTACATACAGTATTCTAGAATAATGTATACATAAGTCCCCAAGCTGATAAGACCTTTCATTATACTCACCTGCGGGCCGGTTTGGTATGATTGGTGTTGCTGCTCTTGATCTTGCGCCTCCTATCTTCTTGCAATCTCCTCCTTTCTCCCTGCTTTGTGTGGATGATGCGTCCTATGTCATCCACACAGTGTCCTCCATTGTGCTCCTGCGCACATGCAGTTCTCTCTGCTGTGCAAAATACTGTATTGAACAGGTCAGGGGAAGGACAAAGAATGCAGCGCTTGCCTACTACAATAATTTGCTCTGCCCTGAGAAGAGATAAGTGCACGTATACAGAAGCGCAATAGATGACTCTGTATTTATGATGTAAGACGCGTCATCCACACAAATAAGGTAAAGAGGGCGGCAATCACAAGAAGAGAGGTGGCGCTGGATAAAGATAATAATAATAATATTTATTCATGTATATAGCGCTATTAATTCCACAGCGCTTTACATACATTGGCAACACTGTCCCCATTGGGGCTCACAACCTAGAGCCCCTAGCTGTATGTCTTTGAAGTGTGGGAGGAAACTGGAGAACCCGGAGGAAACCCACACAAACACAGGGAGAACATACAAGCTCTTGTAGATGGTGTCCTTGGTGGGATTTGAATCCAGGACCCCAGCGCTGCAAGACTGCAGTGCTAACCACTGAGCCACCGTGCCCCCCAATGAAGATCAATGAAACCCATCGGACCAGACCGCCCCGCAGGTGAGTATAATAAAAGGTCTTTTTATGATATACAGATTGGTTTGGGGACCAATATACAGGATTCTAGAATGCTGTATATAAGGACTAACTGGTGGCGGCACCAGTTTATATGAACAAAACCTCGTGACAGGTTCCTTATAATAACTTTAATGCAAAGTAAATAGAGTTTTCACTTTGACTCAAACCTATCCCATAATAACAGCTTTCCATCTAGTCTTCGACATGGTTTCTCCTGACATTAAATGCATAAAGCCGCTTCTGGCACCTCTGTCATCACACTCTGCATAATGATACCATATCATACAGCTCCAATGGCCTTGTGAGTGTCTTGAGTGATGAACATTGTAGAGAGGAGTAAATATGTGTTTGAGTGGAATTGAATTCTACTCTTTTTTTTCAAAAAAACAATCCCTTTTGCCAAAATGCAAAGGTTTTGTAACTTACTTCTGCGTGAATTCAGAAAAATGTCAGCCTCTGGCTGCTCCTTTTTTGAACCTTAACCATCAAAAGGTTAAAAAGAATCCTTATACTCACCTTCCCACTCACCTCATTCCCTCTGCTCCTTACCATCTACTGTCAACCGGTCCTCTCCTCATCTTTCAATCACCGCCACTCGCACTCACAGTAGCCCATGAATTATGGCTCTGATAAGACCCAACATGGTTCTGTGCGTGCACATTTAAGGTGGCGCACGTTGTGACATCATGATGTCATAACCTTTTACATGCTTGTGGAGAACACTACCAGGTTTAATAAGAGCCAGAAGTCATTGACTAGCATAAGAGACCCAGGGATGTCAGCATGAACAGCAATGATGAAAGGATGGGACCAGATGGGTGATGGTGAGGAGGAGAGAAGCCAGACAGAGGAGTGATGAGGTGAGCATAAGGATTTTAGTTTTTACATTTTAAGAGACCCCAGAGCATAGTTAGGTACATAAAGTTAATGGACAATCAGGAAATCAAATTTCCCGGGTAAATCAGTGCGAACAGGTGAATCTGCTCATCTCTGGTGCATTGTAAATATGAACATATGTCACCATGTCACAACATGTATGCTCTGTTTAATTGCTGTCACATGAATTGCATATTCTTACGAGGGAAAACTAATATAAAATTAAACTAAATATTTCTATTGGGTATAGTTGTTAAATATCTAAGAATCAAGAAAAGTAAGCTAAAAATTGGCTAAACAGTGTATTTTTTTTAGTCAGTAGATCCTTTTGATTTGAGAATGATCTATACTTGGTAATGATTATTTATGTTTAATTGTTAGAAGATTACATAATCATTGGTATTAAATAATTTTATCTAAAGTTATTCATGAATCAGTTCAAGTAGCGGTTACTCGTATTTGCTAGCGAGAATGTGAGAATTGTTTTTACACATTTTTGATTCTATATTCTATGAATTACATCCCATTGTCCTCTATAAAATTCATTAGGATTTATTTCAACCAGGTCTACCCCTTCAGGATATAGATTGTACCTGCTCCTTTTAAATGCTGACAGATACTGCTCTGTCAAAAGCGCCTCACATAATGAACTTGACTGCACAAAGTCCGGGAAGCGCAGGCCCTACATAACAGTCACTGTTCACAAATGTCTAACTATGAACTCCAAGGGTGAATATTCTACAGATTTTCTATAATTCATTTAAAATTATCCTTATTTCTCTTTAACATCCGACTACAACAGTCTTATCACTGACAATGTGGCTGCATGCAATCTTTTATTTTAAGCAACAAATGTCAATGAAAGTGAACCTAATTTTATTATGCTTAGGCAGGGTATGTCCTAAGGGCATGATGCATGACATAGGGACTCACCAAAGAACACAAAAGAGAGAATCTGTATCATATGGCACCCCCTCGGGCCATGCACTAGGCACAACATAGTGTATATGATTTGCTTGGAATGTCCCTTTGATGCAGACTTTAAGCTGAAGTTTATATATGTAAGACACGTACCCAGGACCATGCACATCCACAATTTATTTATTGCTGTTTTAGTTGCTTAACAGCTGTTTTTGTACTTTTTTTTTATCAGTGCACTTTATGATCAGTGACTTTAGTGGTAGGCTACTAGTCTAATCATTTTGCTGAACCTTCCCGTAGAATTTATAGCATTGTCAGATACCTTTGGTAGTAAATGCCTCACATTGGAGAAAGGATTAGTGGAAAAAAATCCAAAGTTTCTTACTATTTTGTTTTTATCACAATGTTCTCATGTAGCTTAGAATATTGGTTGAATCCTAGAAATTAATAAATACAGCTGACAACTATCCAATGTGTGTGGCCCATATAAGCAGGAAAAACAAATCTAACTCATGCTTTAAAGATGCTGGGCACTACTTTCACATTGATGGCCTATCCTTAAAATTGGCCGTTAATGTCTGTGTCATGCTCAGACTAGGGGAGGTACAATGGGAGGCCAAAAACACAACTAAACAGGAGAAATAAAAAGACAAACAAGGGGTACACCGGTAACACTTTAACAACGGAGGACCCTAGTGCTAGTGAGAAGGAAGATGGACACCTCCCCATTTACCTGCTGCTGTCCTGCATTCCTAGCCAGTCCCTATATAGGTTCCTCTTCTGTCACCAAGCTGGAACCTGAAGCCCTGAGATGACCCTACAATAGTCCCTGACTAGGGTGTTGGCAGGTGATGGACATTAGCCTCACCGCTGCAGTGAAACAACACACTGAGAAATTAAGACAAACAGGGGGGAAACACCTCAACAGACTGCTGCAGTCAGCACCAGGACTGCAGCCACACTAGCAACTCCAAGAGGGAGTTTCAGCAGATCCTTCTTAATCCAAGACCAGAATACTACTGAATTGAGAATAACTGGCACAATCTGCTGGTAGCAGAGGGTATATAAAGGAACTGGGAGTAGTCCAAAAAGGAAACACCTGATCAGGAGTCTGAGGCTCCTGCAAACCAAACTTACATTAATCCTCTCCAAGCCAAAGGAAACCACATTTAAATAGCAGAATCTAACCAGGTAAAGTGAGACTCAGACCCAGAACCTGTCACTAATCTCTTAAAGCAGAGAGATGACCATGACAGTTCAATACCCCCGCACTCTTGCCAATCAGCTGTTCTTGAGGCCGGCGGCTCCAGCAGGCACCCAGAAATCCTTAGTTCGGGAGCTACTGATAGTTGCTGTTGCCGGGTACTGTACATTTGCCACTTACTGATTTGAATGGGAGGTAGATGTGCAGTACCTAGCTGTGTTCACTATCAGTTGATGGGACAGCTCAAGAACTGAGTATTTCTAGCTGCCTGCTCTGCCAATGGGACCGACAGCTAATCGGGGGTGCCGGACTTTGGCCTATCAGATGGTGACAACCTATCCTAAGGATAGGCTATCAATGTAACAGTAGTGGCTAACCTCTTTAGGCCCTCTTCACATGCACGTGCCTCCGGTACATGCTAGGTCCGTGCCCGCATGTACCGGAGACACAGGCACAACATAAAACCATTAAAATCAATGGGTTTATGTGCACGCACGTGTTCAGCCATTGGCCCGTGCCTCCGTGTGGAGCAGACGTGAGCCCATGTGCTCCATACGGAGGCATGTCCATTTTTCTCCGGCAGCATGGGTGTCACGCGGCCCACACCCATACCACACAGATGTAATGTGGATGCGGGCCAATGTGACATGCGCCGGAGAAACACACGTCAGTGTAAAAATAAAAAAATCACATGCTCACCTCCACCAGCTTAGCAGTCTCTGCCGCGGCTGTCTCCTACATCCAACTCCCAGTGAATTTGAACAACGCATCTTCTTCATTGGGGGCCGGAAGCAGTGTCAGTGTGGGCGTGACCTGTGCCGGACACTGTCATTCAGCACCACAGACAGCTCCGGAAGAATCAGGTAAGGCGGGACTATCCGTTCTCTGTGTGCTATTACGTATAACACACGGAGAACACGCATGTGCCACAAATACGGCACATGGGGAGCAAACCACACCTTTAATACGTACATGAAAAAACTGTACTTTTTTTTCACGTGCGTGTGAAGGAGGCCTTAATAATAGTATCAAATCCTTTTCTGGCCATTTCCCAATGTAATTCTTTGTGCTCAAATTGCCAGAGATCAATCTCAACAGGGAGTTAGTGCCCATAATGAGCTGATTTCCCTTCAGCAAGTATAGAGTCATTATAAACTACTAGCAAATCACTAAACCGGGTAATTGTCACACATATAATGAGCCAAATAAGCTTAGGTAATATTTGGCTAGGAGTCTTTTAATAATGGACACTTACAATTCGGGTAGTGTGTTTGAGATACATGCCCATAGTTTTATGTTTTCCCCATATATAATATTAATCTGTTAATTCAATATGAAACATGGAACGTGCATACAGTTTACATATGAAAGCACAAGGCATAAGACAAGCAAAGAGTTCCAAACATCTCAATATCCTGAGTGGTTAACAAGCAATTCATATAAAAGAAATAATTTGTATTCAGGTCTGTGATATTCTAGATTTCAGCACAGAGAAAATTATCAGCTTTCATTACAATAGATTTTTTCTGTGTAACAATTATTACAATTATTGTCAATGGTCATTATTATTCTACGTGAATAATTGTAATAATTGGTGACTTGTTACCAGTAAATTACATGCCAGATAAAGACAATGGTGAGCTATAATCAGTATCGGCACCGGTACCCACCACTTTCCCTCCTGTCACTATAGCCATTTGGATTGTACTCTGAAAAGCGTTGTTTCTTTTCAGTAAAACATTCTAAAAATGTAAATGTTAAAAAATGAGCTTCGTAAAAAAAAATTCTTCAGATCGGGAATGCAGCCTTTCAGAGTGTGGATGGAAGCAAACCTTATAGAGTAAGAAATCTAGTAGTGGGGGTGGTGAGGGGCTGAAAATACAGTAGTGTCGCAGCACATGTTGCTTTAGCAATACCTTAGTTTCTTAACAATGTGACCCTTTTCAGAAAATGTCACACACTTTTTTGTTAAGGACTGATTTATTTTTGAAGTGGTTTTGAGGATCCAATACACAAGGAAAGAATTACCAAAAGCCTCCATTTAAAATATTTTAGTACGTTTGTCATCCTTTTTTCTGTAACCATTGAAGTACAACTCAATATATATTAACTTTTTCTACAGTTGTAGAAATTTCCATATGTGGCCATAATATTTTATTTGAAATGAAGGAGCACCTTGTGGATTTGGGGGCATTTTTTATAATTTTTTTTCAGACAAAATATCAGTTTTCAGAGGCCTTGCAATGGAAAAACACATGAAACAAACCCCAAAAGACCAAATGTTAACTACACCGCTCTTGGAATGTACTTGTGGTGCAGTGAGCATTTTGGCCAATGTTTTTACAGCATTCGACTGGAAATATGAGAAATAAAACTCTTCAAAAAATATTTTGTTTTGTTTTTTTTTGCTTTACTGATGAGTATAAAAGAATAACGCCACAATTTGTTATTGAATTACAACCAATACGCTATGTGAAATATGAGCCTCATCAATCTCATATTGATGCTCTATTCTCCCAACACGTAATCAATGTTTAGCTCGTAGAAAACTTTTTTAGTCATTTGGTTAGACATTTATTTTGGTTTACTTTTTAATTTATTTTTATTTAATTTTTCATGGATGCATATTTTGAAAAAAATATAGTTTAATTATAAAAGATCTATCACAAGATTATTTATAATCATTTATTTACCCATATTACCATTTGATATGACAAAAGCACAGAGCCCATTTTAAATACTTATGTAGTATCTGCCATTAATAACCTTCCACATCTTATATCTCTATATCATGGTCACATGTAAAAACCATGTAAGGAATAAATCATGTGCTAGTCCTCTGTATTAAACACACATGTATTTATACAAGTAAACAAGCCCAACTTTTACAAACCTCTCATTGTCAGTGAGACCTTTCATGTTCCATGTTATCTAGTATTTTAAAATGGCTGTAGCATTCCTATGTATTTTAGAATGTGTAAAGACTGGTTCCCTTTTTAAGATGTGGTTTTGGAATGGATTTATAGAAAGTTAATACTACATTGGCATGACAACTTGTTATCTCTCTTATGCGTCTCCTTAGCCTGAGAATACCAGCTCCCAGCTATCGGCTTTATCATGGTTGGGTATGAAAATGGGGGGATCGAATGCCATTTTTAAAAATTATTTATTTAAATAATTAAAAAAAAAAGCTGCATGTTGTTTCTCTTATTTTGATACACAGCCAAAATAATTGCACAACTAGGGGCTGCAGCTTGTATCCGTATGCTTTATCTGTTGTGGGTATCATAATACGAGGTAACTCCTCACTAATTTTTTCATTTATTTATTTTTACATCAATCTAGACACAAACAACACCTCTGAATGGTTGCAGTCAGACACGCTGTCACACAGGCTGGGGTTGCTGTTTGACTGCAACCAATCACTGCTGGAGGGCAGGGGAAGCAGTGCATATGCATGAAGATAATGCACAGCCCTGGGAAGTAGAGTAAGTGGCCCGGAAGCAGAGTTACAGCTGTGCAAGTATAAAGCGCTCGGTTTACTTTTATTTGATTTTTTATTTTTATTACCCAGGTCCCCGGACCCAGATCTATTCCCAGAGTTGCCTGAGAACTCCAGTCCCAGGGTCGGTGTTTGGGCCCTTTTGAACCAGTGTGGATCTTGACTTTTACAAACCAGTTCCATCCATCAGTAGTTGTGTTTATATTTTTGTTCAGTGTAATAAAGTGACTATATAGAGTACCCTAATAAGTACTGTAGCTAATACAATTTACATCATGGAAGCAAAGCAACTCATTCACATGGAAATATAGTATAATAACTATATTGAACTGTAGAAATTATCAAAGTCCTGTTTTATGGGATACTCTTATGGTAGATGCTACAGAAGTTATCGCTATTACAGTAGATGGCATTAAGAGTAGTTGTAAGAATATTCGCAAATCATCCTAATATAACTCTCCAAATTGTTTCTCTATTGTGTTAATTTGGATATAGCTGTATTTGAATCTAATATATGAAGCTGAGTGTGTGTATGTATGTATGTATCTATGTATGTGTATTTGTCCACTAAAGGAATCCGCACCGTCACATGTGCAATCACGAAATTATCTACAAATACTCCATTTGACTCAGGGAATATCATAGACTATGTTTTGAGGGGAAATTTTAACCCCACCTCCATTAAAGTCAATGGAGCTGGGAGCCACAATGCAGCCAGAAGAATGTTGGTGTGTCACAATGTGCAGCCACGCCCTTGAATGGAATGTTGGCATGTCACAATGCAGCTAGGGAAAGGGACAGACAGACAGACAGACACAGACAGACACAGAGGCAAACACAGAGACAGACACAGAGACAGACAAAGAGACAGACACAGATAGACAGGGAAAGCGACAGACAGGAAAAGAGACAAAAAACAAAAGAGACAGAAAAGGAACAAGACAGACAGAGACAGACTGGGAAAGGGACAGACAGCAAGGGAAAGAGACAGACAGGGAAAGATACAGACAGACAGAGGCAAGCAGAGACATACAGACAGACAAAGAGACAGAGAAAGACAGACACAGATAGACACAGACAAAGAGACAGACAGGGAAAGAAACAGACAGGGAAAGAGACAGACAGAGAAAGACATGGAAAGAGATAGAGAGACAGACAGACAGGGAAAAAGATAGACAAACAAGGAAATAAACTGTGAGACAGACAGAGACAGACGGAGAAAGAGACAGACAGAGACAGACAGACAAAGATATAGAGAGAGACAGACAGGGAAAGAGACAGAGACAAACAGATAGAGACAGACAGAAAAGGTTTCAGACAGAGACTGGGAAAGAGACAGAGAGACAGTTATTATCCCGGACAACGGATACTAGTGCAACAACTAGTTTATAATATGAATCAAAACTTGATCTTAGACATTTCTGTGACTCTTAGAAGTCAAAATGATTTTCAGTCTAATAATTCATTCATCTGAAATATCAGAATTTATTAATGTAGTTTGTTTTTTATGACTAAACTTTAATATCACATTCATGTGTATTTCCTCAACAGAAAAATAGAATGAAGGCCAGCAATGCCAGTCAAGTTAGATATTATATTTTTATTCTGATACGTCACACCCATCATTATTGTCTGATATTTTTCATAATAAAGTGGTCAATATTATTAATTTCTTTACACTGTTTTATTGTTTTTTGGATTTTTTTCTAAGCGCACTAGAGAACAAAAACTCTTCCTAATTAATCTTTTATATGCCTTGTAGGCATTTTTGTACTTCTTGTTACTTTTTCTGAGTTTGGATAGTTTTTCTTTATATTTATTGATTAAATATACATTGCACAGTTGGAAAAAAAACATTTTGCAAGATTTATGAAATATCTATATTATTACTACTATTGTTATTGACAGTAATATAGCTAAAAAAACAGAAATATTGATTTCAAAATAGACTATTTATATTTTATTTTCCAACATTATATAAATTGCTAATTTCATGTTATGGCAAAAAAATAAATCCAAATTCTTATATCTATTTATTTCTTAAAAAAATAATATATTGATTACACAACATTCCCGCCAATAAAATATAAACGTAAAGAAAAATGTGAGAAAAATGTTTATTAATTCACATTACACCCTGTCATTACTGCTGTTGTAAGTGATTAGTTGCAGTGTTCATATGTATAAACAGCTTCAGTCAATATAAACAGAAAATGACAAGGGGCCACAAATGACACACAAGCAAGGTACAAATTTGGCAATGATTATTTTAAGTGCTAGTGTGCGCCATGCCAATTAAATAAAGTTCTGATACGTTTGGTAGGCTACCCACTCAAATTGAGCAAATATCATATATGATGCTTCATGGTATGATATTGTTAACATAGAAAGACTTTTATTTTTTGTCATATGACCTCCATGGACACCCTATCATAATGGTCCTTTTAAAGAGATTATATAAACCTGATCCATCTATTTATTACATAGACAAAGAGACATTTAAATGGCTGATATAAATAGATGTAATACAACATTTAACCTGCAAGTGATTAATCCTCTAGAAATGTCTGGCTAAAGACTCGCTCACAGCACCAGATTCTTGGTCTGAGTGTGATCCAATAAAACATCGGATCACACTCAGACCAATGTTTTCTATAGGGCCATGCACATGTCCGATTTTCCCAAAGACCAAGCCGATCCAATGAAAAAATGTCAGAATTTCTGAGTTGGATCCGATTATTGAATTGCACTCATCTATACAGGTCAACGGGTCCATGGAAAACATCGGACTGCACTTAGATGACATATGAGTGCAGTCCAATTTTCCCAAACTGACATATTTTAGAAGATGGAGACCATTTTTTCTCCATCTTCTCCTCATCTGAAAAAATCATATCATACTGTGTTTATACTCAGATCAGAGTTTGATTTGAATAATTGGCCTGGATGAAAGAATATACTCTTATCTGACCCTTGCAGAATGATGATTTCCTTGTGAAAATTATATCTTCTGGAGTAGATGGAGTCAGACCTTATCAATATTATGAATGCATGCTTAAATGTTTATTTTGTGTGAGACAAGTGTTTTAGACCTCAAAGGTTATTTGTTGTATAAAGCCTTTAAAAATGCTTTAGGCCTCCTTCACACGTCCGCGTCTCCGGTACTTGTTGGTCTGTTTCCTCACATGCCGGAGACAAGGGGACACGTAGACCCATTAAAATCAATGGGTCTATGCACACGTGCGTTGTTTGCCATGGGCTGTGTGTCCATGTGGAGCAAATGTGTGCCTGTGTGCTCCCCACGTAGACATGTCTGTTTTACTCTGGCATCACGGGTGTCACATGGACCGCACATGGACTGCACGGATGTGATCCGTGTGACACACCAGATAAAACACAAGTGTCTGTGAATTAAAATGAATTCCTATACTCACCTTCTCTAGCTCTGCTGTTTCTGCCGCTGCTGTCACTTGCTTCCGACCCCCGCTCATTATGCTCATCGCATATTCACTGCACCGAGGACCGGAAGCCGCAGCAGCAGGGAGTCGCAGGGCCGGAGACCGTAGATCAGCACCAAGGACAGTAACGCCAGGGACAGGTGAGCAGAAAGTTCCTGTTCTCCATGTGTTATCACGGATAGCACATGGAGAACGCACGTGTGCCATAAACACAGCACATGGATGGCCATAGGCACCTTTAACACGTCCATGAAAAACGTGCGAGATTTTCATGGATGTGTGAAAGAGGCCTTAAAGTGAATCTGTCACCAGGTTTTTGCTGACTCATTTGAGAGCAGCATAATGTAGGGGCAGAGACCCTGATTTCAGCAATGTGTCACTTACTGGGATGTTTGCTGTCATTTTGCTAAAATTAATGATTTTTCTTCTGCAGATCTAGAAGTTACACAGAGTTCATGAATATGCTGGACTACCTGCAGCCCACCAAGTAGTCCTACCGCTGATTAAACTGTGATTTTATCAAAATTACACTTAGCAGCTCAGTAAGTGACACATCACTGGAATCAGGATTTCTGCCCCTACGTTATACTACTCTCAGATTAGGTGGCAAAAACGTTCTGACAGATTCCCTTTAAGTAATAAGTGATCTTGATTTCTGTAAATATCAACTTCATTAAAGATCAGACATTGCCTTCAACCAGCTTGAACTATCTTGCTCGTATGATCTCTACTTATTACAACAAAATATCTTTCATTTTGTCATTTTTTTAACTCATAATCCAAGGACGATAATTGTTGTGAGTCAACTGTTATATTTCATGCACTGTTTTGTCAGAATGTTACTGAAAAAGTATATTGTTTTCTTACAAAGAACTATTTAATAATGAAGTGGCAAGGCCATCCTGACATCTTCAAGAACAGTACAAAATATCAATGCATGGAAAACTCTAACAAATGCCGGTTCAGTCTTGGTGAATATGTCAAAAATGTGAAACTTCTGCATGTAAAAGAAAGCAAGCTGAAGTCCAGCGTTCTGTCTTAACTTATATTAGGTTTTGCCTAGATAATGTTTCTTTCTCACATTCCTTTGAATTTCAGTAAAAAAATGTCATGTTTCCGGCATGGAGATATGAAGATCAGGCATGACCTTGACTACTAGTGCTTGCTAATATCAACACAATCTGTAAAGAAAATAATAAATACTCACAATTTTTTTCAAGTGTTAGTACTTGTTCATACATATAATTTTTATGTGTTTTTTTGTCTAATAATTTTAACTGCATGTCTTATGCAGGTGTCCTCACCAAAATATGAAATATTTCTATTGGATTTTTCCAGTTTTACTGCCTTGTCTTTTTTATGCAGATTTGAAGCTGTATTTTTTAAAATGTTGGTTATTTTTTTGTACAGAAAAGGTTTGATTCTGCACATATAAATGCACTTTTTTTTATAAGAAAAAGGAAGAAAAGCACAAATAGGGTAATAATTAGTGATGGGTGAATAGTAAAATATTTGTTTTAGATTATTTGTACCGAATACCAGGTTCTATTCCAATATATGAATAACACACCTAATACAAGTCAATGGGCAACCCAAGCTGTTTTCTTGACAATCTCCCCCAAAAATGGTCACGTTCCCCATTGACTTTCATTAGGTTTGATATTTGTGACGAATACTGGAATAATACTATTTTGTCACGTTTGTCCCCCTGCATGTGGAGACCAGTGTCAGCCTTTGGTCTGGAGCCTCTCATCTGGCTCTCTACATTTAAATGGGTTTAGTTTCTCTTGGCACTGAAGTGGTTAAGTGTCAGTTTTTCTCTTGCAGGCTTTCCAAGCAGTTCTTGCTAAGTATTTTCAGCTGCACTTACTAAGTTGTCATGCCCTTCAGCTTTAAATATTTGTGTATCTCAGCAATCCCTGCTGAAGATACAAAGCCATTTGGTCTCTGGCCACCTTTGAGGAAGGTTCTGCAGTTGATGTTTCTGTGTTAAGGCTATATCCCTTTGGTTGTTTTTCCTCTTGTTTGTCGTTACTTTCCTGGTGTGTTGTTGGTGCAGAAGTGAGGTCTAGTGAACCCCACCTGCCCCTCACTAGTCAGGGCTACTATATGGTCTTCCAAGAGTCTCAGGTTTCTGTTAGGCGACAGTTGCTGGGACTGTATAGAAACTGGCTACGAGAGGAGAGAGAGCTACAGATGAGCATAGGAGGTGCCCATCAACCTCTCTCACTAGTTCCAGGATCTCTCATTGTTTTTGTGTCCCTGGTGCCCCTTTTTGTGTTTTTTGTTGTGCATCAGATGCACATAGGTCTGAACACACCCCGTCACGCTTGTTACACCCACCAAGCATGACATATTTTCTTATCACTTGTAATAATGTATTTTGGAAGTTAAATTGGGGGGTGAGGGAGTTGCTCACTTGATTGGGTTGTGTATGTCACAACTCCATAAATGGCCATAGATTATTCAGATGATGCACCCACATCTGCAGATAAAAGATTTTCTTCTACTTGTAGATTAAGAAAAGGTTCTGGTGTGCTGCTGTGAAAGAGGAGTAATTCCATGTGTGGTAATACTTCCAGTAACTTTTATTTACACACTTCAGGTCCGTACCGAACCCTTTCTCAAAAGTGAACTACATTTGAAGATCAAAACAACAATGGAGGGTTATATACACCAAAGGGACCTCAATATTCAAAGAAAGGCCCACTTGGGTGTGAATGAGGTGTGGTTTATAAAAAAAGGCCAGTAATACCATGAAATAACAGAATAGACATGAAAACATATGGCCATTACTGCCGTGCTTAAGACATTATAAAAAAGAAAAAAAATACCTTTAAAATAAATTAAAAACTGATGAAATGGTTAAATCCTAAATCCTCTCAGGGAGAAAATGAATGGGTACTAGAACTCTGTGGTTGGCATTGTAAATTCTAAAGACTGTATTAAACCACAAAGATAGTGGAAGGATTGTATTTTATAGTTGTATTTTTATAACAAATGTGATAGAGGATTTATTAATTAGAAAAAAAGTTGGGATATGTGAATCATATTAGATGTGAAATACTGTGAGATGAGGAACTGGTATTAGAACATACTGGCTGGCAGCACTCAGTCTGAAGATACCGCATTAGCCCACTGAGCCGGCAGAGGATTTATGCTTGGAAGAACTTCATGGCTGTGAGACCACAGATAATCTATTATCATCTGTGTGGTCAGGTCACTATGCTATAGCTAAAATGAGCACAGGTGTATTATAATTATCGGGCTTATAACAAGTGCAAAGTGTAATGCATTATATGCCACAGACTTCTGCAGAGAAGGTAGGAAATATCAACATTATGTACAACAGTATGTATATAAATCTAAGTTCTATAAATCCATCCAATTATACTGTTCTTTCCTGTATTCATAGTAGGATGATAAAAACAATAATAATTAGAATTTTATATATACAGCAAAATTTTATATATACCATATATACCGTATATATATATATATATATATATATATGTGTGTATATATATATATATATATATATATATATATATATATATATATTTATATACAATAAAATATACTATGATATAGAGACATACTGTATGTAGACATGAAAAGTATACCCAAGGGCATATGATTGTTAAGAGCATGGTTTCAGTGTTTTTTACAAGTATTTTTTTGCATGCATTTTTTTCAGGCTCCTAATAAAAGTTTATAGAGAAAAAAATGCACCTACAAATGCACATTTCAACACCGTGTTTAAACACATAGCAATAGTTTTAATTAAATTATTTCCACTTTGCTTTAACAGTTAAAAGTAGCAGATTTTCGGCAAAAAAAATGAAATATTTGGTAATGGGCAATACATATACTGACTACATTTATGACTATCCCATATTCACTGTAAGCGTAGGTCTGCTTGATTGGCTCAAAGTGCTGAGAAGTAAAAAGCAATTTAATAAAATGAATAACTCCGGCACACTATTTGATGATGCAAAAAAAGAAAAAGTGTTGATTTTAATTTTTGGAAATCAATATAGAAATAAAATAAAGAAAAACAATAATCAGCTGATGTTTTGGCTTATGCTAAGCCTTTCTCAAGGTTTTTTGTTATCTGAGATTAGAATATTGCTCATGCAGCTATACAGAGCGACCTGAGAATCAAGAACTCTCTCTAATGCCGCACCAATAATACATGGGCAAAGAATCAGTGTGGTATGATGAATTCCATAGACAATAGAATTAGTCCTCACAGCATGACGAGCCTCTACTTCTTTGGCACCCACCTATAAAAGTCCACTATAATTCTACTGACTGCGGAATTCACCAAACCGATTCTTTGCCCATGTATTATTTGTGCGGCATATAGTCCTTGATTCTTGGGCCGCTCTGCATACCTTCATGAGCAAAATTCTAATCTCAAATAACAAAAAACCTTGAGGTCTCAGGGGAAAACTAATCTCCTTGCGGAGACTGACAAACCAATCTGGCTGTCAGTGGTGAGGAGTCTTAAAGGCTGCAATACTCCTCTAGGAAATATTCAAATTGTCTCTTCAGGGAGGAAGGAAATGAACTCTAGCACCACCTATTGGAGGTAGCAATCCTAAAATTCAAAAGTGACTCTTCAACGAGCCTTTTCATATGACCTAGGATTTATGCCAGATAAGAACCTCAATTTGCAAACACGGTGTTTATGGATGATTGTCGCTCGTCAGTGCAAAGTATGACACTGATCTGGCTGAATGAGGAGCTCTACTGGGGTCTCAGGGGAAAACTATTTTCCTTGCGGAGACTGACAAACCAATCTGGCTGTCAGTGGTGAGGAGTCTTATAGCTGCAATGCTCTTCTGGGAAATATTCAAATTGTCTCTTCAGGGAAGAAGGAGACAAACTCTAGTGCCACCTATTGGAAGTAGCAATCCTTCCAATAGGTGGTTCTAGAGTTTGTCTCCTTCCTCCATGAAGAGACAATTTGAATATTTCCCAGAGGAGCATTGCAGCTATTAGAACTTTTAGTCATCTGTACAGTTCAATTATAAAACAAGACAATGCAAGTCCTTTCTATGAAATGTATCAACAATATAGCAGTTCAATAAATAAACGCCAGCACAATTGCCTGAGAATGGGAAGAAACCTCCCAGGACTTAAATGAAATGATCTGCAAAACTAGTAAAATCAATAAATCTTTATTATAAGCATAAGACACATAAATTAAAAAGATGTCTCTTGTGAAGAGCACAGAACTAGCCAATATGTAATGTATTAGCTGACTGATAAATGTGATCTAAGAGGGAGAATGGTAAAAAAGAACAAGTGTCCTATATAAATAACTGGATAGATACACCCTGTCCATGCCCCCTGAAGAAGCTGGGCGAAACACATGCCAGGATGGAGGGACACAGACCCAAACACTGTATTGATTTATCACTGTTCTAAGGTATATTCTACCTAAATTGGACCATTTCTCTGCTGTGCTATTGTATACATATATCTGACATTTCATTATTGGGATTTGTGGTGGGGTGGGTATATCTGGTTATTTATATAGAGCATTGTTATCATGCTGATTCTATACATACCTTTAGTTGTGAGATTGGATGTATAGTTTTTGAAATACAGGCAAGTAAAGTTACAGAAATGTACAGCTTATTGATTGGCAGCAGCTGCCGAATAGCTAATATGTGGGTGGGGTTTTGTACCTTGCAAGTATGAGTCATTTCTGTCCCGTGATAGGGGCATGATAGAAATGAAGCCCATACAGTCTAACATTTACAGAGACCAGGCAGCAGACGGGGCGGGAATAGATAGCAAAACCCCACCCACATATAAGCTAATCGGAAGCTGCTGCCAATCAAAAAGCTGTACATTTCTGTAACTTTACTTGCCTGTATTTCAAAAACTATACATCCAATCTCACAACTAAAGAATAGTATAGAATCAGCCTGATAGTGTCAGTATAGACCTGGCTTTAGTTTATATAGGAACATCCTGGTGTTTGGTGCGCTTTAACTTGAGTTAAATGTGGTTAAATAATTTGGAACACAAAAACAAAATGAAATATAACAGTTTGTTCAAACTTATGCAACCCCATTATTTACGGTTTGTTATTTTCCCCATCAAAATTATTTCAGTTTGTTTGTCAAAGGATTGCAAACTATGGCAATTGCACATTTTCTTTCTGTTTGCTCTTTCAAGTACTTTATTCAATTACTATATTTTACTAAGCATATAATCAGAATAAAAAATTATAGGGCAGATAATTATTTATTTATTCCTCTACATTGAATAAGTATCCCCAGCAAGATACTGACTCTCTAGTCTTCCATGATACATGTGATGCTTTCATGTAAAGAGCTGATTTTCCTTCCCTATGGTTTCATTATGTTGTATGCTTCTGTTATGTACCATGCATTTAATGAATCTGTTTAGGTAATGTAGCAACTGTATGTGGCATGTCATGTCGAGTGGTCTACACCAATGAATGTCAAGCATAATGTTAACAGTTAATTCACTTAGTGTATTCACAGAGTTATTTATACCCAAAGCAAAATAGTTGCTATGACATCAGCCATGCTTAAATTCAGCACTACAAGCTCCATTACTGCAAATAAATAGATATACTCTGGAACATAGTTGATAATTAGTGGGTCAGAGAAGGCAATTTAATTAGCAGAAGCATTTACTACAATATAATGTCCTGGAATATGGACAGAAATTCCAAGATTGGGAGACAGGAAAGTGGGAATTGTTGGACTAATACGTAATGTCCTGAAAAATGAACAGAAAATCACAGTTTTGAGATAGCGAATTCATAATTAATGGCCTAACATATATAAATAACAAAAGATATAAATATATATATATACACAGTATGTGTACATTGCCTTTATAAAACTACTTGTTCCTTAGACCGTTTAAACTCTTGAAATAACAAGAGCGGCATACAGCAGACTAATAGATGACACCTGTAGTCTCTGCAGTAAAATATAATATTTTTGATAATTGTTTAACCAATATTGTGTCCCCTGTTGTAATTTTATAAAACAGTATTATGCTTTGGAGAAAATACATTTTGTTTCAGTAATCACTGACTTGTAATGCCGCCGGCTGTGATTTAATTGGTTAGTTTCATAGATTCATGCTGAACATGCAAAACCACAACTATAACACAGTATAATAGTAACAGAATATGATAAGGGGGAACTCAGACAATACCCACAAGAGTTACTCATGATACACATGAGAGTCAATACTTTCAAGATAACCCTTCTTAGACAAATCTTGCATACACCGATCATGACATTTGTTTACATTCTCTTGATGGAAAAAATGCCCAGAATTTACAATATTATCAGCAGAATAAAAATGGTGCATTAAAATAAATATTTTGGCACATTTCCTTTCAGAGTTCTTGGCGTTGTTGTGAGCTGGCAAGCTCATGCCTGTTAATTAGTCTATTATGAATTACTTCTATTAAATCTTCGGTCAAGACTAAGCATATTAGTGCATTTACACAATATACGCTACTCAAATAAGTATAAACATATTTAGATTTATGTCACAGATTTATGGATACTCTTTCTCATTAATGGAACTGTCTAAACTTCAAACTTCTGATTAATTGACCATTTGGACTTGCAGCATTGCTGAGTTGCTGGGCCAAACTTTACCTCAACATCATCAAACTTATGCAGATGCATTACAGCTGACTGGATCTAGTAGTCTCAGTTGGAAACAACTTAGTACTTAGTACAAATAAGTGCTGTGCTCCTTGCTAAAGGCTGCTTTACACGCAGCAACATCGCTAGCGATGTCGCTGGTGAAAGCACCCGCCCCTGTCAGGTGTGCGTCACGGGCAAATCGCTGCCCATGGCGCCCAACATCGCTAGTACCCATCACACTACTTACCTTCCTAGCGATGTCGCTGTGGCTGGCGAACCGCCTCCTTTCTAAGGGGGCGGTTCGTGCGGCGTGCATCACTAAGCGGCCGCTCAATAGAAGCGGAGGGGCGGAGATAAGTGGCCGTAACATCCCACCCACCTCCTTCCTTCCTTATTGCCGGCAGCCGCAGGTAAGGTGTTGTTCCTCGTTCCTGGGGTGTCACACATAGCGATGTGTGCTGCCGCAGGAACGACGAACAACCTGCGTCCTGCAACAGCAACGATATTTGGGATTAGAACGACGTGTCAACAATCAATAATTAGGTGAATATTTTTTATCGTTAATGGTCGTTCCTACGTTTCACATGCAACAGCGTCGCTAACAAGGCCGGATGTGCGTCACGAATTCCGTGACCCCAACGGCATCTCGTTAGCGATGTCATTGCGTGTAAAGCCCCCTTTAGGTGATTGGCCAACACCAAGAGATTTTAGGCAATGAAATTTTATTAAAAACTACCTGTACCATGTGCCAAAGCAGAAACGGAGTGTGATAATAAGTAGTCAAATAAGTAACTCAGCAATTTGTCCTTGAAGAAGAGTTTTGGGTTCTCGGAGAACTAGACAGATTAATCAGTTGATCTCTAGTTCTATTGTAGGGATGATCTGCACCTCAATGGGGAGGGTGGAGTTGTGCGGGGGAATTTAATCACTAAAAGATTGGAGGAACAAGCAATATTTAATTACTATATGCAGGGTGGGCCATAAGTATGGATATACCATTGGTGGGCTATAAGCATTGATATCACCTTACCGTTTGTGGAATATTAGTACATGGGAGGGTCAAAACATTTGAGGCTGGTTGATGCCCATGGCGGCCATCTGCAAAGCCGTCATTTTGAATTCAACTTTACTCTTTTTTTTATCAGGGTGTATCCATACTTATGGCCCACCCTGTAGATTGTAAAGATGTAAATAGAGACATGCCTCTAAATAATAAATTGGGGGTGTAATGAGGAGGTAAAACATTTAGTACAAAGACAAGGAATAAGGACACTGCAAAATCCATCAAACTCATGTAATCTAATTCCAGAAACCTCTTTATTATGATTAATAAATTAAAATTCATAAGGTTCTAATAAAATCATGATATTGTGGGGAAAACAGAAATATGATAGGACAACATGTATGACTGGGCTGTGAATTAACAGGGCTATAGTCTGTTAGGGACTTACCATACAAATAAGTGAGAGGGAGGGATTTTGTTATATGTAAAATCTTCCCTAAAAACATTCTGCATATTAATAAATTTAAGGAATATGAAGTGGTAGTGTCCCAATGAGTGGGTATAAAGGGAGAGAGAATAAGACAATATCAATAGATGTTTGTTATAAGTCTCCAATTATAATGGAAACAGCAGAAAATTTTCATCTAACGCAAACAGATGAAGCAGCAAATCAGAGAGAAATTATTATTAAGATGGACTTCAACTTCAGAACTGTGATATACAGTATATTTGGGAGCAAAAACCTTCAAATCCAGCAGGGGATACTTTTACATCTAATTAAAGCCAATAGGCAGATCCAAATATAGTGTACAAGTTGGGTAATAGAGAACACAAACTAAAATTTCTTTAGGCTCATATATTATATAATATGCCTTTATACTTATAAAATTTACACTATTATGCTAATATGTCTTATACCTAAATTAAATGTTTATATAGAAGCAACAAAAACACTAAACTTCAGGAAGACTATTTCTCATGTGTTAGGAGATGATGCAAGCAAAGATCAGAAGAAGAGGACCGGATAGGTGACAGCGCGGAGCAGAGAGGCGACCACAGTATAAGTATCTTTTCCCATGGTTCAGAAAAATAGGGGCCAGATGCTGCCATTATGCAGAGTCTATATGGAAGCAAATTCCAAAAAAATCAGCATTTTGGCAAATACAAATGTTTGTATTGTTCAAGATTTAACTCAATTCCTCTGAAATAAACTTGCTTATCTGTATTGAGCTTTATACATTTATTAATACTACAGCTCTGCAACTCACCAGAATTATATTGACACAGAAAAAAGAGCTTACTATCCCCCTATGTGGCTAAATGAGTGTGTCTGAGACATCCTTAACCTATGGGTGCTGGTCTTCGGCCGGTGCATACAGCAATGCGGTTTAGGAGAGAGATAGTGTCCAGCACAATCATGCAGTAAAATTGAAAAAATCTTTCTTTATTGATATTCCATTAAAAGTGGCTAAAAAGATCCGAAGTTTCATGGCATTTCCAACATGTTTCTAGCAGTACACGCTTAGTCATGTTATGAGTAAGGGCGCACTACCAGAAACGAGTCAGCATTGTCATGTAACTTTGGATTATTTCATCCATTTTTAATGGAATCTCTGTAAGGAAAGATTTTTGTTAATGCTACTGCATGATTGTGCTAGACTCTCTCTCTCCTAAACCATATTGCTGATTGCACCGGCTGAAGATCGGCACCCATAGGTTAAGAATTTTACTGCATGGTTGTGCTGGAGTCTCCTTCTTTCTCCTGAATCGTCAAAATATACAAGAAGATAGTCTTCCCCGCCATTTAAAAACATTCTGTATGCAAAGCTATATACTGTATGTAGAATAATTCCGGACCTCATATAGGTACAGCGTCGGACTGGCTACTGGAGGAATCTCCAGTAATGCCAGGCCTGGATTCAGTTACCTGCACTGAACTCCAGAGTTCTCATCTGAGCTCCGGAGTGCAGCCTAGACTTAACCGCGGGCGCCGAGTGATTGATTCCCCGGCGATTGCGGTTCAGTTCATGACAGCTGCAGACAGACTGAGGTGCACTCCCGTGCTCTCACCTGAACTCCGGAGATCAGCCCGCCTGTCTGCAGCTGTCAAGAACTGAACCGCAATTGCCAGGGAATCAATCACTCGGCACTCGCAGGTCAGTCTTACAAATGCTGAGATCAGTCCAGGCTGCAGATGAGAGCTTCGGAGTGCAATGCAGGTAACTGAATCCAGGCCTGGCATTGCTGGAGATTCCTCCGGTTCCCAGTCCGATGCTGTATAGGTGTATATCATATATTTATATAATCCCCTCCACAAATCCCTAATATAGGGAGTTCTCATCTGTCCAGATCCCCTTCTACCACATGCCTTGTAGGAGACACAACCAGCATGTGGAAGAAGATGCTCTGGTCAAAAGAGACCAATGCAGAACTTTTTGGCGCTTAATGCAAATAACCATATTTGCCAGAAAACTATCACTGTACATCACCTTAAAAGATGTTACCCATCTGCAAACATGGCAGCATCATGGTGTGGGGATGCTTTTTTTTCAGCGGGGACAAGGAAGCTGGTCAGATTTAAAGGGAAGATAAATGGGCCTAAAGACAGAGAAATCATGGAGGACAGCCTGTTGAAGGCTACAAAAGATATGAGACTGGGGTGTATGATCACCTTCCAGAACGACAACAACCTCAAACTTACTGCCAGACCTATGGAATAGCTAAGATCAAAGTATATTCATATGTGTGAATGGCCCAGTCATAATCCAGACCTAAATCCCATTGAGAATCTATGGCAAGATTTGAAAATTGCTGTTTACAATCACTCTCTGTCCAATCTAACTGGGCTAGAGCTATTTCACAAAGATGAAGGGGCAAAATACTCAGCCGCTAGATGTGCAAAGCTGGTAGAGAGCCCAAGACTTGCAGCAGTAATTGCAGTAATATGCGGGCTTACCCACTATTGAATCAGCGGGTATGAACACAAATGTATGTTACCATTTTCAGATTTATATTTTTAAAATATTTTAAATAACCTGTATCATTTACTTTACACTTCACAAATTCTTGCTACTTTGTGCTGGTATATCGCATAAAATTCCAATAAAATACACGTTTGTGGGTGTAATATGAAGTTGGGTGTGATTACTTATGTTCTCAAAGCACTATATATATATATATATATATATATATATATATACTAGCTGTACTACCCGGCTTCGCCCAGGTTAATAACTGTTGTAAACAAAATAGAATGTATTAACAAAAATTTATTCAGTACACAATATCCGCTGCCCGGGATAGTAACTGTCTCTCTGTTTCTCTACCATTCTCTGTCTGTCTCCCCCTCTGTATATATCTCTCTGTCTCTCTCTCTATCTCTTTGTCTGTCTGTCTCTTTCCCTGTCTGTCTCTGACTGTCTCTGTCTCTTTCTCTGTCTGTCTCAATCTCTTTCCCTGCCTGTCTATCGATCTCTTTCTCTGTCTGTCTATCTATCTCTGTCACTTTTGCTGTCTGTTTCTTTCCCTGTTTGTCTCTGTCCTTCTCTTTCCCTCTCTTTCCCTGTCTGTCTCTTTCCCTCTCTTTCCCTGTCTGTCTGTTTCCCTGTGTCTGTCTCTGTCTCTTTGTCTGTGTCTGTCTCTTTACCTGTCTGTGTCTGTCTCTTAACCTGTCTCTCTCTTTCCCTCTCTTTCCCTGTCTGTCTCTTTCCCTGTCAGTCTGTATCTTTGTCTGTCTGTCTCTTTGTGTCTGTCTCTTACCCTGTCTATGTCTGTTCTTACCCTGTCTGTGTCTGCCTCCTTCCCTGTCTGTGTCTGTCTCTTTCCCTGGCTGCATTGTGACACGCCAACATTCCATATAAGGGCGTGGCTGCGCATTCTTCTGAAGTTCTGGCTGCACTCTGGCTCCCAGCTCCATTCACTTTAATGGAGGCAGGTTTTTTGGCGAATAACTGTAAAGCACGGAGTTAAAATTTCCCCTCAAAACATAGCCTATGATGCTCTCAGGGTCCAGACGTGTGAGTGTGCAAAATTTTGTGGCTGTACCTGCGACGGTGCAGATGCCAATCCCGGACATACACACATACACACATACACACACACACACACATTCAGCTTTATATATTAGATATATTATGGATGCAATGTTTCTAAATATCGAAAAATTGATAATAATTAGTGATGAGCGAGTACTAAAAAGCTCGGGTGCTCGAGGCTCGGGCCGAGCATCCCAAGATACTCGTGTACTCGGCCCGAGCACCGAGCCCAATGTTATCCTATGGGAGACCCGAGTATTTTTGTGAAATGACCCCCGGCAGCATGTAGAAACCCTAAAAATGGCACAAAAGTCTCAGAAGAGTGCTCAAATGACATGGCAACAGCATGGGGAAGACCCCTTGAAGCATTTATCACTCAAAAGTCACAGATGTGAACAATTTTGTCCGCGTTTTACGCCATTTTTACGGACTCACCAGAAAACCTTCAAAAATAACACCAAAATGAATTTTCATGGCGGAAATGTTAAGGGCACATACCCAATAGTGAGATAGAGCTAATGTATGTTACTTTTTGAGATTAATACATGAAAGATTTTACGTAAAACATTGTGTGGCACTCCGATGTCCCTGAGAAGAGACGTACATAAAGGCCTCTGAGTCTAATGTGCCCATTTTGAGGAAGTGAGTCTTTGTAGTATTTTCCTTTGCCAGGGCAGTCCGAAATTGTGAGGTTCACCAATGCCCCTGCATACAGACGTGCATGAGGGCCTGTAAACCTGAAGTGCCCATTGTAAGGAAGTGGGTCTATTATAGTATAGCCCTTAGGCAGGGCAGCCAAAAATTGGGAGGCTCCATGTTGTCCCTGGATAGAGACGTGCATGAGGGCCTGTAAACCTGAAGTGCCTATTGTAAGGAAGTGGGTCTATTGTAGTATAGCCCTTTGGCAGGGCAGCCAAAAATTGGGAGGCTCCATGTTGTCCCTGGATAGAGACGTGCATGAGGGCCTGTAAACCTGAAGTGCCTATTGTAAGGAAGTGGGTCTATTGTAGTATAGCCCTTTGGCAGGGCAGCCAAAAATTAGGAGGCTCCACGTCGTCCCTGGATAGAGACGTGCATGAGGGCCTGTAAACCTGAAGTGCCTATTGTAAGGAAGTGGGTCTATTGTAGTATAGCCCTTTGGCAGGGCAGCCAAAAATTGGGAGGCTCCACGTTGTCCCTGGATAGAGACGTGCATGAGAGCCTCAAAACATTAAGTGTCCATTGTCAGGAAGTGGGTGTATTATAGTATAGCCCTTAGGCAGGGCAGCCAAAAATTGGGAGGCTCCACGTTGTCCCTGGATAGAGACGTGCATGAGGGCCTCAAAACATTAAGTGTCCATTGTCAGGAAGTGGGTGTATTATAGTATAGCCCTTAGGCAGGGCAGACAAAAATTGGGAGGCTCCATGTTGTCCCTGGATAGAGACGTGCATGAGGGCCTCAAAACATTAAGTGTCCATTGTCAGGAAGTGGGTGTATTATAGTATAGCCCTTAGGCAGGGCAGCCAAAAATTGGGAGGCTCCACGTTGTCCCTGGATAGAGACGTGCATGAGGGCCTCAAAACATTGTTCCCATTGCAAAGGAGTGGGTCTCCTGTCGTTGTAATGTCCATTCTGCAAAGAATGGGCGAAAAAATTTACCACTGGGGGTATACCTGAAACAAAGGCCTAACTATTGTAACGGTCATCATGGTGGCGCATGAGGAGAAGGAGGAGCAGTCCAGCGATTATCCAAAGTCCAGAAGTGTGTACCCATGGGTGAGTGGAGGTACATGGCAAATTCTCGTTACAAACTTTAAATTCCGCTCTCATTTGCTGGTGGTGTGGTGAAGTCTGGCCCAATCCAACCCTTGTTCATCTTGATCAGAGTCAGCCTGTCAGCATTTTCAGTTGACAGGCGGGTGCGTTTATCTGTAATGATTCCACCTGCGGCACTAAAAACACGCTCTGACAAAACGCTAGCGGCAGGGAAGGCCAGGACTTCCAAGGCGTAGAGAGCCAATTCATGCCACGTGTCCACCTTGGATACCCAATAATTGTAAGGCACAGAGGAATGTCGGAGTACAGTTGTTCGATCTGCAAGGTACTCCTTGAGCATCTGGGCAAACTTAGGATTTCTTGTGGCACTACCCCGCACCTCAGGGGCTGTGGTACGTGAGGGGCTGAGAAAACTGTCCCACATCTTAAAGACTGTTCCCCTACCTCTGGCGGATTGGACTTGTGCCTCTCTCGGCTGTACACCTTGGTTGTCCACTGATTCCTGACCTATGCCGCTAGCGTTTTGTGAGGGGAATGCTTTGCCTACTTCCGTGACTATGGCCTTCTGGAACTGCTGCATTTTGGTTGACCTCTCCGCCTCGGGAATAAGAGACATAAAGTTCTCCTTGTAGCGTGGGTCTAACAGTGTTACCAACCAGTAATGATTGTCGGCCAAGATGTTCTTAACGCGAGGGTCACGAGACAGGCAGCTTACCATAAAGTCAGCCATGTGCGCCAGACTCTTAACAGCCAGGACTTCAGTAGCCTGACCAACACGATGACTGAACATGCTGTCCTCCTCCTCCTCCTCCTCCTCATCTACCCTGTCATCTGGCCAGCCACGCTGAACCGAGGATATGACTGGTGTGCATGTCATATCCTCAATTTGGCCGGAGAGTTGCTCCATGTCTTCATCCTCCTCCTCGTCATAGTCCTCCACTGCACATTGTGATGAGACGAGGCTGGGCTGTGTGTTATCACCCACACCCACTACTGTTTCTTGCTGCAACTCATCGCGCTCCGCCTGCAATGCATCATGTTTGGTTTTGAGCAGAGACCGTTTTAGAAGGCAGAGTAGAGGTATGGTGACGCTAATAATGGCGTCATCACCGCTCACCATCTTGGTGGAGTCCTCAAAGTTTTGGAGGATGGTACATAGGTCGGACATCCATCTCCACTCCTCAGGTGTTATGTGTGGAGTTTGACCCATTTCCCGACGGCTTAGGTGATGCAGGTACTCAACAACTGCCCTCTTCTGCTCACATATCCTAACCAACATGTGCAGAGCTGAATTCCAACGCGTGGGGACATCACACACCAGTCTGTGAGCCGGAAGATGCAAACGGCGCTGAAAGCCGGCAAGGCCGGCTGAAGCAGTAGGTGACTTTCGTAAAATGTGCAGGCAGGCGGCGAACTTTTACCAGCAGATCAGACAGCTCTGGGTATGACTTTAGAAACCGCTGAACCACGAGGTTGAGCACATGGGCCACGCATGGAACATGTGTCAGCTGGCCTCGCCTCAAAGCCGCCACCAGGTTCCGGCCATTGTCACACACGACCTTTCCTGGCTTTAGGTTCAGAGGTGTGAGCCAGTGATCTGCCTGCTGTTTCAGAGCTGTCCACACCTCTTCTGCATTGTGGGGTTTGTCACCTATGCAGATTAGCTTCAGCACAGCCTGTTGCCGCTTCGCCGAGGCAGTGCTGCAGTGCTTCCAGCTTGGGACTGGTGTGGAGGGTAAAGTGGATGAGGATGCGCAGGAGGAGGAGGAGGCTGAAGAGCACGACATTCCGGAGCTGTAGAGTGTGGGTGAAACCCTGACTGAGGTAGGGCCTGCAAACCTTGGTGTGGGAAGGACGTGTTCCTTCCCTCGCTCAGACTGGGTCCCAGCTTCCACAATATTAACCCAGTGTGCCGTCAACGAGATGTAGCGGCCTTGCCCACAAGCACTTGTCCACGTGTCTGTGGTTAGGTGGACTTTGGGTGAAACAGCGTTGTTCAGGGCACGTGTGATGTTTTGTGACACGTGGTTATGCAACGCAGGGACGGCACACCGGGAGAAATAGTGGCGGCTGGGGACCGAGTAACGTGGGACAGCTGCCACCATCAGGTCGCGGAATGCTTCTGTCTCCACCAGCCTAAAAGGCAACATTTCCAGCGCAAGCAGTCGCGAAATGTTAGCATTTAGAACTGTGGCATGTGGGGCGTTGGCAGTGTATTTGCGCCTGCGTTCAAAGGTTTGCTGAATGGATAACTGAACGCTGCGCTGGGACAAGTACGTGCTTGATGATGGTGTTATTTCTGCGTAGGCAACTGCAGGTGCAGGACCGGAGGAGGCTTGTTCGCAGGCAGCATGGACAGGGGATTGGCTCGCATGCACATCCATCGAAGACGTAGCAGTGACATCAGCAAGCACTGCTCCTTGACTCTGTTGTACTTTCCACAAAGTTGGGTGCTTGGCTGACATGTGCCTGATCATGCTGGTGGTGGTCAGGCTGCTAGTTTTGGTACCCCTGCTGATGCTGGCACGGCAGGTGTTGAAAATGGCCTTTTTAGAATCATCTTGAGCCAACTTAAAAAACTGCCAGACTCGGGAAGACCTAACATTTGTACAGGCACCTTGTGTCGTGTTGTTGTTCCGGGGAACGGTTGCCTGACTTCTGCCTGGAGCCACCACCCTGCTTCTTACTGCCTGTTGGGATGCTACGCCTCCCTTCCCCTGTGCACTGCTGTCCTCGCTCTGCATATCCTCCTGCCACGTTGGGTCAGTTACTGGATCATCCACCACGTCGTCTTCCTCTTCCGCACTATGCTCCTCCTCCTGACTTCCTGACAATTGTGTCTCATCATCGTCCACCCCTTGTTGAGACACGTTGCCAACTTCGTGAGAACGTGGTTGCTCAAATATTTGGGCATCTGTACATACGATCTCCTCATGACCCACTTCAACATGAGCTGGCGAGAGGCCAGAATGTGCGAATGGAAACGTAAACAGCTCTTCCGAGTGTCCAAGTGTGGCATCAGTAATGTCCGAGGACGTGTACTCAGCCTTGTGGTAGGAAGGAGGATCAGGTTCTGAAATGTGCGGTGCAGTATCACAGCTACTGACACTTGACCGTGTGGAAGACAGAGTGTTTGTGGTGGTGCCAATCTGACTGGAAGCATTATCCGCTATCCAACTAACAACCTGTTGACACTGGTCTTGGTTCAAGAGCGGTGTACTGCTGCGGTCCCCAAGAATTTGGGACAGGACGTGCGAGTGACTAGATGTGGCCCTTTGTTGTGGCGAAATTAGAGCTTGCCCACGACCTCGGCCTCTGCCTGCACCACCATCACGTCCACTTCCTTGTTCCTTGCCAACGCCCTTGCGCATTTTGCAATGCTGTGCTGACGTGTATTCACTAGACTTGTGCGTTATATCCAAGTTTGTGCAAATCGTGCACCTGTACGCTGCCACCGACAGGCACACACGTACGGTTTTTAAATGCAAGCACGGACTCACTAAGAACCTAACAGGTTTTTAGGAGCGACAATTACTGAGAAGTCTGACACTATCAGCCACTGCTGACTGACGTGTATTATACACTACACTTGTGCGTTATATAATAGTTTGTGAAAAACGCACACAAGTGCACCTGTACGCTGCCACCGACAGGCACACACGTGCGGTTTTTAAATGCAAGCACGGACGCACTAAGAACCTAACAGGTTTTTAGGAGCGACAATTACTGAGAAGTCTGACACTATCAGCCACTGCTGACTGCCGTGTATTATACACTACACTTGTGCGTTATATAATAGTTTGTGAAAAACGCACACAAGTGCACCTGTACGCTGCCACCGACAGGCACACACGTGCTGTTTTTAAATGCAAGCACGGACGCACTAAGAACCTAACAGGTTTTTAGGAGCGACAATTACTGAGAAGTCTGACACTATCTGGACTGTTTTAGACTGTGTACACCAGCCCCAGATATGATGAAGGCTGGTATACGGTCACCACTAGGAATGGCTATATACCCTGCCTGCCTGCCTGCCTGTATACTGCTACAATAGTCCTGACAAGGACTCTTCTGGTCACTAGCCTAAATTCCGACCTGGCTATACCCTGCCTGTATATAGCAACAATAGTCCTGAGAAGGACTCTGCTCCTGTACTCCGACCTGGCTATACCCTGCCTGCCTGTATACAACTAGAATAGTCCTGAGAAGGACTTCTGGTCACACTGTTTGCAGCCCTGCTATGGAAATAGCTATAAAGGGCCGCAAACCTTTCCCTGAAGCAGCGACACTCTCCCTGCACTGACTGTCTGGATGGCTGTGAGCAGAGCACAGCACGCCGGCCGGTATAAAGGCTCGGTCACGCTGTGCGGGCCGGCCAATCACTGCAATTCCACAACTAACAGGGCTGTGGCATTGCAGTGGTCTGCCAGCCAATCCCTGCATGAGGGTTGGCTCTCAAAAGAGCGCCAACATGCAGGGATGAAGACCACGAGTACAGCACGAGTATCGCGAGATTACTCGGTCCCCGCCGAGTAGCCCGAGTACAGTGATACTCGTGCGAGTACCGAGTAGTAACAAGCATACTCGCTCATCACTAATAATAATGTTACTATATTACTATGTGCAAGCAATTTTATATAAAAATACATCCACGGAACTTCAATGACAGAGCCTTATACTCTCCATAATGCTAGATTAACTTTCCAAACACTGATATGGTAAAAGCATCCAATTCCTTTTTTGTCTGCACAGTTAGACCCTTGAGTTCAGTGGACTGGATTTATCAATTTACTGCAGAACTTGAACTTTAGAACCTGCTTGTTCTGTGCTTGCTGCACCTGTTTACAGGTCACCTGACACTATCAGGCACATTTTTACATAGCTTTGCTGCAGTCAACTCATTTATATTCTGGAGCAAGCATTTAGTGTTTGATCAAATAAACATTATTTTCTTGTTTATTTCAATGTTTGCTGCTACATAGAGTTTTCTAAGCTCATTCATCATCTTTTATATATGTTCAATTTCAATTCTGACAGAAATCTTACATCTTTTGATTATATTTAGGCAGTGTTTGGGATTTGTTTTAGAGTAATTTAGTAAAGTACATTTCTGAGAATTTAATGCATGCATTATTTTGGCATACATTTATTTTCTCTTCTTAAGTTACATTTTAATATTAACTACTACCTGCAAAATGGCATATCTCTAAAGATCCTATCACACAGCGAGATCACTAGCGAGAACGCTGAAACGTCACAGGTTTTGTGACATATCAGCGACCTTGCCAGCGATATCGCTGTATGTGACAAGCAGCAGAGAGCAGGCCCAGCTGCGAGGTCACTGACATGATGAAACGATTAAGACCATTTTCTACTCGTTGGTCTCCCGCTGTGCAGAACGCATCTGCGTGTTTGACAGCGGGAGACCAACGAGCACCCGTTCTGAGTAAGCAGGGAGCCGTCGTTACATGGGTCGCTGGTGGCTTGTGGCTGATCTCTGATTGCTGTGGAGATCTGCCTGTTTGACAGCTCACCAGTGACCATGTAGCGACATTCCAGCGATCCCTGCCAGGTCGGATCGCTGGTCGGATCGCTGGTGCATCGCTACGTGTAATGGGACCCTAAGCTTTTGCACAATCTGACGTACGTTGCATAAAAAAAAAATAAACTGTCCCTGTGTCAAACAGTAATTGCCCCGCCGACCTTCCCGATATTGGACCAATCAAATCAATCTCTTACGAAGAATCACTGTGACAGGCAATCAGGGCAATTTTGATGAAGTTTAACATCACTATTAGCCCAGACAAACTATTTTCAGTTAGAACCTGTCAAGAATAAAAAGAAAAAGTCATAAAGTACTCCCAATCACCTCCTTGATCATACCCATTCAACGTAAAATTCTCAAGCTGTAATTGATGCTCAAAGCCAGAGGACAAGTTATTAAGACATTGACATTGTTGTGGGTATACCCAGCACTGCTGTTGGCTTCTGTTTTAATAAATTATTTGAAATGAAGAAATCATCATTGCTTGTTACATAATTTGTACCCTAAAGCCAAGTATTCCTAACATTTCGTGAGTATTATATATCTAATATATATAGCTGAGTGTATGTATGTGTGTGTGTGTATATATGTATGTCCGCTAAAGGAATCTGCACCATCGCATTTACAATCACGAAATTTTGCACAGACACTTCATGTGACCCAGGGAACGTCGTAGACTATGTTTTGGCAGGAAAATGTAACCCCATGCTTTACAGTTACTCTCCAAAAAACATGACTCCATTAAAGTAAATGGAGCCTGGAACTACTGGTTTTAATAGCTGCTGTGATTGGTTTCTATAGGAACAAAAGACATTGTTAGTATAAGAAGCTTATGTGTGTGGTAATATGATGTCAGTAGGGAGACAGAGAGAGAAAGACAGACATAGACACAGACAGAGTAAGAGGCAGACAAGGAAAAAAACAGAAAGAGACAGACAGATAGTGACAGACAGACAGACAGACAGTGAAAGAGACAGACAGAGACAGGAAAAGAGACAGACGGGGAAAGAGACAGATGGGGAAAGAGACAGACCGGGAAAGAGACAAACCAGGAATGAGACAGACCTGGAAAGAGACAGACCTGAAAAGAGACAGACCTGAAAAGAGACAGACTTGGAAAGAGACAGACCTGGAAAGGGACAAACCTGGAAAGAGACAGACCTGGAAAGAGACAGAAGGGGAAAGAAACAGACAGACAAAGACAGATGGGGAAAGAGACAGATGGGGAAAGAGACAGCCAGGGAAAGAGACGGATAGGAAAAGAGACAGAAGGGGAAAGAAACAGACAGAGAGACAGACAAAGACAGATAGGGAAAGAGACAGATGGGGAAAGAGACAGACAGGGAATGAGACAGACCTGTAAAGAGACAGACCTGGAAAGAGACAGATAGGGAAAGAGACAGAGGGGAAAGAGAGAGACGGGGAAAGAGACAGACCTGGAAAGAGGCAGACCTGGAAATAGACAGACCTGGAAAAAGACAGACCTGGAAAGAGACAGACGTGGTAAGAGACAGACGGGGAAAGAGACAGACCTGAAAAGAGACAGAAGGGGAAAGAGACAGACAGGGCAAGAGAGAGACAAACAGACACTGACATAGAGACAGACACAGAGATAGAGAGAGACAGACAGACACAGAGACACATAGATAGGGACAGATAGACTGATACAAAGACAGAGATAGAAATAGACAGAGACATAGACACAGATAGACAAAGAAAGAGACAGACAGACAGACAGCGACATACAGACAGAGACTGGGAGAGAGACAGAGAGACAGTTACTATCCCAGGCAACGCCCGGGTATTACAACTAATATATATATATATATATATATATATATATATATATAATGGCTGCCCCATCACCCACCGATGTACGTTTCACTTGTTTGGATCCAAGCTCAGCTTCCTCAGGGAGGGAGAAGAGCAGCTGCTCTTTAAATTTTGGATGGTTTGACCTTTGATATAGGTAACGCCCAGTGGTTTCCTTTGGTCTTTTATGTGGAGTTTGATTAATAGTACGTTTTTTTTTACCTGGTACATATTATTACCTCCAGCCCAAGGTGTATTACCTCATTTTCCCTCAAGAACTGGGGTCACCAATATGTTACTGAATTTATGTAATTTGTGTATAAACTTTGTAACAATTTTCTGTGCTGACACTTTCTAGTCCTGTTTTATTGTGTTTTTTTCTGCTTTTATATATACATCGTTTGTGTGCTGCACTTAATAAAATATCTTTTGCACTTTATGACTCTTGTCCTCTAATTTTCACATTTTAGAGGAACATGTGACATTTACCACTGAAAAGATGCAAAAAAAAGTTTAAAGACAAAAATAAAGAGCATTTTTTATTTTATGCAAAACTCTTGAAAATTTACCATTTGAAGAATTTGGCAATAAATCATCAACAAAGACAAAAAAGAAAAGCAACTTAAAAATAAATGTATTTGATAAATTGAACTCTGTGAGGTTTGAATATTTTCCTCACCATCTTCAGTAAAAGGCCAAAAAAGGTTTTATATACTAATGATACATTATTACTAGAATTATAATTTTTCAAGGCTGTGGAATTCAATTTTTAAGCTATCATTAACGTGATTCATAACATTAAATCAGCAATAAAATGTCTGTGAAGAATATAAACAAGTTTATTTTTTTCTCCCCTTTATCCAAGAGCCATAACTTTTTTTATTTTTCATCAATATAACCATATGAGGGCTTGCTTTTTGTGGGGAGAGTTGTACTTTTGAATTACACTATTCATTTTACCATATAGTATACTGGAAAATGGGAAAAAACTCCAAGTGTGGTGAATTGCAAAAAAAGTGGCATTTCACTATTGTTTTTTAGGAGGGTTTTTGATTTACCATGTTCCCGCTATGGTAAAACTGACATGGCAATATGATTCTCCAGGTCAGTGCAAGTACAAACATACCAAACACCTAAAGCTTTTTTTTATTTCATTGGTAAAAATTTGAGAAACAAAAAAAATTATTTTGATGCCATTTTCTGAGAACTGTAATTTTTCAGGATCTGGGGCTAAGTGATGGCTGACTTAATTCTGACATTTTGAATTTTTTACTGTTACGCTTTTTACTTATCAGATTAATTTATTGGATATTTTGGTAGATCCAACATTTCTGAAACCAGTGATACCAAATATGTGTACTTTTTATTGTTTTGATTTCAATGGACCAAAATGGGGTGATTTGAACTTGTGTTTTTTAATTTTTTTTCATATTTTTAAAACAGTTTTTTTTTAATTGTATTTACTAATTCTTTTAAGTTACTTGACACTGTATTTTTCCTTTAGATTGTGCTGTAGAAAGCAGTGCTGATATGATCATCTCCTGTTAACACCAGCTTGCAGTCAGCTTCCACAGGAAGGGGGTCAGCAGCTAACCTCTGGCTGTTTTGATAACCCATCATTACCCATGATGATGTCAGTAGAGCACCAAAGGGAATGTCGTGCACCACCGCTGGCATGTGTTAAATCCCTCTGTCAGAGATTGACATTGGAATTCAACTGATTAATAGACATCCGCCCATGACTGTTAAAGGAACATTTTTGCTGAGCAGATTAGTTGACATGTGCAGGGAAAGATTCGGGCTCAGAATGGGAGCCAGCATCAATCCAATGAAAATGACTTGGACATGCCAATGCATCCAAAGCTGTGAAATGATAGAACACAGCAGTTTAGTGACTGTTTATTCTTCAGTTCAATGGGAAATATATATATATATATATATATATATATATATATACACAGTACAGACCAAAAGTTTGGACACAACTTTTCATCTCTACAACAACTATTAAGAGGAAACTTTGTGCAGCAGGCCTTCATGGTAAAATAGCTGCTAGGAAACCACTGCTAAGGACAGGCAACAAGCAGAAGAGACTTGTTTGGGCTAAAGAACACAAGGAATGGACATTAGACCAGGGGAAATCTGTGCTTTGGTCTGATGAGTCCAAATTTGAGATCTCTGGATCCAACCACCGTGTCTTTGTAGAAAAGGTGAACGGATGGACTCTACATGCCTGGATCCCACCGTGAAGCATGGAGGAGGAGGTGTGATGGTGTGGGGGTGCTTTGCTGGTGACACTGTTGGGGATTTATTCAAAATTGAAGTCATACTGAACCAGCATGGCTACCCCAGCATCTCGCAGCGGCATGCTATTCCATCCGCTTTGCGTTTAGTTGGACCATCATTTATTTTTAAGCAGAACAAGGACCCCAAACACACCTCAAGGCTGTGTAAGGAATGCTACGCCAGATGACCTGGCCTCCACAGTCACCAGACCTGAACCCAATCGAGATGGTTTGGGGTGAGCTGGACCGCAGAGTGAAGGCAAAAGGGCCAACAACTGCTAAGCATTTCTGGGAACTCCTTCAAGACTGTTGGAAAACCATTTCCGGTGACTACCTCTTGAAGCTCATCAAGAGAATGCCAAGATGTGCAAAGCAGTAATCAAAGCAAAAGGTGGCTACTTCGAAGAGCCTAGAATATAAGACATATTTTCAGTTGTTTCGCACTTTTTTAAGTATTTCATTCCACATATATTTTCATTCATAGTTTTGATGTCTTCAATATGAATCTACAATTTTTAGAGTCATGAAAATAAAGAAAACTCTTTAAATGAGAAGGTGTGTCCAAACTATTGGTCTGTACTATATATATATATATATATATATATATATATATATATATATTAAACTCACTAGAAACTTTTTTGGAACTCTATTAACTCCTTCACAACCTAGGATGTAGCAGTACATCCTGAATCATGGCAGTGTAATCACCGCAGGCTGCTGTGGTGGGGTGGTGGCGATCCCTGAATAATGATTTGAAAAGCAGACATGTGTGGCTAACAGGTGCAGGTGGATCCATGATCCACCCGTGCCTATTAACCCCTTATATTGCACTGTCAAAATGTGACAGTGTGATTTAAATGGCCATGGCATGAAAATCAACTTTCCCTACCACCATCGGAGGCCCCATGATGCAATCACGGGGAGCCAAATGTTGCCACAATAGCAACGGGTCATATGAAGACTCCTGTAACTATCATGATGTAGTTCCTGTTAGAGCCGACAGAGCAGCAACTCTAACAAGAACACTGCATTTCTGCTGATCAAAGCTGTGCAGCTCTGTTCAACAGAAATGATCAGACTGCTGATCCTCATAGTCCCCTAGGGAAAATAGTAAAATAAAAAAATTAAAAAAAACTAAAAAAAGAAAAAAACTAAAAATTCAAATCACCCCCCCATTCAGCCAATTGAAAATTAAAAAATGTACACACATTCAGTATCACCATGTTCAAATATTCCCCATCTATCAAATATATAAATCAATTAACCTTACCAGTAAATGGCATAGCGGCAAAAAATTCCAAACTCCAAAATTACATTTTTTGGACATCTCAAATTCAACGCAAAACGCAATAACAGACAATCAAAAAGTAGCATCTGCACAAAAATGGTAACATTAAAAATGTCAGCTTGAGTTGCTGTCACTAAGCCCAATATCCCAAAAAATGAGAATGCTACTGGTCGTGGAAAATCCCCTTAGATAAAAGTAAACCTATACATATTTGGTATCTATGAATCCTACCAACCTGAGGCATCACACTGACACATTAGTTTTACCATATAGTGAACATGGTGAATAAAATACCCCAAAAACAATCGTACAATCGCACTTTTTTTGCAATGTTTCAACACTTGGAATTTTACTGTAGTTTTCCAGTACACCCTATGGTAAAACTCATGGTTTTATTTAAAAGTACAACTTGTCCCGCAAAAAACAAGCCCTCATATGGCAAGATTGACTGAAAAATAAAAAAGCTCTTGGAAAAAAGGGAGCAAAAACCCCCCAAAAATTGGAAAATTGCCCAAGGGTGTAGGGGTTAATAGGTTCTATTAACAGAAAAATAGCTACAGTGCCTACAAGTAGTATTCAATCCCCTGCAGATTTAGCAGGTTTACACATTCGGAATGAACTTGGCATTGTGACATTTGGACTGTAGATCAGCCTGGAAGTGTGAAATGCACTGCAGCAAAAAAGAATGTTATTTCTTTTTTTTTTTAAATTGTGAAAAGTTTATTCAGAGGGTCATTTATTATTCAACCCCTCAAACCACAAGAATTCTGTTAAGAAGTATTTCAGGCACAAAGAACAATGAGCTTCACATGTTTGAATTAATTATCTCTTTTTCCAGCCTTTTCTGACTAATTAAGACTCTCCCCAAACTTGTGAACAGCACTCATACTTGGTCAACATGGGAAAGACAAAGGAGCATTCCAAGGCCATCAGAGACAAGATCGTGGAGGGTCATAAGGCTGTCAAGGGGTACAAAACCCTTTCCAATGAGTTGGGCCTACCTGTCTCCACTGTTGGTAGCATCATCCGGAAGTGGAAGGCTTATGGAACTACTGTTAGCCTTCCACGGCCTGGACAGCCTTTGAAAGTTTCCACCCGTGCCGAGGCCAGGCTTGTCCGAAGAGTCAAGGCTAACCCAAGGACAACAAGGAAGGACCTCCAGGAAGATCTCATGGTAGTGGGGACATTGATTTCAGTCAATACCATAAGTAACGTACTCCACCGCAATGGTCTCCGTTCCAGATGAGCCCGTAAGGTACCTTTACTTTCAAAGCGTCATATCAAGGCTCGTCTACAGTTTGCTCATGATCACTTGGAGGACTCTGAGAAAGACTGGTTCAAGGTTCTCTGGTCTGATGAGACCAAGATTGAGATCTTTGGTGCAAACCACACACGTGACGTTTGGAGACTGAATGGCACTGCATACGACCCCAAGAATACCATCCCTACAGTCAAGCATGGTGGTGGCAGCATCATGCTGTGGGGATGTTTCTCAGCCAAGGGGCCTGGCCATCTGGTCCGCATCCATGGGAAGATGAATAGCACGGCCTACCTGGAGATTTTGGCCAAGAACCTCCGCTCCTCCATCAAGGATCTTAAGATGGGTCGTCATTTCATCTTCCAACAAGACAACGACTCAAAGCACACAGCCAAGAAAACCAAGGCCTGGTTCAAGAGGGAAAAAATCAAGGTGTTGCAGTGGCCTAGTCAGTCTCCTGACCTTAACCCAATTGAAAACTTGTGGAAGGAGCTCAAGATTAAAGTCTACATGAGACACCCAAAGAACCTAGATAACTTGGAGAAGATCTGCATGGAGGAGTGGGCCAAGATAACTCCAGAGACCTGTGCCGGCCTGATCAGGTCTTATAAAAGACGATTATTAGCTGTAATTGCAAACAAGGGTTATTCCACAAAATATTAAGCCTAGGGGTTGAATAATAATTGACCCACACTTTTATGGGGAAAATTTATTAAAATTTAACTGAACAACATAACTTGTTGGTTTGTAAGATTTATGCATCTGTTCATAAATCCTGCTCTTGTTTGAAGTTTGCAGGCTCTAACTTATTTGCATCTTATCAAACCTGCTAAATCTGCAGGGGGTTGAATACTACTTGTAGGCACTGTATAACCCATGAGAAAAAGATATTATAAGATTGGAAAGCACTTGTTGTGAGCCTTAAATAAGACAATAAAATAATGTTATAATAATCATATTTTGAGTCACATTGACATGTTCTTAAAATAAACCAATAATTATATATATATATATATACATGCAAAATATTTCCACCTCCACCTCCTTAACCACGAGCTTTACTAAATGGTTGGTCAATATCAACAATGACATCTTATTAGAAGTCGTACCATAGACTAATCTAATTACTTCACATGACATTAAAAACACTCCTTTTATTGTAAATCAATACATTTAAAGTGCATCCTATATAAAATACTCAAGATTCAATCTCATTCTTTATGGCAAGACTTAAAGAAAATACAATACAGCATTCTTAACAAAGGTTTATTGCACAAATCCGTAAGCAGGGAACTCCAAGTTTCCCAAGACCAGTGTTCCACATGGTCTTATCAAATACTTTTATCACTTAACATACATTCAAGAGCATCACTGCTTATGTGGATAGGATGTGCTTTTTGATACATATTTAATCATATAAAATCATTTTTATATGGCAAATGTTTGATAGAAGAAAATATGACATTACTTTGATCATTTCTTCAAATACATATAGGACTGTTTTTGAGGTATCCTTATTAGAGATGAGCGAACCGGTCGTGGTTCGGCTCGAGTTCGGATCGCCGAACGGAGGTCTTGTTCGAGTTCAGTTTGGCGAACTGCTCGAACCACATAAGAAACAATAGGAGGCAATCACAAACACATAAAAACACCTAGAAAACACCCTCAAAGGTGTCCAAAAGGTGACAAACTCACAACACAACACAAACACATGGGAAAGTGACAAGAACAAATTCTAATGCGAAAACAAAACAGCATTACGAGGAAAAAGAGGACAAGACACAGATATAGGCAAGGCATGCCCTTCTAAAATCATCTAAAACACCGCAAGGTGACTCCAAGCGGAGTCTCCCTTTTTTTTCCAAAAATTGGGCCACACAGACACCCACCCCTTCAATGGCAGCACTTGTGCCCCAGTTGTGCACTTAACAGGTAGATTTGCATCAAGCATATTCAAAAATACGCCATCCTTAACTGTCCCCAGGATGACACCGGGGTAGGTAGCAAAGCCTTTGCTGAACCATGACTTGTTCATCTTGGCTCCTTTTTAAAAACACTGCAAGCAAGGGTTACTCCAAGCGGAGTCTCCCTTTCTTTCCAAAAATTGGGCCACACAGACACCCACCCCTTAATTGGCAGCACTTGTGCCCCAGTTGTACACTTCACAGGTAGTTTTGCATCAAGCACATTCAAAAATATGCCATCCTTAACCATCCCCAGGATTGCACCGGGGTAGGTAGCAAAGTCTTTGCTGAAACATGACTTGTTCATCTTGGCTCCTTTTTAAAAACACAGCAAGCAAGGGTTACTCCAAGCAGAGTCTCCCTTTTTTCCAAAAATTGAACCACACAGACACCCACCCCTTCAGTGGCAGCACTTGTGCCCCAGTTGTACACTTCACAGGTAGATTTGCATCAAGCACATTAGAAAATACGCCATCCTTAACCGTCCCCAGGATTGCACCGGGGTAGGTATGAAAGCCTTTGCTGAGCCATGACTTGTTAATCTTGGGTCTTTTTAAAAACACTGCAAGCAAGGGTTATTCTAAGCAGAGTCTCCCTTTTTTCCAAAAATTGGGCCACACAGACACCCACCCCTTCAGTGGAGCACTTTTGCCCCAGTTGTACACTTGACAGGTAGATTTGCATCAAGCACCTTCAAAAATACGCCATCCTTAACTGTCCCCAGGATGACACCGTGGTAGTTTGCAAAGTCTTTACTGATCCCAGATCTGTTCATCTTGGATCATTTTTAGAAACACAGCCGAGTTAAGATCGAGTAACAGCTTTTGCTGATACTCCTGCATACGTGCGTCCCTTTCTATGGCTGGAATTATGTCACAAAATTTGGACTTGTACCGGGGATCTAATAGTGTGGCAAGCCAGTACTCATCATCACTTCTAATTTTGACAATACGAGGGTCATGTTGGAGGTAGTGCAGCAAGAAGGCGCTCATGTGTCTGGCGCAGCCATGCAGACCAAGTCCATGCTGTGTTTGTGGCATAGAAGTGCTAACCGTTCTTTCTTCCTCTGACATCTCCTCCCAACCTCTTTCAACTGAAATTTCACCAAGGTCTCCCTCATCCGCTGAGTCTTCCATGTCCATAAACAGTTCGTCCTCCATGTTCTCCTGCACCCTCCTCAACATTTCGCCTGCTACAATGCGCCCTTGTTGATCCCTGTACCCCATGGTCCCATGCCTGCCACCTTGGTGATGATGAACGTCTGGACCTTGGTGATGTTGTTGTCTCTTGCACATATGAATCCTCCTGCAGTTCCTCCCCTTCCTGTTGTCCCACCCCCTGACTCCGAATAGTGTTTAGCATGTGCTCCAGCATGTAAATGACTGGCATTGTCATGCTGATAATGGCATTGTCAGCGCTAAACATATTCGTCGCCATGTCGAAACTGTGCAGAAGGGTGCATAGGTCCTTGATCTGAGACCACTCCATCAGAGTGATCTGCCCCACCTCTGCATCTCGTTGGCCCAGGCTATACGTCATGACGTATTGCACCAAAGCTCGGCGGTGCTGCCACAGTCGCTGTAACATGTGGAGAGTCGAATTCCAGCGTGTCGGCACATCGCATTTCAGGCGATGAACCGGCAGGCCGAAAGACTTCTGGAGCGATGCAAGTCGCTCAGCTGCGGCGGTTGAATGGCGGAAGTGAGCAGACAGTTTTCGTGCCCTGTTCAGAAGGCCATCTAGGCCAGGATAGTGTGTTTAAAATTGCTGGACAACAAGGTTCAACACGTGAGCCATACAAGGCACGTGTGTCACCTTGCCCAGGCGAAGGGCCGCACCCAGGTTTGCAGCATTTTCGCACACGGCCTTACCAGGCTGCAGGTTGAGTGGAGACAACCATTTACCAAACTCAGTCTCCAGAGCTGCCAAAAACTCAGCCGCTGTGTGACTCTTAGAGGCACTTTGCACGCTGCGACATCGCAGACTGATGCTGCGATGCCGAGCGCGATAGTGCCCGCCCCCGTCGCAACTGCGATATCCTTGTGATAGCTGCCGTAGCGAACATTATCGCTATGGCAGCTTCACATGGACTCACCTGTCCTGCGACCGTCGCTCTGGCCGGCGACCCGCCTCCATATTAAGGGGGCGGGTAGTGCGGCGTCACTGCGACGTCACACGGCAGGCGGCCAATAGGAGCGGAGGGGCGGAGATGAGCGGGATGTAAACATCCCGCCCACCTCCTTCCTTCCGCATATCCAACGGAAGCCGCAGTGACGCCGGTAGGAGATGTTCCTCGCTCCTGCGGCTTCACACACAGCGATGTGTGCTGCCGCAGGAGCGAGGAACAACATTGGACTGTTGCGTCAGCGTAATCATGGATTACGCCGACGCTGCAACGATGATACGATTACGACGCCTTTGCGCTCGTTAATCGTATCATCGAGCCTTTACACACTACGATGTCGCATGTGATGCCGGAAGTGCGTCGTTTTCAATTTGACCCCACCGATATCACACCTGCGATGTCGTAGTGTGCAAAGCCCGCCTTAGTTCCAAGACATTTCAAGACAAAGACCGCCTGATGCCGTTGCGCTCTGCTGCCAGCATAGTAATGAGGGGTGCGTGATTCCTTCTGCCCAATTACAACGCTGGTGGCCTGACCAGGCAGGCTTGGGGCAGAGGTGGAGGACCCAGATGAGGTTGAGGAGGCAGAAGCAGTGGAGGAACTTGGACAGACAGAGGATTGACACACAAGTCGTGGGGACGGCAAGACTTGTGCAGCAGACCCTTCACCATCTATCACCATAGTTACCCAGTGCCCAGGCAGCAATATGTAACGTCCCTGTCCATGCTTATTGGTCCAAGTATCTGTGGTAAAATGCACCCGTTCACACACAGAGTTTCTCAAGGAAGAGGTGATGTTGTGTGCAATATGCTGGTGTAGCGCAGGCACACCTTTCTTAGAGACGTAGTGGCGACTAGGCATCTGGTACTGGGGCACAGTGACAGACATAAGGTCTCTAAAATCCTGTATGTCCACCAGGCGGAAAGGCAGCATTTCGGTAGCCAAGAGCTTACAGTGGGATAAAGTCAACCTCTTAGCTTTGTCATGGGTTGCAGGAAATGGCCTTTTATTTATCCACATCTGAGGGACAGAGATCTGGCTGCTGTGTGTAGACGGTGTTGAGTAGGGTGTTCCTGGAAAAATGCAGGTTTGTGAGTAAAGTGCAGGCATAGACATTATGTTGCTTTCATCCAACGTTGGTGCCATCGATGTCTGAGAGAGCTGTACACACGCACTTGTTTCCCCATCCAAACCAACTGACCACCTACCAAGCAAACTGTCTGTTGCGGTTACAGTGGTGGAAGTTGTGCGTGGAAAACCAGGTGTGACCGCTGTCCCCATAGTCCTAGAAGATGAAGAGCGCGCGGATGCAGAGAAAGGGGCAGGCGGTGGATGGTCCGCTCCGCTAGGCCGTATTGCAGCACGGTGAGCTTCCCACTGGGAAATATGATATTTATTCATGTGATGATTCATGGAAGAAGTTGTCAAACTGCGGAGGTTTTGCCCTCTACTAACAGAATCACGACAAATTTTACATATCACATGATTTGGGCGATCTTTTGCTATGTCAAAAAAGGACCAGGCTAGGCAAGGCTTAGAGGGCATGCGACCTGCTGAGCCACCCCGACTAGTGCTCAGAGGCAGAATGGTGGCTGAGGATGCAGTTGTAGACGTTCTACCAGTACTCTGACTCTGTCCAGGAAGGCGCAAGGTAACTTCGTCGTCAGTAGCATCCTCCTCCACCGCCTCTGTTGACCTCCTCGAGTGCCTGACTGTGGGTTGACAGTAGGTGGGATCTAGAAAATCCTCATCAAGCGTTGTGTTTGCATTCCCCTCCCCCTCAGACCGAGCTTCTTCCTGCCCTAAACGAATATTTAAGTTGTCATCCCAATCTGGTATCTGCGTCTCATCGTCATCAGTATGTTCCTCATTGTCTATTACAACAGGTGTTTCAGTTTGTGAATAAGGGTCAACATTATGCTCAGAAACTTGGTCATCACGGCCTGAATCTGAGTCACAAAGGTTCTGGGCATCACTGCAGACCATTTCCTGGTCTGTACTCACTGTAGCTTGGGAGCAGACCTCTGATTCCCAGGCTATAGTGTGACTGAACAGCTCTGCAGACTCAGCCATCTCTGTTCCACCATACTGTGCAGGGCGGATGGAGACTTAAGAGCTGAGAGAAAGCAAGTGTGATTGGGATGACAACTCAGAAGACTGGTGTTTTTTGGATGTGGTAGTTGAGGTGGAGGAGAGGGCACTTGTTGGACCACTTGAGATCCATTCAAGCATTTTCTTTTTTTGGGCAACATCTACCTTTGTTCCAGTTGTTCGTGTTCGTAAAAAAGGGAGCACATCCGATTGTCCACGATAAGTAGTAGACATCTTACTTTTGCTGGAAGATGGCCTATCTTCAGCAGATGTTAATGGAGCTTTGCCACCTTCCCCACGGACACAACCTTTTTTTCCTTTTCCAACATGCCTGTTGGGACACTAATGAAGTCCAACAGCCACTTTTGGGATGCCACTAAGTTTCCTCAGTGTTTGGTATTATAATGGCTTTGTAACAATGAGCTTGAGTGTGCAATGCAGAGGTGCTGCAAATATCTTTGCACTAGTGGGACACTAATGGAAGTCCAACAGCCACTTTTAGGATGCCACTAAGTTTCCTCAGTGTTTGGTATTCTAATGGCTTTGTAACAATGAGCTTGAGCGTCCAATGCAGAGGTGCTGCAAATAAATTTGCACTAGTGGGACACTAATGGAAGTCCAACAGCCACTTTTAGGATGCCACTAAGTTTCCTCAGTGTTTTGTATTCTAATGGCTTTGTAACAATGAGCTTGAGTGTGCAATGCAGAGGTGCTGCAAATAGATTTGCACTAGTGGGACACTAATGGAAGTCCAACAGCCCCTTTTGGGATGCCACTAAGTTTCCTCAGTGTTTGGTATTTTAATGGCTTTGTAACAATGAGATTGAGTGTGCAATGCAGAGGTGCTGCAAATAGATTTGCACTAGTGGGACACTAATGGAAGTCCAACAGCCACTTTTAGGATGCCACTAAGTTTCCTTAGTGTTTGGTATTCTAATAACTTTGTAACAATGAGCTTGAGTGTGCAATGCAGAGGTGCTGCAAATAGATTTGCACTAGTGGGACACTAATGGAAGTCCAACAGCCACTTTTAGGATGCCACTAAGTTTCCTCAGTGTTTGGTATTCTAATGGCTTTGTAACAATGAGCTTGAGTGTGCAATGCAGAGGTGCTGCAAATAGATTTGCACTAGTGGGACACTAATGGAAGTCCAACAGCCACTTTAAGGATGCCACTAAGTTTCCTCAGTGTTTGCTAATATAATGGCTTTGTAACAATGAGCTTGAGTGTGCAAAGGAGGGTACAGTGGCCGGGTTGTGGGTCAGTGTAGAGGAAAGGAAGCCTCACTTTCTATCCCTCCTAATGGTGAAATGCAGCAAGGAACTCCCTGACCTTAGCTACACAGACGCTCTTATTTGTAGCTGTAAAAAACTCTTTCCACGGACCTGACTGTCACCTATGGCTCTGAGCCTGCTGTAATTAGCCCTTAGAAGGGCTAATAGAAACTTCTATCCTTATTCTGTATAGCACTGTGTGTAGAGCGTACACAGCAGTATCGGAGACAGGAGCTGCACCAGCGGTGACTGACACCCAGACGCAGAAGGCGGATAATGGTGTCCAGACGGCCAGATGCCCGTATTTATAATGCAGGGACATGTGACATGGACAAACTATCAAACATGCCGTTGCTTTACTGGCTAAAAGTCCACTAAGCTGTGTGTGTGTCTGGGTTTGGCTGACATGCTGGCCTGCCCCACTACACGTGCGCTTAGGGAGGGAAGGAAGAACAGAAAAAAAAAAAATGGCGATTGCCATTATCTCAGCAGCAGTGATCTAAACGTGCTGTTCCCGCACACTATACGCTGAAATTTCATAATAGTGTGAGTCACAGAGTGACTTACACTATTACAGCGGAAAGCCAGCTAGTAATTAGCTTGGCGTTTTGCTGCTAGAACCGTTCTCGAACGTAACTAGAACTATCGAGCTTTAGCAAAAAGCTTGAGTTCTAGTTTGATCTAGAACAGCCCCCAAAATCACTTGAACCGCGAACTGGAGAACCACGAACCGCGCTCAACTCTAATCCTTATATTTTGAATGCATAATTTGTTTAAAAGTGATGAGGACATCACAGTGGCTCAATGGTTTGCACTATAGCCTTGCTTCATATCCCTCCGAGTGTGTGCTCTGCAAGACATACTAATATCCCATGAGGACAGTATTGATGAAGTCTGTAAAGTGCTGTTAAAACTAATGGCACTATATAAGCGTGTTAAATAAATAAAATTGGCTCATACTGAATAATTAATAATATGTAGCTCTATAACTGTGCTGTGACAACACATCTGTTCACAGTTACTATTCAATATTGATCATTGATGCACAGACATAGCTTTTTATTTTGGGAGTATATGCAGTTTATTTATGGTTTAAGCAGTTAGATAAATTTAAGCAGGTAGGAAATTGTAAATGGATGGAATTAAACCTTTCTAAAATTGTGAAAAACAGTTAAAACAGTTATAATGTGTATTTTTTATGTACTGTGACAAGAAAGTATATATATATATATATATATATATATATATATATATATGCTTGGGATCTCTGTGGTAAATGAACTTTAGAATTTTCTTTTTGATGTTCATCATAATGCCTATGCCTAATAACATTTTAGTAATTACTATCATTAAGGGGTTGTTTCGCATTAATAATTTTATTACTTACTCTATTTGAGACTGCCATTCTATTAGATAAAGTGGAGAGCATCATTTTTTCTGAATTATGCATCCATCCAAGTATTATCTCCATATTTAACCATAGGGAGTGGTGGTTTAAGAAGAAAAAAAAATGTAACAATCCCAAACAATATCGCTATGGCAGCGTCACACGCACATACCTGCTTAGTGACGTCGCTGGGGACACCAAACAATCTCTTCTTTAAGGGGGCGGTTCGTTCGGCATCACAGCGATGTCACTAAGCGGCCGCCCAATAGTAGAGGAGGAGCGGAGATGAGCCGCCCACCTCCTTCCTTCCTTTCTCATTGCCAGTGGACGCAGGTAAGGAGATGTTCTTCGTCCCTGCAGTGTCACACGTAGCGATGTGAGATGCTGCAGGAACGATGAACAACCAGCGGCATGCACCACCAACGATATTATGAAAAGGAGCGACGTGTCAACGATCAACGATTTTTCATGTTTTTTCGATCGTTGATCATCGCTCCTTTTAGTCACACACAATGATATCACTAACGGTGCCGTGTGTAACATTATGATACAAATTTTTGGAGCCACCTGATCGCAATAACAGTATAGTACTAGCTGAAAACAAAAATAATACTTATTCTGGATACATTCTCGCTTCTTCACCTTTATCCGCAGGTAATTTAAAACACTTTGAAAAAACAATCAAATCCTAATTAATCACATCATAATTAAATAAGGTCCTACTGTGAACAAAATAAATAACTTTAACAAAATTATGTGGGGTCCCCCTATGTTTGATAACACTTCATGAGAAATTCTGTGCCTGCCTCTGACCGGGAGTGATCTATAGAACCTCATTCTGAGAATGTTCATAGTCAGAGGCAGGTAAAGAATTGTTCACTCTCACCATGAGTGACCTATGGAGCCTTTTTCTCAGAACAAGGCTTTATAGGATTTGATGGACATCATGGGATATTACACTATTGGATTACGTAGGAACTTTGAGGATTTCTTGTTAATCAATAAATTGGGGAACGATGGAATGTGGGGCAGTTTTTATTCACCGTTGGATTATGTCGGACTTTCAAGCATTTTTTAAATTTAATAACTTGGTGAACAAGGGAGTGTGGGGGAGTCTTTATTCAACTAAACTATATTTTTCCTGTATGTGTCTTTTAACTGTACACATATCGAGTTAGTAATGGGGGTGACTGATAGAGGCCTATCTATTACTAACTCCTAGACTTGATGCCAGCTATAAATTCACAGCTAACATCAACCCCATATGCATCAGAGCAATTGGGAAGAGCTGAAAATTGGCACAACTAATGGATGCACCACATTGGGGTAGCTGAAAGCTATTATTTTTAGGCTTTAAAGAAACAATAACATTGGGCCTTCCGAGCCTGATAATACCAGCCCCCATGTGTCTGCTTATCCTTGACTGCTTATCAAAAATAGGGAGAAAACATTCTGTTTTTTTAAATTAAATGGCAAGGGGTCCTCTCTATTTTTGATAACCAGCCAAAGTAAAGCAAGAGCTGATGGCTGCTGCCTATAACTGTCTGCTTTACCGATGCATTTTCTCAAATATAGGGAAAACCTCATATTATTTTCTTTTAAACTTATTACCTATCCACGTTTGTTTGCAAGGCAAGTGTCTTGTTCTTACACAATTTTGCTTCCTTTAACAGCCACGTAACCCATTCTGTGACCATTTTACAGTCGTTTTACAGCACCAATTGACTGTTATGGTAATTGGGGCCACAGTTATGTTTATCTCAAGTCAGGGTCACAAACCAAACTTTTAACTAAAGTCTGGCTGAACAAAGCGAACTCAAATGTCAAAGGGTTTTCTCATCCCTAATCATGAACAGAAGCTAGAATTCTGATATTAACCGCTCCTCATTGCGAAAAGACTTGGATGTCTCCAAGTTAATATAGTCCTTCCTTGAAAGGTTGAAGCACAGTGGGTTTCTTTATGCCTCAATTGCCATACAATGATGATGTAACCTGTGTACCTTTCGTAATGGTTTTTCCTGTTTTGCCTATGTTTTTGGTTAAGGTGATATAACTACATTTTACCTTTCATTTTAGTGAAAAAATTAATAAAAGTTTAAATTTACATCAAAAAGGAGAAAATCAGCTATAAAGTTTGTTGTTTAACCTATTTTGTAAATATATATATATATATATATATATATATATATATATAAAAAATATATAAATATAGTATAATCTATATTGTAACAAGTTGTAACAAGTTTACTCTTTTTTATTTATTTTATTTATATTTTTTAATGCCACATTCATAATTGTAACAGCCATTCCTTGTTTTAGTTTTACAGTTTGCAAGCACAGATGTAGCTGTACTGTAGATGTAGCTTATTAGGTATTTTTCTGCCATACGTACAAGTATTGTATATGTTTCATTTATATTACCTTATAGTAAGGGTTAAATACAAAAAAAGCAATTGTGTCAATATTTATGCTGTTTAATAAGTATCAAATGTAATGTACCCCCAATATTGTTTGGTATGGTTTACAGAGTCTAAATCTATGCCATATAAATCAATGTGCTTAATTGAAATTATTTTGCATTTGATCAGTAACATTAAATTCACAAAATATACTGTATAATTTTAATTTCACTTTTTTTGTCAAATAATCATTTACAAATATATTGAGAATATCAGTGTTTATAAACTTTTATTATGCTTTTTCAAGTTTATAGACAGCAATGTCAAAGTGCCAAATATAAACACAAAACTACAGATACAGCTTAACAGATCATAAGTACCAATCTCCTGTGTAGTTTTAGCTGCTATTTTGTGGGAAACAAAATATTCGAAAACGGTGCAAGAGTGGACCCCAAATGCCGCCCATGCTAGGGTCTTGTGAAGACCTAGGAGCAGGAGATGTGGATGCTATGAATCCCTTGCATAAAGATGTCCAGCTCTGGTTTGTCTTATATTCCTTGACCCTCTAATCTTTGGTAAGATATGAGACAGTATTTTTAGTAAGCTAAAAGATGGGTTATTGACCCAAGTATGGCAGAAAGAACCTGAAGGAGAAATAAACAATGGCTGACAAACCTGAGAGCATAATAGGGAAGCTATTTTTATTTTTCTAATATTGACACTTTCTCTTTTCCGCATTACACTAAAGCTAGTCTTACAGTTTATGGAAATAAACAATAGAAAGAGCAAAAAAAACCAAATGATAATGCAAGTTTATATAAAACCTATTTTTTATTCAAAAGAAAGCAAAGTGGGAAGCAAGAAGCTTATTTGTCCTGAGGTTTATGGTATCTGTCCAATGTTTTAAAATAAGTAAATCTTCCTGATGTATTGAAGAAAAGAGGAGAAGATTATCAGCTCAGCAAAAAGAAAGCTCTGAAGCCCGTAGCCTTTAGCACAAAGACATTGAATGGCCTTTAATACAGTATATAGTATCAATTACCAGTATTTATCCACATTCACACTAAGGTCTTGAACACCGCAAAGACCCACAGGCGATCCCTTATCTAGAGCTGTCATAAGACTATTAATATACTAAAACTGTACACATAATATGAGCACTGACAGCATTCAGAGACATAGAATGTGCAAGGAAAAGCCAAAATCACTTTACTGTACTAAAAAATACATCACAGTATTAAATATGTATTTGTTATATTGTAATATAAGAGGATGACCAGAAGCAGATACTCATTTTCAGTACTCCATGGAATTTGTGCCCCAACATTGCCAAATGCCAGAGATTCAGGGTCACCATTAGCCAATCTTCAAGGACTGTGCTTCCTTGAGGGAAGAATTAGAAGGGAACACCTTTGACACAGTTGCTAAATATAAAAGGTTGGGCCAGCAGCAGGAAGGCAAAGTTGGCACCAAAATAATCAGGGGAATGGACATGTGAACAGCAGATCAAGACTGTGTCAACTGTATGGGAATAATTTAGAAGCACACTGAGCCCAATGGGACCCAAAGCCTTTATATTATTGACAGAGGAACCTGAAACCTGCACACCATTAAAAGTGGGAGCCAAAGCCTGCATATCATCACGAGAGAAACCCAAAAACTGCACACTGTCGCCAGAAGAGCTAGAAAACCAAATACTGTCACCTGAAGAACCCAAAGACCAAATATCATCACCAAAGGCACCCGAAGACTGAACATTGCTGCCAGAGGAACCAGAAGACATACTAAGCATACTAAAACCACCTGAGCCCAATACCATGCCCTCGTAGCGCACTATGGAATTGTGCCCTGTGCTGTACAACCATTAAAGGTGAGAGCTTATTTCTTCACCTTTTAAATTATTCACATTAATACTGCACTCAGATCCGGTTACAGTAATTGTGGGCTATAAAAATTTCATTTTTCTCGAGTCAGCAAAACGTCTCACACCGAAACAAGCTCAGTGGTCTTTATTTTTAAATAGGTTTAATTTTTTTGTTACTTATCATCCAGGTTCTAAGAACAGGCTGATGCTCTTACCCCAGAGTTTTCTGGAGGGAAAACCTTATGAGGAACCAGTGCACATCCTGCAAAATGGAGTGGTAATGTCAGCACTCAGTACAGAGGTGTTATTTGAGATTGCAGAAGTTGAGGATGAGGCACCATCGGGGTGCCAGCTAATAAGTCATTTGTCCCTCTGAATCTTCACCTTAAGGTTGTGGGCAAACATCATAATTCAGTTTAGGCCAGTCAACCTGGGTTGAATGGAACTCTGGATCTCGTAATACATCGATTCTGATGGTCAAAAATCTGGAGGTATGTGGTGTTCTACATGTCGGCATGTGCAACGCGTTCTAAGGCATTGCACTCTTGTCCATCAGGTTTTTTGCTTCAATTGAATGTTCCCAGCAAACCTTGGACTGATATTTCCATGAATTTTATTACAGATCTTCCTCCCTTTATTGATGCTACTGTTATTTTTGTTGTGGTTCAAAGGTTTTCCAAAATTACACAATTTATAGATCTATTGATATCTTTATCTTTATATCTTTATCTTCACCCAATGCTAAGACTTCACCCCAGGTATTTCATCATGAAATCATCACACTCCATGGGGTCCCATCTGACGTATCTGATAAAGGTGCTTAATTTAATTGCCTATTTTTTGAGGGCATTCTGCTCTCGCTTAGGTTTTAAGTTGTCTGATTCATCAGCATTCCATCCACAGGCTAATAGCCAAACAGAGTGCATAAACAAGAACTTGGAGCAGTATTTGTAGTGTTTGATTTGGATAATCAGAAGGAGTGGTGCACACTGAATGTGCTATCAATAATCACTGCCATTAATACTCTGGTGTGTCCTCTTACTTTTGTGTTTATGGTCACCATCCCCAGTTCTGTACATTTTTTCAAAAATTTCAGTAGCTCTTGCTTAGCATGGGCTTTAGGTATAAGCGTGTGGCTGACTGTGGATGTGTGCCAGGTCTGGACCTGTGTGTGGCTGATGCGGTGTGGTTATCCACAAAAAACATTAAGCTTAAGTTATGTCCTTGTTTCATCAGTCCATTCAGAATTATAGGTGCCATCATCCTGTTGGCTTTCCATCTGGCCTTATTATTATCATAAGATAAGATCTACAACATCTTCCAGAAGTCTCTATTAAAGACATTTGTGGGTTCTGGAACTCCTCTTCCCGCTCCTCTACCTTTGGTATTGGTTGATGGTGCTTTGTAGATTCAGGTATCGAGAATTGTTGATTCTCGGCTGGTCCGTCGCTCTCTACAGAACCTGGTTCATTGGCAGGGTCATGGTTGTGAGGAAAGGACTTTGATGCCTGCTGCTGATATCCATGCAAAACGTCTGGTTTAGGGCACTCCCTCACCATGATTTAGAGAGACCTTGTCTTGAGGGTCCATATAATCAGGTTCTTCCATCCCCTGTCCCTCAGAGTAGTGGTTGAATACCATCCCCCAGGCTCAACCACCCACTTCCTTGACCATTTTTCTGCCTGGCTGCTGCACTTCATGTTTTCAGAGTTACCAATTCTTATCCTGAGAGACTTCAAAATCCCCATTAACAGCCCCTCCTCCAGTTTGCATCCCAGCTTCTATCTATTCCACCTCCTTTGGCCTCTCACAGCTCGCATCCTCTGAGACACATAAAGACAGTAATACCTTTGACCTGGTCTTTGTCTGCCTCTGCCTAATATCCCATTTTAATAACTCACTTCTTAACCTCCCTGACCACAACATCCTCTCCTTCATGCTCACAAATAATCACCCACTCCAGCACACTCCCACCTATCACACATTCAAAGATTTACAGGCCATTGACCCTCACACCCTTACAGACACTCTACACTCGTCACTGTCCCCATCTCCTCTCTTTTCTGTCTGGATCTTGCTATAAATTACTACAATGACATGCTCAGAAGCACCCTATACCAAGAAGCTCCCCTCACCCCGAACCTGAGGCTCCAAACTCTGAGTAAAACAGCCCTGGCTCACATTACAAACTTAATTTCTCCAGCAATGCTCTAGGAATGCCAAACACCTATGGAGGAAAACCTGCATACCAAACATTTATCCACTACAAATATATGTTAACAACATATAACTCTGCCCTTCACTTCGTCAAACAGACCAGCTTCACCATTCCTGATCTCCCGAGTCCTAACTTTCCAACAATCACAAAAAAGCTCTTCAACACCTTTCACTGCCTCCTCAGTCCCAAACTGCAGACCCCTATCACAGACCTTCGTGTTGATGACCTGGTCCCCTATTTCACAGAGAAAATAAAAAATATCTGTCAGGAGAATGACTCCTGGCCACCGAGCATTGTGATTCCCATCCCTCGCTCACTTTCCACATTTGACCTTGTCACAAAAGAAGAAGTCTCCAGGCTCTTCTCCTCTTTTAGTGCTACAACTTGTACTACTGACCCCATTCCCTCACACCTACTCTAGTCCCTCTCTCCGGTCATCACTATTCACCTAACTAAAATCTTCAATATCTCTCTCTTCTGGTATCTTCCCATCCTCTTTCAAACATGCTATCATTACTCCATTATTAAAACTAACCCCTTCTCTTGACCCATCCTGCACAAACTACAGTCCAGTTTCTAATCTGCCAGTCATCTCTAAACTCTTGGAGATCCTGGTCTATTCCCGCCTCACCTACTACCTCTCCACTCACTCGCTTCTAGATCCTTTACAATCTGGCTTCCGTCCCCTACATTCAACAGAAACTGTATTCATCAAAGTAACCAATGACCTTTGGACATCAAAATGTAATGGTGACTATTCTTTGCTTATTCTTCTTAACCTCTCTGCAGGTTTGACACTTTTGACTAGCATCTCCTTCTTGCTATGCTCATTCAATTGGCCTAAAGACACCGCTCTCTCCTGGTTCTCTTCCTATCTTTCTGATCACTCTTTCAGTGTATCATTTGCTGGCTACATCTCTTCTCTTCCTCTCACTGTTGGGGTCCCTCAAGGATTAGTTCTTTGCCATCTTGTCTTCTCTCTCTACACTGCCCCTATTGTACAGACCATCAGCAAATTTGGTTTCCAGTACCAACTGTGCTGATGACACACAATTGTACACCTCATCCCTTGTCCTCACCTCCACTGTACTACACAACCAGTGACTGTCTGTCCACATCTTCCAAGGCCATGTCTGCTCTCTATCTGAAACTTATCCTTTCAAAAACTGAACTTGTTCTACTCCTTCCATCTACTAACCTCCCTAAACTTTACATCTCCCTCTCTGTATGCAGCACTATGATAACTCCCAGGCAGCAGGCTCACTGTCTGAGTCTTATGTTTGACATTGATCTTTTCTTCAGCGCCTATATACAATCTCTCGCCCACTCTTGCTGCCTGCACCTGAAGAACATCTTTAGAATACTCCTTTTTCTCACCATGGAAGAAATAAAATCCCTCACTGGGGCCCTGATCCACTCCCGCCATGATTACTTTAATTCTCTATTAATTAGCAGTCCATTTTTACTTTAATTACTGTATTTTTTTTTAACTGTTACTTATGAATGTATGTTTGTATATGAACCTCTGAAATTGTAACGCGCTGCTGCTATAGAAATAAATATTATTATTATTATTATTATTATTATTATTATTATTAAAGGTGGTCTTGCAAAGTATTGACTCAGGGGGCTAAATATCAATGACCGTAATAATTTTCAGGTTTATATTTTTAAATAAAAATATATTATCTTCTTTACACCCTACAAATATTTGTTACTTAGCCATGGTATAGCACATAAAATCTCAATATATAACATTAAGGCTTGTGGGTGTAACATGAAAATATGTGGAAAAGTTCACGGCATCTGAATAATTTTGAAGGCACTGTGTATACAAATTTTTTATTTCTCCAGTTGTCATTTTGTCAAGTTTTTGCATTTCTAAACTAATATAATTATAACTCTCTTGGAATTTTTAATTATTTAGCAAAAAACTGAATTCAGGTAATCAGTCTGCTAGTTAAGCATCAATTTATTCAACCCTGTAAAATGTCAGGAACTTTCTAAAACAACAAATATAACACTTCTGAAAAATTCTTAGCAGTTAGCAAAATAATTTTCCATGCTGCTGAAGTGCTGTTCTAAATTTTATCAAGGCAATAAAAATCCATTAGTAATCAGAAATTTACATCAACATCATTTTAGATTGAATAATGGGGATAAGACCTATGAATTTTATTATTGGAATTTTTGTAAGTTAATTTTTTTAAGGTATTGTATAAAACTCATTTGTTGCATCTGTACGTCATGATTTTATCTGATCCACACCATTCTAGGTTTGCCAATTTATATGTTGCGTTTAGTGAGAGATATAGATCAATCCACAGGGTATCAATTTCCTAAAATTCACAGGTCCCAGCAAATTTGAACGCTTTGTAATTCGAATTGCAAGGATCACAAAAAAAAATGGCAGCAGCCAATCCACATATGGCTGAAGGATCACCAAGTGGACTAATGACATTTTGCATTGCCACACAAGTTACCCATTAATGCCGTGAAGCTAAGGCATGACATGATTGTAGCACAACCAAACAAGGAGGCGATCACAGCCAGTAAAAATGAGAGATGCCAGCCAAGGAGCACCATTTTGTTCTTCTACAGTGTAGGGATAGGATGTCAGAGTGCACAGCTCATTCTTTCTCTTAGCAATTAGTAGTATTTCAGTAAGGAGATATTTGGCTAATTTATGTGAAAAAGTTTTTTGTGTAATGGCATTGCTGTCCACTTCCACATTTCTATTAACCCCTTCAGCCCAGGTGATTTTTTTGTATTTTATTTTTATCTCCACCTTTTGCAAGAGCAATAACTTTAATTTTTTTCGGTCAATATAGCCACATGAGGGATTGTTTTTGCAGTATGAGTTGTACTTTTGAAAACATCATTCATTTTGCCCTATATTGTACTGGACAATGGGAAAATAATTCCAAGTGCGATGAAATTGCAAATAAAGAGCAATTGCATGATTGTTTTTTTTTTTTTAATATTTAGTATTTTTTACTATTGCAAATAGAAGAAAGAAGGAACATCCAGCTCTTCAGGCGAGGAAAGCCATGGTCTTTATTTTAGCATGCAGACAACGGATGCCATGACCAGCACAGCACTACGCATTTCAGGTGAAACAATCACCATTAATCATGAATAAGGGTTATTGTTTCACCTGAAACGCGTAATGCTGGTCATGTTATCCGTTGTCTGCATGCTAAAATAAAGACCATAGCTTTCCTTGCCTGAAGAGCTGGATGTTCCTTCTTCTATTTGCAATTTCTTGGCTGTGGCAGTGCCTCTCCGTGCTCCAGGGAGAGGCCAGGAGTGAGCTTGTACACACGGTGAGCTGATATACATAAAATGGATTTTTTACTATGTTTATTATTTGGTTCAACTGACCTGGCATTATGATTTCCCAGGTTAGTATAAGCTTGTAGAAATCAAACATATATACCGTATTTTTCGGATTATAAGACACACTTTTCCTCCCAAAAATGTGGGAGGAAAATGAGGGGTGCGTCTTAAAATCCAACTATAGCTTGCAGGAGGTGAAGAATTGGCGGGAGGCTGTCTGTGTGGCTCTCTGTGCGGGCGGCCGAGTGCCTGTCTGTGCAGGCAGCTAGGTGCCTGTCAGTGTGTAGGTGGCTGCCTCTCTATGACAGCGGCCGGCTGCCTCTCTGTGACGGCGGCTGGCTGCCCCTCTGTGCCGGCGGCCAGCTGCCTTTCTGTGTGGGTGGTCGGGCAGCCTGTTGGCTGCCACTCTGTGTGGTTAGCCAGCTGGCTGTGCGGACTGCGGTGGCTGTGCTGGCAGCGGTGGCTGTGCGGCAGCTATCCCAGAAGGTCTATCCCAGGTCCGGGTTCAAATGATGGCACCCAGAGTCAGCGCATGCGCAAATGGAGCTCTTGGATGAGAGCTCCATCTGCACACATGCTACTCCGGGCACCATTTCTTTGAAGCCCGGACCGCCATCAGAGCATCTGGGACACTCGCCTCACCAGCCTGCTCCACCACACAACCACCACAGCTTCCGCTGCCAGCACTGACCCACTGCCGCCAGCATTGACCCACTGCCACTGCCAGCACTGACCCACTGCCACTTCCAAGCACTGACCCTCCGCCACTGCCAGCACAGTCTCTGCTTCCTGTGACCCCCGCTCCACCACCGCTGCCGTCCCCCCTCCGGTAAGACAAAACCGGAGTATAAAACAGACCCCATTTTTTTTTACCTTTTTTATTTCTAAATTTCGGGTGCGTCTTATACTCCAGTGCATCTTATGAAATGAACAATGCAGTAGTTTTACTTTTATCTTTATAGTGAAAAAGAAAATCAGAAGTTTGTAAAAAAAAAAAGAATTGTGCTTTTGTCACCATTTCCAAGACTGTAGTGTTCTTATTTATTGGGATCTGGTGCTCAAAGACAGCTTATTTTTTGCGCCTTGAGCTGATATTTATTCATACCATTTTTTGATTGGTTTGATGTTTTGATTGTCTGTTATTGCATTTTTAATGCAATGTTGCAGTGCCCAAAAAAAACGTAATTCTGGGGTTTTATTTTTACTCTTGCCATTTACCTATCAGACTAATTGATTTTGTTTTTTAATAGATTGGGCATTTCTGAACACGGCAATACCACATGTGAATTTTCTTTTTATTACTATTGTTTTATTTTCAATGGGGCAAAAAGAGGTGCTTTGAACTTTTATGTTGGTTTTTTTTCATAGTTTTGTAAACTTTTTTTTACATCTTTTAATGACCTTATAACACCTCCTAGGGGACATTATGCCTGCATTCTCCGATCGCTTATCCTGATCAGAGCAGTGCTTCAACATTGATTTGATCAGGAGAAATGCTGTGTTGCTGTGAGTGGCGGCGTTCTTCTGGAACTCACAGGAAACACGTGATGGCAGTGACAAGCATCATCATCTGACCCCACGCTGCAAAGTCAACCCATTGGTGCCCCATGGTCATGTCACAGGGCCACCGATGGCAGCAGGTAATAGCGTGAATCCCACTGGAGCACGTCAAAATGCTCTGTCAAAGTTTGACAGTGCAATCTAGGTGGTTAACAGGTGTGGGTGGATCGGAGATCCACCTGCGCCTTTAACCTGCATATGCGTGACGCCCTGGCCAGGCCAGGTAGTCACAGATAGGGCCCCGCATTACACCAGTCCCCTAACAAGGTGACAGCAGCCAAACATTTAAACCCTAGTCACCCCCCTCAGTGCTTGATGGACACACCAGGGGGCGGAGCCAGGTGGTTGGACACGCCCACCAAGGAGTTCGGATGGCCTGAGGCGGGAATAGATAGCAGATCAGTTTGGGAGTTGAGTGGAGGAGGTCAGGCCTGTGTGACAGGCCTGTAGCAGACTGACAGTTGCCAGGGTATGAGCCCTGGTACCTTTGGCTAGGAGGCAGATGGGGGCCTCTGTCTGCAGGAGCCGGGAAGACGGCTCGGTGGAACCGAGGTGCCGAGGTGGACCGGGACAGGGTAGTGGCCCCTCAGTATGGACCCGGGGAACTGACTCGGAAACCAGAGCACAAAGGGGGTACTCAGACCCTGAAGCTAGGTCCAGAAGCAACTGGGGGCTAGCTAATTAACTGATTGCGGCCAGGACTATAGGTCCTGTCCCACCCAAAGTCCCGACTGAAGGCAACAGCCCAACGAGGGGGATAGAAAGCCACCGCCATGGCAGAGAGATCCCATGGGCCAACGTCTGCGTTCAAAGGGCTCCTCAGGCAACCACAAGCCGGGGAGTGGACTCCTGAAGTTGCAAGCGAAGGTAGTCCACCATCACAAAACAGGTGTGGGAGAAAGACAAAGACCACCAACCGGGTGGGGGACCAGACTGCAGCTGGCTGCGGGCACCGAACCCTATCACCTTGGTTTACCAGAGACTCATTTGTTTACTAATAGTGAGTACACCCGTGCCCTCCGGCCACCCATCTCCCTGCACCGCCCAGCTCCCCCAACGGGTCCTGGGGCCACCATCTCTACCCACGGAGGGGTTAACAACTTGCTGCGCAACATCTCCCCTGGGTGCCCCGTAACTGCAGCGGTGGTGTCCACCTTCACCACAACCCGTGGGTGGCATCACGAACTTAAACACGGCTCCGGCCATACACCTTTGTCCCCAAACCTCCAACCCCTTTTTGATCGGAGTTACCGCAGGACCCCCGGGTCCGGAGACCCTCGAGCCACCCACTGAAGGTCCAGACCCGAGCGGCTCAGCTGCCGAGCATGGGGCGGCATACATGTCTGCTGATCAAATAAGCAGATAAGGGCAGGGAATCATGCGGGATCACCTCGCAAAGCCGCATTAAAGGAGCAGACAAGGTCAAGGATGTAGAGGTACATCCTTGGTCATGAAGGGGTTAAACATTTATGTTTTTGATTATCACAATTTAAATTTATGTAACAACTATATATTTTACTACAAGTTAAAATGACTAGGGATGAGCAAACCCAAACTGTAAAGTTCTGAGTTCATACCGAACACCGGGTGTCTAAGTCTTGTTTGGGTTTGTCATTCGAATAAAACTTGTTGAATGGCTGCATAGCAATCAGTCAGCAAGCTTTTCTGATGTGGGCACTTCCGGCCCCATTACAGCCATGTCAAGTGTTGGCATGAATGTTATTGGCCAGTGCAACTGTTAAAAAAAATAATAATTTTTATAAAAATGACATCGTCATCTGCTCTACTTTTAATAACCAGCGCTGGTAAAACTAACAAATATGGGTTATAACCCCCAGCTGTTTGCCTTACCTTGGTTAATTATTCAAAATAGAGAGAATCCCATATTCCCATATAGTTTTTGAAAAAATATTTAAACAAATAATTTTGAAAACCAATGTGGGGTCCCCTCTAATTTTTGATAACCAGTCCATGTAAAGAAACAGCTGGAGGCTGGTGTTATCAGGGTGGGAAGAGCCTTGTATATTTACCTCCTCCCAGCATATAATTGGCCAAAATCTTGCAATACATGACTCCATCGATTCACCCTTCAAAACGGTGCAGTCATTCTGTCCCTTTTGCAGAAAAGCATTCCCAAAGTATTTCCACATCCTATGCTTCACTATTGGTATGGTGTTTTTGGGATTGTATTCATCCTTCTTCTCCCTCCAAACACAATGAGTAGAGTTGATACCCAAAAGTTCTATTTTGGTCTCATCTGACTACATGATTTTCTCCCATGCCTCATCTGGATAATCTAGATCAGTGTTTCCCAAACTCCAGTCCTCATGGCCCCCAAGAAGTCATGTTGTCAGGATTTCCTTACTATTGAACAAGTGATGGAATCATTATCAAGGCAACACCTGTGCTATATTAAGGATACCTCGAAAACATGACCTGTTGGGGGCCATGAGGATTGGAGTTTGGGAAGCACTGATCTAGATGGTCATTAGTGAACTTCAAATAGGTCTGGACATGTGCTGGCTTGAGCAGGGGAACCTTACATGCCATGCAGGATTTTAATCCATGACGGTGTAGTGTGTTACTAATGGTAATCTTTGAGACTGTGGTCCCAGCTCTCTTCAGGTGATTGACCTCATGTGTAGTTCTGCACTGATTCCTGACCGTTCTCAGAATCATTGTTACCCTACAAGGTGAGATCTTGGATGGAGCCCCAGACCAAGTATGACTGACAGCCATCTTGTGTTTCTTCCTTTTTCTAATAATTGCACCAATACTTGTTGCCTATTCACCAAGATCCTTGCCTATTATCCTATAGCCCAACCAAAGTCTACAATTTTGTCTCTGGTGTCCTTAGACAGCTCTTTGGTCTTGGCCATGGTGGAGAGGTTGAAGTGTGATTGATTGAGTTTGTGGACAACTGTCTTTTATACAAGTAATGATTTTAAATGGTGAGGTGCAACTAATACAAGTAATGAGTGCAGAGTAAGAGGGCTTATTAAATATAAAATAAAAGGTCTGTGAGAGCCAGAATTGCTGCTGATTGATAGGTGATGAAATACTTATTTCATGCAATAAAATGAAAATTAATTATTTAAAAATTATACAGTGCCATTTTCTGGATTTTTTTTATTCTGTCTGTCACAGTTGAAGGGTACCTATGATAAAAATTACAGAAATACTTATTTTCCCAACTGTATAAAAGTTTTTAACAACAGTCTACAGTTGCTCTATGTAACTGCAGACTTGTGAATTCTCACATCTGGGACAGTACACGCTGAAAATTTTCCAGAGGTGTATTGACCAAGCCTCTGCATGTCTAGTCAAAATATGGTCAGGAGTTTGTATATCACATACTTGTGGTCACAAGACTGTTCGGTTTCACCGCTGACATCGGACTATCCTCACAGCATGCGCCACACACCTAGATGGATTTTAATGAGGGCAATCTGGGCCATTACCTGGGTATATAATTTTTGATCACTTTCAGTATAAGGCTGAAATCACATTCTTGTGTTCTGCACTGAGCACTTACATTGGGGTTTCAGTTCAAATTCTCAAAACTGTGATTCATGCAAAACACCCAAAGAAACCACTCAATATAATGAAGCAGAGGGTGACACTTTAGACTCCGTTTGGCCCCCGTTCTGGTGGTATCCATTTCTTTAGGTGTTCACAAAACTGTTGTTGTCCACATTTGTACGCTAAAAAGATGCCTAAAATGTTGGGACCCAGCCAGAACAGAGACATGACGGAATCCGAAGTGAGGCAGACTTCATCTGCTTCATTATAGCGAGTGGTAATGTGACGCCCTGGACTAGCCAGGTAGTCACAAGTAGGTCCTTGCACAAACACCTCCCCCCCTTAATAAGGTGACAGCAGCCAACCTACAAAACCTTGTCACCTCCCACAGGGTTTGATGTTCACACCAGGGGGTGGAGCCAGGCAGTTGGCCCCGCCCACTGAGGAGTTCACAGGCCCTGAGGCAGGAAAAACAGTTCAGTTCCCGTGGGGAGCACATTGTTAGTGGAACAGATTAGTTTTGACAGTGAAGTGGAGTGGAGTTCAAGTGCAGACCTGTGTCCAGGTCTGCCACAGTCTAACACCTGGTGTCTGGGTTGGAGCCCAGACACCTCTGGCAAGGAGGCAGATGGTGGCGGCCACCTGCAGGAGCTGGATTACAGCCAGTGGAACCGTAAGGACCGGGGACGGGTGGTGGCCCGCCGGTACCGAACTGGGGAACCGATTGGAAACTGGAGCACCAGGAGGGGTACTCAGACCCAGTACGAGGCCCAGAAACCACCGGGCCAAGTCAAATTAACTGATTGAGGCCATTACTTTAGACCCTTTCCCACCTAAGACCCGACTGAAGACAACAGCCCAACCATAGAGGTAGAAAGCCACCGCCCAGGCATCGAGACCTGACTGGCTAGCGTCTGCGGGCAAAAGGGCTCTACCGGCACACACCAGGCTGGGGAACGGACTACCGTTGCTCAGGCATAGGAGTCATCATTTTCTACAAAAGTGAGGTGCAAGAGAAAGGCGGAAACCACCAACCTAAAAAAAGGGGGAAAAGCGCAGCTGGCTGCGGGCACCGTCCACCATCTTGTTTGGTTTACCAGAGACTCCAGCATGTTTGTGATAGTGAGTACAACAGTGCCTTCGGGCCGCACACCGCACCGCACCGACACGCCAGCACGCATCATCCATTCCCCCACCTTAGCACCTCCCTTGGGCCCCCGGGACAATCATCCCCCTACCCACGGAGGGGTCAACATCAAGCTGCGCAACACCGTCCCCGGGAGCCTAGTCAACGGCAGCGGTGGTGTTCATCCATTCACCACAACCCGTGGGTGGCTTCACGAACTCAAATCCCCTACAAACAACCGCGGCTCCGGCCGTGGACCTCTTCACCGAACACCACTCCTCATGTAGCGCCAGAAACCTCCCCTTTCAGAAGCGATGTGACCCCCGGGTCCGTGCAGAGCTCGAGCAACCCACCGACGAGCAAGGATCCGAGCGGCTCGGCAGCCGGCCAAGCCCCGGGGCGGTACAGTTCCATAGGGGCGTTTTATACTTTTGTATCAATAGGGTTATTTGGGAATTTGCATGGAAACCCCAACACAAGCACTCATCAGAGAGCACAGGATAAATGTAAACCAAGGCTTATTACAATACTTCAGGAAACAGAATTAACAAATAAACAGCAGCACAATTAGGGCCTATACACATGTTGCAGATTTGTTGCACTAATGTATTAAAGTTTGGTCAATCAGTGCTGGCTCTTCTCTTGTCTCCTCTATGGTGCTGCAGTTGATCAGCTGTACAAAAAAAAGAGATGGGAAGGACTCAGCCTCCTTAGAGCCATGCAGGTGTCCTCTCTCTAGTTCTAACTGTAATCTGATAAAAGAGTTTTCAGCACATCAGAAGGAGGGGGAAGTCGTCACCACTACAGTCTGCCGGCCGGCATACCTGACTTTCATAGACATTGTCAGCGCTGACATCCTCTTCACAGGAGCAACGCTGAAATTATACTGGAACTTTGTTCCTTTTACATAGTTTCTGTGTTCATACAGCACTGTGATTGCAGAAACTCTTTAAAAGGAGAGAGATTCAAAGTATCATTGTATCTCTAGCTCCAATGAAGAGGATGTCAGAGCTGACACAGCTTATTAGGGTGATCAGTTCAGTCAGCTGATACGAGAGACAGCTCTGTATAATCACAGCACTTGCTGATAATATACTTTAAATTTTCCTCCTTCTTACAGCTGATTGGCCAAATCAGTCCAAACATCATTCACATAGATGGAGGGAGTCAGGCCTTTTGGAGACTAGTGTAGCCTTAGTTATGATGTTACGGCCAGATTCCAGACAGGAAGACTCTAATCGGGGTGTGAGCAGCTCCTCCAGAATTAAGAGCGAGCTGGTCACATGACTAAGTGTGGTATCAAGGCAATGGTACAGAATGCCGTCAGGGAGCATATTACAAACTGTCAGCATTCTGCAGCCTAGCTACACAAATTTTACAAAAAGCCCGGACAACCCCTTTATGGTAGGTCCCAACTCATTATGAATTAGACATGTACACCCCTATTCTGCACCTGTCTCGCCCAATGTTTGCCCATTTTGGCAGAGCTGGTTGTAACTTGTATGAAAATGTTAGTCACAAACATTTTCTGACTTATGAAGGTGTTTTACACCAGAAATCTGGCAATAGTACCTTGATGAATCAGAACCACATATGCTTGGTATAATGGATACTGTTACATGACTTTTACGATGGGGTCACTCACTAGAAATTTGGTGGTGTAAACAGAAGTTGTATACAAAGTGTGATAACTATATTCAAAAGGATGCATAGATTTTAATGAAAAAACTCCAGAATTTTTGCAATTTGTCCATTCTCAAACTTAGGTACAGTTCCGGAAGGAGGTGCCTTTTTAGACTAAAGAAGGCTGCAATCATTCTAGAAGCTTACAAAACCAAAATCATTATACCTATATATACAATATAATTTTTATTATGTGATATTCTCTTGACTGTTTTGTAGATAAAGGGAGTCTGGGTCCTGAGACCCCTACCGATTGCTGGAAAACTGGACATGAAAGAGCTTGGTGCTTCTGTGGCGCCCCTGACCTGGTCAGGCACCACAGAGTATTGCACCCATGCGGGAGCAATGCTTCCAGGTAATCTCCAAAGGCCAGGATGAGGTGCACACACAAACATATAGTGATCAGGCCTCCCACATCACCAGAGGGGACCCTTGGGTAGCCAGAAGGGGTTAACTTTCAATTCCCAGCTAGGGGTGTGTTCAGGGGCTGGTTGCTAGGAAGCAGGGCAGAGAGAGAGAGGAAGTGAGGAAGTCGAGAGGAAGAAGTTGAAGTGTATGGAGGGGGAGCAGAGAAGCTCCCGTGCAGACAGGTCCTGAGGAGTGCTGTAGCTGAAAGCGGAGGAGAACGGAGTACTGTGGGTCGGCCTGAAGAGCATCCAGAGAAAGAGGGGTGGCTGAGTACGGAGATCCCGGTATCCGAGCACACAAGGGGAACTAGGTCCCCAGTACAGGCAGCAGATCATCCAGAGCTGCTTAACCTACAGGTTGGGGGGGTACTTCATGCCCTCACCACGACTACACAGAGCTTGAGCCAAGCAGCACACCAGGCCCATAAGGGGACAGGGCCAGAAGCCATCCCACCAAGGCCACGCTGCCGGCAGACGAGCCAGAGAGAGGGGAGCAGGGTGGTAACAGCTTCCCTGGAGGGGTCCTACCACGCTTCAAGCAAAGGATCCTCCTAAAACAGAAAGAGTGCAAGGAAGGCGAGTGGACAGCTACCCTCAGAACGGCCTCCTGGAATTCCTGGTTCCACCTGGTTATCACAGTGTCGCCCGGGCATCTCACCGTGACCTCCAAACAGTGAGTAAACACGTTAAAAGACTTCTTGGACTGTGTTTGAGTCATTCTGCGACTTGTGGTACTACAAACTCACACCGGGCCCTGGGGCTTGCCTCACTCTCAGGAGGCTACTATATCCGACTGCACCCACCATCAGCCCCAGGCGTCCCCTAACCTGCAGTGGCGGTCCCCACTGACCGCAATACTGAGAGTGGCGTCACGATCAAAACTGAAGATTCCCTACCTGTGACCAGCACCAGCTACGTGGAGTCCCTGAAGGTATGCACCGATACAACACCTGTGGGGCTTCACATCTTCTGGCGTCACGAACAGGATAAGGACTAGACCTGTTCAGACAGGTGACCGTGTGCCTCAGAGGTCCGACCGCAAAAATTGAACCGCCGCCATATTGCCATCTTCAAAAGCGCGCGCTGCAGCCCGCGCGAGGGAGAAGAGCACCGCCCACGAAGAGGTGTGGCCGCCCCAGAATCCCCACAATTCAGAGAGCGTACTGACCCAGGAAGTGGAAAGGGAGCGCGCAGATTTCTGAAGAAAAATGGACGCTGCAGGAGGTAATGCCCCTGGTCAGGGCGACGCAGCCCAAGCGATGCCAGCCCCTGTCGCGCTGGACGCCGCAGCGCCTGGTGCCGGTGCCGCGGTCGCAGCTGCGCCGGCCGAGGTCGCCCCCATAATGCCAGTGTCCTTGTTGTATGCCCCAGGGGCGCAATGGCTGCCTCAATACGCCGGTAAAATAGACACGCTGACCGGGTTTAAGAAAAAGATCAACACCCTGCTAGACATGCACGCGATGACTGGTAAACAGAGGGCCGCTGTGGTGCTGGGACAATTGACTGGAGCAGCAGAATTGGAAGCTGAGTCCTGGGCCAATGATGACCGGAGCTCTGTTGAGACCATCTTTGCCAAACTAGCAGCTGCTTTTGAACACCGCACGGAGGGAGAGCTGAGAACGGACTTCTATCACTGCCGTCAGAAGCCCCAAGATAGTATAAGAGACTATGCCCTCAGGCTGCAGGCTGCACTACGGGCTCTCAAGCTGGTGGACCCTGTCAGTGATCAGGAAGGAAACCGGATGATGAAGGAACAATTCTTGCGGGGCCTGCGCTCTCCTGAGGATGGGAAGCAGATGAAGCTGTGGTCCCTAGAACACCCCGACGTGGACTTTGCCATTCTGAAAGACCGGGCAGTGAAAGCACTCCAACCCCCTGTGGACACAGACCCTGCCAGTTCCACGGCTGCAGGAGCGGAATCCTCCACGCAGGCCCTGATGACTGCAAAAGGACTCAACGCGCCAGCAGAGACCATAAGTACGCTATCCTCCCAAGTGCAGCAGCTCACTAAGGACGTCGCACAAATCCTGAAAGCAATGCAGTTGCCCTCAGAGACCAAAGTCCCTCATCAGATCCTGCTAGCCGACAACCCAGAGGACGTCCCTTGGATGCGGAGGAAAAGGGGTCCCCCAACTCGAGGCAGGAGCAGTGATCGCTATGACTCAGCTGGACAACCCATCTGTCGTCGTTGCCAGAAGGCAGGTCACTATGCAAGGGCCTGTCCTTTAAACGAGTCAAACCTGGGGCCGAGGGCCAGTCCTCAGGATTAAGAAGATCAGGCCCAAGTCGCTGCTGTGATCAGTACGTGGGTGGACGTCCTGTCCTGTCCATCGTCTTGGACGGGATCCCTACCCCGGCATTATTGGACACCGGCTCTCAGGTCACCACGATCCCGCATGTCCTTTATCGGAGGTTTTGGTCGGACGGCGATCTCCGACCACCGGACCCCTCCCTCACCATCTATGCTGCCAACGGACAACCTATAGACCAGATCGGGGTCAAAGAGGTAACCATAAAGGTGGGAAGGCAGGAAATGAAGGGACAAGGACTGATTGTTGTGGACACTGATGTTAGAGAAAGGAACCCGCAAATGATTTTAGGCACTAATGTCATAGAAAATTGCCTAGGGGAAGTGTTGTTGTTGCTTCACCAGATTGTTGAAGGTGCTGACGGCAGGTCGCAAAGAGCCTTGCAAAAGGAGATCCGAATCATTCTGAGGAAGCAACAGGTAAAACAGACTGGCGGTGAGATTGGTAGTGTACGGGTGATGGATGCTAACCCCATTGTGATACCCCCACGGAGTGAAATGATGATGTGGTGTAGAGCAGCGGTAGGTCTCAGAGGACAAGATTACCAGGCTGTACTAGAGCCCACTCATTCAGACCACTGGCCCACGATTCTGACAGCCAGGGGGGTAGTTGATGTACACAAGGGACGAGTGCCTGTACGAGTGTTGAACTGTGGGGAGGAGGAAGCCAGACTACCAAGGTACGCTACCATAGCCAAACTGTTTACATGCTCAGATGACGCCATAACACCTGTAGGTCCCCTGACACAAGCTGACTCAAAAGAGGGCGAGACCTCCCAAAAGCAGTTAGAGGACTGGTGCCAGAAACTACACGTGGGGACTGACTCTACACCCGACTACCAGAAACATGGGGTTTACAGGGTCGTGCAGGAATACGAGCAGGTCTTTAGTAAGAACCCACTAGACTTTGGTAGGATCAAAGGGGTGCAACATCACATACCCACAGGCAGTCATCCTCCCATTAAGGAAAGACATAGGCCTATTCCACCAGCCCATTACCAGCGCACAAAGGACATGCTGAAGGACATGAAGGAGGCAGGAGTCATAAGGGACAGTTGCAGCCCCTGGGCAGCTCCCCTAGTCCTGGTAAGAAAGAAGGATGGCACGATGAGGATGTGTGTGGATTACAGACGGATAAATCAGATAACACACAAGGATGCCTACCCTTTGCCAAGGATAGAGGAATCCCTCGCTGCCTTGAAAGCCTCTAACTACTTTTCTACCCTAGATCTTACTAGTGGCTACTGGCAAGTATCTGTAGCAGAAGAAGATCGGGAGAAGACGGCCTTCACCACCCCAATGGGCCTCTGTGAGTTCAATAGCATGCCATTTGGACTCTGCAATGCCCCCGGGACCTTCCAGAGGCTTATGGAATGCTGCCTAGGGCACCTCAACTTTGAAACCGTCCTGCTCTACCTGGATGATGTCATCGTGTACTCCAAGACCTACGAGGACCACCTGAAACACCTGGCTGAAGTCTTTGAAGCACTATCCCGATATGGAATGAAGCTGAAACCATCCAAGTGCCATTTACTGAAGCCAAAGGTCCAGTACCTAGGTCACGTGGTCAGTGCAGAAGGAGTAGCACCGGACCCAGAGAAGGTCACAGTCATCCAGGAGTGGCCCACACCTACTACCGTCCGGGAGGTACGTCAGTTCCTTGGCTTGGTAGGCTACTACAGAAGGTTCATCAAGGGCTACACGAAAATGGCAGCGCCTTTGCAAGAGCTCCTGGTAGGCCACCCAAAGAAGAGAGGAAAGACCTCCGGCCCGCCATTTCACTGGGGAGAAGCAGAAGAACACTCCTTCAGACAGATGAAAGGGGCCTTGACGGGTGAAGAGATCCTAGCCTACCCTGACTACAGTCTACCATTTGTACTGTATACAGATGCCAGTAATGTGGGACTGGGAGCAGTGCTTTCACAGGTGCAGGGAGGCAAAGAGCGTGTGATTGCTTACGCCAGCAGGAAGCTCAGGCCTACTGAAAGAAACCCGGAGAATTATAGCTCATTCAAGCTAGAGTTCCTGGCCATGGTATGGGCTATCACAGAGCGGTTCAAGCACTACCTGGCAGCCACCAAATTCACTGTCTTCACGGACAACAACCCCCTGACCCACTTGGATACTGCTAAATTGGGTGCCATGGAGCAGCGTTGGGTAGCCCGACTGGCGAATTATGACTTTACTGTCAAGTATCGAGCTGGCCGCAAGAACGGCAACGCAGATGCTCTGTCCAGGATGCCTCACCTAGCAGACGAGGGTGAAGATGAAGATGATCTGGAAGAGATTGAGCTGCCAGCGTTCCATCGCCATGGAGCAAAACAGTGTCGGCAGTCGCGTGCCAACCGCCAAGAGGTGACCCTGAACCCACTACCTCATTACAACTGGAAGGAGACCCAGGAAAATGATCCAGCGGTAGGCTTGGTAAAGAAACTGATCAGCCAGCCTGGCGCCAGCCTTGACAAAGGAGCCCCACCTGAGGCACAGTACCTATGGAAGGAGAGGGGTCGATTATTCATCTATCAAGACAAACTTTACAGGAGCATCATTGACCCGAGGACGCATGAGAAGGTGTGGCAAGTGATTGTACCACAGAAGGATACGAGGATGGTGCTAGAAGCCTATCACAATGGTGCAGGCCATTTTGGTTGGAAGAAACTGGAGGCCCTACTTAAAGTAAGATTCTACTGGGTGGGCATGAGATCTGCCCTAGAGAAGTGGTGTCGAAACTGCGGGCCTTGCAATCTTAGAAGAAAAGACCAGCACCGCCAGAGAGCACCACTCCAGCCCATCCAAACTAAACGGCCCCTGGAGATCGTGGCCCTGGACCATGTAAAGTTGGCACCCAGCAGACAAGGCTACAACTACGCTCTCACTATGGTTGACCACTACTCCAGATTCCTGGTGGTAGTACCAGTCAAGGACTTGACAGGTCAAACCGCAGCCAAAGCTTTCCAGACACACTTCTGTCGACCACATGGCTATCCAGATCAAGTGCTCACTGACCAAGGACCAGCCTTTGAAGCTGAAGTGTTTAAGGAGTTTTGTAACCTATACGGCTGCCAGAAGATCCGTACTACGCCTTACCATCCTCAGACCAATGGCATGTGTGAGAAGATGAACCACATCATTCTCGACCTTCTGAAGACGCTCCCACTAGAAGAACGAAGTCAGTGGCCAGAAAAACTGCCCGATCTAGTGGACATGTATAACAACATCCCTGTGAGTTCCACGAACTGCACACTAGCATACCTGATGAGGGCCAGACCAGGGAGATTGCCAGTAGATCTGGAAATGGGAGTTGAGACCCCTGAAGACCATCAACAAGGTGCTGATTGGGATTCAAACCGCTAAGCCCAATACAAGAAAGTACAAGAGTGTGTGGAGCGAAGCCTGACTCAGCAGCGTGAGAAACAAGAAAAAGCCTACAATCGAAAAGCACCTGCTGTTCCTTTGATGCCAGGAGATATAGTTCTCAAGGGAAAGAGAAGGCGTCATAAACTTGACAATCACTGGGAAGAAGAACCCTATACTGTGTTACCATCAACGCTTAGCAATGAAAAGACATGCCTTATCAGCAAAGATGGAGGAAAAACAACAGCTGTCGTTTCTAGAGATCGCCTAAAGAAATGTCCTGAACAACTAAGAATCCCTGAAGAAATTCCCAACCCTTTGCCAGTTCAAGAACCAAAAGAAAGGATGATCCATACTGCGCTTGGAGATTTTCCAGCAAGTTGGCCTCAATACAATGGAGCAGTTGTTATTCCAGTCATTACATTCACTCAATCTAGAGAAGTAGGAGACCTAGAAGCACCTGTTCAGAACCTAGAAGTGCCAAATGTAGCTGAAGCAGAAAACCACGCATTGGTATCAGTACCCAGTACACCCAGAATTCACATTGAGACACATACATCGGGTGGGAGGACACAACCTCAGACAGATGACAGTATAGTACTGCGTAGATCAACCCGCAGCAACTTTGGTCAGCTCCCATTACGCTATAGACAAAGTACAGTTTAGTTGAAAGTGACGGTATGAAGTGTAATGTTTAACCTGTTATAGTTAAGCAACGTTTAAGCGAAATGTGCCCACAAGTACTATTGTGAGACTTCCTTAAAATGTTAGACCACTGGTTATGAACTGGCTTTAACCACAAACTTTGCATTGTAAAAAGTTACCTCCTTGGTATCAACCACAGAGTCTGCCTGTTGAGGGGCATGGCTCTGCACCAACAAGGGGGCACGCCTGTTTATGGGGCCTGCCCTCCAACACTCGGAAGCGGGTACGCCTGTTTATGGGGCCTACCTTACACCACTCCCCTCAGGAGAGGAAGATTGGAGGAAAGGTCTGGGGAATGTGATGGCCCAGCCCTGGTCACCAAAAGGACCGGCGACCTACCTCCTGAAGGTTTTTGGGTGGGTTTCGGACATGTGGGTGGTTGGTGGTGGAATGGTACCTGGCATGTTTAAATGTAAATAATTGCCCCTGTGTGGGAAAAATTTGTATTTACCTTTTTTTCTTTCTCTTGTCTTTGCAGCCCGAGGACGTGCTGATGATAACTAAGGGGGAATGTGGCGCCCCTGACCTGGTCAGGCACCACAGAGTATTGCACCCATGCGGGAGCAATGCTTCCAGGTAATCTCCAAAGGCCAGGATGAGGTGCACACACAAACATATAGTGATCAGGCCTCCCACATCACCAGAGGGGACCCTTGGGTAGCCAGAAGGGGTTAACTTTCAATTCCCAGCTAGGGGTGTGTTCAGGGGCTGGTTGCTAGGAAGCAGGGCAGAGAGAGAGAGGAAGTGAGGAAGTCGAGAGGAAGAAGTTGAAGTGTATGGAGGGGGAGCAGAGAAGCTCCCGTGCAGACAGGTCCTGAGGAGTGCTGTAGCTGAAAGCGGAGGAGAACGGAGTACTGTGGGTCGGCCTGAAGAGCATCCAGAGAAAGAGGGGTGGCTGAGTACGGAGATCCCGGTATCCGAGCACACAAGGGGAACTAGGTCCCCAGTACAGGCAGCAGATCATCCAGAGCTGCTTAACCTACAGGTTGGGGGGGTACTTCATGCCCTCACCACGACTACACAGAGCTTGAGCCAAGCAGCACACCAGGCCCATAAGGGGACAGGGCCAGAAGCCATCCCACCAAGGCCACGCTGCCGGCAGACGAGCCAGAGAGAGGGGAGCAGGGTGGTAACAGCTTCCCTGGAGGGGTCCTACCACGCTTCAAGCAAAGGATCCTCCTAAAACAGAAAGAGTGCAAGGAAGGCGAGTGGACAGCTACCCTCAGAACGGCCTCCTGGAATTCCTGGTTCCACCTGGTTATCACAGTGTCGCCCGGGCATCTCACCGTGACCTCCAAACAGTGAGTAAACACGTTAAAAGACTTCTTGGACTGTGTTTGAGTCATTCTGCGACTTGTGGTACTACAAACTCACACCGGGCCCTGGGGCTTGCCTCACTCTCAGGAGGCTACTATATCCGACTGCACCCACCATCAGCCCCAGGCGTCCCCTAACCTGCAGTGGCGGTCCCCACTGACCGCAATACTGAGAGTGGCGTCACGATCAAAACTGAAGATTCCCTACCTGTGACCAGCACCAGCTACGTGGAGTCCCTGAAGGTATGCACCGATACAACACCTGTGGGGCTTCACACTTCTACCTGTTGAACTGCGCTCTTCTATACTTTTATTTTCAGCAATCAGTGGGGGTCTTTGGACCTGTACCCCAACCAATCTACAGAATATTGAAGGGGATATTACATACAAAAAAAAATCTTAGCAAATGATGGGTATGTGATCTTTATATTTCTGTCAAGAAATACTTTTTAAACTCAAGAGACAAGAATTTTCACAGTCTGTGCCAGGTTTAAATATTGAAAATGCACATATTTTAAATGCAGACTTAAAATGTTTTTTTGCAGGGCAGATATTTGTGACAGGCATCTACTCCGCTTGAATTTTGTAAAATGAAATGTAAAGACAAGTCATTATGAAGCTAATCTCCTCATGCCAGTCAGAAAGATGTAGTGCCTCTCTTTTCCTTTTCTTTTTTAAAAACCAAGTGACACAATTGAGCCATGTTCCTCAAAGAAAGTGACATTTAATATTAACAAAATTATAAAGCTAATCCTCTACTTTCATAACCACAGTAGTTTAAGCGTTTGCTGGTCTGTAAAACTAGCAAGTTTGAACAATTTCATGAGTGCTTAATAGATATAGTGGTATACAAATAGACATTTATTGTATAGTATATGATGTCATTACATTACTGTCAGTGGCCTAAGTAGATTATATAATCATAGATTAAAGGGAATCTGTCACCAGGTTTTTGTCACCTAATCTGAGAGCAGCATAACGTAGGGGCAGAAACCCTGATTCCAGCAATGTGTCACTTATTGAACTTTTAGTGTAGTTTTGATAAAATCCCTGTTTAATCAGCAGTAGATTATCATTAGAGAAGCTCTTGGCATGCTGCCAGGTAGTCCAGCATATTCATAGGCTCTGTACAACTGCTAAGTCTGCAGCAGAGAAAACATTGAATTTATCAAAATGACAGCAAACAGCTCAGTAAGTGACACATCGCTGGAATTAGAGTCACTGTTTCTACATTATGCTGCTCTCAGATGAGGTAGGGAGAATCTGGTGACAGATTTCCTTTAATAATGTCATGCATGTGGCACTATGCACTAATAATGTCCACCAGTGTAGCCCAATAGACTAATAATTCTCATACAGTGTTGATATTACATTAATAATGCAGCTCAGTGTGGCCCCATTACTGTAATAACTGTTTCCATTGTGATCCCATTACACTAATAATATCTCCCATTGTGGCTGACACACATTAATAATATTTCCAGTTGTAGCCCCTGTCCATTAGTATTGCAACCAGTGTAGTCTCCTTTAGAGAGCAATTAAAGAAATCATCCATGCCTCTGAAGTGTCCCTACTAGAGATGAGCGAACCTTTCAAATTTTGGTTTGCTGATCTTTGGCAAACTTCCCCAAACCTAAGGCAGAAAAAACACCTTTAGGGGGACAAAATAGCAAAAATACATTATACAGTAGAGCTCCACGATTTGAGCACTGGTATTAGCTTCCTAGACTATTGATATAAGAAATATTGAGGTGGATAAGAGACAGGTGTAGGCCTCTTGCTCCCACAACCTTGCCAGTACAGACAAGACACAACTTGGAGACCCATCTTAAAGTCTTGATATTTAAAAATATTTCAGGCAGACAGCAGGACAGGAGCAGCAATCCCCCCATTATCCCATAGTGAGGTATGGTCTGTGTAACACACATAATGTGGCCTGCAATTTCCATTTTTAAAATAAAGAGGTAGTTGAGTGACAGAATAAGGCATCTTGCTCCCTCACCCCTGCCAATGCAGGCAAAAGACATTTGAAGACCCTACTTGGAGTCTCCATATTTCCAAAAATTAAAGTTGGACAACAGGAAATGTGGCAACAATAGACATAGGCTACAAATAGTTGAATGAACCAAGAGCTCGCTGATGCTGCCACAGTCACTGCAACATGTGTGGAGTGGAATTCCAATGTTTTGGCACATCGAATATCAAGTGGTTAACTGGTAGTCCGATAGACATTTGTAGCAATGCAAGTCATTTAACCGCGGGGTGCAAACAGTGGAATTGAACACAGTGACCATGCCTTCTGCAGCAGTGCATCCAGGCTGGGATAGTGGCCTAGAAATTTCTGTACAACCAGGTTGAGGACACGAGCCGAGCAAGGCACATGTGTGAAGTTGCCCAGGCGTATGGCTGGCATCACGCTTTCACCGTTATTGCATTCGGCCTTCATTGGCTTCAGGTTCAGTGGAGATAGCCATTGATGAAACTCGGCCTGGATAGCATTCCACAACTCTGCAGCTGTGTGTCTGTGTTCACCAATGCATACTAGTTTCACTACTGCTTGATTTCTTTAAGCACTGGCTGCAGTGTACGGAGGTGGAGGTGGATTCTCTCTAAACTGTTGTAACAGGGAGGCTTTTGGTTACCTAATTACCTAATACTATAGGTCTTTAATAACTTTATAATAAAGGTTAGATTTTAGCCTCTTATTTTGCTATCTACGCTGTTGTAACACGTGTTACATTAAGGGAGAGCTTCAGGGCACAGGTGGAGGCCCAAGAGGAGGTGTAAGAAGGAGAAGCAGTGAAGGAATCGTAGATCCAGAGGTTTGTCCAGCAATCTTTGGGGAGTTCAAAACCTGGAAAGCAGCCCCTTCCCCACCTGCCCCCACAGTCACCAGCGTAACCCAGTGCCCAGTCAGCGAGCTGTAACTCCCCTGGCCATGCTTCCTTGTCCTGGTGTCAGTTGTGAAATGCAACCTGTGAGACACAGAGTTTTTCAAGAACAAGGTAATGTTGCCGGCAAAATGATAGTGTAGTGCAGGCACAGCTTAATTAGGGAAGTAATAGCAACTGGGCAACTGGTAATGGGGGAATTGCAACCGCCATCAGCTTTCAGAAACCCTCTGTATCCACCAGGCAGAAAAGCAACATTTCTGTGGCCAACAGATTGGATATGGTGAAGATCAAGCTGTTAGCTTTGGCATGTGTAGGAGGAAATAATCTTTTCTGAGACGAAAACTGCGAGACTGAGGGCTGGCTGGTGTGGTGAGAGAGGGCAGAATAGGTTGTACTCGACAAACTGGTGGACTGCAAGGGAAGTGCAGGCAGAGATGTTATGGTGGATTGTGAAACATGTGGTGTACTTGGTCTGTGAAATTGGTCAAAATCCACAGGCATGTCCACTTTGCTAACAACTGACAGGCTCTCACTCACCCTGACTGTAGTGGGTAAACAAGTGAAGGTTCTGCGGGTGCTGGTCTGGACGAGAAGAATTTTGAGGGTGATGGAGGAGGAAGAAGCATAAGATGTGGTTGATGGGACGTTGGGTGGTTGGGGATGCCCGCTAGACTGCATTTTAGAACAGTAATATTGCCAGACTAACACATGTAGGTTGGTATGTGACGGTTCATGCATGTAGTAGACAAATTATTTGAATTTCTACCTCTACTGAGTCATTTTTTACAAAGTTTGCAGATAACGAAAGTTGGGTCATACATTCCGGTTGCAAAAAAGGCCCATGATAAACAACCCGCTCATGCGAAATGTAGACCTGCCATGGCTTTTATACACTGCCAGAGTTGTGACTGAGGATGCAGAGTTTGTCCTGGTTGCATCACTCCGTGTCTGTGCGGGAAGCACCTCATCTTCCTCCTTTTTAACCTCCTATGCTAAGCTACTCAGATGTCTGCTTCTGGGTTCACATCAAGTGAGATCTGCAACTTCATCATCAGCCTCTCTGTTGTTCCATTTCTCACACTGACTGTCACCCTCCTCCTCTTCCTGACCTGACATCACAGTACAGTAAGCATGCGCCTCAGGTATCTGAGTTTCATCATCATCAGCTCCAACCCCAAGGGTTAATGAGTCTGGATCCTGCTCGAACTCTACTTTGTCCTGGCCTGGAACCAACTGACAAATATTTTAGGCATTGGTGCAGATGCTTTCCTCCTTTTCAGTCTGTTAATCTTTGAAGCAGACCTCTGATTTTCATAGGATAGAATGTGTAAACAGCTCTGCAGACTCGCCCATGTGTGGTTCTCCAGTCAGTTGGGCAGCTGTAGAGTTGTAACGCAGGGGGAAAGTGTAATTGGGGTGGCATCTCTGAGGAATGAACTGGGTGTGATGTTGAGGTGCAGGAAGAGAAGGAAAGGCCACTTGATGCAGCGTTTGCCATCCACTTAGGATCATGCTGTTTATGGCCCTCATTTACAAGTTTAAGTTATGTGCGGCCAAAAAAGAAATGGAGTGCAGTAGCCCATCTAGGGACGGAAGTTGTTATCAGTTCTCTTGGGATTGGACAAGTTGGTATTTGCTCAGTAGAGTTTTGACTAAAATTACCAAATCACCTCGAACACCCTACCTATTCCCCCTTCCACCATGACTTTGTGATTTACCACTCGTGTTTGATGTACTCTTTCCCTGTGAAACAGGTTTTTCACAACCCTAGGACGATACCAGTCAAACACCCAACACAAAAGTAAAATTCTGTATTTCTTGGCTGAGTTGGCAATGTTGGGATGGCCAAAAGAAGTACCAATACCTAGTTAGAAAATTCACTGGCAAATTTGTAGAAGGCACTCTAAAGTAACAATATCTATTGAGATGGTTCACTGGCAAATTTGTAGCAGGCACTAAAAAGTAACAATACATATTGACATGTTCAATGGCAAATTTTTAGCAGACACTAAATAGTATCAGAACCTGTTGAGATGGTATAATGTCAATTTTTTTTTAACATATGTGAGCAAGGATGGTTGACCTTAGGGAGATCAACATCCACCACTGCGGAGACACCATCACATGTTTCTCAACGCAGTGATTCTAGAGCAATGCCCCCTGGGAAATATTCAAAGCAAGAAGGCCTGCGGAGACACCATCACATGTTTCTCAACGCTGGCAATTTTTTTTTAGCAGGCACTCTATAGTGTCAATATCTGGTTAGATGGTTCATTGGCAAATTTTTACCAGGCACAGAAAAGTAGATGGTTCACTGGTACCATATTTTTCGGACTATAAGACACACTTTTTTCACCCCAAATGTTGGGGGAAAGTGGGGGGTGCGTCTTATAGTCTGAATGTAGGGCTGCGGGGAATGAGAGTGCTGCGGTGAAGCGGGTAATCGGCGGCACGAGCAGGCTGTAGCAGCCTGCCGTGGCTACGTGGACCACTCATTTATTATGCACGTCCATCATCTCACCCATCATCTCTCAGCGCTGACAGGTGGGCGGGGTGATGGGCGGGGAATGCGTGCATATTAAACAGCCTGCCCGCATGATCACCCCTGGCAACTACAGCCTGGAGTTATCATGTGCAGCTGTATTCACTGCCCTCCGCGCATCATCATCAGTGCTGGGTGCAATGAATCAGTATAACTCACCAGCCACGATCCCTGCAGCACCGCAATCTCCTCCTGTCTGCCAGCAGTGGCTGTGTGGAGACTAGCGGTGCTCACAGCGCTGACATCATCGCTGTGCGCACGTGTCCATATGCAGCCGCCGCCGGCACAGACAGGAGTACATTGCAATGCTGCAGGGATCGTGGCTGGTTCCACACTCCAGCGCTGCTGCTGACACAGACGGAGGAGGAGCAATTCTGCCAGGAGTGAGGTAAGGTGAGTATGAACGTTTATTTTTTTCTATGTGCCACAGGATGCAGGCCATATACCAGGATGGGGGTATATAGCAGGATGGGGGTGTATAGCAGGATGGGGGTGTATAGCAGGATGAGGGCATATAGCAGGATGGGGGTATATTATAAGCAGGATGAGGGTATATCATGAGCAGGATGGGGGTATATGAGCAGGATGTGAGTATATGAGCAGGATGGGGGTATATGAGCAGGATGGGGGTATATGAGCAGGATGGGGGTATATGAGCAGGATGGGGCCATATGCCAGGATGGTGTATATAGCAGGATGTGGCCATTTGCCAGGATGACGGTATATAGCAGGATGGGGGCTATACCAGGGACATATACTGTATATACATATAATATATATATAAGGCAGGAGGATCATTACCAGGCTGGGGTACCTTAGTAGAGAATTTGGGGACATTACCTCCATAACAGTGTCAGCAGCAGATCCTCGCCCCATAACAGTGTGTCATGACCACATTTTTTCCTTAAAATTTTATTTTCCTATTTTCCTCCTCTAAAACCAGGGTGCGTCTTATGGTCCGGTGCGTCTTATAGTCCGAAAAATACGGAAATTTTTTAGCAGGCACTAAAAAGTAGCAATACCTAGTTTGTAGTGCCTGCTAAAAATTTTCATGTGCACCATCTAAGTACCAATGCTTGTTGAGATGGTTCACTGGCAAATTGTTAGAGGCACTCTAATGTACCAATACCTACTGTAGTTAGATGATTAACAATTGTGGTGTATGGAAACCATTCCATTGTTGTATTGGTCTTATGTACCCATTGATGGAAGGTTATTTCCAAACATATAGTTGACGGGTAGAAAGTAGTTTCCCAAGTAGCAGTTCATAACCTTATCAGGAAATAAAGAATACATGTTTATTGGCAGATCACAATGGTTTACAATTGTAAATGCCAACTTTCAAGATGTATCTATCTTAATAAATAGCTGTATTCTCCATGAACCCTATCCTGGTCCCTTATCTTGGTCTCCATTTCCCTCATATTGTTTTTTTATGTCCTCCATCCTCTTTTCTGTAACAAAATTCTTCTTATCACTCTGCTTGCCCGCAGCATCCTCTTCTTACTTCTTATGCGGCATGTAAGAGGTGTGCACGTTGCCATATGAATTTCCTGACATGTGCTGGCAACATGCTCTCTGATGGCAGCTGCAAGCCTTTTATAGGCCAACGGCCATTTTAACTATTGAACTGCACAAAGCTGATGGTTTTGTGCATTGCAATTCATTTCAACTGAATGTGCATCCATGGATGCACATTCAGTTGAATTTGGCAAGCCCCACCATATTAGAGCACTGCTTCATTCAGGTTTTGGGGAAATGGCATTAATTTTAACAACCAGTTGAATCTCACAACTAAATCTATTTATACCCAGAATCACATTGTCCCGTCAATACTTAAGCCTGCTTTACACTTTACAATTAAGCATACGATATCGTATGCGATGTGACACGCCTTCATCGTATGTGTGACACATTCAATTTGTTGACCGTGTCACACAAACGATTAATTACCGTCACACGTACTTACCCATCCATACGACCTCGATGTGGGCGGCGAACATCCACTTCCTGGAGTGGGAGGGACGTTCGGCATCACAGTGACGTCACAATGCGGCCGGCCAATTGAAGCAGAGAGGCAGAGATGAGCGGTACGTAAACATCCCGCCCATCTCCTTCCTTCCGCATAGCCGGCGGCAGCCGCGGGACGCAAGTAAGATCTGTTCATCGTTCCCGGGGTGTCACACACTGCGATGTGTGCTGCCTCGGGAACATTGAACAACCCAACGTGCAATTTTTAGCAAATGAACGTGTATGCGATGAACGGTTTTACGTTCAATCGCAATCGCAAGTACCTGTCACACGCTACAACACCACTAACGATGCCGGATGTGCGTCACTTATGACGTGACCCCGCCGACACATCGTTAGATATGTTGTAGAGTGTAAAGCCCGCTTTACACTGCTAGATTATGTATGGATATGTGCCTTTATCAAGGTGGAAAGATGCGAGCAGACACTCCAGTGAGAGACGCTTGCAGCTTCTGAATAGTTCTCGTTTGTCAGAACAACTTTTTGTACTGTCACCAAAAAAAAACCACCCTCCTTACTAGAAAAATGCTCTGTTTATGGCTTGCTGTATGTGGGAGGAGAGCCAAAGTGGCAAATCATTGATTTCCATTATACCTGCTACTCAATCTGAGCGTCTGACCAGCTTGACTCAAGTAACGAGCACTCAAGTATCATAGTGTTCACTCAACATTACAAGTACTAAGCACCAAGCATTCTACTGTTCGCCCAACATTATTAACAATATATTCATAAAATACCAAAAGGAATAGCAGATAAACATCACAACACAAAAGAAGGAGATAATATGCTCCAAAATTCAATATTTCAATCACATTTATCTGGTAATAAGGCATTTTTCTAATTGTATGCCAGTGTATTTTGTATTCATTAAAGCATTGTAGTTTAGGAATCTTATGACCGTACTGTCTCCCTAAGACAATCCCTTCTCTATGAAATGGAGTCTCAAAAATCAGATATTCACTGCAAGTCCATTACTGAAAGCCCCAACAGATTTTTCTGGAATAGTTTGGTCTAGTTTGGTATTATATGGCTGCCTTATGGTATAAAGTCAGTATGTATTCATTAGGGAGGGTAGCAATATTATTTAGTGGCTCTCTAATCTGACTGGTGCAGCTCTGCACAGAAGTCCATGTACACTAAAAGGCAACATAGATTTTATTTTGATAAGTTATCCAGTTTGAAAGATAGCTCCAAAGAATAATGAAAATTCCCTTACTATGACTTCACATTCTTTTTATTTTTCCATAGCCATCTGGAGTTTCAGCTAATCAAACACAGAAATAAAAACTGTTACCAAGCACCACTTGTTCCGTTACACGTTTAGGGATACTAGTTCCTATTCGTACACATGTCCCTCTAGCTACATTAAGTATTCAAAGGCAAAGAAAGGCTACCTAAAACCTGTTTCATGGAACCCTATAAATTATTGTGACAACATTCACAATTCTTTATAATTGAATACATTTACGTACCCATATATATATATATATATATATATATTATATATATATATATATATATATATATATATATATATATATATATAATATATATATATATATATATATATATATATATATATATATATATATATATACACATGTACAGTGCCTACAAGTAGTATTCAACCCCCTGCAGATTTCGCAGGTTTACACATTCGGAATTAACTTGGCATTGTGACATTTGGACTGTAGATCAGCCTGGAAGTGTGAAATGCACTGCAGCAAAAAAGAATGTTATTTCTTTTTTTTTTTTTTTTTTTAAATTGTGAAAAGTTTATTCAGAGGGTCATTTATTATTCAACCCCTCAAACCACCAGAATTCTGTTTGGTTCCCCTAAAGTATTAAGAAGTATTTCAGGCACAAAGAACAATGAGCTTCAAATGTTTTAATTAATTATCTCTTTTTCCAGCCTTTTCTGACTAATTAAGACCCTCCCCAAACTTGTGAACAGCACTCATACTTGGTCAACATGAAAAAGACAAAGGAGCATTCCAAGGCCATCAGAGACAAGATCGTGGAGGGTCACAAGGCTGTCAAGGGGTACAAAACCCTTTCCAAGGAGTTGGGCCTACCTGCCTCTACTGTTGGGAGCATCATCCGGAAGTGGAAGGCTTATGGAACTACTGTTAGCCTTCCACGGCCTGGACAGCCTTTGAAAGTTTCCACCCGTGCTGAGGCCAGGCTTGTCCGAAGAGTCAAGGCTAACCCAAGGACAACAAGGAAGGAGCTCCGGGAAGATCTCATGGCAGTGGGGACATTGGTTTCAGTCAATACCATAAGTAACGTACTCCACCGCAATGGTCTCCGTTCCAGACGAGCCCGTAAGGTACCTTTACTTTCAAAGCATCATGTCAAGGCTCGTCTACAGTTTGCTCATGATCACTTGGAGGACTCTGAGACAGACTGGTTCAAGGTTCTCTGGTCTGATGAGACCAAGATCGAGATCTTTGGTGCCAACCACACACGTGACGTTTGGAGACTGGATGGCACTGCATACGACCCCAAGAATACCATCCTTACAGTCAAGCATGGTGGTGGCAGCATCATGCTGTGGGGCTGTTTCTCAGCCAAGGGGCCTGGCCATCTGGTCCGCATCCATGGGAAGATGGATAGCACGGCCTACCTGGAGATTTTGGCCAAGAACCTCCGCTCCTCCATCAAGGATCTTAAGATGGGTCGTCATTTCATCTTCCAACAAGACAACGACCCAAAGCACACAGCCAAGAAAACCAAGGCCTGGTTCAAGAGGGAAAAAATCAAGGTGTTGCAGTGGCCTAGTCAGTCTCCTGACCTTAACCCAATTGAAAACTTGTGGAAGGAGCTCAAGATTAAAGTCCACATGAGACACCCAAAGAACCTAGATAACTTGGAGAAGATCTGCATGGAGGAGTGGGCCAAGATAACTCCAGAGACCTGTGCCGGCCTGATCAGGTCTTATAAAAGATGATTATTAGCTGTAATTGCAAACAAGGGTTATTCCACAAAATATTAAACCTAGGGGTTGAATAATAATTGACCCACACTTTTATGTTGAAAATTTATTAAAATTTAACTGATCAACATAACTTGTTGGCTTGTAAGATTTATGCATCTGCTAATAAATCCTGCTCTTGTTTGAAGTTTGCAGGCTCTAACTTATTTGCATCTTATCAAACCTGCTAAATCTGCAGGGGGTTGAATACTACTTGTAGGCACTGTACACACACATATATATATATATATATATATATATATCTATAGATATAGAAGTTCAGCCATGTTTTTAAGTACAAAGAAGACTGTATGTTGTCACAACAATTTGCAGTTATATATACAGTTTATATATATATATATACCTATATATATATATATATATATATATATATATATATATATACTGTATATATACTGTATATATATATATATATATATATATATATATATACACACACATACGGTATGTGTGTAATTTTCAGGAGAAGAAAGAAATTAGAAGGAAGATGAATTGCTAATACATTTTATGTCAGAATTACAGCTTCAGCCTTATAGGCATAAAGAAGCACTTGACAGTCTCAATTTCTAAAGCTGCCATTTTATTGCTTTTCATTTATCTGTACAGTTATTCATTTATATACCTTCCATATAATTTATTGGGTTTTTAACACAATTTAATAACACTTAAAGTAAAAAAGTATTTTATTATGAATAGTGAGTGTTTAGGTTATGTATTTGTGTAGTTATATGTCTAGGTAAGAGCCATGTATTATTTAAAAAAAAGAAATTCTGCAATCTTTATATGTCTCCACATCTCATGTGTAGGTGTAGAATATTAATGTCTACATTAGTGTGCATGAACATATTTAGTCATATGTATGTTTCAAGTATACATAATATTTATAAGCTTTATGCAAATAATTCTTAGCATACCTGTGTAAGTGGTTGTGTGCATATATTGTGAGTTTATGTTTGTTGTGAGTTTAATTCAGAATATAAATCCTCGTATAATGGGCCAAAATATTATTATCATCATGTACCCAGTCATGACAGCTTATTTTGAAAAATTACCCTAAGTGCCAGGAATGTTGTATACGTGTGTGTGTGTATGTGTGTGTGTGTGTGTGTGTGTATGTGTGTGTGTGTGTGTGTATGTGTGTGTGTTTGTGTGTGTGTATGTGTGTGTGTCTATGTGTGTGTATGTGTGTGTGTGTATGTGTGTGTGTATGTGTGTGTGTGTGTGTGTGTGTATGTGTGTGTGTGTGTATGTGTGTGTGTGTGTGTCTGTGTGTGTGTGTGTGCATGTGTGCGTGTGTGTGGTTGTGTGTGTGTGCGTGTGTGTGTGTGTGAATGCATGTAAATTTTCTGTTTGTACTTTGAATATTGTAGAATAAATATTCATATATCTGAATGAATATGTTTTTGAGTCTTGTGTATATGTGTAATACAAAAATGTACATTATTTACAGAAAGCAGGATACGTATATACATTGGAGTGCACTTCAACAAGTTCACTTTCCATCTTTGAACTGGTCACAGAAGAAGTTACTAGACTTCTCTCTTATTCTCGCTTTATTACTTGAACCACTCACCATCTTTCCTCTTACTTTATCCAGTCCCTTTCTCCGGCTGTCATTATCCACTATTTAACTAAAATATTTAACCTCTCACTTTCATCCGGTATCTTTCCCTTCTTCTTCAAATTTGTGTTGTAAGTTCTTTATTAAAAAATTCCTTCAACCAAAACGGCTCTGCTAACTATAAACCTGATTATAACTTCCTCTTTACCACTAAACTCCAGGAATGCTTGGTCTTCTCTCCACTAATACGCTATTTTTCAGATAAGACACTTCTTTACCCTTTGCAATCTGGTTTAGATTCTACACATTCTACAAACATGGTCCTTCCTAAAGTATTTAAGGATCTACTAACAGGTAAATGTAATGGTTAGCACTACTCTTTTACTCTTTTTTTACTCTTCTGGCTAAGGAACACTTGACACTGTGGATTACAGGCTCTTTCTCACTATGCTCCATTCTATAGGTCTCTCTTGGTTCTCCTCCTAAACTCTTTGATTGTTCCTTCACTCTATCTTTTGATGGCTCTTCTTCTCTTCCCTTTACTCTTGGGGCTCCTCAGAATTCAGCCTTAGGTTTCCCCCTATTTCCTCTATACACAATCCATTTTGGCCAAATCATCAGCAGATTAAGGTTCCATTACTATCTTTATGCTGATGACACCCAATTGCAAAACTCTTTCCCTGATATCCCTCCTGCATTACTAAAAACACTTGCTGTCTTTGGGTTATAGTTATCTGAGCTCTTTCCTTTACCTCTTAAACCTAATGAACTGCTCATGTCATCTTTCCACATATTTCAAAGAAAAGATCGACCAAACCAGACAAGTCTTTTCTGCTCAACCACCACAACCCCTTCATATAACAGACCACTGCTCCTCCCCCATAAACTTCCTCTCCACTATCACCGAAGAAGAGCTTGCACATCTTCTCTCAAAAGCGCACCTCACCACCTGCGCACGTGATCCCATCCCAACCCACCTCCTCCCCAACCTCACCACTATCCTAATTCCAGCCTTAACCCATCTCTTCAACCTATCTTTATCAACTGGTACCTTCCCTTCTGCCTTTAAACATGCAACAGTCACACCCATCCTAAAGAAACCTTCCCTCGACCCAACCTCTGCTGCCAGCTATCGCCCCATATCGCTACTCCCATTCGCCTCAAAACTCCTGGAACAGCACGTCCATGCTGAACTTTCCTCCCACCTCTCCTCTAACTCTCACTTTGACAACCTACAGTCCGGCTTCCGTCCACATCATTCCACTGAAACTGCCCTGACAAAAATCACAAATGACTTACTTACTGCCAAAGCTAACAACCACTTCTCTATACTCCTACTTCTAGACCTATCCTCAGCTTTTGACACTGTTGACCACTCCCTCCTACTACAGATCCTCTCTTCCCTTGGTGTCAGAGACCTCGCCCTCTCTTGGATCTCTTCATACCTCTCCAACCGCACTTTTACTGTCTCCCACTCCCACACAACCTCTTCATCCCGTCCTCTCTCTGTTGGTGTCCCTCAAGGCTCTGTCCTGGGACCACTACTTTTTTCTATCTATACATTTGGCCTGGGACAACTCATAAAGTCCCATGGCTTCCAGTACCACCTATATGCCGATGACACTCAGATCTACCTCTCTGGTCCAGATGTCACTTCTCTGCTGTCCAGAATCCCAGAGTGCCTATCTGCTATATCTTCCTTCTTCTCCTCTCGCTTCCTAAAGCTCAATGTGGCCAAAACTGAGCTGATCATCTTTCCTCCATCTCCCCTACACTCTCTACCTGATCTATCTATTACAATAAATAACATCACGCTCTCCCCAGCACCCAAAGTTCGGTGCCTCGGAGTGACCTTTGACTCTGCCTTGTCCTTCATACCACACATTCAATCCCTCACCACCTCCTGTCGTCTTCAACTCAAAAATATTTCCAGAATCCGTCCCTTCATCAATTCTCAATCTACAAAAATGCTAGTGCATGCTCTCAATCTCCCGCCTCGACTACTGCAACATCCTCCTATGTGGTCTACCTGCTAACACGCTCGCCCCTCTTCAGTCCATCCTTAATGCTGCTGCCCGACTGATCCACCTCTCGCCTCACTACCACCCCGCTTCTCCTCTCTGCATGTCCCTTCACTGGCTCCCAATCTTCCATCGTATCCAATTCAAACTACTAATACTGACTTACAAAGCCATCCACAAATTGTCTCCTCCATATATCTCTGAACTAATCTCTCGCTACACTCCAAAACGTAATCTCCGGTCCTCCCAAGATCTCCTTCTATCCTCCTCTCTCATTCGCTCCTCATGCAACCGTCTCCAAGACTTCTCCCGAACATCCCCAGTCTTCTGGAACTCACTGCCTCAACACGTCAGATTATCTACTACACTTGCAAACTTCAAACGGAACCTAAAGACTCATCTGTTCAGAAATGCCTATAACCTTGAATGACCTCACTGCCCCACCACCGTGCGGAGCTGCCGCCCCACCACCGTGCGGAGCTGCCGCCCCACCACCGTGCGGAGCTGCCGCCCCACCACCGTGCGGAGCTGCCGCCCCACCACCGTGCGGAGCTGCCGCCCCACCACCGTGCGGAGCTGCCGCCCCACCTACACCCCACCTACTGTCTCCTCCCCATAATCCTATAGAATGTAAGCCCGCAAGGGCAGGGCCCTCTTCCCTCTGTACTAGTCTGTCTACTGTAACTTGTACATGTATTTTGTATGTAACCCCCTTCTCATGTACAGCACCATGGAATCAATGGTGCTCTATAAATAAATAATAATAATAATAATCTTTGCTTCAAAACTTATTCAAAATAAGACCTTTCCTGTCCTTTGACACTGCAAAATTTCCTACTGTTGATTTGATTCTTTTGCAACTGGACTATTGAAACTCTATACTAATCAGACTCCCTTGTACTACTACTTTATCTCTCCAATCTATCTTGAATGAGTCCTATTTCTGTCTAATTGCTACACCAATACCTCCACTCTATGCCAGTCATTACACTGGTTGCCCATACATTACAAACATAAACTATAACTCTCTCCCACAAAGCTCTCCTCATTTCTACACTACCCTAGATCTACTTCCTCAGCTCTGTACAACACTCTACATGTTCTCTATAGTCCACTATTGATCCAAGACTAGCATCCTCTTTAATCCAAACCTCTCATACCTGGCACCAATACTTCTTTCGAGCCATGTCTGTGCTCTGGAATACTCTACCTCAAACAATTCAATTAATTTCATGTTTCCAGAGTTTTAAGCATGTTCTAAAAACACATCTCTCTATATTTGCCTATCACCTCATCTCACCAAAATAACTGTTCCCTGGTCTCCCTTCCTATATTTTCTTCCGAAATCTGGATCCTTGTATCACCAGTTTCCACACACTCCATGCAATCAATTGCATTTAGTATCTGTACTTATCTAGATACTGACTGATGATTTATTCATGCGGCATTATTTGAATATCCCTATATATTTATTATATGAACACATGGACCATACACGACAAGCACTTTTTACCTTTTGTGTCCCCCTATTTCCTGATAGATGCAAGCTTCTGAAAAGGTCATCTGTCACGCTTGCCAGGTGTAGCAAGCGTGGCGAGGTGCGTTCAGACCTATGTGCACCTGATGCACAACAAAAAAACACAGACTTCTCCTCACCAGTCCCAAGGATATAGCCTGAGCACAGGAACCTGAACTGCAGAACCTTCTTCAAAGGTGGCCAGGACCCAAATGACGTTGTTTCTTCAGCAAGGATTGCTGGGATACACCACTATTTAAAGCTGAAGGGTTTGACTACTTAGTAAGTGCAGCTGATCACTCAGAAAGGAGCTACTTGGAAAAGCTGCAGCAGAAAAACTGACACTTAACCACGTCAGTGCCAAGAAAAACGAAACCCATTTAAAGGAAGAGAGCGATAAGAGAGGCTACAGTGCAAAGGCCGTCACTGGTCTCTATATGCAGGAAGACGAATGAGACATTATCACTTCTCCTGGACATTGCTAAATATGTATTGTTGTGTAATGTCTGAAAATGTCTGTACAAGTCCCCTCTAAATTATAAAGAGTTGAAGAATATGTTTGTATCAGGGGTGGACAGAGACAGAGAGAGCATTAAGTCTCTGTGCAAGACCAGTATGTGGACCCTTTGCAGTCCAATAGTTCATTATAATGCGCTACTTTATGTACTGTGTAAATGATCTGCGTTACCTACTTGATCACTGTTTTACTATACAAGTTGCATCAATGATAAGTCTGCCCCTGATTGATGCTATATAAATCAAGATTATTTTTGTTATTATTTGTCTATCCTTTGCGTATCTGTAGAATATAGCTCATATTTTGACCTCAGTCACTCTTTTCTTGCCCCTTATTACTGTCTTATTATAGAAATAAAAAAAGACAAGAACTTCTTATGGGTATGTTGTGACAAGTGATGTGTTAATGCAGTCACTGCCTTCCATTACAGGACTAGTCACTTTGGAGATTAATTTGAATGTGTTTTGTAGCTGAGCAAATTTGTATATATTTTTTTTAAATTAGGTTCTCCTTTCTTTTAATGAGTACTGTTTGTAGCAGCTAGAAAATAAAATTATGGCAGCACAATCACCATTTTCATTTAGAATGCATCCTTACATCATTTCTTCTCCAAAGGTTATCCCGCTGTTAATTTCTATTTTAAATCTGAAGCAGGGCCTATAGACAACATTCTGAATATCTGTGCAGTAAACCCTATAATCCTGGATAAGAAAAGTACTGAGCGGAGAGTAAAAGCACATAGTATATATATATTATTCCCTACGTTCCTTACAATCTGAGTTGAAACCACTGAAAAGTAATGAAGAATATAATTATCCTGGCTCTGTTTGTATTAATGAACGTGTATGCCTGAATATATGAATAGATAATTCTTTATATTTTATTGTCTAGATGATCTCATTTTTAAATCTAAATGTAAGATCTCTAATAACAAAGCTAAAAAAAATTCTACAGAAATTGTAGTCGTCCTCATCTAAATCATTAAATCCTTTACACAATTGTAATAGATACTTGTATATAAGCTTTGGGATGCCACTATACTTTTTGCGAGGGTTATATATATGTATATTAGAATTAGCTTCTAGAGCCTTATATTGAGAAAAAGCACAACTTGCACATATATCCTCTGCCTATTCTTTCTCTATGCAACATAGTGGTATTCTGGCTACAAATCTCATTCCTAAACTGTTAGTTTATATATAGTTTATATATTAGGTACTTCTAAATATACTGTAATGGAAATATCAGTGGCGTAATGTGGTGCAAAATTTGAACAAGGACCTCCACCATCATGTTAGTCAGATGTACAGGCTTAAGTTATAATGTCCTCTGTCCTGACCCTTATCCAGTAATAATGTCCCTTGCCCTGTCTACTATCCTGTAATAACATCCCCATTCTTTAATAAAGTCCCTCATCCTGTAATAATTTTCCCTGTCCTGGCCCCTATCCTGCAATAATGTACCCCTTCTTGAAATAATATCCCCTAACTTACCCTCATCATGTCAAATATCCCCAGTCATGTAATGATGTCTTGTTACTGTAATAATGTCACCCGTATTTCCCCTCATTCTGTCATAATGTTCCCCATTCTGTAATAAATGTGCACCTTAAGCCTTTCTTGTAATAATGTTCCGCATCTTAGCCCCTTCCTGTATAATATCCACAGTTCTTGACCCTATCATAAAATAATGGCACCATTCTGCCCCTTCTTGTATTACTTTTCCCAGTCCTGTCCCATTCCATTAATAATGTCCTGCGTCCTGGCCCCCATCATGTAATAATATCATCTATCCAGCCCCAATCCTGCAATACTATTCCATGTGCTGGTCCTTTCTATAAAATACCCCCCATCATGGTACCTTCCCGGCCCCTTCTTGTAATAATCACCCATTCATGTAATAATGTTCCTCATCCTGCCTCCTATCCTGTAATAATGTCACCTGTCCTGGCCCCCATTCTGGGATAATGTCCCCTATCATGACCCCTTACTATAATATTGTCCCTCACCCAAGCCCATTTCTTTAGTAATGTCCATCAACCTGGCTCCTTCCTGTATTAATGATCCTTTCCTGTAGTAATATACTCTTCCTGGCTCCTTTCTGTTATAATGTCCCCACTCTTGCCCCTTCTTGTAATTATTCCTCCCTCCTGGCCAATATCCTGTAATATTATTCCCCAACCGGTCCCTGCCTACAATAATGACCCCGAATTAGTCACTTCCAGTATTTATGACCTTGTCCTGGCCCCTTCATGTAATAATATCTTTCACCCTGGCCCCTTCATATATTAATATGTTCTGTCCTGGCCACTCCCTGAAATAAAATCTCATGCGGGGCCAATTTGATTCATATAGAATAAATTTGATGCAAATCGAATTTCCTGATTTTGAGCAAATTCCAATTTTAGCAGATTTTCTCATTTGTAATCACATCACTAAAATCACATGTAACTGAGGCCATATTCTTAACCCATTATTAGAAGTTTGTGTATCTATAATAAAAAGCCTAAAACGCATGAAGCTACCATTTGTGTATAATATGCTTAATCAACCTGTGCATTGCCTATACATATTTATCATTTTGCAATTGAAAAGTGGAAGAACTATACAACATATGAGCTGGAGCAGAACAGATGTGGTTCCATTGATAATGAGATTTTCTAGTTAGTGTGCGAGTCATTAAAATATCTTCACATTAGGATAATTGAGTACAATAAAATGATATGCCATCATTCTTTATAAGATGGAAAGCTGGAATTCAGTTGACTGAAATAGCTTAATGATTTATGTTCTGGTCCTGTACATAAGTCTTGTTTATTAGTTAGAAATACTTCTGCTCTAAGAAATCTGATATGAATTATTTACAGGTAAGTATTCCCATTCTAGTTCTATAAAATCTTTTTATGTTGAGAACCATATAGTAAATACATATAAAAATCAAATATTAATATCAACAAGTATCCAGCAGTGTATTAATGGTAGCTGTCATATATCATGTTAAGAAATCCATTATTTGGGGCATTGTTGGGCCCTGCCACAAAGGGCCACCTCTCAGATATTAAATAAAACATGGTCACTCAATAAAAAGTTTTAAGAATTTATATCAGTCTATTGTTTGTTTGCGCCAAGTTATGCTTATGTTGCACATATAAATAATTTTATAAGGTGATGTTTTTATTGTGGAGTGACCTTTTGGCCGTTCATTACATTAAATATGTAAGTGGATAGGAGAGAAATGAGTTGCTCATAGTCTTTTCTCATGAACAAGCCATATCTTCTCACTGTCGCTATGAGGCGGTATTGATAAATAGCTGGTGTTGAATATTTCTAGCAGGAAATACTTATTGACTTTGACAAGTGCATGTGTCAAGTTTTAGCAGAAAAGGCTAGTCATTTTGAAATTGGGAAGAAAATACTTGACCATATCTAGGGAAGACTGGAACTTCAGCTAAAACGTTTCAGGTACATCCTGTGTTTGAAGGAAGTTGCGCCATCCACAAATCTCATATTGCCCCGCAAAACCTCAATGAAATCCTTATTTTTTTTGATTTGGCCTTATGTGATTATTATCCATAAATAAAAATTTAATTTGAAGCCTGAAAATTCATGACAAACGAGATGGTAACTGGGGCTGTGGAATTGAGGTTTGTAGAACAGAATAAGATTTTTAAAGGATTAGAATTACTTTTTCTTTGATTCATTAAATGTATAGAGTTGAAAGGTGATTATGCCAAATAAAATAGTATTATTAGCGTGGTATGTGAGCAAATGGCATAGACTTCGAGAAAGAGAACTATGATGAGCAGTGGACTTCCATAGCCCCCACCATCCTTCCTACAGTCCCCACCCTGGATGTGCTCCATCCATCCTTCCTACAGTCCCCACCCTGGATGTGCCCCATCCAACCTTCCTACAGTTCCCTCCCTGGATGTGGCCCCATCCATGCTTTCTGCAGTCCCTACCCTGGATTTGCCCCATGCATCCTTCCTACAGTTCCCACCCTGGATGTGTCACATCCATCCTTCCTACAGTCCCTACCCTGGATGTGCCCCCATCCATCCTTCCTACAGTCCCCTCTCTGGATGTGACCCCATCCATCCTTTCTACAGTTCCCCACCCTGGATTTGCCCCATCCATCCTTCCTACAGTCCCCAACCTGGATGTGCCCCACATCCATCCTTCCTACAGTCCCCACCCTTCATTTTCCCCATCCATCCTTCCTACAGTCTCCACCCTGGATGTGCTCCATCCATCCTTCCTACAGTCCCCACCCTAGATGTGCCCCCATCCAACCTTCCTACAGTTCCCTCCCTGGATGTGGCCCCATCCATGCTTTCTGCAGTCCCTACCCTGGATTTGCCCCATGCATCCTTCCTACAGTCACCACCCTGGATGTGCCCCTATCCATCCTTCCTACAGTCCTCACCCTGGATGTGTCACATCCATCCTTCCTACAGTCCCTACCCTGGATGTGCCCCCATTCATCCTTCCTACAGTCCCCTCTCTGGATGTGCCCCCATTCATCATTTCTACAGTTCCCCACCCTGGATTTGCCCCATCCATCCTTCCTACAGTCCCCAACCTGGATGTGCCCCACATCCATCCTTCCTACAGTCCCCAACCTGGATTTTCCCCCATCCATCCTTCCTACAGTCTCCACCCTGGATGAGTCTCCATCAATCCTTCCTACAGTCCTCATCCTTGATGTGCCCCATTCATCCTTCCTTAAGTCCCCACCCTGGATGTGCCCCATCCATCCTTCCTAATGTCCCCAACCTGGATGTGCCCCCATTCATCCTTCCTACAGTCCCCACCCTGGATTTTCCCCCATTCATCCTTCCTACAGTCTCCAACCTGGATGTATCTCCATCAATCCTTCCTACAGTCCCCACCCTGGTTGTGCCACAACCCATTCTTTCTACAGTCCCTACCCATCATCCCCACAGTCTCAGTCCCTCAAAGTAATTGGTAGACACCAGCATTTTTGCAAGACATTTCGCTGAAATATGCTCGAGTCTCTCATTGATTTCCATAATACTCGGGTGCTCGAGTCGTGCCCATCCAAACATCCAACTGCTCTTAACAAATGCCAAGGCCCCAACCAAGGTAGTGATCACTCATCACTAGTTATTTATTGATTAATTTCAACAGCATGGCTAACTGGCTTACAGATATAAAAGTTCAAATTTTGAAAATGGCTAAATTCAAAATTTTTGTAAAATCTCTGACATTTTACAAATAAACGTAAAAACCTAAACCCACATTTACCACTAACATAAAGTACAATGTGTTAAAAAAACTTTCTAAGAATCACTGGGATTTGTTGAAGCATTGCAGAGATATTACAGGAAAATGTTTTTAATAGTCAGATTTAAAAGGTTTGGTCTGGTCATTAAGGTCAAAATTGGCTTAGTCTCTAAGGGGTTATGTTCTGTACCTTTTGTTTATTGAAGCCTAAAACAATAGTTTTTCCCTTTTTTGCTAAAGAAAATATGCATCCCTTTACAGACTAAGTGGTAGTTTGTACATGTCACTTGTCTGTGAACTGAGGGCAGTGAGTACATTGTGTGCATGAGATTAGGACTTAAGGGGGCTTTACACGCAGTGATATCGCTAGCGATATCGCTGGTGAAAGCAGCCGCCCCCGTCATTTTTGCATCACAAGCAAATTGCTGCCCGTGGTGCACAAAATCGTTTAGGAGTCGTCACATGGACTTACCTGCCTAGCAATGTTGCTGTTGCCGGTGAACCGCTTCCTTTCTAAGGGGGCGGTTCATGCGCCGTCACAGTGGGGTCCCTAAGTGGCCGCCCAATAGAAGTGGAGGGGCGGAGATGAGCGGCCATAACATCCCGCCCACCTCCTTCATTCCTCATTGCCGGCGGCCGCAGGTAAGCTGTAGTTCGTCGTTCCCGATGTGTCACATGTAGCGATGTGTGCTGCCTTGGGAACGACAAACAACCTCCGTCCTGCAACAATCAACGATTTTTTGAAAATGAACAACGTCTCAACGATCAACGATAAGGTGAGTATTTTTGATTGTTAACTGCTGTCCGTTGGTGTCACATGCAACAATGTGGCTAACGATGCCGGATGTGCGTCACGAATCCGTGACCCCAGCGATATATCGTTAGATATGTCTTTGCGTGTAACGGGGCCTTTACAGTCTTTCCAGTAAGTGATGCAGCATTGAGCATTTTTGGTTTGTGTACTGTTGGGATATGATTTGTGCTCAATCTGTATCCTGAGCGAGCAGTGAGTGAAAAATTGAGCGTAGATTGACATAGACCCCTATGAATACACCCACGTAAGGGAATGAAAGCCTGTTTGTGATAACCTTCCGCACAGAAAAGGAAGTATGTATACTAGTAGGAGACCTGTGCAGTGTTAGAAGTGAGGTGGAATGGGATTGGAAAGGTGACTATGCTTTGTTTTTAATTTACATTTTGCTAGTAATGTATTGTGTCAGGAGTCATGTGCACATGAGCACTATAGGTGTAAACTCAAGAGTCAAAACACATATGAATTGCTTATTTCATATGAATGTATGACAGTCCAATCCAACAAAGATTTGAGTTAGGGCATATGTTTTTGAAGATTTTCATTTCAAATATTTACACCATATTTACAGACTCTAAAAAAAAAAAGTATTTTAATGTTAACTACTGCTTGAAGCGGTTAATTATAACTTCAGACAATAGATGCCTTTCTAGATTATATCCACATTTACACAATGTTATGAACATTTTACCTTTTTTTTAGTTACTGCTGATCCTAATCGAGAGGTAGGAAACTGCGGATGCAAATGATAGTTAATGAAATTCTGGATGAGCATTATGAGCACTGTAATAGTTGCTATTACGGTTTTTCTCCCCTTTGTTTACATGTATTTGAGAATATGGTATATTTTTGAAACCTCCCTGGAGAAAAATACTTTTATTTAGAGCAAATACAATGTATTTTCCATTGCAATTTGCTTCATGGTACAAACAGACCCTACACACAATGTCTCTTGGAGATTGGCTGTGTTATAGAAATGTTGACAATGCAATTTTCATGACCAGGTACCTGAAACTATAATCACAACGATTCAGGAAATTGTGCTCAATATAATGCACAGGAACGTGCTCAACCGTGTAAAGTGCATTATAATCTATTTTCTATTAAATACATTAGAATATGTTCAGCCTTGCATTGCATGGTTTAGCATTATAGAATATGTTGTATCCCATGTGCTATTTTATCATTACAATAATAAAAGCATACATTTAAAAAAACTTGAAAAATAATATGATGCAATTGTAAATAAATATAATATATGTTACATATAAATATATATTAAATATTAGAAATGTAACAATGTTTCATGCCATCATTTTATCAGTGAACTAATATACTCTATGAAGCTAGTAATCTCTTGCTCTTATTTCCTGAAATATTTATCACTAAGTATTTAAGTCAACAGCTAGTACATCCTTTTTGTTGGCTATATTTTAGCAGGAACAAGCAGCTTTCATAGCTTAGTTCTGTATAAATAAATATAAATTCAGTTAGAGACTTAAATACAGTGGTGTAGCTAAATGTACTACTACTCTTAGCAAGTTGCACAGAGATGACCTGGGTCTGGTCAGGGTCAGAAGTCCCATCCCAGCATGAAGCTTAGGTTCCAGCGCTGATAAAAAGAGGTGCCAAGAATAGAGGTGAGCGAACCCAAACAGTAAAGTTCAGTGATCATACTGATCATACTGAACACGGACTTTACAAAAATGTTTGTTCGAATTTGCAGTTCGGATGCTTTAAGTATGCAGACCACTCAAACGAGCATCGCTGTGCTTGGGTATGTTCAGTACTTGGCCCAGTGCATTGTTTGAACTGCTTGCATTGGAGGTAGAATCAGCATTATCGCATGTAGTGTGTACCCAAAAATTAAAAACCTTGCCCATCCTCCCCTGAAAGTGCTCTGTTTATGACTTTATATAGGCGGAGAGGCGGGAACTGCCCAACCAGTGACTTCCAATTTCTTGGGGGTTCAAGTCAAATTTGGGTTTCCAACAGAACTTCATCTAAAGTCCGGCTGAATTCACCAAATTTGAATTTCAAAGGGTCCGTTCATCTCTAGCCAAGAATCATATCAATATCTTGAACTTTTTGCTGGCGCAAAACAGTTCAGCAGAATGATGCCCACGCTACTGAATCTTGCTGAATTTGCTTAGAGCATTATCCCCCAAAAAATATTCTGAAAAATACAGATTTTTATAAATTAATTCAAGTAGAATTAAGTTCTACTCAAAGTTGAACAACACTTCTGCAAGTGTGTCACATCATGGTACAAGCAGGGGTGGATCCAAGGAGGTACACTATAGCAATTAAATAAAGAACTTGGCTGAGCAAAGAGACAGAGCAGTGGTGAAGGGAGAGGTCAATTAGTCGGGCAGCAGAATTTAAGATGGTAGATGGAAGATAGAAGGTCTCAGAAAATCATGTTGCATTAGTGTTAGGGCGTCCACTATATTTTTGTTGATTACTATTTGAGAATAGAAATGAGTGACCCTGATCTGCAAAGATTGGAAAATGTTAAAATAATATGATCTTTGGCTGGATCAGATCCTATTATTTACTGCAAAAGTCGGCGATCTTGCCAAGGATCGGTACATTTTGGGATAGCAAAATCTATCCTCTCCTTGCCCATCACAGCCATGTCAAGTATTGGCATTGCTGTGATTGGCCACTGTAAAAAATCAAAGCAAAAAGTTTAAAGCAGTACATACTTTCTGAGTCTCTGTGGCTTTAGCACTATTTCTGGGTGCGATAATTATCTCTAATATATATTCACTGCTTTCCCCGTTCACTGGTGTCTCTTATTGGCTGCTGTCAGACTCTACCCCAGACAGCGGTATGACGTACTTTTTTGCCAGGAGGTGTAATTAGTTGCAGGAATATGGTGTAAAAATTTCAGCACCAAATCTGCATCGCTTGGCAAAAAAAATGCACAAAAATGGTTTCCACGCCCTTTCGATACAGTTTTCTTCCATCAGGTGCAAATTTGCTGCTGAAATCTAGTGAAGACATTTCAACACCAAATTTGAACCTCCTGGAAGAAAACTGCATTGAATTGGCGACAAAACTGTTTTTGTGGATATTTTTGCCAATCGATCCAAATTTGGTGCTGAAATTGTTACACAATATTACATCCTGGCAAAAAAAATGCATCACTATCACATCACACCGTAAGCAGTAGTGATATTTTTTTTACCAGGAGGTGCAGATTAGGTGCAGGAATAGGGTGTAATAATTTCAGCACCAAATCTGTCTCTCTTGGCAAAAAACCCACAATTTTCTACCATAGGATGTAGTAAACTCAGAGAGAGTTCATTGAAGTCAGCTGAGGTCAAGTTACCTGTGCTTACACGTGGGAGACCATGGGAAACTCCAGCTGTAGCAGCAACAAACCTGACTGACATCACTGATCATTGCAGCTCAGTCTCTACCTGAAGTTCACAGCATTCAGTCATGTACCATGAACACGCGCTGTACCTTCAGTAATGTAACAGAGCTGGAATCATTGTGAGACCTCATGTGGGTTGCGTCAGACCTGCAGGTGTATTTTGGGGGTTAATAAAGTGGTGAAAGAGGGTGACTTTTTGTGTTTTATTTCAAAAAAAGGATTGTTTTTGATGTTTGTGTTTATTTATTTTCCCTTACAGATTTGTAATAGGGGGGGTCTGATAGAGGCCTCCCATCACTAATCTAGAGTTTAATGGCAGCTGTGAGCTATGATTAATCCCTTATTACCCCAATTGCCACAACACCAAGACAGTCGGGAGGATCCGGTTAAACTGCTGGCATTGTCGCTTCTAATGGATGCGAAAATATTGGGCGGCTGCAGGCTGCTTTTTTTAGGCTGGGGAGGCCAGTAAGCATGAGTATTCCCATCCTGAGAATACTGGTCCCCAGCTATCGGGCTTTATCTTGGCTGGGTATCAAAATTAGGGGAACCGCACATTTTTTTTATTTGTTTATTTATTTTTTAAAAACCACATATGGTTCCTCTTATTTTAATACACAGCTAAGATAAGTGCATGTCTAGGGGCTGCAGCCTATAGCCATTGAATTATTTGTGCTGGTATCAATACAATTGGGACTCTAAGTCCATTGTTTTATTTATTTATTTATCACCAGTATAAGGACACAGACAGTGTTTGTGATTCCAAACAATCACAGACGCTGTCTCAGAGGATGGCAATGGCGTCCAACGGTAGCCAATCAGACATGCCGGTGAACAGGGAAAGGAGTTAATATGCATTAGAGATTGGACCTGAAAGTAGCACTGCAGCCATAGAGACTCTGTAAGTATGTACTGCTTTAACCCTTTTTAATTTTTTTCGTTTACAGCCCCCTACACCATTTTACAACACATAACTTTTGCCTCCCATTGAATTGAATGGGTTCAGCTAGCATCAACGATCACATTGACGATCTGATTAGTGATCTCAGGTTTGCTCGGTGACTATGAACCAATTTGATTCTTGGTAGGATATTTCATCTCTATTTGAGAAAACAGAAAAGGTTTCTTGCAATGTGTTAGGCTTAGGTCACACTGTGTTGATCTTCTTTATTATGCTTTGGAGTCTGAAGAGTCCCCAGGGCATGATAAGAGTAAGATGTAGAAAAAACAAACAATAAGAAAACTCATGTCACCCATCCTGAGATCCCAATGTCACCATTACGACGCACATGTGCAGAGACATATCGGGTCTGATCAATGCCATAAAACCCAACCTAGCATAAGGAGGCTCTGGATTTCAGTGAACAGTTTCTTTGTAAAGAGCCTGTGAGGTCCATATGGCAAATACCATACAGTAAAGGTGCCTAAGAGATGAGCTGTCACTATTATTTTTTTTAATTTCTCTTTAACCTTTAGCTGGCCCTCTTTGATTTAGCAAAATGGCAGCTAGTCACTATCTTTGTGAGTTCATGTATAGTTGATTAATTACAAACAAATCCACATTCTTCTGAATATGAATTTGCAATATTTTTGTGTAATTGAAATACTTGAACGTATTTTACCATCTCTTTTTGCGTACCTTATATAAAAACAGATTTTTAATATGAGGATTTTTGAAAATTATGATGAATGATAATAGCTTGCTCGGAGTTCCCAGTTAATTTACATTCTTCAAACATAAGTGACTAAAGCTCTGACACCCAATTAGTTTGTACCCAAATCTACTTGCGCCTTTTTTTACATCTATTTTATATGTGCTCCTCTGGGGTGGTTCTTCTTTTTTGGGCAGAGTTTAAGGATTCCAGATTTTTTCTGCTGATTCATCAAGTGTGAAAGGTTTGGTGCAAATTCCCTCCAGTGTTTCCTGGTGTATTTTTAAATAGGCCATTACATTTTTTGTGAGTTTTGACACCAAAAGTCACAAAACCATTTAAGACAGGAAGTAAGTAAATTTTTTACTTTGTGCCAAATTCTTGAATTGTGTGCATCATTATGCTGAATGTGGTGGCAAAAATAGCAATGAAAACAACAAAACAAAAAAGTAAACTAACTTAAACCCCTCAAAAATGCTAGACCAGGGCCCGAGATTATCTCTTTGAGGCCTGCAACACACATCCGTTTAAAACATGCGTGTTTGGTCCGTTTCCGTACATACCGGAGATACGACCAAACGTGCACATATGTTTTTTATGTTTAAAGGCACACGTGCGTGTTATTTGATCTTCCGTGTGTTCGAGTGCATCCCACGTTTTTTGTTCCGTTTGGCACGGAAGCATGTTCGTTTTTTTGGACGGAGTACGCACACACGGACATAATGTTAGCCTATGGGAGTCCAAATAAAACGTTACTTGCACGGATGTGTGGTTATGTTGTCCGTGAGAAATGTCCGTGTGTGATGCAAAATGTCGTTACTACGTGTCGGAAGACAGAGTAGCGGGATGAGAATGAACTCGGGTGAACTTCACCCGACTTCATTGTCATGCCGCGGCTCTGTCTGTGTGCCGTGTACTGATTAGCGGTCACCTGTGAAGGATTCACCGGTGACCGCTAATCCCCCGAGTGACTGAAGTTTCCCCTCCTCTCTCATACTCACCGATCCCCGATGCGCGGCGCTCCACGGTGTTCACACAGCTCCGGCGGCTTTTTCTAATTTGAAAAAGCCGGCCGCTCATTAAACAATCTCGTATTCCCTGCTTTCCCCGCCCACTGGCGCCTATGATTGGTTGCAGTGAGACACGCCCCCACGCTGAGTGACAGGTGTCTCACTGCACCCAATCACAGCAGCCGGTGGGCATGTCCCTATGGAGTATCGAAATAAATAAATAATTAAAAAAAATGGCGTGCGGTCCCCCCTATTTTAATACCAGCCAGATAAAGCCATACGGCTGAAGGCTGGTAATCTCAGGATGGGGAGCTCCACGTTATGGGGAGCCCCCCAGCCTAACAATATCAGTCAGCAGCTGCCCAGAATGGCCGCATACATTAGATGCGACTGTTCTGGGACAGTACACGGCTCTTCCCGATTTGCCCTGATGTGTTGGCAAATCGGGGTAATAAAGCGTTAATGGCAGCCCATAGCTGCCACTAAATCCTAGATTAATCATGTCAGGCGTCTCCCCGAGATACCTAACATGATTAATCTGTAAGTTACGGTAAATAAACACACACCCGAAAAATCCTTTATTAGAAATAAAAAACACAAACACATTTCCTGGTTCACCAATTTAATCAGCCCAAAAAAGCCCTCCATGTCCGGCGTAATCCAGGATGGTCCAGCATCGCTACCAGCTCTGCTGCATGAAGGTGACCAGAGCAGCAGAAGACACCGCCGCTCCTGTCACCTCCACGCAGCAAATGAAGAGAGCCACGTGATCAGCTGAGCTGTCACTGAGGTTACCCGCTGTCACTGGATCCAGCGGTGGCCGCGAGTATCCTCAGTGACAGCACAGCTGACCGCGCTACTCAACTCGGTTGCTGCGTAGAGCTGACAGGAGCGGATGTGTCTTCTGCTGCTCTGGTCACCTTCATGCAGCAGAGCTGGAAGCGACGCTGGACCATCCTGGATTACGTCGGACATGGAGAGCTTTTTTGGGCTGATTAAATTGGTGAACCAGGAAATGTGTTTATGTTTTTTATTTATAATAAAGGATTTTTCAGATGTGTGTTTATTTACCGTAACTTACAGATTAATCATGGAAGGTATCTCGGGGAGACGCCTGACATGATTAATCTAGGATTTAGTGGCAGCTATGGGCTGCCATTAACTCCTTATTACCCAAATTTGCTAACGCACCAGGGCAAATCGGGAAGAGCCGGGTGATGTCTCAGAACAGTCGCATCTAATGTATGCGGCCATTCTGGGCGGCTGCTGACTGATATTGTTAGGCTGGGGGGCTCCCCATAACGTGGAGCTCCCCATCCTGAGAATACCAGCCTTCAGCCGTATGGCTTTATCTGGCTGGTATTAAAATAGGGGGGACCGCACGCCATTTTTTTTAATTATCTATTTATTTATTTTACTGCACAGTATAGACCCACCCACCGGCTGCTGTGATTGGGTGCAGTGACACAGCTGTCACTCAGCGTGTGGGCGTGTCTCACTGCAACCAATCATATTTGCTGGTGGGCAGGGAAAGCAGGGAATACGAGATTGATTAATGAGCGGCCGGCTTTGTCAAAAGAGGAAAGTTTAGAGAACAGCCGTGCAGCGCCGCGCCGGTGATCAGGGAATGGTGAGTATGCGAGAGGGGTACTCCATTCAGTCACTCTGGTGATTAGCGGTCACCGGTGAGTCCTTCACGGGTGACCGCTAATCAGTACACGGCACACAGACAGAGCCGCGGTATGAGGATGAAGTCGGGTGAAGTTCACCCAAGTTCATTCTCAGCGCGCGACTCTGTCTGCTGTCAGCCGGCATGTATCAACGACATTTAACATCACGCACGGACATTTCACACGGACAACACAAACACACACACGTCAGTTAAGTTTCACACGCACACACGGCCATTCCACACGCACACGTGGTTACCATACGCCGGACACACAGCCACCACATGTGCGTTATTTACGGACCAAAAAACGGATTACGGACATGAAAAATGGCCCGTATTACATGTGCGTGGTTATCAAGGACGTGTGTTTTAGGCCTAAATGAAATTTCATATATTTGTCTACTATTTGAATGTATACACATCTCTACACATCATAATTATTTTACTATTGTTTTTTGCCAAACAATTCTGCACAAATATTATATCCGTGTTTCATCCTGGAATTAATAGGTATCTGAAATGTAAACAGAAATGACACTGAGAAAATTAGAAAGATGTTCCACTCCTTCACATTATTGTTATTCTAAGTTATTGAAATGTGATCAGCACACTCCATATGAAAGAAGGTGTTAAGTAAAGGACATAAATACTGTGTAAATAGGAAATTATTCTTTGGCTGAATACCTTGCAGTAAACAATGCTGTTCTGGTTTAATTGATTAGTATGCTCTGACTGTACATCACAGGAAGTAATGCATTTTATGTTATACATTACCTGTGTTTATACTGTGTCATTACAGATTTTTAATTTCTTTGAAAAATGTAGGAAATAAAAGCTGGGAACATTCAGTTCAGTAGTGTACTGCGTAGTTCTGTGCTATAGGCACTACTATTTGTCAAATTCGGTTTTAATAAGCCCTCATTTCATGGAACACAGAAGGAAATATACTGAACATACTGTAACTTCGGAAGCATTGCCTGGTAAACCATATTGATAGATATGACCATATTGGGACTATAGACTAGTAAGCCTATTTAATAGTAACTATAGCCAGAAGATTTTCTAAAACATGTTACAAAAAGGGAAAATTCTGGATGTGAGAAAATTGGCAGCATGCTGCGATTTTCTGCTAGAGCCATATCACTCGCACCCATTCAAGTGAATGGGTGCAAGAGATACATCGGACTGCACTCGGATGTTATCCCAGTGCAGTGCAATATACGCACAGGCTGACAATAGAGGAGATGGGGGGGATAATCCTCCCTCTCCTCCTCAGTGCCCGTCCTCAGCTTCACAGCTGTGACCTGATTGCAGGATCGGGTCACAGTCGTATGACACTCGGCTCATGCTTGCAGCAAAGCCTGAGTCAAGGGTCATTAGCACATCGCATCCAATGCAGTTGCAATGGATGCCATACGCTCATCTGAGTCCAGCCTAAATGTCATAGTCTGAGAACATGAATCATGCTCATTATTGTGAGATTTGATCTTTGGTCTTGATCCGGCACCTCCTCTCTTCTTGCGATCATTATGCTCCTTTCCTGCTTTGTTTGGATGACGCATCCTTGGTCATCCACATTGTGTTTTTCATTATGCTCCTAGGCTAGTGCATTTCTCCTTGCCAAGTGCAGAGAAAAATATTTTAGTATACATGCATGGGGAAAGGCCAAAGAGCGCCAATGCATGTGCACTACAATAGTCTGCTTTGCCCTCTGCAGGGCAGAGAGATGCGTGCCTGTGCAGGAGATCAATGTAAAAGACCGTGTAGATGACGTAACTTGCATCATCCAGGGAAGGGTGCTGACAATCGCAAGAAGAGGGAGGCAACGGATCAAGACCAAGGATGCCCATTGGATTTGACAGCCTCAGAGATGAGTATAAAAAAGGTCTTTTTTTGTCATGCAGACCAGGTTGGGGACATATAAACAGCTTTCCAGAATGTGACAGATGAGGGCTTATAGGTGCTGGCCCTACTTTTTTGAGAAAAACCTGGTGACATGTTACCTTTAACTATAATTAATTCTTGATTGCTATAGTATAGCAGTGCATGTAGTTCTTTAAACTAAGAACCCCAAGATATTGCAATAACCAGTGAGGTGTCGTATTCTGATAATGTACGTTGCCATGAACGGTTGAGGGAAGGTGCTTAACTCTGTATGGAAAATTTGTAGTGTGTATTAAATTTCACTGAAAGATCATTACAAGGGAAGTGCCTAGTGAAATCAATATGCTATCCGTATAATGCACAAACTAACTGGGCTCTCCTTGATGAAAATGTGACGCCCTGGGCAAGCCAGGGGTCACAGGTCATAACACCACCACACCCTACACCCCAGCTAGGAACACCAAGGCTAACCTAAAATCCTTGTTGCCTTCCTCCAGGGGCTGATGTCCACACCAGGGGGTGGGCCAGGCGGTTTGCTCCACCCACCGAGGAGTTCACAGCCCTGGAGGCGGGAGAACCAGGCAGTGCAGTTTAGGAGGAGGAAGTAGAAGGAAGTGGTAGAGGAGCTAAAGAGAGAAGCTGAAGAAAGGGAAAGTGACAGTTTGTAAAGCCTGAAGCTGGTCCGGGTGTGTGCCCCGGACAGAGACAGCAAGGTCAGCAGACGGCGGTGACTGTCTGCAGGGGTGACTGCTTGGAGGTTGCTGGAAGGACCGCGGACGGGTGGTGGCCCGGCGGTACCGGAGCGGTATACGAAGAGCAGTCAGCACCAGTGGCAGGGGCCTTTCGGATCCCGGCAAGGCTAGGAGTTGCCGTGAATTTGACAAATCCGTTAATGAAAGGGACTTCTGGGTCTCCCAACAAGTAAGTCCCGATTGAAGGCAACAGTCCAGCCGTTACAGAGAGACACCGCCACCGACAGGGCACCAGTTTCTCAGGGCCAGCGCCTGCGGGCAAAGTAGGGCTCCTCCGGCCCATATCCAAGCCGGGGAGTGGGTTACCGGTGGGAACCCATCGAAACCATCATCATCTTAGGTGCAGGAAAAAGGGACCGTCACCGTCAACTACTGGGGAAAGCAAGTGCAGCCGTCCGTGGGAGCCGTCTTTCCAGCCGTGTGTTTTACCGAGAACTGTGTCATCGTCTCAGGCTGAGTGAGTACCACAGTGCCGCAAGGCACAGAGCTGCCCCTGCGTCTCTGCACCCCACCGAGCCCTGCATCACCCACTTCATCACTGGGCCCCGGGACAACCAACCCCCTATCCACGGTGGGGAGGACTAACAGCTATCTGCTCCATACCATCACTCCCGGGATCCCCATACAGAGCAGCGGTGGTGTCAACAAATCACCACAACCGTGGGTGACGTCACGGACAATAAACTATCCCAAATCCCAATCCCCTTTCACTCACGGGCGAGGAGCGCCGCTCGAGTCCCCGGGATCCGGCCCATCGCTCGAGCCACCGAGCAGCAGCAGCAGGCTGCAGCAGCCGCAGCGGCAGCCGGACCTGAGCAGAGGGAGAGCGCGGCGTCCCCTCCTCCGCCCGCGACAAAAGTCCCAACAAAAAAAGTTGACTGATGACTCGTTACCCTGAAGTCACACAGCATATAGGTCAGCCATGCTGTAGGAGGCAGGACTGAACTGAAAATAGAGCTGGAGTGACAGAGAATTCAGAGCTACAGCCTCCTTTACATATCCATAAAAACAATGATTTTTCACTAGCTGAGAAATAGACTGGCCATGTACAGATATTGCTGGACTTGTCTTTGAAGAGCTACATGTGACTATAACTAGTTTGGAGGTTGAACTTCCTGCTGACAGATTAACTTTAAGTGCTCAAAGTGTCAGCACAATAGACATGGACTATCTCTATCGATATCATTGCCAAACCAAACTCCTCATTCACCAATCTTGAAACTGCTATTATTTGGCAAACCCATGGCTTACCATATTTTCAGGGATTTTGCCATCATGTTGTGATAATATATTGCTTGTATATTGTGAGAATATGGAGGCCCCTAGTTGCTTAACTACTAAATGTAATCAAAATAATTTCATGCAAATTTGTAGAAATAATATTTAAATAAAGTGAATTTTATTGAGCATTACCTTTTTATAGTCGTTATTAGTGAGAATATAGCAGAAAGGGGACATCTAAAAAAAAATTCTTATCCTTTAAATGAAATGATTTATTTCAGCTATATTATTTTTCAGTTGGTTAATGTTTCCTGTGTTATCTTCAGTGACAGTGAGCTTCTCTGGCTGGAAAATGACACATTGTGAGAGATCACTACGTGACGCTTTAATCTTCAGATTACAGACTTACTCCCGAGATATTTGCTGGGTTGATTCAGTTACAACTGGGCACATTTGCTCATGCAGCTAAATATGATCTTGCAATAGCAGTAATCTCCTCAAACTGTCATGGAGGTTAGAGTAGAAAACGTAAAATCATGTACTACGGGACTAATCATTTCATTAACCCCTTGGATTCCTCGGGATATCAACGACTGCTGACTAATACAAAACAATTACACTGAGCAGTGCTTAAATTTAATATATCGGAGCTATGTTGATGTTGGCAACTCAGGAGTAGAATATTGCTTGAAAATGCCATACCATATGATCATAAATAAATAAAAATATAATTCATATGACAGGGTTTTCTAGTTATAAACTAAAATAAATGATAGTGTCAGATTATATTACAGTTTATGCGAATATGAAAATATTTCCATTTTTATTTAAAGTTCCTAAATAGGTATTACAGTCAGAATATAAAGAGGAATGGGAAACTACCGGCATTTGTCGGATTATGAGACACATTTTTCCTCCCAAAAATTTGGGAGGAAAATGAGGGATGCATTTTAAAATCCTAATGTAGTTTACTGGGGGTGGTGGAGAGGGGACACAGGAGGCAGGGAAATGCTATGCAATGCTGCGAGTGCTGCTCTCTGCGGCGCTGCTCTGTGCGGCAAGCAGCATTGCTCTGTGAGGTGGGTGGTGCTGCTCTGTTTGGCGCTGCTGTGTGCAGTGGGCAGCAAGGCACAGATCATTCTGAAGCCGTCGGCAGTAAGTTCTTCAAATAATGGTGCCCAGAGTTGGCGCATGCCCAGATTGAGCACTCAGCTCAAGCTGTCATCTTTGCACGCGGCCAACTCCAGCTGCCATTCTTTTGAAGCCCGCACTGCCGACATCTTCAGAATGGCCAGTGCCTCACCACCCACAGCGAGCACCAGCACAGAGCAGCACCGACTGCCCCAGCATAGAGCAGTGCCGTCTGCCCCAGCACAGCACCAGCTGCCCAAGCACAACGCCACAGCCCGCAGTGAGCATTTGGGCCCCCCTCTGCTTCACCCACGGCATCGCTGTACTCCAGCACTGCCCCTGCCTCCCGTGACTCTCGCTTTACCACCTCTGATGACCCTCTCCAGTAAAACACAACCGGATTATAAAACAGAAGCCATATTTATTTTTTTACCTTTTTTAATCTCTAAATTTAGGGTGCGTTTTATAAAAAAAAAATGCGGTAAATAAAAAAATTTAAATATGTTAGCCACTATTTAGTAATTTTGATTTAAAGGGACAGAAAACTTCAACTTGTCCTAGTACATAAAAAATGGGTGCATGGGCACAACAGAAAGTCTATGGCCTGAGTGATCAGTGACTGCCACTTACCTCATACACCACAGACAAAAACATTTTTTAATTGCTCATTTTATATTTTACTTAAAATTCTAAAATGAACATTTATGAACACATTCCTTTTAGTTTCATTAGGTCTCATGATGCATTTGTTAAAAATGTTAAATATTTCTCATCACATGTGGATATTAGTAATCATGTCATTGTATGCATCTGTCTGTTAATTCCATTCTAGGGAAATTAGAAATCCTAGCGTGGAAAATCTGTGCCCATTAAAGACAAGAAAATCATTTAAAATTTGAATTTGCCAAATAGATTATTGATGAATTACAATTACTCTCATTGCCCTGAAAATATACGTGTATTCCTCTGATGTCTCCTAGCACTATATCCAACTCATTTGAAGCTTTTCATTGCTAACATAGTCTTAGTAAAATCAAAGTGATGTCAATATACTGTATGGGACTATTATTAAATAGAAGACAACTGTTTTTTACTGCTGTGTTCTTACTCACTGTGTGTGTGTAATGTTTATTCAGTATTTTATGGATTTATCTCCCTATCTATTGCTAAGATTTGAGATGTAACATCCTCTCACAATCCAGACAAAATGGCTGCTGTATTTCCTGCCTCTGCTTTTATACATACTTTGATTAGCTGATGTAAAAATGTAAAATATCAACCAAAAACTTATATTTTATAAATTTTTGTATTTTTTTTCTTGCATATTTTTCCATTTTTAGGGTATGTGCGCACGTTGCTTTTTACCTGCTTTTTACCTGCTTTTTTGCTGCTTTTTCTTCTGCGCTGTTTAATGCCAAAATGGATGTGTTCTTCTATTGAAGCAAAGTCTATGGGAATTTGGGTTTCTTGTTCACACTATGTTGTTCAAAATGCTGCCTTTTTGTGGCAGAACTTTGGTCAAAAACTCAGCTTTGCAGTGCAAAACCCAAATGGCAAAAACAATTGACATGTTGCTTCTTTTTAAAGCTGAGTTTTTGACCAAAGTTCTGCCACAAAAAGGCAGCATTTTGAACAACATAGTGTGAACAAGAAACCCAAATTCCCATAGACTTTGCTTGAATAGAAGAACACATCCATTTTGGCATTAAACAGCGCAGAAGAAAAAGCAGCAAAAAAGCAGGTAAAAAGCAGGTAAAAAGCAACGTGCACACATACCTTCATACAGGATTCAGCCAAGCTATTTAGTGTTGGTTGGGTGTATTGTGGGTGATTGTCCTGTGGTGTGCCTTTATATAGTGCTGGGCAGCCTGACTGTTCCAATAGTATGGTCATCATTAATAGGCTATAAGCCTGACACTGTGCGTTATACATATATCTATCTGACTATTGCCCTATTCAAGCCTCACATGTGTACATTCATAATACTAGGCAACCACCCTCTCCATGAACAGTAGGTTTATGAGTGGTTGTTTCATCAGCATTTAACACCTGTGCTACCCCCACTTTTTTTTTTTTAAACTTTGAATTTTTATTGAGATTTTCAATTTACGTTTTTCATACATAAAATAAAACATAAAATTCACAATTCTTATCGAACCTAGACAAACAATGACAGGACAGGTGAGGAGGGTTAGGAGGGGAGAGGAGAAATAGGAGGGAAGAGGGAAGGGTTTCAAGAGTCCATGCTCCTTCCATAGGACCCATAGGCCTCAGTCTCACAGATCCTCCTGTCCCGCAAAGTAGTCCCATGGTGCCCACACGGCCTGGAAGCGGTCAACTGTGTCATGCAATAGTGCCGTGAGATGTTCCATGCGTCTAACGTCCAGTAATCTATACTTGAGGCTCTGGAGTGAGGGTGTCCCTGGCTGCCTCCAATTCTTTGCAATTAAGCATCTGGCCGCCGTAAGGATGTGGGACAAAAGCTTAGAGGCCGTTTTTCCCAATCCCCCATTCCCAAGACCCAGAACATAGATCAGGGGATCAAGATCAACCTCTATATATAGTACTTTATGGATCAACCCTCTAACCCGCTCCCAGAAGGGGACTATCCCTGGACAGGACCAGAATATGTGCAGAATGGTGCCCCTGCCTCCCCCGCATCTCCAGCAACAAGCCGGTATGGAGGGGTCTATGCCATGAAGGAAATCTGGAGTGTGGTACCAAAATAGCAAAATTTTATAGATATTTTCCTTATATAGTGTGCATATTGACGTCTTGGCGGCGTTTCCCCAGATTGCTGCCCATTCCTGAGGAAGTATCCGCCTTCCCAATAGAGACTCCCATTTCCGCACGTATGGAAAAGACCCCTCGGGCCCCTCCCGTGAATCAGAAAGCAAAATGTAAATTTCCGAAATCAGCCCCTTAGTATCAGTGCCCCTTCTGCAAATTTTCTCAAAATCTGTGGGAATCGAGGCCCCTGCCCTGCCAAACAAGGAGCCAGCCAAGTCTCTGATCTGCAGATATTGGAAAAACTCTCGATTAGAGAGAGAGAATTTATCTCTAAGGTACTCAAAGGAATGGATCTGCATTGTACTTCCATCTATAATGTCTGCAAATCTGAATAGACCTGCCTTGAGCCAGGGGTGCACCATGTCCGACTCCAGACTGCTTGGGAGCAAGGGTTGGTATATGAAGGACACCAGAGGGGAGCAGGGGGATGCCAAAGGAAATCTTCTAATGCAAAATGCCCAGAGGTCCCTAGTGAACTGCATCGGTCCAAGAAGAGGGGGGGGCGAATCACACTGGGCCGGGGGCCACAGGAGCGCGTTTGGATGTATAGGCGCCAGCCAAAGTTTTTCAATCTCAGTCCACCTGTTGTATGCCCAAAGGGACACCCAACAGGGGATCCTCCTAAGATGGGCCGCCCAATAGTATTTTAGGATGTCCGGGACAGAAAGCCCCCCCCTGTTTCTCCGAGCCATCAACACCTCCCTGGCCACCCTATGACGTTTGTTACACCAAATAAATCTAAGGATAGCCGCCTGAAGGGACTTCAGCTCCTTTATTGGTACCTTAACTGGGAGGGTTTCAAAGAAATATAATAATTTTGGGAGCAAGCTCATTTTAACCGCCGCAATGCGCCCCATCCACGAAAGAGGGAGGGGCAACCACTTGCTCAAAAGAGTTCTCAGCTCTCGGAAAAGGGGGGGGAAGTTAAGGTTATAGAGGGAATCATAAGTAGATGTGAGGTTAACCCCCAGGTACTTGACCGCATCTGTCTTCCAACGAAACTTAAAATTCAAACGCAGGTAATCCAGGGCCACCGGGTCGAGATTCAAGGGCATTGCCTCCGTTTTGCTAGAGTTGATCTTATACCCCGAAAGGCTCCCGTACCTACCCAAGGTGCACATTAAAATTGGAAGGGACACATGGATGTTAGTAAGTGTAATGAGCACATCGTCGGCAAAAAGTGAGATTTTAAATGGTTTATTCCTGACCAGGACCCCCGAGATGTCTGGGTTGCTCCTGACCGAGGCCGCGAGGGGCTCTATGCATAGTGCAAAAAGGAGGGGGGACAGGGGGCACCCCTGCCTGGTGCCATTGGAGATGAGAAAAGGCTTAGAGATGTGGAGGGGGAGTTTGATAGAGGCCGTAGGAGCGCTATACAGGGACTTCAAGGCCCGCATAAAGCCACCCGAGATCCCAAAGACCTCCATTGTCTTGAAGAGAAAAGGCCACGCAAGGCGGTCAAAAGCCTTCTCTGCATCTAGACTCAACACCAACGCCTGTTGCTTCGTCCGATTTGCCACATCCACCAGGTCTATGACCTTCCTGGTGTTGTCCCCCCCCTGACGGCAAGGGACAAAACCCACCTGGTCTTTATACACGAGTTGGGGCAACCATCGATTAAGCCTGGCCGCCAAGAGCTTGGTGAACATCTTCAAATCGGAGTTCAAAAGGGCTATTGGTCTATAATTAGCACAGTCCAATGGGTCCCTGGGTGGCTTGGGCAGGAGGATTAAATGGGAGTGTAGCATGGATGGAGGGATAGGGTCACCCTGAAGGAAAGAGTTAAACAAGGCGGCCATGTGTGGGAGGAGCTCCGCCGCAAACACCTTGTAATAAAAATAAGTAAAGCCGTCCGGGCCCGGTGACTTCCCGCCAGGCAGGGCTTCCAGAACTTGCTCCAGTTCCTCTGTAGTAATCTCTTCATTCAAAGCCGCGGCTGCTCCGCAAGGCAGTGAAGGGAGCTCAAGGGCCGAAAAATAGTCCCCAAGTGCCCCAGCCCCGCGCGAAGCCATGCCCGGGGGAACCGGAAGGTTATAAAGCTTGTTGTAGTAATTGAAAAAAATGTCAGCTATTGAAGCGGGGTGATAGTGGATAGTGCCCTTTTCATCGCGCAGAGCCTGAGGGCATGAGGATGTAGCGCGCTCCTTAAGCTGCCTGGCGAGTAAGGTATGAGCCTTATTACTCCTTTCATAGTATCTTTGTTTGGAAAAGGTTAGCAATTTTTCTGCTCTGCCAATTGCCAAGTCTCTCAACTTTTCCCTAAGGCTGATGACTCTCCTAAGAATAGTCAGTGATGGGGCAGCCGCCAGTCTCCCCTCCTGTAGCTTAAGATGGGCCGTTATAGAGTCCCGCTGGCTTGTGGCATTCTTTTTAGCCCTGGCGCCCTCTCTAATGCATAGTCCCCTCATCACTGCCTTGTGAGCTTCCCAGAGTGTTGCCGGCGACGTGACCGTGCCCGTGTTCAACTGAAAGAATTCGACCAGTTGCTTATTTAAAAAGGCCCTAGTGTCGGGATTTTTGATCAGAGATTCATTAAGGCGCCAATGCTGAGGCCTAGGTCGAGGACCATCTTTCTTGAAGTCCATTATGAGTGGGGAATGGTCTGACCACGTAATGGATCCCATTTCCACCCTCTCAAGACGCCCCAGCAGCTGTGAGTCAATGAAAAAATAGTCTATTCTGGTGTGCGTCTGATGCGGATGCGAGTAGAAGGAAAAGGCCTTCTCTCCCGGGTGGTCCACCCTCCAAGCGTCGTATAAAGCCCCTGATCTAATGAGCCTACGAAAGTCCCGGGACAAATTTTTCAAAGCACCCGATGGAGGGTGTCCACCCACAGAGAGTCTGTCGGCCACCTCCGAAAAAGGGATGTTAAAGTCTCCCCCCAACACCGTAGAGGCCGGTGCCAGTCCGCCTATCAGATCGAGTATTTTCTTAAGAAAGCGTATCTGCCCTTCATTAGGTGCATAAATGTTGGCCATTATGTGCGGGGATCCCCCCAGTTGGCCCTCCAGAATCACATATCTACCCTCTGGATCGCAGTGAGAACCCGTAATTTGTAGAGGACAACTGGAGGATATTAAAATAGCAACTCCCCCCCTCTTGGAGCCCGAGTAAGCCGAGTAATGGATGGGAAAGCGGTGGGACGCAAATTTGAAAGTGTTTGATTCCACAAAATGTGTTTCTTGGATAAAGGCTATGTCTGCACCTGATGTTTTCAGTTCCTATAGCAGCAATTTCCTCTTACGGGGTGAATTCAGACCTTTTACGTTAAGAGAGATAATGCGGGTCATATCTAAAACTTAGAAGTAAGAAAAAGCTAATGGCACACCTATACCGTCGGGGGCATGACTTCCCCTGTGAAGCCGGCCAGAGGAGATGGTCCATACGACAAAGGGCCGCAGCTCCCAGGGACTCTAGAAGGGGTGGTACATGAAAGGACACATAAGGAAAAAACATCGGGGAGGGGGGAAGACAAGGACAAACATAGAAATGAACATGAATTAAGAACATTAACCAAAATGCATAAACCTTAGGCATAGATTCCCGGGGGGTCAACCCGGAAGGGAGAGACCTAGAGGGAGGTTCCCCAACCCGTCTGAGCTAAGAGAGCCACCCACCTCACTCCCCAGTAGCCCTCCCACGGGGGTCAGTCCAGTGGGCACGGGCCCGTGCCAAAAGGAAACAAGGGAAAAAAAAACAAAACAAAAAACCTCAACCACTAACTCCAAGTAAGGGGACCGGGCTCCCGCCAACCCCCCTACCACCCACGGCATCATTGTGGCTACAGCCCCCCCCCCTTATGCAGCTCAACAGACCCAGAGGGCCGCAGATGACACAATGGACAGTCAGAGGCTTGCTGTAGAGAGAGTCACAGTATCACAAAGCATGCTCAGCCACTGGAACTCAGAGGGTATAAGAAATAGGCACCAACCAGGTTAAGAAGTGTCCTCAACGGTGAGCCGGGGAGGGGGGCGACCCGCGGCCCCTACCTCCTCTCCCCCCCAAAGCCCCACGCCCTCCACCCCTCACCTTGGACCACACGGGAGGGGGCGGCCCTTCCAACCTTTGCAAGTCCCAATCTGGGATACAGACCGCTGGAATGTCCAGTGCTTCACAGAACAGAGTGGTGTCTGCTGGAGTGCGAAGGGTCGCCGATTTACCCCCTCTGCGCGCTGTTAGTGCAAACGGGTAACCCCAGCGGTATGGAACCTGGTGCTCCTTCAGGCTCGTGAGGAGGGGTTTGAGGTGCCGCCTTTTCTGGAGTGTGATGCGAGAAAGATCCGGGAAAAGCTGGATTTCCTTGCCATTGAACACAGGTGCCGTGCGCCTCATTCTAGCCTTAGCCATGATCAGTTCTTTGGTGGAGAAGTCGTGAATGCAACAAATGATGTCCCGGGGTTGGGTGGATAAATTCTTCGGCTGTAAAGCCCTGTGTGCCCTGTCCAGCTTGATGATGTTAGAAGGGGGAGCGTCCAACACTTCATTAAAGATGGATTGTAGTATGGAGTTTGTGTCCTCGGGCCCATCTGACTCTGGGACCCCCCTCACACGGACATTGCAACGGCGTCCTCTGTTGTCGAGATCCTCTATGTGAGACTGCATATCCTCCATTATTTTTTGTTGCGATGTTGCCAGTTTGTGTAATTCTGATACATGGGATCTGGTGATGTCATGCTCTTCCTCCAGGGATTCAATTCTGCTAGACAATTGCTGCAAATCTCTCCTCACTTCAGCTATTTCTGACCTGCAAGTTGCTTTAACCTCATGTATGAGGCATTGAAAGTCCTCTTTAGAAGGAAGTTTACTTATGAAATCATGCATGTCCTTATAGAAGGTGTCTGGCCCTTTAAGGTGAGCACCTGCAGTAATAGACACTGGAGTTTTAGTCTGGTGCTGGGGAAGCTGGGAAGGTTGATCTCCACACCAAGGCCCAGAGGGGGGAAGCAGGCTGCTCTGTTCCCTGATATTACCAGCTGTGGCTGCAGTCCCTTCTCCCGGCAGTGGGGAGGGCTGCCCCCCGACCTCCACCTTATCTCCCACCACCACTATGTGCTCCTGGGCCTGCTGCTGCTGTGCCTGAGGATCCGATGCAGTGCAGGGCTGCTGAGCCAAGGCATTCCCTGTTGGAACTGCTGCAGAGATTCCTCCACTTTCCCCTGTGTCCCCGCTCACCCACTCCTCCTTCTCTTGCTGCTTAGCAGGCCGGGCCAGTGCCTCCATTTCCCCTCCATGCTCCTGGAAAGATGGCGTCCGGGCCTCCCCTGGACCCTGTTCCAGGCCCAAGAAAGTATCCAGCGCCGTGGTGTGCAGCGGGGGGGCCACCGATGCCTGCTGCGATGGTTTAATCCTCCGTGGTCCCATCCTGAGAGCCGGTGAGTAGGTTTATGCTTATGATAAGTGCTGATTTAGCTGAGGGTCAACAGGAGCTCCTCTTCCCCACGTCCACTCAGCTCAGCATCCTGGACACGCCCCCTGCTACCCCCACTTTTATACAAACAAAATGACCCATGATCTAAATTAATGTTCTAATGCTGGTCATGGTAATGAAATTCGTAACACCACAAAGTAAACCTCCAATTTTATCATGATTTTCTGATGCATTATGTAGTGTCGCAAACTGATCGTGTTAAGAAACGCTGCTGTTTTCTGTGATGTTTTTCAATTTGTGACCGTTTCTGTGAACTGTTTTTGATTTTAATGTAGGAACTTGAAAGACAATGAGTACCACTTATGTGTGTTGCAAACGTGTGTATTTTGGTTAAAATAACCAATACTTCATATTTTATATATCTTTTTCATCTCTTTATTGCACATTTTTCCAATTTTTTTCCAGACGCAGCCAGGCTTTTTAGTGTTGGCCGGGTGAATCGGGGTGTCTGTCATTTGGGGTACCCTTACAGTACTGGGCAGTCCACCTGATCCAATAGCATGGTCATCATCAATGGGCAGCAAGTCAGTCACTGTGCATCACACATATCTGTGTGAATGACGCCATATGGAAGCCTTATCTGTATGTATTTATATTACTAGGTAACCACACTTTGCATAAACTTGTAGGTTTGTCAGTGTTTTTTTCATCATTAGTTTGTACCTGTGCTGTCTGCCTTTGTGAATGGAGGTCTGATGCATCCTCGAATGCTTTGGTAGTGTGATCTGATGTTCTTAAGGAAAGCAGTTTTTCTGTGATTTTTTTTTTTAATTTTTGTAGTTTCTGTGAATTGTTACTAAAGCATTTTTCTGCAGAGTTATGGTAGCCATCATGCAAAAAGGATCACAAATTATGCTTATTTCAAGTGTTCAGAAATAATTTAATGTATGCAAAACCATTTTGCTCAATCAAACAATCATAATGCAGCAGCAAGGCTCATATTTTACATAGGTGGTTATATGAAAACTTCTGCAATATTTTTTTTGAAACTACACTCAAAACTCATCTACTAGTCTACAAAGCTATCTACAATGTAGCGCCAACATACATCTTAGCTCTAAAACCCATTGTAACGCCTGCCTGGATCAACAGGGGGGGTGTAATGGACAGACTAGAGGGAAGCCACTCACCAAGCAGGACCCCCAGAACCCTGAAACCCTTTAACCCCTATACAGGGGTTTGGAATTACACAGGGCCCTGGAGATCACTACCTGTGGAAGGCTGCAGTCCAATGAGAGTAGTCGTTAGGCAGGGTCAAACCAGAATCGGCAGACAAGGACATAATCAGAAAACAGAGCAGAGGTCAGATCCGGATCGGGCAATGAGGTACAAAGGCAGCAGGCAGAAGGGTAGTCAGAAAACATGCAGAAGTCAGCACACAGGAGTCACAAAACAGAATAGGGTGGACCAGGAGCCAGGAAATCAGAACTATCTCTGGCAGTGATCATGTGACAGGAGGGGAAATAAGAAGGGTGTGGTGTCTTCCCATTGGCTGTAGCTGAACGCTGTCAACTTCAGCTGGAAGACACACGCCACCTACAGTCAGCCAGCAGTACTGCAGATCCCAAGATAACCCAGCCCAGTGGATGATCGGAGCCTGTGCCCACTTGTTGCCGCTGGCATCGACTCCTCTCCCATCTCCAGCACCATCCACGGCAGGAACACGGCGTTGCCTGGCAATCTGAGCAGGAGTCGCTGGAGCAGACTCCGGCGGTAACGTAACACCCATTCATGCTCTTCACTCACCTAACGAGTTACATATCGTATTCATTCTCTTTACATCCTCTCATTTTGGTCTGTAAGACTTCTCCTTAGCTGTTTGGAAATAATTTCTGTAGACTACAAGGCTTGCTTATAACATTTCATTTTTTAGGTTGCTTGGAAAACAAATCTCTTCCTTAAGACCATAGCTTATTTTGACTAAAGCAATGTATAAGGTCTATACACAACATTACTTTGGCAATGGTTTGCAGTGTTCTCAACTAATTTCTCTAGCTTCATCACTGAGCCCTTTATGCCTATATTTGCTCAGATACTAACATGGTGACTGATTCATGCAGCTGTAGTCATATTTTGCTTGCCAATAAAATTATCATCATATACCTAAGGATGACAAACATAATAGTGAAAGATTCTGTGGTTATTTCTATGGAAAAAAAACACTACAACTGAAATAAAAAATGTGCAAATTTGAAAGCATCTTTGCCAGTATGCTAAACTCTTCTAGTAGCGGTTTGCTAAAAACTGTGCTGTATGACTTCAGAAAAAAAGAAAAGAAGCAGCTGCACCCACCATTTATGTCCAAGTGTTCTTTATTGAAGATCCATAAAATCACCAGGGAATGGGGTGCAGGTAATGCGTAGCACAAGTCAAACTGCACTTTAACAGCTCCTCAACTAAAGACCTGTTGAAGCACAGTTTGACACGAGCGAAACGGCTGTTGTCCCAATGCACCCCACTCCCCCTTACTTGCACCCCGCTCCCGAGTGATTTTATGGATATTCAATAAAGGACACTTGGACATAAATTATAAGTGTGGCTGCTTCTTTTCTTTTTTTCTGATATTATATGGACTTTGCTTGTTGCAGCGCGCCACTTCATAGTCCTATCCTGAATGCTTCAGTATCATTGTTGCCTAAGTGGTGTTTTCAGTAAATGGATGGTGCTAAACCTTTGCATTGTTGCTCTAAAAATTGTGCTGTTCTCACGTTCTCCAGGTCCATCAGTGACACTCAGCCACTGTGCCCTGTGCCCACCATCGGCTGTGATGCTGATATCATATTGAGAGTGCAGCTGACAATCAGTGAGCTCAGCGGTTCTGTTATATAGACAGAATGCCCCCTGCCCGGTGAGCTCACCCATTGGCTTTTGTTCTCTAGTTTTGACTACAGTGCCACAGGCACAGGAATGTTTAGCGGAGACTTGTCAGCGTACTTGAGGAATATAAATACAGCATGGTTTGGGGTTTTTTATCAAACTGCAGCTGGAGTACCAATTGATTTAAAAAGGAATGTATTTTATACAACAATTTAACTATTGAATGTTGTCAGTTTCCTAATTATTGTAACATTTTGTTTGCAATATACAAAAAACTTTTTAGACTTCATAAAAATATTAAACTTAAAAATGACACAGAATATTTCCTTGTGATAATCATTAGTTAATTATCTACTGCCCAACTTCCACACCAAATGCTTCCCATACATCATCTGACTCAACTACAGCTGTAAAGCAACATCATCTTTTCTCCTGAAATCAATTGAATGGAAAGTATGTATCACCTCTAAGTAGGAGCCATCAGATAAGTAATTTAAATAGCCTGATGATAAGTATAAAAAAATGTAGAAACCAGCCACTCAAAAATGCATACATTAGCACATAAGAGGCATAACGGTGCAATTAATTTTTATTACAGTCATTTCCAAAAACGAATACACTTACTATTTTATTATGTCTAGCATGGCAGAATTAAATATGTAATGGTTCGTAGGAGAATACAATGACACATGCATTTTCAATGATCTACTGAGCATAAATTCCAGCTAACTTGATGTCTTCTAACTTACTTAAATTCTGGTTTAATTTGGTATCAGAATTATCTATAAAACAGATTTTGTTCCTCAAGTTAATATTATCTGTACTGATACATCATTAGGAGTTTCCATTTTAATAATGAATCATAATAGTGATATGAATATGTGGTCAGTAAGGCCAGCTCATTAACTTGGCAATAAAAAAACAACTAGAATCCATTAAAATACAGTTTTAAATTTGTTCATGAGTCAATGGACTTTAATATTTCAGCCTCTAATACATCTTAAAACACACATTGACCATGTTCTGTATTGACAAAGCTTCGGTGAAATGAGAACCCATAGCAAAACAAGAAATATGCCTCCGAAGAGGTGGGTGTTATCCCCTCCATCATGTAGCAATATAGGAGCAATAGTATCTTTAACCACTTAATGCACCTAGGATTTCACCGTCTTGAGTGCCCTTGTTGGCTGCCGGCAGTGTTTTCTCTGGCTGGTCTCCCCGAGATCAGTGATTGTTTTGTATTGTTGGTCTACTAGGCATTGCTCCCACCTAGCCAGAATCCTACTCCACACTGATGAGGGGCAATACCCCGAAACAGCTGTCTGTGGATGGATACGTGGCCTTGGTAATTCCCTTGACATATCTTTAAACTTGTCAAAGAGTTGATATTGACTAAAAGGTAGATATTGACTAAAAGTAGATATTGACTAAAAGGGCCACTTAATACGGTGGTTATGGTGGTTTCCTAAAAAGAGCCACTCCTTGGCTAGGTCCTTCCCGGAGGGATATTTGGCTAGTGTCTGTGTTGAGACTCATAACAGAGGCTCCACGGACCTTTTTGATTTAACCACTTAATGACATATGATGTACAAGGTATACACATTCCCAGCAGATGTTGGCCAGCCTGAGACTAGCTTTCATAGGAGAACAGAATTTCTGCTGTCTATGGCAATTCTGTGGCATTGTTGTACATAGCATAGGCAATTGGATGATTGCAGCTTCACATCCCCTAAGGGAACTAACAAACACAGTAAAAAGTAAAACAAATTAAAAAAGCAATGATCTTTTGTGGCTTACTCTCCTTGTGGAGTGTGTCAATGACTGCTTTGTGGATATTTGTCAAGTCAACAGTCTTCCCTATAATTGTATAGCCTACTGAACAAGGGCCATTTTAAACTCTTAGGAAGCCTTTGTGGTAATTATTCTAATTTTCTCAGATAATGACTTTTGGGTTTTCATTAGCTGTAAGCCATAATCATCAATATTAACAGAAATAAATCACTCTGTGTGCAATAACTGTATATAATATATGTGTATAAATATGTTTCCCTTTTTGTGTTGAATTATTGAAATAAATTAACTTTTTGATGATATTCTAATTTATTAAGATGCACTTGTTATAGTCCAAATCACCCACCTGTTACCCCATTAAAGATTAGGAAAAAAATTAAACATTTATGGTATCTCTGTTTGTAAGAATTCAATCTATCAAAATATAAAGAAAATTAATCCAAGCAGTAATTGATATAGTCGAAAATAAAATAATGGAGATAGTTTTAGGTTAATTCATGCAAAGCAAGTTGCAGTTTGTTCAAGCAACTCACTTTACATGAATCGCATAAAATGACGTCCATTATTTTATACTTCACAGAAGATTGCATAAGTCAAAGAAGGATCTCACCAGGTGGGCCTCCCCATAATGTCTTACATCAATTACATCAGTTGGTATAATGGAGTCAATCAGGAAGGACTGGTATAGCCTGTAAAATACCAGTAGAAAGTTTTATGGTGAATTGGGATAGTGAGAGGAGGTCACATCTCATAGCTTAGCCGTATATATAGGGAGAGCAAGGCATAAAACATACAAGAAACTGTACATTGTGTGCGATGATTCATTTGAGAATAGTGTCATTCTTGTTTTTCAGTGCTAGTGGAATACTTTCGGTTCACAGTGAATCGTTTCGCTGAGATTCAAACTTTCTTGAGAAAATTAATAAAATTTGGAAAATTCTAATTTCAAAAGATTTGCACACATCTAAAACTTTTTCTAGCTCAAAAAGCCACTTTCAAACTTATCAAGTGAGGTGAACTATGCTGAATGATTGATGGTTATGGCTATCACTTTTAGCTCTAGTGTTACCATCAGTTTTTAACAGGATCTCATCGTAGCAGCAAATTCCTTTCTTCCGCTAGTGTATATAGCATACGCATCTACAGTTAGGAATCATGATGCAGGGACTTAAGAGCTGCATGTGGCTACCGAATCTCTGATTTGGTATACTATAAAAAGCAGAAGATAACGGTTATTTTTTACATGTCTACTTTATGATGAAACAATGAATCATAATGAAAATATATTTTTGTATTATTTTGGTAATTTTCATTATTATTATATTATAGTCATTGCCCATGCCTAGTTTTACTTAGCTCAAAGTCAAAGATTCAGTTTTTGCCTTTCTTTCACACATCTAAATTTGCGGGAGTTTGTAGCTCAACAGCACAATTATTAGCATATCTTGCATCGGGACAGCTGCTTATGACCTATTCTCATTCGATAAATAAAATTAGTCTCTTGACTATAATATGTATTTCCTTTATTAAAATAATGATGCTTCAGTGATACTTTACCCCCACTTTTCACATGGTTGACATGAATACTTTTGCAATTGAGAATGATGTTACAAAATAAAGGTAGGGAAGATCTGAATAGGACAAGGATGCACAGATAGGACAGTACCACATGGAACAAAATGGGGGTGAGAGTTATGGTAGTGCTCAACTGTAGGGGTTTTGTGAAGCTACAACACCTGTTGAAGCCTAATTTGCACAGCAGTAACCCTGTAGCTGGAGGAGAGTATCGCACAGATAGCAGCTTGGCAAAACTGCGAAAATCATGATGTGCAGATTGTGTTCATGGAAAGGAGAAGAGCCAGAGACTCAAAGCAAGGTTTTTGACTCACTCTAACTCATTTTAATGCCAGACTGGCGACTTTCTCAAGGTAAATGAGGTCTAGCCCCGAAATGCGTTAAATGAATAAAAAACCATGCTTTGACTCTACGACTCTCCTCCTTTCCATGCTTGCAGCTCCCACCTCGTTATATTCTCTGCTTTCTTAAACAAATTGAAGGTAGGCTGATATGTCTAATTAAATATATGAAATAGTTTAATAGTAACTATATCAATAAATATATAGGTAAAATGTTTTACCAATTGTTTAATAAAAATCATCTTGAAGCAGACATTACTTTCCTCCAAATATTTTCTAATTTCTACATGAAATCTGGTAATAAACAAAAACAATGATGTTATAAGCCAAACAAGGCAGGATAAGCATTATGAAAAGACCATGATAAAGTGAATGTTTAATGAAGTAGATGAAATGCATAGAAACTCGAAAATTACTGAACTGGAGGGGATTTGCTGATGTATTGTCAGGAGCATCTTTTGAGAAAGTGGTTCTTCTGCTCTATACATATGTATGTTTTTCACTGAACGATGGTTTCATTTGAACCATATTATCCTCCAGCAAACATCTGGCTTGGCTCATTAAAATATTCATGATTTGGGCAATAAACAAGTCTCTAGCTGATCCACTGTAAAGAGGGCTACTTAATAATTTGGACACTTTGTAGTAATTATAACTGCATGCAAAATGTCCTCGTACAGGGCAGCTAGTTAAATGTAGCATTCCTAATGATTACAGAGGACCTTTGGTGTCTTGCTATTGCTCAATTGGTCTGCATGTGCAACTAACTCCTAACTGGAAACTACCTTACTTCTTTCATCTGGATTTAACCCAGCAGTTAAAACTATTGTATATTTATTTTTCTTCAAAAACAAATCTATAGTTCAACAAAGGGTAAATATATTTCATTTATCTTTTTTTTCTGCATTACACAGGAGAAAATTTAATATAAATGTAAAAAAAAAGGAAATTAAAAAAATACAACTATAATATATTTGTCTATATTTCAGTAGTAACTGACAGCTATCTCTGTATGCCCACTTATGCAAAGAAAGCTGTCAATTACTGGTAGCCCCTCCAACTGGACAAAAAATCCCCAAAAAAGCAAAAGGTTTAAATCATGATAACACAGGTTATGCTGAATCATTTTTCTGTCAAACTATCTATTAATCTACTCAGCTTCCCCCTGTGTTATAACAGTATACCAGCAGATGGGATTGCATTTTCATTTTGACAGTTCTTTAAGGAAGGGCGCATCAAGCGGTCTTGGTGCATTTTTTGTTTTGCCATAAAGTGTAGACTGTGTGCAGGAATATGCTGTAGAAATTTCAGAACCAATTCTGCATCTCTTGGCAAAAAAACAGTTTTCTGCCAGGAGAGGCAGGTCTGTGAACTCAGTGACATTCCCTAATGTGGGGTCACTGAGTTCATTGAGGTCCCCTGTAATCAGGTTACCTGAGATCACAGATGAAGGACCGTGAGAAGCTCTAGCTGTGACTGCAAATAATTTGAGTGACGTCACCGCTGATCGCTAAGGCTCAGTCTCTGCATGAAGTTACAGCATGTGGTAATGTTTTATAGCTGCACGCTGTCAGTTCAGATGTAGCAGAGCTGGAATCATTATGGGACCTTGTGTGGATTTCATCAGACCTTGGTCTTTTGGGGTTAATAAAGTGGTGAAAAATGGGGAGGTTCTATTTTATTTCAAATAAAGGATTTTTTTGGTGTTTGTGTTTATTTTCAATTATAGATTATTAATGTCGGGTCTCAAAGATTCTCCCCTTTACTAATCTAGGGCTTAGTGGCAGCTGTGAGCTGTTATTAACCCCTAAATACCCAGATTGCCACTGCATCAGGGTAATGGGTAACAGCTGGGTAAAGTTCTGGGATTGTCGTATCTAATTGATTCAGCAATCCTGGGCAGCTGCAGGCTGTTCTTTTTTGGCTGGGGGGCCCAAAATGCATAAGTCTCCTCAGCATGAGAATACTAACCTCCCAGCAATTGGGCTTTATCTTGGCTGAGTATTATTCATTTAAATATTTAAAAATAAAAAAAAACGCATGAGATTGCTCTTATTTTGATAGACAGTCAAGATAAATGCATGTTGGGGGGGCTACAGCCTGTAGGCATGGGCTTTATCTGTGCTGGTATCAATATATTAGGGGACCGCATACCATTTTTAAAATTTATTTATTTATTTATTTTACACCAGTCTAAGGATGCAGAAAGCATGTGTGATTCCAACCAATCACAGATATTGTCAGAAACGGTGGTGGGTTGGGAAAGCAGTGAATGTGCGCCCTCAAAGTAGCGTTGCAGCAGGGAGACTCGGTAAAAATGACCTGCTTTTACCAGTTTGCTTCCTTTTTTACAGTCATTTCCCTGGCCAATCACAGCCATGCCAATACTTGATATGGCTATGATGGCGCCGGGAGAGTATGGTTTCTGCAAACCGAACGTGTACTGATCCAAACCGAACATTTCCCACTTTTCGGTCAAATGTTTAGTTTTTCGATCCTGCCATGGTTCGTAAAATTCTGCAATTTTCTTTTTTTTATCAAGATTGCTCATTCCTAGCAAACACAACTTTTTTGTTCATTTTGAAAAAAAATATTTTTGCAGGATCCGTTTTTTAACATGGGAGTCTATAGAAAATGGATCCATTAACGTTTTGCTATTTAGTCATTTTTTTCCCTTCATTTGTAAAGAATCCATTTTTTGATTACTGGATCAGTTTCAAATGGAAGATAAATATCAATTAGTTATCATATCCATTTTCCGTAGAGGTCCATGTCAAAAATACGGATCCTGCAAAAATCAATTTTTTAAAAACGGACAAAACAGTTGTCTTTGCACAACTATTTTTTGTCAACTGATTGATGCTGCATAATTACTTAATGTGAACTTAGTCTAAAAAGAGTTCCTCTACATATACTCTGTCAACTACTTTTAACTGTTTCAAGATATCGACAAGACACCCTCAGAAAATGGTAGAAGAGATGTAAAAAAAAGTATTTCAGGAAAAACAAAAAAGATGTCATGTGCAGATACTCTTACTAGGAACTAATAAATCAACGAGTTTTAAATAGTCAGCCATATAGAATGATATACCCCGAGTCTGTTACCACTCGGCAGAAAATACCCACTTTCTAACATAACACAACATATATGATTATTGCATATAAAGCTTAGAACTGTCTACAGTCACAAAATCTCCAATCTTGTCTGCGGATTGGATCTGAGCTTGCAGTTTTGCCTGACTCAACATTTTGAAACTTTCCTAAGACTACTGTCAACTAATAAAATGACTTTAAATACTTGATTGAAATACTTGACTTTGATGAAATCATGAATTATAAACTGTATTTGAGTATACACAATATTCTTGGCAAGGAAAGAAGTTTTGTAACTTTTTTTAAACTTTCCAGTCTACATTCTGTATGTTCATTCCCTACGCTACGTTTTGTTTCCTTTTTGCTAAGTGCCATTGAGGTTAATAACATTTGATAAACTTCAAAGTTAGCAAACATTTGCAGCAGCAATAAATTAGGCATGAAAGCTCATTTTGATTTGCTTTGTAGATCAGTTTGCAGAAATACTTTATTTATGTTTATACATAAACACTAGTCTGCTGAAAAGCATTTACAACCCAGTGACAAGCCTAGTATGTAATTTGGAGTGTGGATCACAGTGTAAATTTGAAAAACACCTGCAAAAACACTGTAATTTACTAGCATGTTTACAACTTTAAACTACAGGGAAATGAAGCAAATTATGCTCATTTTAATATGTATTAGATGTGTTAAACACTATACGCTGTCAGATTTCTTAACTGTATTACCAGACAGGTAACAAAAACAACTAGTTATACACTATAATGTATTATAGTTCAAATTTAATTCAGTTCCTTAATTATTATATTTACTTGATGAATGAGGTCCCAAAAATTCCAACTCTACGATGGAGCTGGGAGATCTCCTGGCACCTTTATTTTGGTAATTAATTGAATCCCCCTTATTATAACAGTTTTCGAGCATCTTTTCTTAAATTACAGCTTTGTGATATAGCGTTCCTTTATAATTCATTAATAAAGTGTCAGCTGTGTGTTGCAAAGTGGGGGATGAGTACAAACGCTCAAACTTTTGTGGGTAAGTCACATGTCTTTGACGACTGCAAACACCATGGGGTAAATTTACTAACGAAATGTGCTAGAATATTGTCTCAAGCTGAGTAAAAAAATCTACTGTACATGCCATTTGCCACATTTATTAACCCCTTAATTTTTACAGCTATTGTCTTTTCTTGCACTTCTATTTCAGTTTTTTCAAAACTTTTTTATGTTTCCATCAACATTGCTATGTGAAGACTTGTTTTTGCAGGATGTCTTGTAGTATAGAATGACACCCTTCATTTCAACATATTAAGAACTGAAAAATGCAGGGAGCGGGAGTCACAGGAGGCAGAAGCAGTACTGGAGTACCATGATGCTGCCAGTGGTACAGAGGAAGGCCCAGATACTCATTGCGGTCTCTGCTTTGTGCGGGGCTGGTAATGCTGCTCTGCTCTGTGCGGGGGGCGGTGAGTCACCAGCTATTATGAAGATGTCAGCGGTCTACGGTGAGGGTTTCACATAATGGCGGCTGGAGTTGGCGCGTGCACAGATAAGAGCTTGAGCTGAGAGCTCCATCTGCTTAGGCGCTGAATCTAGGCCCCATTATTTGAAGCCCTGACCGCCAACATCTTCAGAATGACCGCCCGCCGCATAGAGGAGCTGCGCACTGAGCAGAACAAAGCAGCCGTGCACCGAGCAGAACAGAGCAGCCACATGCCGAGCAGAACAGAGCAGTCGTACACCGAGCAGAACAGAGCAGCCACACACCGAGCAGAATAGAGCAGCCGCGTACAGAGCAGAGCTGAGCAGAGTGGTGCCGCCCGATGCACACAACAGCACCATACAGACTAGCGCCGGCATTACCCACATAGCAATCTTCCTGCCTCCCCATGACCCCTTTTCACAACCCCCCCAGTACGCTACATTGAGATTTTAAGACGCACCCCTCATTTTCCTCCAGAAAAGTGCGTCTTATAATCCGAAAAATATGGTATATGCATATATATATATATATATATATATATATATTTATGTATATATATATATCTATATATATATATATATATATGTATATATATATATATATATATATACACACATATATATATATTTATTTTTTTTATTTAAGTGACATAACAAAAAATGAATCTTTGTGAAAAAAGGAACTGTAATTTTTGTTGTCTTATTTGGGGTACCTACAATATTTTTGTTGCTTTGTATTGTATTTTATGAGGGAGGTCAACCTGCCAAAATAAAAGGAATTTTTGGCATTTATGTGGTTTTTCTTATTGACATCTATGTTGTGAAATATTTATGGATTTGGTTATAGAATTTTTTTTTAATGGCTTTTTGCTCAATCCATGGTAACTTGGTGATGAACGCTCTGTAGGAAGATCGATCTTGTGCAAGCATAGATAGGTTCACCATGGTCTTCTCCAAATTTATTTTTATTGTAAAAAGCCATTGGGTATTCCTCTTTTCCCTGCTCCTTCTGTTCTTCTGACCAGATGTCTTTCTCCAGTGACTGCTCTCGTTGTATGATGTATCCAAAGTATTCAAGTCGTAGCTTGGTTAGCCTTGCTTTGAGTGACATGTCTGGCTTGAATTGTTCCAAAATTATTTGACTGTTCTTTTTTCCATCCATGGTATTGATAATAACCTTCTAGAGCACCACATTTTGATAATAACCTTCTAGAGCACTACATTTTGAAGACATAAATAGTTTTTCTCTCTTATTTCTTTATCATCCTGGTTTTAAATCCACATGTTAACACAGACAAGGGCAAGTTTTGTATGAATGAGTTTGTCGCCAGTAAAATGTTTGAATAGTTTGTCCATGGACTTCATTGTTGATATTCACCTAGTGACTTTCAATGTCATTTCTTCATTTTGAGTGATCAAGATACGAATATACGTATGATTTTTTTTTCTTTTTGTGAGCCATGAAGAAAAGGGTTGTGATTCAATTTTTTTTTTTTATTTTTTTTAAATATGCTAACATTTTTAATTTTCACTTTATTTGTTAGCTAGCTTAAAGAATTCAAACCTTTGATAATTTTCTCACATGTAGTATTTGCAGTAATAATTAAATCTAACAGTACATAGTAAAAATTATGATAGGAGTTATCTAGAGATTAATAAATATGGTCAAATAGAATTTATTTTCTCTCAAATTTTAGAAAATCAATATTTTATATATATTATATGATAACATTCTAAATACCATCAAACAATTTTTCCATGAAATATAAATGTAAATAAGTGCAAAACTAAATCATCCTAACATACACTGAAGTAGTAAACACTGTCTCTCCTCTGAGAATTATAGAGAAGAGATATTTTGGCCAGAAGGGGGATTGTTGGTATTTTATTGTGTGTGTAAAAGAGAGTGACATAATTTTTTATCACCTAATGTATTTATTAGCTGAGATATCCCCTGTACATCTTTATCAAAATCTCCAAAAATTGACAGGAAATCAAACACACTTTTAATCTATCTCATCAATTTTGTCCATAACATATAAAGTATTATCATATTAGTGTACCAGAAGTCTGATCATCTCTTACAGTGTAACTACTGGAACCCTACCACAGCAAAACCAGGCAAGATTTACAGTTTGTATTTCTGCCTCCCCGGTGCAGACTGGGGTACTCGGATCCGGGGTGGTCGTGGCTCGAGGGTTCCGGAGCCGGGCTCAGCAGACACTCAGATGCTTGAAAAGAGCATTATTTACAGGGGAGAAGTTCATGACGCCACCTGCGTGTTGCGGTAATGGGAGTACCGCCGCTGCTCGAAGGACTACTGGGGCAGATGGTGAGGAGCAGCAGGGTGTCAGTCCCTCCACAGGTAGGGAAGGGCCCCGGCTTCTGGGGTTGTTAGTGAGATGTTTGGGAGCGCAGGGTGCAGGGAAGCCAGGTTATTCACTGTGGGTAGTCGTGGTGCAAGATGAGGATTATAAAGCAGACACTCACACTGGAGATAAACCAAAGACTCTTTGCATCACAGTCTCTACGGGGGGAGCCTGTCCAGTGTCCGCTCCCACCGGTGTCAATGGGTAATCTGGAGCCACCTCCATGCACTAGTTAGTTCTCTGTGTTGACCCTCAGCTTGAAGCTGTTGGGGCCCCTCTCACTATGTTTTAGTGTAGCTGTGCTCTTGATGGCTGGCACTTGGAATTTTAGTGGGCCACGTTACTGGAAAGCCCTATTCCCCATGGTGGGCTGTTGCCTTCAATCCCTGAGCTCTTAGGGAAGTTCATAAAGAGACTCTTCCTGGTTAATTATCAGGAGGATGAACTGGCTCCTGATCTAGAGTCCTGTACCCCGCCGTGCTCGGTACTAGTCAGTTCCTTTTGGATGTCAGATGCCGACAGTCCTCCTAGACTATGTCCGTTGTACCCTTCCAATGTCGCTGCCACCGGTCCCCGACTCCTCTGGTCCCGGACTACCATCTGTGACCCAACTTCAGTCTTGCTCCCTGGTAGCTACTACTCCAGGCCCCTCACTCCTTGAGGGCTCTCACTCAACTCCCACTCTCAACTGAACTCTAACTGACTTCCTTCCCTCCCACCAGTCTGCCTGACCCTTAGGTGGGTGGCCTTATTCCGCTTAACCAACCCACTAGTGTGTCTGACAGGACAGAATGTGAGGTGTGATTGGGATTTGTGCTGATGTGAGTTACACCAGCTTGTTAAGAACCTGGCACCATGGGGGGGTAGACCCTGCATTCTAGGGATGCAGTACCCTGTTGCACCCTGATTTACTCAGGGGCCCCACGCATTATTTTCTGATTCAGAATTATTGAGCTGTCTATTAATATTGAATTAAGCTGCATAAATGCAGTACCTGAATCAGACAAAATAATTCTTCCCCTAAGGCCTCGGTTCTACTTGCGTTTTGCACGGACGTGTACAAGCTGATAAAATATCGGATTTCCCTCACTCTAGTGCAAAACTATGGGACAGTGTCCATCTGCGATTGATTTCTCATGCCACAGCAGCATGAGAAATGAATCACAGCATGCTGTGTTTGGCAACGAGTCTCGGCTCACTCGCACACATACATGTCTATGGATTAATGTGAAACATCGCACTGCACTTGCATGTTATCTGAGTGCAGTGCGATATATGCAGAGACAGACCAGGGAGGAGATGGGGAGAAAGTGTTCCCTCCCTCTTCTCTGCAGCTTTGATCCGATCACAAGATTGGATCACAGTCGCATGACCCTCAGCTCATGATCGCAGCAAAGGGTCATTAGCATATTTCTACTCATGCTCTCGCATCAGAAGCAATGCGCAGGTGGAACCGAGGCCTAAACACTTATTCTGGTCCTTACTAGGCGAAAAACTAAAAAGATGCAGTGCAAATATTTATGAACTATTTATGATCATTCTTATGCATTAAACATTTCCCCGTGAATTCTAAAATGCCATTAAAAAGTTAAAAAAATGTAAAATAAAATACTTATAGTTACCTTAATACTCACCTCTATGGCCCCTTTGCTCCTCACTATGACAGATCGCAGTCATGATGTCATGACCTTTTGTGTGATTGCGTAGAACCTGGCGGTAATAAGAAGATGCAAACCATTTCCCCCACACATGATTGCATCAAAGAGGCCAGTAAAAGATTAAATCTAATAAATGCTTTCTCTCAATGGAATCTGTTTGTACATAAATTCCCTTTAATAAAGATATAAAAAAGTGTTGATCTTGTTTCATTTTACATTCAGCATCACAGCTTTGAAACAGTTTGACAAGTTTGGACTTTTCTGCAATGAAAAAGTACATAGTACACATATTAAGTCAAAAACTATTGAAATGGAAAATTAGAGGTTTTTAATATAAGCCTATCAGATTCCTGCTTTAACTTTTAAAAGAATCTTTGAAAACGGTAATTAAAATCTTGTTGGCTGCAATTCCCAACCCTTAAATATCCCTATTTAAATATTGTTAAAAGGAATCTATCAGCAGGATTTCACACTCCAAACTATTTATATGAGCATCTAGCTCAAGTCCAACAATAACTTTAAATAGCCAATCAATTTCTCAGATATTGAGAAACTAGAGTATGAGTCAAAGTGCAAATAAAAATAAAGAACTATTTGCATATTTGAAGACTCTGTCATTCCAGCTCTATTCCCAGCCCAGCAGAGCCTCCACCTGCTCCATTGAGGAATTTGTTGGCTAAAGTCACACATCATAGCGGCTATAGATCTTCAGCCTCATTTGCATATCAATTCAAACATTTATTTCTCAGTTATGGAAGCACAAACTGGACATGTAAATTTATTGTCATGAGTGTGTCCCAGTCTGGGGAGACCTCTGGTGAATATGCTACCAGAAAGTCACAACACCTTATGCTCAGGTCTATAACTTGTATATTAGTGAATCTACTTTTTTTTTAGTGCTGTAGGGGTTAAGGAATCTTTAGTATCTGGCTGTACTTTGTAGCTTTAATCTCAGGTGCAGCTCTTTTGTGACTGCTCCCCTTTGCTATAAAAAGTCAAATGTTTTACCATCTGAGATTGATTATAGATTCTCATTGTATGACAACTATTTTTGAAGGAAAAAGAGGGGGGATTCAGCTCACCCATGCCAAGTCCATTAATAGTGGTCAGTGGATGGGCAAACAACAGGCCGGTTTCTGACTAATGGTTCCAAAAGAATTCAAGAAAGGAGTTGTCCAGCACCATTCGATTTGACTTTTTAATCGACATCAGACTTTTTAATGTCATAAGAAATAACTTTTATTGTGCATTTTTAAAATCATGCTTAAAAACACATGTCTTGTCTTACGCGTTTCAAGCTCCTAAGAGCTCTTACTCAAGTATGAAATGAAGAAGTCTGACGTGGATTAAAAAGTCAAATCGGATGGTGCTGGACAACCCCTTTCTTGAATACTTTTGAAGGAGCCTGTCTCTGGAGGTAGCTGAGGAGTAATGACTATTGCAGCTATAGTGTTTAGCTGCATTAGAGGAGCTTGGATTGTTTTACTCTTTGTGTCTATTTTCCCTTTGTCTGTCTCCCTTACCTTGTGTTGTATTGTTGCAGTGGTGAGACTTGTGTTCTTGTTGACCATGTTACTAGCCTGGGTGATTTCAGGACAAATAAGGGCCTAGACTTGTGATGGCAACAGGGAAAAAGACTAGTATTGGAACATTGGGCAGCGTAGGTGAATTGCAGGAGGTGTCTCCTTTCTTCTTTCGCTATCGGCAGGACCTTTGTCCTATACCATTCCTGTTGCTACCCTTGTATTGTTCTGCACGCTGAGCGACTATATGCTCCGGCATGACAGGTATTGCTGTACTTGTCTTTGAAAGAGCTACATAAGCATATAAATCTTTTTGAGAATTACGTTTTGCTGACATATTCCCTTTAACCCTACAATACTGACTTTTATGGTTTTCTGTTTGGCAGTTCAATGAAATTAATTAATATATGCTATGCAAACATGCTGGATTTTCAAGCATCGGTGGCAGCACAAATATTAATTAGAATGTAGTATAATAGGTAACCTTTTTATTTTTCATTCTGAATAATCTGCTGCCAGCTGCTCTTTGCAAGTCTCTTCCACCCTATGCAGGCTCGTTTTTCCTGAAATACATATATGATATTGAGATACATGGTTTCAACTTGATAGAACAGGTAGAGATTGTAGTAAATAATTTATGCCTTCTCTGTGTGTAGTCTGGATGTTTCCGACATATAAATCTTGAAGAGGCACACTCTGCAGAGTGCTTCAAAAACCATAAAAATGTCGGAAAAATCTATACACCTCCATTGTCTCTTCTTTCATGCACCAAAAATAAAAATAAATAAATGCTCCCTTCCCTCTTCCCCGTTCTACTTTTTTAAAGAGGACCTACAAACTGCCTTTTTTTCATTTGAAAACCTCAAACTCTCCTTAAAAATGAATATTTTTCTGAATATGAATAATTAAAACCACTGCTGAATAGTAGTGATGGATGTACCCGGACTGTAAAAGTCTATTTCAAAGGTACCTAAGTGCCGGACCCGGGCCCGGGATTACAGATACTGATCCACATCTGCCACTCAGAAAATAAAGAAAATAATTATGAAGCAAGCGCTTCATGCTTACAAAAGCTCCGGCGCGGCTGTAACTGCTCCCTCGGCCTCTCCTTCACTTCCTGGGCTGCTCATCATTTCTCATCCATATGCACTGTTTTCCCCGCCCACCATTTGTCCTGACATCTGTGATTGGTTGCAGTCAGATGCCTAACAGTGTCTGACTGCAACCAATCACAGGTGCTGTCTGTGTGTCAGTATCGTGGTGCAAAAATAAATAAAACATTTGGCGTAGGGTCCCCCTGTATTATGATACCCAGTACAGATAAAGTCTTTGGCTACATGCTGCAGCCCCCAGCCGTGCGCCTATCTTGGCTGTGAATCAAAAAATGAGGAACTGCATGCATTTTTTTAATTATTTAAGTAAATAACTTTAAAATACAGCATTTGGTCCCTTTCAATTTTGATACCCAGCCATGATAAAGCCCAAAAGCTGGGGGCTAGTATTCTCAGCCTGGGGAGTCACATGGTTTTTGGGATCTCCCAAGCTAAGAATAGCAGCCTACAGGTGCCCTGGAATTGTCGCATCCATCAGATGCAACAATTCCGACACTTTACCCAGCTCTTCCCGATTACCCTGGTGTGGTGGCAATCGGGGTAATGAGGGGTTAATGACAGTGCACAACTGTCATCAAGCCCAGAATTAGTGATGGGTAGGGGTCTATGAGATCCTCATCAATAATCCTATAAGTAAAAAGAAATAAACTCAAACACAAATAATAATTATTTTTTTTAAATAAAATACAGCACCCTCTTTCCCCTCTTTATTACACCCAAAAAGACCTCTGAAGTTCCACTATAATTCTCACAACATCCCACAATAGGTCCTGGCTCTGCTACATCCAAGCCTGTAGAGATTGAAAACAAGTCCGATCTCTCCATGCTCTGGGAAACACTGACAAGATTGACCCAGCTGGTGGCAGTAATGTCACTCAGTTCACTAGAGGTCAGACCAAGGTATGACCTCCGGTGACCTGACACACTCTGGCTTAAAATGCCGCCCACCCTCCTTCCCGACCGGCACTGTCACTGTTAAAGTGTGGGCTTTGCCTTGCACCCCACCAGTCCTTTAACACTGACATGATGGGACATGATTGGGCTGTGTACATAACTATTTCTGTTATAACCTCTATGTTTTGTCACACATTAACTGTTTTCTAATAGCTAAATGTTCTCTAGGATTATAAAAACAAAAGTGTATGTATAATTCTAAAAGAACATCCCTTACATAATGATGGTGCACTTGAAGATGTACTCAGCTTCTTAGAAACTTGACTACAAAATGTCACAAACAGCAGAGAAACAAAATAAACAAAGTTAAAGTGTCAAAAGAACAGGTACGTCCATAAAGCACATTCTCCAGTAGAAAACAATCTACTGCTGTTTGTTGAGTGGATGTCTTTAAAGGACTGTCAAATATGCTTCTAGTCTTTCTCTCCTTATCATCTTATTCAATACTGACCTAACATATATTAACTGGTGTGATGCTTTAAATTGTTGTAACAGGAGTCTTCCCTGCTTACTTAGTACCACGCTCTCCCCCTAGGACATGTTCCATTAAAATTTGAAATGTCATCTTTTTTTGTTCTCATTTTGCAACCTTCATTATAACAGATTGATCAGAACTCCAAAGTGCTGCACAGACTGCTCCTTGTTAAGAGCAACAGAACTTGTGTGAATTTATTTTTTGGCCGTAGACTCTGTTAAAAATTGCCAATCGCTAATTATTCAATAGAAAGGAATTATTAATAAAGTGACTTCTCTTATTAAAGAAATGTTTCATATGCTGCAACAGATGCATCACTGCTCACAGATAATAGATGCTTTATTTAAAAGATTATTATTGAACAGCAAACGACATTGGCTAATTATGTTCCTTTAGAAAATGCTAATATTTCTGTATTTTAAATAGATAATGCTGACATTTTGGCTAAAGTAACAATTGGTTGCCATTTTTTACAATAAGGTTCTCAAAAAATCAACTCTTCTATAGGCAGCTAGTATTTCAGCATCAGCCTGCATGATTGAACTCCCTTTTGCCATGTTAGCAAAAATGGCCAACCCAATGAAAGTAGAAAATTGTCAATATTTCTTAAGGCAAAATCTCTTTCTTTTCTCATGTATAGCTATATTTTTTAGGAACTTTGACTTATATGTGTGGCTACAATCAATAAGTGACATTGGGAAGATATTTTTCTTACCCAAATATGATTATTTCTATATTTTGGTTGTTTCAATCAATGACTAATTGACTAATTTGTGCAGCTAGTATCTACATCCGATGGGTAGCATTGGTGAGATTGTTTTCTACTCTACTTTATACACATCTGGTCTCCTTAAGAAGAGGCAGATCTTCACAATATTTCAATATTTTAATTTTACCCTCCCATAAAAAGTACTGCAGCATTTAACTGTTCTAGAAGGACATGTAGCACCATTATGGGAATACGACTCAATTCTAGGCCTACTGGTTTTCAAGCATCGTAGATGACAATCAACTTGGCATATGAGCCAGAGCGAGAACTTGTAACTTTTTAGAACAATGCAGATTTACATAGCATTCAGGTTTTGCTAAAAGCTAAATCTGATGGGAATCTTAACAACTTCCATTAGTGGTTGTCACCTTTGTAAATCAACCAGATAAGTGTGAAATGGCCAAATAAAATATTAAGATATTTTATACAGTACAAAATGTAACTTTAGAAAAAGTGTCTTTCAACTAGGTCATGACGAGACATTGCATTCTTACCAGGTGTTGGTTTCTGAATAGAAGATTTTTTTTGCATCACTAAAGCTAATGATTAGTATTTTCTTATTGTGCTATATGGATTTCAAATAAGTTTTGCTTTTTCTTTTGTATTTTAACAGAAAAATGTGATGAGCCCTTGGTTGCCGGTCTTCAGCCCCAGTCCTTTAAGAGTTCATCGGTAATGTCTGGAATTTATGCCCCTGTATATGCCAAACTCAACAGGAGGGAAGGTAAGATACTTATTTCAATTATTGTGCTCAAATTTATGTTGATAAGTTATTTTAGATAAGTTTGGATATTTAGATAAGTTTAGAAATTTTAGGGATGAAGTGTATAGTTTTGAGTCATCAGCATAAAGATGGTACTGGAAGCCAAGTATACTGATGGTCTGTCCAATTTGGGCAGCTTTTAGAGAGAAGACAAGAGGGCCAAGGACTGAACCTTGAGGAACCCCAACAGTGAGAGGAAGAGAAGAAGATGTGGAGCCAGGCAATGATACACTAAAAGAGTGGTCAGAAAGATGGGAAGAAAACCAGGAGTCAGCCAAATGAGTGGAGCATAGCGAGTAGGTGATGGTGGTCAATAGTGTTGAAAGCTGCAGAGAGGTCAAGAAGAAAAAGCAGAGAGTAGTCACCCCTGTCAAAAGATGATTGGTCACTTTCATAGGGCAGTTTCTATAGAATGTAGGGGGGGAAAGCCAGACTGTAAATTATCTCGAAGGGAATGAGTGACAAGTTAGCGGGTGAGGTCGGAATAGACCAGGTGCTCCAAGAGTTTAGAGATGAAGGCGATATTTGAAACTGGTCTGTAGTTATTTGTGCAGGATGGGTCTAAAGACGCTTTTTTTTTAATAATTGAGTAGTGATAGAGTGTTTGAAAGAGGAGGGGACAATAGCAGAAGAGAGAGAGAGATTTAAGATTTTAGTTGGTGAGTAGTGACAACTGGATAGAGAGACTGAAGTAGGTGTGAGGGAAAGAAGTCAGTAGTGCAAGTGGTAGCACAAGAGGAAGAGAGGAGCATGGAGAGTTCTTCTATGACTGGGCCAAATGTGGAAAGTGAGCCCAATGGCATGTAGGGTGGGATGGGAATCACGACGCTTAGTGACCAGGCACTGTGTCAGGTTTCCGGGTTTTCCAGTCCTCTTTTGAAAGAGCTTGCCCTCGGTTAACATGGAGTTTTATGTTCTGTTGCCCTACTTCCTGTCCAGCTGCTTAAAAGGCCGCCTCTAAGCCTAGTCCAGTGCCTGAGTATACTGCTTGCTGTGTGCTCCTGCTTTGCTGCTTCTGCTACTTGATTACCTTTGGATCCTCCTGAAAATCTACCGACCGACTCTGGACCACACCCGGTTTCTTCAAACTGTGCCCGGACTCCGTCTGCCGTCTTTGGTCAGCACGTCTGCCCGGTTTCTTCCGGTTCATAACCATTCTGGACTTTCATCCCGTACGGACACTTCTGGACTTTACCGCTTGCCCCTTGTGTCCCGGCTGCGGCGCATTTAGGCCTTCCGGGGTTGATTGCCGGACAGTCCCTGTATAGGGGTTCGCTCTGGTGGTCTCCCTGGGGGAGTCCGGTGCGTGGCCCCGGGAATCCCCTTCGCTCCGTTTCGGAAAGGTATTTTCATGTGTTTGTTATACTGTGTATTTCCGTTGTGTATCTACCGTGGTTACATATCATAAACATCTTGTACCACAAACTCGTCTCTGGCTGTCATTGCCCTAACGCTATCGAAATCCTCAAAACATACAATAGTATTACATTATACTCAGGCCATAAGAGGATTTTGCTGGGGCAATGACTGAGACACGAGGAGTAGATCAGCTCTTTTCTATGATTAACTCCTTGCAGCAGGAGATGGAGGTGGTGCAGACTAAACTTAGAGATGTGGAGGCACAGCTGGGCCATGATCACCAGGTACTGGGTCCGGCTATACAGGACTTGCAAGTCAGAGTGGAGGCTCAGGAAGCCGGCCCCACTACGTCCGTATCAGCTGCCGGTATGCCTAGGTTACCCCCATTCCGTTTCAATGGTGACCGTAGTCAGTTTCGTGGATTTGTGAACCAATGTATACTGTTTTTTGATGTACATGCCGATTATTACCGTTCTGACCGGTCCAAAGTGTTATGTATAATTATGTTATTAACCTCACGAGCACTGGCTTGGGCTAATCCTATGATAGAGAACCGGGACATCCGTTTAAATCACCTAGATGATTTTCTGACCGCAATGGCGCAAATGTTTGATGATCCGAATCGCCGTGCTACCGCTGAATCGGCTCTCCTTTCCTTACGTCAGGGAAAGCGTTCTGTCGTTGAATACGCCACTGAATTTAAGAGGTTAGTGGTAGACACCGACTGGGGAAACAATGCATTATTGTCTGTTTTCAGAAAGGGGTTGTCCGGTACCATCAAGGACGAGTTAGCTCGTTCTGAATCTCCAGGGGATTTTGAACTGTTTCTCCAGCACTGTGTGCGTATTGATACCCGCTTGACGGAACGTAGACAGGAAAAATGGGCAGCTGTAAACCGTGTAAACAACTTTGCATTTCCTTCCAGAGAACCCGCTCTCAGGACGCCACGGGAGGCCGAGGACGTTCCTATGCAAGTGGACTCTCTGCAAAAGCGAGAGACCAATGAACGTCGCGAACACCGGCTCCGTGAGCGTTTGTGTTTCTATTGCGGTCAATCGGACCATTTCTTGATCGACTGCCCGAAACGTCCGAATCGCCCAAATAAGGTATTGGCAGCCATGGCAGAGTGTGACAACACGGACGCAGAGTCCGATATCTCTGAGGCAAGTGGACACTTGGATGCGGTATTTCCCTTGACTGTAATGTCAACCTCACCGAAGGACTCGGAAGGGAAATATACCCATTGCTCGCTCCCCATTCAGATCCGGTGGGAGGGACAGCTAATACCTACCTCTGCAATGATAGATTCTGGGGCAGGGGGAAATTTCATGGACTCCTCTTTTGCCAGGAAACACGGTATCCGGACTCAGCAAAGAGCCTCACCGGTTACCATGGAGACGGTAGACGGATCTCCGTTAATCTCTGGACCAGTTGATCGGGAAACCGTACCGCTAGAATGCGTCATGAAGCCAGGTCAGCAGGAGACCCTTGTTTTCATGCTAATTTCTTCTCCTCATTTTCCGATTATTTTAGGTATTCCGTGGCTACGGTCTACAAATCCGGTCATCGATTGGGAAACTAAGGAAATATCCTTCCCACCGCAGAGTATTCCGACCATTAGTCCAACTGTTCCGGTTCCAGTAACACCGAATGCGGAGGGCACTGTACAGGTACCTGTTCTACCCCCGGTGTATAACGACTTTGCGGACATATGCGACAAAAGAAAAGCCGATCGGCTTCCCCCGCATAGACCGTATGATTGCCCCATAGACTTACTCCCAGGGGCGGAGATCCCGTTTGGTCATGTCTACCCGTTGGCGGCACCTGAGCTAGAAGCACTAAAAAACTACATTGATGAAAGTCTAGCTAAGGGATTTATTCGTCCGTCTACCTCACCAGCAGGGGCACCCATCTTTTTTGTGAAAAAGAAAGAGGGGACTCTAAGACCCTGTATTGACTACCGGGAACTGAATAAAATAACCATCCGGAACCGGTATCCGTTACCACTGATTCCTGAGCTATTGGAGAGGGTCCAACAGGCAAAAATATTCACCAAATTGGACCTCCGTGGGGCATACAATCTACTCCGCATACGTCCCGGAGACGAGTGGAAGACCGCGTTCCGATGTCGGTATGGACATTTTGAGTACCTAGTGATGCCTTTTGGACTTTGTAACGCTCCCGCGGCTTTCCAACATCTAGTTAACGATATTTTTAGGGATATCATGGACCAATTCATGGTGATTTATCTGGACGATATCCTAATCTTTTCTGATTCCCTACAGGAACACCAGGAGCACGTCAAGACCGTACTTACCCGGCTGAGGGAAAACCACCTGTACATCAAACTGGAGAAATGCGAATTCCATTGCTCACAGATACAATTCTTAGGTTATGTCATCTCTCCTCAGGGACTGAACATGGAGTCTGGCAAAATACAAGCAATTCTAGACTGGCCGGAACCGGGAAACATCAAAGAGGTACAACGCTTTGTCGGTTTTGCCAACTTTTACCGACGTTTTATCCGTAATTTTTCAGAGATCGTTCGTCCCATCACTCTGTTAACCAAGAAAGGACAGAAGTTTGTGTGGTCCGCCCAGGCCCAGGAAGCCTTCCATCGTCTCAAGGTTTGTTTTACCTCAGCGCCTATATTGGTACATCCGAATCCCGCACTTCCCTTTATCGTGGAAGTCGACGCTTCCGACTACGCATTAGGGGCCATCCTTTCTCAAAGGACTGGGGACAAGAGTCTCTTACATCCGTGTGCTTTCTTTTCCCGCCGGTTGTCCCCTGCAGAAAGGAACTATGACATTGCGGACAAAGAATTGTTAGCGATTATTTCCGCTTTCAAGGAATGGAGACACCACTTACAGGGAGCCGCGCAGCAAGTGATAGTACTCACAGATCATCGTAATCTGGAATTTCTTAAGTCTGCCAGGTGCCTGTCTCCACGGCAAGCCCGTTGGAGCCTATTCCTTAACCAGTTCAATTTTGTCGTTACATACCGTCCAGGTTCACGTAATGGGAAAGCCGATGCCTTGTCCCGAATCCACGCCGTGGACTCCGTGCCTGGAACCCCGTCTCAGACCGTGTTATCGGATGCCAATTTCGTTGGAGTAATCCAGGACCAGGACTTGTGGAAGGACATCAAGCTGGCCTATGATGGTGACGTATTTCTTGCTGCCCCCCCAATGATGTAACTCTTGTTCTTCGGAATGGTGTGTGGTTGAGAGAGCGACGCATTTATGTCCCGGAGGCCGTAAGACTTCGGGTTCTCAAGTTGGTCCATGACTCCGTGTTGGCTGGTCATAGGGGGGTACAGAAGACGCAGGAATTTCTGAACCGTTTTTTCTGGTGGCCTACCTGTTTAAAGGACGTAAAGGACTATGTCCACTCATGTGTGGTTTGTGCCCGGTGCAAGGTCCCTCGTGTGGCTCCTACAGGACTCCTCCAACCGTTACCCGTGCCATCTCGCCCTTGGGGGTCTATCTCAATGGATTTTATTGTGGAGTTGCCCGTCTCAGACGGTCACAATACCATTTTAGTGGTGGTGGATCGGTTGACTAAAGCTGCTCACTTTATTCCGTGTGCCGGTCTTCCCTCAGCCGCAGAGACAGTGGATCTGGTTATCCAGAACGTATTCCGATTGCATGGGGTACCAGACGAGATCATCTCTGACCGGGGCGTGCAGTTCACGTCTAGGTTCTGGAAGGGGTTTTGTACGGCACTCCAGATTGATGTCTGTTTGTCTTCTGCATACCATCCTCAGACAAATGGGCAAACCGAACGGACCAATCAAACCCTGGAACAATACCTTCGCTGTTATGTCAGCCATCTGCAGGATGATTGGTTGAAGATGCTTCCGTTGGCGGAGTTCTCGTATAACAACACTCAGAGCAGCTCCACTAAGGTAACGCCCTTCTTTGCTAAGTTGGGTTACCATCCGACTATTTTTCCTAGGTCACCGGTTGCGGTCTCAGTGCCTGCGGTGGAGGATAGATTGACAGAGCTACGACAAAATCTGGAGGTTCTGAAGGACACTGTGGCTACAGCTCAGGAGCGTTACAAGAGGTCGGCAGACGCTCACCGGAAACCGGCACCCATGTATAAGGTAGGGGACTCTGTATGGTTATCCACCAAGAACCTGAGATTGGGTGTCCCTTCGCAGAAGCTGGGACAAAAATTCATCGGTCCGTTCAAGATCACCGGGATCGTGAGCCCTGTGGCCTGTCGGCTGCGGTTACCGCACCATCTAAAGGTACACCCGGTCTTTCATGTTTCTCTCCTCAAATCCGTCTCTCCCAATACGTTTCATGGTCGTGTCGTGCCTCCTCCTCCGCCTGTGATGGTCGACGGCGAGGAGCAGTTCGTGGTTGAGGACATTATTGACTCCCGGCTCCATCGTCGTCGGCTTCAGTATCTGGTACGTTGGCAGGGGTACGCCCCCGAGGACGATTCCTGGGAACCGGTGGGTAACATTCGAGCACCCCGGAAGATCGCTCAGTTTCATCGACGGTACCCGGACAAGCCGGGCCCTGACCCGTCCTGAGGCCGTTTCTGGGGGGGGGAGGAATGTCAGGTTTCCGGGTTTTCCAGTCCTCTTTTGAAAGAGCTTGCCCTCGGTTAACATGGAGTTTTATGTTCTGTTGCCCTACTTCCTGTCCAGCTGCTTAAAAGGCCGCCTCTAAGCCTAGTCCAGTGCCTGAGTATACTGCTTGCTGTGTGCTCCTGCTTTGCTGCTGCTGCTACTTGATTACCTTTGGATCCTCCTGAAAATCTACCGACCGACTCTGGACCACACCCGGTTTCTTCAAACTGTGCCCGGACTCCGTCTGCCGTCTTTGGTCAGCACGTCTGCCCGGTTTCTTCCGGTTCATAACCATTCTGGACTTTCATCCCGTACGGACACTTCTGGACTTTACCGCTTGCCCCTTGTGTCCCGGCTGCGGCGCATTTAGGCCTTCCGGGGTTGATTGCCGGACAGTCCCTGTATAGGGGTTCGCTCTGGTGGTCTCCCTGGGGGAGTCCGGTGCGTGGCCCCGGGAATCCCCTTCGCTCCGTTTCGGAAAGGTATTTTCATGTGTTTGTTATACTGTGTATTTCCGTTGTGTATCTACCGTGGTTACATATCATAAACATCTTGTACCACAAACTCGTCTCTGGCTGTCATTGCCCTAACGCTATCGAAATCCTCAAAACATACAATAGTATTACACACTGATTTCCTGACAGATATTTTCTATTTTCTCTGTGAAATAGGAGGCACAAAGGTCTGTGATAGGGGGCTGCACTTTGGACTGAGGAGGGAGAGAAAGGTCTTGAAGAGCTTTTTTGGATTGATTTTAAAGTAAGGAGATCAGGGTGGGGAAGTAGGTCTTTTTGTTGAGGTGAAGAGCAGAGATATAGGTTTTTAAATTAAATTTTTAATGATAAAGTTTTCTGGTGTGCGAGTTTTCCTCCATAGGTATTTGGCACTCCTAGAGCATGACTGGAGAAATCGAGATTGCAATGTGAGCCAGGGCTGTTTTAGTGTTTGGAGGTTCTGAGGGTGAGGGGCGCTACTTGGTCCAGTGTTCTTCTGATAGTGTTATTATAGTGATTTACAGCCTGATCTGGAAAGGAAAAGGAGGAGACAGTGATGAATGTAGAGAGTCTGTAAGTTTATGAGGGTTAATGGAATATAGATTTCGGAATGTATGATAGGTGGGAGTGTGCTGGAGTGGGCAAGGATTTGTGAGTGTGGAGGAGAGGATGTTGTTATCAGAGAGAGGAGAGGTGAATTATCAAAATGGGAGATTGAGCAGAGGCGAACAAAGACAATGTGAAGGGTGTTACTGTCTTTGTGTGTCTCAGAGATTGAGAGCTGTGAGAGGGCAAGAAAATTGGTTAGATAGAAACTAGGATGTGTGGCGCCCCTGACCTGGTCAGGCACCACTGAGTACTGCACCCATGCTGGGGACAGTACAATACAGGTAATCCAGAAGGCTGACCGGGGTGTGGAACACAGGCGCATAGTGATCAGGTCTCACACATGTACCCATGAGAGGACCCCTGGGGATCCCAGGGAGGGGAAAAGCCTTCACCTTCACTGGAATAGTGGAGGGGGCCAAAAGCCTCCATCTCCTCTCAAGGGGTGTGGTAAGAGAGTCTGGTTGCTAGGTGGCGTAGGCAGGCACAAAAGGGAAAAGAGAAGGAGGAGTAAACAGTCTAGAGTCTGAAGCAGAGTGTGGAGGAGTGAGGAGCAGGAAAGTGAGGCTCTGACAGGAGCAGCAGTGAAGGTCCCAGATGTGAGCCGGTTCAGAGCAGAGTCCAGGGAGCTCCGAGGAGAGCTGACCCCTTCCCCTGGGCTGCTGTAGTCTGACAGCGTCCGCGCAGTGGCTACCGACGGGGGAGAACGGTCACCTAGGAGGGCTACCCGAAACCCATCTCCAGCTAGAGAGAGAGCACAGAGTGGGAAGTAAGGAGACTGCTAGGGAGAACCAGGCCCAAACGGGCGGCAGATCCCGAAGCGGAGATAGATCCAGCTTTCTTTTGCTAAACCTGCCGGTGTGGGGCTCTCAAAGCCCACGCCACAACACCACAAAAGCCGCAGCCACGTAGCCACAGTTAGGGCCCATAGGTCACAGGAGGCAAGCAGCTGGAGTGGCCTGGTCCAGGCGACAAGCAAACGGCAAACGAAGGGGAGAGAGGCTGCAGCATCTTCCCTGGGTGACCCCCATAGGGACTCAAAGTCGGGGTTACCCCAAACCACCAAGGGCTAAGGAAGGCGAGTTAGTAGTCACCCTCACAAGTCAGCCTGAAGGACACCTGGTTCCCACTTGGTTCATCCCAGCTACGCCCGGGTCACTCACCCTGCCATCAACTGTGAGTAAAAACCCTGAAAGACATCCTGCCTGTGTTGAGTCATTCTGCGCCTTGTAGTTCTACACATCTACACAGGGCCCTGGGGCTTGCCTCACTCTCAGGAGGCTACTACAACTGGCTGCACCCACCATCAGCCCCAGGCATCCCTTAACCTGCAGTGGCGGTCCCCACTGACCGCAAATCTGAGAGTGGCGTCACGACAAACTACAAAGAAGGTTTCCTACCTGTGACCAGACAGATCCAGCTGAGTGGAGTCCCTGAAGGTAATGCACCGACACAGCGTTTGCGGGGCTCCACATCTGGCGTCACGAACAGGATAAGGACTAGACCTGTTGAGACAGGTGACCATGTGCCTGGGCGGTCCGCTTGAAAAATTGGAAGCGCCGCCATATTGCCACCATGAAAAGCGCGCTGAAAAACAACAGCAGCCCGCGCTGGAAGAAGTTACCGCCCACGAAGGGGTGTGGCTACCCAGAGATCCCCTGCAGAGTTCTGACCTCGCTTGTGAAGAGAGCGGAAGCGTCCGGAGACGGCGGGAAGGACAGAGAGCCACAAGCCTGCTGCTGCAGAGAGAAGAAATGGAGTCCGGACGTGGATACCCAGAACCAGGCTCTGCTGCCTGGTGGTGCCGGGAGCTTGCTATCTTCTGCGATCAGCTGGAGGCCAGGATTATGCGACAGCTCAGTGAGGGACGCACGGAGCTTCTGGAGATGGCTGCGGCGGTTCGGACCTACGAAGAGGGAGCCGCGCGACGCATGCCAGATCGAGCGGCGACGACTCAGATCCCGATGGTGCCACCGATGGGTGAGTCCAGAGTTGCCCAGGCCAGCGCAAGTGCTCCGACCCCTGCTGCTACGACCGCGGTCCCAGAAGAGGCGCCTGGCGCGGCGACGCTGAGCGAGGCCGCAGCCACGCTAGGTGCGGCCCGCCAAATCCAGGCCGCCGCAGCGACACCCCGCCTGGCCCGCAAAGGTCCGACTGCCACGGCGATACTCATCCGTGCCGCAGGTGTGACGCTGACCCAGGCTGCCACCCTGCTGAGCCCAGTCCGCCAAGACCGCACCGCAGCAGCGACGCTCGTCCGAGCCGCAAGTGAGATGCTGAACCAGGCCGCAGCCCCGCCAGGTGCGGCCCGTCAAGCCCCGATCACTGCAGCGATGCCCAGCTCCACCTGCACGGACCCCATTGGGGATGCGACGCCAATTCAGACCGCGGCTGCAATGCCCAGTCCGGCCCGCCAAGAACTGGCCGCAACAGCGACGCAGATCCAGGCCGCCGCCACGCCAGGCTCGGCCCGCACAGACCAGGCCGCCGCCACGCCAGGCTCGGCCCGCACAGACCAGGCCGCCGCCATGCCAGGCGCGGCCCGCCAAGACCAGGCCGCCGCAGTGATGCCCTGCGCGGCCCGCCAAGAAAAGACTACATCACCATTTACCCCGGCCTGCAAGGCCAGAGCAGACACCGCTCCCCAGTCTAAGGAGGTCCCTGCAAGGAAATCCCTGATAGGTGAAGACCCCGCGTACTGGCAGCTGAAGGCTGACATGGAGGCCAAGTTTCCACAGGAGATGGTGGACCAGTACATGCTCCCTCCGCACACCCCCAAGACGACTCCTGCAGCAATCATGCCAAAGAGATCCCTGCCTGGGCCTGCTGAAGAAAGTCCATCCCCAGCACTGCCACCAAAGGAGTGCTCAGAAGAACTAAGGGGGAGGGGAGGCCAGGAAGCTGAGGAGCTGACTCAGGAGCCACCAGCAGTGGATCCATGCCCAGAGCCGGAGATGTTGCCATATTCTCGCTGGGATGAAGAGGAAGATTTATCCAGCAACCTCACCTGGGAGCCTGCCAGCAGTGAAGCAGCCACCCAGCAGAGTCAAGCCCGCAAGACACGGCGCCGTAGTAGAACCCAGTCTTTCCCTGCACCGCCATCCCCAGAGCAGAGAGAAGTCACGGCCAGAGACCTAGAAGAAAAACGGTTCCTGAGAAGAGCCAAAGCACAGGTCAGAGGACCCCTTTGTAGAGGAATTGTGGAAGACTTTAGCCTGAAGTCAGGATACGGATTCATCGTTGCACCTGGCATAAAGGAAGGTATCTTCGTCAATAGAAGAGATGTGAGAGCTCATTTGCCCAGAGGACACCCTGGCAGAAACTTAAAAATGGGAGACTCCGTACAGTTTACCCTGCATCAAGGCGAAAGAGGGTGGTATGCGCTAGATGTAGTGCCATGTCCCAAAGAAGAAGAAAGAAAAGACCAAAGACCTAATGATGAGACCACTACAGATGAGGAAAAAGGTCAAGAAAGCAACAGGTGCCGCAGCCCTACAGGCCCAAGCCCTGGTGAAGAGGAGTCTGCATAAGTTAAGTAAAGTACAGCAAGTTTTGACCAGTTGGAAAGTTTGTTTTGCAACGTTTTAAAAGTTCAAGTATGTGCCCACATAAACTGATGTGAGAAATAAACCTTAAGGCTATGAACTGGCTATAGCCACAAACTCTCGCAGTGTAAATAGTTACACCAGAGGGCACCACCACCACCAGAGTCAGCCTGTTTAGGGGCTTGGCTCGTCTGCAACCAGGGAGCCCGTCCGTATATAGGGCCTTGGCTTACCTGCAACCAGAGAGCATGCCTGTTTATGGGGCCTGGCTCTCCACCACAAAGAGGGTACCTGGTCAGCACCAACTGTGGAGGCCGCCTCTACATCCTGCCAGAAGAGGCTGAAGGCGCGGATCCACCAGGCCAGGTATACCCTGAAGACCACCAGACCATGAAAGCCGCCTCTACATCCTGCCAGAAGTGGCTGAAGTCGCGGCCAACGTGAGAGGGTTTTGGGTGGGTTAACGGACTTGTGGGTGGAGGGTGGTGATGTATGGTACCTGGTGCTTTTAAATGTTTTACATGTTTTAATGTTTTATGCATTTTAAAATGTTGTCTTGCAGCCCGAGGACGTGCTGGTGATAACTAAGGGGGAATGTGGCGCCCCTGACCTGGTCAGGCACCACTGAGTACTGCACCCATGCTGGGGACAGTACAATACAGGTAATCCAGAAGGCTGACCGGGGTGTGGAACACAGGCGCATAGTGATCAGGTCTCACACATGTACCCATGAGAGGACCCCTGGGGATCCCAGGGGGGGGAAAAGCCTTCACCTTCACTGGAATAGTGGAGGGGGCCAAAAGCCTCCATCTCCTCTCAAGGGGTGTGGTAAGAGAGTCTGGTTGCTAGGTGGCGTAGGCAGGCACAAAAGGGAAAAGAGAAGGAGGAGTAAACAGTCTAGAGTCTGAAGCAGAGTGTGGAGGAGTGAGGAGCAGGAAAGTGAGGCTCTGACAGGAGCAGCAGTGAAGGTCCCAGATGTGAGCCGGTTCAGAGCAGAGTCCAGGGAGCTCCGAGGAGAGCTGACCCCTTCCCCTGGGCTGCTGTAGTCTGACAGCGTCCGCGCAGTGGCTACCGACGGGGGAGAACGGTCACCTAGGAGGGCTACCCGAAACCCATCTCCAGCTAGAGAGAGAGCACAGAGTGGGAAGTAAGGAGACTGCTAGGGAGAACCAGGCCCAAACGGGCGGCAGATCCCGAAGCGGAGATAGATCCAGCTTTCTTTTGCTAAACCTGCCGGTGTGGGGCTCTCAAAGCCCACGCCACAACACCACAAAAGCCGCAGCCACGTAGCCACAGTTAGGGCCCATAGGTCACAGGAGGCAAGCAGCTGGAGTGGCCTGGTCCAGGCGACAAGCAAACGGCAAACGAAGGGGAGAGAGGCTGCAGCATCTTCCCTGGGTGACCCCCATAGGGACTCAAAGTCGGGGTTACCCCAAACCACCAAGGGCTAAGGAAGGCGAGTTAGTAGTCACCCTCACAAGTCAGCCTGAAGGACACCTGGTTCCCACTTGGTTCATCCCAGCTACGCCCGGGTCACTCACCCTGCCATCAACTGTGAGTAAAAACCCTGAAAGACATCCTGCCTGTGTTGAGTCATTCTGCGCCTTGTAGTTCTACACATCTACACAGGGCCCTGGGGCTTGCCTCACTCTCAGGAGGCTACTACAACTGGCTGCACCCACCATCAGCCCCAGGCATCCCTTAACCTGCAGTGGCGGTCCCCACTGACCGCAAATCTGAGAGTGGCGTCACGACAAACTACAAAGAAGGTTTCCTACCTGTGACCAGACAGATCCAGCTGAGTGGAGTCCCTGAAGGTAATGCACCGACACAGCGTTTGCGGGGCTCCACAGATGCATATGAGAAGGTGAGCCTGATCATAGGATGTTGAAGTCTCCTAGGATAAAGGTTGGTAATTCTGATGACATGAAGTGTGCCAGCTATGCCTGAAACTTGTGGATGAGCCTGCTGCACAATATACAACTGATACTTTGAGGGAAGGAGATAGAAGATCCTGATGGTGTGTACTTTGAAAGAAGGGAATGAGATTGATGGAGTTGGAGGGATGACCTGGAAGGTGCATTGAGGGGACAGGAGTAAGTACTCCATCCCCACATCTGTTCTCAGGTCTCAGGGAAAGGGAAAAATGTAAGTCGCCATGAAAAATGGCAGCACAAGAAGCAGTGTCGGAATCCTGAATCTAAGTTTCAGTGAGGTCTAGTAGATAAGAGAACTATTAAGAAAGTAGTTGTGAATGTAAGGAAGCATGTTGCATAAAGACCGTGGATTCCGGAGTACACAATTAAAAAATTAAAAGAGAGAGATGAAGGTATATAGCGAATTTTAATACGGTTAGCAGGGTTTCTATGACAGGAAGGAGAAGGGATGAAGCTGGCACAGGGTGGAGCAGGGTTAGGAGAGATATCGCTTGAAAAAGGTAGCAATAAGAGGAGAAAGAGTAGATGGTTCTTTAATTTGCGATATGGCAAAATCCTAGAGCATGATGGATTTAGATTATTCAGGAAGGTGAAGAGAACATGGGAGCTGTACATGGGAGAGGAAAGGAGAGAGAGGCTGATGTGGATGAGTGGAGATGAAAGGGGTATGGGGTGGTGAAAGCAAATGAGAAAAACACATAGGAAGATGGACATAGAAATAAAGGTTATAGTTAAAAAAGATTTTGTCAACGAGTAAGTTACCTGACTCCTGCCTTGATTAGTTGCCATTGAAGAACCTGCCAGCCACTTATCAACAAGGCCACTTTGCTTAAGAGGACACGAGCATGCACCCCACACACTTGTACCCCTTATGATGCATCCAGATTTATAGGGCAGACTAGAAGAGTAAGTGGGATTGTGAGAACTCAGCTTGTTTAGGAAATTAAAAAAAAAACTGGTAAGCACGCCAGTAGATAAATTACCTATCAGAGCAATCCAAACAGATCTAACACCAAGCCTGACTCAAGTTTGCAATGAGGGAAATACAGAGTTATAGATTGGTGACCATTGAACAGAATGCAACATATGACATATAGCAGGGTTCACAGCAAGCAGAGATATATAGCATGAAAATGTTTCAGGATTGATGAGAATGCAGTAGACAGAGGGATCACAGCAAGCAGATATATATGTGTGTGAAGAGAGATGATGAATGTTAGTCAACTGCCATTGAAGTAACTGCCATACACTTAGCAACGAGGCCACTTGGCTTAAGAGGACACCTGCATGCATCCCACACATGTGCACCCCTTATGATGCAATATGAGACAATAGAAAAACAAAACTTAATTTTTATTACAGAAATCTTTGTTTGCAATTAGAGAGATCAGACGTTTCCTGTAGTTCTTGAACAAGTTTCACACACTACAGCAAGGATTCTGGCTTACTGATCCCTACAGATCTTCTCCAGATATTTTGGCTTTCTGGGATGTCATTGGGGAAAAATTGAGTTTCCGCTTGCTCCAAAGATTTTCTATTAAGTTCAGGTCTGGAGACTGGCTAGGCCACTCTATGACCTTGAAATTCTTCTTAATGAGCCACTTATTAGTAGTTGCCTAGGCTGTGTGTTTCCTGTAATTGTCATACTGAAAGACCCAGCCTCTACACACCTTCAATGCTCTTAATGAGAAAAGGAGGTTGTTGGGCAAAATCTCATGATACATGACCCCATCCATCCTCCCTTGAATATGGTGCAGTAAACCTGTCCCCTTTGTAGAAAATCACCCCAAGGTATGATGTTTGGGGTTGTACTCATCCTTCTTCTTCCCCTAAACATGGCGAGTAGTGTTAATACCAAAAAGTTCTATATTGGTCTCATCTGAGCACACAATCTTCTCCCATGTCTCCTCTGCATCATCCATATGGTCATTGGCAAACATCAAATGGACCTAGACGTGTGCTGGAGTGAGCAAGGGGACTTTGCTTGCCCTGTAGGATTTTAATCTATGATAGCATAGTGTGTTACTAAACTTAATCTTTGAGTTAGTAATGCCAGCTCTCTTCCAGACACTGACCAGGTCAAGTAGTTTTGGGCCGATTCCTGACCTTTCACAGAATTGTCCTTACCCCACTAGGCAAGATCTTCCATGGAGCCCATGACGAAGTAAGATTGATAGTCATCTTGTGTTTCTTTCATTTTCTAATAATTTGCCCTAAAGTTGTTGGCTTCTCACCAAGCTGCTTGCCTATTGCCATTTAGGCCATCGCAGCTTTGTGCAGGTCTACAATTTTGTCCCAGATGTCCTTAGATAGCTCTTTGGTCTTGACAATGGTAGCTAGGTTGAGAGTGATTGAGTGTGTGGACAGGTGTCTTCTATACAGGTAGTGAGTTCAAACAGGTGCATTGATACTGGTAATGAGTGCAGAATAGGAGAGCTTCTTAAAGAAAAAATAACAGATCTGAGAGAACCAGAATTCTTGCTGGTTGGTAGTTAATCAAATACTTCTTCCATGCAATAAAATGCAAATCAATTGTGAAAGAATCATACAATGTAATTTTCTGGACTGTTTGGGGGGGATTCTGTCTGTCATAGATGAAGTGTATCTATAATAAAATTTACAGACCTCTTCATTCTTTGTAGGTGGGGAAACTTGTAAAATCGGCATCGTATCAAATATTTATTTTCCCCAATCAAGTTTGTTATTTAGTAATGCTTTCATATTTTTTCCATGATCAGAGGTAAAAAATATGTTTTTTCCTTATGTCACTGAAAGGGCTCTCCTGATTTGATCTCAACAATGAATCCATTGGTGGTGTGTTTACCTTCTAAAAATCATCAATGAAGCTTTTATATTCTTTGAGCAGCTATTAATCATTTATGTGTTTCTTTATGACCTTAGCGATCATAATAACCTTCGTCTTTTAATCGTGCACTGTCCTTACAGCTCTGAGTTGAAAAAAGTGGGCAACAATGCTGCCATATCCATAGCAATCACAATTTCTTGTGGGTAATCATGAGACTTCCCTTCCTCTGTCCTCTTATGTAGGCATTTTGTACATGTATAGATGTCAGAGATTTTTGCACTGGCATAGAAGAGGAGAAAGCCATGGATTCAGTCACATGATTATGCATATGTCTGCTGCAATCCTAATATGTATAGACATTGCAGTGACAAACTTCAGTGTTTTTTTCTTCTAATTTGTATCAAGCAGGGGGCCTTAACCTTCAGCCTATGATGAAGCAATAGGGTTTTTTATTGCTATGGTCAGCACAGAAGAGTTTGGAAAATGTATTAAATTTGGTCAGATCTTGACCAACACCTTTGAACGCTGTGATACAATATTTCTTTCAAAGCCCAAATTGATTTCAATAGTTTTCTTTTATTAGAATGATGTCATTTAAATTTGTAATGGTCCTTGGGTTTTCAGGTAATTTGCTGTGGTTCAAACTCACAATCTAATCTATGCTTCTATATCATGAGAACCATAAAAACAGGTTGGTAAATTAATACCCATGTTCTATTATGATTTACTAAAACAAAAACACTTTTACCACATAAAAAACCATAATGACCATGTTGGTTGATCGTTGAGGGTACTTTAGTAACTTTATTCTGCATTTGGTTGGTTAAAGTTTAAGGGGTACTCCCAGGTGATAAAAACATTTCTACTGTCCCTGCCACCATAAACAATAAAGTTGAATTGCTCAGTGCAGTTCTATTATCCTTAACATACCTGTAATTTAGTGTGACAGGAGCTGCTCTTTACTGCTCCCCCTCCACTCTGGGATGTTATATAAACCATAAGGGTATCTGCTCCCTTCTGTTAGTAATAGCCAGCAGTCTGATAATAGTTGATTCTTTCTAAGAATAGGGGATGCTTCCACACCTTCTGTTCGCACACTGCAAAGAATCAGCTATTTTCAGTGGATTTCCCACAACTAACAGAATGAGTTAGGCTATATCCCCTGATATTTGATGTAACATCCCAGAGGAGAGGGAGAGCATAGAGAGCAGCTGTTGTCACACTAAATTACGGGTATTATAAGGATAATAGAACAGCACTGGGCATCTCATCTTTACAGTTTATGAGGGCAGGGATAGTAGAACTTTTTCTTTATCTCCTGAAAGTACCCCGTTAAGGGTTGGGTACATGCACCTAGAATTACAGAAAATCAGTAAAATCACCCATATTTGTTATTTTGTGTGAACATCTTTGGTTTGATCACAAATTAGCCCAAAATCGACAAATTGATGTGCTGATCTCTTCTTATGTTCTGTGATCAACACCGAGGGACAATTTAGAGAATTGCTGACTTTTTATATTCTGAATTCATTCCTTCCTTCTTTTTCTCTAAGGATTTTTATCTATAAACTACATTACAGTGATGTTCACAAAAGCCAAGATGTTTACAGCTTATCTACACTGCTTATGACTGCTTATTTTTATAAAGTAAATGTAATTGACAGTAAATATTAGATCAACCACATAAATATAACCTGCATTATTGTAATCATACTTGCTCCTGTTGCAAACACATTCTTATTATGGGGATAGGGTTAAAATCAATAATTAATTTTGTAGAAAAGCTAAAAGCTGACAGCCTGTTAGTAATGCACATTTTCCACATGCTGTGTTGTTTTGATCGAATAAAGGAAATCATCTGGAAATTAAAAGATCTGCACTTTAAAACTGCGTAAGAACTTTTTTTTCACAGCAGCTTAACTTTTGCTAGGTATAAAAAAAATGCTGTGAAAGCAAAATATCTTAAGTGGCATCTTCTACATTTCTGATATAAACATATAATAAGTATTTTTAAGCAGTTGTCCTATGAAGGCAACATTTGTCCATATGTCTTTTAGTTATTAAAGAATGTCTCCTGCTTCGATCCCCCATTATAGGCCAGAAAAGAATGGTCCTCTATAGAAACTGCTACCATTCATGGAGAACATTGATGCCTATTCAAGCAGAGTGTCAAACCAGACACAGCTTTTTGTGAGGACAACAGCAGAACACCAGGGTTAGGAATTCCAGAACCTTGGCACTCAACTATATCAGCTTCCTTTTGACATTTGGTTGCCTTCATGAAAACCCCTTGAAAGAATACAAATTAAAGAGGTTGTCCACCACTTTAACATTAATGTTCTATCCTTAGGATAGGTCATCAATGTTTGAATGACTGGGGTCCGACACTCTGCTGATTGGCTATTGTCAGTGTCGGTTGCAGCGGCAGGCAACCGGAAATGCTCAGTTCCGAAGCTGCTCCTTCTCCTGACAGTGGGCACAGCTTGGTACTGCATGTCTGCCTCCCATTCAAATCAATAGGAGGCAGATGTGCAGTACCTGGCCATGGCCGCTATCAGTAGACGGCGTACCTCCAGAACTGAGCATTTCCAGTCACCTGCTGCTTCCGCTGACACTGGGACCAGCTGATTGGCGGGGGACCCGGAAAACAGACTTAGGGGTACTTTGCACACTATGACATCGCAAGCCGATGGTAGCGATGCCGAGCGCAATAGTCCCTGCCCCCATCGCAGCTGCAATATCTTGTGATAGCTGCCGTAGGGAACATTATCGCTACGGCAGCTTCACATGCACTTACCTGCCCTGCGACGTCGCTCTGGCCAGTGAACCACCTCCTTCATAAGGGGGTGGGGACGGGTCGTAAGGTGTCACAGCGACGTCACAGCGACGTCACACGGTAGGCGGCCAATAAAAGCAGAGGGGCGGAGATGAGCGGGACATAAACATCCCGCCCACCTCCGTCCTTCCGCATAGCCGGTGTGAGCCGCGGGATACAGGTAAGGAGATGTTCTCACACAGCGATGTGTGCTGCCGCAGGAACGAGGAACAACATCTTACCTGTCGCTGCCGCGACATAATGGAGATGACCAACACTACACCGATGATACGATTTCGACGCTTTTGCGCTCGTTAATCGTATCAAAAACGATTTACACACTCTGATGTTGGCAGCGATGCCAGATGTGCGTCACTTTCGATTTGACCCCACCGACATCGCAGCTGTGATGTCGTAGTGTGCAAAGTACCCCTAAGGATAGCTTATCAATGTTAGTGTAGTAAAAACCGTCTGTGAAGTAGCAAGTAAAGTAACAAGCAGTAAGCGTTAAGTAAGTTTGATTTCTATGTCTCCCACCTTGATGTTAGACTACTTTCACAGAATTAATTCAGATTATCAGTTGAGATTTTTGATGGAAAATCTACAGCAAAATACAGAAGTAGCTAAATGAATGAGTTGAACCGTTGCCTGTACTTTTTTGTTCTAGATTAACTGCTGTATTTAACCTTTGAGTTCAGAGAAAACATCAAAATTCATATCAAAACTGAATTGCATCTGATTTTGCTCATGTTTTTGTGGTTCTGCAGTAAAATCTGCCTGTCCAGAAGAGTCATTGAAAAAAAGATATAAAAACACATTATATGTGCCCACTCTGATGGTGACGTCACAAAGCAAAATTGCTGAAGGCAGGGTGTACAGAACTTAGTTGGAGACCAAGGAAGGATTCTTTTTATGGCATAGTCTGAGGAGTCAAGAATAATGATTTTTTTTTCTATATAATCATCAACTGTCTATGTTCAAATCAACAGCAGAACAAAAATAAAATTATTGCAGATTTTTGCCAATTTGCGGCAAAATGAAATTTGTGCCTAGTAATTTGGTCTCAATCATATAAAGGTACTGTAAGTAGAACATGCATTACTGCATTTATCATTGATTTAAATAGTACACCGTCTCAGTTGAATGTCGGCCGCATTTCTTCAAGGTTACCTTTGCACAAAAACGTAAAGCTCAATAGTGTTATGCTCATTTACTTTTTAACAATGTAACAGGACAACCACAGTCATTTCAATTTCACTCTCTGTTACATTCAATATAAACTGATGGTCAGGAACTGTCATTTAGTGAGGCAGTCATTAACTATTAGTGAGCACTAGGTCTATAGCATAACCTTCATTTTTCTTATAGCATTTTCAATAGGTCAGCTTAGTTTTTACACAGTTGCATATCCAATGTCACTCTTCTTTTTCAATATTACACATTTATAGTCTATAATAAATGAGCCATGAACCGTAAAAGTTCTTTATTTCTACATCTAGTAGTGTAGGCACAAGGCCCTGTAGGAAAAGGTTGGAATGGCTGTGATGGCACGCAGAGATTTTATGGCTTAACAGATACATAATAACACAAAAGAAAATACACTAGAGACGCAAACATGCTCAGAAACATACACTATTGATCATATATGAAATCACACCTGGACAGTCCAAATGTCCAAAAATACAAATTGTACACAATTCACAGTGCATGTAGCAGGGTCTACCAAGTAATGTAACTTTTTTTTTCTGTATTATTAACTCTTTAATGGCCAATGACGTACTGGTGTCACCGCTCTTGGAATTTTTTCCCGTTTTCCAGTACACTATATGGTAAAGCTAATGGTTTCGTTCAAAAGTACAACTTGCCCTGCAAAAAACAAACCCTCTGTGATGATACGCCACTAGGTATCACTAGAAGCTACTGGAGACAAGGATGCCAAACAAGCCGGTGGTCAGAAGCCAGGAAGTCATATAAGGTACACAGGGAGCGAGCAGAGCCAGGGTCAAGGTACAAGCCGGAGATCAGAAGCCAGGAAGTCAGATAAGGTACACAGGGAGTGAGCAGAGCTGAGGTCAGGGTACAAGCCAGAGGTCAGAAGCCAGGTAGTCAGATAACATACACAGGGAGGGAGGCGAGCAGAGCCAAGGACAGGGTACAAACCAGAGGTCAGAATCCAGGGGGATAACGTCAGAGTCAAGGCATGGGCAGAGAAGGATAAAAAACATCTGGGGTAGGAAAGCAAGATCAGGACAACAAAACTCCCAAGAGCCAGAGAACTCACTGCAGAGCAGGAACTACGACTGGCAGCATTCTGGCTGAAGTAGCTTTCTAATAAAGCCGAGCACTCACCTGGAATGAGGCACCTGAACACAGGCCCCTACTCACACCAGTGCAGGACCCAAAAGTTCAGAAGCAACCCATGACCTGGAGCATAATACAGAATATTGGCTCCGCTAGAGAGCAGAGTGCCGCGGATCATGACACATTCATATGGCAAGATTGATGGAAAAATAAAAAACTTACAGCTCTTCGAAGAAGGGGAGTGAAAAACAAACATGAAAAGCAGAAAATCTCCTAGTCATCAAGGGGTTAAAGAAGAAAATGGGAGGAAGGTATGATCACCCAGTTCTAGGACTCTTCATGGGATGTATGGGGGTTTGCATGGTGGAGCTTTGTTTAGGAGCTAAATCAGGAAATATCAATTATAAAAACATGTGGCGCTCCATCAGTGATGCATAGAACATCACATTTATTGAATTACTAGCTGTAGTACCCGGGCATTGCCCGGGATAGTAACTGTCTCTCTGTCTCTCTCCCAGTCTCTGTCTATGTGTCGATGTCTGTCTTGCTGTCTGTTTCTTTCCTTGTCTGTCTGTTTCTATCTCTCTGTCTGTTTTTGCATCAGTCTAACTGTCTCAATCTCTGTATCTGTCTGACTCTCTCTCTGTCTCTTTGCCAGTCTGTCTCTTTGCCCGTCTGTCTCTTTGCCCAGCTGTCTCTTTGCCCGGCTGTCTCTTTGCCCGGCTGTCTCTTTGCCTGGCTGTCTTTTTGCCCGACTGTCTCTTTGCCTGGCTGTCTCTTTGCCCGGCTGTCGGTTTCTAGGTCTGTCTCTTTCCTGGGCTGTCTCTTTCCCGGGCTGTCTCTTTGCCTGGCTGTCTCTTTGCCCGGCTGTCTGTTTCTAGGTCTGTCTCTTTCCCGGGCTGTCTCTTTCCCGGGCTGTCTCTTTCCCGGGCTGTCTCTTTCCCGGGCTATCTCTTTGCCGGGCTGTCTCTTTGCCAGGCTGTCTCTGTCTTTCTCTATCCGTCTCACCACTGACATCTTTTTACCTCACATATAAGCTACTTATGCTATCAGTTTATTTTGTTCCTATAGCAACCACTGACAGTTCCTATTTATAGCCAGGAGCTTCCAGCTTCATTCAGATTAATGGAGGCAGGATTTTTGTAGAGTAACTGGAAAGGACAGGGTTACATTTTCCCGCCAAAACATAGTCTATGACGTTCCCTGAGTCACATGGAGTGTCTGTGCAAAAATTTGTGATTGTACATGCGACGGTGCTGATTCCTTTAGCGGACATACACACACACACACATACACACACATACACACACACACACACACATACACACACACACACATACACTCAGCTTTATATATTAGATAGTAAAACTAGGCAGACGACCACCACACTCAATGGCCAAGAGCTATGCGCTTCAGCAACAAGTCTTAACTATGGGTCATGATTAAGGCTTGTTGCTGAAAAGCTTAGGTCTTGGAGATTGAATGTTTAGGTCGTCTACTTAGTTTTAATATACTTGTCACGCTCCCGGTGTCCCAGCAGCCCTCCTTACCCACTGAGCCGGTTCCTGCATCGCACCACCGCTCCATACCCACTGATCCAGTCGTACCTGCATTGCACCACCGCTCTGTACCCACTGATCCAGTCGCACCTGCATCGCACCACCGCTCCGTACCCACCGATCCGGCCTCACCGTCATTGCACTGCTCCTTACCCACTGATCCACTCCACGTGTCCACCGGTCATGGCTGCCGCTCGTGCTCTCCTGTGTCCTGCTCCTGGTCTCATGAGTCTGACTCTGAGTATTAGCCTCATGCCTCTGTATAGGACCAGGCCGCGCCCACTCTCCTGGTTTTATGGACCCAGCACACCTGCAGCAGGATGTGACATACGGCTGTGCTGGATATATAAGACTGGCCTTTCCATAGGGGCGTTGCCTGATCAACGTGTCTAGAAGCTTTGTCTTTTGTGCTAGGTGCTCAGGCCCCCTGGTGCCGTGTCCTGTAGACTTCTTGTCTTTGCTCCCTGGTACCTGTGCCTGTTTTCCTTACCGTCCTGAAGAACTTTGTGACTCTGCTGACCTGGTTATACCTGTCACGGCCACGCCAGTGCTCCGGCTGCCGTGTACCCTGCCCTCCGGTGGGATACTCGGTCCAGTGGATCCACCTCCTGGGCCCATCAGTCCTCCCGGTCCTGACAGTTTGATCAGGCCATGGATCCCGCTGGAGCACAAACATCTGAGCTGGCCGAACTACGCCATGAACTGGTGCAACAGCGTGACACCTTACACCGGATGCTGAAATTCCTGGCGTCCATGGACCACCGGTTATATACGCTGCAGACCGCTGCCTCGTCTGAGTCCACGCAGCAACCAGTCTCCGGCTCCGAACCAGTTTCCGCCACGGCCTCGCAACTTCGCCTCGCTGCTCCGCCTCGCTATGCAGGGGATCCCAAGTCCTGCCGCGGCTTCTTGAACCAGTGCTCCCTGCATTTCAAGTTGCTTCCTCATTTGTTTGTCTCAGACCAGGCTAAAGTGGCGTTCCTGATGTCGCACTTGGAAGGCGAAGCTCTAGCCTGGATTAACCCCCTGTGGGAGAATGAGGATCCAATGACCACCGACATCCGGGAATTCCTGCACGCTTTCCGAAGTACATTCGATGAACCCGGACGTACCACCACAGTGACCTCTTCGCTCCTCCGGCTACGCCAAGGGACCCTGACCGTCGGCCAATACGCCATCCAGTTCCGCACGCTCGCCTCTGAGCTGGGCTGGAACAATGAGGCCTTGACGGCGGCCTTTTGGGAAGGACTCTCTGGTCGCGTCAAAGACGAGCTTGCTGGCCGTGACGTTCCACGCACCTTGGACGCTTTAATATCCTTAGCCACCCGGATTGACCTCCGTTTCCAGGAGCGAACCAAAGAGGCATTCCGGGAGAAGCTACCACCCCGTCACGCCTTGTCCCCGCAGAGGCCTACCGCTCCTTTGCCCCTGCCTTCCTGTGACATGTTCCCGGAACCCATGCAAATTGACCGACTGAACCAAGCCAAGCAACGCCGTGCAGAACGGCTCGCCCTGGGCCTGTGCTTCTATTGTGGAGACGGGTCACACATGCTTCGGACATGCCCTGAGAAACCTGGTAGACCCCAGGCCCAAGGGATGGTGGGAACCGCTACCCTTGGCACCGGAATCCCCTCCGTTCCACTTACACAGACTGTCCAGGTGACGACGAAGAAGACCAGGTTCACAGCAGAGGCCCACATCGATTCTGGGGCGGCGGGTAATTTCATACGCCAGTCTGCAGTGGACCGATACCAAGTACCTGTGATCCCGCTTGCCAAGCCCCTCTGGTTCGCCTCCGTGGACGGCAAACTGCTATACGAACCTGTCCGATATACCACTGAACCAGTAAGACTCCAGGTTGGCACATTGCATACTGAGACCATCACCTTCTTTGTGATCCCGAGGAAGGCTCCTGAGCTCCTGTTGGGCCTGCCCTGGCTTCAACTTCATGACCCTGCCATTAGTTGGCACTCTGGCGCTATTAACCGCTGGGGGTCCTCGTGTCATGACCACTGCCTACAGCCCGTTCCTCGGCCCCTGTCACCCGAGCCTGCTATGCCGCAGGAAGAAGAAGAGGCGACGACTCAGTCCAGCGGTGTACCACAGCTCCTGGCACTTGTGCCTGTGGTGCCACCGGATCCAGAAGCACAGTCGACGCAGTCCAGCGTCGTTCCACCATCCCTGGCACTTGAGACTTTGATGCCCCCTGCTACTGAGGATGACACACCTTCCTGTACCCGGTCCGAGACACCCGAACCGGTCGCCCACGACTCCAGTCCTGCTTCTGACTGTCTTCCCTTATCCGTTGCCTCCGTTGCCGCTGACTTGGGTTCTCCGATACGGGACATAGTGGCCATGAAAACGGTCCGGGGTAGGCAGTCCTTCCTGGTCGATTGGGTGGATTGCGGCCCCGAGGCTCGGTCCTGGTTGTCCCGGAAGTACGTTGCTGCCCCTCTTCGGCGCGCCTACATGTCCCGGCCGCGGGGAGGGGGGCTTCAAGGGGGGGGTACTGTCACGCTCCCGGTGTCCCAGCAGCCCTCCTTACCCACTGAGCCGGTTCCTGCATCGCACCACCGCTCCATACCCACTGATCCAGTCGTACCTGCATTGCACCACCGCTCTGTACCCACTGATCCAGTCGCACCTGCATCGCACCACCGCTCCGTACCCACCGATCCGGCCTCACCGTCATTGCACTGCTCCTTACCCACTGATCCACTCCACGTGTCCACCGGTCATGGCTGCCGCTCGTGCTCTCCTGTGTCCTGCTCCTGGTCTCATGAGTCTGACTCTGAGTATTAGCCTCATGCCTCTGTATAGGACCAGGCCGCGCCCACTCTCCTGGTTTTATGGACCCAGCACACCTGCAGCAGGATGTGACATACGGCTGTGCTGGATATATAAGACTGGCCTTTCCATAGGGGCGTTGCCTGATCAACGTGTCTAGAAGCTTTGTCTTTTGTGCTAGGTGCTCAGGCCCCCTGGTGCCGTGTCCTGTAGACTTCTTGTCTTTGCTCCCTGGTACCTGTGCCTGTTTTCCTTACCGTCCTGAAGAACTTTGTGACTCTGCTGACCTGGTTATACCTGTCACGGCCACGCCAGTGCTCCGGCTGCCGTGTACCCTGCCCTCCGGTGGGATACTCGGTCCAGTGGATCCACCTCCTGGGCCCATCAGTCCTCCCGGTCCTGACAATACTTCAATAAATGTGAAGTTTTATGGATCATCACGGGAAAGTCACACATTTCTTTTTTTTCTGTAAGTCCCTACATTCATGATAACTTATAAGGTGGACAAACAAGTTAAATATACTGTATATTGTAATATATATTTTTTATATATTGATCCTTAAACATCATGCAGATTGTTAAGGCCCCACTTTATCTCACAAAATCTATGGAGTACTGCTCCCTTCACTAGACATAAGTACTCAGCATAATAAAAAGTCTTTAAAATCGAGCACCAGTAAAAGCACTTATCAGGGTTGACAACTTGACTTTTTATTTTTTCTGGACAGCTTATCAAAAAATCTTGAACAGACAATATTGTTTACAGACATATTGGAAAACTATCATAAATCATTTTGATTATAAGTGATACATGTCTACTGCCCATAATCCTAATATGATGGTATCAGTTGCATGTATTGTATAACTGTAAAAAGATAATAATTGCACTTAACATAATCTGCAAACATTTCTTAGGACTCAAAAATCAGAGACACTTAAAAAAAAAGTTTTTACGGCCAAGGCAGAAAAATGCCCTATTTTGACAAACTGTTCTGAAATTTCTTTCACTTTTTAAGAAATTTTCCATTTCTCCACAGTGTTTTGAGTGAAATGAATTGCTTTCTGGTCCTGTAACCTGATAAATCTGCAGTATTCATATAAAAAAATATATATTAAGGTGTAGGTACTAGAGATAAGTGGATCACTTTGGGCAATCTTTGTCCATGACCAGATTTGTGCTCTCTGGCCATGGACAGGAGCTGCGTGAATTTCTTGCGCTTCTAGGTCGGCATTTGGTTCACCAGCATAGTGTGACGTCAAAGCCCACCAAATCATAAGCCAAGCCTTGGATAGCGATATTCATGCAGCTCCTGTCTACAGCTAGAGACTACTGATTTGGGTACACAAAGTGATCTTCTCATCTCTAGTAGGCACTCTCTAAGCACTGAAATCAAAATGACTCAGTTTAAAAGCTATGGATAATTATTGTCTAGTTAAAAAATAAGTTACTGAAAAGGTAGCTATTCAAATTGAACTGTACGAGTCTGACTGATGTTGGGTTGAAAAAAGATGTTTAGGCATGTGAAATTTCAAAACGCCCTATCTATTTTAGTAAGGAAAATCAGTTTCTGCTCAAGGTGTCTGGCAGTGGCTTTTTCTCTATAGTTTGACCAACTATAAAGAGGACTTTCAGGCTATAATCTGAATTCCTTCGTTTTGAGATGACCTGAAATGCAGTTTCAGACCTGTTTCTCATTTCCAACTTTTCTCCTATTATAAAACAACCCTCATGTTATCTCTTTTCTACTCAGCAAACATAGGCACTTAAGCTGCCGGGTGTATGATCTTTCACTATTGTCTGTCTACAGGATTCAAAATGGGTTCTCTCTTTTTCTCTACACAGTCTATGTATGAACTCTAATCTGTAGGTTCACGCAACTCTTTATATCCACTGGGTCTTCACTTCCATCTCCAATTAACTTAAAGCACCACTACCATTTTTTAGGGTTTTTTTCTTGCATGCTACTTTGAAACTAAAGTATCTGACCCTGGTCATATACTCACCCTTCTGAGTTTTCCCCTTTTTTCAGTATCGATCACCTCCCATGGCATCAAGACGATGCCATGGGAGGTGAGCGATACTGAAAAAAGGTGAACACTCAGAAGGGTGAGTACATGACCAGGGTTATCACAACATCTGATTGACCCAAAATCAGAAGTTATGTCACAAGCTCTATATAACAATAGAGCAGAGAAGGAAAAAAACGGGCACAGCCTCCAGCCAGCAATCAGTGAAGTAAATCACCTGTCATAATAGACGGGAAAGTTTGTTCGCTAGCGTTGAACTGCCATGAGGGGTGCAACTCACAAAGAAGCTGAAAATTGGTGCATCAAAAAAGTAAGAAAAGAGGGCACTCACCGCTTGGAGGCAGGAAAACGTGTATTTATAAGTTACATGGACTAGGCATTAAAAGGACGGAGGGGAGAGGGACTGACCACACATGGATGACAGCTGTTTCGCACTGGCAACCGGCACTTTGGCAAGTCCCTCTTGCCAAAGCGCCGGTTGCCGGTGCTAAACAGCTGTCATCCATGTGTGGTCAGTCCCTCTCCCCTCCATCCTTTTAATGCCTACTCCATATAACTAATAAATACAATTTTTCCTGCCTGCAAGCAGTGAGTGCCCTCCTTTCTTACTTTTTTATGTCACAAGCTCTCACTGCAAATCTATGAAAGCCACAACAAGGCTCTCATAGACTTGTATTGAAAAGTGACCTTTGGCGTGCTTCATGAAAGACTGGACCAATCCGGTAGGTCAAATACTGCTGGACACTGACGGGAGCGGTGGCGATAGATATTGAAAGATGAGTATAAGACTAGGTTCAAGGGACTTAGATTAGAATCACCACTCCAGCAGTAAAATTAAAGAAATGCTCGTGTGGTGCTTTACCTCTGTTATCTACAACCTTGGCTTTTCTCATCCTTGTTGGTATTTCTAGCACTGTAAAAATGGAGAGGAACAGAAAGAGCAGTTGCCATCAGATCTTGACCAGAGGTCCCAATTTGGATCTGTATTTGACTTTGCTGTCAGAAACTATATCAAAGACAGTAATAAAGTCAAGTATGACCACAAGTAATCCAGACTAGGGAGTTATTAATGAAGGCTACCTATAAGTTTTTAAGTTACTTTTTAAAAAGCAAATAAATTATAAAAACTCTAAAAATAGTACCGACAGGTATATAAACTACAAAGTTGCGGGATTGGCATTGTGCTAACTGTAATGAAGGTTAAAGAAGCCAAGCAGTAGGGCATTCCTGCTGGCTATGGTCGTAATCCAATCATTATGAAAATATTATTTTCTTTTAACAACAAATGACACTAATCTATACTGGTTTGGAAAGCCATAGATAAATGGATTACAGTAGTTAGGTTCCTTTGTTATATTTTAATTTTGAACATGTTTATTATTACTTTAAATATCTACAGTCCCGTTCCATTGAAATATTATGAAAGGTAATTTTAGTTAATGCAGGAAAATGTTCCTGTGGCCTATTTCACCTGGTGTGTGTTGTACAAAGGTTCCATTACTTTGGCACAGTATTGCATTTGTGCTCTGAAGAAGGAATGACAGCATCGGTGTCTGCTTCTCAGTGGGACATGTACTATTCTTTTTATAATACCTGATTAATAACAAAGTGTGGCTTCAAAAGCTAGATTCACACTGTGAAATTCTCCGGAAGACAAAATGTAAAACAGATTAGTATTACTGTAAAGCAGAGCAGAAGCACATATGAAGTGGAAATGGAAAATGACATTGATAAAAGTTTTCTTCTACCATGTATATTGATGCTCTGAGAGGAACATGGTTATATGGCCAAAACCCTTTACATAATGATTCAAGTACCTACGTATTTTAGAATAACCCTTGTAGCAAAGCTCAGTGTGAACAGCTCTGGGGAAATAGGGAAAACAATGGATCATCATAAGACAAAAGTAATGATTAATTGTCGCTTGAATATATTCAATAGACTCTATTCATCAAGTGGAGCCTCAGTGCTCATAGACCTTGAAGATATCCCATTACAATTATTTTATGCTCTAATGTTCTCAAGTTTTTCTACTGAAAACTTTCAGTAAAATAACTGTTGCTTTGTTTTGTCTCAATTATGTATCCATTCACAGGTTATACTAGGGCAGAATATCTTATACTTTTAGTATTCATATGTAATGCTTGACAATATTTATTGAACAACACCAAAATTTACCACAGGTTATAGTGGTCTTAAAACACAACGTAACCTATTCCCAGCCACTGATTGCTGTCACGCCGCAGTGGCATGGAGATGTTTCTGTGGACTCACTGTACCAGAGCAGTGGCAGCAGGTTAACCGACACAGCAAGAGACTGGAGAGAAATTCACGAAAACAATAGATGTTTTACGAGGGGCTGCTGATAAGTCTTTGGCTTTGTGATCTTTTTCTGTTTCTATGGTAATGAATGTTACATCACATGAAAGCCTTATGTGTCTAATATATGTTTTCAAAATATTGTGTTTGTTGCTTATGGCAACAGTTTTCTAGGCACGTGAGAAAACACAATGACGGAATCTAATGCAATATTCACATCAACTGAGAGCAGAGGAGTGATAAAATTCAGGAAAGTCTGAGAAGGATATTCATGGTGATATGTCGCAGACATTGGGGGGTAAATGCCCTTCATGTTCCACAGTTAAGAACTGGTTGCCAAATTTAAAATGGGCCCCTTCAGCACCAATGATAAGGAACGTCCTGGATAACCGAGAGTGGTTGTTGTTCCGGAGATCACTGATGCTGTGCCCAACCTCATACTGGAGAATCAACGAATTTCAGCTAAAGCAATAGCAGACATCATGGAGATTTCCCGTGAGCATGTTTGTGTCATTATCCATGAACATTTGGACATAAAGAAGCTATCTGCAAAGTGGGTCCCCAAATGTTTGACAACAGATCAGAGAAGCAGAAAACTTCCCGGTCCATATGTCAGCGTTTCTGGACTGATAACTTCCTGGATCATCTGGTCACTATGTATGAGACCTGGATTTTTTTGTATGACCATGAAAACAAGGAGCAGTCAAAAGAGTAGATGCACACTGGTTCTCCTCATCCAAAGAAGTTCAGTTGTAAAAATCAACCACTAAGGTGATGCCGTCTGTGTTCAGGTGGTGGCTTTTACACACCTGATGCAGACCTCTTTGCAGGATGTTATAGATCTGTGATCTCAGGTGGGGCAGCAGTGGCAATAAATTGCGGGTCTACTGGTCTCGGCACAAGTCCATACTCAGCCAGAATCAAAGATAGCCTTCCCAGATAGGGTGTCTGGGGGGGCTACAAATTTATAACAGTTAGGGAGTCTTGGAAGTTGTATTGCAAGCTCCACTCTTTTCCTCAGAGAGTGAGGAATAGTGTGGGGTTATTGTACGTTACCTTCGTTAGGAAGATTCCCCAGTCCTGGGCCTTCGCTCTGCTGACTGACTCAAAGTTGTTACGGTCATTGGATGAGTTTTTTTGGCGGCCTTGGTCTTTGTTTAGGATGACCTTGATAGTGTCTTCCTTGCAGAGTCTAAACTCTGTAGGCTCCAGCAGGGGGCATGGATGGCTGAGGAGTACTGTTCAGAGTTCAAGAGATGGGCCACTAACACCAAATGGATGAGCCTGTGTTTAGGAGTAATTTCTGTAAGCATCCATGAGGAAGACTTAGGGGCTCTCTGGTTAAATATTCTGCTCTGGAATCAATGGAAGTTGCCATGGCCCTTGCTATCAGGGTCAATAGGTTTCTCAGGAAGAAATTTACTAGACCCTGCCCCCCATTACTATTACAAGGAAGAGACCTCACAGGTGCAGTTTGATGAACCCATGCAGTTGGGGGGAGCCTCCCATAAAATTAGGCTGCTTATGGTTCACCGTGGGACCGGGGCATGTTTCTACTGTGGTGTCAAGGGTTTGTCCACCACTACCAAAACACGTAGCAGCATCGAAAAAGCAACGTTTCCTGGTTATGTAGAGGGAGGCAACAGGGGTGTGCTTATTTCCTCCTTTTACACAATTTACCTTATTAGCTGATGTGGTTATTGGAGGAATAGCTAAGATGATCTCTGTTCTTGTGGATACTGGAGCAATAGTGGATTCTCGCTTTGCTCAGACTTGGAATCTGTCTTCTAATGCTTTAGCAAGATCGATCCTGATATTGGCCATTAATTCTACACCTCTCAGCCAGAGAGACAGCAACAAAGAAAAAAAACTTTGGCACTACTTATATGCAGTTACATCCCAAAAGAGTCAACCTGGAAACACACTGGTAGATGTTCGTAGGGACCTGTTGAAGTATGTGCTGCACACAAAACAGCTGTTGTACATCTGCTCCTGCCATGATTAGTTTTAAAGACTGATCAATAAATCCTGGTTTTATGGATGGTGAGTGATACTTCAGTTTTCATCCTCATATTTTATTGATCTAAGCCAGGGAGAGTATTCCCAAGCTAAACATAACATAAACTTGCTTATAGTGACTATTCACAAGTAGTTCCTGGGTAATTCACCCCAAGTGCTGCCAGTTTGTTACCACTCACATCTCCTTTAAATAATCACATTATTGATCACCTTATGCCAGAAATAAAAGATTCCTTCTGTTGTATCTACGTTGGAGAGAGGAAGCATCTAAGTGCTGGTGGAGCTCTTGTTGTGGTAGTTCTGCTGTTTGCATCTGTGTTGCCTGCTTGGTGCCTGGTTGCAGCCTTGCAGTTTTGTTATATCCTTTTGTCTAGTTCCACATCTGTCTACCTATCTTTGTGTTTGATTATTGAAGTGGTGAGACCAGTGCTCTTGCTATCCTTCTCACTAACCAGGGCAAGTTCAGGGCTAGCAAGGGTCTAGGCACGGGATTGGCAATGGGGGCAAAAAACCCATATAGGGATGTAAGGGAGTTCAGGGATTAGCCACAGGAGAGTGCAGGTTGTGACTCCACTACTATCTCCCTAGCGCCAGGGCCCACCATTGTATTGTGTCCCTGATGTATCCTCTTTGTGGCAGGGCTCATTGGGAGTCCAATTATACCTGGCAGAACCCTAACAGTCACAGCATGACAAGTATTTACTCTTTTGTAATCAATATTATTTTTAGAATAATAAATTGGTTTTCTAGAACTTTAACATTGGTGACTTATTGTTAAGATAGGTGATCAATGTCGGACCAGTGGGAGTGCAACACCTGGCATCCCTGTTGATCAACTGTGCCTGGTGCCACCTTGAACAAGAATTATTCAGTTTTCGGAGCTGCACAGCTCAGTCAAAGGAATAGTGACCGTGGCCAGATACTGTTCATTCGCCTCTAGTGAATAAGGATAGGATGTGCAGTACCCAGCTGCAGCCACTATACAGTTAGCAAAACTGAGCTGGGTAACTCTGCAACTGAATAGTTCTTGTTGGCATCAGGACTAGGAACAACTGATTGTTGGGGTGCTGCGTATCACACACCCATCCATCACATATTCCTTACCTAAGTATAAGTTATCAATGTTAAAGTCTAGGACACCCCTTTAATATACAAAAATCCCTAAGAAGAATAATACAAAGTTCTGTTAAAAAATAAAATGAAACAGTATTTTATAATTGTTTTAACAAGCAATTTAATGGTGCATTTGACATATTGAAATTGATTCTAACAATAAAAATTAGAAATAGATCACACAGCAAGAAAAAGCGACAATATCGGATATTTTTTTGGAGTAAACTCAACTCCATCTGAAAGAGCTTCAACCACGTAACACATTAAATTTTCTGGTACAGCTGATTGCCTAACATTCCACCTAAAAGCAATGTAAGATAAATGCTATGATCCATTCAGTCACCTAAGCTTAAGTGACAAGAAAACTATTTGAGTTATGCCTCCCTTTAAATATAAGAACTTTCATTCCACACTATATACCTTGCATTATTAACACTAACAGAACCTTTCGGGATCTCTGGAAACACTTTCCTATACCCGAGTTCTTAACAACTTTCAATGCACTTTAAGCACATCATATTGTACAATTTAAAGCTGCCGTGCTATTAGCCAAAGTATATTTGTCTTTCCATTTACCATGTCTGTATTGGAAAAATGTTTTATTTATCCTTTTATATATTTGTAACTACAGCATTTAACAAAATATTCTTTATTTCTATGTCGAGAACTTTTTGATACATTACAAAACTGAAAGCGAGTGCACCTAGACATGCTTAAAATTTATAAATGCCCTTCTGTCACACTCTTATGTATTTGGTTGGTTTAGCTTGCTTTGTTATACAGTTAAAATCAGAAGTTTACATACACTTTCTAAAAAGACACTTCTGCATGTTTCTGCACTTTCTGACATTAAATCAGAATAAACCTTTCCCATTTTAGGCCAATTAGGAACCAAAATTATTAATATTTGCCAAATGCCAGAATAATCATAGAGAATGTTTTAAGGCATTTTTATTACTTTCTGCAAAGTCAAAAATTTAAATACACTAAGAGTACTATGCCTTTAAAAAATGTAGGAATGCCAATATGATGATGTCATGTCTTTGGAAGCTTCTGATAGGTTTACTGGCAACATCCGAGTTAATTAAAGACACACATATGGATGTATTGTAATGCACACCTGAAACACACTGTTATTTCTGTCTACGATTATGGCAAAGTCAAAAGAAATCAGCCAATATCTCAGAAAGAAAATTGGGTACTGGCACAAGCCTGGTTTATCATTGGGTGCAATTTCCAGATACCTGAAGATGCCTTGTTCATCTTACAAACAATTTTATGCAAGTACATGTTTGGGAATATCCAGCTATCATAACACTCAGGAAGGAGACATGTTCTGTGTACCAGAGATGAACATGTTTTGGTAAGACATGTGCTTATCAACTCAAGAACAGAAGCAAAAGACCTTGTGAAGATGCTGGCAGAAGCTGGTAAGATTTTGTCATTATCCAAAGTGAAATGAGTATTGTACCAACATGGGCTAAGAGGCAACTTTGGCAGGAAGAAGCCATTACTCTAAAAGAAACATAGAAACCTAGATTAATGTTTAAAAATGCACACAGGAACAAAGACCTTAATCTTTTGAGACATGTTCTATGGTCTGACAAAACTAAAATTGAACTGCTTGGTCATAATGACTATTGTTCCGTTTGGAGGAAAAAAGGAGAAGCTTCAAAGCTTAAGAACACCAACCCAACTGTGAAACTTTTGTTTTGCTGCAGCAGGGACTAGTGCACTTCACAAAATAGATAGCATCATGAGGAAAGAAGATTTTGTGTCAATACTGAATCAACGTCGCAAGATGTCAGCCAGGAACTTAAAACTTGGGTGGAAATGGGTCTACCAAATGAACAGTGACCCAAAGCATACTACCAAACTGATTACAGAGTGGCTTAAGGATAACAAACTTAATGTTTTGGAGTGGCCATCACTATCCTGGTCTCAATCTTATTGAAAATTTAATTCAAATGTAGCTTAGCGGGAGGTAGAGAATGGCTGCTGTTCTGGCTGTGATGAAGGTTGTACTGGCTCTGTTGGGGGGGGCTGTGCAGGCTGCGGTGGGGCGGTGAAGCAGGGCAGTGCGGTCGGTGAGATGCTCTGTCGGAAGTGTGGGCTTCAAATAAAGGCGACTTGAGTCGGTGCATGCGCAGATGGAGCTCTTGGCTCAAGATCTCATTTGCATACGTGCCGCCACTGGCCCATTTATCTGCCAGCAGTGGACTTAAGGAAAATGGCACCGAGAGGTGGTACAAGCACAGATGAGATCTCAGCTTGTCATTGACCCGAGAACTCAATTTGATCACACACCAACTCCGAGCACCATTTCATTGAAGCTTCCACTACTGGCAGAGCATCTGTAACACGTGCCACACCACTCTGCTCCACACAGCCAATTCGGCGCACGCATCCAGCACAACACCCACCACAGCCAGCACAGCCCCACTGCAGCATCTACAGCATCGCCCTACTCCAGCACCACCCCTGCCTCCTGTGACCCCACTCCACCACCGCTGCCTCCCTGCTCTGGTAAGACACCACTCTAGTATAATATCCAAAATAGTAGTTGCACTGAAGTAGAGTGAAGGACAAAAAACAAGGATGTAGATGGTGAACATTGCATATGAATATTACTGCCAAGAAAACATGAAAACATTTTTTGGAAAAATATGAGTTACTTAGCAAATAGAGGTGGCCAAATTTACTTGTGCCTAGATACCACGTCAAGGTGTAACTTTCATCTGGGTACTACTCTAATTTCTATGCCTCTGTTTTCCAAACTGACTTTTTATATGGTTGTTATTTGCGAAGTAACTCATATTTTAAAAAAATATATATTTTCATGTTTTGTTGGCATTAATGCAGATTCATATTCCAATGTCCACCATATAAAATTCTTGTTTTTCTCTTTCCCTTTACTTGAGTGCAACTGCTATTGTGGATATTGTATGTCATGTTCAGTATGCACCAGTTCAGACTATGAGATTAGGTAGTTCCAGCAATTTTTTTAATTTACCACCAGAGTATAAGATGGACCCCATTTTTTTTTACCTTTTTTATGTCTAAATTTTGAAGTGTGTCTTATAATCTGGTACATCTTATAAAACTAAAAATACAGTAAGGCTACTTTCACACATCCGGTTTGAGCCCTGCGGCTCAATCCGGCTGTGAAAACTATGCAACGGATGCGGCGAAAACACCGCATCCTTTGCATAAGTTTTTACATGCGGCCGGTCCGTTTTTTTCCGGTTGCGGCATGCTACTGAGCATGCGCAGTGGAAAATACCGCATGCGACGACCGGATGCGTTTTTTTTCCGCATCGCGCCGCATCCGGCCTCCATAGGGATGCATTGAAAAATGCACCGCAGCGGCCGGATGCGGCGCGATGCGGTGTTTTTTGCCGGAGCAAAAAACGTTGCAGGGAACGTTCGATCCGGCCACCGCATCGGCTAAATCTGCCGCATGCGGCAAAAACCGGACCGAACGCAAGCCCCTGCGGCACAATACGGCACTAATGTAAGTCTATGCAAAAAAAAAAACGCAATCGGCGTTACAAAAGCCGGTTGCGGTTTTTCTGCAGAACGCCGTATTGTGCCGCAGAGCAAAAATCCGGATGTGTGAAAGCAGCCTAAGTCTCAGTGATTTTTTTTCTTTGGACACACAGACATGTGAACAGCATCATAAATTCTAAGTACTGTACTCATTCTATCCATGAAATACACTGCCAAAACACAGATGCCAAAACACAGACGCCAAAACACAGACGCCAAAACACAGACGCCAAAAAACAGATGTCTGACTGAGGTCTAAGGTTGTAGGAAGACATTTTTTTAGGGTCAAAATACTCTATTGATGCAGGCTTACATTCTGCAAAAAATGTGATTGATTATATGCAGGCAAATTTTACAGTCATTTGTATATATTATTATGTACTTTCCATACACAGTTTTACGGTTTTTTTCTGTATTCCCTTCAGTTTTACATTCTGATTGAAGTTTAATTGCACAATTTTTCTTTAGCAAATTCAGCAACCTTCTATATTATGAGATGGTTTCAACATTTATATTTCCCAATGATCCATATAATTTTATACAAGTACAAAAACCAATGCACAGTGTGAATATAACAGCACATTCATATAAATATATGGTACAAACAGAAAGTAGTTTATGCTAGAAGTTTACCAATATTTCTTAGATTAAACTTTTTATTTTAACAATTGTATTTTTCTTAAAGTTAAATTGGTTTGTCTCTATGCAGATTTGTTCTTTGTTTCATACAAAAAAAAGCACTTAGAACTTCTGCTGTAATGGAGTGTAATTAAACGGAGCATTATGCACTAGGGGAAATAAATAGGTTTCTTTTAATTGTTTTAAAATAGACTTAAATTGGATTTATATGTTTGTTCAGAAAGATTCAATTCTGCAATTAAAGAAGCACGCATGATTTGTTTTACACTTGAAATAATAACTTATCATTTTTAGAAAAAGACATATTGGACACACAAATTGATATTGCCATTAATAGCAGAATATTGGTCTATCTCCAATTTGATTTCTCTTATATAATCACTATGTCTGAAAATTTTGCAATCAACCAATATTTTTTTTTAAAGGTGTAGCAGAAAATGATTTACGTCTACATCAGGGTTGGATTGAGCGTTATTGAAGGGGATGATGGGGGCTCAGGGTCTGACCATACTCCACATGAGGTAGATGGCAGCTATGGTATATTGTTGGCCTCTTTCTCTAAGGGCTTGTGTACACAACCTTTTAAATGGGATGTGTGCTATCTGATTTTTTATCAGATAGCACACTGACCCATGGTATTCAACGGTGCAGTGTAGCTGTCCGATGTTTTCTCTAACAGAATCTGTCTGTGAAAATAATCACACCATGTCACAATTTGACTCTGAAAACAGTTGAGACTCACGAATTCAAGTCTATGGGTGCGAGAAAAAAATCAGATGCCATAGCATGGCATCCAAATTTTATGGAAACATTGCAATTTTGTAACAAGAAAATGTAAATGGCCCTGTAAATTGTTAAAATCTGATGTTATAAAAAAAAATAATCAGATTGTATGTGGACTGCACATGAGAGAAAAGAAAAAAGAAAAAAATGTGATCAGACACCCATATAAAAAAGCATTGAAATTCTTCATTAATAATGGCACAGGTGGATGTGTATTACACAAACATGTAGGGGGTGCACATTCCAGCATGAGAGGTTTAAATGGCTGCTAGTTTACAATAGTAAGATATACATTGTATAAATTCAAATAAGCAAAAACCGACCAAAGTATCAAAACACATTGGGTGAACCCACATTGCCACACATTGGGTGAACCCACAAAGATTGAAGGATACTAATCCAAACTCTCTGTAGAATAAAGGGAGATAACAACAAAAATAAACTGTAGACTCAACTATTTAACACTAGACGTCCCAGAGAGGGGTCATTTAAAATTTCTACCATTTGGAACCCTATGGAGCTCCAAATTCCTGGGACTTCTAGTGCTAAAGGTCCAGGAGGCGGATGGCTTGTGCGGTAATGGTGACTTCCCCAACGTACGTTTCGGCTGAACAACTTCCTCAGGGAGCAACACATGGATAAAGAGTCAGAAAAAAGTGTCCCCCTTTTCTGGATGAGAATCAAACAAAATTTGCATACGTTCAAGTGACACTAGCGTACGAGCAGCAGCCAAAGCTGAGCTCCAAATGCTGCTGTTATGGGTGACAATAGCAACCAGAGGTTTGCTGAAGGCCCCTATTGCTGCCATTTTAGTAATCCTTTTATGTTTAGCTATACTTTGAGCTTCCTAGCAATCCGCATTTTATACTTAGACTGCACTACTACTGTGGTGCACTCTATCGTATAAGTGATAAGACAATTGCAGGTTCAAGTCCCCCAAAGTGACTAAAAAATTAAATAAATAAAATCAGTATAAAAAAATGCAATTTGAATCACCCTATTTTGTATTGTTTCATCCATAAAAGTCAGGTTTCTAAAGAAGATAAATTTAACTTGTGTGGTAAATGCCATAAAAAAGTAGTATTTTTTAGTTGCCAAGATATAAAAAACCAAAAAAAAACAAATGTATATACCCCAAAAAAGTATAAATAAACCATCAGCCAGCCATACAAAAAAATAAGCTGCCATATGGCTTTATTAATGGAAGAGATTTTTATTTCTGCACTTAAACAATAAATCTTTAAGTTTGGTATCACCGTAATCATATTGAACTGGAGAGTCATGTTTCGAGGTCATTTTTACCATGCAATGAATGTCATAAAACAAAACACAAAAGCAATGGTGAAAAAAATGCAAATAGAAATCCACCATATAATCATTCTTGGAAATTTTTAAAGCTTTTTAGTACATAATATAATGCAAATGGATGGTGTTATTAATAAATACAACTCGACTTGCAGATAACAAGCTCACATGTGGCTTTATTCTTGTAAAAATGTTATGGCTCTTAGAAAAAGGGAGAGGAAAAAGTCAAATGTAAAAATTAAAATATACTGCAGAAGCAATGTGTAAAGTACCCAACAATGTTTAGTACCTAAGCACCACATGCTTTTTTAACACATGTTCTTTTTTCAAAACAGGTTTAAGGCCCTCTTCACATGCCCGTGAAAAACACACACATTTTGCATGAACTATGTTGAAGGTGTCATGATTTTGGAACATGTGTGTTGTCTGTGTGCTATCTGTGATAGCACACGGAGGGCAGGAACTTTCTAGTCACCTGTCCCCCGACACTGCTGTCTCTGGCACTGCTGTCACTGGTGCTGCTGCTTCCAGATCTGCAGTGCAGTGAATATGCATGAGCATAAATGAGCGGGCCTGGAAGTAAGTGACAGGAGCGCCAAAGACAGCACTGCTGCAGACGAGTGATTATAAATAATTTTATTTCAAAGACACATGTTTTCTCCATTATGTATCACAGTGATGTCACACAGATCACATCAATGTGCGGGCTGTGTGATATCAGTGCTGCAAGAGAAAAATGGACTTGTCTCCAGGTGGAACACACAGACATGCATATGTGCCACATGGACAGACGTCGTGACAAAAAACACGGACGTGTGCACAGATTCATTGATTTTAATGGGTCTGTGTTTGTCCATGTCTCTGGTATGTATGAAAATGACGTTATCTGTACTGAAATCACAGATGTGTGAAAGGGGCCTTAGATAAAATTTCTTCTACTAAAGCTCTAAGGCTATGTCCGCATGCTGTGTGGCATATATTTAACCAAGGGGGAATGTGGCACCCCTGAGTATATCAGGGTGCCACAGGGTTGTAACGCCTGCCTGGATCCACAGACTCTGATGGGCTTTAAAGGGGAGGCTAGAGGGAAGCCACTCACCAAGCAGGACCCCCAGAACCCTGAAACCCTTTAACCCCTCTACAGGGATTTGGAATTACACAGGGAACTGGAGATCACTACCTGTGGAAGGCTGCAGTCCGATGAGAGTAGTAGTCAGGCAGGGTCAAACCAGGAATTGTGGAACAGGGACAGAATTGGCAGGCAATGACGTAGTCAGCAAACGTAGCAGAGGTCAAATCCGGATCGTGCAATGAAGTTCCAAAACAGTAGGCAGGAGGGTAGTCAGAAAACACGCAGAAGTCAACACACAGGAATCACCAAACAGAATAGGACGTAACAGGAGCCAGGAAAATCAGAACTATCTCTGGCAGTGGTGATGTGACAGGATGGGGAATAAGAAGGGTGTGGTGGCTTCCCATTGGCTGTAGCTGAACGCTGGCAACTTCAGCTGGAAGACACAAGCCACCCACAGTCAGCCAGCGGTACTGCAGATCCCAAGCTAACCCAGCCCAGTGGATGATCGAAGCCTGCGCCACCGCTGGCATCAACTCCTCTCCCATCACCAGCACCATCCATGGCAGGAACACGGCGTCGCCTGGCGATCGGAGCAGAAGTCACTGGAGCAGACGCTGGTGGTGACGTAACAAGGGTACTGCAATCCTTACCCAGGGTGCAGAGCCTACCCCCAGTGGTTCCAGGTTCTTAGGAAACTGGTGTCACTACCATCAGCACAAATCCCAATCACACCTACATCATGACCTGTCAGACACACCAGTGGGTTGGTCAAGCTGGAATAAGGCCACCCACCTAGGGGTCAGGCAGACTTGGAAGGTAAGGGGGTTCAGTTTAGTCAAGGAGATTAGTGAGAGCCCTCAAGGAGGGAGGAGCTGGAGTAGTAGCTCCCGGGGAGCTAGACCAAGGTTGGGTTGCAGACGGTGGTCCTGGACCAGAGGAGTCGGGGACCGGTGGCAGTGACATTGGAAGGGTGCGATGGACATAGTCTAGCAGGACTGTCAGCATCAGAAACCCAAAAGAACTGACCGGTACCGAGCATGACGGGGTGCAGGACCCCAGGTCAGGAGCCGATTCAACGTCCTGATAATTAACCTGGGAGGGAGAGTATCTTTATGTACTTCCCTAAGAGCTGAGAGATTGAAGGTGACAGCACACCATGGGGAATAGGGCTTTCCAGTAAAGCGACCCACTAAAATCCCAAGTGCCAGCTATCAAAAGCACAGCTACACTATACAAAGTGAGCAGGGCCTTAACAGCTTCAAGCTAAGGGGCCACAACAGACAACTAAATTGTGCACGGAGGGGGGCTCTGGATTACCAAGTGACACGAGTGGGAGCGTGTACCTAGGCGGGCTCCCCGCAGGGACAGTGAGGCACAGAAACTTTGGTTTACCTTCAGTGTGAGTGTCTACTTTATAATCCTCATCCAGCACCACGACTATCCACAGTGAGTATCCTGGTCCCCCTTACACCCTGCGCTCCCAAATATCCACCAACACCCCAGAGGCCGGGCCTTCCCTACCTGGAGAGGGACTGACACCTCACTGCTCCACACCATCTTCCCCGGTACTCCTTCCAGCAGCGGCGGTACTCCCATTACCGCAACCCGCAGGTGGCGTCACGAACTTCTCCCCTGTAAATAATTCCCTTTCAAAGATGGAATGTCTGCCAAGTCCGGGTCCAGACCCCTCAAGCCACGACCACCCCGGATCTGAGCACCCCGGTTTGCGCCGGGGTGGCACACTGCAGAATATTTGCTCACAACAAAACTGTACCTTGTGGCAGAAAATATAACACATAAAACGTGTTTTTCTCCCATGCTTTTTTTTTGTAAAATCAATGGCTGGAATTGCTAAAAAATGCAGGACAAAAAAGCACAAAGAATTGACATGGTGCAGTTTTTTTCAGGATCAAAACTGCAAGGAAAAAAAGCAACATGTGCACAGTATTTCTGAATTCTCTTAGAATTTGCTGGAGAAGGAAAGACATACAGTTTTGGGCAACAAACTGCACCAAAAATGCTGCAAGAAAATGTTAATTAAACAACACAGTGTGCGCACAGCCTATATCTATCCTGTCAGTGTACAAATTTGGTGGGGTTTTCTACCACCATAGAGTTTTTTTTCTCACTTGTCATCCATATGCTGGCCCTGTGCGGTCTGTCTGCTGTTCGTGTGCAATCTGTTTTATTACTCAACAGCTATCAATCTTTTACAGGAGCATTTACAGTTTCCCATCTTTCTGAATTGTAGTGTATCCATAAAAATCGGATGCCATACTGTGCCGTTTTGGAGTCAATTCACAGCATGCTGAATACAGCTGAGAGACACAAATCTGCACTGCCTCATCGAATATCATTGATCTGAGTGCAATCGCTTTTTTTATCAGATTTCAGTTGTCAGATTTATACACTCGTATGAGACAACCCTTAACATAATTCTAATGCACCTAACAAAATATTAACGTATGAAATCTATTGTTAGTTTTTTCTTCATCAGATGTATTATACATTTAAAGCTTTACAGCATACACACGTACACAGTGCAGTGCACACATACTGTATACAAAACACTAATGCGAGGACAATACAGCCACACTTCACTATGCTATATACAGTGAGCATACAAAGTTTACAAATACTGTTAAAATGACAGGTTTTTGTCATGTAAAAAAAAAAATCATAATAATACTAATCTTTATTTCTATAGCGCCAACATATTCCGCAGCGCTTTACAATTCAGGAGGATCATATACAAACAAGTAACAGTAATAGAAAATACAATATTTAGAGAGAAAAAAAAAAGACAACCCTGCTCGTAAGAGCTTACAATCTAGAATGAGATATGGGGGGGGTGGCAAGGTACAAGTGCTCATTTACAATGACAATCCAGTCATCTCAAGGAAATGGGGGACAGATAATGGTTTCCTGGACCAGTTGGCAAGAACCTTGAGATGCATTTGGGTGCCATGGCGTTTGATGTGGAGTTATGTTGTGAGAAGTTGTAGAGGGACTATGTGAATTGAATCTGATTGACTAGGGAGTGTGATAGGCCGCCCTAAAAAGATGTGTTTTTAGGGTGTGTCTGAAGCTGAGTAAGTTGTGATTTGTCCTAACTTCTTGAAATAGAGCGTTTCCGAGGGTTGGTGCAGCTCGGGAGAAGTCTTGGATCCGGGAGTGGGAGGTTCGAATTAGTGTGGATGTTAGTCGAAAGTCATTTGCAGAGCGTAGAGAACGGGTGGGTTGATAGACAGATAGGAGGGTGGAGATGTAGGGGGGTGCTGCACTGTGGAGAGCTTTCTGGGTGAGAACAAGCAATTTGAATTGGATCCTATGATATATGGGCAGCCAGTGCAATGACTGGCAGAGAGCAGAGGCATCTGAGTAGCGGTTAGCCAGATAGGTGAAACTGGCTGCTGCATTAAGGATAGACTGTAGAGGGGAGAGTCTAGTTAGGGGGAGACCAATTAATAGAGGGTTACAGTAGTCAAGGCGAGAGTGGATCAGGGCCACGGCGAGGGTTTTGCTTGTTTCCATTGTGAGAAAGGGGCGGATTCTAGAGATGCTCTTGAGGTTGCAGTTGCAGGAGCGGGCAAGAGATTGTATGTGGGAGGTGAAGGAGAGATCAGTGTCAAGTATAACACCCAGACAGCGGGCTTGCTGCCTAGGAGTTATTGTGGTGCCACACACAGAGAGGGAGATGTCAGGTTTAGGAAGGTTGGAAGACGGAGGAAAAAGAAGAGGTTCAGTTTTTGAAAGGTTAAGTTTCAGATAGAGAGCAGACATGATGTTGCAAACTGCAGTCAGGCAGTCCCTTGTGTTCTGTAGTACAGCGGGGGTGAGCTCAGGGGATGAGGTGTATAGTTGTGTGTCATCAGCATAAAGATGGTACTGGAAGCCAAATCTGCTGATGGTCATTCAAATTGGGGCAGTGTAGGGAGAAAAGAAGAGGGCCATGGACTGAACCTTGAGGGACCCCAACAGCGAGAGGAAGAGGAGCAGATGTGTGATACACTGAATGAGCGGCCAGAAAGATAGGAAGAGAACCAGGAAAGAACAGTGTGCTTTAGGCCGATAGAATGGAGCATAGAGAGAAGGAGATGGTGGTCAACAGTGTCGAAGGCAGCAGAGAGGTCAAGAAGGATAAGCAGAGAGTGGTCACCATTACCTTTAGATGTCAAAAGGTCATTGGTCACTTTGACAAGGGCGGTTTCTGTTGAATGTAAAGGGCGTAAGCCAGACTGTAAAGGATCTAGAAGAGAGTGAGTGGAAAGGTAGCGGGTGAGACGAGAGTAGACCAGGCGCTCCAAGAGTTTTCAAGATTTTGAAGATGCAGAGGAGATTGTAGACTGGTCTGTAGTTGCTTGTGCAGGACGGATCAAGAGAGGGTTTTTTTTTAATAATGGAGTAATGATAGAGTGTTTGAGGGAGGAAGGGAAGATACCAGAAGAGAGAGAGAGATTGAAGATTTTGGTTGGGTGAGTGGTGACAACCGGAGAGAGGGACTGGAGTAGAGGTGAGGGGAAGGGATCAGTTTCACATGTGGTAGGACGAGAAGAAGAGAGGAGCCTGGAGACTTCCTCCTCTGTGACTGGATCAAATGTGGAAAGTGAGCTGGATGGGATATGGGGAGGGATGGGATTCACAACGCTTAGTGGCTGGGAGCTGATCTCTCGGCGAATGTTTTCTATTTTCTCTGTGAAATACAAGGCCAGGTCATCAGCATTAAAGTCTATGATGGGGGTCTGTACTTTGGGACTGAGGAGGGAGTGATAAGTGTTAAAGAGCTTTTTTGGATTGTTGGATAGTGAGGAAGTAAGGGTGGGGAAGTAAGTCTGTTTGGCGAGGTGAAGGGAAGAGTTTTAGGTCCTTAATGTGAACTTGTAGTAGATGAAGTTTTCTGGTGTGCGGGTTTTCCTCCATAGGCGTTTTACACTCCTGGAGCATCGAGTTTGGGATGTGAGCCAGGGCTGTTTTACTCTGTGTTTGGTCTTTCTGAAGGTTAGGGGCGCTACTTGGTCTAGGGTACTTCTGAGTGTGTCATTGGTGCTTTACAGCCATATCAGGACAAGAAAGTGAGGCGATAGGGGACAGTGATGAGTGTAGAGAGTCTGTAAGTGTCTGAGAGTCAATGGCCTGTAGGTTTCTCAATGTGTGATAGGTGGGAGTGTGCTGGGGTTGGCGAGGGTTTGCGAGCTTGAAGGAGAGGATGTTGTGGTCAGAGAGGGGAAGAGGTGAGTTGTCAAAGTCAGAGATTGAGCAGAAGCGGATAAAGACCAGGTCAAGGGTGTTACCATCATTATGTGTCTCAGAGGATGAGAGCTGTGAGAGGTGAAGGGAGGTGGTGAGAGATAGAAGCTGGGATGCAGATGGGGAGGAGGGGCTGTTCATGGGGATGTTAAAGTCTCCTAGGATAAGGGTTGGTAATTCTGAGGACATGAAGTGCGGTAGCCAGGCTGAAAAGTGGTCAAGGAACTGGGTGGGTGAGCCTGGGGGACGGTATATGACAGCTACTCTGAGGGAGAGGGGATGGAAGAGCCTTATGTGGACCTCAAAGGACGGGAATGAGAGTAATGGAGCTGGGGGGATGACCTGGAAAGTACATTGTGGGGACAGGAGTAAGCCGACTCCACCACCATGTCTGTTTTCAGGTCTTGGTGAATGGAAAAAGTGTAAACCACCATGAGAGAAGGCAGCAGGGGAAGCAGTGTCAAAATCCTGAATCCAGGTTTCAGTGAGGGCTAGCAGGTTAAGAGAGTTATTGAGAAAGTAGTTGTGGATGTAGGGAAGCTTGTTACATACAGACCATGGTTTCCAGAGAGCACAATTAAAAGCGGAAAGTAAGGAAGTACAACTAATGTTAATAAGATTATCAGGGTTTATATAGGAGGTGGAAGAGGGAATAAAGTTAGCAAGGGGTGGTCCGGAATTAATTTAGGAGAGATATCACCTGAAAGAAGTAGCAGTAGAAGGAGAAAGATCAGATTGTTTTTGGACTTGTGGCATGGCTTTTTCTGCAAGACCCTGGAGCATGAAGGATTGAGATTAATCAGATAGGTGAAAAGAGCCTGTGAGCTGTACAAAGGAGAGGGCAGGAGAGAGGGGCTGATGTGGATGAGTGGTGATGGAGTGAGGACAAGGCGGTGAAAGTGGACAGTAAAGACACATAGGATGATAGAGATAGAAATAATGGTCATGGTGGAAACAGAAGGTGACAAAGAGTACTGTACCAGCCTCCTGCCCTGACTAACTGATATTGAAATAACTGCCCAGCACTTAGCAACGATGGCACTTTGCTTAAGATAGCACGCATGCAGGCACCCCACATGCATGCACCCCTTAAGAAAGCCCCAGATATATAGGGAAAGCTAGAGGAATAGGTAAGGGAGATTGTGGGAGGTCAGCTTGTTAAGGGAAATTAACAAAAGGTAATCACACCAGGGAATAATTAGTGAATCAAAGGGAACAGGAAATTTTACATCCAGCCTGATTCCAGACTGCACTATCACACCTACCCCCATCAGATAACATTTTCAAAGAGGAAAATAGTCATAAAACAGTGAGTATCAAACTAACTGTAAAGGTGTCATAGCAAAAGTTACAGCAAACAGGATTATAGTTGTACCAGAAAAGAGAGTTCAGCAGAGATATAACGGTGGCTTTACACGCTACGATATCGGTACCGATATCGCTAACATGCGACCTGTTTGTGCGAAATGGGCATATCGCTGCCCGTTGCGCACAAAGTCTTGTATGATTTTTAAAGGTGCAAACCGTGATGTAATCTCACTGTGTAGTTATTGTATAGTTGATAAGTTTTTTTCATTAATTTTAGTAAATAACTGCATATTCAACAAAACAGCAATACATTTTTAGGACTCTTCTTTGTGTTGTTCCTCTGTTATCCTTCCTGTCAAAATGTGAAAAAAACAGTTGATTAGGGTAATGGTCAGCTGTACATAACTTTATAATTTTCCAGAAGAAACACAAGGATGAAATGAAATCTAGTTTTAGGAAAAGATGTTTTAGGGCTATTATTTCACAAAAAATAGAAGTAATTAATAAACTAAAGATTTCTAAAGATCTGTCAGGTCCTGGGTGAAGATTCACCTTTTACTATGTTGTGCTGATTAATTCTATAATACATATTTGTAGGTGACTGATGTTCTATTTTTTCCAATGCAAATCCCTTGCATACAAGTAAATTTTGGTATTCTGAATGTATGCTGTTTAATTATTGAGTTCAATATCTAACCTCTATGTAATAAGCTCCGAGGCCTCCCTGAAGAGCGCTGCAATGCAGTGAATAGCTTTACCTCACAATTCTTTGTGCACAAATTGGCTGCTAATGCACTTTGCATTAAAATGTCTGCGGTACACAAAGAGTGTAGTACGGGCAATCAGTTCAAAGAATGCTCCATCTGCATTTACTAAAATAGTCATGTCAAGAGAGCTGACAGGTCTTTTTAACCCCTTTTGTAATGTGACCAATTTTCATTTTCTCGATTCTGTTTTTTTCTCCCCTTCTTCCCAGAGCTATAATTTTTTCATTTTTCTGTCCACATGGAAATGTGAAGGCTTGTTTTCTGAGGGACAAAAAGTACTTTTGAAAGACACCATTCATTTTACCACATAGTGTTCTGTAAAATAGAGAAATTGGGAAAAATACATGAATTCTGACATGGTTTTTGGGAATTTTTTTTACAGTGTACAATTTGTGGTAATAATGATCTAACAATATAATTCTCCTCATCAGTTTGATTACAGCGATACCAAACATGCCCAGTATTTTTATTTTTTTAGTAGTAAAAAAAATGAGAAGTTTACAATAAAGAATTGGAGTGTTTTGTTGCCATTTTCCAAGACCCGTAATGTTTTCATTTTTTGGTTAATGGAGCCATGTGAGGGTTTATTTTTTTGTGGGATGAGTCGTCATTTTCATATATAACATTTTGGGTGAGATATTTAATCGCTTGTTACCCCCCTTTTCTGTGGTATTGCAGCAACCAAAAAAATTCAAATTTTTTTTTTCATTTTTGCTTACAGTGCTTGCCAATTATGGTAATTATTTTATATTTTATTAAATAAAACTTTTCTGAACACGATGACACCACAATGTGCATTTTTACTTATTTTAATGGGGTAATTTGAACTTTTATATTGTTTCCTTTTTTGATGGCACATGGTAAATCCTGCTGCCAAACTCTAATTCTCCAGATTAACAATAATGGGTGCTCAACCTGTGATTGTTAGCCTCAGGTCTAGGCTGTAAAGTCCCTTTCACATGTCAGTGATTCTGAGATGTATGTTGCAATTTTTATATGTACTGGAATCAGTGACATACACAGACCCATTAAAATCAATGGGTCTGTGCATATATCAGTAATTTATCACAGACCGTGTGTCCGTGCGGCGTACACGTGTGTCTGTATGCTCTGCATGGAGACAAGTCCATTTTTCTACAGCACCACTAATGTCACATCCACCACACAGTGGTGTGATCCATTTGACATGTACCAGAGAAAACACGTGCCTGGGAAATTAAATGATTTTCTGTACTCACCTGTCTACAGCGATGCTGTTTTCGGCTCTACTGTCTCGTGCTTCCAGGTCGGCTAATTATGCTCATAAATATTCACTGCACCATGACACGGAAGTAACAACAGCGGCTGGAGACAACAATGTGGGATACATCAGCACCAGAGACAGCATCGCTAGGGACAGCTGAGTATAAAGTTTCTGCTCTCAATGTGCTATCACGAATAGTACACAGAGAGCACGTATGCCAAAATCATGGCACACGGAGAGACATACACACCTTTAACATGTCAGTGAAAAACGTGTGTTTTTCACTGACATCTGAAACAGGCCTAACACACAGCCATTGCCTGTCAGCGGATGAACTCCCACTGGGAGTCTACCCCATTCATTCACCTCTGACATGCGCCATTCCTGCATGCCAAATGTCGTAAATGGGTTAACGTGCATCTGGCAAAAGGAAAAATAGTTCAGCATTTTAGTTTTTTATGTTATTTTATGTCATTTCCTCAGTGTTTGCAATTTTTTTTTAATTGTCTCTCCAGGAAAGGGGACAAACTCTAGCGCCACCTATTGGAAGTAGCAATCTTAAAAGTCACAAGTGTCCTTTTTAACAAGCCTTTTCATATGTCCTAGGATATTTGTCAGATCAGATCTGATCTGGCAAAAATCCTAGGTCATATGAAAAGGCTTGTTAAAAACGCCACTTGTGACTTTTAGGATTGCTACTTCCAATAGGTGGCGCTAGAGTTTGTCTCCTTTCCTGGAGAGACAATTTGAATAATTCCCAGAGGGGCATTGCAGCTATAAGTCCCCTCACCACTGACAGCCAGACTGGTTTATCAGGTGTCCGTAAGGAGAATAGTCTTCCCCTGCAATTTTTTTTTTATAATTCACTAAACATTTCTAGAAATGGCCCCTTGATCGTTGCTCATAGAGTAATAATGCAGAGCAGCCTAAAGTCACGCTCTAGAGATTCTTGTGATTTATGCATCCTTGGTAAAGACCATAATACTTAGCACTTAAATAATAGGCCCATATCTCTTTAACTGTAAAGCGAATTTTCAATAAATAAAAAATGGAGATAATGAGAAGAGCTTTGAGAACATAATACTGTAAAAACAAAAATTGGCTGTATTTGAAATGGTAAGCTATCCATTTAAAATGTAAAATATATAGTTTTATAATTTGTCCTTAGCTCTTTAACAAAAATAATAGTCTTCATATGCCAGCTTATTTTTTCCATTTTTCTTTTAAATACCATATGCCCTCCATTACCTGCTTTTCCAATGATGGCTTCTTTCGCCAGTTGTTGCCATATTCTTTGTGTGGGCACTGATGATGTTGCCTTTGGGACTAGAAGCTCTAAGCGGTGCAGCCTCTGTCACTGAGATTAGAATGGTGAAGATCTGTAGTGCTGTCCGGTCTGGCAACATGGGTGTGTGTGATGTTCAGCTGAAATAATCAGTTCCCGGATTTGGCCAATTGGACAGCACCACACAGTACTAAAGCTCACAGCTTGCTGTTAATACCTGCCACATATAGTTAGTTTTTCCACTTATTTGCTTTTGCTTCTTACCTCTCGCTTTGTCTATAGGTTTCCTGCTTTGACTTTAGCCCAAGTAGTGACTATTTTATTCTCCTTTCATTTTCTGCTTTCCTTGTTCTGACTCAGCAAAGTGACCACTCCTACCAGACTGCAACACCGTCCAACTGTTTACTCTGTGGCCCCAAACCCGAAATCTCTGTGTATATCTGTACAGTGGTTAAAGGGAGAATTCCAGAACAAGACCTGGGATCCGGTAAATGGAGTGGCAAGTGCTTAGCCAGTCCATGGCAGCCATTTTTAGAGCTGCCAGATGACCACTGACAGAGACTTGTTACATTAAGGAAGCCTTTCTTCAGTGGTAGATTTTTGAGTTCCTATGTTCAGAAATTCCATGTGATGTTATACTTTTATGTGTAATAAAATCTATTTGCTTTTTTTGTGTACTATAAGTATATAAACATCTGGATTTAGACTTAGATGATAAGCCATGCCAAATGATAAGTATCAAATGACAGTGACTTTAATTGTATAATGGGAGAGAAAATTTGTTGAAAGTGGCCCCAGTCATTAGCAAAGCAAGGTCAGAAGTAATTAACTCACTAAACATATCAGTCAATATTACAGTACAAGTATGCCAAAGGTGCCAGATACACTTTATTATGTAGAAATATATAATTTTCTTTCAATAAATCCCTTAACAATATAATTTTTTTAGCTTTTGACAGTGTCAAGAAGAACTGTCTAAATTAACTCCAATTAATGCAAATTAATTCTATTTGATTTTAATTCAACTGAATGACTAAAAAATCTGGAACAATTAACAATTTTTAGACATGATAAAAAATATACTTGCGAGTTGAATTTTGCAAACTTATGTTAACATACAGCACAAAAGTGTTATAATCACAAATCCTTGGATTGTTTATTCAGATGCAGCAAGTTATGAAAAATTGATATTACCTAAGGAAATTTAGAAACCTTATAATCTCAAGGCAGGAAAGTCTTATCGTGGCGTGCTCTCCTAAAACCTCGAGAGATATCACTAAGGAAAGCTTCGCTGCAAAGCAGTTTGTGATATTTTCTTGAGGCTACATGGACCCATTATATATGATAAACCATACATACCGATATGACATGCAGTACATCCATTTGTCATCCACACCAGGTATGCTGTGACACAATGTAGAAATGAGCCAGTTTATGTCATTTAAAAGATATGAAATATGTTCCATTTGATTCTTCATAATACAATTAATCAAATTCACTGTGAATTTCAAATCTGGAAAATTGATTTTACTGCCTCAAGAGATAAGCAAATCTGAAAATTTTATTTCCCATTGATTCACCAAAATGCAAATCACCCAGATTTGTTGTGAATATTGATACTTGACTTTGCCATTTAATTTCCTTTCTGTGGTGCTACGTACAAAATTTTCAAAACTAAAGTGGCTTCCTTTTCATTATTTGCTCCAAATTTGTAAAAGCATTGAGGATGTTTGATAAATATAGCATATTTAAAACTTTTACACTTCTTTCCAGGACCATTATTCTGGTTTTTTTAGCTATCATTTACCGGGCTTAGTTTGAAATTTTTTTTGTGACATTTTTAAAGTTACAATTTGTAAATCTGGCTAAAACCTAATTTGCATAAATAAAAACATGACTGCTTTTATGTATTGTTGAAAGTTGCATAAAATAAATTTGATGCAAGAAACATTGATGTATAATAGCAGGTCTGCCAAGCAGAAGTGTAATGCCCAATAGTCCAAATAAAATAAGTAGAAAACCAGCAGGGACTAAAACTTAACTTTTACTCTATAGCTAGATAAAATCAATAATAATAATAGAGTGCATGTGCATAAATTGTGCAAACAACAACAACAGGATGCCACATGGCAACGCATAGGCTTGATCTCACCCAAGCTTCATCCATGGGCTGGACTGCACATCAATCCCAAGGTGAGAGGTCACAGGCTGGAGGAATAAGGTAGACGGGTATAATGCCAAAAAACCCTGTCGTGCCCCGTGGATAAACTTCCGCCCTGACAAGGGCAGCACCCAAATAAGATGTCTGCCCCACAACCACAAAAAGAAAAACAAATAATTCCTCCCGACCCATTTCCCTCTCAGTAATGAGAGTTCCTCAGGGGAGACGGAGGAAAAATTTGGGAGAGATCAGCCTGCAGTGGCAGGGATCAGCACAAGCCTAAGGAGTAATGAACCTATGTGTGCTGGGCAAATGGTGGCGCCATTGTGGTTGTGGGGCAGACATCTTATTTGGGTGCTGCCCTTGTCAGGGTGGAAGTTTATCCACGGGGCACGACAGGGTTTTTTTTGGCATTATACCCGCCTACCTTATTCCTCCGGCCTGTGACCTCTCACCTTGGGATTGATGTGCAGTCCAGCCCATGGATGAAGCTTGGGTGAGATCAAGCCTATGCGTTGCCATGTGGCATCCTGTTGTTGTTGTTTGCACAATTTATGCACATGCACTCTATTATTATTATTGATTTTATCTAGCTATAGAGTAAAAGTTAAGTTTTAGTCCCTGCTGGTTTTCTTCTTCTTTTTCTTCAAGAAACATTGATGCAATATTGTCTTTTACATGCTTCAACCAATTACTTTTTCTAAAAGGTTTCCCGTGACGCAACAAAAGATTTCTTTTAAAAATCATACTGTTTGCTTTGTTATGGAATAGTAAGTAGAGATGAGCAGAACCGAACTTTTAAGTTCAGTATTCATACTGAACACAGACTTTACAAAATAAAACAATGTTCGAGTTTGAAGTTTGGGTTCTTTATGTATACAAACCACTCAAGCAAGCATCTGTGTGCTCTTGTATGCTTTGTGCTAGGGCCAGTGCAAGCCGCTTGCAGTCTTTGAATGGCTTATGCTGGGGGTAAAATCAGCGTTACTTGATATAGTTTGTACGGAATAAAAAACAAAAAAAAGTCCTGCCCTCCCTCCTCTGGAAGTGTTCTCTTTTTGGGTGGCTGTGTGTGAGGGAAGAGTCAAACTGCTTAAACAGTAGACATAGCCCACTTGTTCGAAAAAAGTTTCTCAATCTCACTTTCAGCATGACCCTTGACTCATTCAGGTCGGCATTGGATTCACAAACACTTTTCTTAAAAAACGGCAAAGTTTGGCCTTGTCCAGTAACCGTTTGCATTTAAACTAATGCGGAAATCATCCATGTCCAGCCCCGTCACAGCCATGTCAAGTATTGGCTTGGGAAATCACTATAAAAAAGGAAGCAAAATGGCTAAAGCAGGACATACAGTCAGGGCCAGAAATATTTCGACAGTGACACAAGTTTTGTTATTTTAGCTGTTTACAAAAACATGTTCAGAAATACAATTATATATATAATATGGGCTGAAAGTGCACACTCCCAGCTGCAATATGAGAGTTTTCACATCCAAATCAGAGAAAGGGTTTAGGAATCATAGCTCTGTAATGCATAGCCTCCTCTTTTTCAAGGGACCAAAAGTAATTGGACAAGGGACTCTAAGGGCTGCAATTAACTCTGAAGGTGTCTCCCTCGTTAACCTGTAATCAATTAAGTAGTTAAAAGGTCTGGGGTTGATTACAGGTGTGTGGTTTTGCATTTGGAAGCTGTTGCTGTGACCAGACAACATGCGGTCTAAGGAACTCTCAATTGAGGTGAAGCAGAACATCCTGAGGCTGAAAAAAAAGAAAAAAATCCATCAGAGAGATAGCAGACATGCTTGGAGTAGCAAAATCAACAGTCGGGTACATTCTGAGAAAAAAGGAATTGACTGGTGAGCTTGGGAACTCAAAAAGGCCTGGGCGTCCACGGATGACAACAGTGGTGGATGATCGCCGCATACTTTCTTTGGTGAAGAAGAACCCGTTCACAACATCAACTGAAGTCCAGAACACTCTCAGTGAAGTAGGTGTATCTGTCTCTAAGTCAACAGTAAAAAGAAGACTCCATGAAAGTAAATACAAAGGGTTCACATCTAGATGCAAACCATTCATCAATTCCAAAAATAGACAGGCCAGAGTTATATTTGCTGAAAAACACCTCATGAAGCCAGCTCAGTTCTGGAAAAGTATTCTATGGACAGATGAGACAAAGATCCACCTGTACCAGAATGATGGGAAGAAAAAAGTTTGGAGAAGAAAGGGAACGGCACATGATCCAAGGCACACCACATCCTCTGTAAAACATGGTGGAGGCAACGTGATGGCATGGGCATGCATGGCTTTCAATGGCACTGGATCAATTGTGTTTATTGATGACATAACAGCAGACAAGAGTAGCCGTATGAATTCTGAAGTGTACCGGGATATACTTTCAGCTCAGATTCAGCCAAATGCCGCAAAGTTGATTGGATGGCGCTTCATAGTACAGATGGACAATGACCCCAAGCATACAGCCAAAGCTACCCAGGAGTTCATGAGTGCAAAAAAGTGGAACATTCTGCAATGGCCAAGTCAATCACCAGATCTTAACTTAATTGAGCATGCATTTCACTTGCTCAAATCCAGACTTAAGACGTAAAGACCCACAAGCAAGCAAGACCTGAAGGCTGCGGCTGTAAAGGCCTGGCAAAGCATTAAGAAGGAGGAAACCCAGCGTTTGGTGATGTCCATGGGTTCCAGACTTAAGGCAGTGATTGCCTCCAAAGGATTCGCAACAACATATTGAAAATAAAAATATTTTGTTTGGGTTTGGTTTATTTGTCCAATTACTTTTGACCTCCTAAAATGTGGAGTGTTTGTAAAGAAATGTGTACAATTCCTACAATTTCTATCAGATATTTTTGTTCAAACCTTCAAATTAAACGTTACAATCTGCACTTGAATTCTGTTGTAGAGATTTCATTTCAAATCCAATGTAGTGGCATGCAGAGCCCAACTCGCGAAAATTGTGTCACTGTCCAAATATTTCTGGACCTAACTGTAATTACCAGTCTATACTACTTTTGAGTCTGCTCATTAACCCTCATATATATATATATATATATATATATATATATATATACTGCTTGCCCCACTCATCGACAGGCCCAGTGTCTCTAAATGGTTGCAGTCATACAGCGCCCTCAGCCTGTGTGACAGCATCTGTGATTGGTTGGAATCACACATGCTGTCTGCACACCTATATTGTAAAAATAAATAAATAAATTGGCTTAGGGTCTCATATCATGAGGCCCAACACAGATAAAGCATATGGCTACAGGCAGCAGCCCCTAGCCATGTGTTTATCTTGGCTGTATATCAAAATACAAAGGACCTCATGCATTTTTTAAATTATTTAAATAAATAATTTAAAAAAACGGCATGTGGTACCTACAATTTTGACACCCAGAATATAATAAAGCCAACAGCTGGGGCTGGTATTCTTAGGCTCGGGAGGCCCATGATTATTATTTTACCGAGCTCATCCCAGTTGCCCTGGAGTAGTGGCAATTGGGGTAATATAAGCGGTTATTGACAACTCATAGCTGCCTCTAATCCCTAGATTAGTAATGGGAGATGTCTATGAGATCCACCTCCATTACTAATATTGTAATTGAGATAAATAAACACAGACACTGAAAAAATCCTTTATTTGAAATAAAATACAAACTCCCCTTCTCTGCTTTATTAACCCACAAAACATCCAGGTCCACCATAATCCACATGATGTCCCACGACGATCCCATCATTGCGAAATCCTGAAGTAACATTATGCGGGCAGAGGACATCACCACCCACTGCAGCTGCTGGCTGAGGCTATCGGCTTTATCTTGATTGGGTATCAAAATTGAGGGGAGGGATCACATGCCATTTTTTAAAACTATTTATTTAAATAAATTTTAAAAAGCACCATGGGGTTCCTCATATTGTGAAACACAGTTAAGATAAGCACACTGCTAGGGGCTGCAGTCTGCAGCTATCTGCTTTATCTGTGCTATATCTGGGTATTAATATACAAAGGACATTATGCTAATGTATTTATTAATTTTTACACACCATTATGAAACCCAGACAATGTGTGATTCTAACCAATAAAAGATGCTGTCACAGAAGTTGGGGCTGCGGTCTCACTGCAACTAATCAGAGATACCAAGACTGATGGTGAACAGGGAAGCAGTGAATATGTATGTGAAGCGATGGCCGAGAGGACCACCGCAGTGCAGAGTAGGTTACAGTACACAAGACGAGGTGCAAACAAAAAGGGTGTATTTATTAACAGGCGGGGAAAGATGTGGAGAAGGCAGGTTCAGGCACGGGGTATACAGTGGCAAAACGTGATTTAACAACACTTTTGTATTCTCTAGCTGGTCCGCTCAATAGCACGGTGTTCCAACTATTACAGGTTCAAGAAACACAAAAACAGTCAGGTACAATGCTACTCTACACGTAACCTCTCTGGCTTCTGCTAAACGGGCCACACGGATGCCATGTTCTACCTACTGAAGCCTACTTTAGCCCCTAGTATGTGCACAATATTCAACTCACAGTGATGCTGGGGACGTGGATCCAGTCCCGGGGCTCCCCAACAACAGTCTCATCCGGAGGTGCGCACTTCTCCTGGGCCGGGTTAAGGAGATAAAAATCTTCTTGCGTCCGATTACTTGCTGGTTCCCTGGGAAATGTGAGTCTCTCTCTCGATTCAGAAGAAAAACTCCAATCCTCTGAGACACACCGGCTGTGTGTTCCTTCACACGCTTCTAAAATCAAAACAGAAACTCACTTCTCTTCTTACACTCGGGCTGTGCATTAGCACACTTTCTGCAGGGGGAGCAGAACATTCCATTACCCCTCAACACGGGGAGGTTTCTGTCTCTTAAAGTGGCAGCGTGTTTCTTATTGTCCATAGCAGTAGCACCCCCCAATATATGCGAGATAATGAGCAGACACGGAAGTAATGTGTCAGCCATGCAGGAGACTCAGTGAGTATAAATGTCCTGCTTTATTTCTTATTTTCTTTCTTTTGCAGCCCTAATAACCCTTACTAACACCAGCCCCCCAGCCCTTACTAACTAAAGCCTCCCTAGCCCTTACTAACACATGAGGTAGGCCTCTAATTGAATTCAATGGTGTTCAGATGTGTTAGTCAAGCTGTTTGGCAAACATCGGGAAAGTCGGTGAACACAAACCAAACCTTGACAGGTTCGCTCATCTGTACTAATCAGTGACTTTTAATGATGTTCAGGTAAAGTCCGGGTCCAGAACCAAACTTTACTTAAAGTCTGGCTGAACCTGCAGAACTTGAAATTCCATGAGTCTGCTCATCTCTAATAACAAGTGAAAGTCTCTAATATTTAATAGTTATAGGGGTTATCTAGGATAATATCATTATGTCTGATTTCTTTCATAAACAGTACCTCAACTATCCAAAGTTTTTAAATAATACCTTAGCCGACAACACTTGAATGGCGCTAATTTTTATCCTCGACACATAAGGAGACTAGGCGCTGTTTTAAAAGTAGTTTGTTACGGGGGGCTGTCTGATAATAACTTAAAGGAGTATCAGACAGTCAGGGTCCACCGTGCAAAGACTCTGCTGCAGACTATGGCAGAGTGCAATACCTCTGTTAACTCACAGAAGGATATAATAAGTAAAGCAATTCCTCCCTTACTTGGAGGGTGTGTGGAATGATCTCTGTTAATAATCACAGAGACAAAGGCAATGTGTGCGAAATGGCACCTACCTAGGTCCGCTCTTCTAGTGGTGCAAAAGAGACGAACAGCAGCGTAAGCCGCACAAAGCTCCTACCTGCGTTCGCTCCACTAGAGTGCGAGGACACGAACCACTAGATATGGCACCTGCCTAGGTCCGCTCTTCTAGTGGTGCAAAAGAGACGAACAGCAGCGTAAGCCGCACAAAGCTCCTACCTCTGTTCGCTCCCCTAGTGTGCGAGGATACGAACAACTGCCAGACGCAGTATAAGGAACGTTACCCTAGCGGCAACGTCCACCTACGAGTCGAATCACAAGGTCCAGCCAGACCATGTGCCTCAGGCACCTGCCTATGTCCGCTCCCCTAAGAGGTAAGGATACGGACAGCAGCCGAAGCTGTAAGGTATAAGAACGCTACCCTGCCGGTAGCGCTCACCTAGCATAGACAGAGGAATGCCTAGAGGAACGTGCACAGGGCGTCTACCCTCATGCATGAACCAAGAGGACTGAGCGCCATGCGGCGTGTGTCAGGGTCTTATATAGACTCTGTGCCTCATCCAAGATGGAGGACACCAGAGCCAATCCGCTGCCAGAACGACAAGAGCGACATCATGCTGGCCTATCACCGAGCAAGGCGTCACAAGCACATGACCAGCGACCAATCGGCATAGAAGGTGCCAGAGACATGTGACCTCGTGTCAGCGATGATGTCACCCGCACATGTGCAATGGCTCCAAGATAGGACTTAGTCTCCAGCGCTCGCACATGTGCAGTAGCAAGAAATCTGGACTTAGTCTCCAGCGCTCGCACATGTGCAGTAGCAAGAAATCTGGACTTAGTCTCCAGCGCTCGCACATGTGCAGTAGCAAGAAATCTGGACATAGTCTCCAGTGCTCGCAGCAACCGTAACAGTACCTCCCCCTCAAGGGCCCCCCTCCCGGCGATGCAGGTAATCGGCAACTAAGTCGGGAGCATGGACAACCTCCTCAGGCTCCCAAGAGCGATGTTCCGGGCCGTAGCCCTCCCAATCTATCAAGAAGAACCTGCGCCCTCTAACCATCTTAGAACCAACTATGGCTCGTACCTCATAGCTAGAGCGAGAAGAATCAGAAGCAGGAGAGTGGACTTCACGAGCGTGAGGTAAAATAGCCGGCTTTAGCAGTGAAACATGGAATTTGTCATGGATCCTAAGATGGACGGGTAACTTCAATTGGTAGACTACAGGATTTACCTGTCGAAGAACCTCATAAGGACCCAGGAAGCGAGGAGCAAATTTGACAGAGCTCACTCTAAGTTTCACGTTTTTTGCAGAGAGCCACACAAAGTCCCCTGGATAAAAGACAGGAGCCGGGCGACGAAACCGATCGGACACCGTCTTCATACGGTCCTTAGCTGCTTGGATCGACTCTTGAGTCCGATCCCAAACCTCTCTGGCATTAGTTGCCCAGTCGGCCACAAGAGGAGGAGGTGCAGCAGCGGGAAACGGTACCGGTACCCTAGGGTGTTGCCCATTATTGAGTACGAACGGTGTCTGCCCAGTGGCCTCAGCCAGCGAATTGTTAAGGGCAAATTCTGCCCAGGGTAGGAGGGAGGACCAGTTGTCGTAGTTCTCAGCAACAAAGTGTCGAAGGTATATAATCATAGATTGATTGGTACACTCAACCAAACCATTGGTCTCCGGATGGTATGCCGAAGAGAGATTCAACTCAATTTGCAGAAGGCTACAAAGATCTCGCCAGAAACGGGAAGCAAATTGCGGGCCTCTATCACAAATGATACGATCTGGCATCCCGTGAAGCCTAAAGACATGCTTGAGGAATAGTTTGGCTAGTACCCTGGAAGATGGGATTCTCGATAACGGTACGAGATGAACCATCCAGGAGAAATGGTCCGTAATGACCCACACAAATCTATGTCCCTGTGAACATGGAAGATCACCCACAAAGTCCATGCCTACCACCTCCCATGGTCTATCTGGCACTGGTAAAGGATGCAAGAGCCCAGCCGGTCTCTGCCGTAATGGACGGTTGCGAGCACACGAGTAGCAAGAACCGACATATCTCTTGACGTGGCTGGCTAAGTGTGGCCACCAATACCACCTCTCCAGTAACTCTCGTGTCCGCCTAATACCAAAATGCCCACCCACCTTTGAGGTGTGGGCCCATGACAGTATATCATTCTGTCGATCAGGCGGAACAAAGGTCTTGCCCGGTGGGATTTGGTCTAACGTCACAGGGGAGAGCGTATGAAAAACCCTGGAGGGAAGGATAAGACGAGGTTCGTCAATCTCTTCCTGGGTAGAAAGCATAGAGCGAGACAGGGCGTCTGCCTTGTTATTCTTACTCCCAGACAGATAGTTGATGGAGAAGTGAAAGCGGGAGAAAAACAAGGACCAGCGGGCTTGGCGAGGATTCAGACGCTGAGCGGTTTGTAAGTACATCAGATTCTTATGGTCTGTATAGACCTGGAAAGGATGTTTCGCTCCTTCCAGCAAGTGACGCCACTCCTCCAAGGCTAATCTCAAGGCGAGCAGTTCCCTATCCCCAATGGTATAGTTTCTCTCTGCCGGTGAAAAGGTTTTAGCAAAGAAGAAACACGGCCTTTTTCTACCTGCACTGTTCTTTTGATACAAGACCGCACCAGCACCCACTGAAGAGGCAGCAACCTCTAAGAGGAAGGGCTTACTCTCATCGGGTCTTTGAAGAATGGGGGCAGTTGAAAAGTGTCTTTTTACTGCCTCAAAAGCCTGAGATGTCTCAGTAGACCAGGCTTTAGGATTAGCACCTTTCTTAGTCAAGGCCACCAAAGGGGCCACCAAAGTAGAAAAATGGGGTATGAACTGCCTGTAATAATTTATGAATCCTAAGAAGCGTTGCACCACCTTCAAGGAATGAGGTTCGGACCATTGCAGGACAGCAGAGAGCTTTGCAGGATCCATAGCCAGGCCCTCTTGTGAGATAATGTAGCCCAAAAAAGGCAATGAGGACTGCTCGAATACACATTTCTCGAGTTTAGCAAACAATGAGTGCTCCCTTAAACGGGAAAGGACACGAACGACATCCTGACGATGAGTCTCCAGATCAGGAGAAAAAATCAGGATGTCGTCCAGATACACCACTACTGAGGATAACAGTAAATCCCTGAACACATCGTTTACGAAGTCCTGAAATACTGCGGGTGCATTACATAACCCAAAAGGCATGACTAGGTATTCATAGTGACCGTCTCGGGTGTTAAAAGCGGTCTTCCATTCGTCACCCTTTCGAATTCGTACCAAGTTATACGCACCCCGCAGATCCAACTTCGTAAAAACTTGAGCTCCTCTCAGTCTGTCAAAGAGCTCCGAAATTAAAGGTAATGGGTATTTGTTCTTTATTGTGATTGCGTTGAGACCCCTGTAATCTATGCAGGGACGCAAATCACCCTCTTTCTTCCGAACAAAGAAAAACCCAGCTCCCACGGGAGAGACAGACTTACGAATGAACCCCTTCTCTAAACTCTCTCTTATATAGGTCGACATGGCCTCCGACTCAGGTATCGACAGGGGGTAAACCCTGCCTTTAGGTGGAACCGAACCTGGGATAAGGTCTATGGCGCAGTCATACGGCCTATGGGGTGGAAGAACCTCAGCACCCTGTTTGGAGAACACGTCAGCGAAATCCAGATAGGGTGTAGGTATGGGAGAGAGATCAGTAGATGCAACCGCAATGACCTTAGGTGGTAAGGGAAGACATCGGGACTGACATTTCGAACCCCAACTAATAATTAGAGATGAGCGAACCGGTCCCGGTTCGGCTCGAGGCCGGTTCGCCGAACGGGGGTCCCGTTCGAGTTCGGTTCGTCGAACGTTCGACGAACCGAACTAGAACCAATAGGCTATAATGGGAGGCAATCACAAACACATAAAAATGCATTATAAATGTACACAAACAGTTAATAAACATTGCCATAACACTTACCGGTCCTCGCGATCCCTTCTGCACTCTGTCTCCTGCCGCTATTCCATCCGATGATCGCTGAATCCTCCCGGTGACCTGCACTGCCAGCAGAGAAGCAGGACCTATCGTGACGTCAAAATAGCCATGTGACCAGTCACGTGGCTATTATCTCATTGGCTACAGACTGGTCACATGACTATGACACGTCATGTAGGACCTGCGAGTGCATCTCTCCGGTACACGGTGCACATATGTGTATCGCCGTGTACCGGCGACATGCTCTAGCACACGGTCGACTCCCCGTTCCGTTAGGGACCGGCTGACACAGCCGGTCATTAACGGAGATCACCGTTGCCATAGCAACGCAGTTAGCGGTGACGTCACCGCTAACCGCGGCTCCGGGAGCACCGTTGCTATGGTAACGCGTCTGTCAGCGTTACCGCTGTTACCGCTAGCAGCCAGCAGTGATCACTCACGGAGTGAAGGCTGCACGCTGCTTCCCGATTGTAGTGAGCATTGTAGTTAGGATGGAGGTTCCCCAGCCCCAAGTGATGCCCCTCACTACAATCGTCACTACTACTACACTAGAAAGAAAGAAGACAGAAGAGCAGGATCGTGGAGGGCTGACAGGGGTAATAAAGATGGAGTCTCTAATGTGTCTGTGTATTTATTTCTATTAAAGTATTTTTTCTCTGTGTGGTGTCTTTTTTTAACCCTTTATTGGAGATTCTTAATGGCCGGGTCAAACGTGCCTGACATTAAGAATCTCTGGCTTAATACTGGCTGGTAAAACAAAGCCAGTATTAACTCATGATTACCCAACAAGCCACCCGGCTCCAGGGCTGTTGGAAGAGTTGGATACAGCGCCAGATGATGGCGCTTCTATGAGAGCGCCATTTTCTGGGACGGCTGCGGACTGAAATCCGCAGCAGAGGCGCCCACAAACCTCGGGCTAACCTGTGCTGCGGATTCCAATCCCCAGCTGCCTAGTTGTACCCGGCTGGACACAAAAATAGGGCGAAGCCCACGTCATTTGTTTTTTAATTATTTCATGAAATAAGTGAAATAATTAAAAAAAACGGGCTTCCCTATATTTTTGGTTCCCAGCCGGGTACAAATAGGCAACTGGGGGTTGGAGGCAGCCCGTGGCTGCCAGCTGTACCTGGCTAGCATACAAAAATATGGCGAAGCCCACGTCATTTTTTTGGTGGGCAAAAAACTTCTGCATGCAGTCCTGGATGGAGTATGCTGAGCCTTGTAGTTTTGCAGCTGCTGTCTGCTCTTCTCCATACAGACAGACAGCAGCTGCAGAACTACAAGGCTCAGCATACTCCATCCAGGACTGTATGCAGAAGTTTTTTGCCCCCTGAAAAAATTATGTGGCTTCGCCATATTTTTGTATGCTAGCCAGGTACAGCAGGCAGGTACGGCTGCCCCCAACCCCCAGTTGCCTATTTGTACCCGGCTGGGAACCAAAAATAAAGGGAAGCCCTTTTTTTATTATTTCATGAATTTCATGAAATAATTAGAAAACAAATGACGTAGGCTTTGCCCCATTTTTGTGTCCAGCCAGGTACAACTAGGCAGCTGGGATTGGAATCCGCACCACCGGTTGGCCTGAGCTTTCTGGGCCCCACTGCTGCGAATTGCAGTCTGCAGCCACCTCAGAAAATGGCATTTTCATAGAAGCGCCATCTTCTGGCGCTGTATCCAACTCTTCCAGCACCTGCCTGCTATACCTGGCTAGCATACAAAAATATGGCGAAGCTCACGTCCTTTTTTTGTAGCTTTTTGGCAAAAAAAAAAAAAATGCTTCCCTGGATTTTCCATTGCCAGTGAAGGTAACACCAAGCAGTGGGGGTTAGCAGCCAGTAGCTGCTTGGATTACCCTTAGCTAGCAATACAAAAAATGCAGTGGGAGCTAACATATATTTTTTTTAATTATTTATTTAAATAACTAAAAATAAAATGGGCTTCCCTGTATTTTGATTGCTGGACATCACAGTGCTGTAAAAATAAATCTTTAAAAAAATGACGTAGCGCTCCGCGGTATTTTTGATTCTCAGCGCAGATAAAGCAGACAGCTATGGGTTGCCACCCCCATCTGCCTGCCGTTACCTTGGTTGGCAATCAAAATACAGGGAAGCCCATTAATTTTTTCTATTTAAAAAATAGTTAAAAAAAAAAAATTACGTTGGGTCCCCCCATTTTTGATAGCCAGCTAGGGTAAAGCAGACGGCTGTAGCCTGAAAAACCACAGCTGGCAGCTTTACCGTGGTTGGGGATCCAATGTGGAGGTCCCCTCAGGCTCTTTTTTATAATTATTTTATAAATATTAATAATTACACAATAAAAGTAGGGGACCCCCCAAATTGGATCACCAGCCAAGGTAAAGCGGACAGCTGTGGTCTGGTATTCTCAGGGTGGGAAGGTCCATAGTTATTGGGCCTTCACAGCCTAAAAATAGCAGGCCGCAGGCACCCCAGACGTGGCGCATCCACTAGATGCGCCAATCCTGGCGCTTCACCCCAGCTCATCCCGTGCCCTGGTGCAGTGGCAAACGGGGTAATAAATCGGGTTGATACTAGCTGTAAAGTCACCTGAGATCAAGCCCAGCAGTTTGTGATGTCATGGCGTCTATTAGATACCCAACATCATAAACTGTCAGTACTAACAAAAACAAAAAATCGACAAAAGAAATTTATTTGAAAAAACAGTCCCCAAAACATTTCCTCTTTCACCAATTTATTGTAAGAAAAAAAATAAAGGGGTCCCACGACGACTCTGGACCGTCTAGAATATGGGGGGGAGACACTCAGGGAACGTATCCCCCATTTTCTAGGAGTGCGGACCCTTCATGTGAGGAGTGTGGGTGCAATGAATGTGCACTCACTCTCCCCGGGTCCACAGCAGCAGAGTCCATGTCGTAATGGTTGCTACCAAAGCTGCAATGCCCTGCTCATGAGGTAAGGGCATGCCTAATCAGGAGAACTACTGTAGAGGAAGCTCTGCTCACTGGTATATAGGTGCTCAGAGGTAATAATAGATAAAATTAGTGAGTAACCTCGGCACTCTATATCTCCCAGACTAAGTCAGTAAGTCACAACGGATAGTAATGCAAAATCACTCTTTATTGGTCCGTATTAAGAAATTTTTTTTTTCATAAGCATACATGTTTTTGTCCAAAACAAGTTACAAATGACGTTTCGGCATGAGCCTTCGTCAGATTGGACTTATCTGCATGTAATCATGAAAAATGACAATAATCAGTATCACATAAGAGTGAGAGAACAATAACATAAACTCGAACAATGTAGAGGTACAATTGGGATGCAGCAAAAAAATTGCAACACAGCAAGAAATGAAACACATGATACAAATGTCATAATACAGTACAAGGACAATATAGTAATGACAAATATGGGGTCAGAGTAGACTTAGACAGCTCTGGTACGAAAGAGATGTCAATCATAAAGTAACATGTGCAGTAGGTGTAGAGCTACACTATGCATGGCAGAGCTAATGGGTAGACCGACCATAGAAAAAGTAGAGAAAAAGTGGAGAAAAAGTGGAGAATAAGTGGAACATAAGAGGAGAAAAAGTGGAGAAAAAGTGGAGAAAAAAGTGGAGAAAAAGTGGAGAAAAAGTGGAGAAAAAGTGGAGAAAAAGTGGAGATTAAGAGGAGAAAAAGTGGAGAAAAAAGTGGAGAAAAAGTGGAGAAAAAGTGGAGCATAAGTGGAGAAAAAGTGGAGAAAAAGTGGAGAAAAAGTGGAGCATAAGAGGAGAAAAAGTGGAGAAAAAAGTGGAGAAAAAGTGGAGCATAAGAGGAGAAAAAGTGGAGAAAAAGTGGAGAAAAAGTGGAGCATAAGAGGAGAAAAAGTGGAGAAAAAGTGGAGAAAAAGTGGAGCATAAGAGGAGAAAAAGTGGAGATTAAGAGGAGAAAAAGTGGAGCATAAGAGGAGAAAAAGTGGAGAAAAAGTGGAGAAAAAGTGGAGAAAAAGTGGAGCATAAGAGGAGAAAAAGTGGAGATTAAGAGGAGAAAAAGTGGAGAAAAAGTGGAGAAAAAGTGGAGAAAAAGTGGAGAAAAAGTGGAGCATAAGAGGAGAAAAAGTGGAGAAAAAAGTGGAGAAAAAGTGGAGAAAAAGTGGAGAAAAAGTGGAGATTAAGAGGAGAAAAAGTGGAGCATAAGAGGAGAAAAAGTGGAGAAAAAAGTGGAGAAAAAGTGGAGAAAGTGGAGAAAAAAATGGAGAAAAAGTGGAGAAAAAGTGGAGAAAAAGTGGAGAATAAGAGGAGAAAAAGTGGAGAAAAAGTGGAGAAAAAGTGGAGAATAAGAGGAGAAAAAGTGGAGAATAAGTGGAGAAAAAAATGGAGAAAAAGTGGAGAAAAAGTGGAGCATAAGAGGAGAAAAAGTGGAGAAAAAGTGGAGAAAAAGTGAAGAAAAAGTGGAGCATAAGAGGAGAAAAAGTGGAGAAAAAAGTGGAGAAAAAGTGGAGAAAAAGTGGAGCATAAGAGGAGAAAAAGTGGAGAAAAAGTGGAGAAAAAGTGGAGCATAAGAGGAGAAAAAGTGGAGAAAAAGTGGAGAAAAAGTGGAGAAAAAGTGGAGCATAAGAGGAGAAAAAGTGGAGAAAAAGTGGAGAAAAAAGTGGAGAAAAAGTGGAGAAAAAGTGGAGAAAAAGTGGAGAAAAAGTGGAGAAAAAGTGGAGATTAAGAGGAGAAAAAGTGGAGAAAAAGTGGAGAAAAAGTGGAGCATAAGAGGAGAAAAAGTGGAGAAAAAAGTTGAGAAAACGTGGAGAAAACGTGGAGAAAAAGTGGAGAAAAAGTGGAGAAAAAGTGGAGCATAAGAGGAGAAAAAGTGGAGAAAAAGTGGAGAAAAAAGTGGAGAAAAAGTGGAGTAAAAGTGGAGAAAAAGTGGAGAAAAAGTGGAGAAAAAGTGGAGATTAAGAGGAGAAAAAGTGGAGAAAAAGTGGAGAAAAAGTGGAGCATAAGAGGAGAAAAAGTGGAGAAAAAAGTGGAGAAAACGTGGAGAAAACGTGGAGAAAAAGTGGAGAAAAAGTGGAGAAAAAGTGGAGAAAAAGTGGAGCATAAGAGGAGAAAAAGTGGAGAAAAAAGTGGAGAAAACGTGGAGAAAAAGTGGAGAAAAAGTGGAGAAAAAGTGGAGCATAAGAGGAGAAAAAGTGGAGATTAAGAGGAGAAAAAGTGGAGAAAAAGTGGAGATTAAGAGGAGAAAAAGTGGAGCATAAGAGGAGAAAAAGTGGAGAAAAAAGTGGAGAAAAAGTGGAGAAAGTGGAGAAAAAAATGGAGAAAAAGTGGAGAAAAAGTGGAGAAAAAGTGGAGAATAAGAGGAGAAAAAGTGGAGAAAAAGTGGAGAAAAAGTGGAGAATAAGAGGAGAAAAAGTGGAGAATAAGTGGAGAAAAAAATGGAGAAAAAGTGGAGAAAAAGTGGAGCATAAGAGGAGAAAAAGTGGAGAAAAAGTGGAGAAAAAGTGGAGAAAAAGTGGAGCATAAGAGGAGAAAAAGTGGAGAAAAAAGTGGAGAAAAAGTGGAGAAAAAGTGGAGCATAAGAGGAGAAAAAGTGGAGAAAAAGTGGAGAAAAAGTGGAGCATAAGAGGAGAAAAAGTGGAGAAAAAGTGGAGAAAAAGTGGAGAAAAAGTGGAGCATAAGAGAAGAAAAAGTGGAGAAAAAGTGGAGAAAAAAGTGGAGAAAAAGTGGAGAAAAAGTGGAGAAAAAGTGGAGATTAAGAGGAGAAAAAGTGGAGAAAAAGTGGAGAAAAAGTGGAGCATAAGAGGAGAAAAAGTGGAGAAAAAAGTGGAGAAAACGTGGAGAAAACGTGGAGAAAAAGTGGAGAAAAAGTGGAGAAAAAGTGGAGCATAAGAGGAGAAAAAGTGGAGAAAAAAGTGGAGAAAACGTGGAGAAGAAGTGGAGAAAAAGTGGAGAAAAAGTGGAGCATAAGAGGAGAAAAAGTGAAGATTAAGAGGAGAAAAAGTGGAGAAAAAGTGGAGAAAAAGTGGAGAAAAAGTGGAGAAAAAGTGGAGAAAAAGTGGAGCATAAGAGGAGAAAAAGTGGAGAAAAAAGTGGAGAAAAAGTGGAGAAAGTGGAGAAAAAAATGGAGAAAAAGTGGAGAAAAACTGGAGAAAAAGTGGAGAATAAGAGGAGAAAAAGTGGAGAAAAAGTGGAGAAAAAGTGGAGAATAAGAGGAGAAAAAGTGGAGAATAAGTGGAGAAAAAAATGGAGAAAAAGTGGAGAAAAAGTGGAGAGAAAGTGGAGAAAAAAATGGAGAAAAAGTGGAACACCCTTTGGTACCTTTCATGTGGCACTAAGGGGTGCTTAGCTTTGTATTTAGCCAAAAAAATGAAAAAAAAATGACATAGGGTTCCCCCTAGTTTTGTAGCCAGCTAGGGTAAAGCAGACGGCTGCAGCCTGCAGACCACAGCTGGCAACCTCACCTTGGCTGGTAATCCAAAACTGAGGGCACCCCACGCTGTTATTTTAAATTAAATAAATAATTAAAAAAAAACAACACGTAGGGGTCCCCCAAAATTGGATCACCAGCCAAGGTAAAGCAGACAGCTGGGGCCTGATATTCTCAGACTAGGGAGGTCCATGGTTATTGGAATCTCCCCAGCCTAAAAATAGCAGGCCGCAGCCGCCCCAGAAGTGGCGCATCCATTAGATGCGCCAATCCTGGTGCTTCGCCCCAGCTCATCCCGCGCCCTGGTGCGGTGGCAAACGGGGTAATATTTGGGGTTAATACCAGATGTGTAATGTCACCTGGCATCAAGCCCTGGGGTTGGTGAGGTCAGGCGTCTATCAGATACCCGACATCACCAACCCAGTCAGTAATAAAAAAAAAATACACGACAAACACATTTTTATTTGAAAAAACACTCCCCAAAACATTCCCTCTTTAACCAATTTATTAGATTGAAAAACAAATCCAGGTCTGGTGAAATCCAAGGGGTTGCCATGACGATGCACACTGTCCCAGTCAATGAAGAGCAGGATGTTCCCCATTGGCTGGGAGAGCAGTGCAGTGACCTGAGCTAACATCAATGGGTCAGCCCAGGTCACTGCAGGGGATGACAAGTGCTGCTGTCAGCGAGGTACATTACCTGCGCTGATCTCCAGCACACTGACAGCCCCTGTCACTGAGGTCAATGACCGGCGCCTTCACATCAAGTATCGCGAGAGGTCCGTGACGTCACCGCCAGTGTCAGTCTCGGGTCAGAAGCGATAGGTGATGTGACAAGCGGCGGCCATGGAGGACAGTGACAGCGCTGAGGTCGGGATGGCGGGACTTCATCACCGCAGGTAAGCCGAGCGAGCGAGCGAGCGGGCGGGCGGGCGGGGTGGGGGGGGGTGGATGTGTGTGTGTGTGTGTGTGTTTGTGTATGTGTATGTATGTGTACATGCCGCGGGCAGGAGGGGGTGGAGCGAGCTGAGCGGGAAAGTGTGGGCTTCCTGCACGTAACTAAGATAAACATCGGGTTACTAACCAAAGCGCTTTGCTTGGATACCCGATGTTTATCTTGGTTACCAGCTTGTGGCAGGCTGCCAACGATGGCTCCTGCTCACTGTAGCTGTAAAAAGCCCTGCTTTTTGCTGCTAGAACCATTCTCGAACGTATCTAGAACTATCGAGCTTTTAGCAAAAAGCTCGAGTTCTAGTTCGATCTCGAACAGCCCAAAAATCACTCGAGCCGCGAACTGGAGAACCACGAACCACGAACCGCGCTCAACTCTACTAATAATGCTGTCAGACTCCCAGTCAATGTGAGGAGCATGAGTCCGAAGCCATGGAAGACCCAGAAGGACGTCGTCTATACCCTCAGGCAAAACAAGAAAAGAAATCTCCTCTATGTGACCCTGAGACAGGGAAAGGCGCAAGGGAACTGTCCTCAATGTAATGGAGTCAGACAACATAGTTCCATTAACAACACGGACAGGAATAGGCGCCTCTAACATGATAGAGGGAATATTGTGTCCCTTTACAAATCCTGAGGACACAAAAGTCCCGTCAGCTCCGGAATCCACAAAAGCCATAATAGGCCATGTATTCTCAGATAACGAGAGCTGACCTGGGATACAACACTTAGAGGGTGCAGAAGACGTCTCTAGTAACCCCCCTCTAATGGTTACTAGGCCAGGGAGTTTCCCTGACGACTAGGACACTTGTTGGCATAGTGCCCAGCCTGACGACATACGTAACATATAGGAGGACCAGACTTGCGTAGTCTGGAGGACGTATGACCTAACTCCATAGGAGTGGGAGATGTTTCAGATGCTGAGGAAGATGGTAGTGGACCCTCAACAACTAGAATAGCCCGATGCTTGGGGCATGAGGAAGCGACCTCGAGTCTACGTTCCTTATGGCGTACATCGATCCTCATTGCTACTGTGATCAAGTCCTCCAGAGAAGCAGGGACCTCACTAGTAGCAAGAGCATCCTTGACATAGCCTGCCAACCCTCTCCAGAAGATAGGAATCAACACCTTCTCTGGCCAATCTAGTTCTGCCACCAGAGTTCTAAAAGCAATGGCATAAGAACTAGTGGATAACGAACCCTGAGATAGATCTAACAGTCTCAGGGCCGCATCATGGGTAACCTGCGGACCCATGAATACCGCCTTAAGAGCATCAAGAAAGTCTTGATGTCTCAGAGTAACCACATCAGAGCGCTCCCATAGGGGAGTCGCCCATTCTAAGGCTTTGTCCTGAAGTAAGGAGATGATAAAGCCTACTCTGGACCTCTCCGTAGAGAAGCGAGAAGAGTTGACCTCTAGGTGTATCTGACACTGACTAATGAAACCACGACATGATCTGGCATCACCAGAATATCTGTTTGGCAGAGCAAGTCGAGGATCATGTGCAGATGTCACCATGGTCTGAGGTTTATCCTCTATACTCTTGAGCCGTGACTCAAGTACTTGTATGTAACGGTGTAACTGCTGATATTCTGCCATAACTGCCAGACCCTTGGCTCAGTCCTAATGTTACGGGGGGCTGTCTGATAATAACTTAAAGGAGTATCAGACAGTCAGGGTCCACCGTGCAAAGACTCTGCTGCAGACTATGGCAGAGTGCAATACCTCTGTTAACTCACAGAAGGATATAATAAGTAAAGCAATTCCTCCCTTACTTGGAGGGTGTGTGGAATGATCTCTGTTAATAATCACAGAGACAAAGGCAATGTGTGCGAAATGGCACCTACCTAGGTCCGCTCTTCTAGTGGTGCAAAAGAGACGAACAGCAGCGTAAGCCGCACAAAGCTCCTACCTGCGTTCGCTCCACTAGTGTGCGAGGACACGAACCACTAGATATGGCACCTGCCTAGGTCCGCTCTTCTAGTGGTGCAAAAGAGACGAACAGCAGCGTAAGCCGCACAAAGCTCCTACCTCTGTTTGCTCCCCTAGTGTGCGAGGATACGAACAACTGCCAGACGCAGTATAAGGAACGTTACCCTAGCGGCAACGTCCACCTACGAGTCGAATCACAAGGCCCAGCCAGACCATGTGCCTCAGGCACCTGCCTATGTCCGCTCCCCTAAGAGGTAAGGATACGGACAGCAGCCGAAGCTGTAAGGTATAAGAACGCTACCCTGCCGGTAGCGCTCACCTAGCATAGACAGAGGAATGCCTAGAGGAACGTGCACAGGGCGTCTACCCTCATGCATGAACCAAGAGGACTGAGCGCCATGCAGCGTGTGTCAGGGTCTTATATAGACTCTGTGCCTCATCCAAGATGGAGGACACCAGAGCCAATCCGCTGCCAGAACGACAAGAGTGACATCATGCTGGCCTATCACCGAGCAAGGCGTCACAAGCACATGACCAGCGACCAATCGGCATAGAAGGTGTCAGAGACATGTGACCTCGTGTCAGCGATGATGTCACCCGCACATGTGCAATGGCTCCAAGATAGGACTCAGTCTCCAGCGCTCGCACATGTGCAGTAGCAAGAAATCTGGACTTAGTCTCCAGCGCTCGCACATGTGCAGTAGCAAGAAATCTGGACTTAGTCTCCAGCGCTCGCACATGTGCAGTAGCAAGAAATCTGGACATAGTCTCCAGTGCTCGCAGCAACCGTAACATAGTTTTTGTAGTCCTGAACATCGATGTTTTCACCTTTTTTTATGAGTTCTAAAATCTATGTAGACAGTGCCTGAAATACTCTTTACATAGGATTCCTATCAAAGTGCTTTTAGAAAGCATACATCTAATGCACCTACCCTATGTGAACACAACTTACAAAGGAATCTGTCCCATTAAACATAGAGCTGTCTCTCTAGGAAAGAGCTAAGGCAGAAGTACAGATTTATTGGAAAGATCATGATTTGTTTTAACTTATGCTTATTCTAGTCTGTCATAGTCTTGCTCATACTGCCAGTCACCTATGTAGTACGTGTTTTGGAATGTTTTTTAACCCCTTACTAACCGTCCAATTTTGCGTTTTCCGTTTTTTTTCATCATGTGACTTCCGGTATCGGCCTGTAAGTAAAGTTTTAGCACGCTCGCGATTATAATGGCGCTGTCACATATTGACAGCACCATTTAAAAGGTTAAAAGGCACGGGCGGAACGCGTTTCCACTCGTGCCTAGCAGGCACACATGTCAGCTATACAAATCATCTAACATGTTCGCTGATCGCTGCAGGCTGCTTGCAGCAGCCAGTGGGGATTAACACTATGACTGCTAGGATGTCATTTTAACGCGGTTGTTAAGGGGTTAATTATCACACATAGTGTAAGAGGGTGGATCCAGGCAACTACCATACGGTAAATCTGACATCAGTTGTGTGCAAGGTTTTTGAGGGCATTTTAAAAGATGACATGCACCAATATATTAGAAAGAATAATATAATAACTGACAGACAGCATGGAATCATGAAAGATAAGTTTGTTTCTAACTAACATGTTGGGTTTCTATGAGGAGGTAAGTGCAAATCTGAATATTGGTAATGCAGCTGATGTGATTTATTTGGACTTTGCAAAGGCATTAGATACTGTGCCACATAATAGTCTTGTACTGAAGCTCCAGAAGCAGGGACTAGAGATAACTATAAGCAGATGGCTAAGGAGTTGGCTAAAAGATAGGAAACAAAGAGTTGTCATATATTGTACATTCTCTAAATGGGCCATAGTCAGCAGTGGGGTACTGCAGGGATCTGTGCTAGGACCGATTATTTTTAATCTGTTTATTAATGACCTTGTGGATAGGATTGATAGTAAAGTGTCAGTCTTTGCTGATGACACCAAACTATGTAGGATAATAAAAACGGACCTTGATAGTAAAATATTACAACACAAACTGGATAAAATGTTTGAATGGGCAGATACTTGGCAAATGAGATTTAATGTTGATAAATGTAAAGTAATGCACCTAGGACGGAGTAATCCTATAACTGCGTATACATTAAATAGAAGTAAACTCGGGACTACAGAACAGGAGAAGGACTTGGGTATTCTCATTACAAATAAGCTGAGCAGCAGCTCTCAATGTCAAGCAGCAGTTGCTAAAGCAAACAAGATTTTAGGGTGTATAAAAAGAGAGATTAGATCCCGTGATCCAAACGTATTGTTACCCCTCTATAAATCACTTGTAAGACCACATCTAGAATATGAAATCAAGATTTTGGCTCCACATTTTAAAAAGGACATGTAGAAGATAGAGTCAGTTCAAAGGCGGTTAACTAGACTAACATAGAAAAAAGACATCTTAGAGGAGATCTCATTTATATGTATAAATACATGTGTGGTCAATATAAAGGACTGGCACATGACTTACTCCTTCCAAAGACAATATTAAGGACCAGGGGGCACTCACTGCGAGAGGAAGAAAAGCGATTCCGACAGCTAAATAGGAAAGGGTTCTTTACAGTTAGAGCGGTCAGACTGTGGAATGCCGACCACAAGAGGTAGTAATGGCAGATACTATAACAGCTTTTAAAAAAGGGCTGGATGATTTCCTCAGTACACAAAACATTGTCAGTTATAAATGACTTAGTGACTAAATGTTTAATTGGTGGAGGAAGGTTGAACTAGATGGACCTAGGTCTTCTTTTCAACCAATGTAACTATGTAACTATGTATATGCAGCACATTAACCTAGGATGTTATATCTTATAGCATGTGTGGAGTTATATACAGAACTTACATAGTGTAAAAAGAATCCTAAATTAGTGACAATTATTTACTTTGCATGACATAACATCTTATCAATTCTAATATAAATATAAAAATAAAGGAGAATAAGGATTATCTATATTATGCTTTTGTCATCAAAAGGATTTCCTCATCGGTACTCCGTGGCTTCTGGACGAGGTACTTGCAGAAAACCTCTTATTTGCCGGCAGCCCAGATACTTCTTCTGAGTCAATGGCTTGCGTAGCGGACTACAGAAAGTAGGAGACGTATCAAAGGTTATAGTCAAGTGGCCTTGGACATTTTGGTTATCTCTATGCATATACAATTAATTTGTTTCACTACTACATTTTATAAAGTTTTCAATATAAGACGGAATATTGAATATATATATTGTAAAAGAAAATAATCCCATTAATTCTGTATTTCCTGTTGGGAAACAATATAGTACTTACTGGCAGAAACAGTCATACATCAAGATGGGGAAAACAATAACCTTGTGAGCTGCATGGTTATGAGTGATAAATGAATACGTCATTACCAAGCAACACACAAAAGGACAACTTAGCTATTTAGTATTCAGTTTTTTTCTATAATTCTTGTAAGGTTAAAGTAGTTATCTGAGACTGAACAATTCAGGATTTATTTATATATATATATATATATATATATATATATATATATATATATATATAGCACTCCCAGGGCAACAAGAGAGGCAATGTAAGAAATCCATTTGGCAAAAGCAGCTAACAAATATGGAATGATGACAATGCTCACAAAAGTTGAAAAAATAGGAAAACTTTTAGGCCACGTGCACACGTTGAATATTTGGTGAGTTTTTCACCTCAGTATTTGTGGCCAAAACCAGGAGTGTGTAAATAATGAAGAAGTGGTGCCGTTTTTCTATTCTACTATTCATCTGATTGTTCCACTTCTGGTTTTGGCTACAAATACTGAGGAAAAAAACCTCACCAAATACTCAATGTGCAAACGTGGCCTCATTCTTCCAGCCACAATAAATAAAACAGCATTGTTTCTAAGTTTAGGTTCTTTTGAACTTGACAGCAACCTTAAAAGTTTGAAATTTGCTGTGTTTCCAAAATGAGTGGAGAAATAAAGGTTGTTTTATTTGTAAAACCCTTCAAGGGGCTGTCATTGCTCCATCTTTGTTAGATATGCATAGGATAGGTCATTAATATGAGATTGGTGGGTGTCGATAAACCCATCAGTCTGCTGAAATCTGTGCTAGCAGTGGCCTATTTAAACAGGTGTTCAAACAAGAGTTGAGCATGTGAAACATAGCTGCCCCAAACAGGCCCTAGACATACGCTATTATACAAAATATTGCGTTATTAATTTGATTAAAAAACGTTTTAGTTATAAGCCTCACAAGGAATAAAAAGGTATTGAAATATCCAAGAAAAGTATCTACAAGGATCAATATATACAGTATATATGGATTATGATATTTAATATTGTTCCTATAGGTCCCTAGTATCACCCTAAGAACAGTCCCTACCTTGCTGCAAAGGTTGGCACTCTATTGATAAATGCAAATTGCGCACCCACTTGACTTCGGCTTCCCCTATCAGGCCCTGTTGCTCCCTGCCCTATCAAAACAAGGAAAATAAATATTTATATATAGTTACAATATTTAATCACATATCCATAAAAGTATGATGCCATAAGCTATGTAACAGTCATACAGCCTGATGCTACTAAGCAAAGACAGAAAACCAAAATGTATAAAGGCCCTGTCACACACAGAGATAAATCTGCAGCAGATCTGTGGTTGCAGTGAAATTGTGGACAATCAGTGCCAGGTTTGTGGCTGTGTACAAATGGAACAATATGTCCATGATTTCACTGCAACCACAGATCTGCCAAAGATTTATCTCTGTGTGTAACAGGGCCTTTATATATCATGGACAATTGATTTACACTCTATCATATAGTCCATGGGCACCATATTAGACTTAATTAAGAACAACTCAATGCATTTTCCCTCCTATATTACAGCCTCCTCAGGACTATATAGTAGTGCAATAATATACTTTTATCATATGTCTGGGAAAAAAATAAACATAAAAGTATATATGTTGCTGTAACACTTAAGCACAAAAGCTAGCAAATCTGTTAAAATTATATTACTGTCTTCGACAGAATAAAATAACACATATTTTAGCTGCTGATTGTGATTAGCATATACTTAGCTTAGACCACAGTGGTGAAAAAGATAGGGACTAAAAGGTAGAGTGATCATGGCAGGAATATAGTGAAGCTCCATTCAAAAACGTATACAGTATATGCCAAGACAATGTAAGAACACCGGAGAATAAGGTCCTCAAAGGAATGTGCGTTTATCAATAGGGTACCAACCTCTGCAGCAAGGCTCTCTGTCACTTTCCCTATCTGTCTCTTTCCCTCTCTGTCTCTTTCCCTCTCTTTCCCTCTCTTTCCCTGTCTGTCTCTTTCCCTCTTTCCCTCTGTCTCTTTCCCTGTGTCTGTCTCTTTGTCTGTCTCTTTACCTGTCTTTGTCTGTCTCTTACCCTATCTGCCTCTTTCCATCTCTTTCCCTGTCTGTCTGTTTCCCTGTGTCTGGCTCTGTCTCTTTGTCTGTATCTGTTTCTTTACCTGTCTGTCTCTTAACCAGTCTCTCTCTTTCCTTATCTTTCCCTGTCTGTCTCTTTCCCTGTCAGTCTGTCTCTTTGTCTGTGTCTGTCTCTTTGTGTCTGTCTCTTACCCTGTCTATGTCTGTTTCTTACCCTCTCTGTGTCTGCCTCTTTCCCTGTCTGTGTCTGTCTCTTTCCCTGGCTGGATTGTGACACACCAACATTCCATTTAAGGGCATGGCTGCGCATTCTTCTGAAGTTCTGGCTGCACTGTGGCTCCCAGCTCCATTCGCTTTAATGGAGGCAGGTTTTTTGGTGGAAACTTTGTAAAGTGCGGGGTTAAAATTTCCCCTCAAAACATAGCCTATGACACTCTCGGGGTCCAGAAGTGTGAGTGTGACACACACACACACACACACACACACACACACACACATATATACATACACACATTCAACTTTATATAATATATATATATATATATATATATATATATATATATATATATATATATATTTATATATTTAGCTCAGAGGTTAGCTAGTCTTTGGAGGATGGAACCCACCAGACTGATGATTTATCCAATGGATAGATCCTCAACTGCTCAGTCCCAGAATCTTTAGACACTTCTATACTCCCCATAGGTTTACAGAGGAGTTCAAATTTTTCATGTTGAACTTGTTGTTGAGATATAAGCAATCAAAATATTTGACCCATAATTATTTGATTCTCATTATGTCCTAGGGGGCTTTATCCGAGGGTTCTCTTGGCGGGCATGTACTCCTGCTCTTTGTTTGATGCTGACCAATAACAAGCACGCAGCAACAATCAATGGAAAGAATAATACATCCCACCATAGCATACAGCAGATTTCTCAGTGTGTGAGATGTAAGGATACATCTTTGCTGCCTCCTTTTATAGCACAATCACCCCTGCTGTACTGCTTCTTCTCCCACACTGTGTGGCTGGAGATGTGTTAGTAACGACCCTTATCTCTCTTGTGTTCAAATTTAAGTCATTCTGCAGTAAAATTAGAGGAGTTATTTCAGGAGTACCCTGTCTACTTTGGACCACTCCTGTGTGAGAGATAATAACAACTTGCTGTGATCTCACTCAAGTTGAGCAGAACAGACAAGTGTGATTACTGACATATCCCAGGGACCGGAAGTGTAGCAGAAGTGACCGTGCTATGAGAGGCAGATAGCTGATAGAAGCATTTTTAATAGGACACAGCTAAACTCAGCTGCACACCACCTCCCCCCACACTGACTCCAAGAAGGTTAGGGCAGGAGATAAGGACTGTATTCATATACCCACACCATAAAGGTGGTGTCACACACAGCGACGGCGACAACGACGTCGCTGCAAAGTCGCCATTTGCTGTGACGTAGCAGCGACCTCAACAGCGACGTCGTTATGTGTGACACATAACAACGATCAGACCCCTGCTGCAAGATCGCTGCTTGCTCTTGAATATCACAGTTCATTTTTTGATCACTGCTATCCCGCTGCGCCACATGCATCCTTGTGTTTGACACCGTAGCAGCGACGGTCGCGATGATGATGAAGGCAGTGACATGGGACTAAAGGCAGGACAAGGGCGTGTTTTTGCTGTGTTTTTTACAACGCCCCCACGACTCCGATTGGTGGTCACAACAGCGTTCCGATTGGGTAACTTGCCGAAGGCGTTACAGTGATTTCATTCTTAAAGTTCCATTCTGTGTTCCACATAGTAGAGTCTCTGTCTGGTTTCGCTAGTGCGTCGTTCTTTGTGGATCTTTCATCATACCTTGTGATTGAAAAGGTAGGTATGCTTTATGCTCTCAAATTGGCACTGTAGCGATCACCAATCGGATCAGAGGGGCGTGAAAAAGGCAACGCAAAGGGGTAAACACCACGCCTTTATCAAGGTCTGAGCCGTCGCACAGCGATGCGTGTGACACATCCAAACGACCGTCGAGGTCGTTATGACCGCTGCTCCGTCGTTGTTTAAAACTACATGTTTGACAGCTAAATAGCGATCATTTAACGACTTTCAGGGTCGCTGTTACGTCACAGAAAATGGTGACGTAACAGCGACGTCGTTGTCGCTGTCGTGTGTGACTCCAGCTTAAGACATATATTCTAAGCTATGGTGGGTCTAGTTCTTCTGTCTGCTGAGAGTTGCTGCTTAATTATTGGTGAGCATCATACAGGGAGAAAAAGTACAAACCCCAAATTAAACCAGTAAAAACTCTCTGAGAAAACCCATTTGTTGTTAATGTGAATTACATTTTTAGGGGCCAAAGACTTTAATTGCTGATTACAACTGAGAGGGGAAAGAAGTGTGTTTTAATCTCTGCAGCCACTATAACACCATGTGTTCGGTTAAGCAGGAAACATTTGGGGAAAAGTCATCTATAACACTAATGTTGACCAATACTGTCCATAAGATACAGTTAAACAGCTACAAACAACTTCTTTCATCAAAATAGTGTACTGATGGGGCATAGACAAAGCCTTTTTTTTTTTAAACCTTTTTGCAGCCCTGAGTATGGGTATTCTTTGTGACAAGCAGGGTGAACAGTTGAAATATTCTCCTGATTTCTTATTACATGGGAAATGCAAGTATTGTACGTAATAAAACAGAAATGTCCGGCGTTAGGATAAAACAATCAGTGATCTCGGGGAGACCAGCAAGAGAAAACACTGCCTGCAGCCAGCAAAGGCGCTCAACACAGTGAAATCCTAGGTGCATTGCCCCCTGGGAAATATGCAAATCAAAAAAGGTCTGTGGCTCCTCTGTTAGGAGTCGCAACACAGAAAATAGCCAGATAGCCCTCCGGGAAGGGCCCAGCCAAGGAGAGGCTCTTTTTAGGAGACCACTATAACTACCATATTAAGTGGCCCTTTTAGTGAATATCCAACTCTTTGACGAGTTTAAAGATATGACAAGGGAATTACCAAGGCCAGGTATCCAGCCACAGATGGCTGTTTTGGGATATTGCCCCTCATCAGTGTAGAGTAGAATTCTGGCTAGGTGGGAGCAATGCCTAGTAGACCAGCAAGACAAAAATTCCCTTCTCATATCTTTAAATTTGTCAAAGAGTTGTCCTAACAGAGGCTCCACGGACCATTTTTGATAGGCATAAGAATGGGTATTCTTTAAATACAGACATATTTATGTAATTCATAAAATTTTAATTTATTAATAATGTACTATATACCTAATTTTCATGCAGTTATAAAGTTCCCATGTTATTCTATAGCATTTTCCGCGTCACAACATGGATTTTCAGCCCATTAATGCATGCTTTGTGCCATAAAATAGATTTATTGGTCAGGAAAGCACAGTTGTATTTATTTGTCCATGATCCTTCCACAAATTCCCTATAAAAGGTAATTTGTTATCCCTTGTATAGATTATTCTATCCACTTATACTCATTGCAGGTACAATGGAAACTATAAGTTTAATTATAAAGAATTCATCAGATCAAACTGTTTTTGGTTATAAATTAACATTATTCTCAAAAAAAAGTTGAAAAGGAAAAACAGCAGACTAGTTTTAAATATAAATTTTATGTTCATGTGGTGTTTTAGTATTGTATGCACTGAACTGATACAGACATTATCTATTGCCAGTGGCAAAAGGAGCCTACAAAGTAATGGAAAACTATTAACTTTCTATCCCAACTGAATTCAGCATATTCTCAAACCCTCATTAGTTTAAATGCAGATATCTGTAGTCAATTGTTCCTTTAGTATGAGGATGAGATTAATTTTTCAAGAAAAAATAAATTAGAACATCCTATTATGCATGATTGTATATGATTGACTAAAAGTCAATTTAAGAAGACTGTTTCCTTGTTTAACATTTATTAACAACTGGAAAGTACCGACAGAGAATTTCTTACCTTGGTAAAATTGCGGTAACCTAGTGTGGAGGGCATTATGGGTAGTGCTCCCGGCATTATCCGTCTCACAGTGGCCGAGCTTATTGTCCCAGGGGTTCCCCTCCAAGTTGCGCACACACACTAAGTCCCCTAATAAGAAGGGAATAAAATAGTGGGACATATTGTTTTTGCTTTAAGTAAAATCTAAAGGTGGTAGTAGTTGTTGGTGCAATTAATCTTCAATCATGAGAAAAAACTTTGTGTTGGAACTGAACAGTCTTCTTACTGGTGTTAACAAGATGGGTAACTATATACAGGTTGTAGGTAATAGCTGGCCAGTATTTCTGCACTTACAGTGGAAGGTTGACTAACACATGCAAACAGGCATACTTATTAGATCACTTCAATGATTCTTAAGCGGGCTTTACACGCAAAGACATCGCTAACGAGATGTCGTTGGGGTCACGGAATTCGTGACGCACATCCGGCCTCGTTAGTGATGTTGTTGCATGTAAAATGAACAAACGACCGTTAACGATCAAAATTACTCACCTAATCATTGATCGTTGACCGGTCGTTCTAATCCTGATTATCGTTGCTGTTGCAGGACGCAGATTGTTCATTGTTCCTACTGCAGCACACATCGTTATGTGTGACACCGCATGAATGAGGAACATCACCATCCCTGCGGCCGCCCACAATGAGGAATGAAGGAGGTGGGTGGGATGTTACGGCCGCTTATCTCTGCCCCTCCGCTTTTATTGGGCGGCCGCTTAGTAACGCCGCTGTGACGCCGAACGAACTGCCCCCTTAAAAAGGAGGCAGTTCGCTGGCCACAGCGACGTTGCTGGGCAGGTAAGTATGTGTGACGGGTCCTAGTGATGTTGTGCGCCACGGGCAGCGATTTGCCCGTGACGCACAACTGACGGGGGCGGGTGCTTTCACCAGAAACATTGCTAGCGATGTCACTGTGTGTAAAGCCCGCTTTAGACTGTCCTCCTGGGATTTCTCACTGAGTACTTCTCCCTTTGGACTGAGCTGTGATTCCCTTCTGAGTAAAATTACCCTACTAGAGGTGACTCCATTCCCTTCTCAACTGTCATCTCCTAACCACATATATTTTGTATATCCATACACAAAGATATCCAGCTCACCACTTTCTAGGTCAGGGGTATCTCACGATGTCTGCACAAGGAATCCCAGGCACAGGGATAATAGAATCCATAAAGGTATTGAATCCAGTGGACCGCAGTCAGGGATGTTTATAAATTCCATTTATTTCAAAAAGTAAAAAAATTGTGGTACAGGCTTGCACAGCGGTTTCAAAGCATTTTTCTCCAATACATGGAGGGGATTTTTCTAGTTCAAAATTCAGAGCTATAGAAAATGTTATTAGATCTGATAGAGGAGGTGATTTTCATAGAAAAATCCTCAATCGGAAATCATGTTGGATCTTTAAATTGTGTACAAGAACTCCACAGGAATTGAATATCTCCCAAGATCTCATCACACAATATAATTGATGGTTGTAATAAAACGATTTTTTTTTTCATGTAAATTATTTTCATATATATAAATGGTGTCGATAGAAAGATTTTTTGATCTGAAATGTTTTATATATATATATATATATATATATATATATATATATATATATTTCTACAAGGTAGAGATGAACAGGTCGCACTCCAATGGTCAAATAAAGAATTTCTTTTATTCCACGATCACATCAGGGTACAGGTAACCTTGCTTCTACGGGTCCACCTTGCTATGCACCCCAATTTGGGATGTATTCCATCTGGCACTGGACCCGTAGAAGCAAGGTTACTTGCGAAACGGCTGCCGTCGTCCGACGTGGCACACCCTCATCCTCCCTCACTACCTGTACCCTGATGTGATCGTGGAATAAAAGAAATTCTTTATTTGACCATTGGAGTGCGACCTGTTCATCTCTACCTTGTGGATCTTGTATCGTCTTTGCTTTGGGACACGCACCCAGGTCTCCACCTGCACGGAAGCGCAGCTTTGTCAGCCTCAAAGGGGATCAGCGGTGCCCGGTATCCTCCACCCAGCTTTATATATATATTTCTATTGATACGGATACAATGAACAGGTGTCTTGAATTTTAATTAATGGTGTAGCAGCTCTGTTACATGATGGGATATCTTCACACTTTTTAGGAGCCTGTGTCGGGTTTTTTAGCATCCATGAATAAGATGAAGCAACTGGTTTATAGTTGAAACGTGTTGTATTGAGATCTACTTCTTTGTTTTCTGTACAAGACTGTACTGCAAATTTGAAACTTTTTGAAATAAATGGAATTTTTATACATCACTGACTGCTGTCCGCTGGATTCAGTACCTTTATGAAGTAAAGTTTGTGCTGCATCACTAGATTTAGCTCACTTCTTTGAGCACCTTCTGGATACTTCTGCATATTAAGCAGAGCCAAATCACATGATTAAGCTCCTGCAGGGGAAAGATTAACTCTTTGAGTGCTGCCTATCAGCAGGTCAATATACTACAGCACACAATACACAGAAATCACACTGTATCCTTGAAACACACTATTTCTTTGCTATCCATGGAGATGGCCACATTGTGAGATACCACATAATACTCAACTCCTCAAAAAATAATCCATACTCAACTACACAAGAGAATACCTAATACATTGAGAAAATAGCAAATAACCAACTGCACAAGAGTTAAGACAAATTTATGAATCATGAACAAGGACATTTCAAAAACAGAAGAGAAAATAGTAGGAAAGTAAGGAAAAAAAAGGGACAAAGGAAATAAGAAAAAAAAAAGCAAAATGATGAAGGAAGGGTAATGAAGTTGGTGGAAGTATTCCAGTAGTATTGTCACTGTAAAAAATCGGAAAATAGAAGACGTTTTTCATGCTGCGCTATATACCACAAAGCTGGAGTATTAAAAAGTATTCTTTTATTGAGCCATTCCAACGTGTTTCAAAGGCATGTCTGCCTTCTTCTTCAGGGAAAAAAGAAACATACCAATACAGAAAAAAACAAGGATTTAAATAAAAATTTCCAGGTGAGGCCACGTTCCTGGGAATGACCTCATCTCCCCATGACTCATAACCACGAGGAGCAAAGCTACGTCATGATTGAGAAAAAAAGAGCACAAATCCTACATGCTTTAATACATTGAAGAAAAAACAAAAAGCCAGCACCAAATGTGCACTACAGCACTAAACATTCCAAACTGTACTTATTATAAAAAAATTTTTTTTGAGATTTTTGGCAAAAAATTGCAATTTCTTGAGCTGCTTCGCCACGTCACGGCAAATCTCATTTGAAGCAGTCCTACACTAAAATATTTTTATAAAATGTGCCATACGGCCTCACATATGAATAGTAGAACTGCTCTTAGCAGCACTCACCTGGTCTATTTCAATCTCGTACCCATGACTGAGTCATGGCTGTGGGCGGGACAGGTCCAAGCAAATGCTGCATGAAGTAAATAGCCTGTGGACAAAGCCTGATGACTTAATGTGAACAGTCACCAACCGCCAAAATCCAGACAGATGGAATACATCCCAAATTGGGGTGCATAGCAAGGTGGAGGTCAACCACCGACCAATTCAATGAAGAAAAAACAAAAAGCCAGCACCAAATGTGCACTACAGCACTAAACATTCCAAACTGTACTTATTATAAAAAAAATTTTGAGATTTTTGGCAAAAAATTGCAATTTCTTGAGCTGCTTCGCCACGTCACGGCAAATCTCATTTGAAGCAGTCCTACACTAAAATATTTTTATAAAATGTGCCATACGGCCCCACATATGAATAGTAGAACTGCTCTTAGCAGCACTCACCTGGTCTATTTCAATCCCGTACCCATGACTGAGTCATGGCTGTGGGCGGGACAGGTCCAAGCAAATGCTGCATGAAGTAAATAGCCTGTGGACAAAGCCTGATGACTTAATGTGAACAGTCACCAACCGCCAAAATCCAGACAGATGGAATACATCCCAAATTGGGGTGCATAGCAAGGTGGAGGTCAACCACCGACCAATTCAATGAAGAAAAAACAAAAAGCCAGCACCAAATGTGCACTACAGCACTAAACATTCCAAACTGTACTTATTATAAAAAAAATTTTGAGATTTTTGGCAAAAAATTGCAATTTCTTGAGCTGCTTCGCCACGTCACGGCAAATCTCATTTGAAGCAGTCCTACACTAAAATATTTTTATAAAATGTGCCATACGGCCTCACATATGAATAGTAGAACTGCTCTTAGCAGCACTCACCTGGTCTATTTCAATCCCGTACCCATGACTGAGTCATGGCTGTGGGCGGGACAGGTCCAAGCAAATGCTGCATGAAGTAAATAGCCTGTGGACAAAGCCTGATGACTTAATGTGAACAGTCACCAACCGCCAAAATCCAGACAGATGGAATACATCCCAAATTGGGGTGCATAGCAAGGTGGAGGTCAACCACCGACCAATTCAATGAAGAAAAAACAAAAAGCCAGCACCAAATGTGCACTACAGCACTAAACATTCCAAACTGTACTTATTATAAAAAAAATTTTTGAGATTTTTGGCAAAAAATTGCAATTTCTTGAGCTGCTTCGCCACGTCACGGCAAATCTCATTTGAAGCAGTCCTACACTAAAAAATTTTTTTTATAATAAGTACAGTTTGGAATGTTTAGTGCTGTAGTGCACATTTGGTGCTGGCTTTTTGTTTTTTCTTCATTGAATTGGTCGGTGGTTGACCTCCACCTTGCTATGCACCCCAATTTGGGATGTATTCCATCTGTCTGGATTTTGGCGGTTGGTGACTGTTCACATCAAGTCATCAGGCTTTGTCCACAGGCTATTTACTTCATGCAGCATTTGCTTGGACCTGTCCCGCCCACAGCCATGACTCAGTCATGGGTACGGGATTGAAATAGACCAGGTGAGTGCTGCTAAGAGCAGTTCTACTATTCATATGTGAGGCCGTATGGCACATTTTATAAAAATATTTTAGTGTAGGACTGCTTCAAATGAGATTTGCCGTGACGTGGCGAAGCAGCTCAAGAAATTGCAATTTTTTGCCAAAAATCTAAAAAAATTTTTTATAATAAGTACAGTTTGGAATGTTTAGTGCTGTAGTGCACATTTGGTGCTGGCTTTTTGTTTTTTCTTCGTGGTTTATGCTTTAATACATTGAATGAAAAGGAATATTCCTGTCAAACAAAGTGAAATGATAGTAAACCCATAATAAAAATGTTTTGTCAACAACAAAAATGTGTGTTTTTTGTGTATTTTTATTAGTCTTTTTTCTCGATCATGACGTAGCTTTGCTCCTCGTGGCTATGAGTCATGGGGAGATGAGGTCATTCCCAGGAACGTGGCCTCACCTGGAAATTTTTATTTAAATCCTTGTTTTTTTCTGTATTGGTATGTTTCTTTTTTCCCTGAAGAAGAAGGCGGACATGCCTTTGAAACGCGTTGGAATGGCTCAATAAAAGAATACTTTTTAATACTCCAGCTTTGTGGTTTATAGCGCGGCATGAAACCCGTCTTCTATTTTCCGATTTTATACAGTAACCATTTCCTTTGACGGGGCCGCTGCTGAGCCATCCCAGCCCTCATATACGTCTGCACAAGGGTTATGACTGGCACAACCTGACCAGGTGAGTGCATCCATTCTCTCTACCCTTCAAACCCAAATATCGGGTAAGACCCTATTGCGCCTTCTATTTCCCTACTACAGATTCATTCCAGTAGTATTGTCAGACCGTGCTTGGCTCTTAAGTCACAAAGTGACATTGCGGCATCTGACGCCGTTCACACTGCAGAGTCTGACACCACTCACTATGCCTCTTTTGGTGCTTCTAAGTTACACAGACAGGTTTGAGTGTTGACCAGAAGTGTTCTCATTAGTGATCGGGCTTGCAGGAGTTAATTTCTGCTAGCCTGCTAGTTACCTTTTGGACCACATGTTGTTGGAGACCTATAACAGTTACTGCCTGCCTTTTTATGATGGAGGAGCTTGTCTTCCTTTGCCAACTATAGCTTTAGCTACATTGGTCCGTGTGCTGTCGTATCCCACTCCTGCTGGTGATTGTACTGCTTTGCTCTTGGAGTTGTTGTGGAGTTCTCCCATTGTATTGTTATTTCATCTCTGCTCTTATTGTCCTCCTTATCACTGTTTGTCTAATACCTCTGTGTGAGTTTGCTGTGTGATTGAGATTTGGCTTCCCATTTGTACGTATCTGTGGATTCAACCACTCTTGTCCCAGTACTCTCCTGGAGTGTGGGAGAGGGAACAGCTAGGTCCCTCCTAGCCTGAGGCTTAGGGGTACTTTACATGCTGCGATATCGGTACCCATATCGCTAGCGAGCATACCTGCCCCCGCCATTTGTGCGTCACAGGCAAATCGCTGCCCATGGTGCACAACATCGCTTACATCCGTCGCACTACTTACCTTCCCTGCGACATCGCTGTTGCCTGTGAACTGCCTCCTTTCTAAGGGGGCGGTTCGTGCGGCGTCACAGCCACGTCACACGGCAGCCATCCAATAGCAGAGGAGAGGCGGAGATGAGCGGCCGGAAAATGCCGCCCACCTCCTTCCTTCCTTCTTTTCCGGTGGACGGAGGTAAGGAGATGTTCGTCGCTCCTGCGGTGTCACACATAGCGATGTGTGATGCCGCAGGAATGAGGAACAACATTGCTACTCACCAGACAACAATATTTGGTGTCTGGACGACCTCTCCAACACCAACGAATTTTACCACTTTTGCAATCATTGAAGGTCGCTCGTATGTGTCACACGCTACGATATCGCTAACGACACCGGATGTGCGTCACAAACACCATGACTCAGACGATAAATCGTTAGCGACGTCGCAGCGTGTAAAGTACCCATTAGTTTAGGAGCCCCAGTCCTTGGTTATCCCATCACACCCCATGATAAGTATGTTGTGGGGAACTCAACATCTATTAAAAAGAGCGAGATACATTGAGCATATAAGAGGAAAGATTGTGCATCTTACTTAATGAGAGTGGTAGCATAATTCAGAACAATTGTTAACTACATGATAACCACATAGTCATCAACTCTGACTATAATTGCATTAGAATGTAAAATAATACTTTGTTTGATAGCATAATTATTTATGTAAAAAATTGAGATTCTTCTCACTTTGTAGGATTCAGTTTTAAGGTTTAAATTGTAATTAAATCATCCAGGATTATTTTGCTAATGATTAGTCTAAAGGGTGGTAAATAAGGTTAAATATGAGACCAGAAATAGGCACTTTTGAGCTTTTCCAGTCTTATGTTTGCTCTTAGTTAAAAAAAACTTCCTATGCAGACTTATGTGCCCTGAGTCCAGACTGCAAACACTATAATCTATGATTTGGTCACTTCCTTACAGTCAATCCCAAAATCAGCAATTTCAGCTGGCACTAATCTAATGTGCGTAGCCTTCTTAATGTTCATAGTTTGATATACATTTAATTAATGAAGTGAAAGATTTACTAATAGGCTTAGTTTATAAGAATTTTTAATAATGATCCAAACAATTAGATCCAAACATAACTTGCTCTATTGGTTGAAAGACTTAAAGGGACTCTGTCACCCAGTTTTTGCTACCCCATTTGAGTTTAGCATAATGTAGAGATAGAGACTCTGATTCCAGTGATGTGTCACTTATTGAGCTATTTGCCGTCATCATTATTTTCTCTACTGCAGATCTAGCAGTTATACCAAGCTTATGATTATTCTGGACTACCTGGCACCAATCCAAGTAGTCCTCTATTGATAATCTCCTGCTGATTTTTATCAAACTACACTAAGCAGCCCAGTAAGTGACACACCGCTGGAATCAGGATCTCTGCCCCATGTTATGCCGCTCTCATATTAGGTGACAAAACCTGGTGACAGATTCTCTTTAAAGGGAACCTGTCAAGTAAAAAAAATGCTGATAACCTGCAGATGTGGTATTAATCTGCAGGTTAATAGCATTCTGATCCTGCACACTAAACACTGCTGTCAGGAGGAAGTAAACTTTAAACCTCCCAGAAGCATTATGGTTTCAGTCACAGGGTGGCGCCAGTGTGTAATTACCCAACCCCCCTTACTAATTGCCTGCTTCCACTAATGCTAAATGGCTTTCTGTCAGGCCTGAAACACACATCCGTGAAACATGTGCGTGTTTGGTCCGTTTCCGTGTATACTGGAGACACGGCCAAACGTGCACCAATGTTATTGTATGATAAAAGCTCCACGTGCGTTTTTGATGCATGTCCGTTTGTCCGTGTCCGTGATCCATACCTGTGTGCATTTTGCACGGCAGCATGTCCGTTTTCTGCACGCAACACGCAGCACGGACCCAATGAAAGTCAATGGGTCTGTGCGCACGTCCAAGTGACACGGTCGCATCTCTGTTTGCTCCCTGTACATTTTGTGCTTTTTTCATGTGATGTTGGTCATTTTTCTTTTTCTGTTTCGTTCTCTCCCTCAGTCCGTCGGTCGGTCGGTCTCTCTCTATGTCTGTCGGTCGGTCTCTCTGTCTTATCTGTCCCTCTAGCTGTCTGTCGGTCAGTTCCCCCCCCCTCTCATACTTACCGTTCCCCGATCTACGGCGCGGCGCTGCATGACATTCACACTGCTGCGGCGGCTTTTACTATTTTGAAAAAGCCGGACGCTCATTAATCAATCTCGTATTCCCTGCTTTACCCGCCCACAGGCGCATGTGATTGGTTGCAGTCACACACGCCCACCACGCTTTCTCACTGCACCCAATCACAGCAGCCGGTGGGCGTGTCTATACTGTGCAGTAAAATAAATAAATAAATAATTAAAAAAAACAGCGTGCGGTCCCCCCCCCATTTTAATACCAGCCAGATAAAGCCATACGGCTGAAGGCTGGTATTCTCAGGATGGGGAGCCCCACGTTATGGAGAGCCCCCCAGCCTAACAATATCAGTCAGCAGCCGCCCAGAATGGCCGCATACATTAGATGCGACAGTTCTGGGACTGTACTCGGCTCTTCCCGATTTGCCCTGTTGCGTTGGCAAATCGGGGTATTAAGGAGTTATTGGCAGCCCATAGCTGCCAATAAGTCCTAGATTAATCATGTCAGGCATCTCCCCGAGATACCTTTCATGATTAATCTGTAAGTGACATTTAAAAAACGCACAAACCCGAAAAAATAATTTATTAGAAATAAAAAACACTAACAAAGTCCCTCATCACCAATTTATTAACCCCGACAAAGCCCTTCATGTCCGGCGTAATCCACGGACCTCCAGCATCGCTTCCAGCTCTGTTACATGCAGGTGACAGGAGCTGCAGAATACACCGCCGCTCCTGTCACCGCCACGCAGCCAATGAAGGCAATAGCGCGATCAGCTGAGCTGTCACTGAGGTTACCTGGATCCAGCGATGGATGCAGCGGTGGCCGCGGGTAACCTCAGTGACAGCTCAGCTGATCGCGCTACTCACCTCAGTTGCTGCGTGGAGCTGACCGGAGCGGCGGTGAGTAGTGCGATCAGCTGAGCTGTCACTGAGGTTACCCGCGGCCACCGCTGCATCCACCGCTGGATCCAGGTAACCTCAGTGACAGCTCAGCTGATCGCGCTATTGCCTTCATTAGCTGCTTGGAGGTGACAGGAGCGGCGGTGTCTTCTGCTGATCCTGTCACCTGCATGCAGCAGAGCTGGATGCGACGCTGGAGGTCCGTGGGTTACGCCGGACATGGAGGGCTTTGTCGGGCTTAATAAATTGGTGATCAGGGACTTTGTTAGTGTTTTTTATTTCTAATAAAGGATTTTTCAGGGTTGTGTGTTTTTTAACTGTAATTTACAGATTAATCATGGAACGTATCTCGGGGAGACGCCTCACATGATTAATCTAGGACTTATTGGCAGCTATGGGCTGCCAATAACTCCTTATTACCCCGATTAGCCAACGCACCAGGGCAAATCGGGAAGAGCCGGGTACTGTCCCAGAACAGTCGCATCTAATGTATGCGGCCATTCTGGGCGGCTGCTGACTGATATTGTTAGGCTTGGGGGCTCCCCATAACGTGGAGCTCCCCATCCTGAGAATACCAGCCTTCAGCCATATGGCTTTATCTGGCTGGTATTAAATTTGGGGGGGGACCGCACGCCGTTTTTTTTTAATTATTTATTTATTTCTATACTCCATAGTAACACGCCCACCGGCTGCTGTGATTGGGTGCAGTGAGACACCTGTCACTCAGAGTGGGGGCGTGTCTCACTGCAACCAATCATAGGCGCCGGTGGGCAGGGAAAGCAGGGAATACGAGATTGTTTAATGAGCGGCCGGATTTTTCAAATTAGAAAAAGCCGCCGGAGCAGTGTGAACGCCGTGCAGCGCTGGTGATCGAGGATCGGTGAGTATGAGAGAGGGGGGGACACTGCAGTCACTCGGGGGATTAGCGGTCACCGGTGAATCCTTCACAGGTGACCGCTAATCAGTACATGGCACAGACAGAGCCGTGGCATGACAATGAAGTCGGGTGAAGTTCACCCGATTCATTCTCATCCCGCTACTCTGTCTGCTGTTTGCCGACATGTAGTAAACGACATTTTGCATCACACACGGATATTCCACACGGACAACACAAACACATGTCAGTTAAGTTTCACACGCACACACGGACATTTCACACGCACATACGGCTAGCATACGGGATACATACGCAGGCCACACATACCATAAAAACGGACCTAAAAAACGGAAAACGGACCCGAAAAATGGCCCGTTTTACATGGATATGGTTTTCACGGATGTGTGTTTTAGGCCTCAGTCAGTGTAGGTTAAGGGTACAACTGCCGATCTCCATACACACAGCGGTGACAGAACTTGTGCCGTCTCCACTACCGTGACTGAAATTGCAATGTTGTCGGGAGGTTTGAAATTCTTCTCCTCCCAGTAGCCGGGTTTAATGTGCAGGCACGGGACAGGTTCAAAATGCTATTAACCTACAGATTCACCCAACATCTGCAGGTTAATACCATTTTTCCACGTTACAGGTTCCCTTTAATTTAATCTCTTTTTTTGTGTTAATAGTAAATATTACAATTGTAATGGTTAAAGGGAATCACTCTTGATTGATAGCTCAGTGTCTGTGTGACATCAGGTGCTAGGCAAGGAAATCAGACAGTGAGAGGTCAATCATGCTAAAGAGGCTGGTGCTTGGCAGGCAGTGGCTTTCTAAGCCCTGTGTCACATCCAGAGAATTCAATGCATGATGTGTATATAAATAAAAAAGTTATTCTTGATTAATCAGGCCTTAAAGTTTAAAATAAATAATAGTTATCATAGGACCACAGGATGTATATTACTAAGAAATATGAAACGTTTTAAAAGAAATGTTTATATGGTATATTGATAGATATGCTTTATATGACTTGCTGAGCTAAAAAAATGCTCAATGATTTTTTTATTAAAAGTAATAAATCTATCTAGCTTCTTTTATGTTGCCTTCGCTTGTTGAATACAACATATTTAAATGTTTGATGGCTACATCAAGGTTGTTTTGATCTTCTCTATGGAATGAATTTAAGGCAAATTGTCTTAGGGTCTTTTGCAGTTTCCCTCAATGTATCATATTTGTAAATGTTCCTTTTAAGTGCTGGAATCGAATATTCTCCTGTAAATATTTTTTCTCCTAAAATGAGTAGCATTTTTTGACATTCCTTTTAGAACAACATAGGAAGAATGCGTTTTGCGAACACTAAGCAATTCTATTCATACTTCAACTTATACTCGCACAACAGTAATAAAATTAATACAAATAGTCGGTATAATTTTTACATTTGTAAGTTAAACAGGAACTGACTGGCTTTCAAATGTAAAATTACAGTGTCGTACTTTGAACGGTCTAGTGGTAAATCTCCCGGCATTTTTAGAATGCGGTGACATTTATATGCACTCACATAACAGAGAAAAGAATAATGCAGTAGTTCAAATGATTTAACATAATGTTTAAATATTAATGCATCAAAAAGTTTGTTTTAGCATTAATAATGTATACATTTTATTAAACGTTGTAAAGACAGCCATTACAGTACTTTCGTTATGAGGGAAGGTTTCAACTGCAATACATTTACAACCAAACCTCGAGTATCGCTAGTTATGTATAGTTCAACTTTGAGAAATCTCAATCACCCATTCTATAAATTTCCACTTGAGAAATCATGAGTCACATCTTACTACTCCTAAATTCTTTCCTTCCTAGCAACATTAATACATTCTTATACAGTTTATTCTTTAAGTTGTTGTTGGAAAACTACTTTTTAAGAAAAATCTTTAACCTTCTCCATTATATATCTTATTCACATGACATTTATATATCGAGAATATTATTTGATTCTTTAAAATTGATGATTAATGGGAGTTTGGCTCTTGGAACACCCATCATCAATTAACTTTGAAGTGACTGTGTTTGTGGATCACCAGCCTTCGTTTGCTTACCAGATATCAATCTATATTTGTAGTGACCGATGTCTAGTAGTGGACATCAGTTTCATTCATTTCAATGGAGCAATGGTATTTACACTTTAAAGGGTTGAAGACTGCCTCTAGTTTGTGCTGCTTTTCTTAGAAACCAACCAGCACCTATGCCCAAAAGATAGCTTCTGATGGAGCAGCAAGATAAGAGATCAGTTCATCATCCTCCTTCAATTGTAAAACACTTAATATTGGAAAGGAGGTCTGTTTATCTGTTCCTCCATCAGCAGCCATTTTATGGACAGATGTTTTGGTCAGATTGTGGCGAAAGCTGGTTTAGCAAAAGAAAGATGCCAACCACTTTAAGGAACTTAAAGGGGATATCTACATTATCTACAACCTCTTCATGACCTTTGACATATATTTAGATCAAAGGTAGTGTCTAAAGATGAGCAAACCTGAAGTTTGGTTTTCAAAACGAAGACCAAATTTAAAAATCAAAGTTCGGGTTTCGATGCTTTACGTGCGACCGAAACATGCGCGAGCAAAGCTGCCCTCAGGTACTCTTGGTGCTCAGCCCTGTTCAAGCTGCTTGTAGTGTTTTAATGGCACACACTGGGGGTAACAACAGCATGATCACATATATGGTGCAACAAAAAAAGTTTGGAAAAGCCCGCCCACCCCCCCTGTAAATGATCTGCTTATGGCTGGCTGTATATGGGCAAAATTAAAACTTCCAATCAGTGACTTGATCCGGGGTTCAGGTCAAGCTCGAGCCTGTGGAGCTAGGCTTGTTTGCTGCTGGCAAACCAAGCCTCGATGGAACCGCTCATCTCTAGTCATGTCCCTGCCTTTGATGCGGGCTTATACGATGAGCTCACATCTTTACCTGCTCATGACTCAAAAACTATTGTGGAATTGCACCTTTTTGTAATTTCACAGCACTTGGAATTTGTTTTCTGTTTTCCAGTTCACTATAGTGTAAAATGAATGGTTTCATTTAAAAGTACAACTGGTCCTGCAACAAACAAGCTCTGATATGGCTATATTGATGGACATATAAAAAAATATGGCTCTTAAAAGAAGGGGAGGAAGAAAACAAAATTTGAAAATGGAAAATGGCAAGGTCATGAAGGGGTTAATCTATCAAATATGTTGAAGATAAGCTTTGTAAGTATTGCAGATCCTGTTTCTGCACTTGTTAGTGCAATATTTTTTACTATGTCAATAACATCTGAACAACAGGAAAAGGGGCATTTTAGTGACGCACGATGTGGATCCAAGAGCCCAATTTACTACAGAAGGACTAAAACTGAAAGTAGTAGGTAGTGAACGCAATTCAAACCTATAACTAGAAAGAGTCATATATCCACCAAAGTAAATAATCAAATTGATTTATTAAACACACATCATAATAATATAACTTAGTACAAAAAAGAATAGTGATGGGCGAACCCGAACTGTAAAGTTCGGGGTCCATACCGAACACATAGGGTTCGTGCACACGATACCGAACACGAGCTTTCCTGGGAAGCTCGTGTTACAGTTCGGTTCCAGTTTGGGTCCATGGGCTGTAAAAACAAGCACATTATTAAAAAACATTATGATTACTTACCGTTCCTGCATTGCATCCTGCAGACCCGCTCAGCCGCTGTCTCCCAGCTGTTTTTGCTGCTGCTTCCAGGGGTATTTACTGCAGTGCTGTCACTCGGTAGTCTTCGGCTGTTTTCGGCCATGTTCGCGGTGACGTTAGGGTTCACTTGAGTCCATGGCTCATGGACTTGATTGAACTTTGACTGTCACTGTGCGAGTCTCGCATTGGTATCACCAGGCACGGTGCACACTCTCCCAACAGGAGTGGGTCAGCTGCATGCACACTATTTCCATGCAGCTGTGGCGCTCCTGTCAGAAATGTGTGTTCCATGCGGGGTGATGCAATTCGAGACTCGCATGAGTCATATGCAGGTAGAATCATACCCTCACTGTCAGCCTCCTTCTCGCTCTGTACAGAGCAATGAAGCACAGCTAACATGGCTTTCTCTGTTTGTCTCTCTGTCTGTACAGAGTGATGAAGCAGAGCTGACATTGCTTTGCCTGCTTCTCGCTCTGTAGAGACACTTGTCTGTATAGAGCGAAGAAGCAGAGCTGATATTGCTCTCTCTGCTTGTCGCTCTGTGTAGACACTTGTCTGTACAGAGCAATGAAGCAGAGCTAACATTGCTCTACCTGTGGACTATGTCGGACTAAGGATTTCTTTATATAAAGATGGAGTCTCTAATTTTTTTTGTTTTATTTGTCATAAAAAAAAAATTCTCTGTGTCGTGGGTTTTTTTTTCCTGTTTACTAGAAATTCATGGAGGCCATGTCTAATTTGGCATGACACCATGAATTTTGGGCTTAGTACCATCTGAGAATACAAAGCTGGTATCAACTCCTTTATTACCCAGCATGTCACCACCATCAGGGCTGCTGGATGAGCCAGGTAAAGCACATGGAAATGGTGCTAAGAAACAATGCGCCATTTCCAGGGGTGGCTGCAGGCTGCAGAGGATCCCAGCCCCCAGCTGCCTGGTTTTACCTGACCATCGATCAAAATACGGCGGTAACCCACACATTTTTTTTCAATTATTTTTTTAAATAATTAATAAAATTTATTGGGCTTCCTGTTTTTTGATTGCCAGCCAAGGTAAAGGCAGACAGATGGGGGTGGCAGCCCGTAGCTGTCCGCTTTATCTGTGTTGAGAATCAAAAATACTGTGGAGCGCTACATCATTTTTTAAAATTATTTATTTAATTTTACACTACTATATTTGTAAGGAACCCAATCACAGATGCTGTCACGCAAAATGGACATCTGTGATTGGCTGTGGGAGAAACCTTGAATCTGCCCATACATTCTAGATGCTAGAATGTATGGGCTTTTTTTCAGATTACTCCAGCATCCAATCTCAGACACCCACTCTATGACAGCGTCTGTGATTGGCTGTTATTTTAACAGTAAAATAAAACAACCCAGAGAAAAAAATATTTTATTAGAAATAAACCAGAAGACATTTTTTCATTTTTGCTTGCCACCTTAATAAGTGATATTTAATCTAAGTGAGGGCATCCATTTTCTAACTAAAATTGCAGCTCATTTTTTGAATGTAAAGCTGTATTCTATTGGCCAGATGGCTTTTGCATCAGGAATTCTTGCTTAGTTGTGATTATATTATTGTGAATGTTCTAAGGTTGAGGTAGCATGGAAAAAGGATGATGTTTCTAAATTTTGCAAAAGTAAAATGTTAAAGTAGTTATTTTCTCCCTTGAAGTATGATCAAGCTGTTAAATGATGCAGAATCCCCTGGTACATGGGAACTTTTTATTTTAAACAACAAATTAGACATGTGCCAAGTGACCTACTATATTATAAACAATGCAATGGAAACTTTATAATAGCATGTTTATTGAATAATACGCTAGGAAAAAAGAAAATCTAAAAGCTGTCAATTTTTACTGTCACAGGTGTGCCACAGGTGACAGGCAGTCATGTGGTTTCTGGCTATAGAAGATCACAGCGTCGGCTGCGTAAAATGCTCCCTGATTTTCTATTGTTCCTTCTTTCAGTATTCATTGTACTAGGTAGTTTTCCTGCTGGATTTTTCTCTCTTCCCCTTTTGGACCCAGAAGGAGCTTGCCTTCCACCCAGCTGCTGACCATCAGTATTCTGTTGGTGCTTAAATACTGCCTTCTTTCCTGGACTGGTGATGGTGATATTATTGTTTCATTCTAGCTCTGGTTGCAAGCAGGTGGCTTGCTCTCTTCTGTAGTATTATTGCTGAAGCTTGCTGAACTCCTGCCCAAAACATCTGTGGATAAGTAGTTCATGCTTTTTCCCCTGTGTGTCCCCCTTGTGTCTTCCTTTAGTGTTTAGTGGGGTTGACAAAGAGCTCATCCCACCCTTTCCCTATTTATGGTCCAGCACTAGTTATACCTAGGGTCATGTATTGGACTTGGCGCATAAGTGCCGAACCTATCTAGAGTGGTGAGGGACCGCAGGGACCAGCTGTAGGCTTGGTCAGTGGCCACCATCTTCTCCTTTCCTAGATGCAGGGGTCCCCTTCTTTTACCTTTCTCAGTTTGCTTGGTACTTCACCGTACCTAGCATGGCAGATACATACTATTTACTTCAATACAAGAAATTCATCCATTGGTCACATAATTGCATTCCAAAATGGCAAACTAGGAAAATCCTTAGAGAGTATTTTATTGCCTATATCACCTGTCTTGATTTATTTTTAAACAAATATACTACAGAGTTTGCAAAGGGTTTGTGGATTGTCATTATATCACATATAAAATAAAAAAATATAAACTAAACTCTTGATTCTTCAGAGAATGTGAATATTTACATTTTAAAGACCATTTTTAAGTTTCGACAATACTTTTTTTACGTCACTCATTGTGCAGTAAAGATGAACTGGAAAAAGGATTGTTCAGATCAGGCTGATTACAATGATACCAAACATGCATTTATTTTTTCTATTTTACTGGTAAAAAAAATCTGAACATTTTCAAAATATTTGTTTTGCTTTGTGGTGCCATTAAATAGTAAATATCTTCTTTGGAGCATAGACTAGGCTGAACTTCACTGGAGGCTCGTGATCATGATCGTGATGACAGTGATAGCCATCTTTAGCAGACCACCGACTGTCACAGTAACCCATTCGGCTGATGACAGCTTTTGAGCGAAGGCAAAACATTCCATTTAAGTGCAACTGTAATAGATTTATAACAGCATTTAAATAGTTAACAGTCATAGTCAAAAATCGGCATTAGCCATGGTTCTTAAAGAAAGAAGTTGTCATGAGGGTCTCTGGTCCTTGGGAGATGTGTGAAAGGTTTACGATGTCTCACATTGCCTTGTGAGACTCTGAATATTAAACATATTTGCTTTTTTTTGGTGAAGCAAGGGTTAAGGACTCTTTACTTGCTGATAGTTTCTTACTACTCCTTTCCCAGGTGCAACCAATTTGTGACCATTCCCATTCCATTTAAATAGTCACATATCTCATCACCTTATGCTAGTTATAGAATTGCTTTCCATTCTGAATTGACCATCATTGTAGGAGGAAGTCTGTGGAAACTCTTGGAGCTGTCCTACTTGCAGCTCTGATGTTAGGCTGCAGCAGTGAAGTTGCTGTTTCCTAGTCTCTTGCTGCCCTGGTGTTTCACTGCAACAGTTGGTGTATATCCTTTTGTCTATGTCCCCCTGTCCCTCTTCCTTCCCCTGTGTTTTCTTAGAATAGTTGTGATGTCTAGTGCACTCACTGGCCTTGGCACTATACAGGGTGAGTGGACAGCAGTAAGGGACTAAGCACGTGACAGCAACAAGAGAAGGGACTTGTATAGTGAAGTTGGGGAAGCCCAGATTCAGACACAGGGGGTTCCCCGACCCCCGCTCCCTATTGTTAGGGCCTTCCCCTCCCTTTCCATTCCCATTGTAAAATCTGTGTTGCGCCAAGCTTCAGACATTTCCTTGTCAAAACATGAAAAATGTTTATCTATATAATATAGCTGTTATCTGCCATGTATGGCATGAGCTAAGCTCAAGAATATGCTGTCAGGTAATGGAATGGGATAAATTATCTAAAATGGCTCATTATACTAAGTTGAAAATGTATCATACCATAGCAGTAGTATAACACAATTTTCACAACGTGGCAAATAAAACAGCAATTACTGTGAAGATCCAAGGTCTTGAGTTGTTAATCACCTAGGCAGGTTAACAATGCAGCAAAATTTTTATTTACAATAGTCATTATGCTCCTTCAAATTACGCATATCAACAATAGTCCTTAGGCTAGTTCCTTAAATCCAGACAATGGATGTTAACAATAGTCCTTAGGATTGTTCCTCAAATCCAGCTGATGGGTTTCACAAACATAGCGCATGTATCTGGCGCATATATTCAATCTCTATACTCTATTCATGGACATCGAGACTTGACCACAGCAACAGATCCTCTCCCCTCCATGTCACACCAAATTACTAACTAAGCATGTGGCTCACTCTTCCACCTCTCCTGGGATCAGCCCACTGGTTTAGGAGAGGTGATCACATCCCCCCTCTTAAACAATTGTTACCTGTAACTTAAGTATGCAGAAGGGTTTAGAAGCCTAGTCCAAAAAGATATGTATTGGGAAACCCCCTGTAGAGAGGGATAAAAATGCTCAGTCCCCACTAGGTGGATGACAATTAAACCTACTGTAGACCCACTGTAGACCTAATTATGTTAGCATTCATGGAGACCAACTAGGATGGCACAGTGTTACAACCCCTTCCCCCTTCCAATTGTGTACAGCCAAGTTACCTTAAACTGACAAGAAAACAAATCTCTAATTAAACACAAAAATATGATTGATGTAACCAGCGCTCCGTGCTGTAAAAAAAATCCAAATTTCTTAAACCTGTGGGCTCCGCTCTATGTCCATTAGTCCACTAATCTTTAGTCCACCATCAGCTCCTCACATTATCATAACCACAGTGTTCCTCTGTTTTCCAGTGTTGGTACTTTTACCAAACAACCACTCATATCTTAGTTTCCCAGATCCCTGAGTGTGATATATGGAAAAGAGGTTAACTGTAATCGTAAGTTAATTTTTAATTTAGCAGTGCATATATCAGAATCAATATATTTGCTGTTTTTTTACTTCACCTTGTTGTTATTGAAGTCAATTAAAATAGCGTTAATGTTAATTCACCAAACAAATCATGAAACAGGGTGAGTAAGAAGAATTTACCAATAAAGGAGAAAAACCACAGATTAAGAATGAATATTTTGAAGTTCTGTCATTCCCAAAGAACAGATCTTCGCAAAGCAACCTACAATCAAAAGGCCAATATTGATTTTGAAAAGACAAAAGTTTACCAATTAAAGATACTGACTTTAGCACTAAACTCAATAGAAAATGTGTACCTTTTTCTTTTTAGCCTCTAAAGTATTAGAATCTTCATTCTGTTAATGTGAGTGAAGCATATTTTTTGGAGAAAAAAAAGGTATTTTTTGGGAAAAGAATATAATTACAAAGGTTGGATAATGTAGCTGCCAAAATACAAAATAAATTATAGAAAATAAATTACAATAAATTAAAATAAATAGCTGTGTTCTGCAATTTGTGTAAGCAGGCTGCATGAACACGATAATGTTCTTGTGATGGCTCCAGACTTCATAGAGATGGATTAGATAATGATGAATAAGCTTAAAGAGATAGCATGATGGGATCCCCCCCAAATGTAGTGTTCTTATATAATGTTCTTTACTAATAAAACTCGAGTGAAAATGCGTCATTTTTATTCCTAAAGCAGTTATGTAAATGTTGTGTCCTTTTTTCCTAGCACAAAAAACCTGAAAGTAATTCCAGTGACCTTTTCTATACCAGAATAGTTCAACCTTCTTGGAACCAGCTGCTTTTTAATATCGAAAATAATACATGTTTCCAAAATGCAGCCTGCCATGTAATAAAGCCTGCCACCTGGGAATTGTGTGTGCTAAATAATAAATACAAAAGCTAACTCAAGAGATATGAACATGAACTTTTAAAGGCTTAATAATAGCAAAAAAAATTATAAACCATTTATAAAATAACTCCAGAGCAACCTATGTAATAAATACTTCATAAGATCAAATAATATATATCTTTTTTAGACCGATAACCGATAACTGTAATCTCATTTTTACACCTATCCTACAACAACGGAAATAAAGACGTTGAAAAAATTGACACAAGAGTGTCAAAGAGTTTCAATTACATATTTGCTTCTACCATGACGTGCACTGCTGTGTCTTGTTTTTTTTATCTATAATGACTATTACATAATATTGCTATCATGTAGCTGGAACCAATACTGTAGTAATGATAAAGTAATAAAAGTAAAAAATAAAGATTAAAAATAAAATTATTATATGTAACAATGTGAAAAGACTATTAGTAACTTCAAAAGAGCTGGACAGTAGCTATTCATATCTATATCTTTATATATGCTGTATATATATATATATATATATATATATATATATATATATATATATATATGTATATACATATATATATATATATATATATATATATATATATCTTTATATACTATATATATATATATTTATATATGTATATATATCAATATATAGATGTATATATATATATATATATATATATATATATATATATATATATATATATATATATTAATTTGACTTGCAACTCTTTAGCATATGATATACTTATTGTGTTACTACATTTTTACTGTTTTGCTCCTGGTGTTTGAAAAAAAACCAAAATATCCTGTATACTATAAGTTACAACCTGTCCTCACAATGCCTAGCAGCTCAGTGTTTTATTAGGTTGATTTCCAAGCAAAGGGCCACTGATTTGAATTACGGGGCAGCCATGATGGAGCGGCCACAAAGATGATTTCCCAAGGAAAGAGAAACAGCATCATCCAGCTCATTGACAGCCATCTCTCAGTCAAGAAAACTGCCAGGCTGCATCATGTGAGTGCCATGACAGTCGGAAGAATAAGAAATGAAGTCCGTCCATCCATGCAAAATCCAAGCTGTGGAAGTCCAAGCAAAATATCAGAGTCAACGAGTTACCTCATCACAAGGTATATTAGTTCCACCGCAACAAACACGGCAGTGGAGATGGCTTGTATGCCTTGTAATAGTGAGATTACAAACATCCATGCAAGCAGTATGCGACGCATGTTACAGTCTGGAATGGTGGCCCAAAAAAAAGGTGAAGAAGCCTCAACTTCAATATTGTCACAAGACATGTTGGCTCGAGTTTACAAAAAAAGTACGAAAAGTGGACAATAGAACATTGGAAATGAGTGATATGGAGCATGAGACAAAAGTCAATAGACTAGGCTCTGATTGGTGCAAATGGGTTTAGAAAAAAATAAGGGACAAAGGTTCTAACAGATCTAGAAATTGACGGACATGTCATGTTTGGTAGAGGAAGCTTGCTGATATTGGGTTGTTTCACAGTCAACGGCGATGTGCATTGAATACCTGACCAGTATCGATGGCAGTCTCAATGCTGTGCTATATGTGGGTATCTTATAAGAAAGATTACTTCATATACACGAGTACTATGGTTTTGAAAAGGACGACATAGTGTTTCAGCAGGACAATGATCTGAAGCATAGGTTGAGATTGGTGAAGAAATGGTACTTTGACAATAAAGTAGAGATTCTGGATTAGCCTTCACAGTCTTCAAACCTCAACCCAATTGAACACTTGTGGGTAAAGTTGAAAAAAAAGCTTTATAAATACCCAAGTGAATCAACCATTATGCACCAACATTGAGAATGTGTAATAGATACCTGAGATCACATTTCGGTCGATACATGCTTGAATTTCCAGGTGTTGACAATCTCTTAGGCCATATTTAAGTACAGCAATTATTCTTTTTTTAGATCCTAAGTGAGCCCTTTGCCATGAGGTGCCATGCTGATCCTCCGTTGACCAGTATGAGAGAGTATGTGAGTGACAACACCAAATTTACCACCCTTGCTCCACATTCACACCTGAGAACTTGTATCACTAATGAGCCACATGACATATGGGAAGCAAATTGGCTAATTGGGCACAATTTGTCCATTTTCACTTAAGGGTGAACTCACTTTTGTTGCCAATGGTTGAGACATAAATGGCTGTGTGTGGAGTTATTTAGAGGGCACACCAAATATACACTATTATACAAGCTGTTCATTGACTACTTAGCATTTTATCAAAATGTCATAACTTGAGTATTGGTCTTTGAAAAGATATAATAAAATATTTACAAAAATAAAAGGGGTACTCACTTTTGTGTTATAATGTATGCATACTGTGGCTTTGACTATATATTTATTGTTATTTTATGTTATTTATTTAGCTTTATCTTATAGCAACATTATTGTAGGACTTCACTCAGGCTGAACATATGAATTCGATTGGAAAGTTAACTGTATGCAGGGTTACCTGAGTGGCATGGTTTTTCTTTGCATTTATTCGCCTTTTAATATATTTATATTTTATGCCCTTTTGTAATTTAATAAAGGCTCATTCTGTTTTCCTATTGGGTGTTTTCCTCTCGTTTCTTTAGGTTCTTCTTTGTTATATAGAAGTACCTATTCTGATTAAGGCTTGCATTGAGATTTACTCCAATAAACACCGGCCAGGAAATGGCTTTCACATGAGTACCATGTGACAGACACAGGGGTCTTTAGAAAACCTCAGAACATCATAGCAAACCTTTGGTGACTAGTAATCACTTCATGGAGTGATTATGAATGATTAGAATAGCAGCATTAAACAGGTTAAAAGCCTTTCGCGAAGCTCTCCTCCACTGGCAGCTGTTAGAGGCATATGACGGCTGATTGACACAGCCATTATTTGGAGATAATAAAGCAGGCTCAACTTCTAAGCCTTCTCCATTCATCCTCTGCCTGTCACAATGATAACAAGTGACGGGGCTCCTATACTGTCCCTCACACTAGGGGACCCTAGGCTAGCCCTGTCCTCAGAATTACCCCTAATAATGGAGATGCCTTGCTGTATTCCCAACCAGAGCTAATCTGTCTCCCCCAGAGAAGTAAGGGGTGGGTAGAAGTGTGATGGAAACAAAAGTGTAGCTAGACAGGGAAAAACAGAAACTCAGATACACTGCAAACTCACAGGAATAAACAGTAAGAAAATAAAGAGTAAAGCAAGAGAAATACAGCAGCAACAAGAGGACAACAAATGTTACCACCACGATCGCTCACAGCAATAATGCACACAAATCACCAGTAAGTCTGAATCAAACCACTTCTCCAGACCAATATAGACAAGCTGTAGCTGGCACTAATGGAAGTGTTCAGCCAGCATATATTAACAAGGGCAGAGAATATGAGCTTTCCCATAGCATGTGAATGAAGGAGATTAACAAGCACACTAACAGAGATTCACTCTTTCTAGCCTGACTATGAACTACAAGTCTGTGGGTCAACGCCCAAGTCTCCCTGCGTTTATCACATATATCAGAGAAGTTAGAAGGCAGAGTGCCAGAATCTGAAGTTTCCACCGATCCAGTCAGCAATGCTTTCAAAAGCCTCCTTATGAGAATGCACATTAAGGAGTTAAACACTGGATAATAATTCTAAATTGGTTATAAGTAAAAACTATTACACAAATAAAAAAATATGTAGCTTTTGTGCTACATTTTATAAAATTGCCAGTGAATTACATTTATCTTAAGTAATGCCTACAGATTTTTACTGAAGATATATATTTTTTCTTTTGTGTAATACTGACAGCTTTGCTAAGATAAACACTTCTTCCAGCAATTAGTACTGCCTACCTGTGACTCTACATGTATTTATGGCACATTAATCCTTCTATCTCAGAAAGAGCACATTTTCCGTTCCTTGGCAGTGTCACTCTAGACTGCTCCCTACAGTAGCCACATTACAGTAACACCTATAATGAGCTTCTTATCAATCTTCAGAACGTGGAAACTGCCTATGTCAAAATTCAATATACAAAGGATTTTGATGTTCTTTAGAAATCTTGGGTTGTTTTTGCAGTAAACCACAAAGAAGCTTGTGGATTAAGTACAGATATAAAACATACATCCTTTTTCCTAATTTGCGTTATTGTAACGTCTTTGTGCTTTCCTCAATGTACCACTCGCAGAATAACAAATGAAAATGATCAATAACTTTGTTTTTTAGAAATATTTTCATGATGTCACAAAAATGTCTTTAAACAACTAGAACAAAAAGATAATGGAGCAGTGTGTGGATTCTACAATGGCGAGACACTTTTCCCTGAAAACACCATTGACTCTTCATAGTAGCATTACACACAGTTTTAGCAGGAACTTGGCAGGAAGGTTAGGCCAAACATCTTGAAAAATTATCCACAGGTTTCTATGGATGTAAATTTTTAAATTTGTGAAAATCGATCTATCTCTTCCTGTAATCCAAGAGAGATGTTGAGATCAGGGCTCTGTGTGGGCCATATAATGACTTCCAGGACTCCTTGTTCTTGAATATATTTCTTTATGCCATTTGTTGTATGTCTAGGGTCTGCAGAATACATTTGGAGTTAATCAGTTGCCTCCCTGTCCCTAATGGCTTAATTTTTATTTGCTGAAATCCAACCCAGTCTTCCAAGGAACCAACACCGTGCTTTACTTTTGCCTGCAAACACTTATTATTGTATCACACTCCAGCCCTTTAGCAAAAAATCTGTCTTCTAAAAATTTCAGATTTACTCATTGACTCATCAATCCAGAGCATCTTCTGGTTCTTGTTTCTTTAATGTTTTTCCTATGTTTTTGTGCAAAGTTGAGTTACTGCACCTTGTTTTCTGTAAAAGGTATTGGTTTATGGCCACAATTGTTCTGTAAAGACCATTTCTGGTCAGAACAGTCTCCAAGCAGTAGATAGATGTAGCTGGGTCTCACTTGTTGTTGTGCGTTTTGAGTTAATGCCCCTGTAGAATATCTTCTCATTTTGAAGGGTACTAAGAAATGGTGTTTCTTTCATATGATGCACAAAGTTTCATTGGACAACCCTTGTGTTTAAAATTCTCAACATTGGCATATCCTTTGTGCTTGTTTAAAAGATGTTGAACAACAGATTTTGGAATCCCAGTTTGGTGTGAATTCTTTGTGTAGAAAAGCCCTTGTTGACGCAGTAAAACTATTTTATGTCTTGTTGCTGTGCTCATTCTAGCCATAGTGTATGTAAAAAACACAAAGTCCGCAGCACCTATGGTCAAAGGCTGCCTGTGAATAGCAACACAATCAAACAGCTCAGGGACACATGTCCAATATCAAGGGATCACTTGATACAAACATACCATAGGTTAAAAGAATGACAGTGTCCCAATGGGTGAAAAAAAATTCTGAATAACAGCATGCTTGACAAAGACCAACTGGTCGAAATGTTGCTACTCTTTTTATTCACATTTGATGGAATAAAGGACTGAAATAATTTTTTTCACCCATGGTGTATGACCGGCGTCATGAAAGAAAATTTGAGAGCCTTATGTCTGGATGTTCCTCACCAAGTTTTAAGCCTCCTGCAGAGCTTTTTCTGTTTTGTTTAATAACTGTTTTAACCTACATGTGACAATAAGGATCATTATCACCTGTTTGGTATAATTGGTTACTTATACACCGGACTGTAATTCTGCAAAATCCTTGACTTTCCGCCAGCTTCTCTGGAAGAATCAATGTTCTTTTGAAAGCAAAGCTGATCACACAATATATTGATTTTATTTAGATGCATCTTTTGTTTATTGACTTTACTTTCTGTCAATTGATAAAAAAAAGCTATGAACACTTCCATTTTTGAAACATTCTTACTTTGCAACATTCTTTCTCACTTTTTTAACAGTTTTGTACAGCACTTTATGATGAGACTATAGCATGTTTACTAAAGGTACCGTCACACTAAGCAACTTACCAGCGATCCCAACAACGATAGGGATCGCTGGTAAGTTGCTGGGAGGTTGCTGGTGAGATGTCACACTGCGACGCTCCAGCGATCCCACCAGCAACCTGACCTGGCAGGGATCGCTGGAGCGTGGCTACACGAGTTGCTGGTGAGCTCACCAGCAACCAGTGACCAGCCCCCAGCGCCGCGTGGAAGATGCTGCACTTGGTAACTAAGGTAAATATCGGGTAACCAACCCGATATTTACCTTGGTTACCAGCGCACGGAGCTACACATGCAGAGAGCAGGGAGCAGCGCACACTGAGCGCTGGCTCCTTGCTCTCCTAGCTACAGCACACATCGGGTTAATTACCCGATGTATGCTGCAGCTAAATGTGCACAGAGCAGGGAGCAGCACACACCGCTTAGCGCTGGCTCCCTGCTCTCCTAGCTACAGCACACATCGGGTTAATTACCCGATGTATGCTGCAGCTAAATGTGCACAGAGCAGGGAGCAGCGCACACCGCTTAGCGCTGGCTCCTTGCTCTCCTAGCTACAGCACACATCGGGTTAATTACCCGATGTATGCTGCAGCTAAATGTGCACAGAGCAGGGAGCAGCGCACACCGCTTAGCGCTGGCTCCCTGCTCTCCTAGCTACAGCACACATCGGGTTAATTAACCCGATGTGTCCTGCAGCTACATGTGCACAGAGCAGGAGCCGGCACTGACAGTGAGAGCGGCGGAGGCTGGTAACAAAGGTAAATATCGGGTAACCAAGGACAGGGCTTCTTGGTTACCCGATGTTTACTGTGGATACCAGCCTCCGCAGAAGCCGGCTCCTGCTGCCTGCACATTTAGTTGTTGCTGTCTCGCTGTCACACACAGCGATCTGTGCTTCACAGCAGGACAGCAACAACTAAAAAATGGCCCAGGACATTCAGCAACAACCAACGACCTCACAGCAGGGGCCAGGTTGTTGCTGGATGTCACACACAGCAACATCGCTAGCAACGTCACAAAAGTTGTTCGTTAGCAGCGATGTTGCTAGCGATGTTGCTTAGTGTGACGGGGCCTTAAGAGCGAGATGACAGAGTCAAGGGCAGAGTATTTAGATAGATGCAAATGGCTATAAACAATTTTTTTACTAAAGTGAATAAAAGCTTATACTTCCTATTAGAACATAATATTGCTCTAGTGGCAGTGAGCGTAATGGAGCACTTCAAAAATAGATAATAAAAATAGTGCATCATGTTGCCAGTCATGTTCAGCTTGCTATATCTACACAAACTCTGAAAGCACAAATAATGGCTCATTCATATATGCTTCAAATCAGTACGTTCTTGGACTGCAATGCATGCACTGACTGCAGGTCTCCTGATTGGAGCATGACAGCTTCATATATTTCTATCAAGCTGTGACGATCATTTCAGGATAACTGTGCAATACAGTCTGAGATCGAACGAACGTGTCTGTGCAACACACTGGAGTAGAGGGGGTTAATCCGACTTGTCACCAAGTCAGGGATGCAGATCCTCTGTGCCATCACGGAATGGCCTGGCCCGATTTCGTGACCCTGAGGCGTACAAAGATGGGAACGTGAGGGTGATAGGAAGGATGGAGGTGGTGGAGGATGGGGTTGATGGTGAGGAGAGTCTCTTTAGATTGTGACGCCACCTGTGGTACTTGGCCAAGTAATAGCCGCCGCTGCTGCCGCTTCCTCTGGGGCAGATGTCACTGCAGCTAGGGTGGTCTTGCTTCCTGCAGGGGAAGCTAAGCCCCAGGGATATGATGATGGTAGAATGGAGTAATACATAGGGGGTGCAGGACTGAGGGCGACAACAAGAACTAGACGACACAGGTTGTAATCTCCTTATACCTTTTACTGGTACTCGGTGTAGTCCAGGAGCTAGTGGTCCGGTCAGCCTGGAAGCAGCAGGGGGGTTCTCTCTGCCTGGTAGTTGTAAGCCTCATTCTGTGTGCAGGTGTAGGTCGCTGTGGCCTGAAGCTGCACAGCATCTCTCTTCTATGTGTGTTTGTATCTTCCGTCTGACGGGTAGCGCGAGCACTGTACTGGGGCCCACTCTGTAGCAGCGACCCCGGGTTCTTTCTTGCCACTTCGCCTCCGGATTTCAGAGGTAGAATCTGCTGCCCTCTGGCGTTACTACTGGGCCGTTAGCACTCAGTAATCTGGGATGCCGGTATCCCGCTCTATGTGCTTGGTCCTGGAGTGATGGGTAACAGCTCTCAGACAGAGACCTTTCTCTTTGCACCATACTACTGTTCTGAGGTTTGGCTTCCTGTTACTCCCTAATCCCTCCTCCAAGTCAGTATATCTAGAGAGGCTCCTTTCAGTACAGGTTATGAGCTCCCCCTACTGGTCCAAAGAAGGAAGTGGTGTTGCATGTTAGTGTACCTGGCAGAGATTTCCCCATTGTTTCCAAGCATGGCATTGGTCACAGTGATAAGAACGCCACTGTGGCTCCCAGGACCACTGGGGTGCCACATCTGGATGTGTAGATGATCCCTAACCCTGTTGTCATTAATGCTGCTATAGGAAGTGCAAAAGTAGTCCCACCCAAACCTTTACTGTCCAAAGGCCGTTCTGTTACAGACTGTTATGTACTAAGTTGCCGGCAACATAAATAGAATACATCAGCTTGAGTAGCATGTTATAGAGTTTCCCGTGATGTCATGTCAACAGAGCAGTTTCTTCACTTGTACTCTGCTCTTTCGTCACTGCTGAAATAATATTGATTGACAGCTGGCTCCCTGTAGTTCAAATGCAGGTTCTCAAGTGTGTAAACAAAACAATACAGTAGCAGTCTGTTAGCACTAAAATGCATGCAGCCATTGAATATATGAACTTTTGACTGCATACTGCTATTTAGAATGCATCGTTAAAATGAAGATACACAGACAATTTTTTTTATTAATGAGAGCTCACTAGTGATGAGCAAGCACTACCATTCTCGGGTACTTGGCATTCGAAACCAGCAGGTCAGGATCTTAAAGGGGCACGACTCGAGTACAGAGTATAATGCAAGTCAATAGGAAACTCAAGCAGTTTTCCTGAAGATCTTCTGGAAACATTTTTGAGTTTCCCATTGGCTTCCATTATGCTCAGTACTTGAGTCCAGCTTGTCTAGGCATCTGACCTGCTTGTTTTGAGTACTGAGCACCTGAGCATGGTAGTGCTCACTCATCACCACAGCTCAGCAGTAGTGATGAGCGAGCACTATCATGCTCAGGTGCTTGGTACTCAAAATAAGCAGGTTGGATGCTCGGATGAGCTTGCTTTGAGTACCGAGTATAATAAAAGTCAATGGGGAACTCAATCATTTTTCTGGGAGATCTCAAAAGAACTCACAAGTGAAGAGAAAGCACTACCAAGCTCAGGTGCTCAGTATTTGAAACCAGTAAGTCGAGTACTTCAAGGGGCTCTACTTGAGTACCTAGTGTAATGGAAGTCAATGAGAAACCTGAGCACTTTTCAAGAAGATCTTTTGGAAATGTGCTTGAGTTTCCCATTGACTTCCATTATGCACTTGAGTCAAGCTCTTCTCAGCATCTGACCTGCTTGTTTCGAGTACTGAGTACCTGAGCATGGTAGTGTTTGGTCATCACCAGAGTTTATAAGTAAAGATGAGTGAGTACCACCATGCTCAGTTGCTTGGTACGCGAAATGAGCAGGTGGGACGCTTGGACGAGCTAGACTTGATTACAGAGCATAATGAAATTCAAAGGGAAATTAGCATTTTTCTGGAATATCTCATGAGCGCTCACTAGTAATGAGCAAGCACTATCATGCTCAGGTGCTCGGTACTCAAAACCAGCACATTGGGCGCTTAGAGGAGCTCAACTCGAGTACCAAGCATTATGGAAGTCAATAGAAAACCTGAGCATTTTTCCAGAAGATCTTCCAGAAAAATGCTTGAGATTCCTATTGACTTCCTTTATACTTGATACGGAAGTCAAGTTTATCCAGGCATCCAACCTGCTTGTTTCTAGTACCGAGCACCTGAGTATGGTAGTGCTCGCTTCTCAGTACTCACCAACCATGACAAAGCAACCTTTCTTTGATGAGAACGTAAACCGCATATAAACCTCATATATTTATCACACATGCCTCTCCTGGACTAAAAGCCTGCAAATTTAAAGGACAATAAAAATCCAGCACTAATTAAAAACAGTCTTTGGCTGATGTGAGTATTTCTTAGCCAAATATAATGTCTTCAATGAAACTTGGCAATCAAAATGGTAGAACAAATTGTGGTATGTATTATAAAGTGCTTGCAATCCAAATCAATTGATTTTGAATTACCAGCACTTTATAATAATTTGTTCCATCATTTTGAGTGCCAAGTTTCATTGAAATTACATTATGGGATTTGATCCGGCTTGACAGAAGTGTCGCAGTAACTTTACAAATATGGTTGCAGTCACCACCTCCAATAGTAATATTAATATTTATTAGTTCTATAGTGCCAAAATATTCTGCAGCCTTTTTCTATTCAGAGGGTACTTATCAAACAAGATAAGACATTGCAGAGTAAAACGTAGATCCACACATACAAATAAAGTGCTTGCTGTTTAAGTTCCAGCGATTAGTATAACAAATAGGGGCATTTACATAACCTTGCATGAACTAGTTATCAAACTATCTGTACAATCTGTATAAGTAAAAACAAAAAGTATTAATAAGTGTGTGTAAGAGAGGACAGGAGATAGTTAGATTAATAAGGTTAGGTGATAGACTAGTCTAAAGAAATGTGTTTGTAGATCATGATTTAAACTGTGAAAAATTAACCAGATTGTCAGGGGTAGTGCATTTCAGAATACTAGTGTAGAACGAGAGAAGTACTGTAGATGGGAGTGGAAGCGTCAGCTTAAAGCAAGTGTTAAGGGGGCTTTGCACGCAACGACATCGCTAACGAAATGTCGTTAGGGTCACGGAATTCGTGACGCACATCTGGCCTCGTTAGTGACGTTGTTGCGTGTGAAAAGTACGATCGACCGCTAACGATCAAAATTATTCACCTAATTGTTGATCGTTGACACGTCGTTCTAATCCCAAATATCGTTGCTGTTGCAGGACGCAGGATGTTCGTCATTCCTGAGGCAGCACACATCGTTATGTGTGACACCCCAGGAACAAGGCACAACACCTTACCTGCGTCCTCCAGCAACGAGGTGGGCGTCACTTTCTTTTGGCTGCTCTCCTCCCTTCCGCTTCTATTGGATGGCTGCCGGGTGATGTCGCTGTGACGCCGCACGACCCGCCCCCTTAGAAAGGAGGCGGTTCGCTGGCCACAGAGATGTTGCTGGGCAGGTAAGTATATGTGATGGGTCCTAGCGATGTTGTGCACCACGGGCAGTAATTTGCCCGTGACGCACAACCGATGGGGCGGGTGCTTTCACCAGCGACATCGCTAGCAATGTTGCTGCGTGTAAAGCAGCCTTTAGTCTTAGGTAGAGTTGAGCACGGTTCGCGGTTCGAGGTTCTCCAGTTCGCGGCTCAAGTGATTTTGGGGCCTGTTCTAGATCGAACTACAACTCGAGCTTTTTGCTAAAGCTCGATAGTTCTAGATACGTTAGAGAACAGTTCTAGCAGCAAAAAGACAAGCTAAATACTAGCTGGCTTTCCGCTGTAATAGTGTAAGTCACTCTGTGACTCACACTATTATGAAATTTCAGCATATAGTGTGCGGGAACAGCGCATTCAGATCACTGCTGTTTGGATAATGGCGATCGCCATTTTTTTTTTCCCCTTGTCTTCATTCCCTAAGCGCGCGCGTGTAGTGGGGCGGGCCAGCATGTCAGCCAATCCCAGACACACACACAGCTAAGTGGACTTTTAGCCAGAGAAGCAACGGCATGTGTGATAGGATGTCCATGTCACATGTCCATGCATTATAAAAACGGACATTTTCCTCCAGCACTCCATTATCTGCCTTCTGCGTCTTGGTGTCAGTCACCGCTGGCGTAGCTCCTGTCTCCGATACTGCTGTGTACACTCTATACACAGCGCTATACAGAATAGGGATAGAAGTTTCTATTAGTCCTTGTATGGGCTAATACCGGCAGGGTCAGAGCCATAGGTGACAGTCAGGTCCGTGAAAACAAATTTTAACAGCTACACAAGATGACAGCGTCTGTGCAGCTCAGGTCAGGGATTTCCTCGCTGCATTTCCCCATTAGGAGGGATAGAAAGGAAAGCTTCCTTTCCTCTACCCAGACTCACAACCCTGCCACTGTACCCTCCTGCCCTTTGCACACTCAAACTCATTGTTACTAAGCCATTATACTAGCAAACACTGAGGAAACTTAGTGGCATCCTATAAGTGGCTGTTGGACTTCCATTAGTGTCCCACTGGTGCAAACCTATGTGCAGCACCTCTGCATTGCACACTCAAACTCATTGTTACTAAGCCATTATACTAGCAAACACTGTGTAAACTTAGTGGCATCCTAAAAGTGGCTGTTGGACTTCCATTTGTGTCCCACTGGTGCAAACCTATGTGCAGCACCTCTGCATTGCACACTCAAACTCATTGTTACTAAGCCATTATACTAGCAAACACTGAGTAAACTTAGTGGCATCCTAAAAGTGGCTGTTGGACTTCCATTAGTGTCCCACTGGTGCAAACCTATGTGCAGCACCTCTGCATTGCACACTCAAACTCATTGTTACTAAGCCATTATACTAGCAAACACTGAGTAAACTTAGTGGCATCCTAAAAGTGGCTGTTGGACTTCCATTAGTGTCCGACTGGTGCAAACCTATGTGCAACACCTCTGCATTGCACACTCAAACTCATTGTTACTAAGCCATTATACTAGCAAACACTGAGTAAACTTAGTGGCATCCTAAAAGTGGCTGTTGGACTTCTATTAGTGTCCCACTGGTGCAAAGCTATTTGCAGCACCACTGCATTGCACACTCAAACTCATTGTTACTAAGCCATTATACTAGAAAACACTGAGTAAAATTAGTGGCATCCTAAAAGTGGCTGTTGGACTTCCATTAGTGTCCCACTGGTGCAAACCTATGTGCAGCACCTCTGCATTGCACACTCAAACTCATTGTTACTAAGCCATTATACTAGCAAACTATGCTGCCAGTTTAAGTGCCGTAGTTGCATTGTCAGGGATAGTTATTGTTGTTTTTTCTGCTGTTAATAAAGATAGACCACCGCTGCAATCTACACCACCTCTCAATTTTTACTACCACATTTTAAGTGCACAATCTTGTCGCAATCAAAATGAGTGGCAAAATGACAGATGCTGGTGGAAAGGGGAAGAGGCGTGTTGGAAAGGGAAAAAAAGGGTTTGTCCGTGGGGAAGGTGGCAAAGCTCCATTAACATCTGCTGAAGATAGACCATCTTCCAGCAAAAGTAAGATGTCTACTACTTACCGTGGACAATCCGATGTGCTCCCTTTTTTACGGACACGAACAACTGGAACAAAGGTAGATAATGACCAAAAAAAGAAAATGCTTGAATGGATCTCAAGTGGTCCAACAAGTGCCCTCTCCTCCACCTCAACTACCGCATCCAAAAAACACCAGTACTCTGAGTTGTCATCCCAATCACACTTGCTTTCTCCCAGCTCTGAAGTCTCCATCCGCCCTGCACAGTATGATGGAACTGAGATGGCTGAGTCTGCAGAGCTGTTCAGTCACACTATAGCCTGGGAATCAAAGGTCTGCTCCCAAGCTACAGTGAGTACAGACCAGGAAATGATCTGCAGTGATGCCCAGAACCTTTGTGACTCAGATTCAGGCCGTGATGACCAAGTTTCTGAGCATAATGTTGACCCTTATTCACAAACTGAAACACCTGTTGTAATAGACAATGAGGAACATACTGATGACGATGAGACGCAGATACCAGATTGGGATGACAACTTAATTATTCGGTCAGGGCAAGAAGAGGCTCGGTCTGAGGGTGAGGGGAGTGCAAACACAACAATTAATGAGGAAGTTCTAGATCCCACCTACTGTCAACCCACAGTCAGGCCCTCGAGGAGGTCAACAGAGACGGTGGAGGAGGATGCAACTGACGACGAAGTTACCTTGCGCCTTCCTGGACAGAGTCGGAACTGGTAGCACGTCTACAACTGCATCCTCAGCCACCACTGTGCCTCTGAGCACTAGTCGGGGTGGATCAACAGGTCGCATGCCCTCTAAGCCTTGCCTAGCCTGGTCCTTTTTTGACATAGCAAAAGATCGCCCAAATTATGTGATCTGTAAAATTTGTCGTGATTCTGTTAGTAGGGGGCAAAACCTCAGCAGTTTGACAACTTCTTCCATGAATCGTCACATGAATAAATATCATATGTCCCAGTGGGAAGCTCACCGTGCTGCAATGCGGCCTAGCGGAGCGAACCATCCACCGCCTGCCCCTTCCAGTGCATCCGCGCGCTCTTCATCTTCTAGTACTGTGGGGACAGCTGTCGCACCTGGTTTTCCACGCACAACTTCCACCACTGTAACCGCAACAGGCAGTTTGCTTGGTAGGTCGTCAGTTGGTTTGGAAGGGGAAACAAGTGCGTGTGTACAGCTGTCTCAGACATCGATAGCACCAACGTTGGATGAAGGCAACATCATGTCTACGTCTGCAATTTCCTCACAAACCTGCATTTTTCCAGGGACACCTTACTCAACACCGTCTACACACAGCAGCCAGATCTCTGTCCCTCAGATGTGGACAAATAAAAGGCCATTTCCTGCGACCCATGACAAAGCTAAGAGGTTGACTTTATCCCTCTATAAGCTCTTGGCTACCGAAATGCTGCCTTTCCGCCTGGTGGACACACAGGATTTTAGAGACCTTATGTCTGTCGCTGTGCCCCAGTACCAGATGCCCAGTCACCACTACTTCTCTAAGAAAGGTGTGCCCGCGCTACACCAGCATGTCGCACACAACATCACCGCTTCCTTGAGAAACTCTGTGTGTGAATGGGTGCATTTCACCACTGATACTTGGATCAGTAAGCATGGACAGGGACGTTACATGTCGCTGACTGGGCACCGGGTAACTATGGTGATAGATGGTGAAGGGTCTGCTGCACAAGTCTTGCCGTCCCCACGACTTGTGTGTCAATCCTCTGTCTGTCCAAGTTCCGCCACTGCTTCTGCCTCCTCCACCTCATCTGGGTCCTCCACCTCCGCCCCAAGCCTGCCTAGTCAGGCCACTAGCGTTCTCACTGCGCAGAAGGAATCACGCACCCCTCATTACTATGCTGGCAGCAGAGCGCAACGGCATCAGGCGGTCTTTAGCTTGACATGTCTTGGAAATAGGAGTCACACAGCGGATGAGTTGTGGGTAGCTCTGGAGACTGACTTTAATAAATGGTTGTCTCCACTCAATCTGCAGCCTGGTAAGGCCGTGTGCGACAATGCTGCAAACCTGAGTGCGGCCCTTCGCCTGGGCAAGGTGACACACGTGCCTTGTATGGCTCACGTGTTGAACCTTGTTGTCCAGCAATGTTTAACACACTATCCCGGCCTAGATGGCCCTCTGAACAGGGCACGAAAACTGGCTGCTCACTTCCGCCGTTCAACCACCGCTGCTGAGCGACTTGAATCGCTCCAGACGTCTTTCGGCGTGCCGGTTCATCGTCTGAATTGCGATGTGGCGACACGCTGGAATTCGACTCTCCACATGTTACAGCGACTGTGGTAGCACCGCCGAGCCCTGGTGCAATACGTCATGACGTATAGCCTGGGCCAACGAGATGCAGAGGTGGGGCAGATCACCCTGATGGAGTGGTCTCAGATCAAGGACCTATGCACCTTTCTGCACAGTTTCGACATGGCGACGAATATGTTTAGCGCTGACAATGCCATTATCAGCATGACAATTCCAGTCATTTACATGCTGGAGCACACGCTAAACACTATTCGGAGTCAGGGGGTGGGACAACAGGGAGGGGAGGAACTACAGGAGGATTCATATGCGCAAGACACAACAACATCACCAAGGTCCAGACGTTCATCATCACCAACGCGGCAGGCATGGGACCATGAGGGACAGGGATCAACAAGGACGCATGGTAGCAGGCGAAATGTTGAGGAAGGTGCAGGAGAACATAAAGAAATGGAGGACGAACTGTCCATGGACATGGAAGACTCAGCGGATGAGGGAGACCTTGGTCAAATTTCAGTTGAAAGAGGTTGGGGGGAGATGTCAGAGGAAGAAAGAACGGTTAGCACCTCTATGCCACAAACACAGCGTGGACTTGGTCCGCATGGCTGCGCAAGACACATGAGTGCCTTCTTGCTGCACTACCTCCAACATGACCCTCGTTTTGTCAAAATTAGAAGAGATGATGACTACTGGCTTGCCACACTATTAGATCCCCGGTACAAGTCCAAATTTTGTGACATAATTCCAGCCATTGAAAGGGACGAACGTATGCAGGAGTATCAGCAGAAGCTGTTACTCGATCTTAGCTCGGCTTTTCCACCAAACAACCGTGCAGGTGCAGGGAGTGAATCTCCCAGTTGTAACTTGACAAACATGGGACGGTCTCGTCATCTTCAACAGTCTACCCGTACCAGTAGCAACGTATCTGGTGCTGGTAACAGCAATTTTATTGAATCTTTTCATAATTTTTTTAGACCCTCCTTTGCAAGGCCACCAGAGACAACAAGTCTGACACATAGTCAACGGCTGGAGAGGATGATACAGGAGTATCTCCAAATGAACATCGATGCCATTACTTTGCAAATGGAGCCTTGCTCATTTTGGGCTTCAAATCTTGAAAAATGGCCAGAGCTACGCCTTGGAGATTTTGTCGTGTCCAGCTGCCAGCGTTGTCTCTGAACGTGTCTTCAGTGCTGCTGGGTGTGTGCTGACAGATAAGCGCACGCGTCTGTCCAGTGACAATGTGGATAGACTAACGTTCATCAAAATGAACAAGTCATGGATCCACAAGGAATTTACTACCCCTGTGTCATCCTGGGGAGAGTAAATGCTTGTGTATTTTGAATGTGCTTGATCGAAATCTAGCTGTGAAGTGTACAACTAGGGCACAAGTGCTGCCACTGATGGGGTGTCTGTGTGGCCCAATTTTTGGAAAAAAGGGAGACTCTTCTTGGAGTAACCCTTGCTGTGTTTTTAAAAATGATCCAAGATGCACAGCGCTGGGATCAGGAAAGACTTTGCTACCTACCCCGGTGTCATCCTGGGGACGGTTAAGTATGGCGTATTTTTGAATGTGCTTGATGCAAATTTAGCTGTGAAGTGTACAACTGGGGCACAAGTGCTGCCACTGAAGGGGTGGGTGTGTGTGTGGCCCAATTTTTGGAAAAAAGCGAGACTCCGCTTGGAGTAACCCTTGCTTACATTGTTTTTAAAAATGATCCAAGATGCACAGAGCTGGGATCAGGAAAGACTTTGCTACCTATCCCGGTGTCATCCTGGGGACGGTTAAGTATGGCGTATTTTTGAATGTGCTTAATGCAAATCTAGCTGTGAAGTGTACAACTGGGGCACAAGTGCTGCCACTGAAGGGGTGGGTGTGTGTGCGGCCCAATTTTTGGAAAAAAGGGAGACTCCGCTTGGAGTAACCCTTGCTTACATTGTGTTTAAAAATGATCCAAGATGCACAGAGCTGGGATTAGGAAAGACTTTGCTACCTACCCCGGTGTCATCCTGGGGACAGTTAAGTATGGCATATTTTTGAATGTTATGTGCTTGATGCAAATCTAGCTGTGAAGTGTACAACTGGGGCACAAGTGCTGCCACTGAAGGGGTGGGTGTGTGTGGGGCCCAATTTTTGGAAAAAAGGGAGACTCCGCTTGGAGTCACCTTGCGGTGTTTTACATGATTTTAGAAGGGCGTGCCATGCCTATATCTGTGTCTCCTTCTCTTTTTCCTTGTCCTGCTCTTTTGTTTTCGCATGAGTATATGTCCTTGTCACTTTCCCATGTGTTTGTGTTGTGTTGTGAATTGTTTGTCACCTTTTGGACACCTTTGAGGGTGTTTTCTAGGTGTTTTTATGTGTGTGTGATTGCCTGCCATTGTTTCCTATGCGGTTCGAGTGGTTCGTCGAACGTTCACCGAACCGAACTCGAACGAGACCTCCCTTCGGCGAACCGAACTCGAGCCGAACCACGACCGGTTCGCTCATCTCTAGTTTTAGGTTTTTAGTGGAATGAAGAGGATGGGTAGCTTTATTGGACAGAGATGAAGGAGGAGATGTAGGGAAATGCACCAATAGGGAGAACTTTCTGTGTAAGTGTAACAAGTTAATCTTGGATTCTGTAGAGGATGGGCTGTTAGTGCAAAGAATGTCACATGGTTGTGGTATCAGTGTAATGGTTGGATAGAAACATGGTTCTGAGTGCTGTTTTCATGATAGATTGTAGAGGGGAACATTCAATAACAGGGAGACCAATTAGTAGAAGTCCAGGCAAGAATAAATCAGAGCAACAGTAACAGTTTTTGTGGAGTCAAAGTTAAGTAAAGGTTGAGATCTGGAGATGTTTATGATGTGTAGGTGACATGAGCAAATCATTGGATATTTGGAGAAAAGAAAAGATCTGAGTCAAATGTATCCATAAGACAGCAGGCACACTGCTGGGGAGTTATGATAGAACCATTGTTATGAATGAGCCCCTCAACTCACAAACCAGGGGAGATGTTAACCACAGGTCTCTATACAGACTAAAGGCCACTTTACACACAGCAACATCGCTAGCGATGTCTCTGGTGAAAGCACCCACCCCCGTCGGTTGAACGTCACAGGCAAATCGCTGCCCGTGGAGCACAACATCGCTAGGACCCGTCACACTATACTTACCTGCCTAGTGATGTTGCTGTGGCCGGCGAACTGCCTCCTTTTTACGGGGGCGGTTCGTGCTGCGTCACAGCGATGTCACTAAGCGGCCGACCAATAGAAGCGGAGGGGCAGAGATGAGCAGCCGAAATATCCCGCCCACCTCCTTCCTTCCTCATTGCCGGCGGCCGCAGGTACGATGTTGTTCCTCGTTCCTGCGGTGTCACACATAGCGATGTGTGCTGCCGCAGGAACGACAAACAACCTGCTTCCTGCAGCAGCAACGATATTTGAGATTAAAACGACGTGTTAACGTATGGTGAGTATTTTTGATCGTTAGCGGTTGTTCGTACGTTTCACGCGCAACAACGTCTCTAACGAGTCCGGATGTGCGTCACGAATTCCGTGACCCCAACGACATCTCGTTAGCGATGTCGTTGCGTGTAAAGCCCTCTTTAGAGTTAAGCGGGCTTTACATGCTGCGCTCTTGCTAGTGAGATCGCAAGCAATCGTACCCGCCCCCGTCGGTTGTGCGACACGGGCAAATTGCTGCTTGTCGCGCACAACCTCGCTTACTCCCATCACATGGACTTACCTGTCCTGCGACGTTGCTCTGGCCGCAAACCGCCTCCTTTCTAAGGGGGCGGGTCATGCGGCATCACAGCGACATCACACGGCATCTGTCCAATAGCAGAGGAAGGGCAAAGATGAGCGGGACGTAAATATATATATATATATATATATATACCTATATGCCAGGTATATGCCAGGTATTTATCCACAGACAGCTGTTTCGGGGTATTACACCATCAGTGTGGATTCTGGCTAGGTGGGAGCAATGCCTAGTAGACCAACAAGACAAAACAATCACTGATTGAAAAAACAATACCACGAAACAGCTGTCTGTGGATGGATACCTGGCCTTGGTATTTCCTTTGTCATATTTTTAAACTCGTCAAGAGCTGGATATTGACTAAAAGGGCCACTTAATATGGTGGTAATGGTGGTCTCCTAGAAAGAGCCACTCCTTGGCTAGGTCCTTCCCAGAGGGATATCTGGCTATTTTCCGTGTCAAGACTCCTAAAAGAGGCTCCATGGACCTTTTTTGATTTGCAGACAAGGAATGAGACAGACAGGGAAAGAGACAGACATACAGGGTCAGACAAAAATACAGAAAGAGACAGACAGACAGGGAAAGAGACAGACAGGGAAAGATACAAACAGATAGAGACAGGCAGAGACAGACATACATTGAAACAGACAGACACAGACAAAGAGACAGACAGGGAAAAAGACAGACAGACAGAGAAAAAGACAGACAGACAAAGAGATAGAGAGAGACAGACAGGGAAAGCGACAGAGAGCGAGAAACAGACACAGAAAGATAAAGAGAGAGACAGACAGAAAGGGAGAAAGGCAGAGACTGGCAGAGAAATAGAGAGACTGTTACTATCCCGGGCAATGCCGGATACTACATCTAGTAGTAATATAAAGCAGTGATATGTAATCATACACTCTAGTAATGCAAAGCAGTACTAATGTCACCACCATGGACAATATAATTAAAATTGATGATTCTATCACTCACCACTATTTAGTCCCCTGGTGTAATGGCCCATTACCCCACTCAAGTGGCATATTACCAGGGGAAAATTTTATCACTCACCGCAATATAGTTCCCTGGTGTGATGACCTGCTACCCCGACAAGTGTTTTGCATGTGTGCTTCTCCTGGGGGCTTGTCTTGAGGTGGACTGACATTGATGTTACAAAACCAAGTGTTCCCAAACTGTACTGAGGAGGGATAATCTTTAGAGAAGCAGGATGTAAAACTATGTGCAAAAGGTGCTAGGAAGGAGGCGCGGCTATGACGGAGGTATTGGTGCATTGCATCCTTGCTCCGCCCCCTAATGTAGGGCTTTACCATAGGGCAGCATGGAGTGTATGCTGCAACACATGCCCTCACACTAATATTGCACTCGGAGAAGTCTAGAGGGTTCATCACTGTGCACATGCGCGCTAACCCCATGGCATAATGTGTATCGTATAAATAAGCCCCATTTTTGGAGATAGATTCACATGAAGAATTGAGTGAAGCTCTTGAATATAGGCAGGAAACATGGATAATAACAAACTCAGAAATGCCTTAAGGTAATTAGTAAACAAGAATTTTATATAGATATAAAATCTGTGTGTTGTGCAATGAATGTGATGACAGTGTTTAAAAGTTTGTGGGAAAAATATTAGAAAGATATATAGTGATGAAAAAAAATAATAATTAAGAGTAAATATGGAACCATATTTAAGATTGAAAAGTCTGATATACAAAAATTCCATAATAAAAAAAATAAAAGTGCAAATAGAAATTAAAAAATCAAATAACTCTAACCCAATGATCAGAGGTATAAGTAGCACCTATTGCATGGAGTTTTACATGCTGTTTCTCTATGGTTATGCTTTCTCCATATGGATTGTAAATACTTGGTTTTATAACCTCAATGTCAGCCCACCTTTTGACACAGGCTCGGAAGAAGCACCCAGACGAAACGTGCATTTGGGTAGCGGGTCATCACATCCGGGGACTATATTGTAGTGAGTATTAAAATCTTCCACTGGAAATTATAACAGTAGTTGGTAGTGTTTACATTCTAGTGTGGTACTAATTTCCTTCTGGTGTGTTAGGCCCTTCTCCACTGAGTACCTTTGTACTTATATTTATTTTATTTTTGTGTTCAGAGCTATTGCATCATGCTTTTACATGCCTTGAGTAGTATTGTTAGATGTATTTAAAAGGAAGAGTAACACACTACTTATAAAGTGCAATATTTTTGCATTTCTGTAATTTTGGTATTACCATGGTTATGATAATTATTTCATTTCCCATAGGAAAGTGTTACAGTACTGTTCTGTTTTTACAGTGAAAGCTTAGATAAAGTTTAAGCATGAGATAATATTCGTAAACAGCATTGCATTGTGATTGTTCTCTAAGTAGCAAAAACATTTACTTGTTACAATTTTTTTTGCTTTTTTACTTTCTTCAAAATTATTAATGTAACTCTTAAACTAAACATTTAATTTTGTGTCCTGAAGTTTTATTACATTCATCTTGTTCACAAGAGTTAAAAAAATCTACTGTAGAATAAACCCAAACTGTGACAAAAGGATCACACTGACTTCTAATGGGGTCTACCAAGGTTTCGTCAAGGTTTTTGTTATATTGACAACAAACTATGTATGTTTATATATTTATGCTGGTAACCAATGCCCTTGCTGAGACTTTTCGATATTCTAAAGACTTTTTTAAAGTAATTTTTTTTTTTCTCCGGTATTTGCTAATGTACCTGTCACGCAACGGCGTGGCGAGCGTGTTCAGACCAACTGAGGTCTGATGCACAATGAAAATATACCTGAACACCACAGTCAAGAGGGAAACACCGAGGACACAATAACAATGGTGGGCCCTGGCACTAGTGAGAGGGTAGATGTCCCCTCCTAACCTCACCTAAGCTGTCCCTGCTCTCCTAACCAGTGCCTATACAGTTTCCGCAACTGTCACCAAGCAGCACCCTGCGTCACTAAGAAACTCTATAGAGGCCCTGACTAATGAGAGGTGGGTGAGGTTCACTAGACCCACCACTGCACCAAAGAGACAAAAGGGTAGGGATACAAACAGGGAATAAAGAACCAAAAGAGGAGTGGATACGACTTCAGAACAATCCGCAGTAGCTTTTTTCCTCCAAGCAGGCTTTCCTACAAATTATTTGTTTAGTCAGCAAAATTTGCTGGGAGACCTGGCTTTTTAAGCACAAGGGGGTGTAACTACAAAATAGGTGCAGCTGACCTTAACTGCAGCAAAGCTGCAAACAGAAAAATTTGGCATTAACTACTTTAGTGCCCAATGAAATTAAATGAGATATAAATGCAGAGCCATAAGGCCCCTTTACACACTGAGACTTTCTAGCGATCCCACAAGCGATCCCGACCTGGCCGGGATCGCTGGAAAGTCTCTAAACAGTCGCTGGTGAGTTGTCAAACAGGCAGATCTGACCAACGACGCAGCAGCGATACAGACCTGCAGAACGACTTCACTGGTTGTTGGGGACGTGTCACACAGCAGCTATTTGACGACTCACACCTACGTTAGGGGTGTAGTGTTTGGCGCTGAAGCCACCTAGGTGTCCTTTTTACATGCCCCCCCTCAGCGCCGATTAGTGATTGCTAGTGCGTTCTTATTGGCGACCCCGAGATTGGAAAGATTGGCAAAAGTCGAGCTTGTATATCCTTTGTTCCTGAGCTTCTGTTGCTTAGCGGATCTTTGTAGAGTTCTCTGTGCGACGACTCCACACTGGTTTATCTATACAGCATCAATGCAGCTTCAATCAAATGATGCTTACCGTATAGGCTTTATAGTATTGCAGACTGGAGAACTCTCTAATGATCCGCAAACCAGCACGCTCAGGATCAAGGTAGCTTTGAAACAAAGGACGTAAGCGCTAAAGTTGCCTTGTTTTCAGTGAAAGCCGCCCAATCAGAATGCAACAGTGAGGCCAATCGGAGGTAAGGTGGCGGAAAAGGGAACCCTATAGCAAGCCTACGGGCTGGGTTATAAGTCACTAATGATGTCATTGTAACGGTGTGTCAAACACACCGATGCATGCTGTGCACCGGGAAACAAAGGAGCAAAAAATGTTCCTGAACAATTTGTAACAATCAGCAACCTCACAGCGGGGGCCAGGTCGCTGATGCGTGTCACACACTGCAATGTCACTGGGGAGGTCACTATTACGTCACAAAACTGATGACGTTACAGCGATATCGCTAGCAATGTTGCAGTGTGTAAAGGGGCCTATAGAAATAAGGGGCTCCTGACCTCAAGCTGCCACTAGTCTCTAAAAACAAGAAAACAACATGACAGTACCCTTCAAACATCATGGATATCAAATCACTCCAATAGTCTGTGAAAAGATAATTATTGGTGTGACTCAGGAAGGATACTTGATTAACTGGGTGACTATTGGTGTTACCATTAAATAAATAGGGGTTTTATATGTACAATGCTAGAGTATTATTATTATTATTATTATATACAATGGAAAAAAATAGTAAAGACTAAATGAAACTTTTTTTTTAAAAAAAAATTAACTTTAATCAAATTCATCGAATAGTGAAAATGTAACAATTAGGCTGTGTGCACATGGTGCATTTTTGCAGCGTTCTTTTATGTATTTTTGAGTGTAGATTTATTGCAAAATCGGAAGGGAAGCCACATGCCAGCAAAATCAATGAGATTCCTGAAGTGTAGTGCACAGGTTGAGTATTTTCTCCTTGCAACATGTCATTTCTTTCAGCATTTTTGCAGAGTTTTTTTACCCATTGACTTTAATTTGAAAAACACAAGTAAAAACATCAAAATGAAAGGGGAAAAATCTGCACCAAAAATGAATGGCAAAAACACAGTTAACCCCTTCAGCCCTGGGGCACTTTCCGTTTTTGCGTTTTTGTTTTTTGCTCCCCTTCTTCCGAGAGCCGTAACTTTTTTATTTTTCCGTCAATCTTGCCATATGAGGGCTTGTTTTTTGCGGGACAAGTTGTACTTTTAAATGAAAACATAAGTTTTACCATATGGTGTACTGGAAAACAGCAAAAAAATTCCAAATGCGGAAAAATTGCAAAAAAAGTGTGATGGCACAATAGTTTTTGGGATGTTTTATTCACGGTGTTCCCTATATGGTAAAGCTGATGTGTGGGTATGATGCCTGAGGTCGGTGCGAGTTTGAGCACACCAAACATGTATAGGTTTACTTGTATCTAAGAGGTTAAAAAAAATTCAAAAGTTTGTCCAAAAAAAGTGGCGCACGTTTTGTGCCATTTTCCGAAACATGTAGCGTTCTTATTTTTTGGGATCTATGGCTCAGTGACGGCTTATTTTTTGTGACTCGAGCTGTCGTTTCTAATGGTATCATTTTTGCGTAGATGCTACATTATGATCGCCTGTTATTGCATTTTGCGTAAAACTTGCGGCGACAAAAAACGTAATTTTGGCGTTTGGAATTTTTTTGCCACTACGCCGTTTACCAATCAGATTAATTGGTTTTATATTTTGATAGATCGGGCATTTCTGAACGCGGCGATACCAAATATGTGTATATTTATTTTTTTTTTATTTTTTAAAACTTTTGTTTTTACTTTTTTTTTTTTATTTTACTAGTCCCCCTAGGGGGCTATAGTGATCAGCAGTCCGATTGCTCTTATCTATCTGCAGATTACAGCTATACAGCTGTAAACAGCAGATTCAGTCACTTTCTGTTTCTCTCTGCTCGCGGCCGAGGGAAAACGAAAGTGAAACTTCATAGTTGCAGGCGTCATCACATGACCCTATGCTACGATGGCAACCACCGATAGTCACGTGATCACGCACGTGACTTCCGGTGGGGGCGGCGGTAAGTAAAAAACACGGCCGCGCACATTTAGATCTTGCTGCCAGAATTTGGCAGCAAGATTTAAGGGGTTAATGGCCGCGGGTGGAAGCGATTCCACCCGCGGCTAGCAGGCACACATGTCAGCTGTTGAAAACAGCTGATATGTGTGCCGACCGCCGCCGCCTGCCCGCGGCAGGGGGCGCGGCTTAATGGGACATGCTCCATTACGGATATATCCGTCCATGGTCGTGAAGGGGTTAAAATATGTAAAAAAAAAGTGAGCTTTTGCCACTAGTTTTTTTTCTGCCAAGAGATGAATACCGTAAATGCTGCACAGATTTCGGCAAAAAATCCTAATACGGATGTACATACCTTTCGGGGATGGAAACCATGCCATAATACAGGTGCAGCTCAATAAATTAGAAAATCATCAAAAAGTAAATTTATTTCAGTAATTCAATACAAATAGGGAAACACATATATTATATAGAGTCATTACACACAGAATGATCTATTTCATGTGTTTATTTCTGTTAATGTTGATGATTATGGCTTACAGCCAATGAAAACCCAAAAGCCATTATCTCAGAAAATTAAAATATTATATAAGACCAACTGAAAAAATGATTTTAAACTCAGAAATGTTGGCGCCTACTGAAAAGTCTGTACAGTAAATGCACTCAATACTTGGTCGGGGCTCCTTTTACATGACTTACTGCATCAATGTGGCGTGGCATGGAGGTAATCAGCCTGTGGCACTGCTGTGGTGTTATGGAAGCCTAGGTTGCTTTGATAGCAGCCTTCAGTTCATCTGCATTGTTGGGTCTGGGGTCTCTCATATAGCTATTGACAATATTTCATAGATTCTCTATAAGGTTTAGGTCAGGCAAGTTTGCTGGTCAATCAAGCCCAGTTATACTGTGGTTATTAAACCAGGTATTGGTACTTTTGGCAGTGTGAACAGGTGCCAAGTCCTGCTAGAAAATGAAATTTCCATCTCTAATAAACTTGTCGGCAGAGGGAAGCATGAAGTGCTCTAAAATTTCCTGGTAGACAGCTGCGCTGACTTTGATCTTGATAAAACACAGTGGACCTACACCAGCAGATGACATGGCTCCCCAAACCATCACTGATTGTGGAAACTTCACCTCAAGCAGCTTGGATTGTGGCCTCTCTATTTTTCCTCCAGACTCTGGGACTTTGATTTCCAAATTAAATCCAAAATTTACTTTCATCCGAAAACAACACCTTGGACCACTGAGCAACAGTCCAATTCTTTTTCTCCTTCACCCAGGTAAGACGCTTCTGGTGTTGTCTATTGACCTTGAGTGGCTTGACACAAGGAATGAGACAGTTGTAGCCCATGTCCTGGATAAGTCTGTGTGTGGTGGCTCTTGAAGCACTGACTCCAGCAGCACTCTACTCCTTAGACCCGCAAGACACATCCGTTTTTTTTGTACTTGTGCGGTACTTATTTGCACGTACCGGAGACACGTACACACGGAGACCCATGTTATTCAATGGCACACGCACGTAAAATCACACGGAACGTGTGTCCGTGTCGTAAGTACGTGTGTGCGCTTTTCTACACGGATGACATGTCCGTTTTTTGCCGGCAACACGCAGGCACGGACCCGCTTTAGTCTATGGGTCCGTGCCTGCACGGACCACACACGGAATATGTCCGTGTTCAGCACGTATCGTCCGTGTCCGTTTTTCATCACAAAATTTGAAACACTTGTTTCCAATCTATCAGGTCATTTGAAAGCAAACAACAACACCAGGATCTCATGATGAATGATTAAAATCGTTAATTGGGTAAGAATGCGGGCCTTTAAAAACGGACAGCACACGGACAGCACATGTACGTATTTTATGTCAAAACGGACATTCCACACGCACACACGGCTCGCATACGCCATCACACGGATGCCATACGTATCGGAGAAACGTCCCAAAAAAAGGAACACGGACCCGAAAAACGGACCGTATCATACGGACGTTTTTTTTGCGGAAGTGTGTTTTAGGCTTTAGGAATTTCCCCCAAATTTTTGAATGGCCTTTTCTTAACAATTGTATCAAGGTTGCGGTAATCCCTGTTGTTTGTGCCCCTTTTTTTACCACACTTTTTCCTTCCACTCAACTTTCGATTAATATGCTTGGATACAGCACTCTATGAACAGCCTGCTTCTTTAGCAATGACCTTTTGTGGCTTACCCTCCTTGTGGAGTATGTCAATGACTGTCTTCTGGACATTTGTCAAGTCAGCAGTCTTCCCCGTGATTGTGTAGCCTACTGAACTACACTAAGGGACCATTTTAAACGCTTAGGAAGCCTTAGTAGGTATTTTGTGGTAATTATTCTAATTTTCTTTTGGGTTTTCATTGGCTGTAAGCCATAATCATCAATATTACCAGAAATAAACACTTGAAGTAGGTCACTCGGTTTGTAATGACTCTATATAATGTTTCCCTTTTTGTTTTGAATTACTGAAATAATTTAACTTTTTGATGATATTCTAATTTATTGAGATGCACTTGTATATATCCAGAGTTACAATATCACATATTCATGTCCACTATATGTAGTTATAAAACCTATTTAGGGTTAAGCTGTAAAGCTATAACAATGCCAGGCTTTATTCTATTCCTTATCTGATATTGTATTTACTCTAAGTAGTTACATACTGCAAATAGCTTCTTGTATACATAATGACATCTCAAGTATTTAACGTTCTTTCTATTTCATAAGTGGATAAAATTAGATGCAAACAATACAGCTTTTATACTGTATGAGGTTTTATAAATGAAAGGTAAATTGTTTCTCCTTCATCTCAGCTTGTTCTAGTTTATTAACAGAGCTCTGGTAGATGCCGTCTTGTGCGTTTGTGAGTCAAGCTGCCTGATCAGTCACTGCAGCAATAGTGCCATGCTGAGACTAATAAAAGGCAGACAAACCAGTTTCCTTTTATTTCTCCAGGGATCAGTATCTTAATGAAGATCTTTCTAGATATATTTACAATTTGTTAGCTGTTCCAAGGGGTCTGGATGTTAACCTTTTTGATCAGTCATTAATGACACTACGGTTGCCCTGCAGAGAGATATTTACATGAATAATGTCAAGAAAAGTAAGTCATTTGTCCCATTAACTCTGCCACCAAGGTTATACCAGGTGATATACACTTTATGTAATTATGCACCTGGAGCCAATGTTTAGCTGTAAGGAGAAAGCTGCAGAGGACATAAAGCAGTGGAGCTGGTGTATCTTTTTCCAATTGCTGTCAGGAAATCTTGACTGTAATTTATTTTCATCACAGGCTTTGGGTCCAGAACAGGTTTCTTCATAAATTATAAATTAAACAATAATCTGCTATAATGCCAAAAGTAATTGTGAGTAAAATATGTTCAGTATGTTCATATTTATTGCACTGCTGGGTGTGGATCCACTGTGCAAAGGTTCCGTCCGGGAGAATCTAAGCGACTTCCTCTTCTTCACTAGAGGTTCTGATGGTAAGGTTAGGCTTGTGCTGGAAGGTAACCACCAGGTATCACTTCACGGCAGTCACCAGATCTGAGGCAGCTCACCCTAGGGGTCAATCAAGCAGGTTCAGACTTAGGTACAGGCAGGATGGCAGGAACAGATCAGATGGCTGGTACTGGCAAAATCTCTGGTAGAGACTGGATGGCAGTTATTAGCAGGACTGCTGGTACAGGCTGAAAGACAAGTACTGGAAATATGGTTGGTACAGACTGAACGGCAGGTACTGGAATGAGGGCTAGTAGAGTTGATCGAATCTGCCAAAATTCAGGACCGGCACAGCCGGATTGAAAAAAAAATCCAGATCCGCTCCGGATTCTGGTGCCCATATAAGTCTATGGGGACCAGAATCCAGAGATTAAAAATGTTTGTGGAAAGGATAGGGGGGTAGGAGTCCGTGTGGCCTACTCACCCGAGGCTGTGTCATGGCAGCAAACTTCTTCCGGGTCTCGCTTTTCCCTTCTGGAGCTGACAATTCAATAATCATTCACCGGTATGTGTAATTGGTTGCAGTTAGACACACTCCCACCCTGAGTGTCAGCATGTCAGCTGACTGCAACCAATCACAGGCGGCAGGACGGTTGGTGGGCAGGGAAAGCAGTGCAAGTGTCTGCTGGTCAGTATGGTGAATGTGCATGTGTTACATAAACACGTGTATATTCCTGTCAGAAGTGTGCGTAGCTGTGCTGCGATGTCAGACTCGTGCGAGTCTGGCATGACAGCATCTGGCACAGCCTGCTCTCTCTGAACATGAGCATGCATGCACCTACTGTGTTTTTCCAAAATAAGCCCTCCCCAAAAATAAACCCTAGCAGGGATTTTCAGCATTTTAGGAGCAAGGCTTAAATAGCAGCCCTCCCCCGAAAATAAGCCCTACTCGCGGATCAGTAATGAAGTGTCTGTGCAGTTAAAAAAGGTAAAGATATTGCAGGACACTTCATTATAGACAGCGGCACCCCACAATCACTCACCAGATGCTAAGCGGAAGGACCTGCCATGATCGTACCCCTGCACACATCCGATCTCCCCCGCAAACATCAGCTCTCACCCACACACATCAGCTCTCACCCGCACACATCAGCTTTCACCCGCACACATCAGCTCTCATCTGCACACATCAGCTCTCACCCGCACACATCAGCTTTCACCCGCACACATCAGCTCTCATCTGCACACATCAGCTCTCACCCGCACACATCAGCTCTCACCCACACACATCAGATCACATAGCCGCACACATCAGATCTCACACAAACATCCGATCTCACATACACACAATCAGATTGCACACAAAAACATCCAATCTCACACACACAAACATCGGATCACTCACACATTGCATCACACACATACTCACCACATCCAGCAACACCGATTTCTTCTGGCCGGCAGAATCTGAGCGACAGAGGCTGAGTCCAAAATTCTTTCAACTGCTTTTTACTCACTTTTGATGTTTCTGTGAGCTGACCCGGGCGATGCTGTGATTAACCAAGTAAGAACCAGGGCTCCTTTGGACCAGTCTGAGGGTAACTGTTAGCTCGCCTTCCTAGCACTTCTGTATTCGGATAACCACTGACTTGAAGTACCATGGGTCTATCCAGGGAGTCGCAACTGCCTTTTCTCTCCTGTGTTTGGCTCATTTGCTGGCAGCATGGACAAGGTGGGATGGCGTCAGGCTCTGTCTCCTTATGGGTCCCTGCATTGCTGCTGAGGCTCAGACTCTGAGAAGTTGCTGAGGTACTTGTAGTTCCCCTCACTGACAGGTTTGGCAGATAGTTAAACTGGAGTCTGCTCTAGGGACCTGTTCCCCATACGTGCCTAGTCACTAGGCGCACCGTACTCTGTCTGACCAAGTGACCGTTCTCCCCCGCTAATGGTTACTACCCTCGTGCAGGGTCTGACTAGTGGCCACGCGCGTATCCCTTAGCGACCACCGCTCACCACTACCAGACTAGCTCGCCCCACTCCTTTCCTGACAACCTCTGCACTTTAGCTCTCAGCCCCTCCACTACACCCTTTGACAAGAATTGAAGGCCAGTCACCTCTACAGACTGCCCAAGGGTCCCATCTAATAGTGTGGGAGACCTGGTTGCTATGTGTTTGTGCGTACACACCTCATTCTGGCCCTTAGGATTACCTGGAAGTACTGTCCCAGCATGGGTGCAGTACTCAGTGGTGCCTGACCGGGTCAGGGGCGCCACATTTGCATCAGCATGTATGTGTGTCAGCATGTGTCAGCTTTGTCCATACCGGATGGAGGAATCGAGAGAGCCCAGGGACGCCGCCGTCAATATTACAGAGTTTATAAAAAAAAATTATGAATGGGGACTAATACATTAAAATATATATCTATGTCAAAACACCCTTTTATTTCTGCTATAACGTATTGTGCGGAATCATTTCTTAAAATATTTTTTAGTAGTTAAAGGCCCTGGTTCATCATTGCCTTTGTGCCTATTTTTTGTGTAGTTTTCTCTATTTTGTGCCCTTTTTCCTGTATTTTATTCTACTTGTGCCATTTTTTGAAGTCTATTCTATATCTTCTGGCCTTTTTATTTTTGTTCTGTTTTCTGCTTTGTGGACGATGTTTAGGATTTCCAGATGCTTTCAACTGATTCTCAAATTGTGACTTCTTAAAATGTTGCAAACTTTGGTACAACTTCACTTTTGGAGACAAAAATAGAAAGAAAAAAAAAACAGTTCAAGACAGAAACAAAACACTTTTTTTACTTTGTGGCAAAGTCAGGAATCGCGTATGCCATTTTTACAAATTTGATGCCCAAATTTGCAACTAATATCACAAGCCAAAAATAGAAAGTGACCCAAAAATGCAAGTTATGAAGAGGGACAAAGTGTATTTTTCTTGCATTAAGCAGTAAATACAGCTTATATAGTAAACTAAGGGCGGCATGGTGCAGCGCTGGGGTCCTGGGTTCAAGTCCCACCAAGGACAACATCTGCAAGGAGTTTGCATGTTCTCCCCATGTTTGCGTATGTTTCCTCCGGGTTCTTCAGTTTCCTCCCACACTCCAAAAAAACAAAAAAACAAAACATACTGATAGGGAATTTAGATTATTAGCATCAATGTATGTAAAGCGCTGTGGAATTAATAGCGCTGTATAAATGAATTATTATTATTATTATTGTTAGGGATGATCGAATATCACAAATATTCGTCCATATTCGGCTTCGCGAATATCTGATGAATAGTTTGCCGCTATGCGAACGTTCGTTGCGCAATGTAAGTCTATGGGAAGCCATTTCCCATAGACTTACATTGCACATCAAATATTCGCAAATCGTCGAATAGCGGCGACCTATTCGGCGAATATGGGAGTTGCTTAATATTTGCGGTATTCGATCATCAATAATTATTAACAAATAGGAAAAATAACTTTTAGGCTACCCCACTTTTGGGATGTTAAGAGATTTATGCATACTACTTTATATACTTATATTATGTAGTCATTTAACGCTAGAGATTGCTGTGTGAAAAAAAGTGTTTTGATTGTCATGTAAGTTTGATAAAAAATAATTAATTAAGTAGAAACAACTTACCCTCAACTAGCATTACAAGCAGTAAGGTCAATTTTTTTCTGAAGAAACATTTGTCCAGCTAAATTAAGATTGGTCCAAAAAATGTATCCGCCTCCATATAGTAATATAGAGATATTTAACCCCTTCACCAATAGTTTAGATTTTTGCAATTTTCGGGGTTTTTTCCCACTTTAGCCATTGGTTTTTTATGTTTTTGTATAGGGGCTTGTTTTTTTTTGCCAGACAAGTTGCACTTTAGAATGGCATCATTTATTTTCCCACATACGAGGGGCTGCTGATAAGTTTTTGGCTTTGTGATATTTGGTTGTTTCTATGGTAATGAATGTTAAATCACATGAAAGCCTTATGTGTCTAATATATGTTTTCAAAATGATGTGATTGTTACTTATGGCAACAGTGTTTTACGCACACGGGAAAACAAAATGGCAGAGTCTAATGCGATATTCACAGCAACTAAGAGCAGAGGAATGATAAAATACTTGTTTCTGCAAGGAAAGTCCACGAAGGATATTCATGGTGATATGTCGCAGACATTGGGGGATCAATGCCCTTCAACATCCTGGACAACCGAGAGTAGTTGTTGTTCCGGAGGTCGTCGATGCTGTGCACAACCTCATGCTAGAGACTTGACGAATTTCAGCTAAAGCAATAGCACACATCATGGTGATTTCCTGTGAAAGTGTTTGTGTCATTATCCATGAACATTTGGACATAAGGAAGCTATCTGCAGAGTGGGCCCCAAATGTTTGACAACAGATCAGAGAAGCATGCGAATGAAAACTTCCCTGTCCATTTGTCAGCATGTCTAGACGGATAAGATCTTTCTGGATTGACTGGTCACTATGGATGAGACCTGGATTTATTTGTATGACCCTGAAAACAAGGAGCAGTCAAAAGAGTGGCGGCACAGTGCTTCTCCTCATGTAAAGAAGTTCAGGGTGCAAAAATCAGCCACTAAGGTGATGACTAGTGATGAGCGAGTACTAAAAAGCTCGGGTGCTCGAGGCTCGGGCCGAGCATCCCAAGATACTCGTGTACTCGGCCCGAGCACCGAGCCCAATGTTATCCTATGGGAGACCCGAGTATTTTTGTGAAATGACCACCGGCAGCATGTAGAAACCCTAAAAATGGCACAAAAGTCTCAGAAGAGTGCTCAAATGACATGGCAACAGCATGGGGAAGACCCCTTGAAGCATTTATCACTCAAAAGTCACAGCTGTGAACAATTTTGTCCGCGTATTACGCCATTTTTACGGACTCACCAGAAAACCTTCCAAAATGACACCAAAATGAATTTTCATGGCGGAAATGTTAAGGGCACATACCCAATAGTGAGATAGAGCTAATGTATGTTACTTTTTGAGATCAATACATGAAAGATTTTACGTAAAACATTGTGTGGCACTCCGATGTCCCTGAGAAGAGACGTACATAAAGGCCTCTGAGTCTAATGTGCCCATTTTGAGGAACTGAGTCTTTGTAGTATTTTCCTTTGCCAGGGCAGTCCAAAATTGTGAGGTTCACCAATGACCCTGCATACAGACGTGCATGAGGGCCTGTAAACCTGAAGTGCCTATTGGAAGGAAGTGGGTCTATTGTAGTATAGCCCTTTGGCAGGGCAGCCAAAAATTGGGAGGCTCCACGTTGTCCCTGGATAGAGACGTGCATGAGGGCCTGTAAACCTGAAGTGCCCATTGGAAGGAAGTGGGTCTATTGTAGTATAGCCCTTAAGCAGGGCAGCAAAAAATTGGGAGGCTCCACGTTGTCCCTGGATAGAGACGTGCATGAGGGCCTGTAAACATGAAGTGCCCATTGGAAGGAAGTGGGTCTATTGTAGTATAGCCCTTAGGCAGGGCAGCCAAAAATTGGGAGGCTCCACGTTGTCCCTGGATAGAGACGTGCATGAGGGCCTGTAAACCTGAAGTGCCCATTGGAAGGAAGTGGGTCTATTGTAGTATAGCCCTTAGGCAGGGCAGCCAAAAATTGGGAGGCTCCACGTTGTCCCTGGATAGAGACCTGTTAGGTTCTTAGTGCCTCCGTGCTTGCATTTAAAAACCGCACGTGTGTGCCTGTTGGTGGCAGCTTTCCGCTGCACTTGTGTGCGTTTTGCAAAAACTTGGATATAACGCACAAGTCTAGTGAATACACATCAGCACAGCATTGCAAAATGCGCAAGGGCGTTGTCAACGAACAAGGAAGTGGACGTGATGGTGGTGCAGGCAGAGACCGAGGTCGTGTGCAAGCTCTAATTTCGCCACAACAAAGGGCCACATCTACTCGCTCGCACGTCCTGTCCCAAATTCTTGGGGACCGCAGCAGTACACCGCTCTTGAACCAAGACCAGTGTCAACAGGTTGTTAGTTGGATAGCGGATAATGCTTCCAGTCAGATTGGCACCACCACAAACACTCTGTCTTCCACACGGTCAAGTGTCAGTAGCCGTGATACTGCACCGCACATTTCAGAACCTGATCCTCCTTCCTACCACCAGGCCGAGTACACGTCCACGGACATTACTGATCCCACACTTGGACACTCGGAAGAGCTGTTCGTTCACGTTTCCATTCACACATTCTGGCCTCTCGCCAGCTCCTGTTGAAGTGGGCCATGACGAGATTGTATGTACAGATGCCCAAATATTTGAGCAGCCACGTTCTCACGAAGTTGGCATAGTGTCTCAACAAGGGGTGGACGATGATGAGACACAATTGTCAGGAAGTCAGGAGGAGGAGCAGGGTGCGGAAGAGGAAGACGACGTGGTGGATGATCCAGTAACTGACCCAACCTGGCAGGAGGATATGCAGAGCGAGGACAGCAGTGCACAGGGGGAGGGAGGCGTAGCATCCCAACAGGCAGTAAGAAGCAGAGTGGTGGCCCCAGGCAGACGTCAGGCAACTGTTCCCCGAAACAACACGACACAAGGTGCCTGTACAAATGTTAGCTCTTCCCGAGTCTGGCAGTTTTTTAAGTTGGCTCCAGATGATTCTAAAAAGGCCATTTGCAACACCTGCCATGCCAGCATCAGCAGGGGTACCAAAACTAGCAGCCTGACCACCACCAACATGATCAGGCACATGTCAGCCAAGCACCCGACTTTGTGGGAAATACAACAGAGTCGAGGAGCAGTGCTTGCTGATGTCACTGCTACGTCTTCGCTGGTTGTGCATGCGAGCCAATCCCCTGTCCATGCTGCCTGCGAACAAGCCTCCTCCGGCCCTGCACCTGCAGTTACCCACGCAGAAATAACACCATCATCAAGCACGTCCTTGTCCCAGCTCAGCGTTCAGTTATCCATTCAGCAAACCTTTGAACGCAGGTGCAAATACACTGCCAACGCCCCACATGCCACACTTCTAAATGCTAACTTTTCGCGACTGCTTGCGCTGGAAATGTTGCCTTTTAGGCTGGTTGAGACAGAAGCATTCCGCGACCTGATGGTGGCAGCTGTCCCACGTTAGTCGGTCCCCAGCCACCACTATTTCTCCCGGTGTGCCGTCCCCGCATTGCATAACCACGTGTCACAAAACATCACACGTGCCCTGAACAACGCTGTTTCAGCCAAAGTCCACCTAACCACAGACACGTGGACAAGTGCATGTGGGCAAGGCCGCTACATCTCGTTGACGTCACACTGGGTTAATATTGTGGAAGCTGGGACCCAGTCTGAGCGAGGGACGGAACACGTCCTTCACACACCAAGTTTTGCAGGCCCTACCTCAGTCAGGGTTTCACCCACACTCTACAGCTCCGGAATGTCATGCTCCTCAGCCTCCTCCTCCTCCTGCGCATCCTCATCCACTTTACCCTCCACACCAGTCCCAAGCTGGAAGTGTCGCGGGCGGAGGAGGGGACGGTGCGCTCTCCCACTGCTCGGGTCCGGCTGCCGCTGCTCTACGGCTGCTGCTGCTCGTTGGCTCGAGCGATGGCCGGATCCCGGGGACTCGAGCGGCGCTACTCGCCCGTGAGTGAAAAGGGGTGGTTTGGGTTTTGGGGATATTGTCCGTGACGCCACCCACGGTTGTGGTGATTGTGTGGACACCACCGCTGCTCTGGACGGGGATCCCGGGAGCCTGTGACAGGGAGCAGCTTTGTTGTTATTTCTCCCCTCCGTGGGTAGGGGGGTTGGTTGTCCCGGGGCCCAGTGATGGGGTAGAGATGGATGACAGGCGGGTTGTGGGGCCTGATGAGGTGCAGGGTTGCAGGGGCAGAGCTGTGCCGCACGGCACGGAGGTACTCACTCAGCCCAATGATGATGACACAGTTCACGGTAAAACAAGTGGCTGGATGGACGGGTCCCTCGGACGGCTGCGGTTGTTCCTCCCTGCAGGTTAGTGATGACTGTCTCTCCCTGCACCTAAGTTAAGTGTTGGTAGTGATGGTTTCCCACCGGTAACCCACTCCCCGACCTGGATATGGGCCGGAGGAGCCCCTTTTGCCCACAGGCGCTGGCCCTGGGAGACGGTTGCCCTTGGCGGTGGCGGTGTCTCCCCTTCACGGTTGGACGGTTGCCTTCTATCGGGACTTGGCTGTTTGGAAACCCTGAGGTCCCCTTCACTAACGGATTTGTCAAATTCACGGCGACACCAAGCCTGGATCCGAAAGTCCTCTGCCAATGGTGCTGGCTTCTCTTTGTATACCGGTCCGGTACAGCCGGGTCACCACCCGTCCACGGTCCTTACGGCAGACTCCAATCGGCCTCCACTGCAGACGGTCACCACATCCTGCCAACCTTGCTGTCCTGTCCGGGCCACACACCCGGACCAACTTCAGGCTCTTTGCTGTCACTTTTCTCCTCTCTACTACTTTCCTCCTTCCACTTCCTTAGCTTAACTCTCACTGCCTGTGTTTCCCCTCCTCCTTGGTGGGTGGAGACCAACCGCCTGGCTCCACACCCTGGTGTGGACAACAGCCCCTGGGGAAGGCAACAAGGATTTTGTGTTTTGACTATGATATGCCTGCAGGGAGTGTGGGGTGTTTAAGTGTTGTGCTCTGTGGCCCCTGGCTTGTCCAGGGCGACACAGAAGCACTGCAGCACTGCCTCGGCGAAGCGGCAACAGGCAGTGCTGAAGCTAATCTGCATAGGTGACAAACCCCACAATGCAGAAGAGGTGTGGACAGCTCTGAAACAGCAGGCAGATCACTGGCTCACAACTCTGAACCTAAAGCCAGGAAAGGTCGTGTGTGACAATGGCCGTAACCTGGTGGCGGCTTTGAGGCGAGGCCAGCTGACACATGTTCCATGCGTGGCCCATGTGCTCAACCTCGTGGTTCAGCGGTTTCTAAAGTCATACCCAGAGCTGTTTGATCTGCTGGTAAAAGTTCGCCGCCTGTCTGCACATTTTCGAAAGTCACCTACTGCTTCAGCCGGCCTTGCCGGCTTTCAGCGCCGTTTGCATCTTCCGGCTCACAGACTGGTGTGTGATGTCCCCACGCGTTGGAATTCAACTCTGCACATGTTGGTCAGGATATGTGAGCAGAAGAGGGCAGTTGTTGAGTACCTGCATCACCTAAGCCGTCGGGAAATGGGTCAAACTCCACACATAACACCTGAGGAGTGGAGATGGATGTCCGACCTATGTACCATCCACCAAAACTTTGAGGACTCCACCAAGATGGTGAGCGGCGATGACGACATTATTAGCGTCACCATACCGCTTCTCTGCCTTCTAAAATGGTCTCTGCTCAAAAAACAACCATGATGCATTGCAGGCGGAGCGCGATGAGTTTGAGCAAGAAACAGTTGTGGGTGTGGGTGATAACACACAGCCCAGCCTCGTCTCATCACAACGTGCAGTGGAGGACTATGACGAGGAGGAGGATGAAGACATGGAGCAACTCTCTGGCCAAATTGAGGATATGACATGCAGTCATATCCTCGGTTCAGCGTGGCTGGCCAGAGGACAGGGTAGATGATGAGGAGGAGGAGGACAGCATGTTCAGTCATCGTGTTGGTCAGGATACTGAAGTGATGGCTGTTAAGAGTCTGGCACACATGGCTGACTTTATGGTAAGCTGCCTGTCTCGTGACCCTCGCGTTAAGAACATCTTGGCTGACAATCATTACTGGTTGGTAACACTGTTAGACCCACGCTAAAAGGAGAACTTTATGTCTCTTATTCCCGAGGCGGAGAGGTCAGGCAAAATGCAGCAGTTCCAGAAGGCCATAGTCACGGAAGTAGGCAAAGCATTCCCCTCACAAAACGCTAGCGGCATAGCTCAGGAATCAGTGGACAACCAAGGCGTACAGCCGAGAGGGGCACAAGTCCAATCCGCCAGAGGTAGGGGAACAGTCTTTAAGATGTGGGACAGTTTTCTCAGCCCCTCACATACCACAGCCCCTGAGGTGAGGGGTAGTGCCACAAGAAATCCTAAGTTTGCCCAGATGCTCAAGGAGTACCTTGCAGATCAAACAACTGTACTCCGACATTCCTCTGTGCCTTACAATTAATGGGTATCCAAGCTGGACAGACACGTGGCATGAATTGGCTCTCTTCGCCTTGGAAGTCCTGGTCTGCCCTGCCGCTAGCGTTTTGTCAGAGCGTGTTTTTAGTGCCGCAGGTGGAATCATTACAGATAAACGCACCCACCTGTCAACTGTAAATGCTGACAGGCTGACTCTGATCAAGATGAACAAGGGTTGGGCCAGACTTCACCACACCACCAACAAATGACAGCGGAATTTAAAGTTTGTAACGGGAATTTGCCATGTACCTCCACTCAACCATGGTAACACACTTCTGGCCTTTGGCTAATCGCTGGACTGCTCCTCCTTCTCCTCATGCGCCATCATGATGACCGTTACAATAGTTAGGCCGTTGTTTCAGGTATACCCCCAGTGGTAAATTTTTTCGCCCATTCTTTCAGAATGGGCATTACAACGACAGGTGACCCGCTCCTTTGTAATGGTAACAATGTTTTGAGGCCCTCATGCACATCTCTATCCAGGGACAATGTGGAGCCTCCAAATTTTTGGCTGCCCTGCCTAAAGGCTATACTACAATAGACCCACTGCCTTACAATGGGCACTTCAGGTTTACAGGCCATCATGCACGTCTCTATCCAGGGACAATATGGAGCCTGACGCTGCCACCGACAGGCACACACGTGCGGTTTTTAAATGCAAGCACGGTCGCACTAAGAACCTAACAGCTTTTTAGGAGCGACAATTACTGAGAAGTCTGACACTATCAGCCACTGCTGACTGACGTGTATTATACACTAGACTTGTGCGTTATATAATAGTTTGTGAAAAACGCACACAAGTGCACCTGTACGCTGCCACCGACAGGCACACACGTGCGGTTTTTAAATGCAAGCACGGACACACTAAGAACCTAACAGCTTTTTAGGAGCGACAATTACTGAGAAGTCTGACACTATCAGCCACTGCTGACTGACGTGTATTATTCACTAGACTTGTGCGTTATATAATAGTTTGTGAAAAACGCACACAAGTGCACCTGTACGCTGCCACCGACAGGCACACACGTGCGGTTTTTAAATGCAAGCACGGACGCACTAAGAACCTAACAGCTTTTTAGGAGCGACAATTACTGAGAAGTCTGACACTATCAGCCACTGCTGACTGACGTGTATTATACACTAGACTTGTGCGTTATATAATAGTTTGTGAAAAACGCACACAAGTGCACCTGTACGCTGCCACCGACAGGCACACACGTGCGGTTTTTAAATGCAAGCACGGACGCACTAAGAACCTAACAGCTTTTTAGGAGCGACAATTACTGAGAAGTCTGACACTATCAGCCACTGCTGACTGACGTGTATTATTCACTAGACTTGTGCGTTATATAATAGTTTGTGAAAAACGCACACAAGTGCACCTGTACGCTGCCACCGACAGGCACACACGTGCGGTTTTAAAAATGCAAACACGGACGCAATAAGAACCTAACAGGTTTTTAGGAGTGACAATTACTGAGAAGTCTGACACTATCAGGAATGTTTTAGACTTTGTACACCAGCCCCAGATATGATGAAGGCTGGTATACGGTCACCACTAGGAATGGCTATATACCCTGCCTGCCTGCCTGCCTGTATACTGCTACAATAGTCCTGACAAGGACTCTTCTGGTCACTAGCCTGTATTCCGACCTGGCTATACCCTGCCTGTATATAGCAACAATAGTCCTGAGAAGGACTCTGCTACTGTACTCCGACCTGGCTATACCCTGCCTGCCTGTATACAACTTATTGTATGTCCTGAGAAGGACTTCTGGTCACACTGTTTGCAGCCCTGCTCCGGAACTAACTATAAAGGGCCGCAAACCTTTCCCTGAAGCAGCAACACTCTCCCTGCACTGACTGTCTGGATGGCTGTGAGCAGAGCACAGCGCGCCCGCCGGTATAAAGGCTCGGTCACGCTGTGCAGGCCGGCCAATCACTGCAATTCCACAACTAACAGGGCTGTGGCATTGCAGTGGTCTGCCAGCCAATCTCTGCATGAGGGCTGGCTCTCAAAAGAGCGCCAACATGCAGAAATGAAGACCACGAGTACAGCACGAGTATCGCGAGATTACTCGGTCCCCGCCGAGTAGCCCGAGTACAGTGATACTCGTGCTAGTACCGAGTAGTAACAAGCATACTTGCTCAACACTAGTGATGACATCTGAGTTCTGGGATAAGGCGGGTGTGCTGCTAGTGGACTACCTTCAAAAGGGTTCCACCATCAATGCAAGGTATTACATTGCACTTTTCGACCAATTAAAGGCAGCTCTGAAGGCCAAAAAGTGCGGCAAGCTGTCCAAAGGAATCTTGTTCCTGCAAGACAACGCCTCCGCTCACACTGCACAAGTGACCATGGCAAAACTGAAAGAGCTGGGCTTCCAGCTGGTTGACCACCCACCTTATTCACCAGATCTAGCTCCCTCCGACTATCATTTGTTTCCAAACCTGAAGTCGAGAGTATGTGGAATAAATGTAAAGTTTCATCATCCTATCTCGTTTCTTTCTGGGTAAAGCCAAAGACTTATCAGCACCCCCTTGTAGTGTACTAGAAAATGGTAAAAAAATTCCAAGTGCAGTAAAATTGTGAAAAAAAGGCAATTTTGGCATTGGTTTTTTTTGGAATGACCTGTTAGTATGATTTTCCTCATCAGTAAGATTTCAGCGATACCAAACATGTCCATTTTTTAAAAATATTTTAAATGTGAAAAAATAATCTGAAATTTGTAAAAAATATTTTTTGAGGCTTGTTTCACCATTTTCTGAGATTTGAAACATTTTCACTTTTCAGACGATGGAGCTGTTTGAAGGCTTATTTTTTGTGGGATGAGAAGTTTTTTTCATTGATAAGATTTTATGATAGATATGATATTTTTATCACTTGTTACAGTATTTTTTTGTAGAATTGCAACAACCCCAAAAACTTAATTTTGGAATCTTTTAAAGCCCAGCCAGATACACGGTTTCAAGGGAGCACCGTAATGACAATCATGGAAGTGTTCAGCAGACATGCAGCTGTCATAGTAACCCATCAGCACTCCGTGGTTATATTACGGATGCGCCGATTGGTGTATAGAATGTTGGGCCCCTATGTCTGCTTGCTCTTAATGCCTCTGTTGGAATTTTACAGTGGAATTTAACAGGTTAACAAATGCGGCCGGCACTACGATTATTGAAGGTGTGTCCTGGCTGTAAAACATTGCCATTACCTTACCCTACCCCGTGAGCCACTTCATACACCCGCTTCCGGATTGCACCATACATGTGTTGCTCTTGTCGTGAAGGAGTTAAGAGGATAGTTAAAGTATCTAAGCTCTATCAGTTAAATACAAACAGGTTCCCGGTTGATCATGATTCTATGTATAGTGCCCCATTATTCAATGTGGGAAAAAAAAGCCAGCTGAGCTTTTACTGGCTGTCTAGTGTTGTGACAGTGGCTTCACTCTTGATGATTGTTTTGACAAATAGCACAATTGTAAGTAGGTTTTGATTGTTCTAAGCACCATAGTAATTGATGCTGTAGTTTTGTCACAACTGCAATGCATACTAATATATAACAGGGATTTATTTATTTTTTAATATTCAAAAAGAGAATTAAAACATTTTTATTATATTAATTATTTAGTAAATATCATACATTTTATGTATATCTAAATATAAATTATTTAAGTTAAATATTCAGTAAATGCTTTTTTTTGTATCCCAAAAGTTAGAGCCCTGGTTAATTGTGGCATGCTGCACCACTTGAGAGATATGCTACTGAGTGATGAATTTTAAGGGTGTAAATATCATAGTCACAGAGGATGCAACCACTAAGGGGTACTTTGCACACTACGACATCGCAAGCCGATGGTAGCGATGCCGAGCGCGATAGTCCCCGCCCCCGTCGCAGCTGCGATATCTTGTGATAGCTGCCATAGCGAACATTATCAGTACGGCAGCTTCACATGCACTTACCTGCCCTGTGATGTTGCTCTGGCCGGTGAACCGCCTCCTTCCTAAGGGGGCGGGTCGTGCGGCATCACAGCGATGTCACACGGCAGGCGGCAAATAGAAGCAGGGGGGCGGAGATGAGCGTGACGTAAACATCCCTCCTTCCTTCCTCATTGCAGCCGGGATGCAGGTAAGGCGATGCTCCTCGCTCCTGCGGCTTCACACACAGCGATGTGTGCTGCCGCAGGAACGAGGAACAACATCGTAACATCGGTCCTTCTGAAATTATGGAAATGACCAACGCTACACCGATCATACGATTTCGACGCTTTTTGCGCTCATTAATCATAGTAAAATCCATTCAAATACTCCGATGTCGAGAGCGACGCTGGATGTGCGTCACTTTTGATTTGACCCCACTGACATCGCACCTGCGATGTCGTAGTGTGCAAAGTACTCCTAAGTGTCTCGATGCCAGTGCTGATGAAGAAATAGTAGGTCTTGCCTCCTTTTCGATCACTGCCAAGTCCACTGCAGAGATGCACATGCAACTGAAGCAACTGTTCAGCGGTTAGTGGTGACTGACCTGTCCTGGCACTGAAAAAAGAATGTGCTTCATCACTCTCTGATGTCAATCTGACACTTCTACATGCGGTATTAAGTCAAACAAAGGATCCCATTCTCAAAGTTTTGTGTAGAAGCATTGGACTGGCAGCAGATAGTGATTCAAGAATGCTACAGTTGCATTTTACTGGAAAAGTCAAGGTCTATAAACAGTTTAAAACAAAGCAAAGGGATCTCATTCTTGAAAGCTAATGGTCAGGGGAATGTTACAATTTTTTTTTGTAAATTATAAGATATATTATGGAACATTGAGAAGAAGGTCAGCAAGATGTGTACTATGTTTGTCACAACAACAGTGACATTAGCTAGAACTTGCAGCTAAATTAAGATTGGTCCAAAAAATGTATCAGCTTCTATATAGTAACAGATATATTTATCCCCTTCACAAACAGTATAGATTTTTGCAATTTGCAAAAAACATCCACAATTTATGAAAAGGCAAGAATAAAAATGGTCTAGAAGGTTGCCAAAAAGCCTACAGCAATATTAAAGAATCTTCAGAGATTTATGGTTACATAAGGCATGTATCAATGATCTCCTATATTCCTCATACACTATTTATGAAGTATTGTGGCAAAATGGAAGCCTTTTCTAACAATGAAAAAAAACAAACAAGCTTGGCTATGTTTTGCCGAAACCTACATCAAATCTGCCAAAGCATGTGGGAAAATCTTTTATGCTCTAATTAGACCAAAGTTGAATTTTTTACCACAATTCCAAAGGGTAGGTTTGTCTCAAATTACAAGAAAATGAAAAGTTATCATCACGTCACCAGCAATCTATGGGAAATACTGCAGTTTAAATTGGGGTGCGGTGAGTGGTTAACTCCAGCTCAGTTCCTGAGTAATCAACTGAATAAAATATTGTAGGATGCAGTCCAGCATTTGCAAATAAAGATATGGATATGTTTAATCTCACATTTATAAAAAAGTTAAAGGAATAAAGATATAAAACAATATGACCTTGGAGACATCAGGTCAACATAATTCCAGTCTGCATAGAACCATAGAACTTTTAACTCCTTTACAACCAAGGATACGTCCTAGGTCGTGTATGTCCTTTTAATGAGGGCTTGTGAAGAGAGCCCGCATTATTCCTCACAAATGTTGGCTTATCTGATCAGTCAATATGTGCAGCTAACAGGTGTACAGGAGTGGAGATCCACTCACGCCTGTTAACTAGTTAGATTGCACTGTTAAACTCTGAAATTCCCATTCTGCGGCCATGTGTCACGATAACAGGGCACCAGTAAGTTGTCCTGACAGCCAGAGGTCAACTATTAACCCCTGTCGCTGTTATCCCAAAGTTCCTGTGAATGCCAGCAGAGTGCAGGCATTCACAGTAGATCAGCCATTATCAAGATTCTCAATCCTAGGTAAAATCTGTATTCAGTGATGACATTCCCAATAATGAGATAGGAGATGGTAGATGTCATTGATGAGGTCCCATGATGACGGGATGAGGGAGGAGTTGGAAGCAGTTTGAATGCTGTACAGCCCTCATAAAATAAATGACAGATATTCAGATAAACAACATGAATAGTGCTTAAATCAATAAAGGTTTAATCTTGTATGTGCTATTTTCATTAAAAAATGAAAATTATCCTTATATTCCTAAAAATAATAGCAACAGAGGCATATTGGATTTAATGTCTTAATACCAACACGCCAAATGGTTTGATCTTTAGGAGTGACCTCATGTATTTATACTACTGTACTTATACTTTATTAACATTCCTATAATACCTCATGTATGTCTAATTATGTATACATTTATTTCCATGTGCCTTAACCCCTTCACGACCTTTGACAGATATATCCGTCATGGAGCGTGTGACGTTAAGCCCCGCCCCCTGCCGCGGGCAGGATGCTGCGATCCGTGCACATATCAGCTGTTTTCAACAGCTGACATGTGTGCCTGCATGTTATGAGTGGAATCGCATTCCACCTATAACATTAACCCCTTACATCTCGCTGCCAAAGTCTGGCAGCGAGATGTATATACGCGCGGTCATGATTTTCACTTACCGCCGCCCCCACCGGAAGTCACGTGAGTGATCACGTGACTTTTGGTGGTTGCCATGGTAGCACAGGGTCATGTGATGACGCCTGCAGCTATGACGAGTCAATTTCGTTTTCACTTGGCCCGGAGGCCAGTGAAGCAGGAAGTGACTGTATCTGCTGTTTACAGCTGTATAGCTGGGATCAGCAGATAGTGCAGAGCGATCGGATTGCTGATCGCTATAGCGCCCTGGGGGACTAGTAAAGAAAAAAAAAAGGTAAAAAATGTTTTAAAAAATAAAAAACAAAACCTAAAAGTTCAAATCACCCCCTTTCCCCCCATTGAAAATTAAAGGGTTAAAAAATAAATAAATATACACATGTTTGGTATCGCCACGTTCAGAAATGCCAGATCTATCAAAATATAAAATCAATTAATCTGATTGGTAAACGGCGTAGTGGCAAAAAATTCCAAACGCCAAAATTACGTTTTTTGGCTGTCGCAAGTTTTACACAAAATGCAATAACAGGCGATCAAAACATAGCTTCTGCACAAACATGGTACCATTGGAAACGTCAGCTCGAGACGCAAAAAATAAGCCATCACTGATCCATAGATCACAAAAAATGAGAACGCTAACCTCTTAGATACAAGTAAACCTATACATGTTTGGTGTCTACAAACTTGCACCGACCTCAGACATCATACACATATATCAGTTTTACCATACAGTGAACACGGTGATTGAAACATCCCAAAAATGATTGTGCCATCACACTTTTTTGCAGTTTTTCCACACTTGGAATTTTTTTGCTGTTTTCCAGTACACCATATAGTAAAACTTATGGTTTCATTTAAAAGTACAACTTGTCCCACAAAAAACAAGCCCTTATATGGCAAGATTGACGGAAAAATAAAAAAGTTATGGTTCTCGGAAGAAGGGGAGCAAAAAACAAAAACTCAAAAACGAAAAGTGCCCGGGGCTGAAGGGGTTAATTCAGCCATTCCTTCCATTTTACTATGTTGAGGAAATGTTGCAGACATACAGTGCTGATTTCACACTTTCAATGTATGTGTGAAATCTTGACTGTCTACAGCGAAACTGAATATACCATAAAACTATATGGGTTGGTCCAAAGTCCTAGTTCAAAGTTTGATTTAGAATCTATGGAACTGTCGTTATGTCACTGATAAAGTCACAGCTAGTATTAGCATGGAAGATTCTCTCTGAGTCATGAAATACACAGGATTTATCTTCAAAAAGCTGTTGGCATCTCAAACTGCATAAATGTAAAAAAATGGATGCCAGTAAAGGTTAGAATTATGAAGGAAATGCATGTACATGAAGTGCATGATGTACTGCAGAGATCTCCTACATTATAATTAACTTGCTAGTTAAGTGAGTAGCATGTGCTATAAAGGTGCCCTACCCTAGATGTCGTAAGCTGAGCAAGATAGGAATCCTAGCCTGACCTACAGTTAATGCTTGTCCCAGGTGAAGTACACTATCCTACCTCTTTAAGAGTATGCCATTAAATACATGAGGACTGCCACAGCAGATGGGAAGATAATCATTCCAGATCGTGAAGACTGCATCCACCAGTGAGTTAGCAAGGAATTAATCTCATCAGAGAGTCAAGAATAGCCACACTCAAGATGTCTGAAAGCTGAGAGGAAACATCTAGGAGATAATATATGCAAAAAAAGTAAAAAAAAGATTAGGCAAGTGTGTGCAAAGTTCCAAACAAGATGTTGCAACAAAAGTTGTGTGCTGCTAAGGAAAGAAAAAAGAAGCACAACACTTTTTAGTGTGATAGCATTAAAATGGGTTTGTACTAGAGTTGGTGCGAATCATAGAGCCCGGTCCACTGGACTGGCTAACCATAAAAAGAGCTGTAGATGTCATCATGTAATTGGCAGTTTCCCAGTACCCATACAGCCACCATGAATTACTGTCATGGTCACTAGACTGGGTCCTGTGAATCAATTAGCACCAAATCTAGCTTGTAACACAGGAAAGCTGTTATCCTAACAAAAAGCCACTCACCTTGGATGTTTCTGCACTGAGCAGTCATAACACCGGTGGCAATAATTGTTTTTAATATATTTCCTTAATAAAATTTGGCATTTTATCTTGATATAGTTGTTTTGGTCACTATCCCCGTTTTTTTCGGTGTTTTATGCTTGCACTTAATTGGGGATTTTTGATTAGTAAGTTCACTACAGTGACCTTTTACGGAGTTTGGGATTATTGATTAAGCACAGTTAAAGCCTACAACTACAGGCTGCAGCCCCCAGCTGTGTGCTTATCTTGGCTGGGTATCAAAATAAGAGGGACCCCATGCTGTTTGTTTAATTATTTTAAAAAATAATTAAAAAAAAAAAGTGTGCGGTTCCCCCAAATTTGATAGCCAACCATGATAAAGCTCACAGCTGGGGGCTGATGTTCTCAGCCGGCAGAGACTCAGCCTAAAAATAGCAGCTTGCAGCCACCCAGGATTGTTGCATCCATTAGATGTGACAATTCCAGCACTTTACCTGGATCTTCCCGATTGCCCTGGTGCGGTGACAATTGGGGTAATATCAGGGGTTAATTGCAGCTCATAGTTGCGACTAAGCCCTAGATTGGTAATGGCAGGCATCAATGAGACACCTTCATTACCAATCTGTAATATGTGAAAAGAAATAAACACAAACACCTAAAAAATCCTTTGTTTGAAATAAAATACAAAATGTGCCCTCTTTTACCACTTTATAAACCCCATAATCACACTCCTGCAGGTCCGATGAAATACACATGATGTCCCATGATAATTCATCTCTGCTACATCAGAAGATCACAGCAAGCGCCATAGAACAGGACTGCTCGCTATGAGCTCCAGAGAATGAATGAGCAGCGTGATCACAGGTCACTTCACTCGGGTGATTTCCGGTCACAGCTGTGACTGTAAATAGCCTGAGTGAGGTCAACACTGAACACACAGATCATTCATTCTCTGTTCATTAGACCTGCAGGTCTGTGAATGGTTGCAGTCAGACATGAGACAGGCTCGGGGCACGTCTGACTGCAACCAATGACAGATGAATGCAGTGAATATGTAATGAAGGTAATGAGGGGCTTGGGAAGAGAAGGAGCTGCAGAAGCATACAGCCATGCCAGTGATTCGGTAAATATAGCGCGCCTGCTCCAGTCCCCCTATCCTTTCCAGCACCATTTTTAAGTGCCGGTCAGATACCCTGGATCAATTCTGGGCCGGAATTGTTTTTTTTAATAATCCGGTTAGACCCTACGATTCAAGGAATCTGGGAGTCCACCTGTCACTAGGTTGAAAAACCGTGGCAAAACCGCTGAAAAGAATTGACATATTCATTCTTTTTATAACGCAGCAAAAACAGAGATGGTTCACAAAACCCATCAGGAAAATCCTGGAGGTGATTGGTGTGTGTGTGTGTGTGTGTGTGTGCATGAGATTCTGAAATCTTATAGACTTTGCTGGGACTGTAGAAAGCAGTGTTTTATTAGCATGGATCTGCATAAAACAAGGCAAATCCGTAGCTAAAAAACACTGCAAAAGCGCTGCAAAAATGCCCAGTGTGAACACAGCCTAACAGTAATCAAGCCATATAGTTATTATCCCCAGTTATAATTGCCACCTTGTTTAAAATCTGTAGTCTGATTCTTGCTCTATGAAAGCAGTATGCCGGGGTATTCTGGATCTCCCTTATACGGCAGTCTATTATGCTAATGGTTTTCATGAGTTAAGCATTAGCTTTTATGCAAAATAACAAGCAGTGAGTATACAGATAAGCACAAAATGGAGCTGCAGGGAATATTAATAATTACAGTTAATATACATTGTCATAGGCAGCAATGATTGCAAAGCTAAGGAAATAGTTAAAAACATAAAAAGTGTGTGCCGGGTTCTTTCCATAAGCATGACATTTTATTTTCCTGTTCTCCTTCTTAGTGCCTCCTAAAAGTCTTCTAAAATATGGGTATTTTTTTTTTTTTTTACAAATAAATGTCTAAAAATTACAAAGTGCTCCTTTATAGAGGAGCAATTTGTATTTTAGCTATAATTTCCTTTTCATGTACCACACTACTGTTCAACTACATTTGGAGTCCAAGTGGTGTTTGCATTGTTTGCACTTTGAAAAATATATGTGTTGCCAGTCTTCTGGAGCCAGGAGGGGATTTACTCATGTTAATTAAAGTGTTCTAGCAATAGTTCAGGCAAGAAGAATCGCTAATGCTAAAAGCAATGGAGCATAGGAAAAGGTCACATCTCCCACTCTCACCATTTTTAAATGTGGCTAATGTGCTGTTTGCTGCTGTACTTTCTACGCATTTACATACCAGTAAATTATCAACATGTACACATGCTAGAATATTGTGACAAGCACGAAGGCACCTGAACGAAACATAAAATCATTTTTGGTTGAGACTGTTTATGATATGGCTGAACTTTTTGCTTTGCTAATGTGATGCCCCATGCTGCACATGTATAGTAGTATTCAGTTATTATTCCCAATTACAGTAGCACATTGTACTTATTGTGTCTTGTGGCAGTTCTCAATAACATTTGTAGGTGCTGTAGTATAAAATAGTTTAAAATGTACATTAAAGAATATATAAAAAAAACAAATGGGGGATTATTATTATTAGGCCATGTGCACACATTCAGTATTTCGCCAGTATTTGTAAGACAAAATCAGTAGAGGAACATTCGGAGGAAACGTTTAATAGAAACATAGGCACCACTTCTGCATTTTTCACCCTCTCGTGGTTTTGGCTACAAATACTGATATAAAATACTGACAAAATACTGAACTTGTCAAAGGGCCAAATAGTCATTTTCCATATTATTTTATGGAGCCAGACTTTAATTTTTTTTGTTTTTTTCCTATCCTTCTACGAAAAGCCATAACATATTTGTTTTCCCATCAATATAGCAATATGAAGCCATACAGTTGAAGCAACAAATTTGCATACACTATCTAAAAAGACACATATGCATGTTTTTTCAGTATCTCACAAAAAATCAGAATAAACCTTTCCCGTTTTCAGTCAATTAGAATTACTGAAATTATTTATATTAGTCAAGTGCCAGAATAATGAGGGAGAGCGAGAGATAGAGAGAGAATGTTTTAAGGCATTTTTATTACTTTCTGCAAAGTCAAAAGTTTACATACACTAAAGGGTGCTTTACACGCTGCGTCATCGCTAGCGATAGGTAGCGATGTCATGTGCGATAGCACCTGCCCACGTCGCAGTTTCGTCATGGGGGTGATTGCTGTGTAGCGAACAATATTGCTACGGCAGCGTCACACGCACATACCTGCTTAGCGACGACGCTGGGGACACCGAACAATCTCTCCTTTAAGGGGGAGGTTCGTTCTGCGTCACAGCGGCATCACTAGGCTGCCGCCCAATAGCAGAGGAGGGGCGGAGATGAATGGCCGGAACATGCCGCCCACCTCCTTCCTTCCTCATTGCCGGTGGACGCAGGTAAGGAGATGTTCGTCGTTACTGCAGTGTCACACATAGCGATGTTTGATGCCGCAGGAACAATGAACAACCAGTGGCATGCACCACCAACGATATTATGAAAAGGAGCGACATCTCGACAATCAATGATTTTGCCGTTTTTGCGATCGTTGATCATCGCTCCTTTTAGTCACACACAACAATATCGCTAATGGTGCCGGATGTGCGTCATCATGAACACCGTGACCCCGACGATATATTGTCAGCGATATCATTGTGTGTAAAGTACCCTTTAGAGTACTATGCCTTTAAACAATATAGGACAGCTCTTATGATAATATCATGTCTTTGGAAGCTTCTGATAAGTTTGTTGTCAACATCTCAGTTAATTAGAGACACACCTGTGGATGTATTTTACTGCACACCTGAAACACACTGCTGCTTTGTGTAGCATCATGGGAAAGTCAAATGAAATCAGCCAAGATCTCAGGAAGAGATTTGTGGATTGCACGAATCTGGTTCATCTGTGGGTGAAATTTCCAGATACCTGAAGGTGCCTTTTTCATCTTTACAATCAATTATATGCAAGTACTAACAAGATGGGAATCTCTAGCCATCATTCAGCTCAGGAAGGAGATGGGTTCTGTGTATAAGAGATGTATGTGCTTTGGTAAGACATGTGCATATCACCCCAAGAACAAAAGCAAAAGACCTTGTGAAGATGCTGGCAGAAGATGGTAAGATTGTGTCATTATCTGCAGTGAAAATTGTACTGTATCAACATGGGCTGAAAGGCCACTCTGCCAGAAAGAAGCCATTACTCCAAAAGAAACATAAAAAAGCCAGATTAATGTTTGCAAATGCACACAGGAACAAAGACCTTAACTTTTGTAGGCATGTGCTGTGGTGTGACAAAACTAAAATTGAACTGTACTGTTTGGCCATAATGACCATTGCTATGTTTGTAGGAAAAATGACAAGGCTTTGAAGCCTAAGAACACCATACCAAATGTGAAACACGGGGGCGCTGGCATCAATTTATGGGGTTGTTTTTCTGCAGGAGGGACTGATGCTCTTCACAAAATAGATGGCATCATCAGGAAAGAAGATTATGTGGCAATACAACAGCAGCATCTAAAGACATCAGTCAGTAACTTAACATTGGTTGGAAATGGGTCTCCTAAATGGACAATGACCCAAAGCATACTGCCAAACTGCTTACAAAGTGGCTAAAGGATAACAAAGTCAATGTTTTAAAGTGGAAATTACAAAGACCTGATCTCAATCTTATTGAAAAATTATGGGCAAAGCTGAAAAGGCAGGTACGAGCAAGGTGACCTACAAACATGGCTCAGTTACACCAGTTCTGTCAGGAGGAATGAGCCCAAATTCTTACCAACTATTATGAGAAGCTTGTGGAAGGATATTCAAAACATTTGACTCAAGTCATACAGTTGAAGGGCAGTTGTACCAAGTACTAAGGGCATGTATGTAAACTTTAAACTTTGCAGAAAGTACTATAAATTCCTTAAAACATTCTCTCTTTCATTATTCTGGCATTTCGCAAATATAAATAATTTTGGTTCCTAATTGATCTGAAATGGGAAAGGTTTACTCTGATTCCATTTTAGATAGTGAGAAAAACATGCATAACAAAGTCTCTTTTTAGATAGTGTATATAAACTTCTGGTTTCAGCTGTATATATATATATATATATATACATATATATATATATATATATATATATATATATATATATATATGTAGTGAACATATATATATATATATATATATATGTAGTAAATATATATATTTGTAGTGAGGAGAGCCTGCTTAATTTACAGTGTGTGTGTCTTGAGGCATCTGCTGGGCACAATATATTAGGTACTACAACATACTGGGTGACACAACGTCCTTGGGAACTCACAGATACCCGAGATCGGCGGGCCCAACACGTTTTTTGTTTCTTTTTAAAAAAACGGTTCGGGCCCAGAATTGATCCCGGGTATCTGGCTTGACACTACTCCTCATATAAGTCTATGGGGATCAGAATCCAGTGCTTTTAAATGGTGGTAGAAGGGATAGAGGAATAGAAGTAAACAAGTTATACTTACTGAGCCTCCCTTGAGGCTCCAACGCTACTTCTAGGGCTGCTCATTAGCCTCATACATATACACTGCTTTACCCACCCACCAGTGGTCCCCATGTCTCTGATCTGGGGGCTGGTATTCTCAGGCTGGGGAGACCAATGTTTATTGGACCCCATCACCTAAAAGTAGCAGCCTGCAGCTAACCAAGATTGTTTCATTCATTAGATGTGACAGTCCTGGAACTTTACCTGGTTAATCCCGATTGCCCTGGTGCGGTGGCAATAGGGGTAATAAGGAAATAATAACCACTCACAGCTGCAGCTACGCCATAGATTAGTAATGGGAGGCATCTATGAGACTGTTCCATTATTAACTTGTAAGTGAAAAGAAATAAGCACAAACACTGAAAAAATCCTTTATTTGAAATAAAAAACCCTCTTTCACCACTTTATTAATCCCAAAAACAACTAATTCCACCGCAATCCATACAAGGTCCCACCACAATTCAAGCTTCGCTACATCTAAAGTGACAGAGTGTAGGCATAGAACATGACTGCCCGCTGTGAGCTTCAGGTAAAGAATGAGTGGGGACGTCACTGAGGGTATTTCCTGTCACAGGTGTACTTTTAAAGTCCGGGTACTCCCATTACTACCAATTACCCCCTTTATAAATTAAGACTCCTGGCCAAAGCAACAATTTAGTGGAAATAATGGTAATTTTCATTTACTCAGTCTAATGATATAAAATTCTGTGAACTGCCTGATGGTTAATAGTGATCACTAATCCACTTGATAAATTCCTCGAGAGGTGTAGTTTCCAAAATGGGGTGACTTGTGGGGATTTCTGCTGTTTCTCCTCTAGAAGTGAGTATAAGAATTTTTATAAAAATATTTAACCTTTTGATGGTCATTTACAATTCAGAAAAATTGTGCCTATGCAGAAGTGATTTGCAAAAAAATTTCCCATTTTTGGATATGTAATTTTTTTTAATTGAATATCATGAGACGAAAAACAAAAACAAAAAAAAGAACAGGCATTTCTTAATATAAAAAAAGAAAATACACATTTAAGATTTATGCTTCAAGAATGCAAAAAAGTGTTTACAACAAAAGCTATTCTGCAATGTTTTGACTTTAAACTGCTCTGTCCATAGAGGCTAAATATATAATCCACAGAAAGGTATACACAAGGGTAAACTCAAAGGCGCAGAGTATGAGAATAGGACACGGGCTAAATGGGATTACTGATGCGCAAGCAATCTCAAGTCTGCATCAATAAACAACTATCCCACCTCGTTGCAGTGTATCTCACATTATGATCAACAGTGTTAGCAATCACTTCTTCCATTCTCTTAATCGTATTGATCTTTGTGAACTTCTCAGGCTCAGTGAGAGAGTGTAAAGTCTTTGAGCTGTAAAGATTAATATGTCCTGCCTCTGTTAGTGTATATTTAGAGGCAGAATATTCATTACCAAAAGAATTTTTGACCGAAAAATTTAATTCACAAATACTGGGGGAAAGAGATTGAGGGAAACATAAACGTAAAATAACAATTTGGGATTTCACAATAAATTCTTCTAAGCACATAACTTTATAAGAGCAATCAGATGTGTGAAATATTAGAATTTTGATTTTATTGAAATTTACAGTAAACTTATCAACCCATTTCCATACTAAGCCAGATAATATATAAAAATTACCAAACAGTTCCCACACCATGTCAAGAAGACATTTTATTACACCAAGAACCTTTGAAGTCTACACGATCTGTGTCATTTAACCCTTTATATACAGCAGTCCAGTAGGTTTCTATAGCAGCTAAGGACTAACTTGTAATACATTTCTTAACAGTAGAATAGTAACAAGCTGGGCCAGTGTCTACACTTTGTAAACTCAGCCCCAGAGGACCTTTGAGTTCAGAATATCCCACACTCCTTTTGCCTCCCTCATTGGGAGAATTTTCAGTTTTGCACTTGCATATTTTTCTTACCTTATTCCAAAATTCATAACTTTTTTTTATTTTTCTGTTGACATAGTGAGAGCTTGATTTTTGTCAAATAAGTTGGACTTTTAAATTAAACTATCCATTTTATCAAGTCATGTACTGAAAAGTGGGAAGAAATTCCATGTATGGAAAAATAGCAAAAAAATCATAATTCTATAATTGTTTTTTTTTGTTTGTTTTTTTTGTTTTTTATTTCCAGCAGACATTTTCTGCAAAAATGAGTTGAAATATGATTGTCAAGTTAAGTATGAATATAGCAATATAAATATGTATGTTTTTTGTTTGCGGTGGTAAAACAAAATATTCAGAAACGTGTAAAAATGTTTTCCTTGTGTCGCAATTTTTTCTGAAAGACATCATGTTTTCAAGCTGTGGGAGATGGGGCTCTGTGAGGGCTTGATTTTGTACCCTGATTCTTTATTTTTGATTATACCATTTTGGGCTAGATATGGCTTTTTGTTCACCTCTTATTACATTTGCAGCTGAAATACCGCAATTCTGGTGTTTTGATTTTTTCTGAGTATGTTATTTACAGATTGAATTAATTTATTTAATTCTTTGATATTTTGAACATTTAAAAACATAGCAATACCAAATTTGTGTATTTAGTTTCTATTTAGTTTTATTTTTTAAATTTTAATTGGGAAAAGAGAGGGGATTTTAACTTTTATTTTTTTATGTTTTAAAACAATGTATCATATTTTTTAGTCTACTTAGGTGACCTGGGATCATCTGAGTGTGCTATAAACAGCATTACTATAGCATTGCTGTATATAGCGAAAATAATGGTCTCTTCTGAAAATGAGACTCCTTGCTGCCATGATAACCCAATAGCACCCTGCGATTGCATCATGGGAGCACAGATTAGACATTAGAATTGTAAACCATTCTGCCAGTGCAATGAAAATACTGCTGTAATAGAATGACAGCGGCATTTAACACGTTAACAGTGAAAGGTGGAGCTCAGCTCCGCTTCAGGTTGTTAGAGGCAGATGATGGCTAAACAACCCAACCATTATCTGCCAGCAGAGATGTCAATAAGGGATTAATAATAGCTGCACATTTCTGTCTGCCCTGTGGCATACAGTGCTGCATACCTGTTCAATTCTAATATCATAAGCGTGCCCGGAACTAAACTAGTAAGAGCAATAAATTAGCTGGGTCAATTAATGTATACTTTAGGCTATGTAATCTCATTGCCTGATTCTGGGGCATATTTATATTATATTTTTGTTGACCATCTATATTCCGTATATGTCTAGTTAACTTGTAGGAAACGTGTTATAAGATCAGTGTTTTTGTCTTTAAAATGTCTTTGCAAAATATTTATTGATTAGATTATTATTGTTTTAACATTTTTCTTTCTTTGTAGAATTTGACATTATGGTAATCACAGGCATAATATAATTTACAGTAGTAATTATACACATATATAATAAATCAGCGTTAAATCAAGGAAACCTGAGACTGTCTGTTTGCAATATTTTATTGCATTTGTTTAAACAAGTTAGAGTAATTTTATGTTGTTTTTGATTGAAGAGTTTGATTTTGACACGTGCATCATGTGATGAAAAAATGCTATGACACTTATCAAATTAGGAAACTTAAAATGGTACCTTGTTTAGCATTTATATGGCATATTAAATGGAATTTATGGATCAATCAAAATAGATAGGAAGGATCATCCACTTATTTGCAATTTATGGCCACAACCCAACATTGCTCTTTATTCACTTTTCTGGAATAATTTGCTCCTTTTTAACGACTTTAGTATTTGCACCTTATTCACATTTGTCTTTCTTTGTATTTCTTTTTTGTTTGATTTTTTACTTGACAACTTTGCTGATACAAATTTTTTAGATTCATTAAATGAGACTATTACCAAGTGTCACTATATTAACACTAGAGATGAGTGAACCGGTCGCGGTTCGACTCGAGCTCGGTCCGCCGAACCGAGGTCTGGTTCGAGTTCGGTTCGGCGAACCACTCAAACCCATAGGAAACAATGGGAGGCAATCATAAAAACACCTAGAAAACACCCTCAAAGGTGTCCAAAAGGTGACAAACAACTCACAACACAAACACATGGGAAAGTGACAAGGACATATACTCATGCGAAAACAAAAGAGCTAGACAAGGAAATAGAGGAGGAGACACAGATATGGGTATATGCAAGGGAACATCGATGCTATTACTGTGCAACTTGAGCCCTGATCATTTTAGGCTTCCAATCTGGATAAATTGCTTGAGCTCGCCACATACGCCTTGGGGATCTTGTTGTGTCCCGCAGCCAGCGTTCTCTCGGAACTTGTCCTCAGTGCTGCTGGGGGTGTGCTGACAGACAAGCACACGCGTTTGTCCACTGACAATGTGGACATACTAACATTCACCAAGATGAACAAGTCATGACTCTCAGAGGGGGAGGCGAAAGGTTCGTGTATTTTTGAGAGTGCTTCATGCAAAGCATCTTTTTCATTTTGAAAATGGGGGTCAACTGATGCCAGTCAAGTGGGGGGGTTGTGTGGCCCAACTAGTGGCAACGAGGGAGACTGTGGTTGGAGTCCCCTTGCTGTGTTTCTCAAACAAACAAGATGAACACGTCATGGCTCTCAGAGGACTTTTCTTCCCCTGGCTCAGCCAGGGAGGTGAAAGGCACGTGTATTTTTGAAAGTGCTTCATGCAAAGCATCTTTTTCATTTTGAAAAGGGGGGTCAACTGATGCCAGTCAAGTGGGGGGGTTGTGTGGCCCAATTAGTGGCAACAAGGGAGACTGTGGTTGGAGTCCCCTCGCTGTGTTCTTCATGATTTTCGAAGTCAAACACAGGAGAAAAACAAGAGTAAAGTGCAAAATCCATACTTTATTAAGACAAACACAACAAGGAGTGATTAAAAGAGTATACTACCAAACCAATAGGGATGCAAAAACAATAGTCCATTTATCATCAAAAATTGCAGTCCATGATATTACATAGGATTCTAACCAATGAGCATAGAATTATGAGGTAAATAAGGACTAGCCAGAGTTACAATCAGGACTAAGGGAAGCAATAGAGATAAAAAATAGGGGCTGTGTGGGATATGCAGTGCAGGTGAGTCATCACGGAATCTCCGGCAGGAGGCAGGGAGAAACCGTGATGGCTACAAAGACAGGCACCAGCAAATGGTAAATCACGTTTAAAGTTTACATGGCAGTAATGTAAAAGGGCACAGAATAAGAATTGCTTCTCTTACCTAAAGTGCAAGTGCAGTATGACGAGAGTCTCGGTGTGCCTAAGGTGCCAGTCAGCCCACATATAGTCCCTTTAGCAGGTGGAATCCCTAATGAGCGCCCAGGATCTCCATCCGATGCGCGTTTCGCGAATAAATGTAGCTTTTTCAAGGTGGGGAGCCTAAGTGATGAGCCCAAATCCAGAAGTCCCTTTAAATAGCCCTCCTATAATAACCTCATGTGATACAGGTGTGCAGTCAAGCCTGCTGAGGCCGGAAGTGACATGTTTAGTGCTTTACAGAGGAATTACGTGCGGTGGTCAGGGACGCATTTCCCTGGTAACCGCCGCACCGGAAGTCATAACAATGATCAAAACATCTGGCCGCCAACCCCGCAAACGGCCAGTTTTAAACACAAAATGTAAATTAAGGACATGGAGATTGTAGTAACTGGAGGGAGATAAATCCCCCTAGTATCCGCTGTACCAGAAGTCGTCATTAATTAAGAGGTTTCAGCCGCTGTCTAGCCTGCCCGAACATCCTCCTTACCACCTCGTTCACTTCTTCTGATGGAACGAGAACTTTGAATATTCGGTGCCATATCACGTGTGCCACAACACACGTGATTTATAATGCTACCTGTCCGTGCTCCCTGGTGTACATCGGCCTCACCTCGCGTGAGTTGAGGGTGCGCACGAGGGAGCACGTAATGGACATAAGTGCGGCCAGGGATGCAATTGATATTACTTTGCTCAAAACGCTCCCTCGACACTTTCGGAAATTTCACAACAGTAATCCATCTGGCCTAAAGGTACGGGGGATTGATGTTGTTCGTGGCGGGTCTCGCGGCGGTGACCTGAAGAAGCGGCTTGCCCAGGTTGAGGCCAGGTGGATTACCATCTTGGACACTTTAGTCCCCAAGGGACTTAACGAAAACATCAGCTTCGTATCTTTTTTATGACATGTGTTTTGACTCATCCTCGTGTTTCCTCTTCGAGCTATTCCTCTTTTTATTATATATGTTGGTTTTAATTTTTATTTTATTGCATCCTTTCTTGTTGTTACTACCGTGGGCAAAATTTTTTTTTTTTGCTCATTGGTGGTGATCCCAGACTGGCTGTTCTCTCTTTTTTAGTGAACTAATTTTTTCCTCCACCTCTTTTATATTAGTTATCCATTGGTGTGGCCCGGTCCTGTGACCTTTTGAAATCCTATTCTATGAATTAGATGAAGATATCTGACTTAGTTGCATTGCAGTTTGAAGACCCGGATGAAGATTCTTTTGTTTCTTATTCTTTGTTTCTCATTGTGCATATATTGATTTTTATCTTTATGTGACATAAACTATATGCATTTAACATAGTGATCCTACATCCTGGTGCTTCTAGTTATGTGTGTATTTTTCACTGCCCATTTTGTGGGTCCCCCCGTTCGATATGCTCCGGGTTCCCTAAGTGGCTTAATCCCCTGCATCTTGGTCACGAAACCACTAATGGGCTATTGCAATACAGTATGGTGGCCTATTTGGCTACCTGCACGCCATCTGATGTGACGTCTTTGACTTGTGCCACGGCGTAGAACTGTGTGGCTAGGTGCTCTTGCTTTGTTTCCAGGGTTATGCATCCCCTGGATCAGGCAGAAGGCTCCGGTTTTGTAGGATGGGGGCGTGTAGTTATGCACGCCCCTTTCCCAGCCCGGTCCTGAGCGGCGGGGCGTGGTTAGGGGGTTGATGCATCCCCCGGACCACGTGGGGCCCTCGGGCTTTGGGTGTGTATCATAATGCATGGACGTTACACCACATCCTGGCGAGCATTGGCAGAGGCATCTGTCACCTGACATAACTGCACCGGTGGTGTAGGAGAGGCTGAGGCCTCATAACGAATGACGACTTCCGGTGCAGTGTATTATGGTGCCTAGGTGTCATGGCATATACTGGCGACCATTGGCTGAGTCAGCTGCCACTCGACACAACTGCACCGGCAGTATAGGAATGGCTGAAACCTCTTAATTAATGACGACTTCCGGTACAGCGGATACTAGGGGGATATATCTCCCTCCAGTTACTACAATCTCCATGTCCTTGATTTACATTTTGTGTCTAAAACTGTCTGTTTCCGGGGTTTGCGGCCGGATGTTTTGATCATTGTTATGACTTCTGGTGCGGCGGTTACCAGGGAAACGCATCCCTGACCACCGCACATAATTCCTCTGTAAAGCACTAAACATGTCACTTCCGGCCTCAGCAGGCTTGACTGCACACCTGTATCACATGAGGTTATTATAGGAGGGCTATTTAAAGGGACTTCTGGATTGGGCTCATCACTTAGGCTCCCCACCTTGAAAAAGCTACATTTATCTGCGAAACACGCATCGGATGGAGATCCTGGGCACTCCTTAGGAATTCCACCTGCTAAAGGGACTATATGTGGGCTGACTGGCACCTTAGGCACACCGAGACTCTCGTTATACTGCACTAGCACTTTAGGTAAGAGAAGCAATTCTTATTCTGTGCCCTTTTACATTACTGCCATGTAAACTTTAAACGTGATTTACCATTTGCTGGTGCCTGTCTTTGTAGCCATCACAGTCTCTCCCTGCCTCCTGCCGGAGATTCCGTGATGACTCACCTGCACTGCATATCCCACACAGCCCCTATTTTTTATCTCTATTGCTTCCCTTAGTCCTGATGTGTTTGTCTTAATAAAGTATGGATTTTGCACTTTACTTTGTTTCTCCTGTGTTTGATTAATACTCAGAGTAGTGCTGACACCCTCCCCGCCTTACCTTGGCCGGATTGGTGTTTATATTTATGGCTCTAAATTTGAGATATGTATTGTTAATATGATTTTTTAAGTGCATAACATGCCTAAGAGGTTTAGTTTCAGCATCTCAAACTTGTTGGCTACAGAAAGGCTGCCTTTACACCCTTTTGTCACCGAGGATTTTCGAGACCTTATGCCCATTGCAGTGCCCCAAGAGCCGATGGCCATTCGCCACTCCTTCTCCAAGAAAGGGGTGCCCGCGCTACCACAGCAGGTCGCACACAACATCACCGATTCCTTGAGAAACTCTGTGTGTGACAGGGTGCATTTCACCACAGATACTTGGAATAGTAAGCATGGACAGGGGAGTTACATGTTGCTAATTGGGCCCTGGGTAACTATGGTGAGAGATGGAGAAGGGTCTGCTGTCCAAGTCTTTCCATCCCCACGAGTTTTGTGTCTGTATGTACAAGTTCCTCCACTGCTTCTGCCTCATCAACCTCGTGTTGGTCCTGCACCTCAGCCCAAACCCTGTGTGGTCAAGCCAGCCTTCCTTGTAACTGCGCCCAAGGAATTCCACACCTTCTTACTATGCTGGCAGCAGAGCTCAAGGCCATCAGGTGGTCAAATGTTTACTTTGAAATGTAGGGGAAATGTGAGACACCGCTGAGGAGTTGTGGACGGTTAGCTCTGTAGAGTGAGACCGAGTTTCATCAATGGTTGTCTCCACTCAACCAGCAGCCAGGGAATGCCAGGTGCGACAATGATGCAAAACAGTCTGCGGCCCTTCTTCAGGGCAATGTGACACACGTGCCTTGTATGGCTCACGTGTTGAACCTGGTTGTCCAGCAATTTTTAAACCACTATCCCGGCCTACATGGCCTTCTGCAGAGGGCATGGTGTAACGCCTGCCTGGGTCGATACACTCAGACGGGCTGTAAAGGATAGGCTAGAGGCAAGCCACTCACCAAGCTGGACCCCCAGAACCTTGAAACCCTTTAACCCCTATACAGTGATTTTGAATAACACAGGGCCCAAGTTGATCAATACCTGTGGAAGGCTGCAGTTCCAGAGAATAGTAGTCATACAGGGTCAAAACATTAATTGAGGAAGAGGAACAGAATGGGAGGGATGGGACTTAATCAGAAAACAAGCAGAGGTGAAATGCGAATCGGCCAACGAGGTACATAAACAGCAAGCAGGAAAAGTAGTCAGGTAACAAGCACACAAAATCATAACACTGAACTGGGGGTAACAGTAACCAGAGGTTCATAGCTATGTCTGGCAGTGGTCTGCAGACAGGAGGCGCCTAAAAAAGGGTGTTGTGTCTTCCCATTGGTTGTAGCTGAATGATGGTACTTCATCTGTGAGATACCCACCACCTGCATTCAGCCAGTGGTTCTGCATCTGTCAAGGTAACGCACCCCGGAGGGTGACCATAACCTGCGTCCACCTGCGCCACTGGCGTCGACTCCTCTCCCATCATCAGCACTATGCACGAAAGGAACACATTGTCACCTTGCGACAGGAGTACAAATTGACGTAGCGGACTACGTTGGTGACTTAACAGCCGTGTGCGGCAATGATGCAAACAAGGCTGCGGGCCTTCGTCAGGGCAATGTGACACACATGACTTGTATGGCTCACGTGTTTAATCTGATTCTCCAGCAATTTTTAAAACAACATCCCGGCCTACATGGCCTTGTACAGCGGGCACGCTCGCTATGTGCTCACTTCCATTGTTCGCACCCAGCAGCGCAACAACTTTCGTCGCTCCTGAAGTCTTAGGGTCTGGCGGTTAAACGCCTGAAATGCAATGTTCCGACATGCAGGAATTTGAATCTGCACATGTTGCAGCATCTGTGGCAGCACCGCAGAGCCCTGCTGAAATACGTTATGATGTATACCCTGGGCTAACTTGATCCAGAGGTGGTGCAGATCACGCTGCTGGAGTGGTGTCAGATCAAGGACCTATGCACCGTTCTACACAGTTTACAAATGTCGACGAAGATGTTTAACACTGGCGATGCCATTCTCAGCGTGACAATTCTGGTCATCTACATGATGGAGCACACTGTAAGCATTATTCGGAGTGAGGTGTTGGTACAAGAGGAAGGGGAGGAAGTACTGGAGGAGCCATATGCGGAAGCGAAAACAAGATCTACAAGGTCCAGGTGGTCACCTTGGCGGCAGTCATGGTACGGTGGGGGAGAGGGATTATCAAGGGCGCATAGTATCAGCCAAACTGTTGAGGAAGGTGCAGGAGCACAGGAAGAAATGGAGGACGAACTGGCGATGGGCATGGAAGACTCAGCAGATGAGTGAGAGCTTGGTCACATTTTGGTTGTGCGAGGTTGGGGGGAGAGGGCAGAGGAAGGAGGCACGATTCTCACCTCTCCGCCACCAACACACCAAGGACTTGGTCCTCCTGGATGCACAAGGCACATGAGAGCCTTCTTGCTGCACTACCTACAACATGACCCTCGGATTATACTAATTCCAAGTCATGCTGACTACTGGGTTTCCACACTGTTAGATCCCCGGTAGAACACAAAATTTTGCAAAATAACTCCTGCCATAGAAAGGGACGCACGTATGCAGGAGTATCGACAGAAGGTGTTACGCAATCTTAGATCTGCTTTTCCACTAAACACCAGTGCTGCACAGAGTAAATCTCAACGCTTTTTCATCGATAGGAGGAAATGGTCTTTTACTTGTCCACATCTGAAGGACCGAGGGCTGGCTGCTGTGCTGAGACGGCGTTGAGTATGGTGTCCCTGCAGAGTTGCACTTTTGGTCATATACAAACTGAGTTTAAAAAGGAGAGAACAGGTGTGTTGGAACAGGTGTGTTGGAAAGGGTAAAAAAGTTTGTGTCCATGAGTTTGGTGGTTAACCAACAGTAACATTTGCTGAAGAAACAACATCTGTTATGGTGGGACTGGCAGATTTGGATAAGGTGGTATATACTATGTTACCGTTATATAAAAAAATTAAGAAGAAAAGAAAGAGAAAGGTAGATATCCCAATCGCCATTCGGTGTCCACCGTGCTCACAGATGGAAAAGGAGAGGTTGGCAACTGGAAGGTTAGGTGGAGGATACAGAGCAGGTTGACTCTGAAACAAATAGTAGCCTGAACTGAGTTAGACGCCACTCGGATCTGGAGACTGGGAGCCCTGTTAGCGTCACAGGGTCCACACGACCACCCAACCCCGGAACTCACTGTTAACAACACAGGGGCCATTGGGTACGCGGTCTGTGTGCGTAGGGGACACACCTGTGGACAGCAGGCGCATCAGCAGCAGCAGGCCTGTTTATGCCACTGGGCTGCACTAGCAGGACTGGTAGGACAGGAGCTGTTCTTAAACGTTCTGCTTTACCAACTGTGATGGCGGCCTGCATCGATGCCCTATCCCTGCCTACCTCTGGCCTAAAGCCGCAATGGGTTCAACACATGGAGGTGTGCTCTTTCGTAGCATAATAGAAGACTGGGCACCTTCTTGTTGCCTCCAGCCCTTTTTTTAACCTGGGTCCGCCCCAAACCAGGGTGGACCACAATGCACCTCCTGGAGACAAAAGCAGAGTGACACGCCATGAGTGGCATAACTAGCGTCCTATTTGGAACTGTCACTTGAATGATGAGACGGGTCGTCCGCTCTTCGCCCCTGCACTCCTCTCTCCCCCCTCACTGCTCCTGTATATGTCTGCAACCGCAGAATAAAAAAGTTTCGCCTAATTGACAGAGTGAGCTGTCGCCTCGTTCTTCTATATGCTGAATCACTTGAATGATGACCTCATGGCTGCCACGACCAAAACACCTCAACAGTCATCGTCTGACCAACAACAATGAGGTGACAAGTCATAGGGGCGGGCCTCTGCAAGCCTGTTGGGAGTGGCCTGGCCAAATCGTCAGGACACCTGATGCCCTGTGATCTATATGGGCCCCCCACATCAGGGGCAGGGCCAAGGAGTTCATTACTGGACCTAGCCTCTGATGAAGTAAGTGCCTGAGCATGCTCAGTAGCATGAAATACAGTTTCTGAAAAAAAGACTATCCGCTTCAGCATGCTGTCTAGGCACAACACAGGACTTAGACCCGGCACAGAGTGCAAGTACCTGTGCAAAGAGGCTTTTCGCAGTAAGTGTGAAGCCCCACAGGTGTTGTGTCGGTGCATTACCTTCAAGGACTCCACGTGGAAGAAGAGTCTGGTCACACTTAGGTTGTTTCTTTATATGTATTTTAGTGATGCCACTCTCGGTATTGCGGTCAGTGGGGACCGCCACTGCAGTGTAAGGGGACACCTGGGGCTGATGTTGGGTGCAGTTAGTTTTAGTGGCATACCGAGAGTGAGTCAAGCCCCAGGGCCCTGTGTAAGTGTGTTGAGCCGTAGGTCGCAGAATGACTCAGGCACATTCCAAACGAGCATGCGCTGTAGCACAAAATGAAGACTTTGCCTCAGGAATGACACAGTCAGGCTGAGCATACTCAGTAGGCAAAAATCACTGGAGTTAGGCTGCGGCTGGGGTAAATCGGCACACGCATGCGCACTGGCCGCCTCTCCACACTTACACGTGGTAGAGAAAGCAGCAAGCTTGACAACCCGAGGCACAGCTCTAAATGGCAGCTGATGCCTGGGCGCAACTGGAGCCACAGCAAGTTGCTTGCGTTTACGGCGGCACCAATTCGTAACAACAAATAACAGCTAAAATAACAGGTGTACTTCTTCCCGTAGATAATCTGATATGATCATTTTTTCACAGACACGACCATCGTTAACAAAAGTAGAGGAGGCACCAAAACAGCAGCTGCTTCAATGGATGTCAAGTGCGCAATAAAGTGGGCTCTCCTCCACCTCAAGTTCAATATCACAAATACTACATTCCACAGTGGTGTAAACCCAATCGCACTTGCTTCATAACTGCTCTTAAGTTTCCACCAGCACTGCTGAATAAGGGGTAACAGAGATGGTTGAGTCTGCAGAGTCGTTCAGTCACACTGTAGCCTGGGAATCAGAGGTCTGCTCTAAAGCTCCAGTGAGTACAGACAAAGAAGTTCTTATTATTAGTATTATTATTATTAATATTTATTTATAGAGCACCATTGATTCTATGGTGCTGTAAATGACAAGGGGGTTACATACAGAATACATATACAAGTAACAATAGACAGACTGGTACAGAGGGCAGAGGACTCAGCCCTTGCGGGATTACATTGTAAAGTATTTTGTGGAGTAGACAGTAGGTGGGGTGTAGGTTGGGCACAAGCTCCGCACCGTGGTGGTGTCATTTAATGGTTATAGTAATTTATGAACAGATGAGTTTTCAGGTTCCGTTTGAAGCTTGCGGGTGTAGCAGATAATCTGACGTGTTGAGGCAGCGAGTTACAGGAGACAGGGGAAATGATCTGCACAGATGGCCAGAAGGTTTGTGAGTTGGATCCAGGCCCCGATGAAGAAGGTGCTGATCATAATGTACACCCTCATTTCAAAACCGTACATCATCCTGGTGGAGACAATGGGTAACATGATGAGGAGACTCAGATACCTGATTGTAACGTCAACTTTGCTTTTTGGTCAGGGCAGGAAGAGGTTGTCACGGAGGACTCAGGACGAGGGGAATGAAAACACACAGGGTGATGATGAGGTTGGAGACACCACTTACTGTCAAACCAAAATGAGCCAATCGATGACGTCAGCAGTAGAGGTGGAGAAGGATGCTACTGACGATGAGTTTACATTGTGTCTTCATGGACAAAGACAAAGTACTGGAAGCAAGTCAATAACTGAATCCTCTGCCACAACTCTGCCTATGAGCATAAGTCATGTTGGCTATGCAGTTCGCCTTGCCTAGTCTGGGAATTTTTTGGACATAGCAAAGGATCACCCAAGTCATGTAATCTGTAACAATCTCTAAGTAGAAGGCAAAAAATTTAAACTTTGAGTACTACCACCATGAAGTGTCACATGGATATGAATTGATAGCGTGAGGATGTATTGCTCAGCTTTAGCCACTGTCAATGCAACATTCTTAGTTGCCATTCATTGCATGCATTGTTGCAGACTACACACAAGGGGCTGCTGTTTTTATGGAGCTGTTTTTGTCTGTTTGGTCACTATAGCAATAGCAAAACGATCTTCGGGTGTGGACTTGGAGATGCTGTCTATGAACAGAATGAAAAGATAAAGGTGTGTGTTACAGCAAGGAGCAACTGCGGAAACACTTCGTTCAATTGTGAGGGGAGTCATTTTGGAGTTTGGTGAGGAGTACCGTAACGCCAGGTCACAGCATCCTGTGCCACAGACCAACATTCTTCCAGTGCTGTCTATACTGTTTACCATGAAAGGAGCGTAAAGTCTGTATTTATGGCAAATGTATTTATGGGTGATGTGTTTTGTCTATATTTAGATAGATAACTGGGAAGCTCTTGTGATGCGCCACTAGTAAGTTGTGTTCACACACACACACACACAAACACACAATTACTGCTGCTACGCAGAGGGCTTAGCAAGTAGTAGGCAACTGAATAGATTGTTCTATCATTTCAATTTTATGCATGGTTCTTATGGTTTGTTTTGGGAAAGTGAAACAATCATTTATGAACCCAACTGCATACAGTGCTTTTCATGTTGCGTGGTTTTGCTGCATACTGGGGAGCCCACCAAATACAAGACTTAAAATGAAGCATAAGTCGCAATGGGAATTTCGCTGTGCTACAATGCGGCCTAGCGGGGCTGTGCAACCACCGCCTGCCCCATCAAGTGCATCTGCGTGCTCTTCATCCTCTGTGACTGTGGGGAGTGGACAGCAGTCACACATGCTTTTTCACGATGAACTTCCACCCCGTTACCCATAAGCGGGAGTGTGATTGGCAGGTCGTCACTTGTTTTGTAAGTGCAAACAGATGGTATTATTGAGCTGTCAGACATCGAGAGAACCACCATTGGATGAAGGAAACATTATATCCACACCTGCACCTTCGTCAAAGATTGGCTGGACTACCTGCAGTTAATTATTGAATTCCACAAATGAAAAGGAGTGTAGAATGCCCATGTGTTGCACCTTGCTTGGCAGCAAAGATAACAACAAATAATAACTTAGTATTCCAAACAATTTTAAAATGGCAGAAAAAGAGTCAGCTCTTTGGACGAATTAAATAGCGTGGCAAAATTGGGCAGGTGGGTACAGTGGCCGTGTTCTGTGGGTACCAGTACAGCAAAGGAAGCCTCACTTTCTATCCCTCCTAATGATGAAATGCAGCAAGAAATTCCATGAGTTTGCTATAAAAATAGCGTAGCAAAATGAGAAGGATGGTGTAATGCAGAGGTGCTGGAAATTGCTTGCCACCAGTGGGGCAGAAATGGAGTACAACAGCCACTTTTTGTATGCCACTAACTTGCAGCATTTTGTGCTATTATTATAGCTAATTAAAAATGAGCAGGAGGGTGTAATGCAGAGGTGCTGGAAATTGCTTTGCACCTGTGGGGCACAAATGGAGTACAACAGCCACTTTTTGTATGCCACTAACTTGCAGCATTTTTTGCTATTATTATAGCTAATTAAAATGAGCAGGAGGGTGTAATGCAGAGGTGCTGGAAATTGCTTTGCACCTGTGGGTCACAAATGGAGTACAACAGCCACTTTTTGGATGCCACTAAGTTTCCTTAGTGTTTGCTATTATAATGGCTTAGTAACAATGAGCTTGAGGGTGCAATACAGAGGTGCTGTAAATTGCTTGGCACCAGTGGGACACTAATGAAGTCCAACAGCCACTTTTTGGATGCCACTAACTGGCAGCACTCTTTTCAATTAAAATGGCTTTGGAAAAATGTGCAGGAGGGGAGAATGCAGGGGTGGTGGGACTTGCTTGGCACAAGTGCCACAATAATGGAAGACAGCAGCCATTCTTTGGATGGCACTAACTGGCAGCACTCTGCAATTAAAATGGCTTTGCTAAAAAGGGCAGGAGGGTACAGTGGCCGGGTTGTGGGTCAATGTAGAGGAAAGGAAGCCTCACTTTCTATCCCTCCTAATGGTGAAATGCAGCGAAAAAGTCCCTGAGCTTAGCTACACAGACGCTGTTATCTGTAGCTGTTAAAAGCTGTTTCCACGGACCTGACTTTCACCTATGGCTCTAAGCCAGCTATAATTAGCTCTTAAAAGGGCTCAAAGAAACTTCTATCCCTATTCTGTATAGCGCTGTGTGTAGAGCGTACACAGCAGTATCGCCAGCAGGAGCAGCGTCTGCGGTGACTGTCACCCAGAAGCAGAAGGCAGATAATGGCGTCCAGATGGGCAGATACCCATTTTTATAATGCAGGAACATGTGACATGGACATCCTATGACACATGCCCTTGCTTGTCTGGCAAAAAGTCCACTTAGCTGTGTGTGTGTCTGGGATTGGCTGACATGCTGGCCCGCCTCACTACACGCGCGCTTGGGGAAGGAATAAAATTAAACAAAAAATGGCGATCGCCATTATCCCAGCAGCAGTGATCTGAACGCGCAGTCCCCGCACACTATACGCTGAAATTTCATAATAATGTGAGTCACAGAGTGACTTACACTATTACAGCGAAAAGCCAGCTACTAATTAGCTTGGCTTTTGGCTGATAAAACCATTCTCGAATGTAAATCGAGCTAACAATTTTTTAGCAAAAAGCTCGAGTTCTAGTTCGATCTAGAACAGCCCCCAAAATCACTCGAACCGCGAACTGGAGAACCACAAACCGCGCTCAACTCTAATTAACACATCTCACTCCACTTCCCCCCTCCATCTTTTCCCACTGGTGAGAGGATTCTTGTGCATTTTATGACTTTTTTTGTTTGCACCTGGTTCATTATTCTATTTATGCCTTTTTTTAGTCTATTTTATTTGCGATCACGTGTATTTTTTATGCACAAACAAGTGTTCCAGGTGGCACACAATCCAAGGTGCACGTGTCCGAGGAAGCCATCCACAATATAACTTGAACATAGGACCTGCACTCCAAATCTTCTGGAATTTATGAGAATTTATTCCATATAAGCATACAGGCATAAATTACGCATTTTGGCTAATAGTGAGCCTTTCTCAAACACAAAATAGTTTGAAAAAGGCTCACTATTAGCCGAAACGCGTAATTTATATCTGTATGCTTGTATGGAATAAATTCTCATAAATTCCAGAAGGTTTGGAGTGCCGATCCTTTGTTCAAGTTATATTTTTTTATGATATGTGGACGAATTATAATAATTTTAGATTTTCTTACCTTTTTCATCAATTGTGACTCTTTAAACAGTTGCACAATTTGGCCCTACTTTTCTCTATTCACCCCCTGGAGTAGTTTTATGCATTTGCACAAAAGTGGCAGAAACATTTAGGAAAAGAAGGGACTTTTTGCTCATGAATTCATGAACTACTTGTCCAATATTGATGATTTTTTTGCAAGAAACATACGTGACTTCCCTAGGGGAAAAAAATAAATGTTTAAAAAAAACACAAATGAAAAATCGGGACCAATGTTTTTAAATATATACTTCAATTGTACTTGTTAGTTTTCATAGGTTTTAAATTATATAGCTGTGGTTGAATCTCTTTCCTTAGTATAAGCTCCACAGTGGTTTTCTAAAGTAAGACTGGGGACACAAGACGACACATTGATACAGTTTGTTGAAATAATGAAGTCAAAAGCAGTAGAAAGAAATTTTAAGAGTAGATAATGAAAAGCACTGAAATGAATTTGTATTGTTTATTTTAGCCTTTTTTAAGCTTTCACAAACTGTATCTTATTTCCGATTCTGCCTGGTGTTTTTTTTCTCTACTGCATTATACCATAATATTTATTTCATATTAGTACAGTATGTGGTTTGTTTTATTGAAGTGTTAATGCAATTTCACTTTCTCCACTTTATTGTTTTTTTTGGCTGTTATAATGTGTCTTGGTAAAATGAGGTATTTAAATGCAGAATTAGACTGCAATGCAGTGTTTAATGGCAGAAGTAATAAAATACAATGAGATAGATTTACAAAGACAATGTCGGCGAATCATAAAAACTTTTCCGCCAGATTTCTGGTAACAAAATATTTGAAAACTTACAATTTATTTATGCAACTTGAGGTTGTGTCAAATTTATGAAGTGCGTGAGCATTTTTTCACCTTAAATTTTAATTCAGCAGGGCTTGAATAAGATTAGTGGTGAGTTGCACATAGCGGCATATGGCCACTACATACCTCATCTGATACATTAAGAGGCATAGACCTCTTAATGAATAAGGAGCAGAGCCTCTACTCAAGTGTTTCTCAATTCTAGTCCTCAAGACCCATCAACAGATCATGTTTTCAGGTTTTCCTCAATATTAGACAGGGAATAATTACATCACCTGTGCAACATTAAGAAAATCCTGAAAACCTGATTGAAGAAAACCTGAAAACTTGATCTGTTGGTGGGTCTTGAGGACTGGAGTTGAGAAACACTGGTCTCCTCAAATACACCCAATCACACATGAGAGTCACCAGTCTTGATGAATTTCCCTAAAATTTAGGTTGAAATAATTTTAATTAAATAATTTTCATACAAACAATCAAAGCAAAGCAAATCAAACAGTAACATTATACAGGATACTCAATACATAGCATTATATGTAGTCATTAACGTATCAAGTGAGTAAACCATCTTACCTAAGGGAAAGGGTGGGGAGGAAAGGATGAGATGAAGGAAAAAACACTTTATTGGGGAGGAGAGGAAAAGAGGGAAGAAAGTGGGAAAGGGTAAGAAACAATGGAGAACTTTTATAATAATTCAAATATATACATAAAGAAGATAAAATGCTGAATATAAAAAAGTCAAATTCCAGGAAAAAAAATCCCTAAATTTTAAACAATGTAAACTTACAGCATATAAGACTATTTTCAAATATGACAAATTTAGTCCATGCTGGATGATAAACTTACTGCATCTTTACATTTACCCATTTACATTACCTTTTAGTTGGGTTACTGTGTGCGAGAAATTTGCACCAAAACTTTAAAGTAACTTTAGAGCACGATTTGCACTTGAAGCTATGCCCACTTTTCATTGAAACCACAACCATTTTCTACTGAACACACACATGGCTTGAACAAGACACAAAAAGTGGCTAAAACACATGATAATGGTGATGCAAGGCACATGGTGCAGTTATTTTAGTAAATCTACCCCCAGGCTTGCATGCCTTATTCCCTTAGTGATGGAACCAATTTTGACCTTAATGACCAAGCCAATTTTTTTTAAATCTGACCTCACTTTATCAGTACACTCAGACTAGCATATGACTCGGACAAGTGCAATGCAAGAAAATCTTACAATGGACTTGGACCATTGTTATTCAATGAAGGAGAGCAGTTGGTCAGCTTTTTTCTCATGCAGATTCTGAATGAGAGAAAAGTTGTAGCATACAGCGAATGTCAACGAGAGCACTGTCACTCGCAACCATACAAGTCTATGGGTGCAAGTGAAACATCAGACTGCACTCTGATGACATCCGAGTGCAGTGAGATAATCTCATCAGCTCACAATAGAGGAGATGGGGAGATTAATTCTTCCCTCTACTCTGCAACTCCCTCCCTCTCCTCTACAGCTGTGATCTGATTGTCCTCACATCAGATGCCATACCATCGTGTGAATCCAGCCTATGAGGTAATAACCCTGGAATGCTTCAACATATATCTAAGTGATTTTGAGACTGTTTTTGTGACACATTTTTTTCATGACACATTGTACTTTATGTTACTGGTAAATTTAGATTAATATTTCTTGCATTTATTTGTGAAAGTATGAAAAATTTGGTGAAAATTTTGCAATTTTTAAACTATCAATTTCTATATCCGGAAGCCCAGTTAGTCATGCTCTACAAAATAATCAATAAATAACATTTCCAATATGTCTACTTTACAGCGGCATCATTTTTCAAATGCCATTTTATATTAGTATGATGTTAGAAGGGTTTAAAGTTTAGCAGCAATTTCTCAAGAAATTTACAAAACCTTTTTCTTTAGGGACCTTTTCAAAGTTAAATGATCTTCGAGCAGCCTATATATTGGAAACTCCCCAAAATTGACACCATGTTAAAAAATGAACTCCACTTATACTTTAAAACTGCTGCCAGGAAAATTTTTAATCCTTCAGGTACTACACAAAAGTTAATGCAGAGGGGGAATAAAAAAGTAAATTGTAAATTTTACTCTAAAATGTTGCTGTAACCTCAATTTTTTAACTTTACAAGGCATAGCATGACAAAATAGACCACCAAATTTTGTTACCCAGCTTCATATATCCATACCGATAGGCTTGGTTAAGAAGAAAAGGAGCACTTTTTGCCTTTTGGAACACAAATGAAAGCTGAAATAGATTGTGGGCACTAGTTTGCATTTGCAGGGCTCCTAAGGTATCTAAATAGCAGATATCCCGCAAAGTGGCCCTATTTTAGAAACTACACCCCTCAAGATTTTTACCCAAGGGTACAATGAGCATATTGAATCCACAGGCACTGCACATAATTTGATAACACTAGGGTAGCTTATATAAAATTTTCATTTATTTCACAAAAATGTTTATTTAGCCCCAAATTTTTTACTTTTTGCAAGAGACAACATGAAAAAGTGGATCAAACTGTTTGCTACCCACTTTCTTATGAGCAGGGCAAGGCTTGGAATGAAAGGAGTACTATTTCATTTTTGGAACTCAAATTTGGCTTAAATAGATTAAGGCATTGTGTCGTACTAGTGTCGCACTGAGGTACCACAATATCAATAACACAAGTGACCCCATTTTGGAAACTAGACACATGAAGAAATTCAAATAGATGTACGTTAAGCATTTTGAATCCATAAGTGCTTCACAGAATTTTTTAAAATGAGGATGGGAAATCAAAAGTTACTTTTTTTGCTAAAATCTTGTTTTAGCCCCAAATTTGTAATTTTTAAAATGGATAAACCAGACCCCATAATTTCTTACACAATTTCTAGAGAACATAGTGATACCCTGTATATGGTAAAAAAAAAAATAATGTTTGGCTATATGACAAAACTCAGAAAGCAAACAGCGATATTTCATTTTCTGAACTCTAATATAGACACCATTAGCGTCGGACTGGCTACCGGAGAAATCTCCAGTAATGCCAGGCCTGGATTCAGTTACCTGCATTGCTCTCCGGAGCTCTCACCTGCAGCCTGGACTGATCTCAGAGTTTGCAGGACTCAGCCGTGAGCACCGAGTGATTGATTCCCCGGCGATTGCGGTTCAGTTCATGACAGCTGCGCACAGGCCAGGCTGACCTCCGGAGTTCAGGTGAGAGCATCGGAGATCACCCAGACCTGTCTGCAGCTGTATGAACTGAACCGCAATCGCCGGGGAATCAATCACTCGGCGCTCGCAGTTCTGTATAGGCTGCAGTCTGGAGCTCAGGTGAGAGCTCCGGAGTGCAATGCAGGTACCTGAATCCAGGCCTGGCATTACTGGAGATTACTCCAGTAGCCAGTCCAACGCTGGACACCACAATGTATTTGCAGAGCCCCTGAGGTGCGAAAAAGGCAGAAACACCCACATGTGACCTCATTTAGCAAACTAAAACTCATAATGAGTTCATCTATTGGTGTGGGGACCATTTTATTTTCCACAAACTACACAGCATTTTATAAGATTGGGCTGCAAAAATGAAAAGCATAGGCTGTGTCCACTAAAAGTTCACTTTAGCCTCAAATTTGTATTAATACAAAGGGTAACATAAAAAAATGGACAAGTCAATTTTTTATGTAATTTTTACTGAACTTAGCAATACCCCATATGTGGTTGCACACTACCGTTTGAACAAATAGCAGGTATCAGATAGGATGTCGCACTACTTTATTTTTTGGACGGAGATTCCGTTATTGATTATGGACTCCACTAGCCTAGGCCCTGAGGAGCCAAATAAGCAGAAACCGCACAAGTGACCCCATATTGGAAACGTAACTGCTTAAGGAATTCATCCTGGGGTGTAGTGAGTATTTTGAATTCACAAATGCCTCACAGAATTTTATAACATTGGTACCTGGAAATATATAATTTTAGAAGTAAAAATGTAATTTTGTCATAAGTAGATATGAGTGATCCAGATCGACAAGGATCAGAAAATGTTAAAATTGTATAATCTTTGGCCGGATTGAATCAGGATCGAACATCCAATCATTCTCCACAAAAGTTGGCGATCTTTCCAAGGATCAATAAATGTTCGGATAGCAAAAACCATCCTCTCCCTGCCCATCACAGCTAAGTATTGGCATGGCCGAGTTTGGCTACTGTAAAAAAAAGGAAGCAAAAGGCTTAAAGCAGCACATACTTACTGAGTCTATCAAGGCTGCAGTGCGATTTCTGGTTCTGACATTTATCCCTCATACATATTCACTGCTTTCCCCATTCACCGCCATCTTTGATAAGCTGCTGTCAGACCCCGCCCCAGACAGCATCTGTAATTGCTTGGAATCCCAGATGCTATGTGCGGGTCTATATCGTGATATAAAAAAAATAAATAAATCAAACAATTGGCATAGAGTCCCTCATATTATGATACCCAGCACATATTTAGCATATGCAGCCCCCAGCCATGCTCTTATCTTGGCTCTATATCAAAATAGGAGGAACCATGTGTTGTTGTTTTTTTAACTATTTAAATAATTATTAAAAAAAAAACAGCATGTGGTCCCCCCTAATTTTGATACGAGCCAAGATAAAGCCCAACAGGTGGGTGCTGGTATTCTCAGGCTGGGGATACCCATGCTTATTGAGCCTCCCCCAGACTAGAAATAGCAGCCTGCAGCCTCACAAGATTGTCGCATCCATTAGATGCGACAATCCCAGCACTTTACACAACTCTTCCCGATTGACCTCGTGAGGCAGTAATCAGAGTAATAAGGGGTTAATCAGAGTTCACAGCTGTCGCTAGCTAAGCCCAAGATTTGTAATGGGAGATGTCTATGAGACTCCCCCATTACTAATCTGTAAGTGAAAAGAAACAAACACAAACACAAAAAACATCCTTTACTTGAAATAAAATACAATACAAAAAAAGTCCCATTTTCATCTCTTTATTAACTTCCAAATCACCCAGGTCCGACGTAATCCACATGAGGTCTCACGACAATTCCAGCTCTGCTACATCTGAACTATCAGTGTGTAGCAATAAAACATTTCCACATGCTGTAACTTCAGGCAGGGGTTGAGCCACAGTATTGAGCAGTGACGTCACTCAGGTTAGTTGCAGACACAGCTGGATGTTCCCACGGCCCTCCACCTGTGACTACAGGCAACCTGACCTCAAGGGACCTCAATGAACTGACTGAGTTTAGAGACCTGCATCTACTGGCAGAAAACTGCATTTTTTTGCAAAGAGAAGCAGATTTGGTGCTGAAATTTTTACACCATGTTTCTGCACCAAATCTGCAGTATGATGCGGTAGTGATGCGATTTTTGCAAGGAGGTGTAGATTGGATGCAGGGATATGTTGTAAAAATTTCAGCCCCAAATCTGCATCTCTTGGCAAAAAGAAGCACAAAAAAATCAAAAATTTTAGCCATAAAATTATTTCTGGTTAAATAGTGACATCTACTAAGAGTTTCTGGTGGCCACCTACTGTATATACACTTTAACAATCTGGAGCATGTTAAGTCATCTCAATGGTTGAATGTCCATGAAGCTTGATGGTCACACTACCTTTATTTTAACTTCATTCTCATCATCCATCTAACCATGAAAACTACAATACTGATGCCCTAGCCATATTCTTTGACCTATGGGATGCCTCTAAAGACTTACTCCTACATGTAATTGAAATTAAACATATTCTTTTTTTCTGTTTCTCCTTCTAACAATTTTCCACCTAAATAGCATTCTATAGTTTAAAAGGAACTCACTAGAAGGTCATAACTTGCACTCATTCTTTTCTTCTTTTTGATCACCATTGCTTTGCTTACTCCTATCATTGGCTTAAAAGAAATCTTGCACATCAGGTCAGGCCCCAACATAGAACACTGCTGTCTGTTAACACAGCTACATTTCAAGCATTTAAATTCCACTTACTTTCTCTAGCATTTTGTCTAATAATACAACTTCAGTAGATGCATACTGTACACTTAAATTTATAACTGTCCAGTTTCATCTTAAGCCTGCTTTACACACTTCAATAGATCTTTCAATCCGTCGTCGGGGTCAAGTTGTAAGTGACGCACATCCGGCATCGTTCGTGATGTATTTGCGTGTGAAACCTACATGCGATCGATATTGAACGAAAATACGGTGATCGCATACACGTCGTTTATTCCTCATACATTGGACGTTTGGTAGTACGAAACTAGTGAATTGTAACGTGTGACATCCCTCATACGATTTTGGTGTCTGTGGCTATGTGCGCAGGTGTGCGCTCTGCACCGCAGCTTAAAAAAGGTCTGCTTCAGAGCGCAGCTGAAAAGCCTCACAATGTCTGTCATGCACTAATCTCTGTCAGTCCGTCACTATCTCTGTCCCTCACTCTCTGTCCATGTCAGTCTATCCCCCTCTCTCATATACTCACCGATCCCCGATCCCCGGCGCTGCACGGCGTTCACACTGGTCCGGCGGCTTTTACTGTTTTGAAAAAGCCGGCCGCCCATGAAACAATCTCGTATTCCCTGCTTACCCCGCCCACCGGCGCCTATGATTGGTTACAGTGAGACACGCCCCCCACGCTGAGTGACAGGTGTCACACTGCACCCAATCACAGCAGCCGGTGGGCGTGTCTATACTGTGTAGTGAAATAAATAATTAAATAATTAAAAAAAACGGCGTGCGGTCCCCCCCAATTTTAAAACCAGCCAGATAAAGCCATACGGCTGAAGGCTGGTATTCTCAGGATGGGGAGCTCCACGTTATGGGGAGCCCCCCACTCTAACAATATCAGTCAACAGCCGCCCAGAATTGCCGCATACATTATATGCGACAGTTCTGGGACTGTACCCGGCTCTTCCCGATTTGCCCTGGTGCGTTGGCAAATCGGGGTAATAAGGAGTTATTGGCAGCCCATAGCTGCCAATAAGTCCTAGATTAATCATGTCAGGCGTCTATGAGACACCTTCCATGATTAATCTGTAAATTACAGTAAATAAACACACGCCCGAAAAAATCCTTTATTGGAAATAAAAAACACACACACATTCCCTGGTTCACCACTTTAATCAGTCCCAAAAAGCCCTCCTTGTCCGGCGTAATCCAGGATGATCCAGCGTCGCATCCAGCGCTGCTGCATGGAGGTGACCGGAGCTGCAGCAGACACAGCCGCTCCGGTCACCTCCACGCAGCTAATGAAGACAGCCGGCGATCAGCTGAGCTGTCAGTGAGGTTACCCGCTGTCACTGGATACAGCGGTGGATGCAGCGGTGGCCGAGGGTAACCTCAGTGACAGCTCAGCTGATCGCGCTACTCACCTCAGTTGCTGACTGGAGCTGACCGGAGCGGCGGTGAGTAGCGCGATCAGCTGAGCTGTCACTGTGGTTACCCGCGGCCACCGCTGCATCCACCGCTGTATCCAGTGACAGCGGGTAACCTCACTTACAGCTCAGCTGATCGCCGGCTGTCTTCATTAGCTGCGTGGAGGTGACCGGAGCGGCTGTGTCTGCTGCAGCTCCGGTCACCTCCATGCAGCAGCGCTGGATGCGACGCTGGATCATCCTGGATTACGCCGGACAAGGAGGGCTTTTTGGGGCTGATTAAAGTGGTGAACCAGGGAATGTGTGTGTGTTTTTTATTTCCAATAAAGGATTTTTTCGGGCGTGTGTTTATTTACTGTAATTTACAGATTAATCATGGAAGGTGTCTCATAGACGCCTGACATGATTAATCTAGGACTTATTGGCAGCTATGGGATGCCAATAACTCCTTATTACCCCGATTTGCCAATGCACCAGGGCAAATCGGGAAGAGCCGGGTACAGTCCCAGAACTGTCGCATATAATGTATGCGGCAATTCTGGGCGGCTGTTGGCTGATATTGTTAGGGTGGGGGGCTCCCCATAACGTGGAGCTCCCCATCCTGAGAATACCAGCCTTCAGCCGTATGGCTTTATCTGGCTGGTTTTAAAATTGGGGGGGACCGCACGCCGTTTTTTTTAATTATTTAATTATTTATTTCACTACACAGTATAGACACGCCCACCGGCTGCTGTGATTGGGTGCAGTGTGACACCTGTCACTCAGCGTGGGGGGCGTGTCTCACTGTAACCAATCACAGGCGCCGGTGGGCGGGGTAAGCAGGGAATACGAGATTGTTTAATGGGCGGCCGGCTTTTTCAAAACAGTAAAAGCCGCCGGACCAGTGTGAATGCCGTGCAGCGCCGGGGATCGGGGATCGGTGAGTATGAGAGAGGGCTGCTAACTTCAGTCACTCAGGGGATTAGCGGTCACCGGTGAGTCCTTCACAGGTGACCGCTAATCAGGGCGCGACACAGACAGAGCCGCAGCATGACAATGAAGTCGGGTGAGGTTCACCCGAGTTCATTCTGACAGTGCGGCTCTGTCTGTGTCTGCTGTCATCTGCCATTCAGCTCTGCTACATGGCTGTCTATATCTGCTGTCAGCAGCCATGTAGCAGAGCTGAACGGCAGATGACATAGTAAAAATGCATCCCTACACATTACACACACTTGGCAAGTCAATAAATAAAAAAAAAAAAGGTGCCCAATGCATACGTCACAGAACACGTGATCTAAAGGATCGCACACAAAATTGACCAATTTAACATAGGCTACTAACGCACGTGTGACAGCAAATGAACGACCTACGTGCAATCTCATTAGATCGCATATGCGACCTGGGCGTGTCACATCGCATACGAGATCGCATACCTAATTGTAAGGTGTAAAGCTGGCTTTACAGTGCTCTCATTGGGAAATCTTTTATATTTAGTGATGAGTGAATGTATTCATTACTATTCGCAGAATAGTTCAGTATTCTGGGTATTCGTAATATAGCAAGTAATGGTGTATTCATCTCGCTATATTCGGATGGCAGACCTAGCATGTTTGGTGCCTGATTTGCAGCCACTAAACATGGTGGGCTTCTTAGCCAATTACAGTAATGGTGCAGCCATTTTGGCTATGGAATTACTATGATTGGCTGGCTTCCGCCATTTTGTGCATATTACATTGCTAGCATCTCTCTCAAATAGCTTCATACTCACCGATCACAGCGCGTCGGTCACACTGCTCCCACTGCCTCTCATTCTTCTTCCCTACCAGCTCATTAGCTCATATATATTCACTGCTTCCCCCGCACACCGGTGGCCGTGATTGGTTGCAGTCAGACCTACCCCCACGCTGAGTGACAGCTCTCTGACTGCAACCAATCACAGGAGCCGGTGGGTGGGTCTAAATCGTATTGTATAATAAATAAATAAATAATTTTAAAAAATGGTGTAAAGTCCCTACTAATTTTGACACCCAGCCAAGATAAAGCCTTATAGCTGAGGGCTGTTATTCTCAGGCTGGGGAGATCCATGTTATTGGGAGCCCCCCAGTGTAAAAATATCAGCCATCATCCGCCCGTAATTGCCACATCGATTAAATGCAACAGTTCTGGGACTTTACCTGACTCATCTCGATTGCCCTGATGTGGAAGCAATCGGGTATTGAGGGTTAATAACTGCGTACATCTGTCATCAAGCCCAGAATTAGTGATGGAAAGGAGTCTTCTATGATACCCCCATCACTAATACTATAAGTAAAAAGAAATACACATACAACAAGAAAAATCCTTTAATTAGAATAAAATACAAAACCACCCTCTTTCACCACTTTATTAACCCCAAAACACCCAAGTCCGACATAATCTACATGAGGTCCAATGATTGTCATCGCTCTGCTACATCCAAGCCTGGAGAGACCAAAAGCATGTCCAATCTCTCCAGGCTCAAGGAAACACTGACAATAAGCTGGCTGGCAGCAGGGACATCACTCAGCTCATCAGCGGTCATACCCGGGTTCCCACGGTATGACCTCTGGTGACCTGAAGTACTCTGGCTTAAAGTGAAGGACTATGTCCTGCACCCTGCCAGTACTTTAATAGTGACAGTGCTGGCATGGAGGTGTGGGTTGCCCTGCACTCTCCAGACAGCATTGTCAGTGTTAAAGTGCGGGGCCATGTCCCACTCTCATCCAGCCCTTCAACACTGACACTGCCATCTGGAGGGAATGTGGTGATCATAGCCTATAATCTGCTGTCAGCCTGGTGTCTCTTGGCCGCTCCTCCTTGCAGATCACACAGCTCTAACAGCAGGAGCTGCCAGGGACGAGGTCAATACATGCTGTTGTGAATGCTGATCACCGCTTGCCATATGCTGTCAGCCTGGTGTCTCTCAGCAGCTACTCTTGTCAGAGCACACAGCTCTGACAAAAGGAGCTGACGGTGACCGAGGTCAGTACATGCTGCGACGAGCGGTGATCACAGCCTGTCATCTGCTGGCAGCCTAGGGATCTCAGCAGCTCCTCCTGGCAGAGCACACAGCTCTCACAGGAGTAGCTGCCATGGACCGAAATCAGTACATGTTGCGGCCAGTGGTGAGTACAGCCTGCCATCTGCTGTCAGCCTAGTGTCTGTCAGCAGCTCCTCCTGGCAGAGCACGCAGATCTGATAGGAGGAGCTTGTGGAGACCAAGATCAGAACATGCTGCGGCGAGCAATGACCAGGGTCCTGCAGTATGGCATATGTCATTGCAGTGATGTCATGGGTTCCCCCGTGTTCATTCTAAATGACGAGCAATCAGAATGAACTCAGCTAAACCACTGATGTCCCAGCTGCGAGCCCCACAGGACAGTGTGTGTGTCACGGCAGTGATGTCACGGGTTCCCCGGGGTTCATTCTGAGTGTCATGCCAACAGATTATGCGATTCACTTCACTTGTGGCCTTAATTTCACAGAGGGCATCTTGTTCTATGGTGCCCAGTGTGAGATTAAGATGTAGCAGTGTTGGAAGCATCGTGGGATCTCGTGTGGATTACGTTGGACCTGCAGGGGTGTATAGAAGGTTAATAAAATGATGAAAGAGGATGCTTTTTTGTCTTTTATTTTAAATAAAGGATTTTTTGTGTGTTTGTGTTTATTCACTTTCACTTACAGATCAATGATGAGGGGTGTCTCATAGACGCCTGCCATGATTAATCTAGAACTGAGTGGCTTCTATGAGCTACCATTACCTCCCTCATTACCCCAATTGCCATTGCATCAGGGAATTCGGAATCAGCCAGGGAAAGTGCCGGGACTGTCACATCTAATGGATGTGGCAATTCCAGGCGGCTGCAGGCTGATATTTTTAGGCTGGGGGGCTCCCAATAACATGGGTCTCCCCATTGTGAAAATACCAGCCCTCAGCTGTGAGTCTTTATCTTGGCTGGGTATCAAAATTGGGGGGGACTACAAGCCTGTTTTTTTTTATTTATTTATTTTACTGTACGATATAGACTTGCCCACCGGTGGCTGTGATTGGTTGCAGTCAGACAGCTGTCACTTAACGTGGGGGTGGGTCTGACTGCAACCAATGGTTGGGAGAAACAGTGAATATGTAATGAGGCTAATGAGTGGGTAGGGAAGAAGAATGAGAGGCAGCGAGAGCAGTGTGACAGCCGCGCTGTGCCGTGATCAGTGAGTATGAAGCACTTGAAGAGAGACAGAGAGAGAGCGTAAATAAGTGGTGTAATACTGTGACAGGGCGACACGGTGGCTCAGTGGTTAGCACTACAGTCTTGCAGCACTGGGGTCCTCGGTTCGAATCCCACCAAGGACAACATCTGCAAGGAGTTTGTATGTTCTCCTCGTGTTTGCGTGGGTTTCCTCCGGGTTCTCCGGTTTCCTCCCACACTCCAAAGACATACAGATAGGGACCTTAGATTGTGAGCCCCAATGGGGACAGTGATCCTGATGTATGTAAAGCGCTGCAGAATATGTTAGCGCTATATAAAAATAAAGATTTATTTTTTTATTTACATCCTTATTCCCAGAAACCATATGTGAGTCAGAAATGCTTGCAGGCATATTCTCCAGGCTCTCCCCATTCATTTTAGCCTTTTCCTCAGGCCCAAAGACCTCACTGTTGGGTCCAGCAGAAAATGACTCGCTTTTCCTATTGACTTGCATTGTACTCGCTATCGGTAACAAATACACGAATATTAGAAAGTACTGGTTATGACTGGTATAACGAATACAAATATACAGTATTTGCTCATCTCTAGTTAGATTTCATTAGACAATCTACTTTCACTTTTTTCAAGTTAGAATCTTAACTTTATTGCTCATTATAAATTAAAATGCACTTAAATCACAGTTGCATCCTACTTAGTGTAATAAACCAAGCAAAATAAATTAATATTACACTTTTATAACCAGAATATGTACAAATATAACACTCTAGATGTAGCAATGTAAATTACGATAACTTTTTACAATTCTACTAGGGAAATTTTACTAAATGTTGATAGAAAAGAACGAAATTACAAAAGAAGCACACAAAAATACTAATTGTGTTTGTTATGTATTCTGCTTAGGCCTTAAGTTTTTCTTAGCTATTCTTTTTCTACTTTCATTATCTCTAAAAAGCAGCTTATTATTCATGTAGTAAATGTATGCTGCATAAATCTGTTATCAAAATTCAGAAATATTGACTAATTAATATTTAATATGGTTTCATTTTTCATCCTAAAGATAAAAAGTTCTTTTGACTTTGTTCCAAGAATAGAGCGACAATAATAAGAGTAAACTTAAATAACACTAAATAACATACGCACAACAATTGGATGCTTTTGTGTCTCTATTGAACTTTTCGTATATATCGGGATGAGCCTTTTTCATAACAGTCAAATCAATAGAGGTTACACATCTTATTGTCAAAGTGCACAATGCAATCAAAGTCCCTGAAATTACACCTTTTATTAGATGAAATAGAGAGAGGATAATACCCATCGATCCTTAGCTACCCTCTTTAGGAGCTCTGGATAGTGACATTTCTCAGTAACAATGATTGATATCTTAGTAAACCACATTATAGTTCAGTGTAATGTATAATGGCTGTTTTGTGACTATTGTAACACGTATTTAATTATACAAGTTTCCATGTTTAGAAAACATTATAGAGAATACATGAAAAATTGTTGAGGATCTGACTTCAGATCCAATTGTTCTGATCATTGTAGGTGTTTGTAGAGTTTTGTACATGCAACAATGTTCCTGATCAGATGCAAACGTTTCCAGTATCCAAATAACAATTGCAGTACTGGTAGGATAATAACAAGTTGCAACATTTTAATGACAATTTGACCTTTCTAAAAATGTCAGACAAATTTCAATTATGTTTGCAATGATGTCATTTGATAGTTATACGAGAATATTGTTATCGGGCACTGCGCAAATCTGTATTTGTTTATATTTTTCAATTTCAGTGTGCAAATAGATTTAGGGATTGAGCCTAGTAATTTTACTTTTCATTAACAATTTAGTTAATTATTTAAAATATGGACATAGTTCCTTCGACACAGTCATTGCAACTAACATAAAACCAGGCAGCTAAAGAGATCCATAACCCCTCATATGTTAGGTACAGTTGGTAAATCACTGGGAAATTAAGTAAAACTGTAAACTTGTAGCTGATTAATGTAACACTCAAAGGCCTGCTGAAGTTACTCAGAGTAAACAGATATGCATTTGACATTTTGCAATTGGGCAAATGCAGCAATAATTGTATTTATTATCCTGTGGTCTATATTTTTTCTTTTCTTTTTAAACTAACCTGCAGTCATTATTGTAACTCTATCCTAACAAATTTGGTGTATATTTTTTTGGAAAGTCTGACAGCACAAAATGACTGCTCTAACCAAGCACAGCACATTGAAGAGACATAATATTAATAATTAGCCTTCAAATTTATTGCTGCATTTACCAGAAATTGTTCTTTCTGCAAATATTCTAATGAGGTGCTATAGGTAGATAGAAAAAAAGTAGATAAGGTGTACTGAGTGGCTCTGCCTTGCCAATGGCATCTTATTACAGGCACCTTAGTAATGTTTTGGATGAAACATAATCTGGGAGGTGCAGCAATATATTTGGACACTAAAGGTAAGATTTTAAGGACAATTTTTGTTTTACAATAGTCAAAGTATGACGCAAATGACTTGTGAACATGTTTTTTCATAGTTACATGATAATGACTTACATAGATTTTTTCATTTAAAAGAGAAAAGTGGTTTGTGATCAAATATTTTGAGAACTATAATATTTTGTACACGAATACATCACCAAAATTACCATTAATATATAAAGAAACAAAACCAATTCAGTACATGAATACAGCAGAACTATAATTAGATCATGAATACAGCACCAGAACTATTATTAGTACATGAGTACAGCACTAGAACCATTATTAGTACATGAAAACATTAGCAGACGCACTATCAATACTATCAATATAATCAATAAATGAATACAGCATCAGAACTATCATCAGTACATGCATCTATTACTAGAACCACCATAAATAGATGAACACAGCATCAGAACCACAATCACGACATAAATACAATAGCAGAACCATCGTTAATACATGAACACCGCTCCAGAACTACCATCAGTACATTAATACATCACCAGAACAACCATGAATACCTGAATACAGCACCAGAAATATATCTGGTATATGAATACAGCCCCATTTGCCCTTGCTGTGCCCCTAAATAAATCATTGTTCATTAGTATGCTTCTTGCACAAAATGTTTTTCACAATGTTCCTTTTATAGTACAATGCCGTCACAATGTCCTCTTCTATAAAATATTACTGCCACACTGTTCATTGTTATGAACTACCACTTTCATACATGTCTAACTTTATGAACTAAAACTTTAACACTCTACCAAATATGAACTGCAAAACTAACACTGTCCCTTTTATTAACTATATTCAGCTCAATCTGCCCTTTTGAAATATACCTGCCAGACTAACCCCTCATTTTTAACTATATTCATGCACCACACTGTCCCAAATTATGAATTACAATGCCACACTGTCCACCAATAGGAATTATAGCCATCACACTGTCCTCCTTTATGATCTACAAGCGTTACATTGTACCCCTTTATGAACTCTAACATCCATCGTGTTGTCATGTGTGTGTCACGTCCAACTGACACCTTTGCAGTATCTGGGCTTACCAGACAGTGGTGATTAGCTGATATTAGGTACTCTTTAACATACGTAGCGTAGATTTATCTTCAGTTGGTGTTGAAGGAGTTAAGAGTTCCTTTTTTAGTCTGCTGAGATTCCATTCACTCTAGTTTCAGCTGCTGCACCTTTATGCCACTCCACTTCATTATTTAAACTCACTCCTGGCTCTCCCATAAGGCAGTGATAATTCTTCTATGCCAACCTCCCATGGGAAGTTGTCCTTGTGAAAGGTGTAGAAATCCATTTGTTGTTTTATTTCCATGTAATTGTTTCTCTCTCTGTGTTGTCATATTCTAGTAGTAAGACTAGTGTCTTGCTGCCCAGCTCACTAGCTGTACATTACTGTAACTTGCACATATTTCTAAAATAAAACATCCAATCTCAGAACAAAAGGTATGCTTACATTCAGCATCCTAGTGCCAGTATAGCACTGTCTTTAAGTTATATTTGAAAATTCTGCTGATTGGTTCTCTTTAAGAGCTATAACCATTATTTTGGGGTTGCTATAGTACCACTTGTCAACAGGGTATAATATGGGTAAGTGCTTTTGATGGATCTGTGCTCTTTTGACTGTCTATGGGAATGCTTTACCCTCAACTACATACATACAGCACTGCGTCTATGCACATCCCATTAGAGATTTTGCTACATCTCCCCCTTAGGATTTTTTGACTTATGGTACTATATTTAGTTTGTTTCCTGCACCATGCACTTTCACTTTTTATGTACTGTTTGTCTTTCTTGCATATATGTTAATAATATTTGTATCATCATTTTTTAAAAATTCTACTTTGTGATTTAATGGCTAACTTTGTGTAGGTGTAAAATTTGTATTAGAGCCTTTCACAGCTCATTAGATTACGTCCCAGTCACTGGCATTCACTGGAAGGTACTAGGATATACTGTGTTGGTTTACAGATGAGTGTCTCACCCACTTATAAAGTATAAATGCCACACTACCCCTATTTGAAAATATCCAAAGACATTGTTCTACTTCCTTATGAACGTCAAATACCCTACTAAATCTCTTTTTGAACTACAAATGCCACACTGCCGGATCTATTGAATTACAACCACCAAACTTTCTACACATATGAACTATAACTCCCACGCTGCCACTCTTATGAACTATAACCACCATACTGTTGACTTATGAACTATGGCATCCACTTTACCCCATGTTGCCCCCTCTACACTGTGCCCATCTTCATAGTATCACCTCCACTTTGCCCACTCTTCACACTTTTCCCTCAAACTGTACTTGTGTCTCCTTTGTTTATAATCACATCTTATGCCTACAGGCACCCAAATTTTAAGCCTTGCACTTCCCTCTCTTTACAATTAAATATCCCTAAAAGTCCATTGTATCTTTTTCCCACTATAGAGTGCTTATTTCCATGTAATCTTTGTCACCGCAGCAGCACTGCCATGACTTAAGCAGCATGATGAAGTGACCTCATCATGCCACGGCACATTGCCTGTTATCATATAGTGCCAGCCCTCATATATATAATTGTTATTGAGTCTGAAAGGTGAGAAGACAATTTATTGAAGAAAATAGGGAGACAGCAGTCAGTTCTATGTCCAGTTTGGGGAATCGTGGAGAACCAACTGAATCTTATACACATCTTAGGCCACTCAATGAGGGGAATACGCATCTCACTAAATAGCAGAAGTGCGCTAGTTGTGCCTTTTATAAGATGCTTTGCTTAGTTTGAGCAGTAATTTTGGGCTGCTAGACTCTAATTAATTTCCTTTGAATCTACCTCTCCGTTTTACTAGAAAAATTTGCATCTAAACTTCAGAGACATTTTTTTAATGCAGAGTCAGAATCTACCTTCAGGCTACGTTCACATCTGTCACATATACTCCAAAAGTGTAAGACATTGCCATTGATTTTTCCAACTATTGAATTTAAACTGTAGAAACAAAGATGACTTTTATATATATTGTTAAGGGTTGTGATTATATATTCATTACTATCGCACAGTATGAACAAGGTCTAATGCTTCCATCTTTTTATAAAGTAAATATTTTTATTAACTATTTTACTATTATAAATGCTTTGAGGATTCTTTAAGTACTGTTTTGAAGTTAACTGATCAAAGCAAACCATTTGTAATTGCGGGTCTTTTTTCCACTTGGTGTGCTTTGAGGTCTTTCATTAAATTATATTGTGGGATTATGTAAATGTGATAATGTGTGCTACCACTTGCCTTTGATATACTTTGCTTTTTTATATTCAAAAGATTAAGGCCTCCCACTGTGCAGTAAGAAAGTAGTTTTACATACCAGCAGGATGCCTTGAGAAAAAAGCTTTATAGTAAGGAAGGTCAGTAATGGACAGAATACTTGATTTATGATAATTAGAAATTGATTGTGGCAATTGATTGCTATTAAACATATGTATCGATTTGAATGGCATAGACCATATGGTCTTTTTCAAATCCGTTATCTTTCTATTAAGTAGTAGCTGAGGGATATAGTGGAAGTAAGCATGTTAAAAAAAGATAACGTTTGTGTTCCGCAAAATTCATTGAGATGTCTTTTGAACATAACCTAAAAACTAATATGTAAGTATAACTGTAATCATTAATATGAATGATTTGTATATACATTAATTATGTATTTTTTTTCCGTCTGCAGGAGATGGTGGTTGGTCACCACTGGACAGTGATCATTATCAGTGGCTCCAGGTGGATTTTGGAAGCAGGAAACAAATCCGTGCTATATCTACTCAAGGGAGGTACAGCAGTTCGGATTGGGTGTCCCAATACCGGCTACTCTACAGTGACACAGCCCGAAACTGGAAACCTTATCATCAGGATGGAAATATCTGGGTAAGTTATATAAATGTGCTAAATATAGTAGAATTTATGTACTACATGTGTATATATATATATATGTATATATATATATATATATATATATATATATATATATATGGACAGATATATAGGTAGATGGGTTTGAATATTTTAAGCAGACAGTAATGTACCCTTTTGCTATGGAAACAAGTTTTAACTTTGACAAATGCACATGCTAAGTTTTAGCTACAAGTGTGTAATTTTGAATTTGTGACGTTAACCACCTTAAGTGAGTATTGAAACGTCTCAAAAACTTTCCAAAGGTTTCTTTTTTTGCAGAATAATGCACCCACCCACATGACTAGTATTTCCCTTTAAACCTCAATGAAATAGGCTTTGAGATTATCGACTGCCCAACATTTTCTCCTGATTTGGCCCCATATGATTATATCTCTTTCCAAAAATCAAAAACTAATTGAAAATATGAAAAATTATGACAAATGAAAAGGTAATTGATACTGTGGAGTCATGGTTTGTAAAAAAGGATACCAGTTTTTTTTTTCTAAAGGATTATAAATATTTGATCAATGCATTAAATTTATGGAGTTGAAATGTGATTATGTTGAATAAATATCTATACACCGTGTGTATACATACAGCAGGGGAAACAAGTATTGATCATGTCACCAATTTTCTAAGTAAATATATTTCTAAATGTGCTGTTGTCATGGATTTCTCATCAGAGGTTGCTAATAACCCATCCAATCCACACAGCCATAGAAATCAAAGAGAACCATAAATTCAGTGATGTGTAATACTGAGCAAAGTCATAGGGAAAACGTATTGAACACATAAAAAAAGAGAGGTGTAAAAAGCCATGGAAAGTCACAACACTAGCTGAAATCTATCGGTAACTAGAAAGAAATCCTGCCACTTGGTAAAAATAATATCAGCTAGGTCAACTGATTACATATAAAAATGTGTTTCAATTACAAGGTGCCACAGAAGAAACATCTCATGATGGACAAAACCAGTGAACTGTCTCCAAACCTTTGCAACTTTATTGTTGCAAAACATACTCATGTCACTGGTAACAGAACAATTTTAAACCTACTGAAGTGATCACTGTTGAATCCATAATTCAGAAGAAGAAAGATCATCATTTTACCAGAAACTGGCTACAACCAGGTGCTCTCTGCAATATTTAAAACAGAAGAGTGAAAATAATTATTAGATGAGCTGTCAAGGAGCAAAGAACCACCTGTAGAGAGCTACAGAAGGATCTGGTATCGTGATCCAGGCTGGCTTTTCACTATTGCGATTACTCCCAGCTCTATAGAGCCTGGTCATTTCAGTGGTTAACTTCCCTTGGCTTGTTTTGGATCCCAGGACACTATATCTTGCCTCTCTACCTATGGTTCAGTGCCAGTGATATTTCTGCCTTGAAGCTTGTATACTGGCTCTGGTGAGTGTTCCCAATCTGTCATGCCTCCCTGCTACGGTGTGCTGACTTGTACCCTTCCCCGTTCATCTGCCTGTCCCGCCCCCTGACATCCCACTCGCTGAAGTTTCTCTGCTGTACTTCAGCTTCCTTTCTGTTACAGTGTGACTTAGTCTTTCCTTCACTACTCTGCTGCCACCTAGTGGGGAATACGCTGTACTACGTCTTACTAGCCCTTTCTACCGCGTGACACCTGGAATCAGCAGTTACAATTGTTTAATTCTTAATTAATTAATTGTTTAAATTCTTAATTCTTTAAACAAAGAAAAAAATAAGTATTACACTCAAACTCCATGGCCTGTATTCAAACTCACCACGCAAGACTCCATTTTTGAACAAAGAGCATATTCAAGTGCATTTAAAGTTTGGTCAACAACAAGATGAGACTATGAAATATAGACCAAAATTTAACTCTTTGGATGACATAATGCACAACAAATTTGGATGTCAAAAGGCAATGCATACCACCCAAAAAACACCATATTAACTGTGAAATTTGGAGGTGGGACATCATGGTGTGGGTACTTTTATTTAGCATATGGCTCTGGTAAACTTCATAAAATTGAGGGAAAGATGGATCAACAAATTTACCAAGACATTCTTGATAAAAATCTGCTGCAATTTACTAGAATGATGAAGATGATATGAAGGTGGACATTTTAGGAAGACAATGATCCCAAACACGCAGCCAAGTAAACTCTTGAGTGGTTTCAGATAAATAAAATAAAGCTGCTAGAATAACCTAGCCAAGTATTTGACAAGTGTTTGTGTGGAATAATGGACCAAAATCACCCCTGAGCAATGCATACAATTAGTTTCTCTGTACAGGAGATGTTTTGAAACTGTGTTCAAAAGAAATCCTTTTGTACAAAGTATTAGATAAATTTCAGTAAATAAGTTCAAAACATTTTCCCTTTGTTATTCTCAATATTACACACTACTGAGTTTATGGACATGTGTGGTTTGATTTCTAATCTTTTGTGAGTTGTTATTAACATCTGTTTAAAAATTCATATCAATAGAACATTCAGAAACATATTTACATAGAATATTGGTGAAGTGTTCAATACTCTTTTTTACTTGATGTGTACATATATATATATATATATATATATATATATATATATATATATATATATATATATATATATATATATATATATATATATATCTGTGTGTGTGTGTGTTTAGATACGGAGCATTGATATACAGTTGGCCGAGCCTACATATACAGTTGCATGTTTTCAGAGTAATATAATACTGTGTTATTTAATATAATCAACTTTCAACTCTGCACATTTGATGTGATAAATAAGTTACATGAATTAGTGGTTACCTTTAGTTAATAAAATTACCCTACATTTCAATATGGAATCTTCATTCTTCCATTCATTTTCAACCCCACAAATATGCAGTTTGCACCCATATTCAAGGTTCAATTTTTTGCTCTCTTGGGAATGTCCCTTACTGGAATACAGGCAGGATGTGAATTCTGTATATAGAGATGCTGAACTTTTCAGTAGCAGCTATATCATTATAGCTATTATCCTGAAATTTCCTTCTCCTTCAACTACCTCTAAAATAGATAAAAAAGAGGGGAGAATAGAGAACGTTGTCAGACCTGAAGAAAAGTTTCTATAGATGTGTATCTTTTTTGTAAAGGACTAGATAGAAAGTTGCTTAGCATTGCATTTAGGAAGCAAGCAAACCATTAAAAAAACATAAGTGAGAAAGTATACATAACCCTTAAATATTATGAGAATTTTATTAACAAAAATGTATTGTTCTTAATAAATACAGAATTTGGCAATAATCTATAATAAATGACCAAATGTAAGGATATACATTTTAGTGATATGCTATATTAAGAAAGATTAATGATATATTTGAAGCGTTTTCGCAGGAAACCAACAACCTTTTTGTTCTACTTTCTGATTATTGATGAGTAAGATTAATTAAACTCTAGTTTTTGTTGATTGCAGTACTATATTAGTCAAGCAGATTAAATTGCTTTGGTTGAAAGAATAGACAAGTACAATGGTCGGAGAATAGAATTTTATTAAATGCCCTTGCACGTTCTGATCCTTTAAACACAGATATAGTTGGTAGTTTTGCTTGTAGCAGTTTATGATGTGTATATTTTTTAACAACATGTCTGTATAAAAGAAATAAATCATACAGCGTACCTGTTTCAATAAACATTGGTGTATGTGAACAATTAAACAAGAAAATCGCTTTCAAATATAGTATATGAAAAAATAGTACTGGAGCATAACTTAACAAGTGTTGGAAGTAGAGATGAGCGAACCGGTCGCGGTTCGGCTCGAGGTTGGTTCGCCGAACGGACCTCCCGTTCGAGTTCGGTTCGTCGAACGTTCGACGAACCGAACTCGAACTGCATAGGAAACAATGGCAGGCAATCACAAACACAGAAAAACACCTAGAAAACACCCTCAAAGGTGTCCTAAAGGTGACAAACAACTCAAACACATTGGAAAGTGACAAGGACATATACTCATGCGAAAACAAAACAGCTGGACAAGGAAAAAGAGGAGGACACACAGATATAGGCATGGCACGCCCTTCTAAAATCATGTAAAACACCGCAAGGTGACTCCAAGCGGAGTCTCCCTTTTTTCCAAAAATTGGGCCACACACACACCCACCCTTTCAGTGGTAGCACTTGTGCCCCAGTTGCACACTTCACAGCTAGATTTGCATCAAGCACATTCAAAAATATGCCATAATTAACCGTCCCCAGGATGACACCAGGGTAGGTAGCTAAGTCTTTCCTGATCCCAGCTCTGTGCAGCTTGGATCATTTATAAAAAACACAGCAATCAAGGGTTACTCCAAGCGGAGTCTCCCTTTTTTCCAAAAATTGGGCCCCACACACACCCACCCCTTCAGTGGCAGCAGTTGTGCCCTAGTTGTACACTTCACAGCTACATTTGCATCAAGCACATTCAAAAATACGCCATTCTTATCCATCCCCAGGATGACACCGGGGTAGGTAGCAAAGTCTTTGCTGACCCATGACTTGTTCATCTTGGCTTCTTTTAAAAACAATGTAAGCAAGGGTTACTCCAAGCGGAGTCTCCCTTTTTTCCAAAAATTGGGCCCCACACACACCCACCCCTTCAGTGGCAGCAGTTGTGCCCTAGTTGTACACTTCACAGCTACATTTGCATCAAGCACATTCAAAAATACGCCATTCTTATCCATCCCCAGGATGACACCGGGGTAGGTAGCAAAGTCTTTGCTGACCCATGACTTGTTCATCTTGGCTTCTTTTAAAAACAATGTAAGCAAGGGTTACTCCAAGCGGAGTCTCCCTTTTTTCCAAAAATTGGGCCCCACACACACCCACCCCTTCAGTGGCAGCAGTTGTGCCCTAGTTGTACACTTCACAGCTACATTTGCATCAAGCACATTCAAAAATACGCCATTCTTATCCGTCCCCAGGATGACACCGGGGTAGGTAGCAAAGTCTTTCCTGATCCCAGCTCTGTTCATCTTGGCTTTTTTTAAAAACACAGCAAGCAAGGGTTACTCCAAGCGGAGTCTCCCTTTTTTTCCAAAAATTGGGCCCCACACACCCACCCATTTAGTGGCAGCAGTTGTGCCCCAGTTGTACACTTCACAGCTAGATTTGCATCAAGCACATTCAAAAATACGCCATAATTAACCGTCCCAAGGATGACACCAGGGTAGGTAGCAAAGTCTTTCCTGATCCCAGCTCTGTTCATCTTGGCTTCTTTTAAAAACACAGCAAGCAAGGGTTACTCCAAGCGGAGTCTCCCTTTTTTCCAAAGATTGGGCCCCACACACCCACCCATTCAGTGGCAGCAGTTGTGCCCCAGTTGTACACTTCACAGCTAGATTTGCATCAAGCACATTCAAAAATACGCCATAATTAACCGTCCCCAGGATGACACCAGGGTAGGTAGCAAAGTCTTTCCTGATCCCAGCTCTGTTCATCTTGGCTTCTTTTAAAAACACAGCAAGCAAGGGTTACTCCAAGCGGAGTCTCCCTTTTTTTCCAAAAATTGGGCCCCACACACCCACCCATTCAGTGGCAGCAGTTGTGCCCCAGTTGTACACTTCACAGCTAGATTTGCATCAAGCACATTCAAAAATACGCCATAATTAACCGTCCCCAGGATGACACCAGGGTAGGTAGCAAAGTCTTTCCTGATCCCAGCTCTGTTCATCTTGGCTTCTTTTAAAAACAATGTAAGCAAGGGTTACTCCAAGCGGAGTCTCCCTTTTTTTCCAAAAATTGGGCCCCACACACCCACCCATTCAGTGGCAGCACTTGTGCCCTAGTTGCAAACAGGATGTTTTGATTTGCATCAAGCACATTCCAAATCAACAAGCATTTACTCTCCCCAGGATGACACAGGGGTAGTAAATTCCTTCTGGATCCATGACTTGTTCATTTTGATGAACGTCAGTCTGTCCACATTGTCACTGGACAGACGCGTGCGCTTATCTGTCAGCACACACCCAGCAGCACTGAATACACGTTCAGAGACAACGCTGGCAGCTGGACACGACAAAATCTCCAAGGCGTAAGTTGCGAGCTCTGGCCATTTTTCTAGGTTTGAAGCCCAAAAGGAGCAAGGCTCCAGTTGCACAGTCATGGCATCGATGTTCATTTGGAGATACTCCTGTATCATCCTCTCCAGCCGTTGACTATGTGTCAGACTTGTTGTCTCTGGTGGCCTTGCAAAAGAGGGTCTAAAAAAATTATGAAAAGATTCCATAAAATTGCTGTTACCGGCACCAGATACGGTCCTACTGGTACGGGTAGACTGTTGAAGATGACGAGACCGTCCCATGTTTGTCAAGTTACAACTGGGAGATTCACTCCCTGCACCTGCACAGTTGTTTGGTGGAAAAGCCGAGCTAAGATCTAGTAACAGCTTCTGCTGATACTCCTGCATACGTGCGTCCCTTTCTATGGCTGGAATGATGTCACAAAATTTGGACTTGTACCGGGGATCTAATAGTGTGGCAATCCAGTAGTCATCATCACTTCTAATTTTGACAATACGACTGTCATGTTGGAGGTAGTGCAACAAAAAGGCACTCATGTGTCTTGCGCAGCCATGCGGACCAAGTCCACGCTGTGTTTGTGGCATAGAGGTGCTACCCGTTCTTTCTTCCTCTGACATCTGACCCCAACCTCTTTCAACTGAAATTTGACCAAGGTCTCCCTCATCCGCTGAGTCTTCCATGTCCATGGACAGTTCGTCCTCCATTTCTTCATGTTCTCCTGCACCTTGCTCAACATTTCGCCTGCTACTATGCGCCCTTGTCGATCCCTGTCCCCCTTGGTCCCATGCCTGCTGCGTTGGTGATGATGAACGTCTGGACCTTGGTGATGTTGTTGTCCCTTGCGCATATGAATCCTCCTGTAGTTCCTCCCCTTCATGTTGTCCCACCCCCTGACTCCGAATAGTGTTTAGCGTGTGCTCCAGCATGTAAATGACTGGAATCGTCATGCTGATAATGGCATTGTCAGAGCTAAACATATTCGTCGCCATGTCGAAACTGTGCAGAAGGGTGCATAGGTCCTTGATCTGAGACCACTCCATCAGGGTGATCTGCCCCACCTCTGCATCTCGTTGGCCCAGGCTATACGTCATGACGTATTGCACCAGGGCTCTGCGGTGCTGCCACAGTCGCTGTAACATGTGGAGAGTTGAATTCCAGCGTGTCGCCACATCGCATTTCAGGCGATGAACCGGCAGGCCGAAAGACTTCTGGAGCGATGCAAGTCGCTCAGCTGCGGCGCTTGAACGGCGGAAGTGAGCAGACAGTTTTCGTGCCCTGTTCAGAAGGCCATCTAGGCCGGGATAGTGTGTTAAAAATTGCTGCACGACAAGGTTCAACACGTGAGCCATACAAGGTATGTGTGTCACCTTGCCCAGGCGAAGGGCCGCACCCAGGTTTGCAGCATTGTCGCACACGGCCTTACCAGGCTGCAGGTTGAGTGGAGACAACCATTTATTAAACTCGGACCGGAGAGCTGACCACAACTCCTCAGCTGTGTGACTCTTATTACCAAGACATGTCAAGCTAAAGACCGCCTGATGCCGTTGCGCTCTGCTGCCAGCATAGTAATGAGGGGTGCGTGATTCCTTCTGCGCAGTGAGAACGCTGGTGGCCTGACCAGGCAGGCTTGGGGCGGAGGTGGAGGACCCAGATGAGGTGGAGGATGCAGAAGCAGTGGCGGAACTTGGACAGACAGAGGATTGACACACAAGTCGTGGGGACGGCAAGACTTGTGCAGCAGACCCTTCACCATCTATCACCATAGTTACCCAGTGCCCAGTCAGCGACATGTAACGTCCCTGTCCATGCTTACTGGTCCAAGTATCGGTGGTGAAATGCACCCGTTCACACACAGAGTTTCTCAAGGAAGCGGTGATGTTGTGTGCGACATGCTGGTGTAGCGCGGGCACACCTTTCTTAGAGAAGTAGTGGCGACTAGGCATCTGGTACTGGGGCACAGCGACAGACATAAGGTCTCTAAAATCCTGTGTGTCCACTAGGCGGAAAGGCAGCATTTCGGTAGCCAACAGCTTACAGAGGGATAGAGTCAACCTCTTAGCTTTGTCATGGGTCGGAGGAAGTGGCCTTTTATTTGACCACATCTGAGGGACAGAGATCTGGCTGCTGTGTGTAGACGGTGTTGAGTAGGGTGTCCCTGGAAAAATGCTGGTTTGTGAGGAAAGTGCAGGCGGAGACATGATGTTGCCTTCATCCAACGTTGGTGCTATCGATGTCTGAGAGAGCTGTACACACTCACTTGTTTCCCCTTCCAAACCAACTGACGACCTTACAAGCAAACTGCCTGTTGCGGTTACAGTGGTGGAAGTTTTGCGTGGAAAAACTGGTGTGACAGCTGTCCCCACAGTCCTAGAAGATGAAGAGCGCGCGGATGCACTGGAAGGGGCGGGCGGTGGATGGTTCGCTCCGCTAGGCCGCATTGCAGCACGGTGAGCTTCCCACCGGGACTTATGATATTTAGTCATGTGACGATTCATGGAAGAAGTTGTCAAACTGCTGAGGTTTTGACCTCTACTAACAGAATCATGACAAATGTTACATATCACATGAGTTGGGCGATCTTTTTCGATGTGAAAAAAGGACCAGGCTAGGCAAGGCTTAGAGGCCATGCGACCTGTTGATCCACCCCGAATAATGCTCATAGGCAGAGTGGTGGCTGAGGATGCAGTTGTAGACGTGCTACCAGTGCTCCGACTCTGTCCAGGAAGGCGCAAGGTAACTTCGTCGTCGGTTGCATCCTCCTCCACCGCCTCTGTTGACCTCCTCGAGTGCCTGACTGGGGGTTGACAGTAGGTGGGATCTAGAACGTCATCATCAATTGTTGTGTTTGCACTCCCCTCCCCCTCAGACCGAGCCTCTTCTTGCCCTGACCGAATATTTAAGTTGTCATCCCAATCGGGTATCTGCGTCTCATCTTCATCAGTATGTTCCTCATTGTCTATAACCACAGGTGTTACAGTTTGTGACAAAGGGTCAACATTATGCTCAGAAACTTGGTCCTCACGGCCTGAATCAGAGTCACAAAGGTTCTGGGCATCACTGCAGACCATTTCCTGTTCTGTACTCACTGTAGCTTGGGAGCAGACCTCTGATTCCCAGGCTATAGTGTGACTGAACAGCTCTGCAGACTCAGCCATCTCAGTTCCACCATACTGTGCAGGGCTGATGGAGACTTCAGAGCTGGGAGAAATCAAGTGTGATTGGGATGACAACTCAGAGGACTGGTGTTTTTTGGATGCGGTACTTGAAGTGGCTGAGAGGGCACTTGTTGGACCACTTGAGATCCATTCAAGCATTTTCCTTTTTTGCCCATCATCTACCTTTGTTCCTCTTGTTCGTGTCCGTAAAAAAGGGAGCACATCGGATTGTCCACAATAAGTAGTAGACATCTTACTTTTGCTAGTAGATGGTCTATCTGCAGCAGATGATAATGGAGCTTTGCCACCTTCCCCACTGACAAAACCTTTTTTGCCTTTTCCACCACGCCTCTTCCCCTTTCCACCAGCATCTGTCATTTTGCCACTCATGTTGATTGCGACAAGATTGTGGACTGAAAATGTGGTAGTAAAAATTGAGAGGTGGTGAAGATTGCAGTGGTGGTCTAGCTTTATTAACAGCAGAATAATAAAGAATAAATATCCCTGACAATGTAACTTAGTTATAATTAGTTGGAGTGTGCAACGCAGGCAGACGTGCTGCAAATGTCTTGGCACTAGTGGGACTAAAGCAAAGTCCAATAGCCACGTATAGGATGCCACTAGGTACACTGAGTGTTTGCTAGTATAATGGCTTAGTTATAATTAGTTGGAGTGTGCAACGCAGGCAGATGCGTTCTGCAAATGTCTTGGCACTAGTGGGACTAAAGCAAAGTCCAATAGCCACGTATAGGATGCCACTAGGTACACTAAGTGTTTGCTAGTATAATGGCTTAGTTATAATTAGTTGGAGTGTGCAACGCAGGCAGATGCGCTCTGCAAATGTCTTGGCACTAGTGTGACTATAGCAAAGTCCAATAGCCACGTATAGGATGCCACTAGGTACACTGAGTGTGTGCTAGTATAATGGCTTAGTTATAATTAGTTGGAGTGTGCAACGCAGGCAGATGCGCTCTGCAAATGTCTTGGCACTAGTGGGACTATAGCAAAGTCCAATAGCCACGTATAGGATGCCACTAGGTACACTGAGTGTGTGCTAGTATAATGGCTTAGTTATAATTAGTTGGAGTGTGCAACGCAGGCAGATGCGTTCTGCAAATGTCTTGGCACTAGTGGGACTAAAGCAAAGTCCAATAGCCACGTATAGGATGCCACTAGGTACACTAAGTGTTTGCTAGTATAATGGCTTAGTTATAATTAGTTGGAGTGTGCAACGCAGGCAGATGCGCTCTGCAAATGTCTTGGCACTAGTGGGACTATAGCAAAGTCCAATAGCCACGTATAGGATGCCACTAGGTACACTGAGTGTGTGCTAGTATAATGGCTTAGTTATAATTAGTTGGAGTGTGCAACGCAGGCAGATGCGCTCTGCAAATGTCTTGGCACTAGTGGGACTATAGCAAAGTCCAATAGCCACGTATAGGATGCCACTAGGTACACTGAGTGTGTGCTAGTATAATGGCTTAGTTATAATTAGTTGGAGTGTGCAACGCAGGCAGATGCGCTCTGCAAATGTCTTGGCACTAGTGGGACTATAGCAAAGTCCAATAGCCACGTATAGGATGCCACTAGGTACACTGAGTGTGTGCTAGTATAATGGCTTAGTTATAATTAGTTGGAGTGTGCAACGCAGGCAGATGCGTTCTGCAAATGTCTTGGCACTAGTGGGACTAAAGCAAAGTCCAATAGCCACGTATAGGATGCCACTAGGTACACTAAGTGTTTGCTAGTATAATGGCTTAGTTATAATTAGTTGGAGTGTGCAACGCAGGCAGATGCGCTCTGCAAATGTCTTGGCACTAGTGGGACTATAGCAAAGTCCAATAGCCACGTATAGGATGCCACTAGGTACACTGAGTGTGTGCTAGTATAATGGCTTAGTTATAATTATTTGGAGTGTGCAACGCAGGCAGATGCGCTCTGCAAATGTCTTGGCACTAGTGGGACTATAGCAAAGTCCAATAGCCACGTATAGGATGCCACTAGGTACACTGAGTGTGTGCTAGTATAATGGCTTAGTTATAATTAGTTGGAGTGTGCAACGCAGGCAGATGCGCTCTGCAAATGTCTTGGCACTAGTGGGACTATAGCAAAGTCCAATAGCCACGTATAGGATGCCACTAGGTACACTGAGTGTGTGCTAGTATAATGGCTTAGTTATAATTAGTTGGAGTGTGCAACGCAGGCAGATGCGCTCTGCAAATGTCTTGGCACTAGTGGGACTATAGCAAAGTCCAATAGCCACGTATAGGATGCCACTAGGTACACTGAGTGTGTGCTAGTATAATGGCTTAGTTATAATTAGTTGGAGTGTGCAACGCAGGCAGATGCGTTCTGCAAATGTCTTGGCACTAGTGGGACTAAAGCAAAGTCCAATAGCCACGTATAGGATGCCACTAGGTACACTAAGTGTTTGCTAGTATAATGGCTTAGTTATAATTAGTTGGAGTGTGCAACGCAGGCAGATGCGCTCTGCAAATGTCTTGGCACTAGTGGGACTATAGCAAAGTCCAATAGCCACGTATAGGATGCCACTAGGTACACTGAGTGTGTGCTAGTATAATGGCTTAGTTATAATTAGTTGGAGTGTGCAACGCAGGCAGATGCGTTCTGCAAATGTCTTGGCACTAGTGGGACTAAAGCAAAGTCCAATAGCCACGTATAGGATGCCACTAGGTACACTGAGTGTGTGCTAGTATAATGGCTTAGTTATAATTAGTTGGAGTGTGCAACGCAGGCAGATGCGCTCTGCAAATGTCTTGGCACTAGTGGGACTATAGCAAAGTCCAATAGCCACGTATAGGATGCCACTAGGTACACTGAGTGTGTGCTAGTATAATGGCTTAGTTATAATTAGTTGGAGTGTGCAACGCAGGCAGATGCGTTCTGCAAATGTCTTGGCACTAGTGGGACTAAAGCAAAGTCCAATAGCTACGTATAGGATGCCACTAGGTACACTGAGTGTTTGCTAGTATAATGGCTTAGTTATAATTAGTTGGAGTGTGCAACGCAGGCAGATGCGCTCTGCAAATGTCTTGGCACTAGTGGGACTATAGCAAAGTCCAATAGCCACGTATAGGATGCCACTAGGTACACTGAGTGTGTGCTAGTATAATGGCTTAGTTATAATTAGTTGGAGTGTGCAACGCAGGCAGATGTGCTCTGCAAATGTCTTGGCACTAGTGGGACTATAGCAAAGTCCAATAGCCACGTATAGGATGCCACTAGGTACACTGAGTGTGTGCTAGTATAATGGCTTAGTTATAATTAGTTGGAGTGTGCAACGCAGGCAGATGCGTTCTGCAAATGTCTTGGCACTAGTGGGACTAAAGCAAAGTCCAATAGCCACGTATAGGATGCCACTAGGTACACTAAGTGTTTGCTAGTATAATGGCTTAGTTATAATTAGTTGGAGTGTGCAACGAAGGCAGATGCGCTCTGCAAATGTCTTGGCACTAGTGGGACTATAGCAAAGTCCAATAGCCACGTATAGGATGCCACTAGGTACACTGAGTGTGTGCTAGTATAATGGCTTAGTTATAATTAGTTGGAGTGTGCAACGCAGGCAGATGCGTTCTGCAAATGTCTTGGCACTAGTGGGACTAAACCAAAGTCCAATAGCCACGTATAGGATGCCACTAGGTACACTGAGTGTGTGCTAGTATAATGGCTTAGTTATAATTAGTTGGAGTGTGCAACGCAGGCAGATGCGCTCTGCAAATGTCTTGGCACTAGTGGGACTATAGCAAAGTCCAATAGCCACGTATAGGATGCCACTAGGTACACTGAGTGTGTGCTAGTATAATGGCTTAGTTATAATTAGTTGGAGTGTGCAAAGCAGGCAGATGCGTTCTGCAAATGTCTTGGCACTAGTGGGACTAAAGCAAAGTCCAATAGCCACGTATAGGATGCCAATAGGTACACTAAGTGTTTGCTAGTATAATGGCTTAGTTATAATTAGTTGGAGTGTGCAACGCAGGCAGATGCGCTCTGCAAATGTCTTGGCACTAGTGGGACTATAGCAAAGTCCAATAGCCACGTATAGGATGCCACTAGGTACACTGAGTGTGTGCTAGTATAATGGCTTAGTTATAATTAGTTGGAGTGTGCAACGCAGGCAGATGCGCTCTGCAAATGTCTTGGCACTAGTGGGACTATAGCAAAGTCCAATAGCCACGTATAGGATGCCACTAGGTACACTGAGTGTGTGCTAGTATAATGGCTTAGTTATAATTAGTTGGAGTGTGCAACGCAGGCAGATGCGCTCTGCAAATGTCTTGGCACTAGTGGGACTAAAGCAAAGTCCAATAGCCACGTATAGGATGCCACTAGGTACACTAAGTGTTTGCTAGTATAATGGCTTAGTTATAATTAGTTGGAGTGTGCAACGCAGGCAGATGCGCTCTGCAAATGTCTTGGCACTAGTGTGACTATAGCAAAGTCCAATAGCCACGTATAGGATGCCACTAGGTACACTGAGTGTGTGCTAGTATAATGGCTTAGTTATAATTAGTTGGAGTGTGCAACGCAGGCAGATGTGTTCTGCAAATGTCTTGGCACTAGTGGGACTAAAGCAAAGTCCAATAGCCACGTATAGGATGCCACTAGGTACACTAAGTGTTTGCTAGTATAATGGCTTAGTTATAATTAGTTGGAGTGTGCAACGCAGGCAGATGCGCTCTGCAAATGTCTTGGCACTAGTGGGACTATAGCAAAGTCCAATAGCCACGTATAGGATGCCACTAGGTACACTGAGTGTGTGCTAGTATAATGGCTTAGTTATAATTAGTTGGAGTGTGCAACGCAGGCAGATGCGCTCTGCAAATGTCTTGGCACTAGTGGGACTATAGCAAAGTCCAATAGCCACGTATAGGATGCCACTAGGTACACTGAGTGTGTGCTAGTATAATGGCTTAGTTATAATTAGTTGGAGTGTGCAACGCAGCAGATGCGTTCTGCAAATGTCTTGGCACTAGTGGGACTAAAGCAAAGTCCAATAGCCACGTATAGGATGCCACTAGGTACACTAAGTGTTTGCAAGTATAATGGCTTAGTTATAATTAGTTGGAGTGTGCAACGCAGGCAGATGCGTTCTGCAAATGTCTTGGCACTAGTGGGACTAAACCAAAGTCCAATAGCCACGTATAGGATGCCACTAGGTACACTGAGTGTGTGCTAGTATAATGGCTTAGTTATAATTAGTTGGAGTGTGCAACGCAGGCAGATGCGCTCTGCAAATGTCTTGGCACTAGTGGGACTATAGCAAAGTCCAATAGCCACGTATAGGATGCCACTAGGTACACTGAGTATGTGCTAGTATAATGGCTTAGTTATAATTAGTTGGAGTGTGCAACGCAGGCAGATGCGTTCTGCAAATGTCTTGGCACTAGTGGGACTAAAGCAAAGTCCAATAGCCACGTATAGGATGCCACTAGGTACACTAAGTGTTTGCTAGTATAATGGCTTAGTTATAATTAGTTGGAGTGTGCAACGCAGGCAGATGCGCTCTGCAAATGTCTTGGCACTAGTGGGACTATAGCAAAGTCCAATAGCCACGTATAGGATGCCACTAGGTACACTGAGTGTGTGCTAGTATAATGGCTTAGTTATAATTAGTTGGAGTGTGCAACGCAGGCAGATGCGCTCTGCAAATGTCTTGGCACTAGTGGGACTATAGCAAAGTCCAATAGCCACGTATAGGATGCCACTAGGTACACTGAGTGTGTGCTAGTATAATGGCTTAGTTATAATTAGTTGGAGTGTGCAACGCAGGCAGATGCGCTCTGCAAATGTCTTGGCACTAGTGGGACTAAAGCAAAGTCCAATAGCCACGTATAGGATGCCACTAGGTACACTAAGTGTTTGCTAGTATAATGGCTTAGTTATAATTAGTTGGAGTGTGCAACGCAGGCAGATGCGCTCTGCAAATGTCTTGGCACTAGTGGGACTATAGCAAAGTCCAATAGCCACGTATAGGATGCCACTAGGTACACTGAGTGTGTGCTAGTATAATGGCTTAGTTATAATTAGTTGGAGTGTGCAACGCAGGCAGATGCGTTCTGCAAATGTCTTGGCACTAGTGGGACTAAAGCAAAGTCCAATAGCCACGTATAGGATGCCACTAGGTACACTAAGTGTTTGCTAGTATAATGGCTTAGTTATAATTAGTTGGAGTGTGCAACGCAGGCAGATGCGCTCTGCAAATGTCTTGGCACTAGTGGGACTATAGCAAAGTCCAATAGCCACGTATAGGATGCCACTAGGTACACTGAGTGTGTGCTAGTATAATGGCTTAGTTATAATTAGTTGGAGTGTGCAACGCAGGCAGATGCGCTCTGCAAATGTCTTGGCACTAGTGGGACTATAGCAAAGTCCAATAGCCACGTATAGGATGCCACTAGGTACACTGAGTGTGTGCTAGTATAATGGCTTAGTTATAATTAGTTGGAGTGTGCAACGCAGCAGATGCGTTCTGCAAATATCTTGGCACTAGTGGGACTAAAGCAAAGTCCAATAGCCACGTATAGGATGCCACTAGGTACACTAAGTGTTTGCTAGTATAATGGCTTAGTTATAATTAGTTGGAGTGTGCAACGCAGGCAGATGCGCTCTGCAAATGTCTTGGCACTAGTGGGACTATAGCAAAGTCCAATAGCCACGTATAGGATGCCACTAGGTACACTGAGTGTGTGCTAGTATAATGGCTTAGTTATAATTAGTTGGAGTGTGCAACGCAGGCAGATGCGCTCTGCAAATGTCTTGGCACTAGTGGGACTATAGCAAAGTCCAATAGCCACGTATAGGATGCCACTAGGTACACTGAGTGTGTGCTAGTATAATGGCTTAGTTATAATTAGTTGGAGTGTGCAACGCAGGCAGATGCGCTCTGCAAATGTCTTGGCACTAGTGGGACTATAGCAAAGTCCAATAGCCACGTATAGGATGCCACTAGGTACACTGAGTGTGTGCTAGTATAATGGCTTAGTTATAATTAGTTGGAGTGTGCAACGCAGGCAGATGCGCTCTGCAAATGTCTTGGCACTAGTGGGACTATAGCAAAGTCCAATAGCCACGTATAGGATGCCACTAGGTACACTGAGTGTGTGCTAGTATAATGGCTTAGTTATAATTAGTTGGAGTGTGCAACGCAGGCAGATGCGTTCTGCAAATGTCTTGGCACTAGTGGGACTAAAGCAAAGTCCAATAGCCACGTATAGGATGCCACTAGGTACACTAAGTGTTTGCTAGTATAATGGCTTAGTTATAATTAGTTGGAGTGTGCAACGCAGGCAGATGCGCTCTGCAAATGTCTTGGCACTAGTGGGACTATAGCAAAGTCCAATAGCCACGTATAGGATGCCACTAGGTACACTGAGTGTGTGCTAGTATAATGGCTTAGTTATAATTAGTTGGAGTGTGCAACGCAGGCAGATGCGTTCTGCAAATGTCTTGGCACTAGGGGGACTAAAGCAAAGTCCAATAGCCACGTATAGGATGCCACTAGGTACACTAAGTGTTTGCTAGTATAATGGCTTAGTTATAATTAGTTGGAGTGTGCAACGCAGGCAGATGCGCTCTGCAAATGTCTTGGCACTAGTGGGACTATAGCAAAGTCCAATAGCCACGTATAGGATGCCACTAGGTACACTGAGTGTGTGCTAGTATAATGGCTTAGTTATAATTAGTTGGAGTGTGCAACGCAGGCAGATGCGCTCTGCAAATGTCTTGGCACTAGTGGGACTATAGCAAAGTCCAATAGCCACGTATAGGATGCCACTAGGTACACTGAGTGTGTGCTAGTATAATGGCTTAGTTATAATTAGTTGGAGTGTGCAACGCAGGCAGATGCGCTCTGCAAATGTCTTGGCACTAGTGGGACTATAGCAAAGTCCAATAGCCACGTATAGGATGCCACTAGGTACACTGAGTGTTTGCTAGTATAATGGCTTAGTTATAATTAGTTGGAGTGTGCAACGCAGGCAGATGCGCTCTGCAAATGTCTTGGCACTAGTGGGACTAAAGCAAAGTCCAATAGCCACGTATAGGATGCCACTAGGTACACTGAGTGTTTGCTAGTATAATGGCTTAGTTATAATTAGTTGGAGTGTGCAACGCAGGCAGATGCGCTCTGCAAATGTCTTGGCACTAGTGGGACTAAAGCAAAGTCCAATAGCCACGTATAGGATGCCACTAGGTACACTGAGTGTTTGCTAGTATAATGGCTTAGTTAGAATGAGTTGGAGTGTGCAGAGGACAAGAGGGTACAGTGGCAGGATTGTGGTGCTCTGGGTAGAGGAATGGAAGCCTGCCTTTCTATTCCCTCCTAATGGTGAAATGCAGGGAGGAAATCCCTGACCTGGGCTACACAGACGCTGTTGCTGTTTGCAGGACCTGTCACCTATGGCTCTCTGACCCTGCCGCTTTGAGCCCTTAAAAGGACTGCTAGAATGTGCTCTCCCTAAGCTGTCTAACGCTGTGTATGCAGCGCATACAGCTGTATCGGCTATAGGACTCAGGAGGACGGAGCTGCGACACTGATGTCTGACACCAAAGACGCAGAAGGCAGATAATGGCGTTCGTGAAGAAAATGTCCGGTTTTATAATGCAGGGACATGTGACATGCAGATCCTATCACACATGCCGTTGCTTCTCTGGCTCAAAGTCCACTTAGCTGTGTGTGTGTCTGTGATTGGCTGACATGCTGGCCCGCCCCACAAGACGCGCGCGCTTAGGGAAGGAAGACAAGAAAAAAAAAAAAAAATGGCGATCGCCATTATAGAAACAGCAGTGATCTGAAGGCGCTGTTCACGCACACTATACACTGAAATGTGATAATAGTTTGATTCACAGAGTGACTTACACTATTACAGCAGAAACCAAGCTATGATTTAGCTGTTTTTTGGCTGCTAGAACCGTTCTCGAACGTTTCTAGAACTATCGAGCTTTTGCAAAAAGCTCGAGTTCTAGTTCGATCTAGAACATGCCCCAAAATCACTCGAGCCTAGAACTGGAGAACCACGAACCACGAACCGCGCTCAACTCTAGTTGGAAGGTCAGCAAATAATTTTTGAATTTATTCATAAAAATAATCAAGGATACAAGAGGATGCCACCTGATACCAATCTCGGCCAACGAATTATGGCAAATAATATATTATTTTCTATCTAACCTAAAAATATTTCAAATATAACATAATTTTTAAATTATACATTGGGGAACATTTGGGCATTGAGTCGATTAACATATTTTTTACCAGAATATCATTCATGATGATTGAAGTTAATGTGTAAAACAATTTTAATTTACATAAAAAATATAATCGTTAACTTTTACAAGTTTATCTGAAATGACGTTTGGTCTCAGGGTATTGAAATAAATAAAGAAGTATAATGAATACAAAGCAATTTTGAAAAATCTAACATTATTATACTTTACATTTGTAACTACGATATATTTTGTTGTTTCAGTATTATTTTTATATACAATTGTTTCCTCAATTACAACTTTAACTACACCAATTGCAGCAAATCCTTTAAGGGTTTTCTGGTTATAATTGTTCTGGCAAAGTTGCCCTATGAAGGCACTGTACTTCATTCAGGATCAGGATGATTTTAGTTTAACTGGAGAAAAGAGGTGTCAATGTCAACAGATTTACTATAACGAGGCTGTCCACGACTCAAACAATCTCTTCTTAATCAGTATGCTTCCTACAAGTAAAATAATAAGAGTGATACTCACCGCTCACTCCGATGCAGTTTTAGTGGTGTTAGAACTGGCTCTTCTGTGGCTTGTTATGTCACGCAATTCCTGTAGACAATCAGTGACTTCTTCACTGTCCCCTTCTTCAGACTAATAAGACAACCAGAGGTAAGGTAATGAGAGAGGAGGCACAGCTCTAACCTCTTGTCAATTATATTACAAAGAATGTTATGTGAGCCCCTGTAGTGCAAGCGCTGGCATCAAAGTTGAGTGTAGCTCTTAAAATAGTGATTAAGAAGGGGTTGACCTAGTAGTGGCCCACCCCTTTTAAACAGATTGTCTAGTGTTTACCTTTTTTCAAAGGCTTTAAATGCGCTAAAAAAATAATATAAATAATGCTCACCCTTTTAAGTCACCACCACCCTTAAGTTTCAAGTCCCGCCGATCTCTATTCACTCCCAGACCGCTAATCACATGGCTTTTAGGCATGCTATCCATGTGATGAATGTCTGGACTTTTGTTCTGCTAAAGTCAGTGATTGTCAGCAGTAGTTAAGTATGAAGCTACTATGCAATCGGCTACATGGAAAAAAAACCCCAGCATGACCTGAAGAGTGACTGCATTAGACCAGTAGCTGAATATTGGATATTTTATTTTTTTATCACGTCACCATTCTATATACTTTAAAGCTCCATTAATTGACCATTAATGATGATCTGACAAGAATTGAATTTGCCAAATTGCAGTGAATTTATTCTCTGTAAACTAAATGTTTTTTATTATGCTCTTGGGTCTGGAAAGGTTTCGGGGCATAATAAATGTAAAATGTAGACAAAAAGGCTTTCGGTTGTGATTAAACCTAATGTGAAGATGTGCCAAGGACCTAGGGATCTACGGGGAGAGCAAACCATGGTGGTGATAGGTGAGTGGTGAGATATAGGCATTTTTTTTAACATTTTGCTAGCCCTCCACAGTTCAGAAAAACACAGAATTTTGAAAATTTGAAAAATAATCTATCCGGCATTAAGTCATCCAACTCTATTCAGCAACATATAATACTTCAACTTCACTATTCTGGAGGGGAATTGAATAATTACTTTCAGTTTACCAATCAGAATCCTTCAGTGTATTGCCAACTCCCAGTTACTTTCTGCTCCGATGTTTATGTTTTGGCTGCGGCAGTAATTGGGCATTTCATGGCTCCACCCACATGCAGCCATCCATAAGCAAAATACTTCCGGGGAGGTTGGAAGGGGTTTTTAAAATATTTTTTTTTGTTTGTGTGTGCACACTGCATCTAATCCTGCTGATTTTACCACAAATGTGAGCTTTTAAAATACTGCATGTGGCTCACACAGGGCTGAGCATCACTCATAACCAAGCACACCGCTGCTCACCTGAGTGTTTTGCACTCATAACTCATTTGAACCTTGAACCCCGAACCTTGTTTTGTTGAAAGTCAGTTTCCGAACCCGATCCTTGAACCTCAGGTTCGCTCATCTCTACTAATGTCACCACTGCAGCTAAAATACCGAAACTGAAGCCATAGTGTATTCAGTATACAAGTCATATTAAATTTTTCCAACAAAACAGTATATTATTCTGCTCAGCTTCTCCATCTCTATAATATTTTGTCCTCGGATTAGAATGTGCAGGTTTCCTTTAAGTCAAATGTTTTGATTTGTTGATTTCTTGAAGGCTATTATGCATTTTCCTTTCATTAACCCCTCAAATGAAAATATATTTTCATACAGATGTGACATTTTTAGCAAGTGTGTATTTCAGTGGTTTATGATCCATGCTATCCTCCATGCCAAAAAAAAAATAATTGAATTACAATTGAATTTGTCACGTTTAAGATTTGCTTTTTTTCTTCAATAGCTTTTTTGTGTTCTTTGCATTGACAAACTATTTTTGTGAAAAATGATTGGAACAAATATTTTTCAAAACTTTGACTCCCGAGAATTTAAAGAGTACCTACACTTTTTTAATTTCCTTGAAATGAAATATAATCAGATGTTTGAATACTCTATGTAAAAAATATTTTTTTCTTTGAAAATAGCTGCTCATCACGGTTCTTGCATGTTACTTAGGCTGGTCTATAAGGGTATGTGCACACATAAAGTATTTGGTGCAGAAATTTCTGCACCATTTCTTCATCTCTTTTGGCATGAAAACCACACCGGCAAAAACTTGTGTTTATCCCCTGCTGTTGATCTGTTTTGGATGCAGATTTATCCATATATTAGAATGGGTGAAATCTGCCACGAAAAACACTGAAAGAATTGAAGTGATGCAAATTTATATCTACACCAATTCTTCAAGGAGAAAAAAACTCAATGTGTGCTTGAGACTTCAGGTATCTCCTTCATGTTGCTGGCATAAAGAAACGCTTCAGGTTTTTTGGAAAATCTGCATTGAAATAAGCATAAAAAATACAACAAATCTGCAATGTGTGTACACCGCCTTATAGCTACCTACAGTACAAAGTGCAAAGCCATACAGTGTCTCCTCAAACGCTGTGTGTGGCTCTCCTTGATTGACAACTGCAGGAGCAGTGCTTTTGAAGTTCAGTAGTGGAATAAACAGTTCTCTTTTCAGCTGTGTGTCTTTCCCCAAATAAGTAGATTGACATATGCTTCACTATCCTCAGCACTGCTGCAAGATAGGTTAAGAAAACAGTAGGTTTTACAACCATCCTGCTATTCAGAGGTTGAGGTTCTATGAGCATCTTAATGACAGGTGTCATCAGTAAAACAATAACTGCCACAGTAACTCATCAGGAACGCAGCAACCATGCTGCGAGAAAGCTGATTGGGGCCCATTTTAAATGCTGCTGTAACAGACAATACAATCACTGATCTCGGGGAGACCAGCCAGAAAAAACACTGCCGGCAGCCAGCGAAGGCGCTCAACACAGGGAAATCCTAGGTGCATTGCCCCCATGGGAAGTATGAAAATCAAAACGGTCCGTGGAGCCTCTGTTAGGAGTGTCGACACGGAAAATAGCCAGATCTTTTTAGGAGACCACCATAACCACCATATTAATTGGCCCTTTTAGTCAATATCCAGCTCTTGACGAGTTTAAAAATATGACAAGGGAAATACCAGGGCCAGGTATCCATCCACAGACAGCTGTTTCGGAGTATTGCCCCTCATCAGTGTGGAGTAGGATTCTGGCCAGGTGGGAGCAATGCCTAGTAGACCAGCAAGACAAAACAATCACTGATCTTGAGGAGATTAGCCATAGAAAACACTGCTGACAGCCAGCGAAGGCGCTCAACACAGTGAAATCATAGGTGCATTGCCCCCATGGGAAGTATGCAATTCAAAAGGGTCCATGGAGCTTCTGTTAGGATTTCACCTAATGCACCTAGGATTTCACTGTACTGAGCGCCTTTGCTGGCTGCCGGCAGTGTTTTCTGGCTGGTCTCCACGAGATCAGTGATTGTTTTGTCTTGCTGGTCTACTAGGCATTGCTCCCACCTAGCCAGAATCCAACTCCACACTGATGAGGGGCAATACCCCGAAACAGCTGTCTGTGGATGGATACCTGGCTTTGGTATTTCCCTTGTCATATCTTTAAACTCATCAAGAGCTAGATATTGACTAAAAGGGCCACTTAATATGGTGATTATGGTGGTCGCCTAAAAAGAGCCACTCCTTGGCTAGGTTCTTCCCAGAGGGATGTCTTGCAATTTTGCATGTCGAGAATCCTAACAGAGGCTCCACGGACCCTTTTGATTTGCTGTAACAGACAATGGCATTTAAGTGGTTAACAGCATGGGAAGAACTAAGCTCCACCCATGGCTGTTAGTTGTGTATCACAGCCATTATCTGCCCTGAATGAAGCGGGCTCAATCACTGAGCTGGCTCTATTCACCAACTCCTGGTACAGAAGAATGAACAGTGGATGTTGGGAAGGAGTTAAGTTGCCATTTGTGCTGTTTTTTTTTAAGTAAAACAAATTGTCTAACATACCTATATATTTTTTTTTACAGATTGTATTGCATAAAGAATTAACATACACAGCATACATAATTTCACGCTTCTAAAATAAATCATTACCATCATTTTTCATTTTAATTCTTATGTGTATTTTGCAGTTTCTTTCAATGAAACATTACATAATGGGAAACGGGTGCATTCCAAGTTTTGATTCACATGCATTATATATACAATTCTGTTCATTTCAATTGACAATAACATTCATCTTGTTCTCTTAAACACAAAAAAAATCTTGCATTAAACATTTTGGCCAGTCCACACTCTCCTCATTGTACTGCAGTGTTTACCCGTGTACAGAATATTGCATTCATTTAACATTGGATCCAAAATTTTTTTTTGTAGCCACATATTTGTGCTAAATGTTGAATTAAAGGGAATTTGTCGTCTGCTGATTGTTTAAAGCAGATCAGGTTTTTGTGCAGCATTTTTTAGGTACTGGAATCTTCTTTTTCATCTCATGATTAAAGACTTAAGGGGGCTTTACATGCAGTGACATCGCTAGCTGGTGAAAGCACCTGCCTTCATCGGTTGTGCGTCATGGGCAAATCGCTGCCCGTGGCGCACAACATCGTTAGGACCCGTCACACGGACTTACCTGCCTAGCGACGTCGCTGTGGCCGGCGAACCGCCTCCTTTCTAAGGGGGAGGTTCATTTGGCGTCACAGTGGCATCACTAAGCGGCCGCCCAATAGAAGCGGAGGGGCGGAGATGAGCGATGTGTGCTGCTGCAGGAATGATGAACAACCTGCGTACTCAACAACCAACGATTTTTTGAAAATGAACGGCGTGTCAACGATGAGCGATTTGGTGAGTATTTTCCATCGTTAACGGACACTCGTTGTCACACACAACGACGTCGCTAATGATGCCGGATGTGCGTCACGGAATCCGTGACCCCGGCGATATATTGTTAGATACGTCATTGCATGTAACGGGGTCTTTAGAGTTGAGTGAACTTCTAGAGGTTCGGTTCTTGTTCACTGACTTCACCTGTCTTCGCCGAATGCTACACCAAACATATCCAAACCCATTCAATTCAATGGAAAGCAATAACAAAGGCTACACTATCATCCTCTATCCTAACTATCTCACAAACCTATGATTAAACCCACCAGCTAAGCTCACCATCTAGCAGCAGAAGCGGCAGAACCATGCCTAAGCTGGAGCAATCATAAAATTGTGCCATCGCCACACTTCTACTTTTTGTATGCAGAGAGACATGTGACTTCGGTAGCCAATAACACATGTGCTTTGTTTGAACGTTGTGGATGTTTTCTTCGATGATTCCCTGATTGGCTGCTGGATTATGCACACATTGAGTTAAAAAAAACCAAAAACGTCTGCCGCTCCTCTAATCTTTCCCCTTCTCCTGCCCTCATCAAACACAACCCCAACCATTATACAGCACCACTATTGTAGCCAAAGTAACAGTAAGGTATAAGCTGAACGGGCCAAGGCTTGTACCGAATCTGAAATTGGTGAACCTTTTCTGAATATTTTCAACTCTACTCATGATCTATATGAAAAAACAAAATTAGTTATCTTGCAATATTTACACTGACTACGAGGGTTATTTTACACTCACATCTCTGGTTCTTTCAGGAAGCATTTCAGTATCCTCATTATATTCACAGGCGTGAGTTACATCTTTATTCACAGCTGATAAACTTTGACCTTTGCACATATTTATTAGATGCTGCAATACAAAACATAGGATCTGAGTTAGGTCTATTGCTGCTAATGTACATGTTAATTTACTGAAGCAACAATAAGCATGAGTACATAATAGCCCCAATGACTATTGTGAAAATTGAATATTTTCATTTTTATTTTCTTTTTTAAACATGTAATTTTTATTAAGTATTCAACAAACTTGTAGCAAAGGGTTACAATGCAATGTGACCTTTTGTTTCCAATATAACCAAATGTTCAAAATTGCAATGTTAATGCGATACAATAAAGATTCATTGGTTCTAATAAAGAAAATTTTGCTCATTACAAATGATTCTGATACCAATTCAATGGCCACATGGGACCAGTCATACACATGAATATCTCAAGACAAGAACAACTATATCTATTGGCTTAGTGAACTGACAACAATAGTTTCTTCATCCTAAATTATCCCGAATAAAAAGAAAAATAAGAAAACCACAGTTGAACGTAACTTATCAAAACACTGCTTTGAGGTACATACAATGTGCTCTGTACTTTTACATACTAAACTTTTGCTATTCCTATCAGTCACAGGAGTACCCAAAATATGCCATCCACTGCCTCCAATTGAGTTGGAATTGTTCCAGAGTTCCAAGCCTCGCTGCTGACTTGTGCTCCATAACACAATTTTGATTAATCTTGAAAAGAATTTCAGCCAGTGGAGGGATTTCCAAGCTTTTTCATTTGGCCACTATCCCTGCTCTCACTATGGTCAAAATATGAGTTATAAGCACCGCGTCTCCTATTGGGATCATATTTAGCCCCCTTGAGATTAAGGCTGTTTCTGGCCCCCAAGGAAAGTCCCATAATAGATGTAATCAATGAATAAATTTGTTTCCAAAAGGAATGGATTAAAAGACATACTTACCAAAAATGGATTAAGGTACCCACTGCCTTCTTGCATCTGCAATATTCAACCGGGGATTGTGGATTTATTTTGTTAAGTCTGTATGGGGTGTAGTACCATCTGTATAACAGTTTCCTAGAGGTCTCTAAATGATTAATGCAATGTGAAGTTTTCCTATGCAACTGAAAGGTATCGAGCCAGTCTTCACCTGAAAATGTACATTGTAGGTCCTTCTCCCACTTAATAACAAATGCTAAGGACTTGGGATCAATTAAGTAGTGAACAGCCGAATATGCTCTAGAAATTTACTTTGAGGACTCTCTATTTGTAGTAAAGTAGTATTCGTATAGGGATTTAAGAGGTGGCTCATTCTTTTTGATCTCCCTAACACATGTTTTATTTGGAGATATTTGAAGAAATCCTCTTTGTCAATGCCAAAGGAGCTCATTATATCAGAGGACGGGATTAAAACATCACCTCTCATAATGTCTCCCAATTTTGTGATATTCTTACTGTGCCACCCCTTCAAGCCTACAAAAGAAATTATGTGATGGAGAGATAAGAGTGGGGTTTGTTTCACTTTCAGAGGAATCAGTGTTTTACCCAAGTTCCTATTTCTCCAAATATTGATAGTAGGCGAAGGGGCAAGGACCGTTTTATTTGATATTCTCAAATACTACAATAAAAGAGACATGCTGGGATATTCCATCATTTGGGATTCCAAGTCAACCCATAATTTAGACGTAAAATTTATCCACCAACTTTTCAACTGGTCCAGTGATGACACGTGGTAATAACTGTGAATGATTGGGCATCCCAATCCCTCCTGGTTAATTGGAAGAAATAATATTTTCGAAGATACCCTTGCCCTCTGTGCTTTCCAAATAAATTTCATCAATAAGGATTGGAGGACTTCCAACATATATATGGAGGTAGCAATATGGGTAGATTTCAAAGGTAATACAAGATCTTAGACAGGAGAATAATTTTAGTTATGGAAATACGGCCAAGCCATGATATGGGAAATGCAGCAAAATTTTGAATATCCTGAGAGATGGATTAGGTTAAGCTTTGAAAATTGGTTCTTTCCAGATTATTTACAGGATAGGTTAACAATATACCCAAATATGGGATGGCCCCATCAGCCCAAATGAATGGAAAGTGTTGTTACAGGAACCTCTGGTATTCGACCAAAACTCCCATATTTAAAAGTATTGATTTGGAAGAATTGCCCTTATAATAACTAACTTCACTGAAGTCATTAATAAGTCTGGAAATTTCCTTTAATGAGTCCATTGGGCTGGAGATACATTATATTACATCATCAGCAAAAAGGTTGATACGATGTTCCATATTGGCCACCCGAATCCCAGAGATCCCAGCTGACAAATTAATTGCCTGGGCAAAGGGTTCCATAACAATGTAAAAATCAATGGGGATAATGGACAGCCCTGGCTTTTACCATTAGTAATGGGAAAGGTTTCTGAGAGAACATTCGCCGAATAAACCTGTGCTGAGGGCAAAGAATAAAGTGCCATAACAGAGGTAAGCGCCTTCCCCTCTATTCCAAACTTACAAAGAAACTCCCCAAGATACCCCCAATGGACATGATCAAATGCCTTCTCTGCATCCAAAGCTAGAAGCAGAAAAGGCACTGACCTGCACTCCATTTCTGTTAGAATATCAATGAATCTGCATTTTCCGTCACATGTCTGGTGGATTTTAGTGAAACCTACTTGGTCCCTATTAATGATGGATGGCAGAATGTTAACCCTCCGTCACATACAATATCGGTTCTAACGAGTTTACATACAATGTGACTGTCAGGCGCAGGCTAGAAAAATACCTATAATATCTAATGTTTGCAATTTCAGTGCTCTAAAAGTGATCAGTGACCTTCATAGGGATGTAACAAAAGAGACTACACATAATCAGGTGCAACAAAAACCCATTTACTTAACATAAAACTAATAACTCTGAAATACAAACATTTCAAAACTCCCGCCAAATAGTCCATAGTTCGACTCTGTCAAAAAACTGTACAAAGAAAATTTATGGAAACAAACTTAATTTTAAGGTACCTTAAGTACTATTAAACACATATTCAATCAGAATTAGATCCTGAAGTTTCCCCAGAAAAATTACACTTGTTGCAGAGCATGTGATGAATAAAAACATAATATACCAACCTTATTGAGTGTGACGTGTTCACATACAATGAGCCTGAAAGATTAGCACAGTTATATCTGTCCTCCTGAAGCTCTGCAATCCAACTGTGGTATGAGGTTTCACAGAGCTGCTAGAGACAGGAGACTACCTGGAGGGAGGGGATTTCCTCACAATCTGGTGAGGAAGGAGAAATGAAAGTAAAAGAGATGTGCCTGTCAGGCCTATTGTATGTGACGAAGGGTTAACAAGCTTAATTGCTAATGCCGGCGTTACACGGTACGATATATCGGGCGATATGTCGGCGGGGTCACGTCGTAAGTGACGCACATCCGACATCGTTTGATATATCATAGCGTGTGACAGCTAAGAGCGACAGTGAACGAGCAAAAATACTCACCTTATCATTGATCGTTGACACGTCGCTCATTTTCAAAAAGTAATTTCTTCTTCTGTGTGCCGGTTGTTCATCGTTCCTGGACCAGCACACATCGCTCCATGTGACACCCCGGGAACAATGAACACAGCTTACCTGCGCCCCACCGGCAACGCGGAAGGAAGGAGGTGGGTGGGATGTTTACGTCCCGCTCATCTCCGCCCCTCTGCTTCTATTGGCCGGCCGCTGTATGACATCGCTGTGACGCTGAACATCCCTCCCCCTTCAGGAAGAGGATGTTCGCCACCCACAGCGAGGTCATCTGGGAGGTAAGAGTGTGTGACAGGAGGTTAACGACTTTGTACACATTGGGCAACTAATTGCTTGTGACGCACAAACGACGGGGGCGGGTTCTATCGCTTGTGCGATCGCACCATAGATCGTCCCGTGTGACACCGGCATAAGACCTTCGCGTACAATTTTAGTTCAGTATTTAATAGGAGAATTGGTCTAAAATTGGACGGGACATCCGGGGCCTTCCCGGGTTTAGAGAGGGTTATTATTAGAACCTTGAGCATCTCTTCAGGGAAAGAACCCTGGGAAACAGCTTCATTAAACATCTCTGTGATGTATGGGGCCACCTGCAGTTTATATTTTTTGTAATACTCATTTGTAAGACCTTCTGGGCCTGGGACTTTATGCAATTTTAGTTGGTCAATAGCATGACTTGTTTCTTGCACTGTAATAGGTTGAGATAGCCGTTCAGCTTGTTTCAGGTTAATCTGAGGCAGAGGGAGGGTGGAAAGAAAGGCTTTTATTTTGACCCCACTAGGTTGGATAGTCTGGTTGTCCTTTCCCAAATTATACAAGTCAGAGTAATAACGGGCAAATTTGCTGGCAAGATTTCACGGATCCATAATTTTTACTTTGCTTGGTGAGAGTAGATATGAAATACAGGATCTTGAAGTTTGTGATTTAATTTGTTTGGCTAAGAGAGCACCTGCTTTCTTGCCCTGCCAACATTGGGTCATTTTGAGTTTCTTGAAAACCTGCTCATAGTTGTGTAAATTTTGCTCATGTAATTGTTGGTGAAGTTGGGAAATCTCCAATGCTCACTTAGGTATAAATTGTAATTTGTTAAGTCCATGTAAAACTGAAAGTTTATTTTGAATTTCGGAATAATCAAGATCTCTCATTTTTTGTTATGAGCTGCTTGCTTAATAAATTGTCCTCTAATTGTAACCTTGTGAGTGCACCACAAAGCCACATCAGAAACTTCTCCAGTGTCATTCAGGAGAAAGGACTCCTCCAGAGACGTAGCAATGTGTGAACTGTTGCGTGGATGGTTCAGGATATAAGAATTAAGCCACCATATTGGGCTGGGCAACGAGCAGAAACCCTCTCTAATGGATAATGTAATGGGTGCGTGATCTGACCATGTAATGTTTGCAATATAGGAATTATCCACTCGGAATTAGGGATTTGTCTATTAATAAATAATCAATTCCAATGTACATTTTGTGACGATGCGAGAAAAACGTAAAGTCCCTCTTAAAGGGTTTCTCAGTCACCATATGTCATATAGTATGCCATTGTGGAGAGTACGAACTAATGGGTTAGGGTTTAGCGTCGCTTTTTTTGAGGTGGTATCCATGGTGGGCCAAAGTAACACGTTAAAATCCCCTACTATAATCAGAGCACCTGTTTTGTTCTGTATGACAATATGATAAACTTCTTTAAAAATTGATATTGGTGTATATTAGATGCATAAAGGGGTGGGATTCAAATTTTTAACAACAGGTTCTCTGTAAACCATGCCCATTTGAAAACCACACCCATTCTGTAACCACACCCATTTTGTTATCCACACCCATTTTCACGCACTTTCCTCAACCAAAAAATACAATTAATTTAAAGTAAAATCTCCTTCCCCTTCTTACCCTCCTATACCATCCCATTATGGCCTTTTTCCCCCTGCAGATACCATCTCATTAGGGCCTCTTTCCCTCTGCAGATTCCCATCCCATTATGGCCTCTTTTCCTCTGCAGATCCCATCCCATCATGGCCTTTTTTCCCCTGCAGATCCCATCCCATTATGGCCTATTTTCCCCTGCAGATCCCATCCCATTATTCCCTCTTTTCCCCTGCAGATACCATCCCATCATGGCTTCTTTTCCCCTGCAGATTCCATCCCATCATGGCCTCTTTTCCCCTGCAGATCCCATCCCATCATGGCCTCTTTTCCCCTGCAGATCATATCCCATTATGGCCTCTTTCCCCCTGCAAATCTCATTCCATATGCTCCTTCTCCCCTGCAGATCTCATCCCATATGCTCCTTCTCCCCTGCAGATCTCATCCCATATGCTCTTTCTCCCTTGCAGATCCTGTCCCATATGGCCCCTCTCCCCATATAGTTCCCATCTTAATGCAGCTCCTCTCCCTACTTCCATGCATCTTCAGCTCACTGAGCGCTTTCCTGCTCCAAGCAGCAGCGGCCTCTCCTCTGTCTTCCATCCTCCACAGCACTCTGCACGCTGATATTGACAGACGGCAGTGGGAGGAGCGACCTCCCCACGCTGCCGTGATCTCTGCAGCATCAGCACATCGCTGCATGTCGGGTTAGGGAGCAGACAGGCTGCACTGAACCCGGAAGTGCAGCGCGGAGGTGCGGGCATTATTTTTGTGTTAGAGTCTTAAAGAGACACTAACACAAATGAATACAGGGAGGAACCGGATCGCCGCAGCTGTTTCTTGCCGGTTCGGAGAACCAGCTGCTATTTTAACAACCGGTTCTCCAGAACCGGACAGAACTGGCTGAATCCCACCCCTGGATGCATGTACAGAAGCCAAGGTATAAGGCGCATTATTGATCATGTATTGCAGAATGACATAGCGACCATTGTCATCAAGCAATTGTTTTTCATTTCTATTTTTACACAGATTGTGATATGTAAAAAAAAAAACATTGACAAAAAATTGTAAAACCATATTAAACACAAAAACCTAATTTAAACTCCAGGTCATTTTCTGATGATGCACTCCTTTTAAATTCTATTTTAAGTTGATAGATAATTAGCACTACTCTACTTGTATCCCAAATACAGGTATATGCAGTAAATATATTTTATAAACAATGTCTAAAGCAGAGGTCCCAAACTCAGCTGGGTATAAGGGCCGCACATAGAAAAAAAATATTTGAGAGGCCACATTCTATTCAGGATAAAGTGACATTTTTATAGGTACAATATTTACAGTATATACATTTTTACATATATACAGATTTACAATTATAACCAAATAGTAATTTTGGCCAATGCCTTGTAGTAATGTTCCCATCCTGGTCCTTTTCTTTCAGTAATGTCCCCCATCGTGTTCCCCTTCTTGTAGCAATGTGCACTATCCTGCTCCCCATTCTGTAGTAATGTGCCCATCCTTGTCCCCTTGTAGTAATATGTTCATTCTTATGCCCATCCAGTAGTAATGTGCCCCATCCTTGTGCCCTTCCTGTAGTAATGTGCCCATGCAGGTACTCTTCTTGTATTAATATACTTCTTACTGGTCCTTTTCTCCTTTTCTTGTAGCAATGTTCCATACTGGTCACCTATTGTGTCATTCTTCACACACACGCACACACACACCCAAACACAAACACACACATACACACACACACACACCCTGATCTGTGCAGCCCCCGGGGCAGCACACATGCACACACACCAAAACTTTCTTCTCACCTGTCCTCCATTCCCTTGGCATCCTCTTTACTGCTTCATGTGGCCTGCAGGGACGTGGACCCAGTGCAGCCTATGTCACTGCTTCATCTGAAATTAATGTTTTGCCACAGCTGTGCAGAGTCAAGCTCTATTTGCACAACTATTCGAATATCAGCCATTGGCCAATCAGAGGCAAGCAACTGAGGTCATATGCGTGAGTTGCTTGTCTCTGATTGGCTGGCAGCTGCCATTCAGTTGTGCAGAGAGCACTTCTCTCTATGCACTGCTGGCAAAATGCTAATCTGAAATAAATCACTGATGGCTGCAACCCCTGCACCCGCCGCCATCGTTAATGGGTTCACGGGCCTATGGGCCGTGTGTTTGAGACCTCTAATGTAAAGGAAAATGAATTTAGAAAAGACCAATACATAATTTTTTTTAAAAAAATATCAACAAATAATTTGAGTTCCAGGTTTTGGCTGTGTTTTGGGAGCAGTGCACAAAGCAAAATATATTGTGATACTCTAATGTGGTTTATATGTAAAAATAACATTTATAGTAGCATTACAATTTTTTGTTTAAACTTTAAGAGCTATGACTTTTGGAAAAATGGAGGGTACTAAAGCAAAATGAAGAAAATTAAAACTTGGCAAAAGCTTACAAGATCACTTATGTTTCAGATCATCATCAAAAAATACTAGGTCACTTTTGCTTTTACTTTAAATCATGCTATTAAATCATCCATATTCCTATTTATTCCTGATACAAATAATGCAAGATCATTGTACAAATCATCATCACTGAAGCAGGAGGAGGAGGCACTGGGCATAGAGCTGGAGTGACAAAGGCTACACATCTACAGCCAAATTTGCATATCATTTTAAATGCTGATTTCTCAGTAAAGGAGCAAGGTGCTGGTTATATAAAGTTATTGATGGACTAGTCTTTGAAGAGCTACGTGGGTATATAAATAGTTTGGGGTGTGAAATCCTGCAGACAGATTCCCTTTAAATGTCCTTACTAATATAAGCATATGACCATCAGGATATGGATTAGTTGGCATTTCATAAGTCTTGATTAACCAAGAAGTATTTTTCCATACATGTCAATTGTTCATGAAGAACTAATGACATAATAAATTTCAATTGCTTTTTTCGATGTAAAGGATTGGTCATTATTTATAAGTGTTAGTAAAATGGATAACTATAAATATTTAGATTGTGTCCAAAAGTACTAAAGAGCAAAATCTTATGTCTAGCAGATTTTTTTTTATTGTTTTATTTAGTGGAGCAGTTGTAGTTTAAAATTGAACGTGATATATGACTACATCAGCTTCCAAAGTACTTAAAGGGAAGGTGTCGTAAAAAAAAAAAAATCAATAACTGAAAAAATGTAAAGTATTAATCTTTTCATGTTTTGTTTAAATATTATAATTTGTTTTTAATTGAGCAACATATACATTTTTTTTTAAAAAAAAGTTTGATATTCTCCACTCTTAAACACTAGGGGGAGCAGCTGCTGAAATCCTACTGTACAAATATCTCACATTACAACTGCAGTAAAAGTGGATGGAATCTGCTCTCCTGTGTGTGATGTGACAGCTCCCCCTCCCAATCTGGGTGTTTCCAAAAGTATCAGGGAAGATAAAGTGTAGAATCACAGTGCGGAGCCATTCTGTTGGTCACTGCAAAGTGATCCTAATATGTTTAAAGTGTCACTAAAGATAGCTTGCATAGTGCCCCACTGTATTACGTACCGCACTGTATGCCATGTCCCACTGTATCCCACACCCCACTGTATATCATGTCCCACTGTATCCCATGTCCCACTGTCTCCTGTGCCCCACTGTATACCATGTCTCAATGTATACCATGTCCCACTGTATACCATGTCCCACTGTCTCCCGCCCCCCACTATATACCATGTCCCACTATATACCATTTCCCACTGTATACCGTGCACCATAAACTGTGCTGCCAGCTGGGATCAGAGGTCTGAGGTGACATGCGGTGAGGAGGGGTGACCTGCAGCCTGAGCGACAGTGCACTACAGCAATCACCACTCCCAGCCGTATGTACTCACCTCAGACCTCTGTCCCAGCAGAAAGTCCTGTCAGCCTGGTGTCTTGGCTGTTCCTCCTGTCAGCAGCCAGAGCATAGAGCAGTGAGGAGAAGCTGTTGGGAGAAGAGGCCCAAGGTGAGCACATGCGGGGAAGGGGGGGTGAGCGTGGGGGATGAGGGGCAGCAGAGTGGGGGGTGAGTAGAGGGAGGTAGTGAGCGTGGGGGTGGTGAGTGGAGCAGAGGAGTGAGAGGAGCGGGGGGGTGAGCAGCACGCCAGGATCAATTACGGTGCAATCACCACTGCCTGGCACGGGTACTCACCCCAGCCAGAGTGGGTGACAGGGGGAAAGTGCAGCACACAGCATACGCTGTGAGCTCCACAAAGATGGCGGCGATCTCCTCCCTCTGCTGTGATCTGGACAGCCCAGTCCAGCTCACTGCAGGGAGCTCTCAGCATTGAGTGTAGGGTTGGAGTCCATCTATCAGATCCAATGCATTAAGAGCTACTATAAATGAGGTGAGTAATTGTCGTTACTCTAAGATGGCAGCCCTCAGTGTTCCAGTAAAAATAGAATTAAATAAAAAATAAACAATGAATTTAATTTTGTATTTAAAATAACTGATTGCATAATCACTATTATTAATACAAAAATACAAAAAGTGACACCTTACCTTTAAAAATTATTTTATTTAAAGTAGATAAACAAATTGGCTTTTCATTTCTTTTTATATTTGTATATAGACTACGATTTAGAGTAATTCATGCTAACAAAAAAATACCTTTCTAGGATGCCACTTTTTATATAACTGGTTTTGATTCGCTATTAAGTCTCTATAGTGATGGTCTCTTGGGTATTAAATACTATAAAATATGCTATAATGAAGTGGAAAGTCACATTTAAATAGACTGATAAACTATCTTTCTTATGTTCAGTCAGCAGTTTTTTTCTTATAGGTCAAAGCTCAGGGAATTCCAATTTTATGAATATCTATATATGTGGCAAATTTTGAAAGTGCCAAACCTTACATTTAAAAGCATATTTGTTCTTCACTTTTTTATATGGTACATTATTTCTAATTAAGGATATAAACCATACAATACAGATACAATTTTACTAAAGATAAATTCTACATGATTGAACTTAACTTATAAACTTTTGTCAGCATGTGTGGCAGAAAAATTAATGCAGATTAAATCTACATATTTAGGCATTTTTCTAGTGTTTAACATCAAGTCCCTCGCCCTGTAAATTAGAAATGGTATAAAATGTTTTGGATATATATATATATATATATATATATATATATATATATATATATTAGGTGAAGATATACTATTATAAATCGAAACGTGTTGTGGTATTAAGAAATAAAGAAATTCAAGAAAGAAACCCTCCATCTCCTTCTTAGCTCTCCACAGGACCGTGCATTCACACAGCTTTCCTTAGTTTCCCCCCTGGGACTGCTGCTGTAAGCCTGAGGCTGCTTATCTGCTGTAAGCCTGAGGCTGCTTATCTGCTGTAAGCCTGAGGCTGCTTATCTTCCCTCTGGGCTTGGCAGTGACTCTGATTCCATGTGACCGGTCACATGACCGCCCTGCAGGACGCAGACAACTCGGGCAGTGGAATACTTTAGTGGTGGCTGGGAAACTGCTCAGCTCCACAACCAACACTGTAACTGGGGTTGTGCAGGGTTGCACAACCTCCTCAGGTGAGCGGCTACACTTTAATAACAGCTAATGTGTCCCTGAAATTCTTCACATGCGCTCCTCCTTTCTCCTCCTGTGTACTTATGTGGTCAGATGAGACCAAAATATAATTTTTTGGTATCAACTCTACTCATCTTATTTGGAGGAAGAAGGACGAGAACCACCCCCAAAACATCACCCCAACTTTGAAACATAGGGGTGGAACATTATACTGTTGTGGTGCTTTTCTAAAAAATTAGGGAACAGGACAACTGCACCTTATTGATTGAAGGGAGGATTAATGGGGTCATGTATTGTGACATTTTGGCCAACATCCTTTCCTCAGTAAGAGCATTGATGTAACAATGACCCACAACACACAGCCAGGCCAACTAAAGAGTAAGAAGCATTTTAAGGTCCTGGAGTGGCCTATCCAGTCTTCAGAACTGAACACAATAGAAAATTTTTGAAGGGAGCTGAAACTCACTGTTTGCCAGCGACAGCCCAGAATGCTGAAAGATCTGGAGATCTGTATGGAGGAGTGGGCCAAGAAACCTGCTGCAGTGTGTGCAAACTTGACTAAGAACTATAGGAAATGTCTAAGCTCCGTAACTGCAAACAAAGGTTTCTGTACCAAATATTAAGTTCTGTTTTTCTATTGTATCAAATACTTAATTCATGAAACAAAATGCAAATTATTTATATAAAAGTCACACAATGTAATTTTCTGGATTTTTGTTATATTCTGTCTGTCACAGTTGAAGTGTACCTACTATAAATATTACAGGCATCTCCATTTTTTGTAGGTGGGAAAACGTGCGTATGAGGGTGTTCCCACTTTTGTGATATACTGTAAAGAAAGTTAAATAAGGCTACTTTCACACATCCGGTTTGAGCAGTGCGGCTCAATCCGGCTGTGAAACCTATGCAACGGATGCGGCGAAAACACTGCATCCTTTGCATAAGTTTTTACATGCGGCCCGTCCATTTTTTTCCGGTTGTGGCATGCTACTGAGCATGAGCAGTGGAAGAAACCGCATGCGGCGGCCGGATGCATTTTTTTCCGTATCGCGCAGCATCCGGCGTCCATAGGCATGCATTGAAAAATGTGCCGCAGCGGCTGGATGCGGCGCAATGCGTTTTTTTTTGCCGGAGCAAAAAACGTTCTAGGCAACGTTCCATCCGGCCGCGGCATCGGCTAAATCTGCCGCATGCGGCAAAGACCGGACCGAACGCAAGCCCATGCGGCACAATACGGCACTAATGTAAGTCTATGCAAAAAAAAAACGCAACCGGCGGCAAAAAAAACGATTGCGGTTTTTCTGCAGAGCGCCGTATTGTGCCGCAGAGCAAAAACCGGATGTGTGAAAGCAGCCTAAAGGATGTGAGTTGACAGATTCTCCAGTGCCAGGCAGCTGCGGCCAAGGATAATTAAAGGCTAAGAAAATAATGGGATACATTAAATGAGGAATAGATGCTCATGAGAAGAACATACAGCAGTTTTACGCCTATACAAGTCACAAGTGAGACCACACTTAGAATACTGTGTACAATTTTAGTCCCTGGTGTTTAAGAAGGACATAGCTGAACTAGAGCGAGTGCAGAGAAGAGCAACCAAGGTTATTAAGGAATGGGTGGAATGCAGTACCAACATAGGTTATTATACTTGGGGTTATTTAGTTTCGAAAACCAATGCTTAGTTGAGATTTTATAGCAATCTACAAATATATGAGGGGAAAGAATAGAGATTTTTCAAATGATCTTTTATATCAAGGCCTGCGATGGGGACAAGTGGGCATCATCTACATCTAGAGGAAAGGGGGTTTAATCATAATCACAGAGGGACATTTTTTACTGTAAGAGCAGTGAGACTATTGAACTCTCGGTCACATAATTTTAATGGTTGATTCACTACAAAAGTTCCAGAGGGGGCTGGATGCCTTTTTTAAAAATAAAATTTAATATTACAGGTTATGAATACTAGATTATTTAATGGGACATTGATCTAGAAAACCATCCTGATTGCCATATGTGGTGTCAAGAAGGAAATTGTCTTCTAATGTGAGCAATTAACATCTACCTTATGGTGTTTTCGCCCTTCTCAGGGAAAACCTGTTCTAGTATATACTGAACTTGATAGATGTACAGTTTGTCTACCTTCAACCTTAACATACTATGAAAATTGATAGCACATTCCTTAATCATAGTAACTCTGAGGCTGGCCATATACAGATAAATAGCAAAATGATCTGGCTACAAAGTTTTTCATAATCATATAATTAATCTGTGCATTCATTGATCCACTTGTCCATCCATCTGTCATGGAGTGACTTAGGTGAATCCAGAAGAACCTATACTGGCTCTAAAGCTGGGTCCCATGCACTTATCCTTACCCCGGAGGTACCTTTGATGGTAGAGAGGTCTAGGTCACCACCCTAGGCCCTATCTCCCATCCTCTTCCCTGATGTTATGACCCCCCCCCTCCACAACCCACCACCCAGGAGGAATGGGCAAGAACAGGAGTCAACACCCCACCAACAAATATGACAGACAGGGGTAACAACAACAACAACAACAAAACCTACTCATACACACGGTAACCAGAAAGGAGCCACAAAAGGTGCATGAGATAAGACAACATAAAAGGAGATTAAACAGACTACTGGGGAACTTCCAAACCAGAACAAACATGCCTGAGAATGCTGCAGCCAGCAAACTCCAATGCTGCAGCCAACAGAACAACTGTGAGAGTAAATAACAACTCCTTCCACCTCCTGGCCAATCTTCCTAATGATAGAAAATAATCGTCCCGCTCTTGTAGATGTAGAGGATATTTATGAAACCTGGGCATGGTCCCCACCGGAACCACCTGACCAGGAGTCAGGAGCTGCTGGAATTAACCCTCTCCTCCCCAAAGGAAAGGGAATAAAGTTAATCTGCAGAGTCCCACAAGACAAAGATAGACTCTGACCCAGAACATGTTACAAAACTCTGAAACAGGGGAAAGTCCTCCATTCATCCTTCTGTGTCTCATATCTATTAGTATTTTGTACAAAAAAAATAACTCTTTAGTTCCAAAACATATTACAAAATGCTTCATCTATCTAATCTAATAATAAAGTAATCAATTTTCTACAATATCTATGTACAAGATATATGTAATATTGCATGTTATCTAACTTTGAATGTTGTGAAAAAAGTCAAATATTATATGTCATTTGTTAAATCAATTGTAAAATGACAATTAATTAGTAAAATATATTTTCTTTTTGTTCACCATCTGCCGAGCTAAAGTATGAATGCAGTTAGACAATAATTTTACAGTAAACATAAGTTTTTTGCTGTTTTATTGCTTTGGTGAAGGCAGTCAAAAACACAATGCAAAAATGGCTGAAACTGCACTAGCTTGCTTACATAAATCACTCTTTGGCCTTTGATAAATGACCTCAAGAGACGTAATAATAAGTATGCTTTATAGGTGACTCTGTTCTAGGCATTTTGCCTTTTATTGTGAATTTCAATACCTCTGTGTTTTAGTTTCAGACCCTGAGGTTAATAACATCTTCAACTGGTTCATTGCAACATGCTGCATAAAAGCTTTTTCTGAAAAGGAAACTTGTTAAGAAGCCCAAAAAAAAACCACGGAATTCTTCTTTTTAACCATCATCACATTGAATATTGCACAACCTTAGGGCGAGCAAAACTTTTCCAATGGATCTATATTTCTGCTGTGTTACTTATATTTTTATATGGAATGAGCAGTTAAAAATTGTGATACATAGAAATTTGATTATTTAAAGGGATTTTCCATCCTTTTAGATTTGAGTGGACCCGTGGAAGCTTGTTTCGGCTAGTTCAGCCGAACTTTAAATTAAGATTCATTTGAGACCCAAATTTGACCTGAACCCCAATGGAAGTCACTAATTGGGCAGTTCGGGTCTCTGCCCACATGCAGCCAGCTGTAATCAGATCACTTTCGGAGACAGGTGGTTTTTTTTCATTTTCTTTGTGCACACTAAATCCGATCATGCTGTTGTTACCCTCAGTGCAAGCTTTTCAAACAGTGTAAGATGCTCACACTGGGCTGAGGACTGTGTGTACCCGAGCATAGTGAAGTGCACGTGAGTGGTATTCATACGTAAAGCACCAAAACTCCGAATCCAAACTCTTTTTTGTGGAAAGTCTGTGTTTGGTACGAACACCGAACCCCAAACCTCGAGTTTGCTCATCTTTAATAATTGAGTCTTCAGATAGACCAATCAAAACTAGATTGGTGCGGGTTCAATTCTGCACTTCAATAATTATTTGCAAAAAGGGGTCATGGTGTTTTCACCAGCACTGCTGCCAATTCATGGTCTACTTTGGCGTTGACCGGCTCATACTTTCCTGCGCTATCATTATAGTAATAAGTGGCACAAGATGTTGTTCCACTGATTATCCAAATGGCTATAAAATGTTCCTTTAGTTATTGCTCATGTCAATGTTGATAGGAGTATAAATTATTGTGAAATCCCGTTTACTCTCTACGTTTTGATTATAAGTAGATATTTGGGATTGGTATTTCCAACCGGATTGTTTTTTAAAAATGATTTGGTACCGGAATTAATCGCAGATATCTGCCCAGACGCCGATCCCCATATAAGTCTATGTTGACTGGAATATTGTGCTTTAGTGGTAGTGGTAGAAAGGTCTAGGGGCATTAGAGCAGGCGAGTTATACTTAACTAACCTTCCGCACGGCGGTAACACTACTTCTGGGGCTGCTCATTACTCTCAAGCATATTCACTGCTTCCCCCGTTCACCATCAGTCCAGATGTTTGTGATTGGTTGCAGGCAGACCACATCCCCACCCTGTGTGACAGCATGTCTGTCTGCTTGCAATCACACATGCTGTCTGAATGTCTATAGTGGTGTAAAAATAAAAAAATAAATAATGTTTTTGACGCCGTTTTGACGCGGTTTTCTGCCAGGAGATGCAAATTTGGTGCTGAAATGTCTGCACCAGATTACTTCACCAAACTTGCATCTCCTGGCAGAAAACTACATCGAAACAGTGTCAAAACAGTTTTTATGCATTTTTTGCCAAGAAATGCAGATATGGTGCTAAACATTATATATATCATATTCCTGCATTAAGTCTTTGTATCATGCCAAAAGATCCCATCTCTATCGCATCAAAACCGTATCGTGTTTTCACATTTTTTTTTTGCCAGAAGATGCAGATTTTGTGCAGGTATGTGGTGTATTAATTTTAGCACCAAATTTGCATCTCTTGGCAAAAAAAACTATGGTTTTCTGTCAGGAGATGCATGTCTGTGAACTCAGTTTACCTGAGGTGAGGTCTCATAGCTGCCTCCCATCACTAATCTAGGCCTAGTGGTAGCTATGAGCTGTCATTAACCCCTTATATTATCCCAATTGCCACAGCACCAAGGCAATTGGGATGAGGTGGGTAAATAGCTGGGATTGTCCCATCTAATAAATGCTAAAATTCTTGGCAACTGCACGCTGCAATTCTTAGGTTGGGAGTCCCAATAACCATGGGTCTCCCCAGCCTGAGATTATCAGCCCGCATTTGTCGGCTTTATCATGGCTGGGTATCAAAATTAAGGGGAACTGCACCATTTTTTAAATTAATTATTTAAATAATTAAAAAAAAACATGGTGTCCCTCTTATTTTGATACACAGCCAAGATAATTACAAAGCTGAGGGCTGCAGCCTTTTGCTGTATCCTTTATCTGTGCTGGGCATCATAATATAGGGATCCTATGCTAATTTATTTATTTATTTATTTATTTGTACCTAGGTCTTTTTTCAACCTAAGCAACTATGTAACTATTTATTTATTTTTACACCACTATAGACACGCAGGCAGCATTTGTGATTGGAATCAGTCAGACAGGCTGTCACACAGGATGGGGGAGCAGTCTGAATATAAACAATCGCAGATGCTAGAAATGCTGGTGGATGGGGGAAGCAGTGAATATGCATTAGGGTAATGAGCAGCCCTGGAAGTACTGTCACAGCTGCAAGGAAGGCTCGGTAAGTATAACACACCTGCTTTATTCGCTAATGTCTTTTTTTTTCTTATTTTCTTTTAATTATCTGCATGACTGAATCCAGATAGTTACACAGAGTTACCTGAGAACACTGGGCCCATGGTTGGTGCATGGATACCAGCTGTCAGGCACGGATCCTGAATTTTGCAATCCAGGTTTGCCCATCACTAATTATAAGTAATGATGGGTGATCATGCTTACCACTACTCGATACTCGATCTAGCATCGGGGTGCTCAGGTGTTTGAAGTGTTAGGCCGAGTATCATGGCTGCACTGATGTTTCATCCGTGAAACAAAGAACACAAAGCACAGGCTTGCTTCACTGCTTGATGTGTGCAGGAGCCCAAATGAGAGCCACTTGCAGTCTCTGAATGGCTCTCACTAGTGGTTGAGACAACACTTTTGGATGTAGTGTGTCTAAGAAAAAAAACAGCCTTGATCTGTATATAGCTGGCTGTATGTGAGAGGAGAGCTGATCTGCCTAATCATTGATTTCCACTATACTCGTTATTCATTTTGAGTCCTTTCAGAAAATATGACCTGCTCGACTTGAGTAAAGCATCTTATTGCTCTCTCATTTCTAATTATGAGGAAATGAACGATACCATGTTTCTGTTAAACTTTACTAATACCTAAACGTCCATCATACCCATACCAGTTTAAGGAGGCTAACAATATCATTAAGTGCTTGGGGCAAAGCAAACAAAAACCCAAAATAAAATACACTTTGTTGAGTACATTGTGTAGAGCTTATTTTCCTGCTATAAGATTAATGTTTTGTTTTTTCTTTCTTAACTAAAAGTAATTATTAAAAACAATACAAGTATATAAAGATTATGGTGTTTTTTCTTTTACAAGACAGTAAAGAAAAAACAAGACAGCAATAAGACAAAATATACAGGGTGGGCCATTTATATGGATACACCTAAATAAAATGGGAATGGTTGGTGATATCAACTTCCTGTTTGTGGCTCATTAGTATATGAGAGAAGGGAAACTTTTCAAAATGGTTAGTGACCATGGCGGCCATTTTAATGTCTGACATTTTGGATCCAACTTTATTTTTTCCAATGGGAAGGGGTTATGTAACACATCAAATGTATTGAGAATTTCACAAAAAAAACTATGGTGTGCTTGGTTTTAACATAACTTCATTAGTTATGTAGAATTTTATGACCACTTATAAAATGTGTTCAAGGTACTGCCTATTGTGTTGGATTGTCAATGCAACCCACTTCTCCCACTTCAAAGCAAACACACTATTGTTTTTCTTGGGAAATTCTCAATAGGTTTGATGTGTTACATGACCCTCTTCCAATTAGAAAAAATAAAGTTGGATCCAAAATGGCTGACTTCAAAATGGCCACCATGGTCACCACCCATCTTGAAAAGTTTTCCCTCTCCCATCGACTAGTGAGCCACAAACAGGAAGTTGATATCACCAATCATTCCCATTTTATTTAGATATATCCATATAACTGTCCCACCCTGTATAATAGAGGAAGATCACAAGAAGCATTTTTTGTACCAAAAAAGGTGTTTTACATTTATATCAGATAACTTGTAGAAAACTGCTAATTTGTCTTTAATTGATTTCAAGTGTATATTAAGGCTAAAATAGGTGCAAATAGGCATTGGAAAAATGTTGAACATGTATTAATGGCAACGTTAAATTAATAATTAACCCCTTAACGACCGCGGGCCGTAAAATTACGTCCTTGCGGTCATAATGTTACTGCCCGCGGTCTGCCGGCAGCATCATGCTGCGATCGGCACACATCTCAGCTGATTTTCACAGCTGAGATGTGTGCCTGCTAGGCACGAGCAGAATCGTTATCTGCTCGTGCCGTTTAACCCCTTATATGGCGCTGTCAATATGTGATAGTGCCATTATAAGCGCGATCGCGGTAAACATTTACTTACCGCCCGATACCGGAAGTCACGTGACGCGATCACGAGACTCCCGATAGTTGTCATGGTAGCACAGGGTCATGTGATGACTCCTGTACTACACCTGACTTGCTTTCACTTTCGCTGTGCCAGCGGCACAGCAAAAGAGAAAGAGAGCATATCTGCTGTTTACAGCCTTGTAGCTGTGATCAGCAGATACTGCAGAGCGATCGGAATGCTGATCGCAATAGCCCCCTAGGGGGACTAGTAAAGTAGAAAAAAAAGTAAAAAAAAAAGTTTTAAAAAATTAAAAAAAAACAAAAAAACCTAAAAGTTCAAATCACCCCCCCATTCGCCCCATTGAAAATGAAAGGGTTAAAAAAATAAAAAATATACACACATTTTGTATCGCCGCGTTCAGAAACGCCCGATCTATCAAAATATAAAATCAATGAATCTGATCAGTATACGACGTAGCGGCAAAAAAATTCCAAACGCCAAAACGATGTTTTTTTGTCGCCACAACTTTTGCGCAAAATGCAATAAGAGGCGATCAAAACGTAGCATCTGCGTAAAAATGATACCATTAAAAACATCAGCTCGAGACGCAAAAAATAAGCTGTCACTGAGCCATAGATCCCGAAAAATGAGAACGCTACGGGTCACGGAATATGGCGTAAAACGTGCGCCACTTTTTTTGGAAAAACTTCCGATTTTTTTTTAACCCCTTATATAAAAGTAAACCTATACATGTTTGGTGTCTACGAACTTGCACTGACCTGAGGCATCACACCCACACATCAGTTTTACCATATAGTGAACACAGTGAATAAAATATCTCAAAAACCATAGTGCTATCGCACCTTTTTTTGCAATTTTTCTGCATTTGGAATTTTTTTGCTGTTTTCTAGTACACTATATGGTAAAACTGATGATTTAATTTAAAATTACAGCTCGTTCTGCAAAAAATGAGCCCTCACATGACCATATTGACTGAAAAATAAAAAAGTTACGTCTCTCAGAAAAAGAATGGCGAAAAAAACCCCAGAAAGCGAAAAATCGGCCGGTCGGGAAGGGGTTAATAGACTGCTTCAGAGTCTATTGTACATGCAATCCTCATGCTCAAAAGTAGATATGAGCAACCCTGCTAAGGATCACGATCGCCGAGTTTGCCTGAGATCGCCGATACAATCATCGATCCTAGCCGAACCCATTAAATTCAATGAGATGCAAAAGTGATCTGTTGTAAATGTGTTGTAGGGATCCGTAAAAGTAAGAAAATAAAAAGGGTTTAAAGCAAGACATACATATTTATCAAGTCTGCGCAACTGCAGCACTACTTCAGGACTTCAGGGGCAGACACTTATCCCTCATCCGTATTCACTGCTTTCCCCTTTCCACCAGCGTCTCAGATTGGCTGCCATTGGACCACGCTCCCACCCTCTGAGACAGCGTCTGTTAGTGGTTGGAATCACAAAAGCTGTCTGTGTCCTTTTTCTGGTGATAAATATATAAATAAATAAATAAATAAAACAATTGGCATGGGGTCCCCCCTGTATGGATACCAGCCCAGATAAAGCCACGGCTGTAGGCTGCAGCTCCAAGCCATGTACTTATCATGGCTGTGTATCAAAATAGGAGGATCCACATGCAACTTTTTTTAAAAAAAAAACAACAAACATTTAGATATACAAATAATTTAAAAAAAACATTTTGCAGTCACCTCCAATTTTGATTCCCAGCCAAGATAAAGTCCGACAGCTGGGGGATGGTATTTTCAGGCTGGGGAATGCCATGCTTATTTGCCTGCCTGCAGCCTAAAAAAAGCAGCCTTCAACCCTCCAAGATTGCCTCATCCATTAGATGTGACAGTCTCGGTACTTTACTTGGCTCTTCCCAATTACTCTGGTGCAGTTGCAATTGGGCTAATAAGGCGTTAATTGCAGCTCACAGCTGTCACTAATCCTAGATTAGTAGTTGGAGGCATCTATGAGACTCCCCCAACAGTAATCTGTAAGTGAAAAGAAATAAACACAGACACCAAAAAAAATTCCTTTATTTGACATCAACGACAACACTTTATTAACCCCCAAATAACCCCTGCAAATCTGACGTAATCCACACAAGGTACCACGTCGATTCCAGCTCTGTTACATTACTGATGTCCCAGTGTGCGATCATGGAACATGACCAAATGCTGTGATCTTGAAGCAGAGACTGAGCCACGATGATGAGTGGTGACGTCACTCAGGTTAGTTGTGATGTCACTCAGGTTATTTGTGATCACAGCTGGAGGTTCTCACGGCCCTCCACCTGTGACCGCAGGTAAACTGACCTCAGGTGATCTCAATGAACTCTCACTGAGTTCACAGACCTGCATCTCCTGGTCCTGGCAAAAAACTGTATATTTTTTGCTAAGGGATGCAGATTTCGTTGGACCTGGGTGTTTTGGGGTTAATAAAGTTGTGAAAGAGGGTGCTTTTTTACTTTTATTTCAAATAAACGATTTTTTTTTGTGTTTTTCTTTATTTCTTTTCAAGTACAGATTAGTAATGAGGGGTTTCCTAGTCTCCTAGATGCCTACCATTATTGACCTATGTCTTAGTGGCATCTGTGAGCTGCATTTAACCCCTATTGCCCCAATTGCCACTGCACCAGGTCAATTTGGAAAATCTGGGTAAAATGCTGGGGTTGTCGCATCTGATGTATGCGACAATCTTAGGTGGCTGCAGCCTGCTATTTTTTAGACTGGAGGGCTCAATAAGCATAGGTCTCCCCAGCATGAGAATACCAGCCTCCAGCTGTTGATCTTTATCATGTCTGGGTATTGAAATTAGGGAGGACCGCATGCGGTTTTAAAAAAATTATTCATTTAAATAATTTAAAAAAAAGCCACATGTGGTTCCTCCTATTTTGATACACAGCCAAGATAAGCACACTTCTGAAGGCTGCAGCCTCTAGTCGTGGCTTTATCTGTGCTGGTATCAATAGATTGGGGGACCCTATGCCAAATTTTTTATTCATTTATTTTATACCACAATATAGTCCCTCACACACTGTCTGTGATTCTAACCAATCTCAGCCGCTGGCTGGGGGCAGGGTCTGACAACAGCCAATCAGAGATGCTGGTGAACGGGGAAAACAGTGAATATGGATAAGGCATAATTTTAAGCCCCGAAAGTAGTGCTGCAGTGGTGGGAGCTGTTACAGCCTCGCGAAGACTCAGTCTGTACTGCTTTAAACCTTTTGCTTCCTTTTTTACAGTTGCCAATCACAGCCATGCCAATACTTGACTTAGCAGTGTTGAGCAGGGAGATGATGACTTGTACCATCTTAATATTTACCAATGCTTGGCAAGATCATCGACTTTTGTGGAAAATGATCGAATTTCAGATCCATTTACCATTGCTATTGTGATACAGGGATCTTTTTTTACATGAAGGTTTAGATCATGGGTCCCCAATTCCAGTCCTCAAGGGCCGCCAACAGTGCATGTTTTCAGGATTTCCTTAGTATTGAACAGGTGATAATTTAATCACCTGCACAGTTGATGATTCCAACACCCATGCAATGCTAAGGAAATCCTGAAAACATGCACTGTTGGCGGCCCTTGAGGGCTGGAGTTGGGGAACCCTGGTTTAGATGATTCCCTCATCTATACACTCTGATCAGCTATTTACAACCTCTTTTACTTTCCTCTAGCAATGACAAAACGAAGAGTTAGCAGGTAGGTTAGACAGCCCTGAACATAATAATGCTGGAACAATATTAAAAAAAAAAGAACAGTAAGCTATGTAAAGGAGTTATATAAATTCTACAACAACAAAACGCCTGGACATTTTTAATGAAGATTATTTAGAAAGTTGGCAAATTTTTGCTTTTACAAAGCAAATGTGCAACCAGTATACTTTAGTAAGTTATTCATATAATATTTAAAAAAAAATATTTATGCCTGACTTTGGGATATAAGAGATAGAACAAACCTTTCTACCTTTCTGTATTTTAGTTTGTTAAATGTTTTGATTTTAGCTTAACTACTAGTGATTAGTGAAAAGGAAAAAGCTTGAGTGCTTGGTACTCAAATCGAGCAGGTCGGACTCTCGTACGGACTCGACTCAAGTACTAAGCACAATGAAACTTTTAAACTTTTAAACCATTAATTGTTGGAGGGTCTATGTTAAGTGTAGGAGATTTACTGTAAATCAAAACATATGCTTCATTAGCTAACATTTCACTACCATACAATTGGACTGAGCTATTTTTTTTATACAAACACAGATATTACAAAATTGTTTATGAATTCTGATAACAAGCCCATTACATCACTTTATATCTTTTAAATGTCACATATCCAAAAATGTGCAGATTATTTTATTCTAACCTATTTAATTAATTTCGAATGTTTTCTGAAATTTTATTGTTGAATAGTATCCACATTTTTTAATTTAGTTCTCACTTTCATTTTTACCCCTCTGGCTCTTTAGTTTGACTCCTTTAGGGGTGTTCTCTTCTGATGATAACAAAAACTCAACTAACTCAATGAGAAATATGTTGATAGTGTGTAAACCAACCTACTATTCAATGATTGCTTTGTAGTCAGTTTACTAAAAAAGTTTACAGTTGAGGATGTTGACTTTGCAGAAGGTGGCGTCAGACTCAGACAGTTTTCAGTGTATGTTTGTTTTTAACTACTGTGATTTAGAAATTAAGATATTCTGTATGGCGAAGTCGAGGTAGTCATTGTTTGTAGTTCGGGGAAGTGCAATTCATATTTTGGAAAGTTTACGTTACTGTCTGAACTGCTACGTTATGGAGTACAATCATGCAGGATTTGCAAAGATCTAAAAGAGGGTTTCAATTTAGAGAAGGGTTGAACATTTACATTTACTACATTTTCATCACAGACCACTGTGTAGTGTATTAATAGGGCACAGGCACTCAGTCCACATTATATGCTACAGGTGCCCCTGTGTTACATAGTCAGTAATTCCCTGTAACAACAGCATCCAGACCTAGATCCAATTGATATTGTTAACCATTTATATGTTATTGTCTATCACTGAAAGTGAAACATACAGTGGGTGAAATAAGTGCTGAATGCGTCATCAATTTTTTAAGTAAATATATTTCTAAAGGTGTAATTGACAATTTCTCAGCAGATGATGGTAAGAACCCAACTAACCACACAGATGATTTAATAAAACCATACATGTCCATAAATAGAGCTGGCTGTCAGTCAGTGCCGGATCATGGTTACAGCCGTCACTCACTGTATACTGGGCAGTTATTGAAACTCCAGCAGCTGTGCCTCTATGACTGAAAGCCTGTGGATGCTGGCAGGAATAAAGTTAATTTCTTCCTGGCAGTGAGGCTGCAAGTGGAGTTGACAGGCAGAGTTTTAATGCTATTACCCTGGAGACACCCAATATTTGCAGGTTAATTGCAAGTTCTCAATAATAATGATTTGAAATCTACTGCAATACTGACCTGTAAACCTGCACAATTGTGTGATCAATAAGATGTTTGACCACATGTCCATCTTCTACCACCCCCAGATTCCATTACCACTACTGACAAATCTATTGTCCTCTTTTTTTGTGGACTGGGTGCAGGTATACAAGTCAGTCTATCAGTATATCCTGTAGCAATGTTATCTTGCACTCATATCTGTTTTCTTTCTGCCAGTAGCGATGAAGGAACCTATCAAGATTTGGTTTGCGTTCGTCAAAATTCACTATTTCCCGGTGTTGGCCGAACAGCTCGACGAACATATCTGCACACCAAAATAGCAGCCTGCAGGTGACCAGAATGGTCACATCCATTAGATGAGATATTCCTAGCACTTTAACAGCCTCATCCCTATTGCCCTGGTGCAGTTGCAATTGAAGTAACATAAGGGGTAATGACAGCTGCTGCCACTAAGCCCTAGATTAGTAATGAAAGGTGTATATGACATGCCACCCAATTTCTAATCTGTAAGTGAAAAGAAATAAACACAAACACAGAAAAAATCCTTTATTTGAAATAAAATACAAAAAAAACACTATTTTTCACCCTTTTATTTGGTGCATAAATGTCTGCATCCCTGCACTACCCTGCTGTTGCCTTGTCCCAACAGAGATGCCAACAAGCTAACTGCTGCAGCTGGGCATCATTGTTTTCCTGTATGTCTTGCCTGCCTCATCTGGAGAGATTTCTTTTTTCCAAGGCCTGTGCACTTCATGCAGATCTCCTGGCAGAATCGTTAGGGCATGAGTGTGCTCCTGGCCTCTTAGAGGGACAGCGCACACACCTCAAATTGTCCCCAGCCTATGGCTGGGAGTCTCTGTATTTAAGGCACCTTCCCCAATAGGGAAGTGCTTGAGCACTTAGGTTCCTTCTGTGTCTAGCTCTCGCTGGTATACCAGTCTTCTGCTACTCTCCAGTACTGTCTCTTTCCTGCGCTGACTTCATCCTGCTATACTCCAGTAGCAGCTTCTGCTTGCTTTTGACTACATATGGCAAGCCACTAGTACCCGTTCCTGCTTGCTGCTCTGACTCCATCCTACCTACTGTCCAGTACCTGCACTACTGACCCTCGGGTCAGCTGGTTCAGTATTGGGGACTTCTCTTGAGTGGTACCTGGTCTCTACTGGTAGCCTAGTTCATTCTCACCATCAGAGGTTCTGGTCAAGACCCAGTAGACACTTACTGACGCCCCTTTAGGGTAAGCCTGGTCATGGCACAGTGGGTCCATACCCAAAACAAAACTTGTTTTACATTCTTGATAAATTGAAGATGTCAAGATAATAGAAAAAAAAAACTTTTGAAGAAAGTAAGGTTGGTTTTGGAGGTAGAGTGCATATTATATTATATTTATTTTTTGGGGGGGAAGGAAAGGAGAAAAACTAATTGTTGGGTTTTTTTTCCAATGCATGCATATTAATAAAATGTAATGGTATATTAAGGTCAGGAAAAAGGAAAGCCAGATCACAGAAGAAAGGAATCTTTTTTTTTACTTTGCATGTCAATTGATAGAAGTCAAATATCATATGAAATTGTAATAAAAAAATATATAGATATAAAATTACGAAAGACTGAAAAAAATGTTTGTTTTAATAAACATAAATAATTAAACAAATTAATACAAGAAGAAAAAAAAACAAACCTAACTCTTGTATCTAACATATTCTTCCTAAGCTAACAGGAATGAGTAGTCTGTAGTGCTTTTCTCACTGGCATACTCAAGGTTGACATCTTCTTGTCTTCATGCCTCAGACAGAATACCTTTGATAACCAATTAACATAATGCCAAGCAAGATTGTTTCTTTTTATTTCCATTGACAGTATAAAAATGGAAGGCCATGGAAGGCTTTATATGCTTGAGCATATAAAGAATAGCCCTATAGATCTGAAACAGAAGTTAGTATGGGAAAGAAGGCATAAGGATATATAACAATTATTCTTCACCTTTATAGTAGATTTTCACATTGATGTCTGCTTCTGTTGAAGATTTCCAAAGAATATATTAATGAAATTGTTCATTATTGTGAAGTAAAATCCAGTGATTTCTCACACAACCATTTATAGTTTACCTATAGATAGAGTCCTTCAATTTGGCTACTCTGCACTAAATGGAGCTGGAAATGTAAGTCATATGAAATTTCCATCTTCCTTCTGACACCTCCCATGATACTCCACCATCTAGACTGTTTTTAGCTGAATATCTAAAACCTTTTACGACTTAATGTTTGGCCCTTGGCCATGCAATTATATCCTTGCTGCTCTTAAGTCTTCCCTCATGAGTACCTGTCAGCGGGAATGAGAAAGTGTTTAGAAGGCAACATTATGAGATGATATATCTAAGGTCTCCTCTGGAGGTTATAGATGATTATCTTCATTTGGGACATGGGACTGTACTACTTACAGAACAACATTGTATATCCTAGAATTATTTTATGTGAAGATAATCAAATAAAAACTAAATCTATTGATCTCTAGAGAACAGATGTCATCTTCTATCTGCCTTACTACTTGCATATTTATGAAGGATTCAGTAGATCTTTGTATTTTATGTTACAATTTATACCTTGATTAGTGTTTTATGAGCCTTCTCCAAGCATTGATTACAGGTGTCTAAAATACATCATGTTTGATATGATTCTGGAAAAAACTTTAAGCATATCTACTTAAAGTATACCATACTTGTATAAGTATCATATATAACTTATGTATATGATGTTTCTCTATTGTACATGAAGATATATGACCTTTACCTTAATGCATATGTAAAAAAAAGTTTTGTTAAGGTTATGTTTAGTGATGAGCAAAACTGCAGATATTCAGGTCTGGTAGGTCAAGCCGAACTTACACAAAAAAGTCCGGTTCTGGCAGACTTGAACCCAAACATCTGCCCGGATGCCGAACCCCATATAAGTCTATGGGGACCTGAACATGTGCTGTAAAAAATGGTGTTAGTGGTGAGCATTATAATAACCAAGCCTCCTGCACTGCTTTAATGCTACATCCTGGTCCTCTCATCAGTCCTCATACATATTCACTGCTTTTCCCACCCCCCTGTGGCTCTGATTAGCTGCAGGTAGACCATGTCACCCACCCTTTCTAACAGCGCCTGTGATTGGTTGGTTAAAGGGTTGGTAGGGTGAGGGGCCTGGCCTCACACTTTAACAGTGACAGTGCTGGCAGGGGGAGGAGGTTTGGGGCGGCAATTCTGTGGTGGCTGTAGGCTGCTATTTTTAGCCTGGGGTCCCAATAACTATGGGCCTCCCCAGGCTTAGAACACCAGCCCCCAGCTGTCGGATTTATCTTAGCTTTGTTTTAAAATGAGGGGCACCGCACATCAATTTTTTAAAATTATTTATTTAAATAATTTAAAAAAAAATCTGGATGTTTTGATGCACAGCCAAGATACGTCCAAGGCTAGGAGCGGCAACCTATAGCCGTGGCTTTATCTGTGCTTGTATCAGTATACAGGGGGACCCTATGCCATTTTTTTATTTAGTTATTTTAAACTATAAGCACGCAGACAGTGCTTGTGATTCCAACCAAACACAGGCACTGTTAGAAAGGGTAGGGGCGTGATCTACTGGCAGCCAATAAGAGCCCCCGGTGGATGGGGAAAGCAGTGAATATGTTTGATAGGTGGACCCAAAAGTAGTGTTACCACCCCAAGGAGGCCCGGTAAGCATATTGCTCCTGCTTTAACCCTTTTGTTTTTGTTTTTTTTATTATCTGGGTGGCCAAGCCCAAATTGTAACATGGACTTCCCAGAGACGACTGTGTCCGAGTCTGGGTCCCCAAACACCTGCAGTTTGGTACAGTTACCAAACTTTACAGTTCGGGTTCGCTCATCACTAGTAGTGTTTTATTTTTCTTTCTTACATAGCTAAGGATGAAAACTCCATTTGGCATTAAGTGATGTGTCTAAAGTTGTGTGCGTTATAATTAATTTCACAGCAGTCTATTCTCTTGCTCTTCTGGTACCAATATTTTAATGCAGAATTGGACAACACATGGTAAGAAAATAGTAGGGAATCCAAAGTTACACCATATTTAATTACTTAATCTGTAGGGGCTTGTTATTATACAATTGGAAACATTTAATAGAAGTTTCCCAGTAAAAGCTTCTTCATATCAAAAACACTCACCAAACATGTCCTGTGGCTTTACGTAGCATTAAAGGTGATGAAATGAATGTGAGAAATAGTATTTCTCTATTCATTTACCAAACTAGCCATTAAATTAAACGGTTTAGAAAATGAAAAAAAAGAATTAAACATAGCATATGTATACATTTGGAAATATTATTATATGACTGTAACCCAAGAATCACTGCAAGAAATTTATAGCAATGAGTACCTTTTGTGTAAGTGATCATTATGCTAAAAGCTTTGCAGCTCATTAACACATTTTAAATGAATACTTGCTGTTAAAGCACATCAGTGAAGAGGAATTATACACAAACCTATAGGTAAAAAGCAGAAATCTATTAGGATGGCGAGAAAGAAAATATTTTGGGAAAGATATTACTGAAATGCTAAGGTAGTAATTAGGGAGAAAATGCGTGTACTAAAATATATCAAATAGAAGTGAGCAGATTCATTATCTGTGAATCGATTACAATTTGATTTCCTAAAGGAGGCTTTACACGCAGCATCATCGCTAGCGATGTCGCTGGTGAAAGCACCCGCCCCCGTCGGTTGTCCGTCACGGGCAAATCGCTGCCTGTTGCGTACAACATTGTTAGGACCCGTCACATGGACTTACCTGCCTAGTAACGTCGCTGTGGCCGGTGAACCGCCTCTTTTCTAAGGAGTCACAGCGGCGTCACTAAGCGGCCGCCCAATAGAAGCGGAGGGGCGAAGATGAGCGGGCGAAATATTCCACCCACCTCCTTCCTTCCTCATTGCCGGCGGCTGCAGGTAAGGTGTTGTTCCTCATTCCTGCGGTTTCACACGTAGTGATGTGTGCTGCCGTAGGAACGACGAACAACCTGCGTCCTCAACAAAAAACGATTTTTTGAAAATGAACGACGTGTCAACGATGGGCGATTTGGTGAGTATTTTCCATCGTTAACGTCCGTCATGTGCATCATGGAATCTGTGACCCCGGCGATATCTCGTTAGATACGTCGTTGCGTGTAACGGGGCCTATACATTTGCAGATCTCAGTGAATTCAAACAATTTAAGTTTTGATTCATGAAGGTTGCAAAAAAAAAAATGCCTGGTTAAATCTCACGAATTGCTGAAGATTGCATCAGCCAGAGAGGAGGCTCATGATGTCTACTATGCAGAATTCCCAAAAATGTTTTGCATCACATGCAATGCCATATCCAATAATAGGGGACTTGTCACGCTGTACAAAGGGCTAGTAAGACGTAGTGCAGCGTATTGCCCACTAGGTGGCAGCAGAGTAGTGAAGGAGAGTCAAAGTTACACTGTAACAGAAAGGCAGCTGAAGTACAGCAGAGTAACTCTAGCAGGCAGCTAACAGGCAAGCCACCACGGGGCAATAGAGCAATAGAGTAGTCAAACAGTCAGGGTCTAGCCGGAAAGTCGTCAGTGCAGAGGGAGGATCAAAATCAAGTCAGAAAAAACAACTCAGAAGCCAGGAGATCAGGAATGCAGAGGGAAACACAAACAAAAGGCAGGAGTGGAAAGTCAGGGACTGGGACAGATGGACGAACGGGGGAGGGTACAGGTCAGGGCACGACAACAAAGAGTCAGATAAACCAGGAAATCAGACCAGAGTAAAGGCCCTATCACACACAGAGATAAATCTGCGGCAGATCTGTGGTTGCAGTGAAATTGTGGACAATCAGTGCCAGGTTTGTGGCTGTGTACAAATGGAACAATATGTCCATGATTTCACTGCAACCACAGATCTGCCAAAGATTTATCTCTGTGTGTGACGGGGCCTTAAGTCACACGCTGCAGAGCAAAACTATAACCAGCACAGGAATGCAGGTTCAGAGACCACATATAGTGTCTCCTGAAACCAGAATGAGGCAGATGGGAGTTAACCCCTGACATGACCAGGCCAGGTCTTAGAAAGTCTGGAGCAGAGAATACTTTTTCTGGATCAAGACAGGACTATTACAAAAACTATAAAGGATAAGGAAAGGGAAAGCAGCTCCCATTTTAACAGTTTAAAGCCTAGGGAAAGGAGGTAAGAGGACACAACTCAATATTATAGCTAATAGTTATAAATACTTAAATGTTATTGTGCAGACCTGCTACAATACAGAAAAAACATTAAAAATGGGAGTTATATTCTTTGTCTGTGAATAACACAAAGATGCAAGTGATATGAAGGTGCTGGACCTGCATAGTCAGTGGGACTGAGAATTGATTGATGTTATATACTGCAGCAAAGCCCCTTGGTAACACATTGTTATTTTATTATTATCAATGCACTGCAAATAAAGAGAGGTTAACCCCTTAACCACCCATGACGTACTGGGTACATCATGGATCGTGTGCCGTTAATCCCCGCCCCCTGCCGTGGGCAGGCGGCGATCCGCACATATATCAGCTGTTTTCAACAGCTGACATGTGTGCCTGCTAGTCGCGGGTGGAATCTCTTCCACCCGCGGCCATTAACCCCTTACATCTCGCTGCCAAAATCTGGCAGCGAGATGTATATGCGCGCCGCCATGACTGTCACTTACCCCGCCCCCACCGGAAGTCATGTGACATGATCACGTGACTTTTGGTGGTTGCCATGGTAGCACAGGGTCATCTGATGACGCCTGTAGCTAACATGAGTAACTTCCTCTCAATGCCGGCATACAGCCTGCATGGAAAGTAAAGCACCAAATCTGCAGTTCTCTGCATTGTAGCTGTGATCTGCAGATAGTGCAGAGCGATCGGATTGCTGATCGCTATAGCCCCCTAGGGGAACTAGTAAAATAAAATAAAAAAACGTAAAAAATATTCACATATTTGGTATCGCCGCGTTCAGAATGCCCGATCTATCAAAATAAAAAATCAATTAATCTGATCAGTAAACGGCGTAGCGGCAAAAAAATTCCAAACGCCAAAATTACGTTTTTTGGTCACCGCAAATTTTGCGCAAAATGCAATAACAGGCGATCAAAACGTAGCATCTGCGCAAAAATGGTACCGTTAAAAACGTCAGCACGAGATGCAAAAAATAAGCTGTCACTGAGCCTCAGATCCCAAATAATAAGAACGCTACGGGTTTTGGAAAATGGCGCAAAACGTTTGCCACTTTTTATGGACAAGCTTGTGAATATTTTTAACCCCTTAAATACAATTAAACCTATTCATGTTTGATGTCTACAAAGTCGCACTGACCTCAGGCATCACATAGATACATCAATTTTACCATATAGGGAACACGATGAATAAAATATCCCAAAAACTATTGTACGATCACACTTTTTTTGCAATTTTTCCGCACTTGGAATTTTTTTGCCATTTTCCAGTACACTATATGGTAAAACTTATGGTTTCATTTAAAAGTAAAACTCGCCCCCCAAAAAACAAGCCCTCAAATGGCAAGATTGACAGAAAAATAAAAAAGTTACGGCTCTTGGAAGAAGGGGAGCAAGAAACAAAAACGCAAAAACGGAAAGTGCCCGGGGGCTGAAGGGGTTCATGTCCGTCTAATTTCGTGTTTGTGTTATAGAGCTCAAAAAGGATAAAATACATTATAATAAGACCTCAGAGTATTTTACACATCTTTTCTGGAAAATTGGACTTTGCATTTTTGAAATTCAATGAAATTCAAATTATTGGCGAAAATTCAGAAAAGCTGGTAAATTCAACTTTCAAAAGATTAGCTCATCTCTAATATCAAGTTATGACAGTATATGCATGGTCTATATACCTGCTTTCAGCTGTATACAGTTAGGTCCAGAAATATTTGGACAGTGACACAAGTTTTGTTATTTTAGCTGTTTACAAAAACATGTTCAGAAATACAATTATATATATAATATGGGCTGAAAGTGCACACTCCCAGCTGCAATATGAGAGTTTTCACATCCAAATCGGAGAAAGGGTTTAGGAATCATAGCTCTGTAATGCATAGCCTCCTCTTTTTCAAGGGACCAAAAGTAATTGGACAAGGGACTCTAAGGGCTGCAATTAACTCTGAAGACGTCTCCCTCGTTAACCTGTAATCAATAAAGTAGTTAAAAGGTCTGGGGTTGATTACAGGTGTGTGGTTTTGCATTTGGAAGCTGTTGCTGTGACCAGACAACATGCGGTCTAAGGAACTCTCAATTGAGGTGAAGCAGAACATCTTGAGGCTGAAAAAAAAGAAAAAATCCATCAGAGAGATAGCAGACATGCTTGGAGTAGCAAAATCAACAGTCGGGTACATTCTGAGAAAAAAGGAATTGACTGGTGAGCTTGGGAACTCCAAAAGGCCTGGGCGTCCACGGATGACAACAGTGGTGGATGATCGCCGCATACTTTCTTTGGTGAAGAAGAACCCATTCACAACATCAACTGAAGTCCAGAACACTCTCAGTGAAGTAGGTGTATCTGTCTCTAAGTCAACAGTAAAGAGAAGACTCCATGAAAGTAAATACAAAGGGTTCACATCTAGATGCAAACCATTCATCAATTCCAAAAATAGACAGGCCAGAGTTAAATTTGCTGAAAAACACCTCATGAAGCCAGCTCAGTTCTGGAAAAGTATTCTATGGACAGATGAGACAAAGATCAACCTGTACCAGAATGATGGGAAGAAAAAAGTTTGGAGAAGAAAGGGAACGGCACATGATCCAAGGCACACCACATCCTCTGTAAAACATGGTGGAGGCAACGTGATGGCATGGGCATGCATGGCTTTCAATGGCACTGGGTCACTTGTGTTTATTGATGACATAACAGCAGACAAGAGTAGCCGGATGAATTCTGAAGTGTACCGGGATATACTTTCAGCTCAGATTCAGCCAAACGCGGCAAAGTTGATCGGACGGCGCTTCATAGTACAGATGGACAATGACCCCAAGCATACAGCCAAAGCTACCCAGGAGTTCATGAGTGCAAAAAAGTGGAACATTCTGCAATGGCCAAGTCAATCACCAGATCTTAACCCAATTGAGCATGCATTTCACTTGCTCAAATCCAGACTTAAGACGGAAAGACCCACAAACAAGCAAGACCTGAAGGCTACGGCTGTAAAGGCCTGGCAAAGCATTAAGAAGGAGGAAATCCAGCGTTTGGTGATGTCCATGGGTTCCAGACTTAAGGCAGTGATTGCCTCCCAAGGATTCGCAACAAAATATTGAAAATAAAAATATTTTGTTTGGGTTTGGTTTATTTGTCCAATTACTTTTGACCTCCTAAAATGTGGAGTGTTTGTAAAGAAATGTGTACAATTCCTACAATTTCTATCAGATATTTTTGTTCAAACCTTCAAATTAAACGTTACAATCTGCACTTGAATTCTGTTGTAGAGATTTCATTTCAAATCCAATGTGGTGGCATGCAGAGCCCAACTCGCGAAAATTGTGTCACTGTCCAAATATTTCTGGACCTAACTGTATATATTTATGTATGTATATATATATATATACTTGTATATACAGCATGTGCAGAATTATTAAGCAAGTTGTATTTTAGAGGATTCTTTTTATTATTGATCACTATGTTCTCAATCAACCCAAAAGACTCATAAATATCAAAGCTTAATATTTTTGGAAGTTTGAGTGTTTTTTTTTTTAGATTTGGTTATCTTAGGAGGATATCTGTTTGTACAGGTAACTATTACTGTGCAGAATTATTAGTCAACTTAATAAAAAACAAATATATTCCCATCTCACTTGTTTATTTTCACCAGGTAAACCAATATAACTGCACAAAATTTAGAAATAAACATTTCTGACATGCAAAAACAAAACCCCAATAAATTAGTGACCAATATAGCCACCTTTCTTTATGATGACACTCAACAGCCTACCATCCATAGATTCTGTCAGTTGCTTGATCGGCTTATGATCAACATTGCGTGCAGCAGCCACCACAGCCTCCCAGACACTGTTCCGAAAGGTGTACTGTTTTCCCTCCCTGTAGATCTCACATTTTATGAGGGACCACAGGTTCTCTTTGGGGATTCAGATTAGGTGAACAAGGAGGCCATGTCATAATTTTTTCATCTTTTAGACCTTTACTGGCCAGCCACGCTGTGGAGTAGTTTGATGCATGTGATGGAGCATTGACCTGCATGAAAATCATGTTTTTCTTGAACGATGCCGACTTGTTCCTGTACCACTGCTTGAAGAAGTTGTCTTCCAAAAACTGGCAGTAGGTCTGGGAGTTGAGCTTCACTCCATCCTCAACCCGAAAAGGTCCCACAAGTTCATCTTTGATGATACCAGCCCATACCAGTACTCCACCTCCACCTTGCTGGCATCTGAGTCGGAGTGGAGCTCTCTGCCCTTTACTGATCCAGTCTCTAGCCCATCCATCTGGCCCATCAAGAGTCACTCTCATTTTATCAGTCCATAAAGCCTTTGAAAATTCAGTCTTAAGATATGTCTTGGCCCAGTTTTGACGTTTTATCTTATGTTTCTTGTTCAAAGGTGGTCATTTTTCAGCCTTCCTTACCTTGGCCATGTCTCTGAGTATGGCACACCTTGTGCTTTTTGATACTCCAGTAACGTTGCAGCTCTGAAATATGGCCAAACTGGTGGCAAATGGCATCTTGGGAGCTTCATGCTTGATTTTCCTCAATTCATGGGCAGTTATTTTGCGCCTTTTTTGCCCAACACGTTTTCTTGCGACCCTGTTGGTTTTTTGCCATGAAACACTGGATTGTTCGGTGATCACGCTTCAAAAGTTTGGCAATTTCAAGACTGCTGCATCCCTCTGCAAGACATCTTACAATTATGGACTTTCCAGAGCCCGGCAAATCTCTCTTCTGACCCATTTTGCCAAAGGAAAGGAAGTTGCCTAATAATTAAGCACACCTTATATAGGGTATTGATGTCATTACACCACACCCCTCCTCATTACAGAGATGCACATCACTTGATTTACTTAATTGGTAGTTGGCTCTCAAGCCTATACAGCTTGGAGTAGGACAACATGTATAAAAAGTATCCTGTGATCAAAATACTCATGTGCCTAATAATTCTGCACACAGTGTATATATATATATACAGTAAGGAAAATAAGTATTTAATGCACTGCTGATTTTGCTAGTTTACTCACCTACAAAGAATGGAGAGATCTGTAATTGTTAAGGCCACGTCTCAGTAAGCGACATCGCTAGCGACATCGCTGCTGAGTCACGGTCTTTGGGATGCAACAGCGATCTCGCGAGTGATCTCGTTATGTGTGACATCCAGCAACGACCTGGCCCCTGCTGTGAGGTCGCCGGTCGTTGCTGAATGTCCCGGACCATTTTCTTCAAAGGCGATGTCCTGCTGGGCAGGACGCATCGCTATGTTTGACACTGTGTGACAGGGTCCCAATGACAGCAGAGATCGTTATACAGGTCGCTACTGTAACCTGTATCGTTACTGAGTCGTTGGTAAGGTGTGACTGTGTGACATCTCACCAGCGACCTCCCAGCGACTTACCAGCGATCCTTATCAGGACGCATCGTTTTTGGGATTGCTGGTAAGTCGCTTAATGTGACGGGGGCTTTACACTACCTAGGTATACTTCAACTGTGACAGACAGAATTCCCCCCAAAATTAGTCCAGAAAATCACATTGTATGATTTATATTTAATTAATTAGCATTTTATGGCATGAAATAAGTAGTTGATCACCTACCAACCAGGATGAATTCTGGCTCTCACATACCTGTTATTTTTCCTTTAAGAAGCCCTACTACTATGCACTGATTAACTGTATTAATTGCACTTGCTTGAACCCATTACCTGTATAAAAGACACCTGTCCACTCACTGAATCAAACTCCAACCTCTCCACCATGGCTAAGGCCACAGAGCTGTTTATGGACACCAGGGACACAATTGTAGTCCTGCACAAGCTGGGATGAGCTACAAGACATTAGGCAAGTAGCTTGGTGAGAAGGCAACAACTGTTGGCGGAATCATTTGAAAATGGAAGAAATACAAGATGATTGTCAATCTTAATTGGTCTGGGGTTTCATGCAAGATCTCTCCTCATGGGGTAAGGATGATATTGAGAAAGGTCAGAAACCAGCCCAGATGGCAGGACATGGTAAATTTCCAGAATAGAGCTGGGACCACAGTCTCAAAGGTCACAGTAAGTAACACACTACGTTATCATGGATTTAAATCCTGCTGGGCATGCAAAGATTCCAAAGACATGACATCATCATATGGGCTGTCCCATATAGTTTAAAGACATAGTACTCCGTGTATGTAAACTTTTAAATTTGCAGAAAGTAATAAAAATGCTTAAAAAATTCTCTCTCTCATTATTCTGGTATTTGGCAAAAATACATAATTTTGGTTTTTCTAATTGACCTAAAATGGGAAGGGTTTCATGTCAGATAGTGAGAAAAACATGCATGTGTCTCTTTAGATAGTGTATGTAAACTTCTGGTTTCAACTCTCTCTCAGAGAAAATTATTGAAACTTTACACTAGTTAACAGCGGCATTTATATGGGCACACATACTGCCTCTTAGTGTCCTCCCAAAGCAGCTATGAGGTACTAATGGGTTACCGTGGTAACCAGGGGTCTGCTGATGGCCCAAATGTTTTCCTTTTTTACACCCTTGTGAAACTGCTGAAAAGGGGGGAACAAAGGCGCAAATAGGGTCTTACCCGGTAATAACCGTGTATAGATGTAAATAGGTACACTCACCTGGAGCGGTTGTGCCAGTCACAACCCCTTATAGAGCATATGAGTGTCCACGTGGTTCAAGCAGCGGCCCCGTGAAGACGTAGTAGAAAAATATATATATATGCACATATATATGAGAATCGGGTTTCAGTCGCGCTAAGAAACCACTGTTGTCAGGATATAGATTAAATTAAAAATCTCTTTTTATTACAGCCTCCAACGCGTTTCAGAGACATAAACCGTCTCCTTCTTCAGGGAAAAGAGAAAATACATGCATAGTACACAGACCGGTTACTTATAGAGGAGTTCATATCGCCATGTTACCATCTATGACGTCAATGCTCTCATGGTAACGGAGTGACTCATGGACACGTGAAAAATGCAGAGGAGGAGTATTTTCTGCTGAACACAGAGCATACATTGGAGTATTGAAAGATAAAAATTAAAAAAAAGATAAACAGCATGGAATGAGTGTAAAAATTGAGAATTCGTTGATCAATAAATGAAAATATACATAAAAATGTGAACTGCTTGGTTTTTCAGAGCGCGTCCATATGATGACAGGTGTGTGTGCTTACTGTGATTCTCGAACTCAAAAATTTTAAGATCACTGGGTTCAACACAAAGTGATTAGTGAACATCCATAACTCCAAAGCTGACTACTTGTACAGGGAAACAGATGAATGAATCGCATAGTGAGGAAAAAAAGAGAAGGGGGTTCACTGATTCAGTAAAGAAGTGTGCATATACGTTTGAAAATTAGATACTCGAAGTGTTGAAGGAATTCCTAGAAAGCAGGGGACAGTGTACGTGAAGGGGAAGAAGGGCGCTTGCGCGAAGACACTGAGCAAGTTCTCAATGGGAGCAGGGTGAATCAAGTTCAGACCGTGGGAACTGAAAGAGAGCGCCGCATGCGTAAAGGCACGGTAAAGGTGACTCAAAGTAAAAAAACGTGAGGAAAAAACAGACCCCATCAGTGTTCAAAAATACAGAGACGGAGTACTTTCTGCTGACATTGAAAAATGAAATAAATACGAATGTAAAGTTGAGAGATTTTTGTCGCCAAATAAATAGAAATATAAATAAGTAGACTGCTTAATTTCTCAGAGATTACTCCGGGAATCACTCTTCTTTGGCTGTTTTATAATATGTTGTGTCAGATAAAATCCTATGGGCTTCCTCGAGATAATCAGCCCTATTCTGGATGACTATTCCGCCCCCTTTGTCCGCTGCTCTGATGACTATGTTATGATTGTTTTTTAAGAGTAAAAGTGCTTTCCTTTCTGAATAAGATAGATTATTCTTTTGTTTTCTGTTACGATTGACAACCTCCTTGAGATCGGACAGGACTAGATTACCAAAGGTTTTCAGAAAATGTCCCTTACTCTGGGTGGGATAGAACCTGGATTTTGGTCTTACTGTAATATGAATAAAAAAATCATTTTCAGGCTGGTTATCAGGAGGTCTATCTCCTTTTATTAAAAAGTGCCTTTTAAGGGTAAGTTTTCTGACATACCTTTGGATGTCCAAGAAGATATCAAAGTCCTTAGTTTTGTAGGAAGGGCAAAAGGATAAGCCTTTGCTTTAAACTTTAATTTCATTATTGCTTAGTTCATAATCTGACAGGTTGAAAATATTTTTTTGGACTGTAATGTCTTGGGGGACATTAGATGTACTACCAGTATAGTCAGAATCATTACTCCCCTGTAGGGTCTCTAATGTGTCCTTGCTGTTGCCCCTGTCCTTGTTTTTATTTTTATTTGCATGTTTATTATTATTGCCATTTATATTTCTGTTGCTAATTGTGTACTTAATATTCTTTCCAGTGGGAATATTTATGCTGCCCTCTTTTTGTTTTGACTTGGAACCTGCTCTGGTTCCTCTTCTGTATTTTTTCTTTTTTTGGTTGTCTAAGGTTTCGGAACTAAAAAATCTGTAATGAGGTTGGTTTTCGGCTGCTTGGCAGAGGGCAGGAAGGGGACAAGTGGTGATGCCATATTGGTATTATCAATAATGATTTTATCTAAGTCTGTAGGGGTCTCAGATGCAGTTGTAGGGGTACATGTGGAGGGAAGGGGATCATCATGAATGGATAGGTTAAGAAGATCTATGAAATTAACATCCTGTGTCATGTCTTTCTGTGATAGGGAATCGTTGCACTCAATGAGGGCCCTATCTTTTCTGATTTCCCACGGCTTGAACTTATTTCACCCTGGTTTCCATAGAGAACCTGCTCAGTGTCTTTAAAGCTGGCTCTCTTCTCTCCCTTCATGTACACGGTCCCCTGCTTTTTTAGCAAATACCCTTTGGGTTGGTAACACAAGCTAAATGCACAATTTCCCTCATTCTTTTCTTCACTATGGCACCTATAGAAATTTCTCAAATCTATCTCCTCTTATAAACAGCCAGTCTTTAGAGTAACGGATGTTCACTAACCCCCTGTGTAGAACTCAGTATGTTCTTGAGTTCGAGAATAGAGATGAGCGAACCGGTCCCGGTTCGGCTCGAGGCGGTTCGCCGAACGGGGGGTCTGGCTCGAGTTCGGCTCGTCGAACGTTCGACGAACCGAACTCGAGCCCATAGGAAACAATGGCAGGCAATCACAAACACAGTAAAACACCTAGAAAACACCCTCAAAGGTGTCCAAAAGGTGACAAACAACTCACAACACAACACAAACACATGGGAAAGTGACAAGGACATGTACTCATGCGAAAACAAAACAGCTGGACAAGGAAAAAGAGGAGGACACACAGATATAGGCATGGCACGCCCTTCTAAAGTCATGTAAAACACCGCAAGGTGACTCCAAGCGGAGTCTCCCTTTTTTCCAAAAATTGGGCCCCACACACCCACCCCTTCAGTGGCAGCAGTTGTGCCCCAGTTGTACACTTCACAGCTAGATTTGCATCAAGCACATTCAAAAATACGCCATTCTTATCCGTCCCCAGGATGACACCGGGGTAGGTAGCAAAGTCTTTCCTGATCCCAGCTCTGTTCATCTTGGCTTCTTTTAAAAACACAGCAAGCAAGGGTTACTCCAAGCGGAGTCTCCCTTTTTTCCAAAAATTGGGCCCCACACACACCCACCCCTTCAGTGGCAGCAGTTGTGCCCCAGTTGTACACTTCACAGCTAGATTTGCATCAAGCACATTCAAAAATACGCTATTCTTAACCGTCCCCAGGATGACACCGGGGTAGGTAGCAAAGTCTTTCCTGATCCCAGCTCTGTTCATCTTGGCTTCTTTTAAAAACACAGCAAGCAAGGGTTACTCCAAGCGGAGTCTCCCTTTTTTCCAAAAATTGGGCCACACAGACACCCACCCCATCAGTGGCAGCACTTGGGCCCTAGTTGCAAACAGGATGTTTTGATTTGCATCAAGCACATTCAAAAATACGCTATTCTTAGCCGTCCCCAGGATGACACTGGGGTAGGTAGCAAAGTCTTTGCTGACCCATGACTTGTTCATCTTGGCTTCTTTTAAAAACAATGTAAGCAAGGGTTACTCCAAGCGGAGTCTCCCCTTTTTTCCAAAAATTGGGCCCCACACACACCCACCCATTCAGTGGCAGCAGTTGTGCCCCAGTTGTACACTTCACAGCTAGATTTGCATCAAGCACATTCAAAAATACGCCATTCTTATCCGTCCCCAGGATGACACCGGGGTAGGTAGCAAAGTCTTTCCTGATCCCAGCTCTGTTCATCTTGGCTTCTTTTAAAAACACAGCAAGCAAGGGTTACTCCAAGCGGAGTCTCCCTTTTTTCCAAAAATTGGGCCACACAGACACCCACCCCATCAGTGGCAGCACTTGGGCCCTAGTTGCAAACAGGATGTTTTGATTTGCATCAAGCACATTCAAAAATACGCTATTCTTAGCCGTCCCCAGGATGACACCGGGGTAGGTAGCAAAGTCTTTGCTGACCCATGACTTGTTCATCTTGGCTTCTTTTAAAAACAATGTAAGCAAGGGTTACTCCAAGCGGAGTCTCCCTTTTTTCCAAAAATTGGGCCACACAGACACCCACCCCATCAGTGGCAGCACTTGGGCCCTAGTTGCAAACAGGATGTTTTGATTTGCATCAAGCACATTCAAAAATACGCTATTCTTAGCCGTCCACAGGATGACACCGGGGTAGGTAGCAAAGTCTTTCCTGATCCCAGCTCTGTTCATCTTGGCTTCTTTTAAAAACAATGTAAGCAAGGGTTACTCCAAGCGGAGTCTCCCTTTTTTCCAAAAATTGGGCCACACAGACACCCACCCCATCAGTGGCAGCACTTGGGCCCTAGTTGCAAACAGGATGTTTTGATTTGCATCAAGCACATTCAAAAATACGCTATTCTTAGCCGTCCCCAGGATGACACTGGGTAGGTAGCAAAGTCTTTGCTGACCCATGACTTGTTCATCTTGGCTTCTTTTAAAAACAATGTAAGCAAGGGTTACTCCAAGCGGAGTCTCCCTTTTTTCCAAAAATTGGGCCACACAGACACCCACCCCATCAGTGGCAGCACTTGGGCCCTAGTTGCAAACAGGATGTTTTGATTTGCATCAAGCACATTCAAAAATACGCTATTCTTAGCCGTCCCCAGGATGACACCGGGGTAGGTAGCAAAGTCTTTCCTGATCCCAGCTCTGTTCATCTTGGCTTCTTTTAAAAACACAGCAAGCAAGGGTTACTCCAAGCGGAGTCTCCCTTTTTTCCAAAAATTGGGCCACACAGACACCCACCCCATCAGTGGCAGCACTTGGGCCCTAGTTGCAAACAGGATGTTTTGATTTGCATCAAGCACATTCAAAAATACGCTATTCTTAGCCGTCCCCAGGATGACACTGGGGTAGGTAGCAAAGTCTTTGCTGACCCATGACTTGTTCATCTTGGCTTCTTTTAAAAACAATGTAAGCAAGGGTTACTCCAAGCGGAGTCTCCCCTTTTTTCCAAAAATTGGGCCCCACACACACCCACCCATTCAGTGGCAGCAGTTGTGCCCCAGTTGTACACTTCACAGCTAGATTTGCATCAAGCACATTCAAAAATACGCCATTCTTATCCGTCCCCAGGATGACACCGGGGTAGGTAGCAAAGTCTTTCCTGATCCCAGCTCTGTTCATCTTGGCTTCTTTTAAAAACACAGCAAGCAAGGGTTACTCCAAGCGGAGTCTCCCTTTTTTCCAAAAATTGGGCCACACAGACACCCACCACATCAGTGGCAGCACTTGGGCCCTAGTTGCAAACAGGATGTTTTGATTTGCATCAAGCACATTCAAAAATACGCTATTCTTAGCCGTCCCCAGGATGACACCGGGGTAGGTAGCAAAGTCTTTCCTGATCCCAGCTCTGTTCATCTTGGCTTCTTTTAAAAACACAGCAAGCAAGGGTTACTCCAAGCGGAGTCTCCCTTTTTTCCAAAAATTGGGCCACACAGACACCCACCCCATCAGTGGCAGCACTTGGGCCCTAGTTGCAAACAGGATGTTTTGATTTGCATCAAGCACATTCAAAAATACGCTATTCTTAGCCGTCCCCAGGATGACACTGGGGTAGGTAGCAAAGTCTTTGCTGACCCATGACTTGTTCATCTTGGCTTCTTTTAAAAACAATGTAAGCAAGGGTTACTCCAAGCGGAGTCTCCCCTTTTTTCCAAAAATTGGGCCCCACACACACCCACCCATTCAGTGGCAGCAGTTGTGCCCCAGTTGTACACTTCACAGCTAGATTTGCATCAAGCACATTCAAAAATACGCCATTCTTATCCGTCCCCAGGATGACACCGGGGTAGGTAGCAAAGTCTTTCCTGATCCCAGCTCTGTTCATCTTGGCTTCTTTTAAAAACACAGCAAGCAAGGGTTACTCCAAGCGGAGTCTCCCTTTTTTCCAAAAATTGGGCCACACAGACACCCACCCCATCAGTGGCAGCACTTGGGCCCTAGTTGCAAACAGGATGTTTTGATTTGCATCAAGCACATTCAAAAATACGCTATTCTTAGCCGTCCCCAGGATGACACCGGGGTAGGTAGCAAAGTCTTTGCTGACCCATGACTTGTTCATCTTGGCTTCTTTTAAAAACAATGTAAGCAAGGGTTACTCCAAGCGGAGTCTCCCTTTTTTCCAAAAATTGGGCCACACAGACACCCACCCCATCAGTGGCAGCACTTGGGCCCTAGTTGCAAACAGGATGTTTTGATTTGCATCAAGCACATTCCAAATCCACAAGCATTTACTCTCCCCAGGATGACACAGGGGTAGTAAATTCCTTCTGGATCCATGACTTGTTCATTTTGATGAACGTCAGTCTGTCCACATTGTCACTGGACAGACGCGTGCGCTTATCTGTCAGCACACACCCAGCAGCACTGAATACACGTTCAGAGACAACGCTGGCAGCTGGACACGACAAAATCTCCAAGGCGTAAGTTGCGAGCTCTGGCCATTTTTGTAGGTTTGAAGCCCAAAAGGAGCAAGGCTCCAGTTGCACAGTCATGGCATCGATGTTCATTTGGAGATACTCCTGTATCATCCTCTCCAGCCGTTGACTATGTGTCAGACTTGTTGTCTCTGGTGGCCTTGCAAAAGAGGGTCTAAAAAAATTATGAAAAGATTCCATAAAATTGCTGTTACCGGCACCAGAAAAGGTCCTACTGGTACGGGTAGACTGTTGAAGATGACGAGACCGTCCCATGTTTGTCAAGTTACAACTGGGAGATTCACTCCCTGCACCTGCACGGTTGTTTGGTGGAAAAGCCGAGCTAAGATCTAGTAACAGCTTCTGCTGATACTCCTGCATACGTGCGTCCCTTTCTATGGCTGGAATTATGTCACAAAATTTGGACTTGTACCGGGGATCTAATAGTGTGGCAATCCAGTAGTCATCATCACTTCTAATTTTGACAATACGACTGTCATGTTGGAGGTAGTGCAACAAAAAGGCACTCATGTGTCTTGCGCAGCCATGCGGACCAAGTCCATGCTGTGTTTGTGGCATAGAGGTGCTACCCGTTCTTTCTTCCTCTGACATCTGACCCCAACCTCTTTCAACTGAAATTTGACCAAGGTCTCCCTCATCCGCTGAGTCTTCCATGTCCATGGACAGTTCGTCCTCCATTTCTTCATGTTCTCCTGCACCTTGCTCAACATTTCGCCTGCTACTATGCGCCCTTGTCGATCCCTGTCCCCCATGGTCCCATGCCTGCTGCGTTGGTGATGATGAACGTCTGGACCTTCGTGATGTTGTTGTCCCTTGCGCATATGAATCCTCCTGTAGTTCCTCCCCTTCATGTTGTCCCACCCCCTGACTCCGAATAGTGTTTAGCGTGTGCTCCAGCATGTAAATGACTGGAATCGTCATGCTGATAATGGCATTGTCAGAGCTAAACATATTCGTCGCCATGTCGAAACTGTGCAGAAGGGTGCATAGGTCCTTGATCTGAGACCACTCCATCAGGGTGATCTGCCCCACCTCTGCATCTCGTTGGCCCAGGCTATACGTCATGACGTATTGCACCAGGGCTCTGCGGTGCTGCCACAGTCGCTGTAACATGTGGAGAGTTGAATTCCAGCGTGTCGCCACATCGCATTTCAGGCGATGAACCGGCAGGCCGAAAGACTTCTGGAGCGATGCAAGTCGCTCTGCTGCGGCGCTTGAACGGCGGAAGTGAGCTGACAGTTTTCGTGCCCTGTTCAGAAGGCCATCTAGGCCGGGATAGTGTGTTAAAAATTGCTGCACGACAAGGTTCAACACGTGAGCCATACAAGGTACGTGTGTCACCTTGCCCAGGCGAAGTGCCGCACCCAGGTTTGCAGCATTGTCGCACACGGCCTTACCAGGCTGCAGTTTGAGTGGAGACAACCATTTATTAAACTCGGACCGCAAAGCTGACCACAACTCCTCAGCTGTGTGACTCTTATTACCAAGACATGTCAAGCTAAAGACCGCCTGATGCCGTTGCGCTCTGCTGCCAGCATAGTAATGAGGGGTGCGTGATTCCTTCTGCGCAGTGAGAACGCTGGTGGCCTGACCAGGCAGGCTTGGGGCGGAGGTGGAGGACCCAGATGAGGTGGAGGATGCAGAAGCAGTGGCGGAACTTGGACAGACAGAGGATTGACACACAAGTCGTGGGGACGGCAAGACTTGTGCAGCAGACCCTTCACCATCTATCACCATAGTTACCCAGTGCCCAGTCAGCGACATGTAACGTCCCTGTCCATGCTTACTGGTCCAAGTATCGGTGGTGAAATGCACCCGTTCACACACAGAGTTTCTCAAGGAAGCGGTGATGTTGTGTGCGACATGCTGGTGTAGCGCGGGCACACCTTTCTTAGAGAAGTAGTGGCGACTAGGCATCTGGTACTGGGGCACAGCGACAGACATAAGGTCTCTAAAATCCTGTGTGTCCACTAGGCGGAAAGGCAGCATTTCGGTAGCCAACAGCTTACAGAGGGATAGAGTCAACCTCTTAGCTTTGTCATGGGTCGGAGGAAGTGGCCTTTTATTTGACCACATCTGAGGGACAGAGATCTGGCTGCTGTGTGTAGACGGTGTTGAGTAGGGTGTCCCTTGAAAAATGCAGGTTTGTGAGGAAAGTGCAGGCGGAGACATGATGTTGCCTTCATCCAACGTTGGTGCTATCGATGTCTGAGAGAGCTGTACACACTCACTTGTTTCCCCTTCCAAACCAACTGACGACCTTACAAGCAAACTGCCTGTTGCGGTTACAGTGGTGGAAGTTTTGCGTGGAAAAACAGGTGTGGCAGCTGTCCCCACAGTCCTAGAAGATGAAGAGCGCGCGGATGCAGTGGAAGGGGCGGGCGGTGGATGGTTTGCTCCACTAGGCCGCATTGCAGCACGGTGAGCTTCCCACCGGGACTTATGATATTTAGTCATGTGACGATTCATGGAAGAAGTTGTCAAACTGCTGAGGTTTTGACCTCTACTAACAGAATCATGACAAATGTTACATATCACATGAGTTGGGCGATCTTTTTCGATGTGAAAAAAGGACCAGGCTAGGCAAGGCTTAGAGGCCATGCGACCTGTTGATCCACCCCGAATAATGCTCATAGGCAGAGTGGTGGCTGAGGATGCAGTTGTAGACGTGCTACCAGTGCTCCGACTCTGTCCAGGAAGGCGCAAGGTAACTTCGTCGTCGGTTGCATCCTCCTCCACCGCCTCTGTTGACCTCCTCGAGTGCCTGACTGGGGGTTGACAGTAGGTGGGATCTAGAACGTCATCATCAATTGTTGTGTTTGCACTCCCCTCCCCCTCAGACCGAGCCTCTTCTTGCCCTGACGGAATATTTAAGTTGTCATCCCAATCGGGTATCTGCGTCTCATCTTCATCAGTATGTTCCTCATTGTCTATAACCACAGGTGTTACAGTTTGTGACAAAGGGTCAACATTATGCTCAGAAACTTGGTCCTCACGGCCTGAATCTGAGTCACAAAGGTTCTGGGCATCACTGCAGACCATTTCCTGTTCTGTACTCACTGTAGCTTGGGAGCAGACCTCTGATTCCCAGGCTATAGTGTGACTGAACAGCTCTGCAGACTCAGCCATCTCAGTTCCACCATACTGTGCAGGGCTGATGGAGACTTCAGAGCTGGGAGAAAGCAAGTTTGATTGGGATGACAACTCAGAGGACTGGTGTTTTTTGGATGCGGTACTTGAAGTGGCAGAGAGGGCACTTGTTGGACCACTTGAGATCCATTCAAGCATTTTCCTTTTTTGCCCATCATCTACCTTTGTTCCTGTTGTTCGTGTCCGTAACAAAGGGAGCACATCGGATTGTCCACGGTAAGTAGTAGACATCTTACTTTTGCTGGTAGATGGTCTATCTTCAGCAGATGATAATGGAGCTTTGCCACCTTCCCCACGGACAAAACCTTTTTTGCCTTTTCCACCACGCCTCTTCCCCTTTCCACCAGCATCTGTCATTTTGCCACTCATGTTGATTGCGACAAGATTGTGGACTGAAAATGTGGTAGTAAAAATTGAGAGGTGGTGAAGATTGCAGTGGTGGTCTAGCTTTATTAACAGCAGAATAATAAAGAATAAATATCCCTGACAATGCAACTTAGTTATAATTAGTTGGAGTGTGCAACGCAGGCAGACGTGCTGCAAATGTCTTTGCACTAGTGGGACTATAGCAAAGTCCAATAGCCACGTATAGGATGCCACTAGGTACACTGAGTGTTTGCTAGTATAATGGCTTGGTTAGAATGAGTTGTAGTGTGCAACGCAGGCAGACGCGCTCTGCAAATGTCTTTGCACTAGTGGGACTATAGCAAAGTCCAATAGCCACGTATAGGATGCCACTAGGTACACTGAGTGTTTGCTAGTATAATGGCTTGGTTAGAATGAGTTGTAGTGTGCAATGCAGGCAGACGCGCTCTGCAAATGTCTTTGCACTAGTGGGACTATAGCAAAGTCCAATAGCCACGTATAGGATGCCACTAGGTACACTGAGTGTTTGCTAGTATAATGGCTTGGTTAGAATGAGTTGTAGTGTGCAACGCAGGCAGACGCGCTCTGCAAATGTCTTTGCACTAGTGGGACTATAGCAAAGTCCAATAGCCACGTATAGGATGCCACTAGGTACACTGAGTGTTTGCTAGTATAATGGCTTGGTTAGAATGAGTTGTAGTGTGCAATGCAGGCAGACGCGCTCTGCAAATGTCTTTGCACTAGTGGGACTATAGCAAAGTCCAATAGCCACGTATAGGATGCCACTAGGTACACTGAGTGTTTGCTAGTATAATGGCTTGGTTAGAATGAGTTGTAGTGTGCAACGCAGGCAGACGCGCTCTGCAAATGTCTTTGCACTAGTGGGACTATAGCAAAGTCCAATAGCCACGTATAGGATGCCACTAGGTACACTGAGTGTTTGCTAGTATAATGGCTTGGTTAGAATGAGTTGTAGTGTGCAACGCAGGCAGACGCGCTCTGCAAATGTCTTTGCACTAGTGGGACTATAGCAAAGTCCAATAGCCACGTATAGGATGCCACTAGGTACACTGAGTGTTTGCTAGTATAATGGCTTGGTTAGAATGAGTTGTAGTGTGCAACGCAGGCAGACGCGCTCTGCAAATGTCTTTGCACTAGTGGGACTATAGCAAAGTCCAATAGCCACGTATAGGATGCCACTAGGTACACTGAGTGTTTGCTAGTATAATGGCTTGGTTAGAATGAGTTGTAGTGTGCAACGCAGGCAGACGCGCTCTGCAAATGTCTTTGCACTAGTGGGACTATAGCAAAGTCCAATAGCCACGTATAGGATGCCACTAGGTACACTGAGTGTTTGCTAGTATAATGGCTTGGTTAGAATGAGTTGTAGTGTGCAACGCAGGCAGACGCGCTCTGCAAATGTCTTTGCACTAGTGGGACTATAGCAAAGTCCAATAGCCACGTATAGGATGCCACTAGGTACACTGAGTGTTTGCTAGTATAATGGCTTGGTTAGAATGAGTTGTAGTGTGCAACGCAGGCAGACGCGCTCTGCAAATGTCTTTGCACTAGTGGGACTATAGCAAAGTCCAATAGCCACGTATAGGATGCCACTAGGTACACTGAGTGTTTGCTAGTATAATGGCTTGGTTAGAATGAGTTGTAGTGTGCAACGCAGGCAGACGCGCTCTGCAAATGTCTTTGCACTAGTGGGACTATAGCAAAGTCCAATAGCCACGTATAGGATGCCACTAGGTACACTGAGTGTTTGCTAGTATAATGGCTTGGTTAGAATGAGTTGTAGTGTGCAACGCAGGCAGACGCGCTCTGCAAATGTCTTTGCACTAGTGGGACTATAGCAAAGTCCAATAGCCACGTATAGGATGCCACTAGGTACACTGAGTGTTTGCTAGTATAATGGCTTGGTTAGAATGAGTTGTAGTGTGCAACGCAGGCAGACGCGCTCTGCAAATGTCTTTGCACTAGTGGGACTATAGCAAAGTCCAATAGCCACGTATAGGATGCCACTAGGTACACTGAGTGTTTGCTAGTATAATGGCTTGGTTAGAATGAGTTGTAGTGTGCAACGCAGGCAGACGCGCTCTGCAAATGTCTTTGCACTAGTGGGACTATAGCAAAGTCCAATAGCCACATATAGGATGCCACTAGGTACACTGAGTGTTTGCTAGTATAATGGCTTGGTTAGAATGAGTTGTAGTGTGCAACGCAGGCAGACGCGCTCTGCAAATGTCTTTGCACTAGTGGGACTATAGCAAAGTCCAATAGCCACGTATAGGATGCCACTAGGTACACTGAGTGTTTGCTAGTATAATGGCTTGGTTAGAATGAGTTGTAGTGTGCAACGCAGGCAGACGCGCTCTGCAAATGTCTTTGCACTAGTGGGACTATAGCAAAGTCCAATAGCCACGTATAGGATGCCACTAGGTACACTGAGTGTTTGCTAGTATAATGGCTTGGTTAGAATGAGTTGTAGTGTGCAACGCAGGCAGACGCGCTCTGCAAATGTCTTTGCACTAGTGGGACTATAGCAAAGTCCAATAGCCACGTATAGGATGCCACTAGGTACACTGAGTGTTTGCTAGTATAATGGCTTGGTTAGAATGAGTTGTAGTGTGCAACGCAGGCAGACGCGCTCTGCAAATGTCTTTGCACTAGTGGGACTATAGCAAAGTCCAATAGCCACGTATAGGATGCCACTAGGTACACTGAGTGTTTGCTAGTATAATGGCTTGGTTAGAATGAGTTGTAGTGTGCAACGCAGGCAGACGCGCTCTGCAAATGTCTTTGCACTAGTGGGACTATAGCAAAGTCCAATAGCCACGTATAGGATGCCACTAGGTACACTGAGTGTTTGCTAGTATAATGGCTTGGTTAGAATGAGTTGTAGTGTGCAACGCAGGCAGACGCGCTCTGCAAATGTCTTTGCACTAGTGGGACTATAGCAAAGTCCAATAGCCACGTATAGGATGCCACTAGGTACACTGAGTGTTTGCTAGTATAATGGCTTGGTTAGAATGAGTTGTAGTGTGCAACGCAGGCAGACGCGCTCTGCAAATGTCTTTGCACTAGTGGGACTATAGCAAAGTCCAATAGCCACGTATAGGATGCCACTAGGTACACTGAGTGTTTGCTAGTATAATGGCTTGGTTAGAATGAGTTGTAGTGTGCAACGCAGGCAGACGCGCTCTGCAAATGTCTTTGCACTAGTGGGACTATAGCAAAGTCCAATAGCCACGTATAGGATGCCACTAGGTACACTGAGTGTTTGCTAGTATAATGGCTTGGTTAGAATGAGTTGTAGTGTGCAACGCAGGCAGACGCGCTCTGCAAATGTCTTTGCACTAGTGGGACTATAGCAAAGTCCAATAGCCACGTATAGGATGCCACTAGGTACACTGAGTGTTTGCTAGTATAATGGCTTGGTTAGAATGAGTTGTAGTGTGCAACGCAGGCAGACGCGCTCTGCAAATGTCTTTGCACTAGTGGGACTATAGCAAAGTCCAATAGCCACGTATAGGATGCCACTAGGTACACTGAGTGTTTGCTAGTATAATGGCTTGGTTAGAATGAGTTGTAGTGTGCAACGCAGGCAAACGCGCTCTGCAAATGTCTTTGCACTAGTGGGACTATAGCAAAGTCCAATAGCCACGTATAGGATGCCACTAGGTACACTGAGTGTTTGCTAGTATAATGGCTTGGTTAGAATGAGTTGTAGTGTGCAACGCAGGCAGACGCGCTCTGCAAATGTCTTTGCACTAGTGGGACTATAGCAAAGTCCAATAGCCACGTATAGGATGCCACTAGGTACACTGAGTGTTTGCTAGTATAATGGCTTGGTTAGAATGAGTTGTAGTGTGCAACGCAGGCAGACGCGCTCTGCAAATGTCTTTGCACTAGTGGGACTATAGCAAAGTCCAATAGCCACGTATAGGATGCCACTAGGTACACTGAGTGTTTGCTAGTATAATGGCTTGGTTAGAATGAGTTGTAGTGTGCAACGCAGGCAGACGCGCTCTGCAAATGTCTTTGCACTAGTGGGACTATAGCAAAGTCCAATAGCCACGTATAGGATGCCACTAGGTACACTGAGTGTTTGCTAGTATAATGGCTTGGTTAGAATGAGTTGTAGTGTGCAATGCAGGCAGACGCGCTCTGCAAATGTCTTTGCACTAGTGGGACTATAGCAAAGTCCAATAGCCACGTATAGGATGCCACTAGGTACACTGAGTGTTTGCTAGTATAATGGCTTAGTTATCAGTTGGAGTGTGCAGAGGACAAGAGGGTACAGTGGCAGGATTGTGGTGCTCTGGGTAGAGGAATGGAAGACTGCCTTTCTATTCCCTCCTAATGGTGAAATGCAGGTAGGAAATCCCTGACCTGGGCTACACAGACGCTGTTGCTGTTTGCAGGACCTGTCACCTATGGCTCTCTGACCCTGCCGGTTGGAGCCCTTAAAAGGACTGCTATAAAGTGCTCTCCCTAAGCTGTCTAACGCTGTGTATGCAGCGCATACAGCTGTATCGGCTATAGGACTCAGGAAGACGGAGCTGCGACAGTGATGTCTGACACCAAAGACGCAGAAGGCAGATAATGGCGTCCGTGAAGAAAATGTCCGGTTTTATAATGCAGGGACATGTGACATGCAGATCCTATCACACATGCCGTTGCTTCTCTGGCTCAAAGTCCACTTAGCTGTGTGTGTGTCTGGGATTGGCTGACATGCTGGCCCGCCCCACAAGACGCGCGCACTTAGGGAAGGAAGACAAGAAAAAAAAAAAAAAAAAATGGCGATCGCCATTATAGAAACAGCAGTGATCTGAAGGCGCTGTTCACGCACACTATACACTGAAATGTGATAATAGTTTGATTCACAGAGTGACTTACACTATTACAGCAGAAACCAAGCTATGATTTAGCTGTTTTTTGGCTGCTAGAACCGTTCTCGAACGTTTCTAGAACTACCGAGCTTTTGCAAAAAGCTCGAGTTCTAGTTCGATCTAGAACATGCCCCAAAATCACTCGAGCCGCGAACTGGAGAACCACGAACCACGAACCGCGCTCAACTCTATTCGAGAATCACATTAAACATACACATCTGGTATACTGACACGCTCTGAGAAATTAAGCAGTCTACTTATTTATATTTCTATTCATTTGGCGACAAAAATCTCTCAACTTTACATTCGTATTTATTTCATTTTTCAATGTCAGCAGAAAGTACTCCGTCTCTGTATTTTTGAACACTGATGGGGTCTGTTTTTTCCTCACGCTTTTTTACTTTGAATCACCTTCACCGTGCCTTCACGCATGCGCTCTCTTTCAGTTCCCACGGTCTGAACTTGATTCACCCTGCTCCCATTGAGAACTTGCTCAGTGTCTTCGCGCAAGCGCCCTTCTTCCCCTTCACGTACACTATCCCCTGCTTTCTAGGAATTCCTTCAACACTTCGAGTATCTAATTTTCAAACGTATATGCACACTTCTTTACTGAATCAGTGAACCCCCTTCTCTTTTTTTCCTCACTATGTGATTCATTCATCTGTTTCCCTGTACAAGTAGTCAGCTTTGGAGTTATGGATGTTCACTAATCACTTTGTATTGAACCCAGTAATCTTAAAATTTTTGAGTTCGAGAATCACAGTAAGCAAACACACCTGTCATCATATGGACGCGCTCTGAAAAACCAAGCAGTTAACATTTTTATGTATATTTTCATTTATTGGTCAACGAATTCTCAATTTTTACACTCATTCCATGCTGTTTATCTTTTTTTTAATTTTTATCTTTCAATACTCCGATGTATGCTCTGTGTTCAGCAGAAAATACTCCTCCTCTGCATTTTTCACGTGTCCATGAGTCATTCCGTTACCATGAGAGCATTGACGTCATAGATGGTAACATGGAGATATGAACTCCTCTATAAGTAACCGGTCTGTGTACTATGCATGTATTTTCTCTTTTCCCTGAAGAAGGAGACGGTTTATGTCTCTGAAACGCGTTGGATGCTGTAATAAAAAGAGATTTTTAACTTAATCTACATCCTGACAACAGTGGTTTCTTAGCGCGGCTAAAACCCGATTCTCATATATATGTGTGCATATATATATATATATTTTTTACACCCTTATGAAGCTCCATCACAGAGTGAACTTCATAGAATACTAAAATTTACATTAAATACTGCAATAATAATACTGCACCATTGCAGTATATAACAAGCTATTAGATGATCACAGGTTCAATTCCCCTAAGGCAGGGGTCACCATCCTGTGGCTTGGGGGATCATGTGTGTTTATTGGGACCATGATGTGTGGCTCTCAGCTGTCTGCCAGCTGGGTGCATTAGCACCAGGTTAAGGAGACAGCTATAAAGAGCAGGTATCCAGATTTTAACTTCTCTGAGTAGCATGACACAGAAGAGCAGATCTGCATGAGCATATACTGGCAGAGTATATGGAAGGGGAGGGTAAAAAATATTGTAACCTTGAAACAAATGATACTGCCAGTTAGATGGGTGCTTGAAGCTATATGCAATTGTGATGTGGAAGTGCTTGATGCACGAATAGAATAGATGGGGTTATAGTTGCAACCCCCGGATATAAGTATACTGTCTATAAGAAAGTTAGGCACAAGATCTTGGTGTTCTTCTGTGGGGAATCTTTAGCTGTCATTAAACCACTAATGGGGGCTTTCAGGGGGAGGGGCGCATGTGGATAATGACTTTATCCCACAGATGAATGGGGCTCTTAAGGTAAGAAATGTTGGGGACCACTGCCATAAGTGGACAAAAAAAATAAAGTAATTTTAAACTTTTAAAAAATATAAAAATTAATCTCATAATAGATACATTGAAGGAACTATAAAAATCTAAAATTAAATATACCATACGGTAAACACAAAGGACAGAAAATAAAAAATAGTATTATGTTTATTTGGTCACCACTATCCTTAAAAACAATGCAATTATAAACAATCAAAACATTGTAGATGGCCCAAAATAGTATCAATGAAAAGGACAAATTGTCACACAAAAAACAAGCCCACACAATGGAAAATGGAAAATTAAAAATGTGAGAGGTATTTAAAAATGGTGAGGCAAACCCATATTGTTTTCTACAAAATTCAACAGTTCTTTCAACACTTAAATATCAAAATAAAAAACCTACTATTTTGGTATCATCCTAATCATGCTGACATACAAAAAGTCGTGTTTACAGGTCATTTTTACTATATATTGATTGTCATAAAAACAAAACTCCAAAGCAATTTATTCTGGAATTGCATTTCAAATCGTCTCATAGAAAAAAAGCCATCCTTTGTCAATATAAAAATAAAAAATCTTGCCACTTGAAAATGGATAATGACAAAATGAAAGCACAAGCACCAACTGGGCCCTGTAGCAGTTGTGAGGTCTGCCTCAACTAGAGGTTTTGTTTTCTTCAGTACCTAAATGGTTAATGCCAGTTTTTCTGCTGGCAGCTTCTCCAGCAGTCTCTAGCTTATTGTGTCAGTTGCAGTAGCTCTGTAGTCATGCCCTTCAGGTTTAAATAGAGGAGTTACCCAGAAATCCCTGCTGAAGATACAAAGCCATTTGTTCTCTGGCCGCATTGGTGTAAGGACCTGTGAAGGCTTGTTCCTGCATTTGGACTTTATCCTTTGTTGTTTTCCCCTGTTCCCTGTGTGTATTAGTGCAGCAGTAGAGCTAGCATCTGCCACCAGCCAATGCACTAACCAGGGCCACTAAAGGGTTTTTCTTAGGGTCTCAGGTTCCTGTTCGGTGACAGTTGAGGAGACTGTATAAGGTCTGGTAAGGAGCATAGGGTCAGTGGCAGGTGAGAGCAGAAGGTGTCCATCTACCTTTCTCACTAGAGCTAGGGTCCACCAATGTTATGGAGTCGCCGATATTCCCCCCCTACCTGTTGTACTGTTGTTTGTATTTTTGTCTTGTGTCCAGACATTGGTTGGTCTAAAAGTGTCTGTCACGTATTAAAGCATGACGCCGGTCTTCATGACGTGGAGTTATGGAGTCAGATGCTCCTGCTTCACTGAGGGGCAAATGCCTCTTAATGAATCCTGCGCACCTGAAAAGTGGTTTGTCCCTCGGTGTACTTCTCACTACAAATATCACTTCAATGGATTGGAATAAATTGTGTAGTGTAAGTAACACTGCTGCTCGTCATGGATTTGACTAAGAGGGTTTTGTGACGCCCCCATTTTGTACTTCGCTCCACTTGCTTTCCTGGGGCTGTCAAAAATGGTGTGAGACTGCCAAAAGTCATAAGGATTTAGTGCAGCCTCGAGTTGCTCCAAATTTTGTGACTTTGCAAAGGTTTTTACAAAACAATTCTAGTGCAAAATCTTAGATGAATAGGGCCCTTACTTTTTGTAGGCCATATCTGAATGATATACTTTAAGATTGTACCTAAATTAAAATCGTAATAAAAGGCATATTATATTACTTCCAAAAGTCAATGACATCCATTTCCTTCATAAGGTCTTGTATTATATTATTTTAGACATGGCACAGTTTTGTTTCTAACGGATTCATATGTCTAAAGCTGGGTTCACACATAGCGACAGCGACAACGACATCGCTGTTACGTCACCATCTTCTGTGACGTAACAGCGACCTTGTAAGTCGCTGTTATGATCGCTGCTTAGCTGTCAAACACAGCGACACAGCAGCGATCATAACGTCGCTACATGTGCAGAGAGCAGGTAGCCGCGCACACTGCTTAGCGCTGGCTCCTTGCTCTCCTAGCTACAGTACACATCGTGTTAATTAACCCGATGTGTACTGCAGCTACATGTCACAGTGCAGAGAGCAGGGAGCCGCGCACACTGCTTAGCGCTGGCTCCTTGCTCTCCTAGCTACAGTACACATCGGGTTAATTAACCCGATGTGTACTGCAGCTATATGTCACAGTGCAGAGAGCAGGGAGCCGCGCACACTGCTTAGCGCTGGCTCCTTGCTCTCCTAGCTACAGTACACATAGGGTTAATTACCGGATGTGTACTGCAGCTACATGTGCACAGAGCAGGAGCCGGCACTAGCAGCAAGAGCGGCGGAGGCTGGTAACGAAGGTAAATATCGGGTAACCAGGGAAAGGTCTTCCCTTGGTTACCCGATGTTTACAGTGGTTACAGCTTTCCGCAGCTGCCAGACGCCGGCTCCTGCTCCCTGCTCGCTTCATTTCATTGCTCTCTCGCTGTCACACACAGCGATGTATGCTTCACAGCGGGAGAGCGACGACGAAAAAATGAAGCAGTACATTCAGCAACGACCTCACAGCAGGGGCCAGCTTGTTGCTGGATGTCACACACAGCGACAGCGACGGGACGTCGCTGCAACGTCACAGAAAAGGGTGACATAGCAGCGACGTCATTGTCGTCGTCGCTGTGTGTGACACCACCTTTAGACTCTACATGCTTTTCTAAGCACAAATGCAAAGAATGGTGATAATGATTATAACTTTGGCATAATGAAGTCAATGGCTCCAATTCATTAAGACCGGTTTTGTTCAAGCCAGTCTTGAGGACTTGGAGTTCTGGAGAGGAATTGGGCTTATAATCTTAGTAGCCCATATCCAAATGATATACTTTAAGAATTTTTGTATTACTTCCAAAGGGCTGGAAAGCTGTCTTTGCATTCCAATACTTCAGAGATTTTATATATGACATCCAATGTTTTCATGAGATATTAAATTATGATATTATTTGAGACATAGCAGTTTTGTTTCTAGAGTATAAATATATCTAAAATGATACATGCTTTTCTGAGCACAAATGGAAAAAAATTAAAATGTGCTTTCTTTATGTTTTAAATTCATTGTAGCTACATGGGGTGCAGAGGTAATAGTCACACTTGGGGGACAGATTCACTTTATTGTTATACGTGTAACCTCCTTTCAGTTCAATTTTGGAAGCAATATGCAGTGTATAGCTTCAGAAAATACATTGTTGTTTTTACTTCTTTTGTACGATTACTCTTTAAAATCCACCACCATAAAACTAATTTTTCATGAGATTTGTTTTAATAGTCAAGTGAATCCTGCTGCTGCTTCAGCTGTTTTGGTTGCATACACTGTAACCTGTAACAAAAGAATATAAGAAAGTAAAATTTTAAATATTATAAATAACTTTTGAATGGACGTTCTTCCTGTATTTTTTTTTCTTGTGCTTTTTTCTTCTTAGATATGTTTTTTTTATTTTCCATAGAAAAAAAGTGAAGATGTTATAGCCTCCATCCTGTTACTACAAAATGAAAACAATGAGGCATGTTTTGTTCTTTAAAAAGTTTTTTTATAAAGCTCGACTATGAATTCAGATTGTAATGCATTTTACATTAATATATCAGCAAGAATGTAAATATTAAATCCAAATGCTGTCAACACAATGTGTATTATCTATTGATTATCAAACTTGTTTTGCTGTAATAGCCTTAGTATTTGAATAAGTATAAAGAAAAATTAAAAAAGAACAAACAATGCACGCTCAGTATTATTACGGTTGCACTTTACCATGTATTTAAAGAACAAGAAGAGAAGAAAAAAAATCCAGCTCCAGCAGTAATAGCATATAATGGCATTTCGGACTTCTTATATTAAAAAAAACACTAAAAAAACATAAAAATTGCTGCCTACGCATTTTGAGTAGTTTGTTCTTACTAATCTCTTTTCGTCTTATTTAAAGGAGAGCATGTGGTTTTGTAATATCAGTATAATCATGATAAATTACTAAAGGCCCCGTCACACACAGAGATAATTCTTTGGCAGATCTGTGGTTGCAGTGAAATCATGGACACATTGTTCCATTTGTACACAGCCACAAACCTGGCACTGATTGTCCACAATTTCACTGCAACCACAGATCTACCACAGATCTGCCGCAGATTTTCTCTGTGTGTGACAGGGCCTTAAGACAGATTTTAACAAATTTTAAGAGTGACTGATGGGAAATGTAGCTAAAAACAATTTTCATTTTTCTAAAAACTAAATATTTTAGAACAATGACAATTGTATTTAGCTACATTTCCCATCAGTCACTTTTAAAAGCTGTTAAAATCTGTTTTGGTCAGTTAGTGGGGTGTCAAATTACAGCTGCCTATTCAAGTCTATGAAGAAGGGATTAAGGAGGACCAGAGTGAGAGAGCAAGAAAGAGGACCAGAGTGAGAGAGCAAGAAAGACAGATCAGGTTTCTAATTTATAGTAACTGTCTATCCTATCAAAAAGTTGAATTCAAAGCTACGCTATTTAGTACTGCATTATCCTTGCTGCATACATAAGAGCAGTTATCCCTTATGTCTCCAAGAACTCTTTATGGGAGACGTCACGCCTGAAAACACATGTAAATCTAGGGTTTGCTGCACATGTGGTACAAAAATTTAGTTTGGCACCCACATCTATACATAACATACTGTTTAAGTAGTCATCATGTGGCTGCTCAAATGCAAGTTGCACACCTACAATCACAGACCAACTAGCTGCTCTTCCTAATTCTCTCTAAGTTTAGTAAAAAACTACAAACACTGATTGACTGAGCAAAGCAACAATAGAAGATAGTTTTCACATGACTGTAAGAATGTAAATCACTTCTTAGAGGTCATGTAATGACAATTTTACCTAGCTAGCAGAGGAAAATCCTGATTGGGAGTATACTGTTTTTGGCTATTGTGCTTAATTTTGTGATTAATGTTCCTAACATAAACACAGATCCCAATATATAACGGGTTACATGTTATGGATTGCTACATATGTACAGAATCAAAAGAACCAACAATACCAAAATACAGCATCAGAAGCAGCAAAAGAACAAACATAAAAAAAAACAAGAGAAATGAGGGGTTTCTGCTAGTGAGACCAATAAAGGTCAAAAAATGATACACAATCAGTCAACCTCTTGAAATACAGTGAGATTTTTATTATCAAAAAATTACAATTTGTAAGAGGAGAAAGTACATTTTATAAATTACATAATTAAGTGAACAACCAGGTAAAGACAGGAAAATACCACAACCCGAACATGTCGGGTGATGCACAGATGGGAAAACAAAATATACACTCAATGGCTGAAAAGGTATAGATAGCTGAAAGGAATCTGCAGCAATCATGACTGAAGACCTCCCATAATTTCATTAGAAAAGAGCAAATAATCTGACAAACAGATTCGATTCTTGTCAGAAATGGCAAGGATGTTAAGGGGTAAACCACAAATATGTTAAGTTATAATCAATAAGGTATATGTAGAGCACCCCCACATAGAAATAATCAGGCAGCCAATAACAGGGCCCAAATCTGCTGAGAGTTTTAAACAGGACCAGTTACAAATGTAAAAGGTACAAAGAGTTTAAAGAGTTAACTCTGGAAAACAGCGATAATACAGGCTGACTTAGTACATGGTCAGACCATAAGCTGACACATTAATCCTATCTTGACAGCAAGCAGAGTATTACATATGTGTAAGGTACAAAGAGTTTAAAGAGTTAACTCTGAAAAACAGCGATAATAAAGACTGACTTGGTACATGGTCAGACCATAAGCTGACACATTAATCCTATCTTGACAGCAAGCAGAGTATAAAGCAATACCAATCAGCATACCAGTAATAACTTTGCATATATGTCAAGCCATAAGAAGTGCCCATGCTCATAAATTAATCAGAACATACACGTTAGTGAGCAGAGGACATGTAAAACTTACCCATCTGTGCTGACAACCTGGCGTGGCGTGCTCCAACGCGCACGTTTCGTGACCTTCCTCGGGGAGCTGCACGCTCGGGTGCTCTACATATACCTTATTGATTATAACTTAACATATTTGCGGTTTACCCCTTAACATCCTTGCCATTTCTGACAAGAATCGAATCTGTTTGTCAGATTATTTGCTCTTTTCTAGTGAAATTATGGGTGGTCTTCAGTCTTGATTGCTGCAGATTCCTTTCAGCTATCTATACCTTTTCAGCCATGGAGTGTATATTTTGTTTTCCCATCTGTGCATCACCCGACGTGTTCGGGTTGTGGTATTTTCCCGTCTTTACCTAGTTGTTCACTTATTTATGTAATTTATAAAATGTACTTTCTCCTCTTACAAATTGTAATTTTTTGATAATAAAAATCTCACTGTATTTCAAGAGGTTGACTGATTGTGTATCATTTTTTGACCTTTATTGGTCTCACTAGCAGAAACCCCTCATTTCTCTTGTTTTTCTGTATAGCTTATTATGGGGTCTAGTGATATATATTAACTATGACAGATCTGAACGTCCCTATTTTTGTGTTAAAAGAACAAGCATACAGCATCGCAACCATTATCAGTACAGAAATACATCACCAAAATAAAAAGCAGTACATAAATAGAGCATCGCAATGATAATCAATATATGAATACATAGCTAGAAGCACCATCTGTATATGAATACAGCACCAAAAGTACCAAATGTACATGGATACAGCACCAGAACAATCAACAGTACATGGACACAGCATTGACCCTCACTGTTTTCTTTACACAAAATATGACTTCTCTCTCACTTTTCTCCCTCATACAGCCCCATCACACATTTATCCTCTCAAACTGTCCTCACACATTTTTCTCCCCCATACTGTCCTATTGCACTTTTCTCCTTCATACTGTCTCCCACTTTCCACCCCTAATGCTGACCCCTTACAAATTTCTACTTCAATTCTCTTCCCTCATACATTTCTTCCCTCATGCGGTCCCCCTTACACTTTTCTCCACCTATACAATTTTCTCCACCTTCTATCATCTCCCACTTTTTCCCCCATATTGTTCCCTCATACATTTCTCCTCATACTGTCACCTCTCAAATTTCTCCTCCTCCTGTCACCTCACACTCCACTTATTCTCCCCTCATTGTACCCTTCTAAAATCTGCAGGTCCCAGCAGATTAAAAAATGTGCCATTCAGTTTATGCGAATAGCAAAAAAAAAGTGCCAGCCGCATTTTTACATATTGCAGTAGATTGCATCAGACACAGAAAGCTGACATGACCTTGGGCAAAATTGCCTGGTCTTCCCTTTAATGCCTTGTAGCTAGCACATCATATGGAATAGCATAGCCAATCAGAATGGACTATCATAGCTTGTATAATTCCAAGGGAATGTAGCAGCCATTTTAGGGTGATTTTAAGGTAATGAGAGGATGTTACAGCTCACAGCTTAGCAATAGATATAGGATTAGAAAGCCCTAAAACACTTTATAGAAGTGCAGCAATTAAGATGAGTGTAGTAATGTGATTATAATAAAGAAATGTAACTGATAGGAATAAAGTGAGATAAGGGAGGTGCTAGCAGCAGTAGGAGACTCAGTGATTGATCAACAATGTAGCTGATTGATACAACAATGTAGCTGATTGATCCAACAATGTAGCTGATTGATACAACGATGTAGCTAATTGATCCAACGATGTAGCTGATTGACATCATATAACCTAAAAAACTTTCCAGAAACGGAAAGGTCCACAAGCAATAAAACCTAAAAGATGTAACTCCAGTACAAAAATATATACGAGGTGTGAAAATGAGGGGGTACAGAGAAAAGGACCACAAAAATAATCAATGTTAAATACAAAAGTATATTTATTAAGTACAAAGTGAACAAGGTGCACAGTGGTAGCAGGCAGAGATGGAGAAACCTGCACAGAAAGCAACGCACGACAATACCTGGACTGGCCACAAGATGGCAATAACACCTGCTAATAGGCTTCACTATAAACATGAGAAATATCCTCAAAAATAAAGTAGCCCAAAATCACCAAAGAGGGAAAGATAATGGAGAATAAGTGGTAAAGAGATCTGTAAGATCTCATAAATGATCCCTCAATGGAGGCAGCATATATAACCTAAGGTATATTACCTTGCATCATATCGGAGCAGGGAAAGGCTGGCAGTCCAGGCGTGGGGGCGGGGCCTCGACGCGCGTTTCACCAGAAGGCTTCGTCAGGAGGTGTGGCTCCCATTTTAGGGTGATTTTAAGGTAATGAGAGGATGTTACAGCTCATGGCTTAGCATTAGATATAGGATTAGAAAGCCCTAAAACACTTTGTAGAAGTGCAGCAATTAAGAAGATTAGTGTAGTAATGTGATCATAATAAATCAATGTAACTGATAGGAATAAAGTGAGATAGGGGAGGTGCTAGCAGCAGTAAGAGACTCAGTGATTGATCAACGATGTAGCTGATTGATACAACGATCTAGCTGATTGATCCAATGATGTAGCTGATTGATACAACGATGTAGCTGATTGATCCAACAATGTAGCTGATTGATACAACTATGTAGCTAATTGATACAATGATGTAGCTGATTGATCCAATGATGTAGCTGGCATATGTCCTACTGCTTTGAATTACAATTACACATTTTCGTCTTCATTTTTAATGTGCTAAACAGTAAAAGCAAGACAGCATCAATTTTACAGAAAACAAAATCTGAAATTGATAACAAAGTATTCTTACTTGTCATAAGCCACTTTTCTACGATTTTTTTTATTGCATATGCAATCACGTTTGTGATAAATGAATATGATAATGAATATTATTGTTTTGTTTTTAAAAATACTAACAAAATTCCATAAAATGCAGACATATAACGACCACTGCCTACTTAAGAATGTGCTCTTGATGCAAACAATTTTTATACATCTGCTTTACTGGTAAAAGTTTACATCTTTACACCCCACATCAAAACAGTTTCCTCTTCCTGTTGGCTTTTTGATAGCATCCCTACCTAATATTTCTTAAATTGTTTAATCAGCAATAGATTATCATTAGAAGACTATTTGGCATGCTGCCAGGTAGTCCAGCATATTCATGAGCTCTGTATAACTATTAGATCTGCAGCAGTGAAAACATTGATTTTATCAAAATGACAGTGAACAGCCCAGTAAGTGACACATTGGTGGAATCAGGGTCTCTGTCTCTACATTATGCTGCTCTTAGATGCGGTAGGGAAAACAATGTGGCAGGATCCCTTTAATAAAATAGGAAGGTATAATAGCAATAGCTCACTAAATGGATATGTTCCCTTCCCATTATGTGTTCACAATAGTTTGCTGATGACTATACCTTATCCTATTACCCTATGAAGTCCTTTATCCTAGTACACTGCTTATCTATACTATTGTGTTCATTCAGTCTTTTCTTCACTTGACCATATAGTCTTACATTGATAAAACAAAGTACCAAATGTCTATAAAAAATCCATTCTACAAATGATAAAATATCTCACCTTGGATTTGAGCGGTTTTAGTCTATAAATATACCAGTGGTGATGTTTTATCTGGAAGGTAGGAAAGACGAGAGTGAGAGAGCCTGAGAGACAGCCGAGAGATAAAGCGAGCAGAAACGTAAAGCATGTCTAAAGTATAAAACAGAAAGTATTGTAAATTATTGCAGTGAATTTGCTTTAACAGTATTCCAGCCTGTCAACATTATCTAGAACATCTGCATTGTAACAAAGAATTTATAGGAACTTTAAATCATTGTGACACATCAAACAGTATGGAAGCATCTGTGTGCATTCAGGTGTCCTACACCTACAGATTAAACTGAGACAAATAGGAAGCCTATAAATTATGACTGTAAAGACCTTTGCTGGATCTGATTATAAAAGGTAGCAAAACAAATATAGTTTATTCTTGAAAAACTTGTATGAAAACTAAAGGTGAAGAAACTGCATAGACTTTCTTTAAGGAATAAACTCTTCATTTTTTATAATTTTGAAGCGCAACAAAAGTTATGAAAGTTTACAAATCTCTTTATTGGGGGATTTGTGTTCATTCATGAGTAGCTTCCAAACTCCTGCTTTTCCCCGGTCTAGTAATCAACATTCAGCTGTATTTAGATCAGAATATACTCATTTAGAGAACAAGTCCTTCCTTCATTTAGTGTTGAGTGTACTCTGAAAAATCTCCTCAGAAAGAATTATCCAGCTCACCCAATCTTCAGGAGACCACCTGGACCGGATGGTGCACGGAAATTGTAGAGCTAGCAAACACTCAAATGCGCAGGGAAAGGAAATACCCAGCAAGTACATCCCGATCGTAGTAAAGCCAAAAAATTGATTCAATTCATTTTAAAAAAAAATTCATCCGTATGTCAAGTCCAGGAAAAAATTCAGTAAGAAAGATATGAAAAGGATGCGATTCGGGCTCCATGTCCTTAGTCACTCTATGTTCTTATTCTAAAGACGGCCATAAAGTCTGAAACGCGTCTTTGTCATATCTTTCTTATTGGATTTTATCAAGGACTTGAGATACGGATGGATTTTTCAATATGAATTGAATACACTTTTTGGTTTTTCCACAATCGGGACGTGCTTGCTGGATATATTCTTTCCCTCAGAAACATCTCCTGTATGTTCATATATCAATGTAGCTAAAGGAAATAAAATAGATTGGGAAAACACAGGGATTTAGAAGCCACTTACATACAACTGTTTAATAGGAATAAAGACAAATCACTTGAAAAAGGGGTGTCCAAAATATTCACAACTTTCCACTCTAGAAAATAATATAAAAAAAGTTTAGATACTCTTTAAGTTTATTTTCCATTTTAAATAACAAATCTTCAGATTACTGGCATTGTTGTACAGAAAATTAAGCGTTGCCTGGTATCTGTTGACATCAATAGGATATATTGTCCTGCAAAACCGCAAGTGAATATATATTGTAAAATATATTTTAAGATAACAGATAAGGTAAAACAAAAGACTTCCCTAATAGTAAAAACATTTTTGATAGCGCTTCCAGCACCAAGTAGAACAAATACAATTTTCCTCTTAGGAAGAAAAAAATTGTGCTAATAAAAATAGAAAAGGGATGTAAAAAATACAATTATTTAACTATGACTGTCTGCCTAACAATGTGTGTATGTCAAATAAAGTGTTATTCCTTTTTGCACACCTAGCTAGTTTACTCAGGATACTCTCTTCTTGAATCTTTACAATCCGGTTTCTGCTCCTTACATTCTACTGCTCTTACTAAAGTCTCTAATGATCTACTAACAGCTAAATCTAATGGTCACTGTCATGAACAGCTGGGGGAGTCATTCAGATATCCCGCAGCTGTTCGCTGATTTGTCACAAACAAGACTACTCTCTAACGCCCCCCTTGTCAGCAGGCCACTTTTGGTACTGCAGGACAATGCATAAAATGATGCTGCTGAGCTGATAATGCCAAATATTGGAGGTCTCACAGCAAGGGTAAATGTATAGATCACCGATTCCCGCTAATGGAATATATATCTACATCGGTACCCTTAATGATAACACTCCAATAATTCTATGCAATAATAATTACGCTGCCACCACCCAGCTTTTCGGGATAGCTGGGGACCCGTTTCAGATAGCATAAGGCCCTTCGGGTTTTTGGATTCGTATATATAGCATGAGGAAAGAAACTATTACATTTTATATATTTAATCCGAAAATAGGCAGTGTTTAAAAAATATACAAGAATTTACAAGACGGAACAATGCAAATACAGTATAGACAGTTACATAAAAATAAAAGGTATAAACATGAAACTTACTAAACTTGTGCCATAGAGGTGATGTCTGAATTTAGGGATGGAGGGACTCCAAGAGAAGAAGATGGTATAATCAGCCAGCATCACCACTTGGTGATGCCCTCCAGTACTGACGCCCCCCATCAAGGAGCTAGTCACTTTTATGCCCTTAGGCAACCCCCCCTCTCGGTGACCTCATTTTACAGTCTCTTGGGGGCTGTGCCGAGATTGTCACAAAGTTCTTTAATTCTAGCTTTTCACAGATCTTTGCCCCTGGGCCACACAGGTGAAAGATATTAGCGTCATATTTTATATCTCAATTTTACATTTATATAGATACCAAACACAGCGCATCTAGCATGATTTTACTGGCCAATACTCATTTGTTACGCTACCAGCGATCTTCCCGTGAAGCTAAATGGTGCACTGGGTTCAGCGAGCTACAGGGATTCTGGCAATATGCTTTTAATTTTTCTAGCATTAACGTAACGCTTAAAAACTGTTTTAGAAGTTTTTCCTTCCAATAGAACAAAGGGATGTCTTTTCTATGCATCCTTGGCTGCAGCTCTACCATCACCCAAAGTCATAAATACCTAAACTTTCAGGCCGTTCAGATAATCATCATGACGATCTGTGGCTGATGGCAGAGAGGGCGGTGAGGACCCTTCAAGAGTTTTTCATGACAGTCACTACTGCCTGCTTAGTTTCCTTGATCTATTTGCAGCATTCAACACTGTGGATCACCAGTTCCCCCTCACTATACTCTGCTCTATTGGGCTCAAAGACATAGGTCTCTCTTGGTTCTCCTCCGACCTCTCTGACCGCTCCTTCAATGTATCTGTTGCTATCTCTTCCTGCTCTTCTTTTCCCCTACCTTTCGGGGATCCTCAGGGTTCAGTTCTAGGTCCCCTCTCTTCTCCCTATGTACTGCCCCTATTGACAAACCATCAGTAGGTTTGGTTTTCAGTACCATCTATATGTTGATGACATCCAATTATACACCTCACCTCCCTACATCACCCCTCCATTACTATAAAATACCAGTGATTGTTTGTCTGCTGTCTCCAACATCATGTTCTTCCTCTATCTAAAACAGAATCCGTTAAAAATTGAATTCCTTCTGTTTACTCCCTCTACTAACCCTCCTAAACCCAATATTGCCATTTCTTTGTGTGGTTCTACCATTACTCCCCGGGAGCATGCCCAGTTACTTGGGATTATATTTGGCTAAGATCTTTACTTCACTCCCTACATCCAATTACTCACTCATGTCACCTACACCTCAAAAACATTCAACCTTTTCTTTCCTTTGACTATTCAAAAACTGTTTCTGTTGTTCCTATTCATTCCAACTTGGACAATTGCAAATCTCTACTAATCAATATCTCTCTTACAAAACTCTCCACTCTCCAATCCATCAGGCATAGAGCGGCCATGATCATATTCCTCTCCAACCAGTACACTGATGCCTCTGCTCTGTACCAGTCATTCCACTGGTTGCTCTTCCACTACAGAGTCCAATATAAACTTATCACTCTCACCCACAAAGCTCTCCACAATTCTACACTGCCCTACATCTCCTCCCTCACCTCTGTCTATCACCCCACCTGTGCTCTTTGTTACACTAATGAGCTAAGACTAAAATCCTCGATAAGCCAACCTCCCACTCCTGCCTCCAAGACTTATTGCGAGCTGCGTCAATTTTCTGGAATGCGCTCTCAAAGACAATTGATTAATTCCCAATACTGAGAGATTACGTGTAACCTAGAAACACTTTTTTTTTTTAGACTAGACTGGCTTATCGTCTCATCTCACTTATATAACTATTAAGGTTTTGCTTCTACAACATTTTCTTCCAAATCTGGTCCCTTGTACCGTAGCATCTGTTTACACATCCTCTATGCACTTAATAGCCCTCAGTACATGTACATGTACATAGTGGCTGGTTACTGGTTCATGCAGCATTATTTGAATACCTTATTTACTATATTGATGGCTGGACCATACAATAACAAGCACTTTTTACCATTTACCTTTTATTCCTCCCATATTTCCTCAAAGATTGTAAGCTTGCTAGCAGGGTCCTCACTCCTCTTGGTATATGTTGAACTATGTGTTTATTCTGTTATGTCTTAATTGTCTGTATATGTGCCCTCTGAATTGTAAAAGTTCATTTTGGGAATGAGAGAATTGGGATTCAAAAAACAAAAGTTAATTCGCATGTAGTAAAATTAGTAAAATATGTTTGGTCCAATTAAAATTGGCAATGGCAAGTGACTAATTTTAAAGAAAAAAAAACTCCCAATGCATCTGTCAATAATAATTTGGGTGCCAAAGACAACAGGGACTTTAGTTGTGCTGGTAAGAATAGCCAGTTATATGCTCAGTATTTTAACTTTTAATAGATTTTTATTGATTTTCAAAGAAAAAACATAACTCTCGGCAATACAGCTTATGGAGTGCCAACATAAACATGTACACTTGAATGCATGTTTAAAAACTGGAAGAGAGAGAGAGAAACCTAAGGGATAGCAGAAAAGAGGGCATCACCCACAGGGGCAGATTTAAAAAGTTATTTGAACTCTGAACACGAGAAGTATGCTCAATGTTTTGATGTATTGTTAATATCGAGCAAAGATATGATAATTAGACAGCCATACTTTAAGAACTCAGATTCAAATGCAAAATGAGGGAATTTTCCCCATTTCAAAAAGGGAGTCCAAATGGGTGTATTATCAGGATAATTTTTGTACCATACTCAATAAACTATTTTTTTGTCAGACACCTATCAACTGCCAGCCCTTAAAATTCAATTATATAAATGACCAGATACTTTATCATCACCTACACCAACTTGACACGTATCAGAAACAGAAATACCGCCTGAACAACGATGTTTAATCATACCTGGACTGTATAAGAACCAAATAACAAAAGGCAGATCTCACACAGCTTAGTGTTTCCTTTGGGATTCCGGTGGCAATGGAAAGACAGCTCCAGTCCATCGTATAGTGCCGAGTCTGAGGAGGTGCACGCTCCAAAGGTAGCTGGTATCCAAGGCAAATTCACATTTGAAGAAGAGAAAAATGAGCGGCTCCACTCCAGTGTGCATAAAAAACTTCGGCTATTTTATGAAAAAGTGTGTATTAAAAAAGCAGCGGCAAAGCTGTGTGCAGGCACCCCAGGACGACGGCCGTTTCGCATTGTCAAGTGCTTCTACGGGTCCATAGGAAGTGGACTGAGCCCTCCCCCTCAGCAGAAGTTTTTTATGCACACTGGAGTGGAGACACTCATTTTTCTCTTCCTCAAATGTGAATATACCTGAACTGTATCCTTCCTCCAGCAGATGCCCTGAACTCTGACTGCATGGACTTCTAGGTCTGCATATTCCACCAGTTACAAAACCTGGGCTAGTATTTTATGGCTGTACTCTCTTGTCCTGATAGTGTACTGTGAGAGAGGGAATTGAATGCAGCAGATTGCTTTGTTGCGACCAAAAGGATCAGATTGCGCTCCTTAAATTTGGGAAACTTTTTATATTTGTAAAAATCAATCAAGCATGGATTAGTGAGGATCTTTATTTACCTACAGATAATTCTAATTATTACATTGGCCATAGCATCTTCTTACCTGTTCAATATGGTCTATACTGCTCTGAAGTCATTAGTGCCAGTGCCAAACATATCCTGCCAGAACTTCATTCCCATTATTTTGTGTTGATGTTGTTGAGTCAATCAGTGCAGGCTCTGCGCATACAGATATCTCCTACTTGTTTCCCATGTCCTTTATTATGCTCCAGCAACTGCCATTGCCAATAGATAGGCTCACATCTCCTGTATCTATTTATACAGTACTATATCAAAAGAAAACAGGTTAGAAACCTGAAATTGCTCCCAAAAAGACGGAAAACTTTTACTTCTTCACTTTCCAAATAACACATTTGTTCTTGATCCCAAAAAAAAATTATTTTGCATGGCTTGATAAAAGCCATTACTTTGTCACAGACAATACTTTGTTTTGCAGAGGGAAAGATATTTCACAATTTTTAGAACAAGAAAAATGTTATGACTGCGAAAAAAAAACTCCTTCAAGTTTGTTGTGATGGCTGAAATAAGTAATAGTGTCTGCACCCTCTGTTTTTCACTCATTGAAACTGAAGCACAGTGTTGTTTCACTACATTTAGTCACAGTTACCGCTTCAAAAATAGGAAAAAAAACATTTTAACAACTGTCATGAAACATCTAAAATAAGCTGTTACTACTTCATGATCCAGAGTGCTACAAAGAAACTGTATTTTTTTAACCAAAAATTTACTGAAATGTTGTCACCCACTTCTGAAATGAGTCATTTTGACATTTTTAGTTATCTTTTTTCATCATCATTTGTTGTGCGCGCAAGGAAAAAAGTTACCAAATATTTTATTGCCGCCTCCCAAAAATATTTTTTAAAGTAATAAATCAATACATAGACCATGTTGTCTGGGCCTTGGACTGATGCGTCGGACGGCTTCATACTGGACATACTGTTAGGGCCTGATGCTTTTTTATTGCTTATTTGTTTTATGTACAAACACAAAACCTGTTACTGCTAAAATAAAGGAATGAATTATGATGGCAAAAAGAAAGTTAAGCCATTGCTTCTTCAGATTTCAAGCAGCAAACCGGTTGCTATGCACAGAAAGGAATTATTTTTGGACCACTTCTTTTTAAAAAAACATGGCTTCTTTAGTTTACACTGCCAGTGTATGAACACCAGGACAGCAGACATCTGCCCTGAAAAGTGTTCATTTTAACTCCTTCCTGACTTGGTGAGTTTCCATTTTTGCACTTCTTCCTCCCTCCCCTTTCTTTTAAGGGCGATATCTTTTTATTTTTTAATTTTTCATTTACTTATCCATATGAGGACTTGATTTTTGTTGGACAAGCTTAATTTTTATTGCTAGAATCATTTTACCTTGCAATGTGTTGAAAAAAAACTGGTAGTAATTCCAACGTAAATGAAATTGCAAATAAAAAAATAACTTGGCATTTGATTTTTGGGTTTTGGTTTTATGACATTCATTGTGCAATAAAAATGGCTTGGCAATATGAGTTGAACTCACTGAACTTAATCCCAGATTACGAAAGCAGATTGAGGTAATTTGGCATTGAGTTCAGTCCTGCTGAGTTACTGGATTATTGACCAGTTAATCAGGTAATCAAACACCATTGAAGTCAATAATTTGGTAATATAGGACCATTGAACTCAATACTGGTTTGCTAGATTTGAGTTCAATCAGTTCACCTCAGGAGAGTTTCCCTGAGGTCACAGCTGGGGTACTGGGAAAACCAACCACTGTGACCTCAGGTGAACTCACTAACAATACTGCTCCAACAGCTGTGGCTCTATCAGTGTGTCCTACGACTCGCATTGATCAGTCACGTTTTCTAATGTGACTGATCACTGTGACCTCAGGATGTAGCAGAGTCGGGATCATTGTGGAGCATTGTATCTGTGGACTACATCAGACCTGCAGCCTGTCTGTTTTATTTGCGCTGGGTATTAAAATATAGGGGACACTACTTCTTTTTTAAAAAATATTTATTTATTTTTACACTTTACTTCAGAGACCATGAAAACAAGTGTGAGGGCAACTAATCACAGACGCCGGCACACTGGCAGTCTGACTGCAACTAATCACGGATATTGTCCCAGAGGGTGGGTGGAGGAAGCAGTGAATATTCCAAAGCTTTAATGAGTAGACCCGGAAGCACTATGATAGCGAAGCAAAAATTTGCTAAGTATAATTTTAATGCTTTCATCACCATTTTGCTTCTTTTTGCAGCCCCTTAGCCCCTAGGCCGGTGTCATAACTAAAATTGCTGTTATAATTGAAATGCATTGAAACCTCGTTATTCATGTTTCACTGAATGTTGCATAATGCATCAACATGGAAAAAAAGAGCCGGATTCCTTTCTTTTTTATTCTCATTGGATTATTAACACTTAAATTCAGGTCCCTTAAACTTATATGGCGTTTGACATCCGGGGTCAAGTTTTGGTCAAGTCTGGTCCCGAAAAACTGCAAGGTCCACCTATCTCTATAACGGAATATTGCAATATAATTTTTTTTATAAAGCTGGTAAACTTGCTGTACACAGCATGGGATATGTTAAGCCAAGAGGAAAGGTAAAAAGAAACACATCTATCGGCTGTTTCCCACAAGTACTATTATCACATTTTAATTTAAAGCTATAATGTTTCTTTCCACCTCTTGGCTGTAAATGAACACAGGTGATTATGGATAGAAACTATAATGATACTTTATTTAAATTTAGTTCTACCTTCTTCATTTATTGCTTTCTCCAATCACTTTACTTGCCATTTGGGAGATGTCTCCTAGCTGTGAGTGCTTACTGATAATTTATGTAGGGCTACATAATTTATGAAGAACCAAATAGGAGTTTATGAGGAACCTGATAATTCAGGAACATAAAACTGGATGGAGCTTATCACTCAAGATTAAAACTTTCTAAATAGCGCTATCTCAGACTCATCATGGTATAACTCTTGTACTGTAGTTTTATTATTAGAGAAAACTTATCGCATATTTTTATAAGTACATTTAAAGGAAACCTGTCATGTTTAACATGGCTTCTGGTCTGGTGATATTATGGTTCAGAGCAGGAAGACCTGGGCAAATTGATATGCTATATAGTTTGTGGGAAAGGACTGAGAATAAACTAAATTTTACTCATTTAAATTCCTGCCCTTTTTGTTCTGAACAGTTAAAAGGCATCTATCAGTGGGTTTTGGTATTTAATCTGATTCCAGAATGACATAGGGGCTGAGACACTGATTTCAGCAATATGTCACTTATTAGGCTGTGAATTGTTTCAAAACTGAGTGTTTTATCAACACGAGATAATCCCTGCCCAAACTAGGTCCTGTGTGCAACCTGATCCAACAACCCCCAAAAACTGATTAGCATCTTTCTGTTGATATACAAGTACACAAGGAGCTGTGGTGTGAGCGGGGTTAGCTTTATGACCTATGCTAATGCTACATATAAAAACTTTGATTGTTTCACAACTAATGCACCCAGTAAACTAAGTGATACATTGTTGGAATCAGGCTCTTTTCCTACATTATGCTCTTTGATGAGGTTGCAAACCCTGGTGACAGATTCCCTTTAAGTGGGAGGTCCTAGTAAGTGATTGACAGATATCTCTGTATATAGTTAAGTGATGCTAAATCTTTTATGACATCATTTCTTTTCACCTCCTGCTATATAACATTCTGCTTATAGCTTCCTTAACTTTTAAAAACTGATAATTTGGCTTAAATAATTATTAATTTCACATTTGTTTAAGTTTGCAACAATTTCAAATTTCAAATATAAAGCTTTGCATGTAAAATAGAAAAGGAGACCTTTTTGACCGAGGAAACATTCTTACATGTAACATTTCATCTTGTGCCTCTCACTGCATATTTTCCATAGACACAAGTACAGTATATACAGTATATATTACTTATACACGAATAACTTGGTGTGCGAGTATTTCACTATACGAGCAAAGCTTGCTGTAAATTTGTTACTCGGTTTATGAGCAATGCTTTCCTGTATGAGCAAATACTCACCGCACACACTTCCAGTTCCGTACTTTCACTGCACTCTGACTCACTCTTGCAGTCCACACAAACACACACACGCACAAACATGCACAAACACGCACAAAAACACATGAACACACACATATTATGCTCACCTTACCTTCCGTTCCCTCATAAGCCTCCTGGTTCTTGTAGTTCGCCGGAACAAGATGTATATCGGTTAACCATCACAATGATGGAGGAACTTCCACTGTCAGCAGCTTCTCAAATGCAGCGCGCTGGCCAATCAGAGGCAAGGAGCTCATGCCTTTGACATCAGCGCTCTGGCAGTTGGAAGTTTTGGTATCGGTCACGATGGTTACCGATACACATCCTGTATCAGCGAACTACAAGAACAGTGAGGCCGGCGATGGAACAAAAGGTAAGGTGAGCATAATATGTGTGTGTGCGTGTTTGTGTGTTTGTGTGTTTGTGTGTGTTTGTGGATGTGTGAAATGGCACAATAGGGGACTAGGATAGTACATTGAACAAGTTGTGGAATGAATTGTCTGAGTTTGCATTATTTCCTATGGGAAATATTGCTTCGCTAGACGAGTAACTTGGTTTACAAGCGCACTCCCAGAACAGATTATTCTTGTAAACCAAAGTTCTACTGTATTTAGTTTCTGGAAAAGTGTGTAGACTGGATACAACTATATCTAACTCACAGCTAAATGAAGAATTGAGTAAGAAATGATCTGAATGACAAGTTTGGAGGAATTGATACAAAAAGTATAGTAGAAAAGATTACTAAACAACATGTAAGCATACAGAGATAGATTCAGTGCTTTGACTGTGAAAGTCATGGTAATAATTCAGTATCATGCTTAATTGTGCATTGTTGGGTAGTTTTGCTACCGTACTCAAAAACAATTATCCTCAATGACGCTTTAGTAGATAAAACAATTTCATCAATGACTATTATAATTTTTATGCTTGATTTACCCCATATGTTCCAAAGCCTACACAGAAATGTATTGTTCTTAACAGATGAATGATAGCCAACAGCCTTCCAGCTGTTTTCTGTACTCCATCAAACTTATGCTGACAGCAAACAATCTCAACAGTCCACAGAGAAACTGTAGACATGGTCTGGATCTCTGATGGATGACTTTATAGGCTCCAGTATTGCTATCACTTTTCTATTTGGCTTCAAGGATGCAAGGACCAAGAAACGTATTTCAGTTCCTATCACAGAAAAAAACGCAATGTAAGCAAGGTATGTGCTGATTTCCTTAAAATTAAAATCATTGAAATCAAAATTGCATTCAAAAGCAGAAAATACATACAGTAATTTCATAGTTACAGCATCAGTTTGCACTACTGAAATTTAGTCATTGGTTCTGATTTCTGCAAATCTCAACCCAAAATAAAAAAAATAAATAAAATAAGGACTCAATTTTTTTTACTGAATTAGTATTCTGCTTTTCCATAATATATATATATATATATATATATATATATATATATATATATATATATGTATATATATATATATATATATATATATATATAATATGGAAAAACAGAATACTAATTCAGTAAAAAAATTAAGTCCTTATATCAATTAGTTTAAAAGTAATGCTGGATATTGGCAAAATATTTTACATATGGTATATACTTTACGTGACATTTGTAAATGAAAGGGATATAGCAAGTTGAAAATTCAATTTGATGAACTGGTGCATTTTAAAAATATTTGCTAAATTACAAACCTATGTATTACAAGCATCCCTGTACTACTAGGAAAGAAATTGTGTTTTATATATATATATATATATATATATATATATATATATATATATATATATATATATAGATAGATAGATAGATAGATAGATAGATAGATAGATATCTAAAGCATAATGTAAGTTTTATAGAAACATTCTCACTTTTTGAGTAGTAAAGGGATGTTTGGAATACATTAGTTTTAACTTAGGAATCGTATTGCAAAGGGACCAGTCTATCAAGTTACATAGATTTGCTACAACCTTGTACGGAATATATGAACATGCTCTTTAACTTTACATTTAAAATGTATTACCAACATCGAGCAGCTCTTTTAAATGGTTAATGTAAGGTCTTGATTTTTTTCTGTTTTAGTAATTTTCTTTTTTTCTTTTTCTTATTGTGGTTTGACATTTGCAGTTTTCGTAAACAGTGATTTATTTTAAGCAGAGCAAATTGATATAACTTTGACATGACTGTATTTATATGCTGCTTGTAAATGTCATTTTGTTACAAATTATTTAATTTTAAAAAAATCAGGACAATCTTTCGGAGCCTTTTTTCCTTCCACTAGGGGAAATTGTGTGTCTATTAAAGTTAATCTGCTAGCAGATTTTGCTACAGTATTTAATCTGAGAGCAGCATGATGTAGAGGCAGAGACTCTGATTCCAGTGATCACTTACTGGCTATTTATTTTAGTTTAAAAAAAATCCGTGTTTTATTAGCATGAGATTATCACTAGAGGACTAGTTGTCTTATGACATGTAGTCCTCCTTCTCTGTGTAGCATCTTCCACCACCAATTAGCAGCTTGCTGCCAATGTACAGTGTACGCCGAGCATCTACCAGCCAGTCTTGTAGTTTGCACAGGGCTCAGTATTAGGAAAATTGGTAAATCTGCACTAGCAAAAACAGAGATTTAATGTAAACTGAAGCAAAAAGACCCATAAGTGATAGATCTATGCAATCAAGGTCTCATATTATATAACAACAACCTGGTGATAGTAACACTTTAAAGATAAGGAGATGGCTTTGTTGTTGGAGGGACCAAACTTTGTAGGGTTGGTGTAGTGGTACTTATCTGACAAACACTCACCTCTTTTTTACTTGGTGATGTTGCTTTTGTGATGACTGCTGCATCATTTCACCTGCTGTCATAACTTTCCATGGCTTTCTGTACTTCTCTTTCTTGTTGTGTTAAATATTTTTTACTTTGTCATTTCTCATAATTAGTAATGAGCAACCGCCTGGATATTCAGGAAAAATCTCCTGGCAAAAAAACGCATCAAACACCATATTGCTGTGAGGCCTGGAAACCTTAAGGTAGCCTTTTTGAGAGCCTTTACATTTGCTGGAGTTTTGTTACACCTGGAGGTTGTGAACTCTGATAAGAATTTACAGTCACCAGATCTCCCAGCAGTTGTTAGGTCCGGAAACTTTAAAGGAGCTTTCAAGGCCTCCTTCACACATGTCGCATGGTGTGTTTTAAATGTGTGTTTTTAGGGTATGAAGGGTCATGGTTATTTGGCCCTTCCCAGCCTAAAAATAACAGCATGTACTCACCCCAGAGGTGGCGCACATATTAGATGCGCCAAATCTGGCACTGTACTCCACTCTTCCCATTGCCCTGGTGCGGTGGTAAATGGGGTAATGTATGGGGTTGATGCCAGCTGTGAATTACCAGTTGACATCAAGCCCTGGTATTATTAAAGGGTAGCCGTCTAGCAGACATCCACATTACTAATCCAGTAGAAATTGAAAAAACATATATTATTGGAAAAAACACACCCTTGCTCCAGCCATCCTTTACCAATTTATTTCCCTAAAAAAACCCTAATAAAAGGTCTGGTGTAATCCAAACAGAGGTACTATGACATTCCATGACATTCCATGACTCACTGTCCCAGCCAATGAAGAACATTCCTCATTGGCTGGGAGAGCAGTCACTGCAACCCACACACTGTTCTGTGTGAGAATCACAGCAGGGAATTGAGATGACCTCATGAGGTCACTCACCCCAGGTCACTGCAGCAGGTCACACAATAGAGTGTGAGTGGTTGCAAGCAGTGACAAGCAGTGACAGCATAAGTTCACCTCAGGTCGGTCCCCATGGCTCTCGCACCAAGTATCGCGAGAGTTTGCATCCATGAACTTTGGTGAACTCATGAGTTCAACTCAGTTCAATGCTTGTGGCTTTTCACAAGTTAAGTATCCAAGAGGGTTCTCAAGATACTTAACTTGAGAAGAGCAGGGGGTATTGAACAGCTGTGGCTCAGATAGTCTCTGCTGGCAGCCACAGGATGCGGACAAGTTTTCAAATATGCCTGCACGCTTTGACTTCAGTAATGTTGCAGAGCTGGGATTGTAGTGGAACCTCCTGTGGATTACATCAGACCTGGGTGTTTTTGGGTTAATAAAGGGGTGAAAGAGGTTGTTTTTTTATTTTATTTTAATTTTATTTCAAATCAAGGATTTTTTTGGTGTTTGTTTTTATTTATTTTCACTTGCAAATTAAAAATAAATGCCTCCCATTACTAATCAAGGGCTTAGTGGCAGAAGTTAGTCTCCCAAGCCTGAGAATACCAATCTCCAGCTGTCAGCTTTATCATAGCTGGGTATCAAAATTAGGAGAGACCGCATGCCGTTTTTTAAATTATTTATTTAGATTATTATAAAAAGTTGCATTGCCTTTCTCGTATTTTGATACACAGCCAAAATAAGCACACGGCTGGAGGCTGCAGCCTGTAGCTGTATGCTTTATCACCCCTAGTGTAAATATACAGGGGACCCTATAATATTTTTTTAAACATTATTTTTACTCTTCGCACAGGCAGGTAGACAGATACTGTGAGGGCAAAAAGTCAGAGACATCAGCAGTCTGACTGCACCAGTCACAGATGCTATCACAGATGGTGGGCGGGGGAAGCAGTGCATATTTATGAGGGATAATGAGCGGCCTCGGAAGTAGTATTACAACTATGCAGAGTGGTTAGTATGTCCTGATTTAACCATTTTGATTCCTTTATTTACAGTAATTTCCCTGGCCAATCACAGCCACTGGTGAGAAGTGAATGGTTTCTGCAAAAGTGTAACTGCAAACAGTTTCCAAACAAAACCAATCTTTGTTGATTTTTGAGAAGAGTTTGTGAATCTGAGCCCAATGAGCCAAAGCTTGTGCTGAATTTGAAATTGGCAAACCTATTTTAAACACGTTTGCTCATTTCTGGTGGTGTTACAGAGTGGGCAGGTGTGTCTTATCAATACAGAACTGCCCTACACTTTGGGAATGGCACAGTGACGAGCCCTTACTATGTGAATACCATCATCATGAATAACATCAATAAACAATTAATTTTGCCTCTGCATGATCAACAAAGGCATAATGTAATCTTCTTGGATGACAATGCTCCAGCTCATCAAGGTCACATCACTAGGGAATGGCTGCTGGAGGCTGGGGTACCTCAAATGGAACGACCTGCATATTCTCCAGACCTGATTCCCATAGAAAACTCTACGGGGTCAGATAAGTCGCCATATTGAGGCTTATAATTTTGTACTCCAGAGCCTCCATGACCTGAGGGCTGCATTCCAAGAATAGAGGGACGCCTACCTCAGCAGACAATAATTTATGAACGGTATGAGACATAATTGTCAAGCTGCAATTGGTGCTCAAGGCCACATCACAAGTGATTGAGACATTTTTGAGGAGGTATATCCACCATTGTTGTTGACTTTTGTTTCAATAAATTGTTTGAGATGAGGAAATCACCATTGCATGCTTCTACTTAAATACTTAAATGCCCTACTTTCATGATAAAATATCCCAGTGGAGTGAACATTTTAAGTTTTAAATAAATGTATATATACACACACACCATTTTAACTGGAAGCAAAGTAATTTTACTTTCTATGCAGCCATATATTATCTTGAATTATGAATTGTCTGTATGTGTTCGGATATTATTTAACAGATAGAAGCAGGCCGTCTGCCAAAGTGGTATTAGCAGTTAAATAGTTGTGAACAGTTTGGCAATTTATGAGCATCTGGCTTTATTTATAAAGGATAACACATGTCTACTATAATATCCTATTGGGAACAATGTTTGATAATTAAAATAGTACAAAAAATATCACACAGTGCTGGTACCAAATCATACATTTGAAAAATGAATTCTGTAAAAAAAATGTTTTGTTAGAATAATAACCACTGCAAATTACCAATACATGTTTCTTCCTAATTGAGGTTCTATTTATGCGTATAATATACCACATATTGAGGACCACCACCTAGTTAATTGCTTTAAGATACGCTAAAGGTGAACTTGAATTTGTAGCCATTTTGCAGACAAATCAGCTGTGGATTTGCTTGAAATTCTCTGCATATTTACAACTCTTTACCAGTGCCTAAATTCCAAAATTTAAAGAATAGTAATGTAATTAGTGATGGGTGGACCCACAGATTTCAGGGATCGGAAAGTCTCACCACATTTAAAAAAAAATGGTTTCAGCCCAGAATTGATCCCAGATATCTGCCCGGTTGCCGGTCATCTATGCGGATCAGAATCCAGAGCTTTAAAATGATGGTATAAGGGATTGGAGTAAGTGTGTTATACTTACCAGTCTCCCATGTAAATGTAACCCTACTCCTGGGGCTACTAATAGCCCTCATACATATTCACTTTTCCCCCCACAGCAGTCCCAACATCTCTAATTGTTTGCAGCCAGACGTGCCGCCACCCTGTGTGACTGAAAGAAATTGAGGGTAAATGTGCTAGATTCAAACCCTATTGAGCATCTTTGGGGCATCATCAAATGGAAGGTGAGGAGCACAAGGTCTAAAATTGCCACCAGCTCCATGATGTCATCATGGAGCAGTGGAAGAGGCTTCTAGCGGCTCCTGTTAAGCTTTAGTGAACTCTATGACAAGAAAGTTTAGCCAGTGTTTGAAAATAATTTTGGCCACACAAAATATTGACACATTGGGCACAATTTGGCCATTTTCACTTAGGGGTGTACTTACTTTTGTTTCCAGCTGTTTAGACATTAATGGCTCTGTGTTGAGTTCCTTAGAGGACACCAAATGTACAATGTTATACAAGCTGTACACTGACTACTTTACATCGTAACAAAGCATCAAATAAGCAGACATTACTTCCTCATATCACTGTATGGCTTGGGCAGGAAATAAAATTAAATAATATGTATACATTCCTTCATTATTACTGATCATATTTTAGAAATATACCATGCACTTACAAACTTTGTGTAACTACCGTGTTTTTCCAAAAATAAGACACTGTATTTTGCCCCCCAAAAAACACTAGGGGTTATTTTTGGAGGAGGTCTTATTCTTGGAGAAACACGGTTGGGGGTAAGTTCACCCCCCAAAAAAGCAGACCCCCCATGAGACTCATACTCGCCAGACCCGGACGTCTGCGTGGCTCCCAGGTCCTCCCTGTGATCTCCAGTCGGTGCTGCATGCCGTTCTCCCCTGCTGCTGGCTGGCACACTGACACACACAGCCCGATCGCAGACACACACAGCATATCACACACACAGCAGATCACACACACACACAGCAGATAGCAGACACACACACAGCCGATCGCAGGCACACAGCCGATCACAGATACACACAGCCGATCACGGACACACACAGCAGATCACAGATACATACAGCCGATTGCAGACACACACAGCAGATCACACACACAGCAGATCACACACACACACACACAGCAGATCACACACACAGCAGATCACACACACACACACAGCAGATAGCAGACACACACACAGCCGATTGCAGGCACACACAGCTGATCACAGATACACACAGCCGATCGCAGGCACACACAGCCGATCACAGATACACACAGCCGATCACAGACACACACAGCAGATCACAGATACATACAGCCGATTGCAGACACACACAGCAGATCACACACAGCAGACACACACAGCCGATCGCAGGCACAGCCGATCACAGATACACATAGCCAATCGCAGGCACACACAACCGATCACAGATACACACAGCCAATCGCAGGCACACACAGCCAATCACAGATACACACAGCCGATCACAGGCACACACAGCTGATCAAAGATACACACAGCCAATCGCAGGCACACACAGCCGATCACAGATACACACAGCCGATCACAGACACACACAGCAGATCACAGATACATACAGCCGATCGCAGACACACACAGCAGATCAAACACACAGCAGATAGCAGACACACACAGCCGATCGCAGGCACACACAGCCGATCACAGATACACACAGGCGATCGCAGGCACACACAGCCGATCACAGATACACACAGCCGAATGCAGAAAAACAGCCGATCGCAGACACACACAGCAGATCACAGATACATACAGCTGATCGCAGACACACACAGCCGATCACAGATACACACAGCCGATCGCAGGCACACACAGCTGATCACAGATACACTCAGATGATGACAGACACACACAGCAGATCACAGATACATGCAGCCAATCGCAGACACACACAGCAGATCACACACAGCAGATAGCAGACACACACAGCCGATCGCAGGCACAGCCGATCACAGATACACATAGCCAATCGCAGGCACACACAGCCGATCACAGATACACACAGCCGATCGCAGGCACACACAGCCGATCACAGATACACACAGCCGATCACAGGCACACACAGCTGATCACAGATCCACACAGCCGATCGCAGGCACACACAGCCGATCACAGATACGCACAGCCGATCACAGACACGCACAGCAGATCACAGATACATACAGCCGATCGCAGACACACACAGCAGATCAAACACACAGCAGATAGCAGACACACACAGCCGATCGCAGGCACACACAGCTGATCACATATACACACAGCTGATCACAGGCACACACAGCCGATCACAGATACACACAGGCGATCACAGGCACACACAGCCGATCACAGATACACACAGCCGATCGCAAATACACACAGCCGATCGCAGATGCACACAGCTGATCACAGATGCACACAGCCGATCGCAGGCACACACAGCCGATCACAGATACACACAGCTGAACGCAGAAAAACACATCCGATCGCAGACACACACAGCAGATCACTGACACACAGCCGATCGCAGGCACACACAACCGATCGCACACATCACATCACGTAACATCCAGCGCTTCCGGCCGCAGGGAATGATGAGAGCAAGTCACGTGTCCCACCACAGGTCCTGTTCATTGCACTCCAAAGCACTGCCTCTCAGGATTCTGCCGGCGAGAAGACAGCGGTGTCGCTGGATGAGGTGAGTGTGTATGTGATCCGATGTGTGTGCGATCCGATGATTGTGTGTGTGTGATTTGATGTTTGCGTGTAATCCGATGTGTGTGTGCGATCTGATTATGTGTGCAATCTGACTGAGTGTGCAAACCAATGTTGGTGTGTGAGATCTGGTTTGTGAGTGAGATCTGATTGTGTGTGTGTGTGTGTGTGTGTGTGAGAGAGAGATCTGATGAGTGGATGAGTGCGGGTGTGTGATCACTGCAGGTTCTGCTGCTCAGCATTGGGTGAGTGTAATTGCCGGGTGCCGCTGTCTATAATGAAGTGTCCTGCAGTATTTGTAACCTTTTTTAGCTGCACGGACACTTCATTACTGATCCGGGACTAGGGCTTACTTTCTGGGGAGGGCTTATATTTAAGCCTTGCTCCGAAAATGCTGAAAATCCCTGCTAGGGCTTATTTTTGGAAAAACACGGTAAAGTATAATCATTGTTGTAAGGTACACACTCTTTTGACAGGAGAAATGGTGACACCATATTTTCAATTTATATGTATGCCTTTCCATGAGAAACAACAGATAAATTAGAAAATGCAGACTTTTTTAACCATTTAATGACTGCCACTATGCAATCCAACAGCTGTCATTGCACTGCAAAACATGTGTACTGCAATGTGTGAGACCAAAAATAAAAGGGAAACTTATTAAAGTCCTATAATGGAAATTAGTAAAAAAAATGTAATAAAAGTTCAATGAACTGTGCAAAACTGTAAAAAAACAATAAAAAACAACAATTTACAGAAAACTGTCTGTCCCCTAAAACCTTATCTTTTATGTAAACATAAAAATAAACAAAGAACAATTATAAACCTGTAACATTTTTTTACCCTATACGGTTAATACTGTAAAAAAAGATATATATATATACAGTATATATATATACAATATATATATATATATATATATATATAAATATATATATATTATTTATTTTTTTCCATCATAATGACAAGCAAAAAGTGGAAATGGAATAGACATCATTCAATGTTGTATGGAAATTAAATGATATTAATAAAAACAACATTTGTGTCAGAATAAATAAACCCTCATTCAGCTCTGTTGGCAGAAAAAAAAAGTACATTTAGAGTTCCTAGAATAGGGTGGTGCAAAAATATTATTTCTTGTGAAATATAGTTTTTACTGTGCAAATGTAGCAAATCATTAAAAAAAACTATATTCATCTGATATTGTTGAAATCCTACGGACCCAAAGAACAACGTTGTTTTAACAATTTTACAACTTGTTGATCAACGCAAAAATAAAAACAGAAAAAAGTAAAAAAAATTACTGAATTGTTGTTTTTTTGTTAATTCTGTGTCCAAAAAAATCTAAATAAAAAATGGCAAAAAATTATTTTTCCCCAAAATCGTGCCAATAAAAACTGCAACTCCATCTCCAAAAAATAAAGTCTTCATGCAGCTCTGTTGGCCAAGGAGAAAAAATAGTTATAGCTCTAAGAATATGGCAAAGCTTATTTTTTTAAAAAAAAGCATATTTAACAGTGCTGAAAAAACTCCAACCCATATAAAATAGGGAAACGCACTAAAAGAATACAGCTGTTTTATCAGTTCTACCGCTTGGTAAATGGTATATAAAAATATAAAAGAACAATTCTTGAACGGCTGCTGATTTGTTCATTCTGTGATCCAAGAATCAGTATGGGCCCTGTACGCACGCTGAGTTTTTGCTGCATTTGCTTTGGTGGATATTTTTGCCCAAAACTGCTTGTCTTTCTTTCTCCCACCAAAGTCTATAAGAATTCAGAAATGCTGTGCACATGTTGCTTCTTTTTTCCTTGAAGTTTTGGGTGCAGAAAAAAAGAAGCAGCATCTCAATTCTTTTTTTTGCACCTTCCTAATTAATTTTACTAATAGTGGTGGGCGAACCCAGACCAGCACGGGTTTAAAAGTACTCGAGTGCCAGGCCCGGAGTTCTCAGGGAACTCCAGGTATTGATTTTGGTTAATTAAAAAGGGAAAATAAAGAAAAAACAATGCAGCAAATGTGCTATACTTACCGGTCTCTGCACGCCTGTAACTGCTCCCACGGACTCTGATTCTTCTTCCTGGGACGCTCATTAGTAGAGATGAGTGATGTTCGAGGTTCGAGGTTCGCCAATTTCATGTTCGAGTGATTTTGGGGGGTGCTCGAGCTTAAGCTCGAACTCGAGCTTTTTGCTAAAAGCTCGACAGTTCGAGTTACGTTCGAGAACAGTTTGATCACCAAAAGCGTGGCTTTGTACAGCTGCAGTGTGCAGGGAGCCATCACTGGCAGCCTATGGTAAGCTGATAATCAAGGTAAATATCGGGTATCCAAGCAAAGTACTTTGCTTAGTAACCCGATATTTACCCTGGCTACGTATGCAGGGAGCCGACACTTCCCCGCTCAGCTCTGCCCCCTCCTGCACTCGGCATATACACACTCACGCTCACACTCACACTCACCTGTCCCCAGCCATGCAGTCCCCGGCACTGACGTCCTCAGCTCCACATGGCCCCACTCGGCTCCACCCACCTCGCATTCCGCCGCCCGCACACATTACCCCGCTCAGCTCCACACAGCTCGCACTCCACTGCCCGCACACATGGCCCCGCCCGGCTCCACCCACCTTGCACTCCGCCGCCCGCACACATGGCCTTGCTCGGTTCCACCCACCTCGCACTCCGCCCACACACATGGACCCGAGACTGTGACTAGCGGTGACGTCAGGAGGTTAGTAAAGTTCCTTACCTGTGGTGATGAAGTCCTGCCCTCCCGATGTCAGCACTGTCACTGTTCTCCATAGCCTCCGCTTGTCACATCTCCTCTCGCTGCCGACCCGAGACAGTCACTAGCGGTGATGTCACAGGGTCCCGCGATACTTGGTTGTGAAGGCGGCGGTCATTGAACTCAGTGACAGCTCTGCTATCAGGAGTGCAGCAATCACCGCAGGTAATGTACCTCGCTAACCTCTTGACAGCAGCGCTCGTCATCCCCTGCAATGACCTTGGCTGACCTATTGATGTTAGCTCAGGTCAATGCATTGCTCTCCTAGACAATATGGAACATTCTGTTCTTCATTGACTGGGACATTGACTATAGTATGGATCATCATGGGACCCCCTTGGATTACACCAGACCTGGATTTGTTTTTCTTTCTAATAAATTGGTGAAAGAGGGAATGTTTTGGGGTGTGTTTATTCAAATAAAAATGTGTTTGTCGTCTATTTTTTTTATTACTGACTGGGTTGGTGAATTGATGTCAAGTATCTGATAGATGCCTGACATCATGAACCCTAGGGCTTGATGCCAGGTGACATTACACATCTGGTATTAACCCCATATATTACCCCGTTTGCCACCGCACCAGGAAACAGGATGAGCTGGAGCGAAGCACCAGGATTGGCGCATCTAATTGATGCGCCACTTCTAGGGTGGCTGCGGCCTGCTATTTTTAGGCTGGGGAGAGTCCAATAACCATGGACCTCCCGAATCTGAGAATATCAGACCCCAGCCGTCTGCTTTACCTTGGCTGGTGTGGACCCCACATGTTGGTTTTTTTTATTATTTATTTATTTAAAATAACAGCGTGGGGTGCCCTCAGTTTTGGATTACCAGCCAAGGTGAAGCTGCCAGCTGTGGTCTGCAGGTTGCAGCCGTCTGGTTTTGCCTAGCTGGCTACAAAAATAGGGGGAACCCCATGTCATATTTTTTTTTTAAATTTATTTTTTTTTGGCTAAATACAAGGCTAAGGACTCCTTAGTGCCACATGAAAGGCATCAAAGGGTGCAAAATTACAAAATGCAGGAGAGTGGGACAATATGTGTCTTTCTGCCATTATAATGACAGAATTGACTGATATGAAGTGTACAAACACAGGAAAATCACCAGAGTGCTCTACGCTGTGAAAAGTAGTAGAAAATGGCACTGGAGGGAACTTGTGACCGCCTCATGTAGGTTGAAGCTATGGATCCTGGGTAAATTTATGTATTTTCCCTCCTTCAGTTTTTTGCAGTACGCTAAAAAATGGAAGGCACACGGATGACAAATGGATAACATACGGACCGTATACGGAACAGAAACGGATGCCACATGGATGCACCCGTGAAAAAAAGGACCGTTTTTGCAGACCGCAAAAACGGATTGATCGTGTGAATGTAGCCTTATTCTGAGCTGTCGTTTATAAACAGCAGGCAGAAATAAGTGAATAGCGCCCCCCAGCGTCAGAAAATCTCCGGGGTTTCAGGGGGTAGCTGAGACCCTGGAGATCATGATTCAGGCCGGTATTTCCGGTCCCCGCTCACATGATCACCGGTATACACCGTATACCGATTATCACATTACAGTAAATGACAGCGCCGGTATAAAATTATTTATCTCCTATCTGGCATGAACAAACATGTCAGCTGAGAGATAAATCTCCTCCCCGGTCCCCTGGTGTCCCCTCCCTGACCCCCTCCCAAGATGGTCGCGCGCACAGCAGCGTGCCGGCCGCATTCACCCTACTCCTCTGATTTCTGTCGCATGTGCTATGACACATGCGACAGAAAACTCCTCCCAAGGCCCAGGTCATCCCCTATAACCCCACCGGTGTTCCCCGGTGTCCCACGGTACCTGTGCAGCGTTGATCCCCCACGGCCCTCTCCTTCACAATAGACGCTGCTGCATGCACAGAGCGGCTTTCAGCTCAGCTTCCTGTGTTCAGACACAGTGAGTGCGGGAACCATGCATCTGTAACTACTGCAATGCCCTGCTCATGAGGTAAGGAACATAGTTGATCAGGAGAGCTATAGCACATTTCCAAATGGAGGTATTTGATTTTATACTTGCCCTGCTGAACAACTACCAAACATGACAGTCCGTTATACACTACAAGAAAAGATGTCTAAATAGCGAGCTCTGTTGTGTAGTATTCATTCAGCTGGATAACTGGACTTATTTGGAAATGTAGAATAGTTCTCCTGATTAGGCATGCCCTTACCTCATGAGCAGGGCATTGCAGCTTTGGTAGCAACAGTTACGACATGGACTCTGCTGCTGTGGACCCGGGGAGAGTGGGTGCAGATTCATTGCACCGACACTCCTCACATGGAGGGTCTGCACTCCTAGAAAATGGGGGATATGTACCCTGAGCGTGTCCCCCCATATTCTAGACGGTCCAGAGTTGTCGTAGGATACCCTTATTTTATTTCCTTACAATAAATTGGTGAAAGAGGGAATGTTTTTGGGGAGTGTTTTTTCAAATACATTTTTTTTTGTCTATTTGTTTTGTTAGTACTGACAGTTTGTGATGTCGGGTATCTGTTAGATGCCATGACATCACAAACTGCTGGGCATCATGTCAGGTGACCTTACAGCTAGTATCAACCCCATTAATTACCCTGTTTGCCACTGCACCAGGGCACGGGCTGAGCTGAAGTGAAGGGCCAGGATTGGCGCATCTAGTTGATGCGCCACTTCTGGGACGCCTGCGGCCTGCTATTTTTAGGCTGTGAAGGGCCAATAACTATGGACCTTCCCACCCTGAGAATACCACAGCTGTCCACTTTACCTTGGCTGGTGATCCAATTTGGGGGGGACCCAACTTTTTTTTTGTAAATATTAATATTTATAAAATAATTATAAAAAAAGAGCCTGGGGTGACCTCCACATTAGGTCACCAACCACGGTAAAGCTGCCAGCTGTGGTTTTCAGGCTACAGCCATCTGCTTTACCCTAGCTGGCTAAGAAAAATATAGGGGACCCAATGTCATTTTTTTTAACAATTTTTTTGAATAAAAAAAATTAATGGGCTTCCCTGTATTTTGATTGCCAGCCAAGGTAACGCCAGGCAGATGGGGGTGACAACCCGTAGCTGTCTCCTTTATCTGCGCTGAGAATCAAAAATACCGCGGAGCGCTACGTTATTTTTTTTAATGATTTATTCTTACAGTACTGTGATGTCAGGCAATCAAAATACAGGAAAGCCCATTTTTTTTTAGTTATTTAAATAAATATTTTTTAAAAACATATATGGGCTCTTGCTGCAATTTTTGTTTTGCTAGCTAAGGGTAATCCAAGCAGCTACTGGCTGCTAACCCCCACTGCTTGGTGTTACCTTCACTAGCAATGGAAAATCCAGGGAAGCATTTTTTATTTTTTTTTGCCAAAAAACTACAAAAAAAAGGACGTGAGCTTCACCATATTTTTGTATGTTAGCCAGGTACAGCAGGCGGGAACGGATGCCCCCAACCCCCAGCTGCCTATTTGTACCTGGCTGGGAGCTAAAAATATAGGGAAGCCCTTTTTTTAATTATTTCATGAATTTCATGAAATAAATAAAAAAAAAAAGCGACGTGGGCTTCGCCCCATTTTTGTGTCCAGCCAGGTACAACTAGGCAGCTGGGGACTGGAATCCGCAGCACAGGTTAGCCTGAGGTTTCTGGGCCCCTTTGCTGTGAATTGCAGTCATCTGACGCTGTATCCAACTCTTCCAGCAGCCCTGAAGCTGGGTGGCTTGCTGGGTAATAATGAGTTAATACTAGCTTTGTTTTACTAGCTAGTATTAAGCCAGAGATTCTTAATGTCAGGCAAGTTTGACCCGGCCATTAAGAATCTCCAATAAAGAGTTAAAAAAATGACACCACACAGAAAAAAAATACTTTAATGGAAATAAATACACAGACACACTTAGAGACTCCATGTTTATTACTCCCTGTCACCCCTCCACGATCCATGGTCTTCTGTCTTCTTTCTCCTTCAACCCATGCAGCTCTGCTACATCAGCAGCACTGCATGGGAGAAAGACGCTGCTGCTCCCATGCAGTATTTTCACTCCGTGAGTGATCAGAGGCTGCTGGCTGTAAGCGGTGACATCACCGCTGACAGACGGGTTACCATAGCAATGGTGCTCCGATCACGTGATTCCCGGTGCCGCTGCATGCTGTAAGCGGTGACGTCCCCGCTGACAGACAGGTTACCATAGCAACGGTGCTCCGATTACGTGATTTCTGATGCCGCTGTTTACCGGCTGTGACAGCCCCTGCATGTGGCTGACTCTGTAAAGAGCGTCCACATGCAGGAACGGGGAGTTGACCATGTACCAGAGCATTTCGCTGGTACATGCTCAAACGAGCACCGTGTACTGGAGAGATGCACTAACAGGACCTAGCATGACGTCATAGCCATGTGACCAGTCTGTAGCCAATGAGATAATAGACACGTGGCTGGTCACATGCTATTTTGATGTCAGGATAGGTCCTATCATAAATGCTGGTTACCGGGAGGACGCAGCGATTATCGGAAGGAAAAGCGGCAAGGGACAGAGTGCAGGACGCATCGCGGGTACCTGTAAATGTTATGGCAATGTTTATTAGCTGTATGTGTACATTTATAATGTGTTTTTATGTGTTTGTGATTGCCTCCTATTGTTTTCAATGGGGTTCGGGAGGTTCGTCGAACGGCTCGCCGAACCGAACTCTAACGTGGCCTCCGTTCGACGAACTGAACTCGAGCCTCTAGAGGCTCGCTCATCTCTACTCATTAGCCTCATGAATATGCACTGCTTTCCCTGCCCACTGGTGTCTGTGACTGGTTGCAGTCAATTGCACACCAGCCTGAGTGGCAGCATGTCTGACTGCTTGGAATCACAGGCACTGTGTGAGTCTATATCATGCTGTAAAACTTAATAAATAAAAAATAAAATTTGCATAGAATCCTCTCATAGTATGATACCCATCCATGAAAACGCATTGGACTACAGGCTGCAGCCCCCAGTCATGTGCTTATGTTGGTTGTGTATCAAGGAACTTCATGCGGCTTTTTAAAAAAAATATTTAAATAGCTAATATGAGAAAAAACAGCCGGGGGGCATGGATAGCAGTGTATATGCATGAGGTTAATGAGTGGCCACGGAAGTAGAATGAGCTGCCGAGAAAGCAGTCTGACAGCTGTGCCAGAGACTGTATAAGTATAGCGTGCCTGCTCCAATTCCCCTATCTCATAATTTTTAAGCGTTGGATTCTAGTCCGCGTAGACTTATATAGTGACCAGCATCCGGTTAAAATCCCGGTTAGAGCCACCAACCCTGGGTATCTATGAGTCTGCTCCCTACTAGTTTATTAAAATAAAAAAACATACATAAGACAAAAATGCACAAAAAATACAGGAAATACATGCAAAAAGGATGCTGGTTTTTATGTGTTTTCTGGCACAAGAGTAGTTTTTTGACCACAAAACTGCAGCGTGCGGACTGTACCTAAGTGAACGTGCACTCAATAAATATAAAAAAGAATGAACATATGAACTGCAATGTAAAAACAATTTGCTGAGCATATGTTCAGTCTTTTCAACATCTTTTAACTGTTTCAGGTTTCCAAAGACATAAAGTGATTAAAAGAAGATACCTGTCCTTTCTTCAGGTGGCTTCTGTTTAGAATCCGTTCAGTAGTCTATATATACAAGCTTAAAAAGAAGGTACTACAAAAATGACCAAAAAGATGCCAAAGAAGAAGTGTTTCGAAAAACACTATTGTTTTCCTGAAGCACTAATGTTTTCTTGAAGCATCTTCCTGTAGTAAAAATCAATGGGTGCGACAATGTTTAAAATATGTTGGATGCACAGACCCTAAAGGACACTTTTTATACGCTGTGACATCGCTCAAGCGATCTCGTTGGGGTCACGGAATTTGTGACGCACATCTGGTCGCTTTACTGATGCCGTTGCATGTGACACCTATGAGCAATTTTGCATCGTTGCAAAAATGTGCAAAATCGCTCATCGGTGACATGGAGGTCCATTCTCGACTATCGTTTCTGCTGCAGTAATGATGTTGTTCGTCGTTCCTGCGGCAGCACACATCGCTCCGTGTGACACCGCAGGAACGAGGAACCTCTGCTTACCTGCCTCCCGCCCGCAATGCGGAAGGAAGGAGGTGGGCAGGATGTTTGTCCCGCTCATCTCCACCCCTCCGCTTCTATTGGGCGGTGGTTCAGTGAAGCTGCTGTGACGTTGTTGTGACGCTGAATGAACCACCCCCTTAGAAAAGAGATGGATCGTCGGTCACAGCGACGTCGCAGGGCGGGTAAGTAGTGTGACGGGTCCGCGTGATGTTGTGCGCCACGGGAAGCGATTTGCCCGTGTTGCACAACCGACGGGGGCGGGTACCCACGCTAGCGATATCGGTCACGATATTGCAGCGTGTAAAGCGGCCTTTACACTAGGTCCCCACTTATCCCGTACTGTCTGCTGAGGACTTATGTTGGGGTTTCTTTGTAAATCCACAAAAAAATTGATTCTAAGGAAGCCCCCACCAGAAGCTCTCACTATAATGAGGCAGATGTAGTCACTTTGCATTCTATTTGACTTATATTGTTGTGTCTGATTTTGCCAATTTTGTCAAGCAACGTTGTGTGCATGCCTGAAAAATGGTCACTACCAGAACTGAGCCAAGACAGAATCCCAATTTACTCAATCTGCCTCATTATAGTTTTCAATTGGAAATTTCTTGTGAATCACAATTTTTGAGGAATTTGCACAACAATTCTTATGTAAGTGCTCAGCATAGAACACAGGATAAATGTGATTATGGCCTTTTCTGAAAATTATCAAAACTATTACATACCTCAAAATGGTACCAATAAAAAGTTCAATTTATCCTACAAAAATCATTTAGCATGACCCCCTACCAAATAAAATCCAGTGACATTTGTGCTCACAAATGAGCAAGCATGGAATTGTAGAGTGATAATACTGTTAAGGCCAACAAAGTCACTGCAGTCATGGATAAATTTATCAAGAGGTGTAATTTCTAAAATGTGGTCAGTTTGAGATTTAGCTGCTGTTCCAGCATGTTATAAACTCTGCAAATATCATTTGTCAACTATTCTAACAAAATGTGAGCTGGAAAAGCCAAATAGCACTCTTTCAATGTGAACCCTGCTGTGTACACATACAGTGCTGCTCACCATTATTTTTACCCCTTATTTTTTTTCATAGACTACAATATTTTGAGAAATTAATGGAAATGTACAAAAGTTATATTTTCAGTATTTTTTAGCGGTCCAAATCAGTGTAAGAATAAAGCATTATCAACTTCAACTCAAACCAAGTTTTCTTACAGTCAGTAGGACATTTTACTCTAAAATCTCTGAATAATTCTCTGATTTCATGATTCCTGTGATGTGATGTGATTTTATTTGTTCACCTGTGTTTTGTGTTCTAAAACCGGTGTGAGCAGATTTGAGGCCAAGGTTTTTGCTTGATCCATTATTTGCGGCTTTTCAAAATGTCACAAAATTTGTTGCATATGTACTTCCCCTGATGTGATTTTATGAAAACCTGGAATTTTGGGTTCATTTTTGCAACATATCAGAACATATGAATGTGCATGCTCAGTTTTGATTAGTCATAAAAAATTGACTGAAAATACCACTAGACAAAAAAAAAAAAGAATATAGTGACTTCAAAAAATCGTAAAAGATGAATCAGGTCCATAGTTCTCATTGTAAGCCAAATGGACATTTGAAATGTGTTTTCTGACTACTAAATTTAAAGCTTGCAAAGTAATCATTTGAAGATAATCTTTCTTTTTCTGCCTTCCTGTGAAATACATGAAGCATTCTTTAGCCATGTGTCTTTCCACTTGTATAGTATATAGACAGAACAATGTGTTCACTCTGAGCTAGCGAAATTAAACCTGATCATCCATGGAGCAGAGCTGTGTAAGCAGCAGGATGCCCATTTGCCTGCCAGGAACAAGCAGGTTCCACAGTGGGCATCTTGTCTTAAAGCTGATTGAAAGAAAAGAAAGAAAGTACTTTAAGTGAGGAAAAACTTCACCTTGTCTTTTCTCAATCAAGTTATTAAGAGTGAATGATTCCACAATAGATCCAAAGGCATTTTAGCAACAAGAGCAAATCTAAGTTGTTTTTCTTAAAAGAATTAGTAGTTTAAGATATTGTATCTGATTATTCAAGGACACAGAAAAACATCAACTATAAAACTGTACTAGAAGTGTTGCTGCATAGTCAAAGACCCTAATCAGCACAAAACTAGATTCAGAATATAAATGTCTTGAATATTTTAATTATTCTGATAAGTATGACTGTACACAGTTTTGGACTGGCTACCGGAGAAACCACCAGTAATACCAGGCCTGGCTGTGGTTACCTGCATTGAACTCTGGAGCTCTCACCTGAGCTCCGGACGGAGTCAAGCCTGGCCTGTCCGCAGCTGTGACATGAACTGAACCACAATCGCCGGGGAATAAGTCGGCGCTCACGGTTCTGTCCTGCAAACCCTGAGTTCAGTCCAGGCTGCACTCCGGAGCTCAGGTGAGAGCTCCAAAGTTCAATGTAGGTAACCGCAGCCAGGCCTGGTATTACTGGAGCTTTCTCCGGTAGCCAGTCCGACACTGACTGTAAATTATTCTTAAATTGCTGATACCATTTAGCACAGGGACTTAGTGGGCTATAAGTATTGCAGCAATTTTTTTGTTTTATATTATTTTTTATCAATATGTCATGTATTACCCCCTACAGACATTTGTTAGAAAGAGCATGAAAAAAATTGCATATTTCAGCTGAATTACAAACAAAATGATGCACATCTCGGTCATAAACCCCCCCAACCTTCCCACCTTACCAGCTAAGAAGGTGCCCAGTTCGGCAGACATAATCTCACTGATCTTTTCTAAGTGTACACAAAGATTTGAGTGGGGACTCAATAGAAAACATAGACTTTGTAGTCTAGGCTTTCTACAGAATTTATACCCTGCTCTGTGTGTGCGTTCAGTTAGAATCTATCATTTCCAGTATGCTGAGCTGCATACTTCTCAGATGAAGGTGAGGATGAGGGGTTAGGAGTGATTAATGGGGGTATCAGGAACTAGACCCCCACCACAGACTCCGTTTAGCTGGCAACCAAGCTCCTATAATAATAGACAGGCTGGTATGTGAGCTGCCCCTGGCTGATTAACCCTCCAGATGCAGTGATCTATAGTGATTGTGGCATCTAGAAGATTGTGTGAGGGAGCACCTTTTCCTACCCCCATAAGCATCCCCATGACAAAATCACGGACAGACAATGTAGTCTCCAAAACGGTGTTACTTTTGGGGGGTTTCTGCTATTTGAAACCTCATCAGCTCTTCAAATACAATATAGCATCCACAATCTAGGCTAGACAATTTTGCACTCAAAAATCAAATTGTGCCCCTTTCCGTCCAAGCCCTGTCATGTACCCAAACAAGAGTTTCTATCCACATATGGGGTATCTTTGTACTCATGATAGATAGCTCAACAAATGATGTGGTCCATTTTCCATTGTTACCCTTATGACAATGAAAAATTTGGGACTAAAACAACATATATGGGGATTTTTTTTATTTGCCTGCTTCCAAACAGTAGTTTTGAATCACAATGAAAAAATTGGATCCAAAGCAACTTTTTGGGGGAGAAATATTTTTTTCTATATTTATAGCTCAATATAATAAATTCTGTGATGTATCTGTGTTTCTTTATAGTTATCACCACACCTCCATGTAAATTCCTTGAGGGGTGATGTTTTCAAAATGGGGTCACTTGATTCCACTGTTTAGGCACATAATGGGCTCTGCAAACACAACATGGTGTCTGATATCTATTCCAGCCAATTTTGCATTCCAAAAGCCAAATGTTGCTCTTTCCCTTCTGAGCCCTGCTGTGCGCCCAAACAGTAGTTTTCCTTAAATTATGTGGTATCAATGTAATTGGCACAAATTGCATATTAAATTGTATAATATATGTTGTCCTGTTACCATTGTGAACATGCAAAATTTGTGGCTAAAGCGACATTTTTGTGGGGTAAATTTGGTTTTGAGCACGTGGAGGGGTGTAGTTTCTAAAACGGTGTTACTTTTTGTTGTTTTCTGTCACATAACCCACTAAAAAGTCATTTGAATTAATATGTGGTCCCTAAAAAAAATTGGCTTTGAAAATTTTGTTGTAAAATGAAGAAATTGCTAATAAACTTATAACCCTTCTAACTTTCTATAAAAAAAAAAATATATATATATTTTTATATATATATATATATATATATATATATATATATATACATATGTATATATATATATATAGTACCAATCAAAATGTCGGTTTGTCCTACAAAGAATGCGGCCCCCCCAAATTATTTTTTTTCCTCTGTGCGGCCCATACACCCAGCCGAGTTTGAAACCCCTGGATTAACTGCTATCCTCTGCACTTGTATAAGTGGTTCTTCACATATTCTGGATTAGAAATAACTAGAGATGAGCGAACCGGTCCCGGTTCGGCTCGAGGCGGTTCGCCGAACGGGGGGTCTGGCTCGAGTTCGGCTCGTCGAACGTTCGACGAACCGAACTCGAGCCCATAGGAAACAATGGCAGGCAATCACAAACACAGTAAAACACCTAGAAAACACCCTGAAAGGTGTCCAAAAGGTGACAAACAACTCACAACATAACACAAACACATGGGAAAGTGACAAGGACATATACTCATGTGAAAACAAAACAGCTGGACAAGGAAAAAGAGGGAGACACACAGATATATGAGTATATGCAAAGAAACATCGATTCCATTATTGTGCAACTTGAGCCCTGCTCATTTTAGGCTTCCAATCTGGATAAATTGCCTGAGCTCGCCACGTACGCCTTGAGGATCTTGTCGTGTCCTGCAGCCAGCGTTCTCTCGGAACCTGTCTTCAGTGCTGCTGGGGGTCTGCTGGCAGATAAGCACACGTGTCTGTCCACTGACAATGTGGACCTGGCTCTCAGAGGACTTTTCTTCCCCTGGGTCAGCCAGGGGAGGCGAAAGGCACGCGTATTTTTGAGAGTGCTTCATGCAAAGCATCTTTTTCTTTTTCAAAAGGGGGCTCAACCGATGCCAGTCAAGTGGGGTGTGTGTGGCCCAGTTAGTGGCAACGAGGGAGACTGTGGTTGGAGTCCCCTCGCTGTGTCTCTAAAAGAACCAAGATGAACAAGTCATGGCTCTCAGAGGACTTTTCTTCCCCTGGGTCAGCCAGGGGACGGGAAAGGCACGCGTATTTTTGAGAGTGCTTCATGCAAAGCATCTTTTTCTTTTTCAAAAGGGGGCTCAACCGATGCCAGTCAAGTGGGGTGTGTGTGGCCCAGTTAGTGGCAACGAGGGAGACTGTGGTTGGAGTCCCCTCGCTGTGTCTCTAAAAGAACCAAGATGAACAAGTCATGGCTCTCAGAGGACTTTTCTTCCCCTGGGTCAGCCAGGGGACGGGAAAGGCACGCGTATTTTTGAGAGTGCTTCATGCAAAGCATCTTTTTCTTTTTCAAAAGGGGGCTCAACCGATGCCAGTCAAGTGGGGTGTGTGTGGCCCAGTTAGTGGCAACGAGGGAGACTGTGGTTGGAGTCCCCTCGCTGTGTCTCTAAAAGAACCAAGATGAACAAGTCATGGCTCTCAGAGGACTTTTCTTCCCCTGGGTCAGCCAGGGGACGGGAAAGGCACGCGTATTTTTGAGAGTGCTTCATGCAAAGCATCTTTTTCTTTGTCAAAAGGGGGGCTCAACCGATGCCAGTCAAGTGGGGTGTGTGTGGCCCAGTTAGTGGCAACGAGGGAGACTGTGGTTGGAGTCCCCTCGCTGTGTCTCTAAAAGAACCAAGATGAACAAGTCATGGCTCTCAGAGGACTTTTCTTCCCCTGGGTCAGCCAGGGGACGGGAAAGGCACGCGTATTTTTGAGAGTGCTTCATGCAAAGCATCTTTTTCTTTTTCAAAAGGGGGCTCAACCGATGCCAGTCAAGTGGGGTGTGTGTGGCCCAGTTAGTGGCAACGAGGGAGACTGTGGTTGGAGTCCCCTCGCTGTGTCTCTAAAAGAACCAAGATGAACAAGTCATGGCTCTCAGAGGACTTTTCTTCCCCTGGGTCAGCCAGGGGACGGGAAAGGCACGCGTATTTTTGAGAGTGCTTCATGCAAAGCATCTTTTTCTTTTTCAAAAGGGTGCTCAACCGATGCCAGTCAAGTGGGGTGTGTGTGGCCCAGTTAGTGGCAACGAGGGAGACTGTGGTTGGAGTCCCCTCGCTGTGTCTCTAAAAGAACCAAGATGAACAAGTCATGGCTCTCAGAGGACTTTTCTTCCCCTGGGTCAGCCAGGGGACGGGAAAGGCACGCGTATTTTTGAGAGTGCTTCATGCAAAGCATCTTTTTCTTTTTCAAAAGGGGGCTCAACCGATGCCAGTCAAGTGGGGTGTGTGTGGCCCAGTTAGTGGCAACGAGGGAGACTGTGGTTGGAGTCCCCTCGCTGTGTTTTACATGCTTTTAGAAGGGCATGAAATGGCTTGGAGGTTGACTTTCATCATATGCAAACTGTTGGCTACCAAAATGCTGCCTTTCCAACAACTGTGGTTATAGGCAATGAGGAACATACTGATGAAGATGAGACGCAGATACCCGATTGGGATGACAACTTAAATATTCGGTCAGGGCAAGAAGAAACTCGGTCTGAGGGGTAGGGGAGTGCAAACACAACAATTGATGATTAAGTTCTAGATCACACCTACTGTCAACCCACAGTCAGACACTCGAGGAGGTCAACAGAGGCGGTGGAGGAGGATGCAACCGACGTCGAAGTAACCTGGCGCCTTCCTGGACACAGTCGGAGCACTGGTAGCACGTCTACAACTGCATCCTCAGCCACCACTCTGCCTCTGAGCATTATTCGGGGTGGATCAACAGGTCGCATGGCCTCTAAGCCTTGCCTAGCCAGGTCCTTTTTTGACATAGAAAAAGATCGCCCAAATTATGTGATCTGTAAAATTTGTCATGGTTCTCTTAGTAGAGGTCAAAACCTCAGCAGTTTGACAACTTCTTCCATGAATCGTCACATGAATAAATATCATATGGCCCGATGGGAAGCTCACCGTGCTGCAATGCGGCCTAGCGGAGCGAACCATCCACCGCCTGCCCCTTCCAGTGCATCCGCGCGCTCGTCATCTTCTAGGACTGTGGGGACAGCTGTCACACCTGTTTTTCCACCCACAACTTCCACCACTGTAACCGCAACAGGCAGTTTGCTTGGTAGGTCGTCAGTTGGTTTGGAAGGGGAAACAAGTGAGTGTGTACAGCTCTCTCAGACATCGATAGCACCAACTTTGGATGAAGGCAACATCATGTCTCCGCCTGCACTTTCCTCACAAAGCTGCATTTTTCCAGGGACACCCGACTCAACACCGTCTACACACAGCAGCCAGATCTCTGTCCCTCAGATGTGGTCAAATAAAAGGCCACTTCCTGCGACCCATGACAAAGCGAAGAGGTTGACTCTATCCCTCTGTAAGCTGTTGACTACAGAAATGCTGCCTTTCCGCCTAGTGGACACACAGGATTTTAGAGACCTTATGTCTGTCGCTGTGCCCCAGTACCAGATGCCTAGTCGCCACTACTTCTCTAAGAAAGGTGTGCCCGCGCTACACCAGCATGTCGCACACAACATCACCGCTTCCTTGAGAAACTCTGTGTGTGAACGGGTGCATTTCACCACCGATACTTGGACCAGTAAGCATGGACAGGGACGTTACATGTCGCTGACTGGCCACTGGGTAACTATGGTGATAGATGGTGAAGGGTCTGCTGCACAAGTCTTGCCGTCCCCACGACTTGTGTGTCAATCCTCTGTCTGTCCAAGTTCCGCCACTGCTTCTGCATCCTCCACCTCATCTGGGTCCTCCACCTCCGCCCCAAGCCTGCCTGGTCAGGCCACCAGCGTTCTCACTGCGCAGAAGGAATCACGCACCCCTCATTACTATGCTGGTAGCAGAGCGCAACGGCATCAGGCGGTCTTTAGCTTGACATGTCTTTGAAATAGGAGTCACACAGCGACTGAGTTGTGGGCAGCTCTGGAGACTGATTTTGATAAATGGTTGTCTCCACTCAACCTGCAGCCTGGTAAGGCCGTGTGCGACAATGCTGCAAACCTGGGTGCGGCCCTTCGCCTGGGCAAGGTGACACACGTGCCTTGTATGGCTCACGTGTTTAACCTTGTTGTCCAGCAATTTTTAACACACTATCCCGGCCTAGATGGCCTTCTGACCAGGGCACGGAAACTGTCTGCAGTGCTCACTTCCGCCGTTCAACCGCCGCACCTGAGCGACTTGCATCGCTACAGAAGTCTTTCGGCCTGCCGGTTCATCGCCTGAAATGCGATGTGGCGACACGCTGGAATTCAACTCTCCACATGTTACAGCGACTGTGGCAGCACCGGCGAGCCCTGGTGCAATACGTCATGATGTATAGCCTGGGCCAACGAGATGCAGAAGTGGGGCAGATCACCCTGATGGAGTGATCTCAGATCAAGGACCTATGCACCCTTCTGCACAGTTTTGACATGGCGACGAATATGTTTAGCGCTGACAATGCCATTATCAGCATGACGATTACAGTCATTTACATGCTGGAGCACACGCTAAACACTATTCGTAGTCAGGGGGTGGGACAACAGGAAGGGGAGGAACTACAGGAGGATTCATATGCGCAAGACACAACAACATCACCAAGGTCCAGACGTTCATCATCACCAACGCGGCAGGCATGGGACCATGGGGGACAGGGATCAACAAGGGCGCATGGTAGCAGGTGAGATGTTGAGGAAGGTGCAGGAGGACATGAAGATATGGAGGACGAACTGTCCATGGACATGGAAGACTCAGCAGATGAGGGGGACCTTGGTCAAATTTCAGTTGAAAGAGGTTGGGGGGAGATGACAGAGGAAGAAAGAACGGTTAGCACCTCTATGCCACAAACACAGCGTGGACTTGGTGCGCATGGCTGCGCAAGACACATGAGTGCCTTCTTGTTGCACTACCTCCAACATGACCCTCGTATTGTCAAAATTAGAAGTGATGATGACTACTGGCTTGCCACACTATTAGATCCCCGGGACAAGTCCAAATTTTGTGACATAATTCCACCCATAGAAAGGGACGCACGTATGCAGGAGTATCAGCAGAAGCTGTTACTCGATCTTAGCTCGGCTTTTCCACCAAACAACCGTGCAGGTGAAGGGAGTGATTCTCCCAGTTGTAACTTGACAAACATGGGACGGCCTCGTCATCTTCAACAGTCTACCCGTACCAGTAGGACCGTATCTGGTGCTGGTAACAGCAATTTTATGGAATCTTTTCATAATTTTGTTAGACCCTCCTTTGCAAGGCCACCAGAGACAACAAGTCTGACACATAGTCAACGGATGGAGAGGATGATACAGGAGTATCTCCAAATGAACATCGATGCAATGACTTTGCAAATGGAGCCTTGCTCCTTTTGTGCTTCAAATCTAGAAAAATGTCAAGAGCTCTCCAGTTACGCCTCGAAGATTTTGTCGTGTCCAGCTGCCAGCGTTGTCTCTGAACGTGTCTTCAGTGCTGCTGGGTGTGTGCTGACAGATAAGCGCACGCGTCTGTCCAGTGACAATGTGGACAGACTGACGTTCATCAAAATGAACAAGTCATGGATCCAGAAGGAATTTACTACCCCTGTGTCATCCTGGGGAGAGTAAATGCTTGTGGATTTGGAATGTGCTTGATGCAAATCAAAACATCCTGTTTGCAACTAGGGCACAAGTGCTGCCACTGATAAGGTGTCTGTGTGGGGCCCAATTTTTGGAAAAAAAGGGAGACTCCGCTTGGAGTAACCCTTGCTTGCTGTGTTTTTTAAAAATGATACAAGATGAACAGATCTGAAGGCAAGATGAAGCCAACATCATGTCTCCGCCTGCACTTTTCTCACAAACCTGCATTTTTCCAGGGACACCCTACTCAACACCGTCTACAGACAGCAGCCAGATCTCTGTCCCTCAGATGTGGTCAAATAAAAGGCCACTTACTGCGACCCATGACAAAGCTAAGTGGTTGACTCTATCCCTCTGTAAGCTGTTGGCTACCGAAATGCTGCCTTTACGCGTAGTGGACACACAGGATTTTACAGACCTTATGTCTGTCGCTGTGCCCCAGTACCAGATGCCCAATCACCACTGCTTCTCCAAGAAAAGCATGCCCGCGCTACACCGGCATGTCGCACACAACATCACCACTTCCTTGAGAAAATCTGTGTGCGACAGGGTGCATTTCAACACAGATACTTGGACCAGTAAGCATAGACAGGGTCAGTACATGTCACTGACTGGGCACTGGCAAACTATGGTGAGAGATGGAGAAGGGTCTGCTGTACAAGTCTTGCCGTCCCCACGAGTTGTTTCAATCCTTGTTCTGTATGTAGAAGTTAATACACTGCTTCTGCCTCTTCAACCTCGTGTAAGTCCTCTACCTTTGCGCAAACCCTGTGTGGTCAGGCCACCCTTCCTTGCAACTGCGCACAAGGACTACCACACACCTCCTTACTATGCTGGCAGCAGAGCTCAATGCCATCAGGCGGTCAAAGTTTTACTTTGAAATGTATGGGAAATGTGAGTCACACCGCTATTACAGAGAATAGTAGTCAGGCAGGGTCAAAACATTAATTGAGGAACAGGAACAGAATGGGACGGCCAGGACTTAATCAGAAAACAAGCAGAGGTGAAATGCGTATCGGCCAACAAGGTACATAAACAGCAAGCAGGAAAAGTAGTCAGGTAACAAGCACACAAAATCATAAAACTGAACTGGGGGTAAAATTAACCAGAGGTTCATAGCTATGTCTGGCAGTGGTCTGCAGACAGGATGGGCATAAAAAAGGGTGTGGTGTCTTCCCATTGGTTGTAGCTGAATGATGGTATTTCATCTGTGAGATACCCACCAGCTACATTCAGCCAGAGATTCTGCATCTGTCAAGGTAATGCAGCCCAGTGGGTGAGCATAACCTGCGTCCACCTGCGCCGCTGGCATCGACTACTCTCCCATCATCAGCACTATTCATGAAAGGAACACGTTGTCACCTGGCGACCGGAGTACAAATTGACGGAGCGGACTCCGTTGGTGACTTAACAGCCGTGTGCGGCAATGATGCAAACCTGGCTGCGGGCCATCCTCAGGGCAATGTGACACACGTGCCTTTTATGGCTCACGTGTTGATCCGAATTCTCCAGCAATTTTTAAAACACCATCACGGCCTACATGTCCTTGTGCAGCGGGCACGCTCGCTATGTGCTCACTTCCATCGTGCGCACACAGCAGCTCAACAACTTTCATCACTCCGGAAGTCTTAGGGTCTGGCAGTTAAACGCCGTAAATGCGATGTTCCGACACGCAGGAATTGGAATCTGCACATGTTGCAGCGTGTGTGGCAGCACCGCAGAGCCCTGCTGAAATACGGTAAGACATATAGCCTGGGATAAGTTGATCCAGAGGTGGTGCCGATCACGCTGCTGGAGTGGTGTCAGATCAAGGACCTATGCACCCTGCTACACAGTTTTGAAATGTCGACGAAGATGTTTAGCACTGGCAATGTCATTCTCAGCGTGACAATTCTGGTCATCTACATGATGGAGCACACTGTAATTATTATTCGGAGTCAGGTGTTGGGACAAGAGGAAGGGGAGGAAGTACAGGAGGAGTCATATGCGGAAGGGATAACAAGATCTACGAGGTCCAGATGGTCAGCGGCACCTATGCGGCAGTCATGGTGAGGGAGAGGGATTAACAAGGGCGCATAGTATCAGCAAAAAGTGTTGATGAAAGTGCAGGAGCCCATGAAGAAATGGAGGACGAACTGGCGATGGGCATGGAAGACTCAGCAGATGAGTGAGAGCTTGCTCACATTTCGGTTGTGCGAGGTTGTGGGTAGAGGGCAGAGGAAGGATGCACGATTCTCACCTCTCTGCCACCAACACACCAAGGACTTGGTCCTCCTGGATGCACAAGACACATGAGCGCCTTCTTGCTGCACTACCTACATGACCCTCGGATTGTATGAATTTGAAGTAATCCTGAATACTGGGTTGCCACACTGTTAGATCCCCGGTACAAGACAAAATTTGGCGAACTAATTCCTGCCATAGAAATAGACGCACGTATACAGGAGTATCTGCAGAATGTGGTACGCAATCTTAGATCTACTTTTCCACTAAACACCAGTGCTGCACAGAGTGAATCTCAACACTTTGTCATGGATAGGAGGAAATGGTCTTTTACTTGTCCACATCGGAGGGACCGAGGGATGGCTGCTGTGCTGAGATGGCGTTGAGTACGGTGTCCCTGCACAGTTGCACTTTTGGTCATATCCCAAAATGAGTTGAAAAAGGACAGATGCTGTTGGAAAGGGGAACAGGTGTGTTGGAAAGGGGAAAAAAATTTGGGTCCGTGGATTTGGTGGTTAAACAACTGTAACATTTGCTGAAGAAACAACATCTGTTACAGTGGGACTGGCAGATTTGGATAAAGTGGTATATAATCTGTGACCGCTATATAACAAAAATTAATAAGAAAAGAAAGAGAAAGGTATATATCACCTTCAGCAGTCAGTGTCCACCGTGCTCCCAGTTGGAAAAGGAGAGGTTGGCAACTTGAAGGTTTGGTGGAGGATACAGAGCTGTGTGGCTATGAAACTAATAGTAGCCTGAACCGAGTTAGACGCCATTCGGATCTGGAGACTGTGAGCCCTGTTAGCGTCACAGGGTCCACATGCCCACCCAGCCCAGGAACTCCCTGTTAACAACACAGGGGCCATTGAGTACGCTGACCGTGTGCGTAGGGGCCACACCTGTGGACAGCAGGCGCATCAGCAGCAGCAGGCCTGTTAATGCCACTGGGCTGCACAAGCAGGACTGTTAGGACAGGAGCTGGTCTTAACCGTTCTGCGTTACCAACTGTGGTGGTGGCCTGCATCCACCACCCTATCCCTGCCTACCTCTGGCCTAAAGCCGCAATGGGTTCAACACATGGAGGTGTGCTCTTTCGGAGCATAATAGAAGACTGCGCACCTCCTTGTTGGCTCCAGCCCCTTTTATAACCTGGGTCCGCCCCAAACCAGGGTGAACCACAATGCACCTCCTGGAGACAAAAGCAGAGTGACACGTCATGAGTGGCATAACTAGCGTCCTATTTGGAAACGCAACTTCAATGATGACCTCATGGCTGCCATGACCCAAACACCTCACCAGTCATCGTCTGACCATCAATAATGCGGTGACAAGTCATAGGTGTGGGCCTCTGCAAGCCATTTGGGAGGACACCTGATGCCCTGTGGTCTATATGGGACCCCCACATCAGGGCCAGGGCCAAAGAGTTCATTACCGGACCTAGTCTCTGATGCAGGAAGTGCCTGAGCATGCTCAGTAGCATGAAATACAGTCTCTGAAAAAAGACTATCAGCTTTAGCATGGTGTCTAGGCACAAAACAGGACTTAGACCCGGCACAGAATGCAAGCACCTGTGCAAAGAGGCTTTTCACACTTAGTGTGGGAGCATGCGCTGTATCCCGAAATGAAGACTTAGCGTCAGGAATGGCACAGTCAGGCTGAGCATACTCACTAGGCGAAACACTGTAATTATGCTGCAGCTGGGGTACATCGGCACACGCATGCGCACTAGCTGCCTCTCCACACTTAGACGTGGAGGGGAAATTTGTCTTGGAGATGCTGTCTATGAACAGAAGGAAAAGCTAAAGGAAGCCTGACTTTCTATCCCTCCGAATTATGAAATGCAGCAATGAATTCCATGAGTTTGCTATAACATTAGCGTAGCTAAATGTGCATGAGGGTGTGATGTAGAGGTGCTAGAAATAGCTTGTCACCAGTGGGGCACTAATGGAATACAACAGCCAGTTCTATGATGCCACAAAATGGCAGTATTTTGTGCTATCATTATAGCTTATTAAAAACAGAGCACGAGGTTGTCATGCAGAGGTGCTGCACATAGATTTGCAGTAGTGTGAATAGACAAAAGTACAATAGCCACGTTTAGGATACAACTAGGTACACTGAGTGTTTGCTACTATAAATGGCTGAGTTTAAAAAAGTTTGAGTGTGCAATGCAGGCAGACGTGCTGCAAATAACGTTCCAATACTGTGAATTGACAAAAGTACAATAGCCACGTTTAGGATACAACTAGGTACAGTGAGTGTTTGCTAGTATAATGGCTGAGTTTAAAAAAGTTTGAGTGTGCAATGCAGGCAGACGTGCTGCAAATAACGTTCCAATACTGTGAATTGACAAAAGTACAATAGCCACGTTTAGGATACAACTAGGTACAGTGAGTGTTTGCTAGTATAATGGCTGAGTTTAAAAAAGTTAGAGTGTGCAATGCAGGCAGACGTGCTGCAAATAACGTTCCAATACTGTGAATAGACAAAAGTACAATAGCCACGTTTAGGATACAACTAGGTACACTGAGTGTTTGCTACTATAAATGGCTGAGTTTAAAAAAGTTTGAGTGTGCAATGCAGGCAGACGTGCTGCAAATAACGTTCCAATACTGTGAATTGACAAAAGTACAATAGCCACGTTTAGGATACAACTAGGTACACTGAGTGTTTGCTACTATAAATGGCTGAGTTTAAAAAAGTTTGAGTGTGCAATGCAGGCAGACGTGCTGCAAATAACGTTCCAATACTGTGAATTGACAAAAGTACAATAGCCACGTTTAGGATACAACTAGGTACACTGAGTGTTTGCTAGTATAATGGCTGAGTTTAAAAAAGTTAGAGTGTGCAATGCAGGCAGACGTGCTGCAAATATCGTTCCAATACTGTGAATAGACAAAAGTACAATAGCCACGTTTAGGATACAACTAGGTACACTGAGTGTTTGCTACTATAAATGGCTGAGTTTAAAAAAGTTTGAGTGTGCAATGCAGGCAGACGTGCTGCAAATAACGTTCCAATACTGTGAATTGACAAAAGTACAATAGCCACGTTTAGGATACAACTAGGTACAGTGAGTGTTTGCTAGTATAATGGCTTAGTTAAAATGAGTTTGAGTGTGCAATGCAGGCAGACGCGCTATGCAAATGTCTTTGCACTAGTGGGACTATAGCAAAGTCCAATAGCCACGTATAGGATGCCACTAGGTACACTGAGTGTTTGCTAGTATAATGGCTTGGTTTTAATGAGTTGGAGTGTGCAATGCAGGCAGACGCGCTCTGCAAATGTCTTTGCACTAGTGGGACTATAGCAAAGTCCAATAGCCACGTATAGGATGCCACTAGGTACACTGAGTGTTTGCTAGTATAATGGCTTGGTTAGAATGAGTTGTAGTGTGCAATGCAGGCAGATGTGCTCTGCTAATGTCTTTGCACTAGTGGGACTATAGCAAAGTCCAATAGCCACGTATAGGATGCCACTAGGTACACTGAGTGTTTGCTAGTATAATGGCTTAGTTAAAATGAGTTTGAGTGTGCAATGCAGGCAGACGCGCTATGCAAATGTCTTTGCACTAGTGGGACTATAGCAAAGTCCAATAGCCACGTATAGGATGCCACTAGGTACACTGAGTGTTTGCTAGTCTAATGGCTTGGTTAGAATGAGTTGTAGTGTGCAATGCAGGCAGATGTGCTCTGCTAATGTCTTTGCACTAGTGGGACTATAGCAAAGTCCAATAGCCACGTATAGGATGCCACTAGGTACACTGAGTGTTTGCTAGTATAATGGCTTAGTTAAAATGAGTTTGAGTGTGCAATGCCGGCAGACGCGCTATGCAAATGTCTTTGCACTAGTGGGACTATAGCAAAGTCCAATAGCCACGTATAGGATGCCACTAGGTACACTGAGTGTTTGCTAGTATAATGGCTTGGTTTTAATGAGTTGGAGTGTGCAATGCAGGCAGACGCGCTCTGCAAATGTCTTTGCACTAGTGGGACTATAGCAAAGTCCAATAGCCACGTATAGGATGCCACTAGGTACACTGAGTGTTTGCTAGTATAATGGCTTGGTTAGAATGAGTTGTAGTGTGCAATGCAGGCAGACGCGCTCTGCAAATGTCTTTGCACTAGTGGGACTATAGCAAAGTCCAATAGCCACGTATAGGATGCCACTAGGTACACTGAGTGTTTGCTAGTATAATGGCTTGTTTAGAATGAGTTGTAGTGTGCAATGCAGGCAGACGCGCTCTGCAAATGTCTTTGCACTAGTGGGACTATAGCAAAGTCCAATAGCCACGTATAGGATGCCACTAGGTACACTGAGTGTTTGCTAGTATAATGGCTTAGTTATCAGTTGGAGTGTGCAGAGGACAAGAGGGTACAGTGGCAGGATTGTGGTGCTCTGGGTAGAGGAATGGAAGCCTGCCTTTCTATTCCCTCCTAATGGTGAAATGCAGGTAGGAAATCCCTGACCTGGGCTACACAGACGCTGTTGCTGTTTGCAGGACCTGTCACCTATGGCTCTCTGACCCTGCCGGTTGGAGCCCTTAAAAGGACTGCTATAAAGTGCTCTCCCTAAGCTGTCTAACGCTGTGTATGCAGCGCATACAGCTGTATCGGCTATAGGACTCAGGAAGACGGAGCTGCGACAGTGATGTCTGACACCAAAGACGCAGAAGGCAGATAATGGCGTCCGTGAAGAAAATGTCCGGTTTTATAATGCAGGGACATGTGACATGCAGATCCTATCACACATGCCGTTGCTTCTCTGGCTCAAAGTCCACTTAGCTGTGTGTGTGTCTGGGATTGGCTGACATGCTGGCCCGCCCCACAAGACGCGCGCACTTAGGGAAGGAAGACAAGAAAAAAAAAAAAAAAAAATGGCGATCGCCATTATAGAAACAGCAGTGATCTGAAGGCGCTGTTCACGCACACTATACACTGAAATGTGATAATAGTTTGATTCACAGAGTGACTTACACTATTACAGCAGAAACCAAGCTATGATTTAGCTGTTTTTTGGCTGCTAGAACCGTTCTCGAACGTTTCTAGAACTACCGAGCTTTTGCAAAAAGCTCGAGTTCTAGTTCGATCTAGAACATGCCCCAAAATCACTCGAGCCGCGAACTGGAGAACCACGAACCACGAACCGCGCTCAACTCTAGAAATAACAGTTGTGGAATAAGTTTAGGACTGTATGGAACACTCCTGTTATTCACAAACATGTTCTGATGACTGTAAATTCCAGAAGTGAACTCTTGATTAGAGATGAGCAAGTTTTGTCGTTTGTCCATCTGTTTAGTGTCTCAAAATATGGGTAAGCTTTGTTAGCCCCTTAATATGTGATGCCTGTGTAGCGCTGCCTAATGGGTTTATGGCACTTTGATACTTATGGTTTTGTCACTTCACTCTTTATGTGCTATAACCCCTGAATTTAATGGGAGTGGATACACCTTACACTTGTAGTATGGCTCTATTGTTTGACACCCTTGATCAATTTTATTGAATCTACAAAACTGCCTATTGCTTGATTCATTGACATATGGTGCTCTCTGGAGCTTTCACTGTGCACCTGTTGCTGTATTTAGTCAATTTTACTGCTTTCTTATTCCCTCTTGCAACCTTTTTTATGGTAAACTCTTAATAAAGATTTTGTACTTTATTTCACCAAGAGGATGTCTTTGGACTATTTTATTCATATTATATGGGTTGTTAATCTCCCCTATACTCCTGTTTCTATTAATCTATACATATAGAAAAAAACAACAAAGAGGATTAAATATTCTCCACAATTTAATATATGGTGCACATTAGTACCGGGAAGCCCGCCTGGACGAATAGTATGGGCATGTAATAGGCTGCTGACTAGGTTACTGTGCCCTACGTAAGCCCCTAGTGTGCAATTTTATTATCTAGCAATCACCCCCTTCATGTTTAGGAGTTGTGTGAGTGATTTGCTCCTTTTGCACCTGTGATGTCTCCATCTATTGGGGGTTTGGCTGCATCCTGGTAGTGAATTAGTTTCTTTGCCTGGGCAGTTCACCACTCCTTTATCCTGATGTGAGTATCTTAAATTGTGGAGGATATTTACTCCTCTTTTTGCTGTTTTTTCTATAACTGTTTTTTGGAAATCATTCCAAGTGACTAAATGATGAAACAGCTTGATGTCTGATTGTAGTTTGGACAGTATATTTAGGGCCATTGTCCTGCTGGAAGGTAAGAGATTTTCCTTCCGGATTGCCTGTATTTACAGCTATCCATCTTCCCATTAACTCTGACCAGCTTCCCTGTCCCTGCTAATGAAAAGCATACCTACAGCATGATTTTTCAACACCCATTTTTTACAGTGGTAATGGTATTTTTAGAGTGATGTACAGTGTTAGTTTTCCTACACAAATACTGTTTTGTATTTAGCCTTCAAAGTTCTACTTTGGTCTCATCTTACCAGACCATCTTTTTCCACATGCCATATAGTGGACACAGCTAACATATGGAAGAGGGTGCTTTGGTCAAATGAGATTAATGTTGAACTTATTGACTCATGGAGGCTGAATACAAATTCAAATTGCAATTTTCAGAATTATATTTTTAAAATATCTAGAAAACCATGTATTATTTCCTTTATCCTTCACAAATGCTTGCTACTTAGCAGATTAATGATGAGACATCACTGCTGGACACTTCAGAACTCTACAGCTTTTTCTTACCATTCATTTCTGGGTGTTTCTCGAAATATTTTTGTGATCATTGTCCTGCTGGAAAACCCATGATCTAGAATGCAAACCCAGTTTTTTTGACACTCAGCAGTACATTGCAACCCAAAATACTTTGGTAATCTTCAGATTTTATGACGCTTTGCACACTGATAAGAAACCAGTGCCAGAGGAAGCAAAACAACTCAATAACATATATGAACCTCCATCATTTTTTACTGTTGGTACTGTGTTCTTTATTTTGTAAGCCTCATTCCATTTTCAGTAAAATGACATGCTTTGCCAAAAAGCTCTCTCTTGGTCTCATCTGTCCACAAGATGCTTTCCCATAAGGATTTTTTCTTATTCATGTATATTTTGGCACACTGCAGTGTAGCTTTTTATGCCTCTGTGTCTGACACTCAGACTAGGCGTACCCTAGGCTTTCCCTCAACCCATAGGTACATTTATAGGTAGCAAGGTTTGGGCCTCCAATGTCTCACTGTCTCCTGTCGTTGTCCCTGATGGTAAGTCCCCCTTCCACAACCAAATACCTGGGGGGAAGGGCAAGGATGAAGAAGTAGAAAATCCCACTGACAAAACTGACATACAGGGGTACAAACAAAACTCACTCTCACCTAATACCAATAATAGGGAACAGCAAAAGGTGTACTGGCAGGGGAAACACAGAAAGGAGAAAGTAACACTACAAGCTACCTTCACACACCAACATAATAGAAATCAGCAGCAGAAAAGCACCTCCTCACAGCTCCCGGCCTGGCTCCAGATTGAACTGAATAACCAACACTCTCTGCTGTGAGGGATCACCTGGGCAGAGTTAATGAGCTTGCTGCTAGCAAGGAAACAGACATTAACTCTGTGACTGCCAAGAGATAAACATAAGTTTATTGTGTAAGGCCTTTGATGATAAAGATACCCTGAGCCTTTCACTAACCTCACCACTAGACAACAGTAACAATCTGTGTAAGCAATGGGGTCCTCCTGAGTCTCCTGCCATAGCATTTCAAATGGTGATGTATGGTTTGCACCGATACTGATGCATGCTCAGCCTGCAGCAGAGCTTGATTTTCTTTGCAACTTGATTGAGGCTGCTTATTCACCATCCAGATTTTCTTGCATTGCAACCCTTCATCAATTGTTTTTAGTCGTGCACATCCAAGAGGTGCCATGAGTTCTAAACTTCTTGATTATTTTGTATACCATGGACAAAGGAACATTAAGATCTCTGGAGAAGGACTTGTAACCTTGACTGTTGATATTTTTAACAATTTTGGTTCCTAAGTCATCAGTCAGTCATTTGCTCCTTTTTCTGTTCTCCATGTTTAGTGTGGCACACACAGGCACACATTGCAAAGATTCAGTCAAAAGCTCCCTATTTTATCTGGGGTCAGGTATGATTTTAACATTGCCCACATCTTTTACTTATCACAGATGAATTTGAATAAACATGACATGCTTGAAACAAAGTTGTTTACCCACAAATTTGGAAAGGTGTCAAAACGTTTATCTGGCCCATTTTGGTTTTTTTTGTGTAATTTGCCTTTTATATCTCTGTTTTTTTTGTATTTCAATACACAAAAAGAAAATAACCATGTTTAATGTTTTCAAGGATGCCAACACTTTTGGCCATGACTGGATATGTAAATAGCTTAAGAATAGCTTAGGAACTTACTTCTTACAGATTAATTAGTGGGTTCAACAGAAGCTGTGCAAATACATTTTTTTAGTTTTTGGTTAAACTTAGAGATTGAATTGTAAAATCATGTACATGAGCATTTTTTTATATGAGTACATTTGTGTTTCTCCATAGCAAGGCAAGTTCAAAGCAAGGCGACAACAATACATTTGTAAAAGGATCATAAAACTTTTTTCGTGGCCATGTCAAGATACTAAGGATCTTGCGGCAGTACTACCATACTTCTTAAGCATCAAAAATGTATGATAGAATAGAATGTGAAAATAATTCAGTGGTATATAAGAGCTGTTCTACATTGTCGAGATATTTGAAGAAAAAAATGTCAGAAGTCCATAAAAGTTTCTTTCTTTACTGAGAACTTTCTTAAGGTTAATCTTGCTGTGAAGAACAGAAATGCATTTAAGAACCAGTATTGAATTCGTATCAAATAGTATTTTATTGATCCCTAATGAATAGACCCATTACCCAAACCATGATTTCATACAGTTACTAAGCCAGTGAGGAGGAGGCTTAACCGAACTTGACACACTCTACTATGTGTTTTTTTTAGCATAATTGTTGCATCTAGCTTTAGTAATAATAGATTGAAAAGTTATTGTGTATAGAGCTGAAGCTTAAGAATTCAAATACAGAAAAAATAGTCAATTCAGCTACTTTTCTTGTCTGAAGGAACCATAAAGCATTTTAGGTACTTCTGAAAATTTGCACTTGATTAGAAGTGTTCTTTTTCAAGTACAGTTCATGATGAATTGCATGTGCATATCTCAATCTATTAAATAGTCTTTCGGAGAATAGGATTAGGTTGTCTGGAGACAGGGCTCTTGATAAATTACATTGTACCCAAAACTTTAAAACCCTGGTATAAAAATAAATACAGCCGTTTGATGGATTAAAGCCAAACTGTTTATCTTTCCATTTTAATAATTCAGCAAAGAGTAATAAGTTTTGAAAAAGTACATCATTTGTAGCCAAAGTTTTATTTAGATGTATCAAGGGATATTGCTGCATCATTAAGCCTTGAATTGTGTTGTTTTATTAATGATTTCATTTAACTATATTAGAGCTGCTCACAAGGAAATGTTACTGAAGGCTCCAGTTATTATCAAACCTTATATTGTCCAGAAATAGCATAATATAAGAGTTATTGTAATTTATTATAATGCCACTCTGATTAACTGGGAGCTGGATTTAAGGAAAGATGCGTAACTAAAGGACAGATTGACAAAACCATGGGGTAGGGGATCAGGCCACTAGGGTTTTACAATCTATAAGGAAAGAAAAAAGCAATTATCTCTAAAATCATTAAATTAAAAATGTATAAAAAATAGCATACATAGCATCTTTAAAAAAATTATCATTTTTTTATGTTGAAAAATAAGTAAATAGTGAACCAATTAAAACAGTAAACTCAAATATATCCTAGAAACAACTACTCCATACTTAAATATTCACTGAAATTCATATGTATAGCCTTATTTGGAATTTTGGGCAGTATTTTGCAGCAGAATTTGTAAGCTAAAACTAGAAGTGGCTGAAATACAGAGACGACGTGTGTCTTTCAGTTAGACAGAATTCGCATTTGTCTTCATGCACTGTGTGTGTAAAAAGTGATCATTTTTCATAAGTCTAATGAATGTAATGTTCGCTCAGTTTTGTTACTGGAAGTTTCCCAAGCTTCTCTTACCATTAGTAGAGATGAATGGACCCGTTGAAGTATGGGTTCAGCAGGACTTTGGATTAAGTTATGTTTTGGACCCAGTTCAGGACTTCTCCATTCAAAGTCACTGATTTTGCAGTTTGGCCCTCCGCCCACATACAACCTGCCATAAACAAACCACTTCCGGGAAAGGGAGGCGGAATTTTTTCTTTTTTTTATACACACTGCATCCGATAACACTAATTTTACCCCAAGTTAGAGCTGTTCAAACACTGCAAACAGTTTGCACTGGGCTCAGCACCGAGCCTACTCAAATACACAAATGCTCGCTTGAGTGGTTAGTGATTCGCCCACGGGGTCCCAAGAGTTATTCGTCACTGGGCCGGTGTCGATTCGGGTTGTCACTGTGGCCAGGCCCGGTTCAGTGACCCCGGCAGTGTCAATAAAAGGGAAATTGATGAGGATGGGTGTTGTAGTCATTCATGGCCACCTGTGGTGTGCGGCCAGGAATTAGCCACCGCTGCGGGAGGTCTTCTTGGGGCAGATCATAACGCGGCCCGGATGGTGTAGCTCTCCACAGGCAAAGCTTAGGCCCCAGGGAAGATGTTGGGAGTAGTAGTCCACTAGAGGAGCACAGGGTTGGAGGCGGTGAAGAAAGGGAGCAACACAGGGGTTGCAATCAAAGTTCTTTACTCACTGATATGTCGCTGCCCTTGGACTGCCAGTCGCCGCTGTCATGGGCTCCAGCCAATCCTGGATAGTTCGGAGCTCAGAACTGGTGGGTTTCTTTTTGAGTCCTTCCTCCCTGTACAGCGGCTTGAGGCTATGCTGGGACCGGAGTCCATGGATTGGCACCATTCCTATCCCATATAGCAGGCAGCGTGAGTCTGTAGTTGGTGCCGTCCTTTTGGTCATGACCCCTGGCTCTATAGGCTGCTGTACCCCAGGCACTTTGAGTGGGCCAAAAGACTTGACCTTGTAGATTTTCTGCTGGCAGGACATGCAGTGTCCACCAGCCTAGGGCTCTGCAGTCTGTTTTCTATACGCCCACTCCTGAGGGAGCTATTTTGTAGCTCTCTTCTCAGCAACGATGTCCTCCATGTCTCACTTGTTCCCTGTCCATCACTGTCTGACGACTCACTGCATGGCTGTGTGTGTGTCGCCTTACTCCCCTTGTCAAGCTCCTCCCCCTTGGGTTCCTGAACTAGTGAACAGAGGGTCCACTACATTAGTGATGGCCACCCCCCAAGTCTCTACCCTAACCCAGTCTCAGTGAGAGGGACACTAACTGTGTGTTGTGGTGGAATGTGGTAGTTTTACCAGCGATGACCTACTCTGTATCCAAGTTGAATACTGCACCCCAGATGAGGTGCGCGACCCTGTGGCACCTGAAGCCGCAGGGGCTCCGCATTAGCTTATGTAAAGCACCTGAGCTCCCCACTGTTTGGGTTTGCTCATCTCTACTCATCTCTAATCATTAATCAGCTAAAAAGTGATAATACATGATTTCAACATGGTTGGCATCCATGTGCTGTTTTTTTTTTTGTTTTTTTTTTGCTCTATTGGAATGGGTGTTGCTTTGTTTGAGTATCCCTGCATGCACTTGGAATCTCAAACAAAGTTCCATTAACCCTATAATGACGGCCTAACTTCTCAAAATGTTAGATTTGCAGGGTACTTATTCTGTTCCGACGCTTTGAGACGATCTGCCAAAAAAAGCCTGTAGCGCCCCCCAGACAGAAAATCTTGGTGGTTTCAGCTACCGAGGGTAGCTGAGACCCTTGAGATTCTGATTCCAGCTGTTTTTTCCCATCCCCTGTCATGTGATCATTGGTATACACCGTATACCGATGATCATGTTACAGTAAATGGCGGCGGCAACAAATGATTTATCTCCCACCTGGCATGATCAAACATGTCAGATGGGAGATAAATCTCCTCCTCCGGTCCCCTCCGGTCCCTCGGTGTCACCAAAGTGCCCCCCAACCCCCTCCCAAAAATCCAAGATGGCGGTGCACACTAGCACGCCGGCCGCAGTCACCCAACTCCTCTGATTTCTGTTGCATGTGCCATGACACATGTGACAGAAAACACCTCCCCAGGCCCAGCCAGCCCACCCCCTACAACCCCCCGATGTTCACTGGTGTGACCGGTACCTTGTGCAGCGTTGATCCCCCGCGATCCCTCCTCATCCTTCTCAATAAATGCTTACCGCATATGCAGAAGCTTCCTGCTCTCAGAGACACTGAGCTTGCTGCACGCACACTGCTGCTGAGGACCCGGGGAGAGTGGGTGCAGTATCATTGCACCCACAATCCTCACATGGAGGTCTGCACTCCAAGAAAATGGGGGATACGTTCTCTGAGCGTGCCCTCCATATTCTAGAAGGTCCAGAGTCATTGTCGGAGCTCCTTATTGCATTACTGTGGACCGGATTTTTTTTCTCTTTACAATAAATTGGTGAAAGAGGGAATGTTTTGGGGGAGTGTTTTTTCAAATTTGTTTTGTCGTATATTTTATTTTATTACTGACTGGGTTAGTGATGTTGGTTATCTGATAGACGCCGTTACATCACTAACTACTGGGCTTGATGCCAGGTGACATTACACAGCTGGTATCAACCCCATTTATTACCCTGTTTGCCACTGCACCAGGGCTTCGGAGGAGCCGGGCTGAAGCGCCAGGATTGGCAAATCTAATGGATGCACCACTTCTGGGGTGACTGTGGCCTGTTATTTTTAGGCTGGGAAGGGCCAATAGCTATGGACCTTCCCACCCTGAGAATACCAGACCACAGCTGTCCGCTTTACCTTGGCTGGTGATCCAATTTGGGGGGATCCTACGTTTTTTACTTTTTTTTATTATTATCTACAAATAATTATAAAAAACAGCCTGTGGTGCCCTCCAAATTGGATCACCAACCAAGGTAGAGTTGCTAGCTGAGGTTTGCAGGCTGCAGCCATCTGTCTGTCTATCCATCCATCCATCCATTCTTCCTAGCTTTTTAGGCTACGTGCCCGCGATTAGAGTTTCAAACATTTTGGACGCTGTGTTTTCGCTGTGTCTATAACGCTGTGTTGTACAGTACAAGCTCAGTGGGACGATTTTTAGAAATCTGCCTACTATACTTATTTTCTCCACAGCATAAACTGACATCAGGCGCTGCAGCATGTCAATTTATGCTGCGGAGATGAATGTTCTCTGTGCGGAGAGAATAGAGTTAAAGTCTGCAGGGGCCCGAACCTGGATCGTGGTCATGGGCAGCTGCATTCTCCCGTAGACAACACTCACATCTCCACAGACTCAGTGTCACCCGATCGTGGGCACATAGCCTAAAAGTGAGAAATGTGCTTCTAGAGCAACATTTCTGTGATGCCCCTGGGGGTTCAAAATGCTCACTATACCACTGAATAAAATCTTTGAGTCTAGTTTCCAAATTGAGGTCACTTGTGGGGGTTTTCTGCTGTATAGGTACCCTAGGGGCCCTGCAAATGAGACATGGTGCCCGCAATTTATTTCAGCTTTTCCAAAATTCAAATATTGCTCCTTCCATTCCAAGCCTTCCCGTTTATCCACACAGAGGTTTTTGGCCACATGTGGGATATTCCTGCATTCATAAGAAATTGGATAACAAACTGTGTTTCACTTTTTCGTGTTTCCTCTTCCTCTTTAAAAAGTGAGAAATGTGGTGCTAAAGCAACATATTTGTGAAAAAAATGAAAATTTTCAATATGACAGCCTAATGTTATCAAATTCTGTGAAGTATCTGTGGGTTAAAAATGCTCACTATACACCTACATAAAATCCTTGAAAGGTCTAGTTTCCAAAATGGTGTAACTTGTGGGGGGTTTCTGCTGTTTAGGTATCTTAGGGGTCCAGCAAATTGAACATGATACCCGCAATCTATTTCAGCCAAATTTGTGTTCCAAAATTAAAAAAATTGCTCCTTCTGTTCTGGGCCCTCCCATGTGTCCAAACAGAGGTTTCTGACCACATGTGGGGTATCAGCGTGCTTAAGAGACACTGGGGAACACATTTTGGGTTCCATTTTGTTGTGTTATTTCTTCTAAAAGTGGATAAATTGGCACTAGATCAACATTTGTAGGTAAAATAAATTTTATTTATTTTTTTCATTCCATATTGCTTTATTCCTGTGAAGCACCTGAAGGGTTAATAAACTTCTTGGATGTGGTTTTGTGTACTTTGAGGGGTGTATATTTTAGAATTTTGTCAGTTTTGGGTATTTTCTGTCACCTAGGCCTCTCAAAATCACTTCAAATGTGACGTGGTACCTAAAAAAATAGTTTTGTAAATTTTGTTAAAAAAATGGGAAATTGCTGATGAATTTTGACCGCTTCTAACTTCCAAACCCCAAAAAAAATTGTTTCAAAAATTGGGCTGATGTAATGTAGACATGTGGGAAATGTTATTTATTAACTATTTTGTGTGACATAACTCTCTGGTTTAAGGCCATAAAAATTAAAAGTTTGAAAATTGCAAAATGTTTAACATTTTCGTCAAATTTCCGATTATGTCACAAATAAACCCAAAACATATCGTACTAAAGTTATAACTACCTGAAGTACAATATGTCACGAAAAAACGATCTAAGAATCACTTCCGCTAAAGTGTTCCAGAGTTACAACCTGTGAAAGTGACACTGGTCACAATAGCAAAAACTGGCCTGGGCATTAGGGACAAACTTGGCTTTGTCCCTAAGGGGTTAAAAAGTAAGTAGGTAAACAAAAGTAAAAAAAACTGTTAAATAAGTAGTTAAGGAGAAGAATTTTTTAGTGCAAGAATATTAGAAAATAGCTTAGATAATGGAACTAAATAGAGATTAAGAATTAAAACGACTTCCACATGGCTTCCACATTCTCTTTTAGTTTTTTTTCTAATGAACAATAAGTATCTATATTTTCACTAATATTTCAACTCATTGCTGTTGAAATTCTGAACAAATATTTCAACTGATTACTGTACATGTCAAAAAATAATATAAATAACACGGATGTTATTTAATTTTCTGCCGCCTCCTACTTTTTACAATAAGTAAACAAACATCAAGTGAAAGCTAATAATAATAACAGTAATAATAATAATCAGCACATATAATTCAATAGTTAAGCAATAATATACATATATATATACTATATATTATATATATATATATGTATATATATATATGTATATATATATATATATATATATATATATATATGTGCATATATATATATATATATATATGTATATATATATATATATATAAAATATATTTTAACTCAACGTGATATAACTATATGAGACCTGGCTATAGTATGCAATTTGATAGAGGACTCTTAGCTGTTATACATATATTACAGTCAAGGGATTGCAGTACAATGTATTAAACTTTTTCTTTGAATGTGAAATGCTCTGAAGTTATCACAGATATTACATTTGACAACTTCAGTTTTTCTTCTATTCAGCTTATCCCTTTCAAACATGACTCTAGAAAACCCATAATTTCTTTAGCACTTAGAGTATTGCAGTCAAGCAATAAAACCCGATGGAACAGTCATTTACAGTTGTGACATGCTTTACTGGGTATTGTATTACTTTGAGATTGTTATTTTACAAAGAGTTAACCATAAGAGACAACTGTAAGTACAATTGAAAGCTTTTCCAGTCAGAAACTTACTTTGAAATCAAGGTTGATTTATAAGATTGATATTTCAATAATGTGTAAATGTATAATCCCATGACTAATAGAATTATGTGCATGGACATATATTTTGATTAGTATATGTATTTTTCTTACATGTTATACTTCATTGTATTTAATTTCAAGTGAATTACATCTTTTATTTAGTGAAATACTCCAAAAAGTTTATTAATTTTATATAGTTAATACAAATTTGGAATTATTGTAAGAAATTTCTTAATTTTATTTTCAAAGAAAAAAGAAGATTGAAATTGTTGACTTGAACAAATTATAGTTAAAAAATAAACAACATATTCCTAGTAAATTTTAATTCAGCAAATATTCTCAAGAAATGTTAGGGGCACTTTGCACACTGCGACATCGCAGGTGCGATGTCGGTGGGGTCAAATTGAAAATGACGCACTTCCGGCATCGCATGCGACATCGCAGTGTGTAAAGGCTGGATGATACGATTAACGAGCGCAAAAGCGTCGTAATCGTATCATCGGTGCAGCGTCGGCGTAATCCATGATTACGCTGACGCGACGGTCCGATGTTGTTCCTCGCTCCTGCGGCAGCACACATCGCTGTGTGTGAAGTCGCAGGAGCGAGGAACGTCTCCTACCGGCCTCACTGCGGCTTCCGTAGGATATGCGGAAGGAAGGAGGTGGGCAGGATGTTTACATCCTGCTCATCTCCGCCCCTCCTCTCTGATTGGCCGCCTGCCGTGTGACGTCGCAGTAACGCCGCACGACCCGCCCCCTTAACAAGGAGGCGGGTCGCCGGCCACAGGGACGTCGCACGGCAGGTGAGTGTGTGTGTGAAGCTGGCATAGCGATAACTTTCGCTACGCCAGCTATCACCACATATCGCTGCTGCGACGGGGGCGGGCACTATCGCACTCGGCATCGCAGCATCGGCCTGCGATGTCGTAGTGTGCAAAGCCCGCCTTAGTGTTTCAGCGAATTGTTATCATGTTGATAATGAAAAGTTATATTTCCATGTAATTTCTTGCAGTTATTGTCTAGGAATTGTCATTATTTACTCCTAAGGGATAAAAAACTGTTTTTCTATGGACACTAAAATGCAAGACTCTTAAGCCCACTTTACACGTTGCAATTAGTTGTACAATCGCATTTGCGATGTGACACGCCCAGGTTGCATACGGGATCTATGAGATTTCACGTTGGTCGTTCATTTGCTGTCACACGTGCGTGAGTAGTCTATGTTAAATTGATCAATTTTGTGTGCGATCCTTTAGATCATGTGTTCTGTGACGTATGCATTGAGCACCTTTTTTTTTTTTTTTATTTATTGACTTGACAAGCGTGTGTAATGTGTAGGGATGCGTTTTTACTATGTCATCTGCCATTCAGCTCTGCTACATGGCCGCTAACAGCAGACACAGACAGCCATGTAGCAGAGCTGAATGGCAGATGACAGCAGACACAGAAAGAGCCGCACTGTCAGAATGAACTCGGGTGAACTTCACCCGACTTCATTGTCATGCTGCGGCTCTGTCTGTGTCGCGCCCTGATTAGCGGTCACCTGTGAAGACTCACCGGTGACCGCTAATCTCCTGAGTAACTGAAGTTAGCAGCCCTCTCTCATATACTCACCAATCCCCGATCCCCGGCGCTGCACGGCGTTCACACTGCTCTGGCGGCTTTTACTGTTTTGAAAAAGCCGGCCGCCCATTAAACAATTTCGTATTCCCTGCTTTCCCCGCCCACCAGCGCCTATGATTGGTTACAGTGAGACACGCCCCCACTCTGAGTGACAGGTGTCACACTGCACCCAATCACAGCAGCCGGTGGGCGTGTCTATACTGTGTAGGGAAATAAATAATTAAATAATTAAAAAAAACGGCGTGCGGTTCCCCCCATTTTTAAAACCAGCCAGATAAAGCCATACGGCTGAAGGCTGGTATTCTCAGGATGGGGAGCTCCACGTTATGGGGAGCCCCCCACCCTAACAATATCAGCCAACAGCCGCCCAGAATTGCCGCATACATTAGATGCGACAGTTCTGGGACTGTACCTGGCTCTTCCCGATTTACCCTGGTGCGTTGGCAAATCGGGGTAATAAGGAGTTATTGGCAGCCCATAGCTGCCAATAAGTCCTAGATTAATCATGTCAGGCGTCTATGAGACACCCTCCATGATTAATCTGTAAGTTACAGTAAATAAACACACACACCCGAAAAAATCCTTTATTAGAAATAAAAACACACACATATACCCTGGTTCACCACTTTAATCAGCCCCAAAAAGCCCTCCTTGTCCGGCGTAATCCAGGATGATGCAGCGTCGCTTCCAGCGCTGCTGCATGGAGGTGACCGGAGCCGCAGCAGACACAGCCGCTCCGGTCACCTCCACGCAGCTAATGAAGACAGCCGCGCGATCAGCTGCTGTCACTGAGGTTACCCGCTGTCACTGGATCCAGCGGTGGATGCAGCGGTGGCCGCGGGTAAACTCAGTGACAGCAGCTGATCGCGCGGCTGTGTTCATTTGCTGTGTGGAGGTGACCGGAGCGGCTGTGTCTGCTGCGGCTCCGGTCACCTCCATGCAGCTGCGGTGGAAGCGACGCTGGATCATCCTGGATTACGCCGGACATGGAGGGCTTTTTGGGGCTGATTAAAGTGGTGAACCAGGGTATATGTGTGTGTTTTTATTTCTAATAAAGGATTTTTTCGGGTGTGTGTGTTTATTTACTGTAACTTACAGATTAATCATGGAGGGTGTCTCATAGACGCCTGACATGATTAATCTAGGACTTATTGGCAGCTATGGGCTGCCAATAACTCCTTATTACCCCGATTTGCCAACGCACCAGGGTAAATCGGGAAGAGCCGGGTACAGTCCCAGAACTGTCGCATCTAATGTATGCGGCAATTCTGGGCGGCTGTTGGCTGATATTGTTAGGGTGGGGGGCTCCCCATAACGTGGAGCTCCCCATCCTGAGAATACCAGCCTTCAGCCGTATGGCTTTATCTGGCTGGTTTTAAAAATGGGGGGAACCGCACGCCGTTTTTTTTAATTATTTAATTATTTATTTCACTACACAGTATAGACACGCCCACCGGCTGCTGTGATTGGGTGCAGTGTGACACCTGTCACTCAGAGTGGGGGCGTGTCTCACTGTAACCAATCATAGGCGCTGGTGGGCGGGGAAAGCAGGGAATACGAAATTGTTTAATGGGCGGCCGGCTTTTTCAAAACAGTAAAAGCCGCCGGAGCAGTGTGAATGCCGTGCAGCGCCAGGGATCGGGGATCGGTGAGTATATGAGAGAGGGGGATAGACTGACATGGACAGAGAGTGAGGGACAGAGATAGTGACGGACTGACAGAGATTAGTGCATGACAGACATTGTGAGGCGCTTCAGAACGCAGCTTTTCAGCTGCGCTCTGAAGCAGACCTTTTTTAAGCTGCGGTGCAGAGCGCACACCTGCGCACATAGCATCAGACAACAAAATCGTATGAGGGATGTCACACGTTACAATTGACTAGGTTCGTGCAACAAAACGCTCAATTCTAGAGAATGATACGATGTGTTTGCGATCAACGGTTTTGCGTTCAATCCTGATCGCATGTAGCTGTCACACGCAGATACCTCACAAACGATGCCGGATGTGCGTCACTTACAACTTGACCCCAACGACGGATTGTGAGATATATTGAAGTGTGTGTAGCGGGCTTTACCCTCTCCTGTTGAGGACATTTTACCTTTTTTGCCTTTGATTTTTAATTTTTGTTTACAAAATATGTAACTTTCTTGGTATTGTTCCCTTGGCATAACTACCAATTTGAAGACTTGTCTTTTTTTTGCTGATGGCAATGTGTATTTTAATCAAATCTTATAGTATATTGAAAAAAATAAATAATTGTTTTGTTCATTTTTTGGGCTTTGCCAGTATATTTTTTACTAGAGATGAACAGATCAATCTGTGAAGGATAAATTTGACTGCGCTTTTGAAAAAATCTTTACTGGTATTATATTGGCCCCTGCTGAATCATCACAGGGTAGGCAAATATAATTTTTCATTGTTACATGGGCCTCCCCATAATGCCCTGCAGTTATGATGCCATAATTATTATGTGTGATTGTGTGATGTGTGATTGTCACACATTGTACAATAATCCGAATGCAATAAAGCCTGTAGATTAGCTGTGCTGCAGCCTTTGAAAAAACTTTATTAACATACGAGCAGTACCCAAACACTGAACTCAGACATAGACAAGTCTGTGTTCAGTTCCGAGCCCTGGACACTTTACCGCTTGGGTTCGCTCATCCGTAGTTTCAGGAAATGGTGTATGGTCTTCACAGAGCCCTGATCTTAACAACATTTAGTCTGTCTGGGATTATATAAAGTGACAAAAGGATTTATGCAAGCCTAAATCCACAGAATATCTGAGTTCACTAAGATTTTTTTGACCAGCAATCCGAGGTGCTAGGAAGTCCAGTGACCACCGCAAGAGCTGTTGCGAGATCTGAAGCTGTTGGACATGGCAAGGAGGTGGCAATAAATCGGTGGGTGCAATCCCTTGTGAGGCTAGTACATTCACGGGTGCCCAAGGAGATATCCAGAGCACCAAGGAACAGTGTGGATTGGTATGTGAAAATTCCCTGAGGAATCCACAAAATGTACTCTCTCTAGACTGGATAGCCTAAAAGGGGGCAGAGTCCTGAAAAGGAGTAGTGGCAGCGGCCTGCTCTATGGACTTTGGTTCTAGTGAGAAACAATGGTAATATTCAATGGAAGTGAATGGAAAACCAGTGACAGGGCTATTAGACTTGGCAAGATTGTTGACCCTGATAAGGGCTAAACTCCAACTTGATGTAATTCCTGGAAATACTATTAAAGTCAGCGGCAGTCATGGGGACATTAAGGAATATCCAATGACTGGTGTGTTCCTTAAGACAGCCAAGGTATGGCATACCATGACATGGGTGTAGTCCCAGACTTACCACAATCCATTATAATAAGCCAAGACTGTAGAGTATTTTGGGACTTGTGGTAGATGGGGAAGCATCCAATTGCTTGTGTAAGAGCCAGAGAGGCCCAATGGAAGCTCCACCACAGTGGAAAGCTGAAGGTGTTCTTTGTATGTTTGTGTGTAATAAGGAGGAGATAGTGCATTCTAGAAAAGATAGTGATGATATAATAAATGATAGTGTGACCGTTAAATATGGGGGAGCTTCAGAAAAGAGGAAGGTACGATGCCAGTTACAACCACTGGTGTAGAGGCAGACAACAATGTCCTGCAAAAGAAAATAGAATGGTGATGATAGAATCCAGCAGGATGAAATTGCGGAAAAAAAGCCAACTAAGAAAGTAGTGGTGGTGTCCCATATGATTTCCAAATATGAAGCTGATGGTCTTTTGGGTGAGAGTGCTATAGGAAAGGAAAGCCTGGAGAGTAATACAGGATAAGAAATCCTAGAGAGTGTTAATGGAGGAGAAATTCACAAACATCATGGTGAGCAGACCAGTGATCCACCCAATGCTGAGGTGGTTGACTGTGAAAACAGAGCGAAAACTGTTGTAGACTCCAGAAATTCTGAGGTTGAAAAGATGGAGTGTGAGAAAACCTATGAAATTGTGGAGAACCCTGAAGAAATTGAAGATAATATGGCGGAGATGCAAGAAACAGCTGAAGCGGCCGAAGTGGAGAAAAACACTGAGGAAATGAAGTCTGGACCAGAAGTCTCATCAGGAGATGAGAGGTTGAGTGAACTGGCTGGTAAGACCAAGATGGAAGACATAAAGATTGATTCTGCTAAGAACAGTTAAGCAGGCTTTACACGCTGTGATCTCGCTAGCGAGATCGCAAGCAATCTTACCCGCCCCCGTTGGTTGTGGGACACGGGAAAATCGCTGCCCATCGCACACAACCTCGCTTACCCCCGTCATATGCACTTACCTGCCCTACGATGTCTCTCTGGCCGGTGATCTGCCTCCTTTCTAAGCTGGCGGGTCGTGCGGCGTCACAGTGACGTCACACAGCAGCCGTCCAATAGAAGCGTAGGGGAGGAAATGAGCGGGACGTAAACACCCCGCCCACCTCCTTCCTTCCGCATTGCCGGTGGAGGCAGGTAAGGAGATGTTCCTCGCTCCTGCGGTGTCCCACATAGTGATATGTGCTGCCACAGGAAAGAGGAACAACATCGCTAATTAGAAGAAAACAATTTTTTGTTTTAGGACGACCACTCCGCGGCAAATGATTTTTGCCACTTTTGCAATCGTTTTAGGTCGCACATAAGTGTCACACACTGCAATATCGTTAATGACGCCGGATGTGCGTCACAAACAACGTGACCCCGACAATAATTCATTAACGATATCGTAGCATGTAAAGCCCACTTAAGAAATACAAGGTCAAAGGCAATGAGAAACCCAAAGGTTCTGAGGCTGGGGCTGAACCTGAGGAGAATGTAACACTAAAGTTGAAGCCTTTGCTAAGAAAAGAAGAGGAAGTTGGGTGCAAAAGACCCAAGGAATGGTCCAATGGCCTTGAAGGTAAAGGAATTCATCAAGTCTTTAAATGCATTGTAAATGTGCCCGAAGACTTGAGAGAAGCTTGTACTAGTGAGATGGTGCATGAAAAGTTCAAGAAGGCCATAGGAACCTGTAAAGTGTATTTTGCCCCAGGGGCTAATTGGTTGGTGGTGTGGTCTTTAAGTGAAGCCTCAACTAAGTGGGTGGCTATCCAGAGAGACATGCACTTACCATGTCCTTGTACGAAATGGATCATCACTGTAAAGAAGGAAGAAGCCGCCAGATGCTGAGAGAGTATGAAGCAGCTGACCGCAGCATTTCAGGAAGTGGTGGTAGTGAAGAAACGGTTAATTGAGCTTGCAATATGTGCACTGAAAATTAATATTCAGCAAGCAAGGAAGATTCCAGGTGTTACAGCTGATCAATTGGAAGAAGACAGTGATATATTTTGACTTTAAGGAAAAAGTTCAGATGCAGTCAGGAAAGCTCAAAGGTTGTTGGAGTTCATGGAAGACTTCAAATAGGTGCCCATAAAATGTGTCGTGAAAGTTATTGGAAGAAATGGAACAGTCATGAAGGAGATTGGGGATAAGTCAGGAGTTGAAAAAGTGAGAATTCATAATAAAACAAAGATTCCCTGTGAAGTTGATATGGTTCCATTTATCATTGTGGGAACAAAAGATTACATTGAAAAGGTATGGGTTCTCCTAGAATATTTTGTGGGATACCTTGAAGAACTGAGGCAGCTGTATCTGGAAGGGTGGAGGATTGAAGAACAGCTTGGTCAAGTTGGTATGACGTAGTGACCATTTTCAGGTCGAGGTCCAGAGAGGTGGGGTGGAACTGGGGTCTACCTGATAAATGTGTTGCTTCAGATGGAAGAGGAAGCAGGTCCTATAGTAAATGGAGCCAAGGTGTTACGTCACCGCCGTAGTCTGCTCCAGCGACTTCTGCTCCGATCGCCAGGCGACGCCGTGTTCCTGCCGTGGATGGTGCTGGTGATGGGAGAGAAGTCGATGCCAGCGGCACCAGTGGGCACAGGCTCTGATCATCCACTGGGCTGGGTTAGCTTGGGATCTGCAGTACCGCTGACTGACTGTGGGTGGCATGTGTCTTCCAGCTGAAGTTGCCAGCGTTCAGCTACAGCCAATGGGAAGACACCGCACCCTTCTTATTTCCCCTCCTGTCACATGATTACTGCCAGATATAGTTCTGATTTTCCTGGCTCCTGTTACAGCCTATTCTGTTGGTGATTCCTGTGTTGACTTCTGCGTGTTTTGACTACCCTTCTGCCTACTGTTTTTGTACCTTGCTGCCCGACCCGGATCTGACCTCTGCTACGTTTGCTGACTACGTCACTGCCTGCCGATTCTGTCCCTGTTCCGTAATTCCTGGTTTGACCCTGCCTGACTACTACTCTCATTGGACTGCAGCCTTCCACAGGTAGTTATCTCCAGTTCCCTGTGTAATTCCAAATCCCTGTATAGGGTTTAAAGGGTTTCAGGGTTCTGGGGGTCCTACTTGGTGAGTGGCTTCCCTCTAGCCTCCCCTTTACAGCCCATCTGAGTCTGTGGATCCAGGCAGGCGTTACACAAGGTTATTGAAGACCCAACTATACATTGGGCTACAGCACAGACTCTGAAGGGACCAAGTCCTCTAAGATGAAAACCAAAAGAAAGGATGGAGGGAGTGATGTGTCTCTCTAGTAGAAGATGTTTATAGGGAACTGCAAAGTCAGAGAGAAAGACAAATATGCCCTGGAAAAAGAGGATGCTGAAGAGCTAAAAGTGGCAAATCTTTTGTCAGCTCGATGCTGAGGGGCTGAGACCATAGCCCCTGTAGTGTACTAGACAGCTCAGAGTCACACCGGATATTAGTTTTGACTAAAAGTGAGTCTCACTACCACACTAACTGTTGGTGGTGGTCATGGAGAGAGAAGTCTGACAGGGAGGCATATCTAAGAGATGAGTTGACCAACAAGGGTCTGATGACTGTGACAGTATATGTTTCAAGGTCAGAAGCCCAAAGTAGACAGAGTAGGTTCTTTGGTCTGGGAAGAAATGGTGCCAAACCTGACGGCTTTAGGCCGAGTGGGGGGATATGTAAGATGGCAACTGGCTACATTGTTAATGGCCAGTATGCACCACAGGAGTGGTGTGAAACTGGTCTGTGCTCATACTTGTAGTGGTCAACCTTGGTTAAGGCAATCAATAGGGCCAGGTTTATAGATAGCTAAAGAGATGGGTGGGTCTGGCTACCTACAATAACCCACTCATGTTTAATTGAGTCTGTCTGTGATTCACATATGGAGAAGCTGTAGCCAGTATGGGATTTAAGAAGAAGTCTCTGCTAGAAGTGTGTGGACTGACAGGAGTCAGTGTGAGGGAGCTGCTATTCTTCCATGCAGTTACCTCATGGAGCAGAGTGTGGATGCTGACTGGTCTGTGAGTGTGTGTACACTGACAAATCTCCTAAGGAAAACTGACATGAAATCCGTAAATGAATACTGACCAGTGTCACGGGAATCTATGTGGGTTATGGGACACAATAAACCTGCTGAACTTTTAAATGGAAATACGTTTCTGTGCCTCGAAGACCAGCAAGCGAGTGAGTAACCCCAGCCATTATGCAGTGCATGAACTGTGTGCAGTCTCTCTCTCTCTCTATATTATATATATATATATATATATATATATATATATATATATATATATATATATATATATATATATATATATATATATATATATATATGTATATATACACACACAATACATATAGATAGATAGATAGAAGAGAATCACATTTACTATTATTTTCTTTCATATTTTAAATAATGTATTGTAATTCTCAATGTAGATTTACAGAGTAACAGCTGTATTTCCGCAATTTGCAAGGATTCATAAAATAAACTAAAATTATTCAAGGCTACTCAAAACTTAATGAGCTTTTATCCTTTTGCATTGTGAATAATCTTTTTCATACTGATCAGGTCCCTGTCACAACTGATGAATTTTAATCCAGACACAATTATTCTGCTACACAGAATTCAATTATTCTCCTTTCTTGTTCTGGAACTGTGACTTAGCACTTAGTTTGTTTTTATTGCTTATGTTGTCATTTTATGGTGCTCTATGAACATCTTTACCTGCATGATAAATTATTATAAAAATTGTACATTTTATTATGCCTACTAATATACAAACACACTCACAATACAGTACAGTAAAAAAAATAGCTTAAAACATATACATGCAAAGTCCTTTATAGCATCTTGACCTTCTGAAAAGCTTCTGGTTACTTAAATTTATTAAATTTCTCTTATATTTTTTATTCCTAAGTGATGAAACATTACAGTACAACAACCATATTTGTTATACTATGTTTATAAAGCTGTGGATCTCTGCTTCTAACATCGAAAAAGAAGAAAATTCCTATCCATGAAGTAGTTCAAATTATGCAGTTAAGAATCATGCAGTTGTCTGTGTAACATGGCATGAGCATGGACTGCAATGCAGGACTAACCGGGAGTCTCTTGACCTGACTATGACAGTCTCATAGAAATATCTAAAGCTCTCGCGCTCGAGTTGGAAGACTGTTGGCCATTCTGTGCATTGCGGTCCATGCTTGAACTGTGTTACTCAGATATATGCATAAGCGTTTGTAGTGTAAGTGTACAGCAGTGAAGAAAATCGGCGTGCATCCTGAGTTTACAATCCTTAGAACATGAGTACACTTGGGATGTTGTTCTACATAGAGTGATAGCAATTACTCATATCTTACTATAAATTTACAGGGTTAGGCATCACACTCAAATCACTGCTTTCACTGTGCTTTATTAGCAAAGAATAGGCATTTAGTTCAATTGGAATGTGGCAATTTCAACAAAGTTGTATGATGATGAAAATTCTCTGTGTTTTAACTAATTAATGTAATGCTTCCATGAATACATCGGTCACAAGCCTGTCCTGCAGTTAAAGCTGAAATTTTGATCATGACTTACAACAGTGGTCTCCTATCTTTCTTACCCTAAGAGCCACATTTCTCTCTGACAGATGGTTGTGTGACACATCCAGAGTCCTCCGGGTAGTGAAACCCAGTTCCACCACCCTCCCCCACTAGTTGCATACAGAGCCTTCCATTATAACGATAGTCAAAGATTCCTCCCAGAAATCACACTGGTGCTTTGTGCCGCCTTGCTATATAGGCAGCACAGTTGCATCCAAATTTTCCCACCCTATTCTCATTCGGATTTCTCTCATAAAGTGCCCCCACTACATTATGACATTCAGCTTCAAGCAACCACTCTACATGGAGCTACCTATCTCCAGCTTACCACATTTATCTCTCCATCCTTATGATCATTGCATGTGCTTCTGGATCTCTATATATGGCTAATCAAAAGAGTCACTCTGCAGAGGTTTTCATTTCTTAGTTGTTTTTTTAGACCTGGTGCAACATGCTGGGGAACAAAAAAACACAATAGAATTTTTTTTTGATGGATCGGGACATAAAGATATGAGAGATGCTCAACTGTTAAAGTTATGTGCCACCCATTAAAGAACAATTATGAGCTGCTGCACTCCACACCTTGAAAATCAATGACATGTCAGAAGGAAAAAGGTGGATTTTCTTTGCTGCTGAAGGAGATCCCAAATTTTGTCAATGCCTTTCAAGTAATCCTCGTCATGACAAATCACATGATAAACTAGCCATAATCCATCCTATCTCCTGAAAATTCTTCGGGATCTCCTTCAGCAACTAAGAAATTCCACACATTCCCTGCTAGCCTAATCCACTACGCTGTAAGACAGCCACAAGCCACAAATCATGTGCCCGTGAGCCACTTGTGGCTCTTGAGTAACAGGTTGTGGACCCCTGCCTTAGATGTACTTGTTTTATATAAATGTTTAGTAAATAGGAACATTCTCCCAACTATCAGATACACAAAGGAAACTTGATGCATTACAATAATGATCATATAGAAGTTTAGTAAATGTGGAAAGGAAATGACAAAAGTCTCTGTGTATCTTGAGCTTAAAGAGATAATTTTATTGACATGATTTACTCTGAGATATGACTAATAATTCTTAGCATATGATGAAGAAAACAACTGAAAGTTCTTGTGCTGGGGCATATAATATATTCATCCACAGTGTGCTATTGTTATAAATTGATCCAGCAATGTCATAATTCAGCTGTTTTACTTTTCTAGAAAATAGAAAAAGCTGGTTGTTCTCAACTACTACAGCTGTAGCAATGACTGATTTATGCTCCTACCCTATGTTATTATTTTTTAGCTGTTGTGAATCTTACATATTAGCATTTGTAAGACTGGAGGTGAAGTGTGCTTGTTGTATAAAGTAGGTTTTAAAAGTATCCTTTGAATGTAATGTTGATCAAAGCAAGACGAGGATATAAGAATGTAGGAGCTGAGTAGGTTGGTATCTCCATCGGCTGTGAGGAGAATGATAAATGAAGGTACGCAGATTGTGGAAAAAGTATATGAGCATCATGTAGATCAATGCCACATTTAGGATGTCTTTAGATAGCAGACTTTATGACACTCAAAATGGCATTTCATTAGCATTTTAGCATACAATTTAAGTGTGCTTTCATAATAATGGATCTAAGGTACAAAGACAAAAACGGTTAATGCTAACTGTTCTTCTTGGTCAGTTAAACTGTTCCTTTAGTAAAACTACATAAATAGAGAAATCTCATTTGTAACATATTACATACCATGTTTCCCTAAAAATAACCTCTACCAGTCCTAATCTGACAGTGACAGCATTTATAGTGAACTTGTCAGGTGCAATATGTACCCAGGACCACGAGCAGTTCTGTGTGCATATTGCTATTCCCTGCCTAACCGTCCCTGTATACACTAGCATAGATAAAGAGATCTTTAGAAAAAGTATTTCTAAATATCTTTTATAATATGCCCTAGAAAGCAATGAATAGTTGCAAAGGCGTTGTTGCTTCCGACTAGTCCAGCCTCATAGCATGTTAACACGGATGTACTAACATGCTATTCAGTGCAGCATCATCAGCTGTGAGGCGCGTACCTGTGTCCGCTGTCACCACTGATCAGAATGCCCAGCACTTCCAGTCATGTGCAGTATGAAGCCGGATGTACACGTCCCAGCTTCAGAGTGGTCTAGTGCGCATGACCGGAAGTGCTAGGACTTCTGATCAGTGGTGACAGTGGACACAGGTGTGTGTGTCACCGCTGATGACGCTGCATTGAATAGCATGTTAGCACACCCCAAATGTAATGAGCACAAGAACCAACATCCTTGCAACTAGTCCCCTCGCTCATTAGCATATTATAAAAGATCCTTGTAAATATTTCTTCAAAAGATCCCTTTATCTATGCTACTAGATACAGGGAATGTAAGGCAGGGATTAGCAATATGGACCCAGAACTGCTCATGATTCTGGGTGCATTTGGACCTGACAGTTCCCTTTAGATCTATGCAGCTGTCACTCTCATCTCAGGAGAGCCACTGAGAATTGTGATACTATCCTGGTACAGTTAAACAGTACAGCAGGCATATAGCGTTGGTGCCGTGCTACACTCTGAGCTGTGGGCATGATTCTGCTGGCACTCCTGATCTGAGCATGACAGCATGTATGTGTATGCAAATGACAATTTCAGCTCAGGAGATAATACCGAGAATTGTGGTTACATAGTTACTAAGGTTGAAAAAAGACCTAGGTCCATCTAGTTCAACCTTCCTCCACCAGTTCTACACCTGGTCACCAAGTCATTTATAACCAACAATGTTTTGTGTACTGAGGAAATCATCCAGCCCTTTTTTAAAAGCTGTTATAGTATCTGCCATTACTACCTCTTGTGGTAGGGCATTCCACAGTCTGACTGCTCTAACTGTAAAGAACCCTTTCCTATTTAGCTGCCGGAATCGCTTTAATTCCATTCGCAGTGTATGCCCCCAGGTCCTTAGTATTGTCTTTTTAAGAAATAAGTCATGTGCCAGTCCTTTATATTGACCACACATGTATTTATACATATAAATGACATCTCCTCTGAGACGTCTTTTTTCTAAGCTAAACATATCTAACTTTTTCAACCTGTCATCATATGGGAGGCCTTCCATCCCTTGTAGTAGTCTAGTTGCCTACCTTTGAACTGACTCTAACTTCTGAATGTCCTTTTTAAAATGTGGAGCCCAAAACTGGATCCCATATTCCAGATGTGGCCTTACAAGTGATTTATAGAGGGATCTAATCTCTCTTTTTATACACCCTAGAATCGTGTTTGCTTTAGCAGCTGCTGTCTGACATTGAGTGCTGCTGCTCAGCTTATTTGTAATAAGAATACCCAAGTCCTTCTCCTGATATGTATTCCCAAGTTTACTTCCATTTAATGTATACGCAGTTATAGGATTACTACGTCCCAGGTGCATTACTTTACATTTATCAACATTAAATCTCATTTGCCAAGTATCTGCCCATTCTGACATCTTATCCAGATCTTTTTGTAATATTGTACTATCAAGGTCAGTTTTTTATATCCTACATAGTTTAGTGTCATCAGCAAAGACTGACACTTTACTATCAATCCCATCCACAAGGTCATTAATAAAGAGATTAAAAAGAATTGGTCCTAGCACAGATCCCTGCGGCACCCCACTGCTGACTATGGCCCATTTAGAGAATATACCATTTATGAAAACTCTTTGTTTCCTATCTTTTAGCCAATTCCTTACCCAGTTGCATATAGTTTCCCCTAGTCCTTGCTTCTGGAGCTTTAGTATAAGGCTATTATGTGGTACAGTATCAAATGCTTTTGCAAAGTCCAAATTAATCACATCAGCTGCATTACCAATATCCAGGTTTGCACTTACCCCCTCATAGAACCCCAACAGGTTGGTTAGACACGACTTATCTTTCATGAATCCATGCTGTCTGTCCGTTATTATATTATTTTCTGCAACATATTTTTGCATGTCATCCCTCAAAATGCCCTCAAAAACTTTGCATACTACTGATGTCAGGCTTACTGGACAGTAGTTGCCTGGATCTACCCTCTTACCTTTCTTAAATATCGGTACCACATCAGCAATCCTCCAATCCTGAGGCACCAACCCTGTTACAAGAGAGTCTAAAAAGATGAGATACAGCGTTCTGTCAATTATGGAGCTCAATTCCCTCAATATTCGTGGATGAATGCCATCTGGCCCTGGGGATTTGTCAATGTTTAATTTACTCAGACGTAGGCGTACTTCATCTTGTGTTAAATTAATTATATCGGGTGGTGGAACTTTGATTTTTCACTTGTTGAATGATCCCTGGTACAGTCAGCTCCTTGGTGAACACAGATGAGAAATGCCTATTTAATATCTCAGTCTTTTGTTTGTCCTCTATAACTAAATTGTTATTATATTTTAAGGGGCCAATACTATCCTTTGTTTTCCTTTTGGCATTAATGTATTTATAAAAGATTTTGGGATTTATTTTAATGTCATTGGCGATTTTTGTTTCAGTAGCTAGTTTTGCTTGTTTGATTTCTTTTTTGCATTTCCTATTGATATCTTTATACTCCTGAAATGCTTTTTCTGTATTCTCAGCCTTCAAGATTTTAAACGCCCTTTGTTTTTGTTTTATTATACTTTGTACAGTCTTATTTATCCATAGTGGTTTCTTTTTATTCCGGGACATTTTATTACCAGAGGTTATATGTTTTTTACAGGACTCTAGCAGTATATCCTTAAACTTTCCCCATTTATGTTCAGTATCCCCAGTTACCATGACTTTGTCCCAATCTACACATTTAAGCTCTTCCCTTAATTTTTTGAAATCAGCTTTCCTAAAATTTCAGGTTTTAGCATTTCCCTTTTGAAATGTTCTATTGAATATTACGTTGAAGCTTACCATATTATGATCGCTGGTGCCCAAGTGCTCCCGAACTTGTAGATCTGAAATTGTCTCCGGTCTATTTGACAGGACCAGATCTAGCAAATTATCTCCCCTCATCGGTTCATCTACCATCTGAGAGAGGAAATGGTCTTGAATGGTAGATAAGAATTTACAGCTTTTAGCACAACCAGAAGATTCTATGTCCCACTGTATGTCTGGATAGTTAAAATCCCCCATAATAAGAACCCGATTATTATTATTAGCTGCCTTTTCAATTTGTTCCAGCATTTCACCCTCTATTTGTTCAGGTATGTTAGGAGGCTTATAGCAAACTCCAATTAGCATTTTTCCATTATTACCCTCCCCATGTACATTTACTCATACTGACTCTACATTGTTGCAGTTCCCCACAATGTCATCATTCAACACCGGTTTTAGGTTAGATTTGATAAATATACACACCCCACCACCTTTTCTGTCTTTCCTGTCCCTCCTAAATGTACTATAACCCTGTATGTTTGTCACCCAGTCATGGCTTTCATCCAGCCAGGTTTCCGCAATGCTCACCACATCATAATCCATGGTTGACAAAAGAGTCTCCAATTCATTCATTTTGTTTGCAAGACTTCTTGCATTTGCCAGTAGACATTTAATTCTAATAACACCTTTATTACTCCTAGCCTCCCTACGTTCCTTGCATGTCCCATCTCCCACTAATCCTTCATTGACCCCTACTGTCTCCCTATCTCTATCTGCTCTATCTATCCCCTTTTTTGCTCCACTTCCCTCCCTCCCCCCAGATCCTAGTTTAAAAGCTCCTCCATCCTTCTGACCATTTTCTCCCCCAGCACAGCTGCACCTTCCCCATTGAGGTGCAGCCCGTCCCTACTGTAGAGCCTGTAGCCGACTGAGAAGTAAGCCCAGTTCTCCATGAACCTGAACCCTTCCTTCCTGCACCAATTTCTAAGCCACTTGTTTATCTCCCTAAGCTCCTGCTGTCTTTCTAGTGACGCTTGTGGCACCGGTAGTATTTCTGAAAACACCACCTTAGAGGTCCTGGACTTCAGCTTCTCTCCTAATTCCCTGTAATCATTTTTAAGGACCTTCCACCTGCCTCTAACTTTGTCATTAGTACCAATGTGCACCATGACCGCTGGGGTTTCCCCAGCCCCACCCAGCAATCTGTCTATCCGATCCGCAATATGCTGAACTCGAGCACCCAGCAGACAACATATTGTTCGGCATTCACGGTCTCGGTGACAGATGACCCTGTCTGTCCGCCTAATTATAGAGTCCCCTACCACCAACATCTGTCTGGGCTTTGCTGCACTCCTATTTACCTCCTTCCTACAGCAGTTGTTTTCCTGGTTGCTAGGAGCAATGTCCTGCTGTAGTGACCCTAGTCCTGGCCCTTCATTCCTAATATCAGCCAAACAGGCATATTTACTAGATTGCGCCAGGTTAGGACTAGGCTCCCTGACACTTTTCCCCCTACCTCTTCTTCTAACTGTTACCCAACTACCTACCTCTGGGTCCTGATCTTTTCCACCTTCACCCTCCTCCATATCACTGGCCCCAGCCAGAGAAAGCTCAGTGAGCTCTAAACTCCTCTACAGGTTTGCAATGCCCCTGAGTGTTGCAAGCTGCTTATTTAGATCAGTTACCTTGGCTTCCAAATACGCAACATGCTTGCCTCGAGTGCAGACATATTCACCCTCAAAAGGCTGCTCAAGGCATGCATACATCTGACAAGATACACACCTGGTAGCATTGTCCATGGAGCACCTATTAAATGGGGATCAACGTTAAAGTAGAAAAACAGAAAAAAACAAAAAAAACAATGGGAAACGTATAAGGATAAATTCAAACTATGTTCTTGTGTCAAACTATGTAATTGTGTTTAAACTATGCCACACTTATCTTCAACCCCGCACACTTTGCTTCAGTACCTCGCACGCTCAGCACCTCGCTTGCTCTGGCTGGTTTATATAGTTCTACAAGAACTTCCAGAAGCTGCCAGAAGGTTCTAGAAACAGGTGTGACTAATACAACTGATTAAATCCCAAGACAAACTTTTTTTTTTTTGCTTTTTTAACAGTATCACAGACAAACAATTCCCTAATGAAATGAAACAATTACAGTTATCACCACTATGTAATTGTGGTTAAAATATGCCACACTTATCTTCAAACCCCGCACACTTTGCTTCAGTACCTTGCACACTGGTGAGATCCTTGGGCACCTATACAGCAGACAAATATAAAACACCCACTAAAAATGAGCCCTATTGTATTTTTCAAAGCAGAAAATAATATGAGCCCGTGTTTTTTTTTCGGGGAAACACAGTAGTTGAGAATGACTGAAAAAACATGAAAGTCATTGTTGATCCAAAAAATGGCAAAAGCTCAGAAAAGGAAGTTAGAAATAACCCCTGGCTGCAATTTATTTCCCATTCACAATAAAGCAACAATATTAAATCAATAAACATCTCTACAGATCTGGCAGACATAATTCCAATACTACATAAACAAAATCCATATAGACATATAACATATGTATAGCACCAGAAGGAAGCACAAATAGTGATCCCTAAAGGTGCAGCAACTCCCACAAGATGCACTTATAAAAGGAAAGGAGAATCAGTGGACAATCGTAGCAAATTTATCAAAAACATTTTATTATATCCAAATGATAAAGGTGAAATAAATGCTAAGACAGCACCACTGCTGGTGACTAAACATAACACGCCAGACAAATAGATATGTTCAATATAAAGTACAAATATGTAGTGATGACACACATCAAAGGACACAGGTATTGGCACCATGGTCACATACTACACAAGATGTACGCAGTTAACACAGGAAAATTACAATCTCAAAGAAACATACCTGTTACGGTTGCTGTGGCTCTGGAGACTATGTCCGGATTTCTTGCTACTGCACATGTGCAAGCACGGGAGACTAAGTCCTATCTTGGAGCCATTGAACATGTGCGGGTGACATCATCGCTGACACGAGGTCACATGTCTCTGACACCTTCTAAGCTGATTGGCCACTGGTCATGTGCTTGTGACACGTGGTCACATGTCTCTGACACCTTTTATGCCGATTGGTCGCTGGTCATGTGCTTGTGGCGCTTTGCTCGGTGATAGGCCAGCGTGACGTCATTGCTGTCATTCTGGCAGCGGATTGGCTCTGGTGTCCTCCATCTTGGATGAGGCACAGAGTCTATATAAGACCCTGATGCACGCCACCCGGCGCTCAGTCCTCTTGGTTCATGCATGAGGGTAGACGCCCTGTGCACGTCCCTCTAGGCATCTCTCTGTCTATGTTAGGTGAGCGCTACTGGCAGGGTAGCGTTCTTATACCTTACAGCTTCGGCTGCAGTCCGTATCCTTGCCTCTTAGTGGAGCGGACATAGGCAGGTGCCTGAGGCACATGGTCCGGCTGGGCCTTGTGATTCTACTCGTAGGTGGACGTTGCCGCTAGGGTAATGTTCCTTATACTGCATCTGGCAGTTGTTCGTATCCTCGCACACTAGGGGAGTGAACAGAGGTAGGAGCTTTGTGCGGCTTATGCTGCTGTCCGTCTCTTTTGTACCACTAGAAGAGCGGACCTAGGCAGGTGCCATATCTAGTGGTTCGTGTCCTCGCACACTAGTGGAGTGAACGCAGGTAGGAGCTTTGTGCGGCTTATGCTGCTGTCCGTCTCTTTTGCACCACTAGAAGAGCGGACTTAGGCAGGTGTCATATCTAGTGGTTCGTGTCATTGCACACTAGTGGAGCGAACGCAGGTAGGAGCTTTGTGCAGCTTACGCTGCTGTCCGTCTCCTGGCACCACTAGAGGAACGGACCTAGGTAGGCGCCATTTCACACTCACTGCTTTTGTCTCTGTGATCTTTAACAGAGACCATTCCACACGCCCTCCAAGTAAGGGAGGAATTGCTTTATTTTCTAATTATATTCCTCTGTGAGTTTAACAGAGGTATTGCACTCTGCACTTGTGCTATTATTTTTTACAGTGGTACACTTATATACCCCTTATCCTCTGCCATAGTCTGCAGCAGAGTCTTTGCACGGTGGACCCTTACTGTCTGACATTCCTTTAGGTTTATTATCAGACAGCCCCCCGTAACATTAGGACTGAGCCAAGGGTCTGGCAGTTATGGCAGAATATCAGCAGTTACACCGTTACATACAAGTACTTGAGTCGCGGCTCAAGAGTATAGAGGATAAACCTCAGACCATGGTGACATCTGCACATGATCCTCGACTTGCTCTGCCAAACAGATATTCTGGCGATGCCAGATCATGTCATGGCTTCATTAGTCAGTGTCAGATACACCTAGAGGTCAACTCTTCTCGCTTCTCTACGGAGAGGTCCAGAGTAGGCTTTATCATCTCCTTACTTCAGGACAAAGCCTTAGAATGGGCGACTCCCTTATGGGAGCGCTCTGATGTGGTTACTCTGAGACATCAAGACTTTCTTGATGCTCTTAAAGCGGTATTCATGGGTCCGCAGGTTACCCATGATGCGGCCCTGAGACTCTTAGATCTATCTCAGGGTTCGTTATCCACTAGTTCTTATGCCATTGCTTTTAGAACTCTGGTGGCAGAACTAGATTGGCCAGAGAAGGTGTTGATTCCTATCTTCTGGAGAGGGTTGGCAGACTATGTCAAGGATGCCCTTGCTCCTCGTGAGGTCCCTGCTTCTCTGGAGGACTTGATCACAGTAGTAACGAGGATCGACGTACGCCTTAGGGAACGTAGACTCGAGGTCTCTTCCTCACGCCCTAAGCATCGGGCTATTCCAGTTGTTGAGAGTCCACTACCATCTTCCTCAGCATCTGAAACATCTCCCACTCCTATGGAGTTAGGTCATACGTCCTTCAGACTACGCAAGTCTGGTCCTCCGATATGTTACGTATGTCGTCAGGCTGGGCACTATGCCAACAAGTGTTCTAGTCGTCAGGGAAACTCCCAGGCCTAGTAACCATTAGAGGGGGGTTACTAGAGACGTCTTCTGGACCCTCTAAGTGTAGTATCCAAGGTCAGCTCTCATTCTCTGAGAATACATCGCCTATTATGGCTTTTGTGGATTCCGGAGCTGACGGGACTTTTGTGTCCTTAGGATTTGTAAATAGACACAATATTCCCTCTATCATGTTAGAGGCGCCTATTCCTGTCCGTGTTGTTAATGGGACTATGTTGTCTGACTCCATTACATTGAGGACAGTTCCCTTGCGCCTTTCCCTGCCTCAGGGTCACATAGAGGAGATTTCTTTTCTTGTTTTGCCTGAGGGTATATATGACGTCCTTCTGGGTCTCCCATGGCTTCGGACTCATGCTCCTCACATTGACTCTGAGTCCGACAGCATTATTAGTTGGGGTTCGAAATTTCAGTCCCGATGTCTTCCCTTACCACCTAAGGTCGTTGCGGTTGCATCAACTGATCTCTCTCCCATACCTACACCCTATTTGGATTTCGCTGACGTGTTCTCCAAACAGGGTGCTGAGGTTCTTCCACCCCATAGGCCATATGATTGTGCCATAGACCTTATCCCAGGTTCGATTCCACCTAAGGGCAGGGTTCACCCCCTGTCGATACCTGAGTCGGAGGCCATGTCGACCTATATAAAAGAGAGTTTAGAGAAGGGGTTCATTCGTAAGTCTGTCTCTCCCGCGGGAGCTGGGTTTTTCTTTGTTCGGAAGAAAGAGGGTGATTTGCGTCCCTGCATAGATTACAGGGGTCTCAACACAATCACAATAAAGAACAAATACCCGTTACCTTTAATTTCGGAGCTCTTTGACAGACTGAGGGGAGCTCAGGTTTTTACGAAGTTGGATCTGCGGGGTGCGTATAACTTGGGACGAATTCGAGAGGGTGACGAATGGAAGACGGCTTTTAACACCCGAGACGGTCACTATGAATACCTCGTCATGCCTTTTGGTTTATGTAATGCACCCGCAGTATTTCAGGACTTCGTAAACGATGTGTTCAGGGATTTACTGTTATCCTCCGTCGTGGTGTAGCTGGACGACATCCTGATTTTTTCTCCTGATCTGGAGACTCATCGTCAGGATGTCGCTCATGTCCTTTCCCGTTTAAGGGAGCACTCTTTGTTTGCTAAACTCGAAAAATGTGTATTCGAGCAGTCATCCTTGCCTTTTTGGGCTACATTATCTCACAAGAGGGTCTGGCTATGGATCCTGCGAAGCTCTCTGCTGTCCTGGAATGGTCCAAACCTCATTCCTTGAAGGCGGTGCAACGCTTCTTAGGATTCATAAATTATTACAGGCAGTTCATACCCCATTTCTCTACTTTGGTGGCCCCTTTGGTGGCCTTGACTAAGAAAGGTGCTAATCCCAAAGTCTGGTCTACTGAGAAATCCCAGGCTTTTGAGGCAGTAAAAAGACACTTTTCAACTGCTCCCGTTCTTCAAAGACCTGATGAGAATAAGCCCTTCCTCTTGGAGGTTGATGCCTCTTCAGTGGGTGCTGGTGCGGTCTTGTATCAAAAGAACGGTGCAGGTAGAAAAAGGCCGTGTTTCTTCTTTGCTAAAACCTTTTCACCGGCAGAGAGAAACTATACCATTGGGGATAGGGAACTGCTCGCCCTATGATTAGCCTTGAAGGAGTGGCGTCACTTGCTGAAAGGAGTGAAACATCCTTTCCAGGTCTATACAGACCATAAGAATCTGACGTACTTACAAACCGCTCAGCGTCTGAATCCTCGCCAAGCCCGCTGGTCCTTGTTTTTCTCCCGCTTTCACTTCTCCATCAACTATCTGTCTGGGAGTAAGAATAACAAGGCAGACGCTCTGTCTCGCTCTATGGTTTCTACCCAGGAAGAGATTGACGAACCTCGTCTTATCCTTCCCTCCAGGGTTTTTCATACGCTCTCCCCTGTGACGTTAGACCAAATCCCACCAGGCAAGACCTTTGTGCCGCCTGATCGACAGAATGATATACTGTCGTGGGCCCACACCTCAAAGGTGGGTGGGCATTTTGGTATTAGACGGACACGAGACTTACTGGAGAGGTGGTATTGGTGGCCACACTTAGCCAGCCACGTCAAGAGATATGTCGGTTCCTGCTACTCGTGTGCTCGCAACCGTCCATTACGGCAGAGACCGGCTGGTATCTTGCATCCTTTACCAGTGCCAGATAGACCATGGGAGGTGGTAGGCATGAACTTTGTGGGTGATCTTCCGTGTTCACAGGGACATAGATTTGTGTGGGTCATTACGGACCATTTCTCCCGGATGGTTCAACTCGTACCGTTATCAAGAATCCCATCTTCCAGGGTACTAGCCAAACTATTCCTCAAGCATGTCTTTAGGCTTCACGGGATGCCAGATCGTATTATTTGTGATAGAGGCCCGCAATTTGCTTCCCGTTTCTGGCGAGATCTTTGTAGCCTTCTGCAAATTGAGTTGAATCTCTCTTCGGCATACCATCCGGAGACCAATGATTTGGTTAAGCGTACTAATCAATCCATGATTATATACCTTCGACACTTTGTTGCTGAGAACCACGATAACTGGTCCTCCCTCCTACCCTGGGCCGAATTTGCCCTTCACAATTCGCTGGCTGAGACCACTGGGCAGACACCATTCGTACTCAATAATGGGCAACACCCTAGGGTACCGGTACCGTTTCCCGCTGCTGCACCTTCTCCTCTTGTGGCTGACTGGGCAACTAATGCCAGAGAGGTTTGGGATCGGACTCAAGAGTCGATCCAAGCAGCTAAGGACCGTATGAAGATGGTGTCCGATCGGTTTCGTCGCCCGGCTCCTGTCTTTTCTCCAGGGGATTTTGTGTGGCTCTCTGCAAAACACGTGAAACTTAGAGTGAGCTCTGTCAAATTTGCTCCTTGCTTCCTGGGTCCTTATGAGGTTCTTCGACAGGTAAATCCTGTAGTCTACCAATTGAAGTTACCCGTCCATCTTAGGATCCATGACAAATTCCATGTTTCACTGCTAAAGCCGGCTATTTTACCTCACGCTCGAGAAGTGCACTCTCCTGCCTCTGATTCCTCTCGCTCTAGCTATGAGGTACGAGCCATAGTTGGTTCTAAGATGGTTAGAGGGCGCAGGTTCTTCTTGATAGATTGGGAGGGCTATGGCCCGGAACATCGCTCTTGGAAGCCTGAGGAGGCTGTCCATGCTCCCGACTTAGTTGCCGATTACCTGCATCGCCGGGAGGGGGGCCCTTGAGGGGGAGGTACTGTTACGGTTGCTGTGGCTCTGGAGACTATGTCCAGATTTCTTGCTACTGCACATGTGCAAACGCTGGAGACTAAGTCCTATCTTGGAACCATTGCACATGTGCGGGTGACATCATCGCTGACACGAGGTCACATGACTCTGACACCTTCTAAGCTGATTGGCCACTGGTCATGTTCTTGTGACATGTGGTAACATGTCTCTGACACCTTCTATGCCGATTGGTCGCTGGTCATGTGCTTGTGACGCTTTGCTCGGTGATAGGCCAGCGTGACGTCATTGCTGTCATTCTGGCAGCGGATTGGCTCTGGTGTCCTCCATCTTGGATGAGGCACAGAGTCTATATAAGACCCTGACGCACGCCACCCGGCGCTCAGTCCTCTTGGTTCATGCACGAGGGTAGACGCCCTGTGCACGTCCCTCTAGGCATCTCTCTGTCTATGTTAGGTGAGCGCTACCGGCAGGGTAGCATTCTTATACCTTACAGCTTCGGCTGCAGTCCGTATCCTTGCCTCTTAGTGGAGCGGACATAGGCAGGTGCCTGAGGCACATGGTCCGGCTGGGCCTTGTGATTCTACTCGTAGGTAGACGTTGTCGCTAGGGTAACTTTCCTTATACTGCGTCTGGCAGTTGTTCGTATCCTCGCACACTAGGGGAGTGAACAGAGGTAGGAGCTTTGTGCGGCTTATGCTGCTGTCCGTCTCTTTTGCACCACTAGAAGAGCGGACCTAGGCAGGTGCCATATCTAGTGGTTCGTGTCCATGCACACTAGTGGAGCGAACGCAGGTAGGAGCTTTTTGCAGCTTACGCTGCTGTCCGTCTCTTTTTCACCACTAGAAGAGCGGACCTAGGCAGGTGCCATATCTAGTGGTTCGTGTCCTCGCACACTAGTGGAGCCAACGCAGGTAGGAGCTTTGTGTGGCTTACGCTGCTGTCCGTCTCCTGGCACCACTGGGGGAATGGACCTAGGTAGGCGCCATTTCACACTCACTGCTTTTGTCTCTGTGATCTTTAACAGAGACCATTCCACACGCCCTCCAAGTAAGGGAGGAATTGCTTTATTTTCTAATTATATTCCTCTGTGAGTTTAACAGAGGTATTGCACTCTGCACTTGTGCTATTATTTTTACAGTGGTACACTTATATACCCCTTATCCTCTGCCATAGTCTGCAGCAGAATCTTTGCACGGTGGACCCTGACTGTCTGACATTCCTTTAGGTTTATTATCAGACAGCCCCCCGTAACAATACCAATGTCAAAAAGGCTACTTAGTACTAGTAAAGTCTATTAGTAGTTATTCTAACCCAATCTTTCTTCATCCGAAAATTACAGAGGTACACAAGCGCAAGATCACTTTAATATAGTCTTTGGAGCTCATTAAAAGGTCTGAAATCGGCTACTGTAAATGCAACCTAAATGTTTTTGTGTGATGGCGCAATATGTTACCAATTATGACCTCACTTTTAATTTTTGCCAATGGCTTTACTTTGTCTAAAACCAGCTGTATACAGTGCTGGCCAAAAGTATTGCCCCCCCTGCAATTCTGTCAGATAATACTCAATTTCTTCTTGAAAATGATAGCAATCGCAAATTCTTTGGTATTATTATCTTCATTTAATTTGTCTTCAATGAAAAAAAAAAATTGTCATAAAGCCAAATTGGATATAATTCCACACCAAACATAAGAAAGAGGATGGACAAAAGTATTGGCACTGTTTGTAAAATCATTTGAAGCTTCTCTAATTTGTGTAATTAACAGCACCTGTATCTTACCTGTGGCACCTAACAGGTGTTGGCAATAACTAAATCACACTTGCAGCCAGTTGACATAGATTAAAGTTGACAACCTCTGTCCTGTGTCCTTGTGTGTACCACATTGAGCAGGGAGAAAAAAAGAAGACCAAAGAACTATCTGAGGACTTGAGAATCCAAATTGTGAGGAAGCATGAGCAATCTCAAGGCTACAAGTCCATCTCCAAAGACCTGAAAGTTCATGTGTCTACGGTGCGCAGTGTCATCAAGAAGTTTAAAGCCCATGGCACTGTGGCTAACCTCCCTAGATGTGGAAGGAAAAGAAAAATTGAAGAGAGATTTCAACGCACGATTGTGCGGATGGTGGATAAAGAACCTCGACTAACATCCAAATAAGTTTAAGTTGCCCTGCAGTCCGAGGGTACAACAGTGTCAACCCGTACTATCCGTCAGCATCTGAATGAAAAGGGACTGTATAGTGGGATACCCAGGAAGACCCCACTTCTTACCCCGAGACATAAAAAAGCCAGCCTCGAGTTTGCCAAAACTTACCTGAGAAAGCCTAAAACATTTTGGACGACTGTTCTCTGGTCAGATGAGACAAAAGTAAAGCTTTTTGGGAAAAGCCATCAACATAGAGTTTACAGGAAAAAAAAAGAGGCATTCAAAGAAAAGAACACGGTCCCTACAGTCAAACATGGAGGAAGTTCCCTGATGTTTTGGGGTTGCTTTGCTGCCTCTGGCACTAGACTGCTTGACCGTGTGCATGGCATTATGAAGTCTGAAGACTACCAACAAATTTTGCAGCATAATGTAGGGCCCAGTGTGAGAAAGTTGTGTCTCCCTCAGAGGTCATGGGTCTTTCAGCAGGACAATGACCCAAAACACACTTCAAAAAGCACTAGAAAATGGTTTGAGAGAAAGCACTGGAGACTACTAAAGTGGCCAGCAATGAGTCCAGACCTGAATCCCATAGATCACCTGTGGAGAGATCTCAAAATGGCAGTTTGGAGAAGGCACCCTTCAAATCTCAGGGACCTGGAGCAGTTTGACAAAGAAGAATGGTCTAAAATTTCAGCAGAGCATTGTAAGAAACTCATTGATGGTTACCGGAAGCGGTTGTTCGCAGTTATTTTGGCTAAAAGTTGTGCAACCAAGTATTAGGCTAAGGGTGCAAAACTTTTGTCTGGCCCATTTTTGGAGTTTTGTGTGAAATGATCAATGATTTGATTTTTGTTTCATTCTCTTTTGTGTTTTTTCATTGCAAGCAAAATAAATGAAGATAATAATACCAAAGAATTTGTGATTGCAATCATTTTCAGGAAGAAACTGAGTATTATCTGACAGAATTGCAGGGGTGCCAATACTTTTGGCCTGCACTGTATATATATATATATATATATATATATATATATATATATATATATATATATATATATATATATATATATATATAAATATAAGCATATATATGAGTTTGAAATTTGAAAAGAAGATATGGTAAAATGTGAAACAAAGGATGAGGAGAAAGCAAAGCTTTGCTCTTGTCAAACAGCGGAAATTGTTTAAAAATGTTGTCAAAATTGATAATATTTTTCACAGTTTCTTTCAAGATATTAAAAAGAAAAATCCTCAGTTTAGTAGTGATAAAAGTAATAGCGAGAAGATCATGGGCGAAGATGAAGTTCCTGCGAATAATCTGGAAAATAGTTAGGACATGTCATTAGTAATGGTAAATGGGGCTTGCATGTAATGTAAATTAAGGGATCGACACATAGGACATCTGCCTTAATTGTGTCATTCTAGTATTTGGATCAAAATTTCCATTAATAGCACAAAATCTACAATCAGTAGGTAGAACGAACTAAATGCTACAATATATATATATATTATTTTTAAGTTTAAACCTTCTACTGTGAGATCCCCAGCCTTTCCCTTAGCTATAAAATATCATGCAATACACAGGTGTTTTCTTGATCTCCATTTTGATTTCTTCAAGTGTTTTCCTAAATTTACAGAGCAGCTTTGACAGGCACAAGGTTGAATGAAATTAATTGTAATCATTTACCTACTTGCATCTAGAAGGCAAGAGAAAAAAAGTTTCAGAAAAAGCCTTTTTTACATGAGTGCATTAAGCACAAAATGATTTCAGCTAATTTGAGATGATGAAAAATGTGATTGCAGCTCTAAATGAAAGACTTATATATGAGGCAATGCGGTTCACAATTTGATGGCAATGACTTCATCTTCTCAGTAGTTGTACAGTATGAGACAGAATGAGTATAGCTTTTATGTTTGGCCCATACAAACAGCACAACTACCTGGTGCATCATGCACTTTGGTGGATAATAGGATATCATAAGTGGTCTATTTCTAACCCTCAGTTCACCCTTTGGATGAATTTATATGGCTATTACAGTAGCAATTTTCATCAGTCTTTGAAACCAGAATCTTGCAATACGATCTATTCAAGTGTAGACCACTTGCTTCACTTCAAGAAAAGAGTAGACTAAACAACCAATGATTCTTAGGTTTCCAATGTGCTGATATAACTTATTGGGAGACTGCAGCAAATGTATCAGGCTATATTTCATAAATGTATGAGGCAAAAAGCATCTTTTGATCTTTGTAAATTGTATCTTCAAGCGTGAAAAAATCAGTACCCTTATCTTAGTTTTTCACACATTTGTAGATTCCTGTGTAGAATGCGTTGGTATCAAGTCAAGTCTGTCAAGAGTTTGACAAGTCAAGTTTGTTAAGCATTTGATGAAAACAAATTCAAACATTAAAGGGGTTTTATGATTTCAGCAAAGAATAAAATGTTTTTACTGTAAAACTATAGCAATCTCTTTATTCATAACTTTAGTTTTTTAGATCTAGATTTTTTTAAAAAAAATAAATAATCTAGAATGGAATAGTAAAATATCAATAGGCGTTTTCACATAACCTTCTTAGTGTTTATAGTCTTTGCTTACTTAAGTTACCAATAACCATGCCCCATAAATACAACTATTATTCTGGCCATTTATGTTTTGTTCTCAGCCACAGCTTTTCCTTTCAAATGTTTTTTTATTGATTTTCAAATGTAGGGTAGGATATGAACTAGGAATGTATGGAGATACAGAAAGAACAATTAGGGGTGGTGACTACATGGGGTTAACAGGGGGGGGAAATAAACAAAGCAATCTACATGGAAAGATCAGAGCTTTTTCTTTTTTTTAACAGTTTATTAATCTAAGTGAGTATTTTTACAAGTATTATACTGTATATACATCAGTATACCACAGCTTTCTACTTATGGCTGAGTCATCTTCTAGGGAACATATGATGTCTTCTTCTCCCCTCCTCCTTATCCGTCTTCTCTTTCTCCTTCTGCTTCATCTTCTCCTTCTTCCATTAATTCTAGGGAGCTGTGAAGAGGGTGTACATTAATATAATACATAAATAAAATAACATTATACCAAAGAACCTGAGCTTAACTAAATAAAGTTCAAAAACAATGGTTGCCCCAAAGTACCCTTTAAAAACATGGTTTTTATTAAAAATTAATGTGGGCTATGTTATAAATAGTTACTAAAATTTTACAAGGTATCTCACAGTTATGTAACACCCTGTTGGCCTTACATGATCCCTGACGATGTAAGGTGAAACATGCAGCCGACTTGTAGCAATATGTGTAAGATTTGGCTTTTGTTACTTACTAATGTATTAGTTTTGGTGATTTGTACCAATATTCTCCCTAAATCCAGCAAAGTCTGTATGGCCATGTTCTATATATCTTTTTTGACCTTTAATGCTCCCCTATTATTGAAATAGACTGCATAATGCCAACATTCTGTATTATTATGTGTGAGGTACTTTGTTTAATTGTGTTAATGATATAATAATCCTTATTTGAATTTTCAATAAAATAATTTTTTAAGAATATTTTGGTCCTTCCATATATTTTGTGTGTTATTTACTTATGCTCAGGATCTTTGGTGTAATTGTCTGTTCTAGTGTAGTCCCTGTTATAATAGTGTTTTATGATTTATGCATTTTTATGATTTATATAGAAATTACAAGTAAGAAAACATAGACTAACATTGCTAAGGCCCATTTACATGCTACGCTTGGTTTTTGGGGGGCATTTATAGCAACTGATGAGAAATGCAAAATGCTGAAAAAGATTTACATGCAGAAGATTTGAAACTGCTTCAACTCTGAATGGTTAAAAAAAGAAGCAATGTGTGCAGCAATCAATTGAAATTCCATTCACTCTGCTGGGACAGTAAATTGCTGCCTATTTTTTGACAAAAACTCAATAAAAATGTGAGAGGGGGAATAAACCTTTAGCCTTTGTCCCCAAATTAAACATGCATGTATGTATATAAAAGAGGGGGGATAACTGCATAGATCTGTAGTATATGGTTAGAGTTATTTATAATGTTTTGACTGTTTACAAACACTTAACAAAAATGGTTGGCATCTTCCCAAAATTAATAATTATATTAATAATAATAGATGTCACGATTAGAGTTGATCAAACCCGCCAAAATCCGGCACCGGTGGATCACTGCCAGATTGAAAAAAAAGTCCGGATTCACTCCGGATTCCGGTGCACATATAAGTCAAGGGGCACCAGAATCCGGAGTTTAAAAATGTCTGGGGATAGGGGGCAGGAGTGCACGCGGTTTACTCAACCGAGGCTGTGTCATGGCAGCAAACTCCTTCCGTGTCACGCTTTTCCCTTCCGGGGCCGACAATTCAATATTCATTGTTTTGCCCGCCCACCGGTGCGTGTAATTGGTTGCAGTTAGACACGCCCCCATCCTGAGTGGCAGCGTGACAGCTGACTGCAACCAATCACAGGCGGCAGGACAGCCGGTGGGCAGGGAAAGCACTGCAAGTGTCTGTGGGTCAGTATAGTGAACATGCATGTGTTTCAGAAACACATGCATGTACTTGTCAAAAGTGTGCACGGCTGTGTCGGTAATGCGGCTTTTATTATTATTTAAATAAAAAAAAAACAACGTGCGGTCCCCCTAATTTTGATACCCAGCCAAGATAAAGCTGGTATTCTCAGCCCACAGCCGCTCAGTATTGCTGCATCTATTAGATGTGACAATCTATGTGCTTTACCGACTCTTCCCGTTGGCCTGGAGTAGTGCCAATTGGGGTAATAAAGGGGTTAATAGCGGTGCACATCTGCTACTAAACCCTAGATTAGTGTTAGCACAGGTGTCTATGAGCACCTGCATTGCCCTAACCTGTAAATGAAAGTAAATAAACACAGACACAGAGAAAAATCCTTTATTTCAAATAAAGTACAAAACACACACCCTCCGTTACCTCTATATTAACCCCCGACACCCTACAGGTCTGGAGTAATCCACACGAGGTCCCACACCACTTCAGCTCTGCTACATAACACAGCCAGCGGCCATAGAGCATGACCGCTGGCTGTTCAGATAATGACTGAGCTGCGATGACTGCATGGCAGGCAGACACTGTCATGGGCTGGGGGCGCATCTGCCTGCAACCAATCACAGACGAGAGAACAGCCAGTGAGCGGGGAAAAGACAGAAAGCTGTGCGTATATGATGTCCAATACAAGAAGTGAATGTGCGACCCGGAGTCTCGGTAAGTATGAAATGCTGTGTTATTTCTGTTTTTCTTTATTTTTCAATTATTGTCCCCAGTGCCAGATCCGGATCGTGCACCCGGAATCTCGGATCCAGGTTCAGCTCCAAGGCATCTTTGAAACCGGGTGGATCCAGACTTTTACAGTCCGGATCCGCTAAGCCCTAGTCACGATTCATGTTTATCCCTGGTGTTGCAGAGTTGTCATTGGTGCCTGTCTGGCAGTCGGTGTTTTCTGGAGCGTGGCTGGTGGGAGGAGTGTATGCCTCCATGCCTGGTTTCCGGGATCATGGCGCCTTATCATGGTGTCATTTCCATCGAATTGGTGCCAATTATAATTCTGCTCTGCAGTGTGTTTGCTGTTCCCCGTAAGTTTGCCTGATCCTGCCTGCCTACCTTGTCTGCCCTCCCTGACTCCCAGCCTCCTTACTGCGTCTGTCCTCCCTGACGTCCGTCCTCCTGACTGAGTCCGTCCTCCCTGACTCCCATCCTACCGACTGTGTCTATCCTGCCTGACTCCCGTTCTCCTTCTCTGGACCCTTCTCTGTTGTTCTTTCTCTGTGTTCCCCCCCTATTATCTGCTCTCCGGGCTCCTGACCTTGTCTTGTTACTGACTCCTGACCTTGGTTTATTACTGACTCTGGTATAGTTCTCCTCCAGTCCCTGACGATATCTCCCAGCTTCTGACCTGGCTCTCCATTGCCTCTGACTCACCCTCCTCCCTGGTACTGCGTGATCTGCTGGCTATGACTTCTGCTCGCACGACTTTCCCCGATGGATCTACAGGTGAAACTACTAATACCTAGTGGATTCATAACCACCATGCGTATACCAGGAGTTTCGGCTGCCCCTGCTGGTATATTACAATAGCAATGCATAATATAACATGTACTAAAAGAATGAGAAAAAAAGTAAAAAAAAAAAACAAATCTACAAAAATGGACAAACAGTCTTATTGTAAATAGTTAAAATGTAATAGTTAAATACATATATATATATATATATATATATATATATATATATATATATATATATATGTAGGCAAATTAAAAAGAGATATTCCACATTTCATATAAAATTCCCTTTTCTGTGTAGAAAACCTTGTTTGACCCGCTTATTCAGTACCACCTCCATTACTTTGGGCAGTGGACCATGCATATGTGTGTTTCTTCCGCTCAACTTCACACTTCATGCTTTTGAATGCGATCAGATGTTGCAATTCATCTCTAATATCACAGATGACAGCGTGCAATTCAGAATTTGTTTGTGTATATGTCAAAATCATTGACAAAACTTTAATATGCCTTAAGGGAAACTGTTTATTTCTTTAAACTGCCCAGATTACCATAACACAGCGCCTTAATGGTTTGTTATGCAGGTTTTCATTTTTACTAGAAGTAATGAGATAGCTCAGTATATAAATGAGTGTTCTTATGAAGCTACACTCTGCAGTCTTAGTAGGAATTTCAGGTTTTCTTTTTTGTCTTCCAGCTAAATTCACTTTTCTTTCCCTTGCTGAATCTTAAATAAAATGAGTTATAACTCAATAAAGTGCATGGCCAATAAGTGTTTTAAATTTACTTTTTTATTTTATTTATTACAACTATAGCCTTAAACTCAGATTGCCACAAGGGTTAGCTTCATTTATTTTAAAATATATTACATTGCATGAATCATATATAAACTTAGGTTTCTCCATCAAATCAATAGTCTATCAACACACAGATTATAATTTATTTTATACTAACCTATTAATTTTAGAGGTAGTTTTGGCCTGGAGGAGGGATCTATCCCCCATTTTTTTAGTGTTATTAAATAATATATATAACATCCGATTCACACATTCAGTATTTGATCAGTATTTCATATCAGTATTTGTAAGCCAAAACCATGAGTTCCGCATGGAGACAGATCCGTTTTTCTCCGGCACCACTGATGTCACATGAACAATACAATAGTGTGATCGGTGTGACATGTACAAGAAAAAACACGTGTCTGTGAAATAAAAGGTGGTTTCATTGTGTAGTGCATGGCTGCTTTACTATACCTAGACACCATTGCTATGACTATAGCTGCCACCGTTCTCAAATTAATGGCGGTGGACAGGATATGGGTGGACACACTGTATAGAGAATATGGATGAGCGAACCCAAACTGTAAACTTTGGGGACAACTTGTGTCTGCTGCTGAACCCTGAACAAAGACTTTTGACTGTATGTCTGGTCCCTGTTCAGGTTTGTCATCAGAATAAAGCTTGTTGAAAGGTTGCGAAGCAGCCAATCAGCAAGTTTTCCGCTGTGGGCACTTCTGGGCCCATCTCAGCCATGTCAAGTATTGGTATAAGTGTGATTGGTCAGAGAAATCACTGTAAAAAAAAAAAAGGAAGCAAAATGGTTAAAGTAGGAAATACTTGCCAGTCTCCCTGGTGCAAGTGTACCACTTCTTCTGGGTCCACTCATTATATTTCATGCATATTCACTGCTTCCTCTGCCTACTATCTGTGACAACGTCTGTGATTGGCTGCATAAATTGCCCCATACCCAGCGCAGATAAAGCATACACACGCACAATATCTTGGCTGTGTATCAAAAAAAGAGGGACCCAATGTGCTTTTTTTAAAATTATTTAAGTAAATAATTTAAAAATTCAGCATGTGGTCCCCTGAATTTTGATAACAAGCCAAGATAAAGCTGACAAATGGGGGCTGGTATTCTCAGTCTGAGGAAGACCATGGTTATTGGGGTTTCTCCAGCTTAAAAAATAGCTGCCCAGAATTGTCACATCCACTAGATGGTACAGTGAACAGGTATTGGACATATCCCTGAGATCATCCAGCTTGATTGACCACCCGAATACGTGCATAGCCTTTCCTATTAAGGTTTAACCAGCATGTGGACTTGTTAACTCAATACCTGTGGCCTAATACTTGGCAAAGGAATCATCAGAGATTTGCTTGAGGAATTAACTAGAGCAGTGGGCTCATTCTGGTGTGAATTGTCTGCGGTCCTGTTAAAACTAGAAGTCTCAGAGAGGGGTCAGTTAACATTTCTACCTTTGGAACCCAAAGATGGGTCGAATGACCTGAAGGATTTTAGCTAACATCCTATAATCACCATCTTTTGTTCTGTAATTAAGGCCATTATTGTCGCATCACAGGAGGTTGTTGTCTTCCATTGAGTTTAGCCATTTAGTTTCTAGTTAGTTTTATTCAGTTTATTGTATGTCATTTGACCCTCTTTCGGGACTTCAGGGGGGAGCTCAAAATTTCTGGGACTTCTAGTGATAAGGGACTCCTTCCTCAGTGACTGGTAACTCCTCTGGACACAACCAGGATTACAAGTAAGTGCTACAGGTGGTTGGGCATGCTGCGGACCACAAGTGCAGTTTTGGCAAACTAATCCGCTACCGTGTGGAGTAGACTGACCCTGGTGCCGTCGAAGTAGGTGCACCTATCTGTCCATCTGAGGGTATATTATTCACAATTGAAGATATCCGTGGATAACTGATCAGGACAAATAACTTTAACTTATTGGTAGGAACCAGCATCGCATGTGAAGACTTAAGGCCCCGTTACACGCTATGATTTATCTGACGAGCTCTTAAACAATGTGACATGCCCAGATTTAACTTGTGCACAGTTGTTAAAAAAAAATAAAAGATGTGAACATGCCCAAATACTATGATAGGCATATGTTCTATTCATAAATTTTACTAAAACAACACTTGAGCCCTTGTTTTCAGAGATGAAAAATACATTGATCATCTTCCCTTTAAAATCTATAATTGTATGTTGAAAACCAAAAATAATGTAGAGTTTAGACGGTGTATTGTTTTAATTATGTTGTCTACATTTGCATTTATAATGTTTTGGAAACAGCTTATCTTCATTTACACTAAATACAGTATCTCTTTGGTAATCAAGGTCACAAAAGATAATAGAATATTCTGAGATTCTGACCATCAAAGCATTCAAAACATCAATCAAATGATATTCAGTGTTAATAATTTGTGTTTGCTCTCTCTTGTATGTAAATTGGTTTAACATAGAGCCAAATAACAAAAGACTAAAGTCATGTCATTTGGATAAATAACAAATTCAACAAAAGCATTCCATTGGTAAATACATGATAAAACTGTTGTAGACACTTTTGTGCTACTTAAAAAAAGATTTTAAAGTTATAGCTATGTATTTATTGTTAAGTTAAAACTATGCATATATTATTTAGTTAGAATATAAAGTGTAATTCTACCTAGAAGATTTGTAGATATAAATTTGTATATATAATCTTTAGCTCTCTGTAAATTTTGTTAAGGAGTTCAGAACATTTGACAAAAAAGTGAACATGTCATAATTTTCAAACTTTGAATTTGTATGCCTTTAGGCCAGATGGTAATAACACACAAAATCATTAGTAAATAATAGTGATGGGCGAATAGTGATGGGCGAATAGTAAAATATTCTAGTTCGGATTATTCATACTGAATACCTAGTACTATTCCAGTATTCGTCACGAAAAATGAACCTAAAGCATGTCAATGGGGAACCCAAGAAAATTTCCCAGAAAAATGCTTGGATTCCCCATTGACATGCATTAGGTCTGTCATTTGTGTTGAATACTGAAATAGTACTATGTATTCGGTACAAATAATTTAAACCCGAATATTTTAATATTCGCCCATCACTAGTAAATAACATTCACCATATGTCTACTTTACATAAGTACCATTTTTAAAACATAGAAGGGTTAGAAGCTTATAAGCAATTACTCATTTGTCTAACAAAATTTACAAAGCCAACTTTTTGGGGACCATATCACATTTGAAGTGCCTTTGATGGGCCTTTGTGACAGAAAATACCCAAAAGTGACAACATTTTAAAAACCTGCACCATACAAAGTTGTCAACACCACTTTCAAGCAGTTTATTAACTTTTTAGGTGCTTTACAGGAATTAAAGCAATGCGGAAGGAAAAACTGAAAATTTTACATTTTCCAACAAAAATATTGCTTAGCCCCAAATTTTTTTTTTTCACATGAGTAACAGGAGAACATGGAGCATGAAAATACAATGTGCAATTTCTCCTGAGTACAGAAATATCCCAGACATTCATGGAAAACTGCTGTTTGAACTCAAGACAGGGCTCAGAAGAGAAGGGGCCCTATTTGAATTTTGGATCTCAAAATTACCTGGAATAGATAGAGGACACCATGTTATGTTTACAGAGCCCCTGATGTGCCTAAACAGTGGAAACTCCTCACAAGTTATGGAATTTACCTAAAGGAATTTATCTAAAGGTGTGGGAAACATCTTTAAACCACAGGTGAAAACATCAAAAACAGATACAAAAGCATTGGCCTAAAATTACCATTTTATATAAATATTTAAAAACATGAAAAATGTTATCAACGATTTTTTGTGAATATACACAATGACTGCAAAGTGCCAGGGACTGGACAAATGGCTAAAACAATTCCTTACATCAATATTACTAACTATACAATATTACCAATTATTGCATAAGAGTTGTAATTATCGTATGTATAATTACCTGATCTGTATCAAAGTCCTAAAAAGTAGGTAGATTATCTAGTGCTAAGAAAAAGTGAAGTATAAGTATGAATAGTTTAGATCAAAGAACTTACATAGAATGGAATTAATAGCCGTCCATCCCTCTTACCGCCCCAATGCACATTTCCTTAGTCCTTCCTCAGGAGTCGTGGCTTGGGGAGGAAAGGGATGTTTTTTATATGGGAGGGCACCAATGAAAACTCTTCATAATGTATTAACAGATGGTAATATTACAAGCTAATTGTTTGATGATACAGTGTAACTTCTGGCATCCACGTGCGCTCCACGGCATGGAAGCTCAGCTGTGGAGCGCACTCATCATATCGGACATGCGTAGTATGGCAAAGAATTACTCTTTAACATATTCACTAAATTAATGATCGGCACTTGGCTCCTAAAATGCGTTCCATAAATAGGATGTCCGGGAACTCGGGCGGTGGAACCAGAGGTGCTTCACAGAATTTTATAACCTTGAGCCAATAAAATGGAAAAAAAGAATATCAACAAAAATGTTGCTTTATCCCCAATTTTTTCTTTTTCACAACAGTAAAAAGAGAAAATGGTCCATACAGTTTGTTGTGCAATTTCTTCTGAGTGCATGTATACCCTATATGTGATTAAAAACTACTGTTTAGGCACACAGCATTGTTTGGAAGGGAAGAAGCACTATTTGAATTTAGGACAGCAAAATTGGCTGGAATAGTAAGCTTATGCCATGTTTAATTTGCAGAGCCCATGATGTGCCTAAATAATGTAACACCCCACAAGTCACCCCATTTTAAAAACTGCACCCCTTAAGGAATTTATTTAAAGGTGTAGTGCTTTTTTGTTCTTCGTTGTTTTTTTCTTCAGTTTTTTTCACTTTCTTTTACTATTTTACTTAGTGCCTCTATGGGACTTTAACTTTTATTTCTCTGATCACTGCTTTAATGAATTGCCATCTAAAAGCATTACAGTACATTACAACTGTCAGTGAAACATGCAGAGAAAGCCTTTAAGACTAATGGCATGGTTTAACCAGTCACCGTGACAGGCAACGCCAGAGGTCATTATATATGTCCATGACAACAATCAGGACCACGTGGTCACATCGCGGGGATCCCAATTGGGTGGGTGAGAGAACGCACTCCCTTTCTCAGCCTCCTTAGTGCTGCGATTGCTATTCACAACATTTAGGGGGTTAACAAGCCAGGGCAATGCAGGCACCCAATTTGGCTGTGACAACTGGAGCTTGGTTATCAGTTAAGCTGAGTTCCTGACTGTGATCATGCTGGCACAGCTCCTGTGACTGTCTGATCACTATAACATACTGGAATGTCCATCTCCAGGAAGCACCTGCAATGTTTTACTTACTGTTAATGTATGTCATATGTCGCAAAGGGGTTAAATTTCTGCTCACTTTTGCTCATTCATAATCTCATAAAATACAGCCTATTAGAAACACATAATGAATCTGCAGCCTCTTCTCTCTCCATCTCTAGTCTTCTATTAAACTAGATAAAAAGTTGGTGACTAAGATTCTGAATATGTACAAAAAGCCTGCAGACTCATGCGAGTTGAGAACATTCTCATGTTTTTCAATTAATAATAATACTTTTTATTTCTATAGCACCAACATATTCCGCAGCGCTTTACAATTCAGAGGGGACATGTACAGACAATATGAGACAATACAAAATAACAAAATTAAGATGCCAGGAGGATTGAGGGCCCTGCTCGTAAGCTTACAGTCTATGAGGAAATAGGGGAGACACAAAAGGTGAATGGGGGGAGAAAAGCTTGTCATATATGGTCCAGCCAGCAATTTAATAGGGGATTAAAAACCAGCTGCGTGGATCGGTCACCAGCCAGAATTTATACAGGTACAGAGTGTAAAAAAGTACATGAAGAGGAAGGAACCAGAAGGACAAGGGGATGAGAATTGGAAGTAAATTTTATGAAGGGCAGAATGGGACTAGATTAGATCAGGGAAGTGAGGTGATAGGCTAGTCTAAAATTCAAATTGTCCCTCCAGAGAGGAAGGAGACAAACTCTAGTGCCACCTATTGGAAGTAGCAATCCTAAAAGTCAAAATTGGCTTTTTAAACAAGCCTTTTCATAAGACTTAGGATTTATACCAGATCAGAATCCCAATTTGCAGACACAGTGTTTCGGGGGGATTGCCCCTTGTCAGTGTAAAGTGTGGATATCTGATCTGGCTTATGAGAAGCTATGTGGGGTCTAAAGAAATGCGTTTTTAGGGCCCGCTTAAAGGATATTTTATTCAAATAAAATATATTAAAAATTTGAATGCATTCACATATACTGATTTGAGAAACAAATAAGTACATGTTAGAGTCTGAATGACTTGATTCACAAGTCCCATTAAATTGGTCCATAGTAGTCTTTGCTGGAATGTAAAAGGTGGTGACATCTGATGCTCACCAATTGATTATTCAATCTAACACAACATTATAGGCCAGATAGTCAAAATTAGAGCTATGGATGCACTCAAGTAAAGAGGATGTACTTCTCCCATTCTATAGGAACTGCAAATAAATTTTCCCCACTGCTCAAAAAATAAAGGAAACACTTAAACAACACAATGTAACTTAAAGTCAATCACACTTCTGTGAAATCAACCTGTCCAATAATGAAGCAACACTGATTGTAAATTTCTCCTGCTGTTATGCAAATGGCCCAGATAACAGGTTGAAAAGAAAGGCAAATAGCAAGACAACCCCTATAAAGGAGTGGTTCTGCAGGTCATGGCCACAGACCATTTCTCTGTTCTAGTCCTTCTTGGCTGTTATTTTGGCCACTTTTGCATTTTATTATTGTTCTTACTCCTAGAGGTAGCATGAGGCAGTGTCTACAACCCACAGAGGTTTTACAGGTAGTACAGCTCATCCAGAACGGCACATCAATGTGAGCTGTAGCAAGAAGGTTAGCTATGTCTGTCAGCACAGTGTCCAGAGCATGGAGCAGAGGTAGCATGAGGTAGCATGAGGCAGTGTCTACAACCCACAGAGGTTTTACAGGTAGTACAGCTCATCCAGAACGGCACATCAATGTGAGCTGTAGCAAGAAGGTTAGCTATGTCTGTCAGCACAGTGTCCAGAGCATGGAGCAGATATCAGAAGACTGGCCAGTACCCCGAGACATGGAGGGGGCCATAGGTGGGCAACAACCCAGCAGCATTACTGCTTCCTCCTCCTTTGTGCAAGGAGGAACAGGAGGTGCAGTGCCTGAGCCCTGCAAAATGACCTTCAGAAGGCCACCACTATCCATGTGTCTGTTCAAACTGTCTGTTACAGACTCCATGAGGGTGGTCTGAGGTCTTGATGTTCACAAGTAGGTGTGTTTATAGCCCAACACCATGAAAGGCTGTAACATTACTTCAGGGTCCTCTCATTATCCCTAATACATATTCACTGCTTACCCCGCCCATGAGCGCTTCAGCCTTAAGCCATATGCTTTATCTGTGCTGGGTATCTATTTACATGGACCCTACGTTATTTTTGTAATTCATTTATTTATTATTACACTTTATTCGGGCACACAGACAGCCTCTGTGAAGGCAACCAATCAGAGACGTGGACATGCTGGCAGTTTGACTGCAGCCAATCACAAACGCTGTTGCAACTGTGTTCAATATCTTGTCTGTTTATCAAATTATGAGGAACCCCATGCAGCTTTTTTAAAATATTACATAAATAATTTAAAAAAATGGCATGTGGTCCCCTCCCAATTTTGATATCCAGTCAAGATAAAGCTGACAGCTTAAAGCTGGTATTCTCAGGCTGGGGAAGTTCATGGTTATTGGGCTCTCCCCAGCCTAAAAATAGCAACCTAAAGCCACCCAATATTGTTGCATTCATTAGATTCGACAATCCCTGCACTTTACCCCGCTCATCCTTATTGTCATGGATCATTTTCAATCAGGGTAATACAAAGGGGTTAATGACAGCTCACAGCTGCCACTTAGCCTTAGATTAGTCTATGAGACCCCATTACTAATCTGCATGTGAAAGAAATAAGCACAAACAGAAAAAATCCTTTAGTTGAAATAAAATGTAAAAAACCCCACCCTCTTTCTCCAATTTATTAACCCCATAAACACTCAGATCTGACGTAATCCACAAGAGGTCCCATGATGATCTCAGTTCTGCTACATCCTGAAACCACAGCGCGCGGGCACAGAACATGACCACCCGCTGTGGCTGCAGGCAGAGATTGAGCCGCAGCTGTGAGCAATTACATCACTAAGATAATGTGCGATCATAGCTAAAGGTTCCCACTGTACCCCAGCTGTGACCGCAGGTAAACTGACCTCAGGTGACATCATTGAACTCAGTGACCTTACCTCAGGTGAACGGAGTACAATCAGACATGCATCTACTTGCAGAAAACCACATTTATATGGCCAAGGGATGCAGATTTGGTGCTGAAATTTATACACCAAATTCCTGCACCAAATCTGCATCTTTTGGCAAAAATATGCATCAAAATGCAATGTGGTATTGATGCGGTAATGATGCGATTTTTGCAGGAAGTGCAGATTTGATGCAGGAACTTGGTGCATAAATTTCAGCACTAAATTTGCACCTCTTAACAAAAAAAAAAAACTTCACAGAAAATATTTTGACTTGCATCTCTTGGCAGAAAACAGCACTTAAATGGTGTCAAAACAGTTTTTGAGGGTTTTTTTGCCAAGAGATGCAGACTTTTTGCTGAATTTTATAGCCCAAATTCCTGCACCAAATCTGCATCTTCTGACAAAAAAATCCCGCATCTAAATGCGATGTGGTTTTAATTAGTTGTTTTTTTCCAGGATATACAGATTTATTGTAGGAATGTGGTGTTTTAAATTTTAGCAGCAAATCTGCATCTTCTGGAATAGAAAATGCATTTTTTTGCCATGAGATGACTCTCAATCCAAAGTTCCCGCAGCGGCTTGAAAGGGAAAATAAAAGTGCTACTGGATTATTGGACTGCAAGCCATGGCTGTGACTCGCAATCTGACAGTCTGGCAGTGGCTTGAAAGGGAAAGTGCTGCCAGACTGTCGGACCGGAAGCACTTTCACTTTTACTTTGAAACTGTTGCCGGACTGTCGGTTTTTACATGTAAATTACAGTCTGTTTTGTGTTTTACTAGCATGTCATGATAACGTACTGAATTTGTCTTGCAAGAAGTTCGAGTCTTTAATAAGAGTTGCAAAAGTTAACCTTTCCTTAGGATAGGTCATCATTGCCTGATAGGTGGAGGTGTGACACCCAGCACCCGATGCCAAAGTTGGCCACAACTACTCAGTTGTGGGGCTGCACAGCAAGACTGCATCAACAGAATAGCAGTCGCGGCTGGGTACTGTATATTTGCCCTCTTTTTAAACCAAAAAGGGGCAGATATGCAGTACCCAGCCATGGCCACTGAGATGGAGATGCAGCTGTGCTCTGTAGATAAGGAAATGAATAGTTCTGGCTGGTGGAAGCAACAGCTAATACTTGTATAAGGTCATCAATGTCTTATTGATGGGGTGAGACCAGAAATTGATAACCTATTATAGAAATAGGTCATCAATGTTAAAGTCCCAGACAACCATTTTAATAGGGGAAACAGACAAAGCAGTAAGTTTCTAAAATCTATGTGTCAAAGCATTATCTATTTGAAAAAAGTTAAAGTAGCTACATCTATTAGATAATATATAAATATAGCAAAACCCTTTTTTGTGATGACCTATCATCTATTTGCAATTGAATACAATTGTTTCATTCTGTTATAAGACTTTTAAGATAAATTGAAAAAGAGTAGTCAGAATACAGGGTTAAACCACAACCCACTATTTGGGAAACTCATGACAGCTTTAGTTTGATCTAGGAACTCCATTATTTTCAATATAAATGCTTTCTGATCTTACTTTACTTTTTCTTCTTCTATTCACTTGTCAAAAATAGGCTTTAAGTTAGATTTGCTCACTCAAGGTCAATGGCTCCAAATTTTTATGGTTCTAGAAACCCTGAGGGAAGTGGCTGACAGTGCAGCAGATTAATGTCCTCAACAACGCAAAATGATTAAAACATTAATTCAATGTCTAAAGTTGGGTTGAGCTCTAAATGCTAGAAAGAATAACTCCTGTCAAAAACTTTAATGTGTTCAGCCAAAATATATTAATAAGTGGTTCCCTTGGGACAATCTTAATGTTCGTCTTAGAACTGTCATGTGAAACTGTCCATATTTAGACTGTCAGATTGATCAGCAAAGGTCAGAGTGTAGAGAAAACTAGACGGAACAAACAATAAGAAAATTACTAATGATATTTATTCTTGTCAATATTATAAAATGGTCATAATTACAGATTGTAAGTTAACAAAAAGTTGTCCAGTTGTTTATATACCAAAATTCTAAGTTACAAGTCCAGTTAAATGCACAAGAATTTCTATTTCTTGAGGAAGGATGAGTGTGTATATTTTATGTAAAACTGTGCAATAGTTTCGGGCTGTATTTACAGTTGCAAATACTGAATTCTCCCAGAATTTGTGGGGCGCTAGCATGTATTGTCTTTGCACCAAGTACTTCATATAGCAATCAAATAAAAAAACCCTTTTTTAGGCTGTTAAATAAATAAATATATATATATATATATATATATATATATATATATATATATATATTATATCTATATATATATATATATATATATATATATATATATATATATATATATATATATATAAAAGTATTGCCAACCATAGCCATATCCACATGGTTTTATGAATCCCAAAGTGATTCACAAAGGACAAGGGAAGAATTGTTTTTGGTTCAATCCATCCATAAATGATTAAAAAAATGCAGAAGGCCCAAACATAATAAATATAATAATATTTGATCATTTACCTTACCAATAGAGATGAGCGAACCGGTCGCGGTTCGGCTCGAGGTTGGTTCGCCGAACGGACCTCCCGTTCGAGTTCGGTTCGTCGAACGTTCGACGAACCGAACTCGAACTGAATAGGAAACAATGGCAGGCAATCACAAACACAGAAAAACACCTAGAAAACACCCTCAAAGGTGTCCTAAAGGTGACAAACAACTCAAACACATTGGAAAGTGACAAGGACATATACTCATGCGAAAACAAAACAGCTGGACAAGGAAAAAGAGGAGGACACAGATAGGCATGGCACGCCCTTCTAAAATCATGTAAAACACCGCAAGGTGACTCCAAGCGGAGTCTCCCTTTTTTCCAAAAATTGGGCCCCACACACACCCACCCCTTCAGTGGCAGCAGTTGTGCCCTAGTTGTACACTTCACAGCTACATTTGCATCAAGCACATTCAAAAATACGCCATTCTTATCCGTCCCCAGGATGACACCGGGGTAGGTAGCAAAGTCTTTCCTGATCCCAGCTCTGTTCATCTTGGCTTCTTTTAAAAACAATGTAAGCAAGGGTTACTCCAAGCGGAGTCTCCCTTTTTTCCAAAAATTGGGCCCCACACACACCCACCCCTTCAGTGGCAGCAGTTGTGCCCTAGTTGTACACTTCACAGCTAGATTTGCATCAAGCACATTCAAAAATATGTCATTCTTATCCATCCCCAGGATGACACCGGGGTAGGTAGCAAAGTCTTTCCTGATCCCAGCTCTGTTCATCTTGGCTTCTTTTAAAAACACATCAAGCAAGGGTTACTCCAAGCGGAGTCTCCCTTTTTTCAAAAAATTGGGCCCCACACACACCCACCCCTTCAGTGGCAGCAGTTGTGCCCTAGTTGTACACTTCACAGCTACATTTGCATCAAGCACATTCAAAAATACGCCATTCTTATCCATCCCCAGGATGACACCGGGGTAGGTAGCAAAGTCTTTGCTGACCCATGACTTGTTCATCTTGGCTTCTTTTAAAAACAATGTAAGCAAGGGTTACTCCAAGCGGAGTCTCCCTTTTTTCCAAAAATTGGGCCCCACACACACCCACCCCTTCAGTGGCAGCAGTTGTGCCCTAGTTGTACACTTCACAGCTACATTTGCATCAAGCACATTCAAAAATACGCCATTCTTATCCGTCCCCAGGATGACACCGGGGTAGGTAGCAAAGTCTTTCCTGATCCCAGCTCTGTTCATCTTGGCTTCTTTTAAAAACACATCAAGCAAGGGTTACTCCAAGCGGAGTCTCCCTTTTTTTCCAAAAATTGGGCCCCACACACCCACCCATTCAGTGGCAGCAGTTGTGCCCCAGTTGTACACTTCACAGCTAGATTTGCATCAAGCACATTCAAAAATACGTCATTCTTATCCGTCCCCAGGATGACACCGGGGTAGGTAGCAAAGTCTTTCCTGATCCCAGCTCTGTTCATCTTGGCTTCTTTTAAAAACACATCAAGCAAGGGTTACTCCAAGCGGAGTCTCCCTTTTTTCCAAAAATTGGGCCCCACACACACCCACCCCTTCAGTGGCAGCAGTTGTGCCCTAGTTGTACACTTCACAGCTACATTTGCATCAAGCACATTCAAAAATACGCCATTCTTATCCATCCCCAGGATGACACCGGGGTAGGTAGCAAAGTCTTTGCTGACCCATGACTTGTTCATCTTGGCTTCTTTTAAAAACAATGTAAGCAAGGGTTACTCCAAGCGGAGTCTCCCTTTTTTCCAAAAATTGGGCCCCACACACACCCACCCCTTCAGTGGCAGCAGTTGTGCCCTAGTTGTACACTTCACAGCTACATTTGCATCAAGCACATTCAAAAATACGCCATTCTTATCCGTCCCCAGGATGACACCGGGGTAGGTAGCAAAGTCTTTCCTGATCCCAGCTCTGTTCATCTTGGCTTCTTTTAAAAACACATCAAGCAAGGGTTACTCCAAGCGGAGTCTCCCTTTTTTTCCAAAAATTGGGCCCCACACACCCACCCATTCAGTGGCAGCAGTTGTGCCCCAGTTGTACACTTCACAGCTAGATTTGCATCAAGCACATTCAAAAATACGTCATTCTTATCCGTCCCCAGGATGACACCGGGGTAGGTAGCAAAGTCTTTCCTGATCCCAGCTCTGTTCATCTTGGCTTCTTTTAAAAACACATCAAGCAAGGGTTACTCCAAGCGGAGTCTCCCTTTTTTCCAAAAATTGGGCCCCACACACACCCACCCCTTCAGTGGCAGCAGTTGTGCCCTAGTTGTACACTTCACAGCTACATTTGCATCAAGCACATTCAAAAATACGCCATTCTTATCCATCCCCAGGATGACACCGGGGTAGGTAGCAAAGTCTTTGCTGACCCATGACTTGTTCATCTTGGCTTCTTTTAAAAACAATGTAAGCAAGGGTTACTCCAAGCGGAGTCTCCCTTTTTTCCAAAAATTGGGCCCCACACACACCCACCCCTTCAGTGGCAGCAGTTGTGCCCTAGTTGTACACTTCACAGCTACATTTGCATCAAGCACATTCAAAAATACGCCATTCTTATCCATCCCCAGGATGACACCGGGGTAGGTAGCAAAGTCTTTGCTGACCCATGACTTGTTCATCTTGGCTTCTTTTAAAAACAATGTAAGCAAGGGTTACTCCAAGCGGAGTCTCCCTTTTTTCCAAAAATTGGGCCCCACACACACCCACCCCTTCAGTGGCAGCAGTTGTGCCCTAGTTGTACACTTCACAGCTACATTTGCATCAAGCACATTCAAAAATACGCCATTCTTATCCGTCCCCAGGATGACACCGGGGTAGGTAGCAAAGTCTTTCCTGATCCCAGCTCTGTTCATCTTGGCTTCTTTTAAAAACACATCAAGCAAGGGTTACTCCAAGCGGAGTCTCCCTTTTTTCAAAAAATTGGGCCCCACACACACCCACCCCTTCAGTGGCAGCAGTTGTGCCCTAGTTGTACACTTCACAGCTACATTTGCATCAAGCACATTCAAAAATACGCCATTCTTATCCATCCCCAGGATGACACCGGGGTAGGTAGCAAAGTCTTTGCTGACCCATGACTTGTTCATCTTGGCTTCTTTTAAAAACAATGTAAGCAAGGGTTACTCCAAGCGGAGTCTCCCTTTTTTCCAAAAATTGGGCCCCACACACACCCACCCCTTCAGTGGCAGCAGTTGTGCCCTAGTTGTACACTTCACAGCTACATTTGCATCAAGCACATACAAAAATACGCCATTCTTATCCGTCCCCAGGATGACACCGGGGTAGGTAGCAAAGTCTTTCCTGATCCCAGCTCTGTTCATCTTGGCTTCTTTTAAAAACACATCAAGCAAGGGTTACTCCAAGCGGAGTCTCCCTTTTTTTCCAAAAATTGGGCCCCACACACCCACCCATTCAGTGGCAGCAGTTGTGCCCCAGTTGTACACTTCACAGCTAGATTTGCATCAAGCACATTCAAAAATACGTCATTCTTATCCGTCCCCAGGATGACACCGGGGTAGGTAGCAAAGTCTTTCCTGATCCCAGCTCTGTTCATCTTGGCTTCTTTTAAAAACACATCAAGCAAGGGTTACTCCAAGCGGAGTCTCCCTTTTTTCCAAAAATTTGGCCCCACACACACCCACCCCTTCAGTGGCAGCAGGTGTGCCCTAGTTGTACACTTCACAGCTACATTTGCATCAAGCACATTCAAAAATACGCCATTCTTATCCATCCCCAGGATGACACCGGGGTAGGTAGCAAAGTCTTTGCTGACCCATGACTTGTTCATCTTGGCTTCTTTTAAAAACAATGTAAGCAAGGGTTACTCCAAGCGGAGTCTCCCTTTTTTCCAAAAATTGGGCCCCACACACACCCACCCCTTCAGTGGCAGCAGTTGTGCCCTAGTTGTACACTTCACAGCTACATTTGCATCAAGCACATTCAAAAATACGCCATTCTTATCCGTCCCCAGGATGACACCGGGGTAGGTAGCAAAGTCTTTCCTGATCCCAGCTCTGTTCATCTTGGCTTCTTTTAAAAACACAGCAAGCAAGGGTTACTCCAAGCGGAGTCTCCCTTTTTTTCCAAAAATTGGGCCCCACACACCCACCCATTCAGTGGCAGCAGTTGTGCCCCAGTTGTACACTTCACAGCTACATTTGCATCAAGCACATTCAAAAATACGCCATAATTAACCGTCCCCAGGATGACACCAGGGTAGGTAGCAAAGTCTTTCCTGATCCCAGCTCTGTTCATCTTGGCTTCTTTTAAAAACAATGTAAGCAAGGGTTACTCCAAGCGGAGTCTCCCTTTTTTTCCAAAAATTGGGCCCCACACACCCACCCATTCAGTGGCAGCACTTGTGCCCTAGTTGCAAACAGGATGTTTTGATTTGCATCAAGCACATTCCAAATCAACAAGCATTTACTCTCCCCAGGATGACACAGGGGTAGTAAATTCCTTCTGGATCCATGACTTGTTCATTTTGATGAACGTCAGTCTGTCCACATTGTCACTGGACAGACGCGTGCGCTTATCTGTCAGCACACACCCAGCAGCACTGAATACACGTTCAGAGACAACGCTGGCAGCTGGACACGACAAAATCTCCAAGGCGTAAGTTGCGAGCTCTGGCCATTTTTCTAGGTTTGAATCCCAAAAGGAGCAAGGCTCCAGTTGCACAGTCATGGCATCGATGTTCATTTGGAGATACTCCTGTATCATCCTCTCCAGCCGTTGACTATGTGTCAGACTTGTTGTCTCTGGTGGCCTTGCAAAAGAGGGTCTAAAAAAATTATGAAAAGATTCCATAAAATTGCTGTTACCGGCACCAGATACGGTCCTACTGGTACGGGTAGACTGTTGAAGATGACGAGACCGTCCCATGTTTGTCAAGTTACAACTGGGAGATTCACTCCCTGCACCTGCACGGTTGTTTGGTGGAAAAGCCGAGCTAAGATCTAGTAACAGCTTCTGCTGATACTCCTGCATACGTGCGTCCCTTTCTATGGCTGGAAATATGTCACAAAATTTGGACTTGTACCGGGGATCTAATAGTGTGGCAATCCAGTAGTCATCATCACTTCTAATTTTGACAATACGACTGTCATGTTGGAGGTAGTGCAACAAAAAGGCACTCATGTGTCTTGCGCAGCCATGCGGACCAAGTCCACGCTGTGTTTGTGGCATAGAGGTGCTACCCGTTCTTTCTTCCTCTGACATCTGACCCCAACCTCTTTCAACTGAAATTTGACCAAGGTCTCCCTCATCCGCTGAGTCTTCCATGTCCATGGACAGTTCGTCCTCCATTTCTTCATGTTCTCCTGCACCTTGCTCAACATTTCGCCTGCTACTATGCGCCCTTGTCGATCCCTGTCCCCCTTGGTCCCATGCCTGCTGCGTTGGTGATGATGAACGTCTGGACCTTGGTGATGTTGTTGTCCCTTGCGCATATGAATCCTCCTGTAGTTCCTCCCCTTCATGTTGTCCCACCCCCTGACTCCGAATAGTGTTTAGCGTGTGCTCCAGCATGTAAATGACTGGAATCGTCATGCTGATAATGGCATTGTCAGCGCTAAACATATTCGTCGCCATGTCGAAACTGTGCAGAAGGGTGCATAGGTCCTTGATCTGAGACCACTCCATCAGGGTGATCTGCCCCACCTCTGCATCTCGTTGGCCCAGGCTATACGTCATGACGTATTGCACCAGGGCTCTGCGGTGCTGCCACAGTCGCTGTAACATGTGGAGAGTTGAATTCCAGCGTGTCGCCACATCGCATTTCAGGCGATGAACCGGCAGGCCGAAAGACTTCTGGAGCGATGCAAGTCGCTCAGCTGCGGCGCTTGAACGGCGGAAGTGAGCAGACAGTTTTCGTGCCCTGTTCAGAAGGCCATCTAGGCCGGGATAGTGTGTTAAAAATTGCTGCACGACAAGGTTCAACACGTGAGCCATACAAGGTACGTGTGTCACCTTGCCCAGGCGAAGGGCCGCACCCAGGTTTGCAGCATTGTCGCACACGGCCTTACCAGGCTGCAGGTTGAGTGGAGACAACCATTTATTAAACTCGGACCGCAGAGCTGACCACAACTCCTCAGCTGTGTGACTCTTATTACCAAGACATGTCAAGCTAAAGACCTCCTGATGCCGTTGCGCTCTGCTGCCAGCATAGTAATGAGGGGTGCGTGATTCCTTCTGCGCAGTGAGAACGCTGGTGGCCTGACCAGGCAGGCTTGGGGCGGAGGTGGAGGACCCAGATGAGGTGGAGGATGTAGAAGCAGTGGCGGAACTTGGACAGACAGAGGATTGACACACAAGTCGTGGGGACGGCAAGACTTGTGCAGCAGACCCTTCACCATCTATCACCATAGTTACCCAGTGCCCAGTCAGCGACATGTAACGTCCCTGTCCATGCTTACTGGTCCAAGTATCGGTGGTGAAATGCACCCGTTCACACACAGAGTTTCTCAAGGAAGCGGTGATGTTGTGTGCGACATGCTGGTGTAGCGCGGGCACACCTTTCTTAGAGAAGTAGTGGCGACTAGGCATCTGGTACTGGGGCACAGCGACAGACATAAGGTCTCTAAAATCCTGTGTGTCCACTAGGCGGAAAGGCAGCATTTCGGTAGCCAACAGCTTACAGAGGGATAGAGTCAACCTCTTAGCTTTGTCATGGGTCGGAGGAAGTGGCCTTTTATTTGACCACATCTGAGGGACAGAGATCTGGCTGCTGTGTGTAGACGGTGTTGAGTAGGGTGTCCCTGGAAAAATGCAGTTTTGTGAGGAAAGTGCAGGCGGAGACATGATGTTGCCTTCATCCAACGTTGGTGCTATCGATGTCTGAGAGAGCTGTACACACTCACTTGTTTCCCCTTCCAAACCAACTGACGACCTTACAAGCAAACTGCCTGTTGCGGTTACAGTGGTGGAAGTTTTGCGTGGAAAAACAGGTGTGACAGCTGTCCCCACAGTCCTAGAAGATGAAGAGCGCGCGGATGCACTGGAAGGGGCGGGCGGTGGATGGTTCGCTCCGCTAGGCCGCATTGCAGCACGGTGAGCTTCCCACCGGGACTTATGATATTTAGTCATGTGACGATTCATGGAAGAAGTTGTCAAACTGCTGAGGTTTTGACCTCTACTAACAGAATCATGACAAATGTTACATATCACATGAGTTGGGCGATCTTTTTCGATGTGAAAAAAGGACCAGGCTAGGCAAGGCTTAGAGGCCATGCGACCTGTTGATCCACCCCGAATAATGCTCATAGGCAGAGTGGTGGCTGAGGATGCAGTTGTAGACGTGCTACCAGTGCTCCGACTCTGTCCAGGAAGGCGCAAGGTAACTTCGTCGTCGGTTACATCCTCCTCCACCGCCTCTGTTGACCTCCTCGAGTGCCTGACTGGGGGTTGACAGTAGGTGGGATCTAGAACGTCATCATCAATTGTTGTGTTTGCACTCCCCTCCCCCTCAGACCGAGCCTCTTCTTGCCCTGACCGAATATTTAAGTTGTCATCCCAATCGGGTATCTGCGTCTCATCTTCATCAGTATGTTCCTCATTGTCTATAACCACAGGTGTTACAGTTTGTGACAAAGGGTCAACATTATGCTCAGAAACTTGGTCCTCACGGCCTGAATCAGAGTCACAAAGGTTCTGGGCATCACTGCAGACCATTTCCTGTTCTGTACTCACTGTAGCTTGGGAGCAGACCTCTGATTCCCAGGCTATAGTGTGACTGAACAGCTCTGCAGACTCAGCCATCTCAGTTCCACCATACTGTGCAGGGCTGATGGAGACTTCAGAGCTGGGAGAAATCAAGTGTGATTGGGATGATAACTCAGAGGACTGGTGTTTTTTGGATGCGGTACTTGAAGTGGCTGAGAGGGCACTTGTTGGACCACTTGAGATCCATTCAAGCATTTTCCTTTTTTGCCCATCATCTACCTTTGTTCCTCTTGTTCGTGTCCGTAAAAAAGGGAGCACATCGGATTGTCCACAATAAGTAGTAGACATCTTACATTTGCTAGTAGATGGTCTATCTGCAGCAGATGATAATGGAGCTTTGCCACCTTCCCCACTGACAAAACCTTTTTTGCCTTTTCCACCACGCCTCTTCCCCTTTCCACCAGCATCTGTCATTTTGCCACTCATGTTGATTGCGACAAGATTGTGGACTGAAAATGTGGTAGTAAAAATTGAGAGGTGGTGAAGATTGCAGTGGTGGTCTAGCTTTATTAACAGCAGAATAATAAAGAATAAATATCCCTGACAATGTAACTTAGCTATAATTAGTTGGAGTGTGCAACGCAGGCAGACGTGCTGCAAATGTCTTGGCACTAGTGGGACTAAAGCAAAGTCCAATAGCCACGTATAGGATGCCACTAGGTACACTAAGTGTTTGCTAGTATAATGGCTTAGTTATAATTAGTTGGAGTGTGCAACGCAGGCAGATGCGCTCTGCAAATGTCTTGGCACTAGTGGGACTATAGCAAAATCCAATAGCCACGTATAGGATGCCACTAGGTACACTGAGTGTGTGCTAGTATAATGGCTTAGTTATAATTAGTTGGAGTGTGCAACGCAGGCAGATGCGTTCTGCAAATGTCTTGGCACTAGTGGGACTAAAGCAAAGTCCAATAGCCACGTATAGGATGCCACTAGGTACACTAAGTGTTTGCTAGTATAATGGCTTAGTTATAATTAGTTGGAGTGTGCAACGCAGGCAGATGCGCTCTGCAAATGTCTTGGCACTAGTGGGACTATAGCAAAGTCCAATAGCCACGTATAGGATGCCACTAGGTACACTGAGTGTGTGCTAGTATAATGGCTTAGTTATAATTAGTTGGAGTGTGCAACGCAGGCAGATGCGCTCTGCAAATGTCTTGGCACTAGTGGGACTATAGCAAAGTCCAATAGCCACGTATAGGATGCCACTAGGTACACTGAGTGTGTGCTAGTATAATGGCTTAGTTATAATTAGTTGGAGTGTGCAACGCAGGCAGATGCGCTCTGCAAATGTCTTGGCACTAGTGGGACTATAGCAAAGTCCAATAGCCACGTATAGGATGCCACTAGGTACACTGAGTGTGTGCTAGTATAATGGCTTAGTTATAATTAGTTGGAGTGTGCTACGCAGGCAGATGCGCTCTGCAAATGTCTTGGCACTAGTGGGACTATAGCAAAGTCCAATAGCCACGTATAGGATGCCACTAGGTACACTGAGTGTGTGCTAGTATAATGGCTTAGTTATAATTAGTTGGAGTGTGCAACGCAGGCAGATGCGTTCTGCAAATGTCTTGGCACTAGTGGGACTAAAGCAAAGTCCAATAGCCACGTATAGGATGCCACTAGGTACACTGAGTGTTTGCTAGTATAATGGCTTAGTTATAATTAGTTGGAGTGTGCAACGCAGGCAGATGCGCTCTGCAAATGTCTTGGCACTAGTGGGACTATAGCAAAGTCCAATAGCCACGTATAGGATGCCACTAGGTACACTGAGTGTGTGCTAGTATAATGGCTTAGTTATAATTAGTTGGAGTGTGCAACGCAGGCAGATGCGTTCTGCAAATGTCTTGGCACTAGTGGGACTAAAGCAAAGTCCAATAGCCACGTATAGGATGCCACTAGGTACACTATGTGTTTGCTAGTATAATGGCTTAGTTATAATTAGTTGGAGTGTGCAACGCAGGCAGATGCGCTCTGCAAATGTCTTGGCACTAGTGGGACTATAGCAAAGTCCAATAGCCACGTATAGGATGCCACTAGGTACACTGAGTGTTTGCTAGTATAATGGCTTAGTTATAATTAGTTGGAGTGTGCAACGCAGGCAGATGCGCTCTGCAAATGTCTTGGCACTAGTGGGACTATAGCAAAGTCCAATAGCCACGTATAGGATGCCACTAGGTACACTAAGTGTTTGCTAGTATAATGGCTTAGTTATAATTAGTTGGAGTGTGCAACGCAGGCAGATGCGCTCTGCAAATGTCTTGGCACTAGTGGGACTATAGCAAAGTCCAATAGCCACGTATAGGATGCCAGTAGGTACACTGAGTGTGTGCTAGTATAATGGCTTAGTTATAATTAGTTGGAGTGTGCAACGCAGGCAGATGCGCTCTGCAAATGTCTTGGCACTAGTGGGACTATAGCAAAGTCCAATAGCCACGTATAGGATGCCACTAGGTACACTGAGTGTGTGCTAGTATAATGGCTTAGTTATAATTAGTTGGAGTGTGCAACGCAGGCAGATGCGCTCTGCAAATGTCTTGGCACTAGTGGGACTATAGCAAAGTCCAATAGCCACGTATAGGATGCCACTAGGTACACTGAGTGTGTGCTAGTATAATGGCTTAGTTATAATTAGTTGGAGTGTGCAACGCAGGCAGATGCGCTCTGCAAATGTCTTGGCACTAGTGGGACTATAGCAAAGTCCAATAGCCACGTATAGGATGCCACTAGGTACACTGAGTGTGTGCTAGTATAATGGCTTAGTTATAATTAGTTGGAGTGTGCAACGCAGGCAGATGCGCTCTGCAAATGTCTTGGCACTAGTGGGACTATATCAAAGTCCAATAGCCACGTATAGGATGCCACTAGGTACACTAAGTGTTTGCTAGTATAATGGCTTAGTTATAATTAGTTGGAGTGTGCAACGCAGGCAGATGCGCTCTGCAAATGTCTTGGCACTAGTGGGACTATAGCAAAGTCCAATAGCCACGTATAGGATGCCACTAGGTACACTGAGTGTGTGCTAGTATAATGGCTTAGTTATAATTAGTTGGAGTGTGCAACGCAGGCAGATGCGTTCTGCAAATGTCTTGGCACTAGTGGGACTAAAGCAAAGTCCAATAGCCACGTATAGGATGCCACTAGGTACACTAAGTGTTTGCTAGTATAATGGCTTAGTTATAATTAGTTGGAGTGTGCAACGCAGGCAGATGCGCTCTGCAAATGTCTTGGCACTAGTGGGACTATAGCAAAGTCCAATAGCCACGTATAGGATGCCACTAGGTACACTGAGTGTTTGCTAGTATAATGGCTTAGTTATAATTAGTTGGAGTGTGCAACACAGGCAGATGCGCTCTGCAAATGTCTTGGCACTAGTGGGACTATAGCAAAGTCCAATAGCCACGTATAGGATGCCACTAGGTACACTAAGTGTTTGCTAGTATAATGGCTTAGTTATAATTAGTTGGAGTGTGCAACGCAGGCAGATGCGCTCTGCAAATGTCTTGGCACTAGTGGGACTATAGCAAAGTCCAATAGCCACGTATAGGATGCCACTAGGTACACTGAGTGTGTGCTAGTATAATGGCTTAGTTATAATTAGTTGGAGTGTGCAACGCAGGCAGATGCGCTCTGCAAATGTCTTGGCACTAGTGGGACTATAGCAAAGTCCAATAGCCACGTATAGGATGCCACTAGGTACAATGAGTGTGTGCTAGTATAATGGCTTAGTTATAATTAGTTGGAGTGTGCAACGCAGGCAGATGCGCTCTGCAAATGTCTTGGCACTAGTGGGACTATAGCAAAGTCCAATAGCCACGTATAGGATGCCACTAGGTACAATGAGTGTGTGCTAGTATAATGGCTTAGTTATAATTAGTTGGAGTGTGCAACGCAGGCAGATGCGCTCTGCAAATGTCTTGGCACTAGTGGGACTATAGCAAAGTCCAATAGCCACGTATAGGATGCCACTAGGTACACTAAGTGTTTGCTAGTATAATGGCTTAGTTATAATTAGTTGGAGTGTGCAACGCAGGCAGATGCGCTCTGCAAATGTCTTGGCACTAGTGGGACTATAGCAAAGTCCAATAGCCACGTATAGGATGCCACTAGGTACACTGAGTGTTTGCTAGTATAATGGCTTAGTTATAATTAGTTGTAGTGTGCAATGCAGGCAGATGCGCTCTGCAAATGTCTTTGCACTAGTGGGACTATAGCAAAGTCCAATAGCCACAGATAGGATGCCACTAGGTACACTGAGTGTTTGCTAGTATAATGGCTTAGTTATGAGTTGGAGTGTGCAGAGGACAAGAGGGTACAGTGGCAGGATTGTGGTGCTCTGGGTAGAGGAATGGAAGCCTGCCTTTCTATTCCCTCCTAATGGTGAAATGCAGGGAGGAAATCCCTGACCTTGGCTGCACAGACGCTGGCGCTGTTTTCAGGACCTGTCACCTTAACTCTGACCCTGCCGGTTTGAGCCCTTAAAAGGACTGCTATAAAGTGCTCTCCCTATGCTGTCTAACGCTGTGTATGCAGCGCATACAGCTGTATCGGCTATAGGACTCAAGACGGAGCTGCGACAGTGATGTCTGACACCAAAGACGCAGAAGGCAGATAATGGCGTCCGTGAAGAAAATATCCGGTTTTATAATGCAGGGACATGTGACATGCAGATCCTATCACACATGCCGTTGCTTCTCTGGCTCAAAGTCCACTTAGCTGTGTGTGTGTCTGTGATTGGCTGACATGCTGGCCCGCCCCACAAGACGCGCGCGCTTAGGGAAGGAAGACAAGAAAAAAAAAAAAAAAAATGGCGATCGCCATTATAGAAACAGCAGTGATCTGAAGGCGCTGTTCACGCACACTATACACTGAAATGTGATAATAGTTTGATTCACAGAGTGACTTACACTATTACAGCAGAAACCAAGCTATGATTTAGCTGTTTTTTGGCTGCTAGAACCGTTCTCGAACGTTTCTAGAACTATCGAGCTTTTGCAAAAAGCTCGAGTTCTAGTTCGATCTAGAACATGCCCCAAAATCACTCGAGCCTAGAACTGGAGAACCACGAACCACGAACCGCGCTCAACTCTACTTACCAATCCCTGTCCTGTACTGAATCTTCCAGTTTCTCTACTTTTAATTCTACTCGGACAGGCATGTGACTACTGCAGCCAATCACTGGTCACATTGGTGATTAAAACATCACAAATGGGAATTTAAATTTGGGGTGTAAGTAGAGTCTTATGGGCCCTAAGACAAAATTAAGACTTGGGCCCCACATCCCCACCAGCATTTTCAGATGATTGGGTTCTAGCATCACTACTAGAGTCTATAAAGAAATATGTTCAACTTCTTTAAAAAAATAATACAAATAAAAAATATGAATCTTATAGAAAATGCAGTCATACTATAATTTTCTAAGCTAATTCTTCTAAGTCAGTGCTTCTCAAACGGTGAGCCCACCTCACCATAATTGTTATTAAAGAGAACATTTCCCATGGCATAACACTATTAACCTGCAGATATAGAGTTAATCAGCAAGTTAACACTATTAGAAAGTTGCATGGCTGCCGTACTGAATGTATGGTACACAGGTGTCACATGTGTGTCATGGCCATAAAGGATCACAGCGTTTAGCTGCGCAGAATTCTTCCTGACTATCCCTTGTTTCTGCTATCAGTATTTATTAGGATAGGTATCTTTCCTGTTGGATTCATCTCTCCCCCTTTTGGACCAAGCAGGAGCTCGCCTTCCACCCAGATACTAATCATCAGCATTATCTTGGTAATTAAATACCCCTTTCATTCCTTGAACTGGTGCTGGTGGTATTTTCCATTCATTCAAGCCTTGGTTGCAAGCAGGTGGCTTGTTCTCCTCTGTGGTATCGTTGAAGAAAACTTTGCTGAACTTCTCCCTATGTCATCTGTAGATAAGTAATTCATGCATTTTCCTCCTCTGTGTCCTCATGTTGTCTATAGTGTTTTGTGGGGTTTATGAAGAGCTCATCCCATCCATTCCCTATTTAGGGCCCAGCACTGGGGATATCTAAGGTCAGGTATCCAGCTCAGCACATAGGTGCAGAACCTATTTAGAGTGGTAAGAGACCCCAGGGAACAGCAGTAGATTTGGTCAGGGGTCACTATTTCCCATTTCCCTAGACACAGGGTTTCCCTTTCATTGTGTGCTTGGTACTTCCCTGTACCTAGTGTGACAATAAGAGAAAATGTAATTTATATCTCCCTGGAGTAGTAACTGTAAGCATTCCTTGGCACATTGACTGACAGGAGGCTCTACAGTGCATCCAAGCAGAACCGGGTGATGTATGACTGAAAGCCAATAGCTCCCAGTAGGAGTAAAGTTCATTATCTTCTGGGTGCTGCACCATCAGTACTTAAGCTGGGCAAGTTTTTAACCTGCATATTATCCTAATATTTACAGGATAATAGCAGTATCCTACAAAACAGGTTCCCTTTAAGGCATGAACTTCCATAGAAGTAAATAAATTGTTCACAGACCTTTTGGTTGGAAGAATCTTTAGTTTAACAACTATGTTCAGGAGACAAAAAGGTAAATTGAGAAATACTTTTAATGTTAGTATTGACATCGACTGTTAATAGTGAGTCCAAGACAATATTTTAAACACAAAAAGCGCCTTAATTGTATATATTTTTTTTCTTCTACACAGGGCGAAGCTTCAGTTAACTATAAGTCTCAACATAGGCTGAGTATGGGTATTCAGACAAGCGAAGCTTGAGACAACAATGTTAATTATTATTTTTTTTTTTTTATTCAAAATTAATATATTAAAATAAGTATGTAAAACATTCACTATATGATACACCAGGGATGTGGGATAAATAGCAGCCATGTAATATGACAATCATATAAACTGTGATATTATTACAAAGTGCAGTTCATCATATAGTGTATTTTAATGCATCTATATACAGTATCGTGAAATGAACACGGTGTGTCATTATAATCCATGCATATATAAATAATAATAGATTAAGTGCTCCGTGCTAAATAACAATGACACTAGTTTATATAACGTGACAGGAGAGCACAGTCATTATGTCTAATAGTGCTCCTGATTTATAGCCATATATACTCGGTCACCCAGGACCATATTGATATAGGAGTCACATAAACAGTAATGGTACCTACTTGTAATAGCTGGCAGCTTGATCCACATCATTCTACCCTGGCATATGTTTCGCCCTTCTTCTTCACAGATCAAAAAATACAGGGATGTGGATCAATCTGTCACCTATTACAAGTAGGTACCATTTTTGTTTATTTGACTCCTATATCAGTATGGTTATGGGTGATCGAGAATATATGGCTATAAATAAGGCGCACTATTAGACATAATGACTGAACTCTCCGGTCACGTTATATAACCTGGTGTCAATGTTGTATAGCATGGAGCACTTTATCCATTATTATTTATATATATATATATATATACATGGGTTATAATGGCACACTGTGTTCATTGCATGATATATTGATGCATTTAAATACATTACATGATGAATTGTACTTCGTAATAATATCACAGTTTATATGATTACCTTATTATCTGGCTGCTATTTATCTCACGTCCCTAGTGTATCATATAGTGGAACTTTTACATACTTATTTAATAGATTAGTTTTGAAACAAAATATATATGTCAAACAGTATCTTGTTTTGTCTTGTGATACTCGGGTATTATCTTTGTCTGATGTAGCTCCCATAGAAAATGTTCAAGAAGCCCTGTTCTAAAAAATGCAGTCATAAAATTACCAAATAATATATTATCACCATACTATTAATGAAAATAAAATACTATACTAAAATCAAAATTACCAATTACCAGTACAAGGACAAAATAATGCCGCCCTCCACTACCAAATACTCCAACTACATAGTGTCTTAATATTACCACCTTCCTGTTACTGAACAAAAACTAACAAACAAACAAAACACACTGTAATACTATTAATATTACTACCAGGGACATATAGCATTAGATAACATTTACTCTTAGGACTAGAGTTGAGCGCGGTTCGCGGTTCGAGGTTCTCCAGTTCTAAGCTCGAGTGATTTTTGGGGCTGTTCGAGATCGAACTAGAACTCGAGCTTTTTGCAAAAGCTCGATAGTTCTAGATACGTTTGAGAACGGTTCTAGCAGCAAAAAGCAGGGCTTTTTACAGCTACAGTGTGCAGGAGTCATCGCTGGCAGCCTGCCACAAGCTGGTAACCAAGATAAACATCGGGTATCCAAGCAAAGCGCTTTGGTTAGTAACCCGATGTTTATCTTAGTTACGTGCAGGAAGCCCACACTTTCCCGCTCAGCTCGCTCCACCCCCTCCTGCCCGCGGCATGTACACATACATACACATACACAAACACACACACACACACACATCCACCCCCCCCCCCCGCCCGCCCGCCCGCTCGCTCGCTCGCTCGCTCGGCTTACCTGCGGTGATGAAGTCCCGCCATCCCGACCTCAGCGCTGTCACTGTCCTCCATGGCCGCCGCTTGTCCACATCACCTATCGCTTCCAACCCGAGACTGACACTGGCGGTGACGTCACGGACCTCTCGCGATACTTGATGTGAAGGCGCCGGTCATTGACCTCAGTGACAGGGGCTGTCAGTGTGCTGGAGATCAGCGCAGGTAATGTACCTCGCTGACAGCAGCACTTGTCATCCCCTGCAGTGACCTGGGCTGACCCATTGATGTTAGCTCAGGTCACTGCACTGCTCTCCCAGCCAATGGGGAACATCCTGCTCTTCATTGACTGGGACAGTGTGGATCGTCATGGCAACCCCTTGGATTACACCAGACCTGGATTTGTTTTTCTTTCTAATAAATTGGTTAAAGAGGGAATGTTTTGGGGAGTGTTTTTTCAAATAAAAATGTGTTTGTCGTCTATTTTTTTTATTACTGACTGGGTTGGTGATGTCGGGTATCTGATAGACGCCTGACCTCACCAACCCCAGGGCTTGATGCCAGGTGACATTACACATCTGGTATTAACCCCATATATTACCCCGTTTGCCACCGCACCAGGGCGCGGGATGAGCTGGGGCGAAGCACCAGGATTGGCGCATCTAATGGATGCGCCACTTCTGGGGCGGCTGCGGCCTGCTATTTTTAGGCTTGGGAGAGTCCAATAACCATGGACCTCCCTAGTCTGAGAATATCAGGCCCCAGCTGTCTGCTTTACCTTGGCTGGTGATCCAATTTTGGGGGACCCCTACGTGTTTTTTTTTTTTAAATTACTTATTTAATTTAAAATAACAGCGTGGGGTGCCCTCAGTTTTGGATTACCAGCCAAGGTGAGGTTGCCAGCTGTGGTCTGCAGGCTGCAGCCGTCTGCTTTACCCTAGCTGGATACAAAACTAGGGGGAACCCTACGTCATTTTTTTTTCATTTTTTTGGCTAAATACAAAGCTAAGCACCCCTTAGTGCCACATGAAAGGTACCAAAGGGTGCTCCACTTTTTCTCCATTTTTTTCTCCACTTTTTCTCCACTTTTTCTCCACTTTTTCTCCACTTTTTTCTCCACTTTTTCTCCTCTTATGCTCCACTTTTTCTCCACTTTTGTCCACTTTTTTCTCCACTTTTTCTCCACTTTTTCTCCACTTTTTCTCCACTTAATCTCCACTTTTTCTCCTCTTATGCTCCACTTTTTCTCCACTTTTTCTCCTCTTATACTCCACTTTTTCTCCACTTTTTCTCCTCTTAATCTCCACTTTTTCTCCACTTTTTCTCCACTTTTGTCCACTTTTTTCTCCACTTTTTCTCCACTTTTGTCCACTTTTTCTCCACTTTTTCTCCACTTTTTCTCCTCTTATGCTCCACTTTTTCTCCACTTTTTCTCCACTTTTTCTCCTCTTATGCTCCACTTTTTCTCCACTTTTTCTCCACTTTTTCTCCTCTTATGCTCCACTTTTTCTCCACTTTTTCTCCTCTTGTGCTCCACTTTTTCTCCACTTTTTCTCCACTTTTTCTCCACTTTTTCTCCACTTTTTCTCCTCTTAATCTCCACTTTTTCTCCACTTTTTCTCCACTTTTTCTCCACTTTTTCTCCACTTTTTTCTCCACTTTTTCTCCACTTTTTTTCCTCTTATGCTCCACTTTTTCTCCACTTTTTCTCCACTTATTCTCCACTTTTTCTCCTCTTATGCTCCACTTTTTCTCCACTTTTTCTCCTCTTATGCTCCACTTTTTCTCCACTTTTTCTCCACTTTTGTCCACTTTTTTCTCCACTTTTTCTCCACTTTTGTCCACTTTTTCTCCACTTTTTGCTCCACTTTTTCTCCACATTTTCTCCACTTTTTCTCCACTTTTTCTCCACTTTTTCTCCACTTTTTCTCCACTTTTTCTCCACTTTTTCTCCACTTTTTCTCCTCTTATGCTCCACTTTTTCTCCACTTTTTCTCCACTTTTTCTCCGTTCTTTTTCTATGGTCGGTCTACCCATTAGCTCTTCCATGCATACTGTAGCTCTACACCTACTGCACATGTTACTTTATGATTGACATCTCTTTCATCCCAGAGCTGTCTAAGTCTACTCTGACCCCATATTTGTCATTACTATATTGTCCTTGTACTGTATTATGACATTTGTATCATGTGTTTCATTTCTTGCTGTGTTGCAATTTTTTTGCTGCATCCCAATTGTACCTCTACATTGTTCGAGTTTATGTTATTGTTCTCTCACTCTTATGTGATACTGATTATTGTCATTTTTCATGATTACATGCAGATAAGTCCAATCTGACGAAGGCTCAGGCCGAAACGTCATTTGTAACTTGTTTTGGACAAAAACATATATGCTTATGAAAAATTTTTTTTTCTTAATATGGACCAATAAAGAGTGATTTTGCATTACTATCCATTGTGACTTACTGATTAGTCTGGGAGATTTAGAGTGCCGAGGTTACTCACTAATTTTATCTATTATTACCTCTGAGAACCTATATACCAGTGAGCAGAGTTTCCTCTACAGTAGTTCTCCTGATTAGGCATGCCCTTACCTCATGAGCAGGGCATTGCAGCTTTGGTAGCAACCATTACGACATGGACTCTGCTGCTGTGGACCCGGGGAGAGTGAGTGCAGATTCATTGCACCCACACTCCTCACATGAAGGGTCCGCACTCCTAGAAAATGGGGGATACGTTCCCTGAGTGTCTCCCCCCCATATTCTAGACGGTCCAGAGTCGTCGTGGGACCCCTTTTTTTTTTTTTCTTACAATAAATTGGTGAAAGAGGAAATGTTTTGGGGACTGTTTTTTCAAATAAATTTCTTTTGTCGATTTTTTGTTTTTGTTATTACTGACAGTTTATGATGTTGGGTATCTAATAGACGCCATGACATCACAAACTGCTGGGCTTGATCTCAGGTGACTTTACAGCTAGTATCAACCTGATTTATTACCCCGTTTGCCACTGCACCAGGGCACGGGATGAGCTGGGGTGAAGCGCCAGGATTGGCGCATCTAGTGGATGCGCCACGTCTGGGGTGCCTGCGGCCTGCTATTTTTAGGCTGTGAAGGCCCAATAACTATGGACCTTCCCACCCTGAGAATACCAGACCACAGCTGTCCGCTTTACCTTGGCTGGTGATCCAATTTGGGGGGGACCCTACTTTTATTGTGTAATTATTAATATTTATAAAATAATTATAAAAAAAGAGCCTGAGGGGACCTCCACATTGGATCCCCAACCACGGTAAAGCTGCCAGCTGTGGTTTTCAGGCTACAGCCGTCTGCTTTACCCTAGCTGGCTATCAAAAATGGGGGGACCCAACGTCATTTTTTTTTTTTTAACTATTTTTTAAATAGAAAAAATTAATGGGCTTCCCTGTATTTTGATTGCCAACCAAGGTAACGGCAGGCAGATGGGGGTGGCAACCCATAGCTGTCTGCTTTATCTGCGCTGAGAATAAAAAATACCGCGGAGCGCTACGTCATTTTTTTAAAGATTTATTTTTACAGCACTGTGATGTCCAGCAATCAAAATACAGGGAAGCCCATTTTATTTTTAGTTATTTAAATAAATAATTAAAAAAATATATATATGGGCTCCCGCTGCATTTTTTGTATTTCTAGCTAAGGGTAATCCAAGCAGCTACTGGCTGCTAACCCCCACTGCTTGGTGTTACCTTCACTGGCAATGGAAAATCCAGGGAAGCATTTTTTATTTTTTTTGCCAAAAAACTACAAAAAAAGGACGTGAGCTTCGCCATTTTTTTTGTATGCTAGCCAGGTATAGCAGGCAGGTGCTGGAAGAGTTGGATACAGCGCCAGAAGATGGCGCTTCTATGAAAATGCCATTTTCTGAGGTGGCTGCAGACTGCAATTCGCAGCAGTGGGGCCCAGAAAGCTCAGGCCAACCTGTGGTGCGGATTCCAATCCCCAGCTGCCCAGTTGTACCTGGCTGGACACAAAAATGGGGCAAAGCCTACGTCATTTGTTTTCTAATTATTTCATGAAATTCATGAAATAATAAAAAAAGGGCTTCCCTTTATTTTTGGTTCCCAGCCGGGTACAAATAGGCAACTGGGGGTTGGGGGCAGCCGTACCTGCCTGCTGTACCTGGCTAGCATACAAAAATATGGCGAAGCCCACATAATTTTTTCAGGGGGCAAAAAACTTCTGCATACAGTCCTGGATGGAGTATGCTGAGCCTTGTAGTTCTGCAGCTGCTGTCTGTCTGTATGGAGAAGAGCAGACAGCAGCTGCAGAACTACAAGGCTCAGCATACTCCATCCAGGACTGTATGCAGAATTTTTTTGCCCACCAAAAAAATGACGTGGGCTTCGCCATATTTTTGTATGCTAGCCAGGTACAGCTGGCAGCCACGGGCTGCCTCCAACCCCCAGTTGCCTATTTGTACCCGGCTGGGAACCAAAAATATAGGGAAGCCCGTTTTTTTTAATTATTTCACTTATTTCATGAAATAATTAAAAAACAAATGACGTGGGCTTCGCCCTATTTTTGTGTCCAGCCAGGTACAACTAGGCAGCTGGGGATTGGAATCCGCAGCACATGTTAGCCCGAGGTTTGTGGACGCCTCTGCTGCGGATTTCAGTCCGCAGCCGTCCCAGAAAATGGCGCTCTCATAGAAGCGCCATCATCTGGCGCTGTATCCAACTCTTCCAACAGCCCTGGAGCCGGGTGGCTTGTTGGGTAATCATGAGTTAATACTGGCTTTGTTTTACCAGCCAGTATTAAGCCAGAGATTCTTAATGTCAGGCACGTTTGACCCGGCCATTAAGAATCTCCAATAAAGGGTTAAAAAAAGACACCACACATAGAAAAAATACTTTAATAGAAATAAATACACAGACACATTAGAGACTCCATCTTTATTACCCCCTGTCAGCCCTCCACGATCCTGCTCTTCTGTCTTCTTTCTTTCTAGTGTAGTAGTAGTGACGATTGTAGTGGGGAAGGATGAGATTCACCAGCTCATCACTTGGGGCTGGGGAACCTCCATCCTCACTACAATCATCACTAGTGTAGTAGTAGTGACGATTGTAGTGAGGAAGGATGAGGTTCACCAGCTCATCACTTGGGGCTGGGGAACCTCCATCCTCACTACAATGCTCACTACAATCGGGAAGCAGCGTGCAGCCTTCACTCCGTGAGTGATCACTGCTGGCTGCTAGCGGTAACGCTGACAGACGCGTTACCATAGCAACGGTGCTCTCGGAGCCGCGGTTAGCGGTGACGTCACCGCTAACTGCGTTGCTATGGCAACGGTGATCTCCGTTAATGACCGACTGTGTCAGCCGGTCCCTAACGGAACGGGGAGTCGACTATGTGTGCTAGAGCATGTCGCCGGTACACGGCGATACACATATGTGCACCGTGTACCGGAGAGATGCACTCGCAGGTCCTACATGACGTGTCATAGTCATGTGACCAGTCTGTAGCCAATGAGATAATAGCCACGTGACTGGTCACATGGCTATTTTGACGTCACGATAGGTCCTGCATCTCTGCTGGCAGTGCAGGTCACCGGGAGGATTCAGCGATCATCGGATGGAATAGCGGCAGGAGACAGAGTGCAGAAGGGATCGCGAGGACCGGTAAGTGTTATGGCAATGTTTATTAACTGTTTGTGTACATTTATCATGCATTTTTATGTATTTGTGATGGCCTCCCAATATAGCCTATACGTTCGAGTTCGGTTCGTCGAACGTTCGACGAGCCGAACTCGAACGGGACCCCCATTCGGCGAACCGGCCTCGAGCCGAACCGGGACCGGTTCGCTCATCTCTACTTAGGACCACTTTGCACTGTATACCTTTATACAATGCAGGTAAAACCTGTAACTCACCAGTGACATATTCAATTAAAGTTATTTATTTTCTTTTTTTCTTATTTCATCTAAGGCAGACCGCTATGAATTCTTTTAGCCATGACTTGTCTCTGCCGAATGTAACAAACATCTATAGCTGATCACTTTTTTCAAACCATCCATTATAACAAACTTCTTCACAAACTCCATAGTGCCATAGAGCGCTTAGATAAAAGCATTACCTATATTTTGTTCCCCCAACAGTAACATTTTCCTCCAAAATAAAAAACATAACAGAAGTGAAGTCCCCCTTTTTTCCCCCAACATGATAGAATTAACCCCTCTCTGGCATTCATAGAGTAGTATTGTATATATCCACATTTATGGCTCCCATACAATAGTAAAATTCTTTTGTCTAGTGCTAAAGTGATAACATCCTCCTTCTGTCCTCCTGTATACAAGTAACATCTATATTTGTGACCCCCATACAGTAGCATTATATCGCTTTGTGACCCCCATACAGTAGCATTATATCGCTTTGTGACCCCCATACAGTAGCATTATATCACTTTGTGACCCCATACAGTAGCAACATCTCTTTTTGCAGTCCAATACAGTTTTAGTAACACAATTTGTAGCCCATATGTAGCAGTGACATTAAGCTTTGTTTCCCATAATAAATTGTCTTTATAAGAATTTCTGTATTTATTAGCTCAAGTCCTGTAGCTTGATAATATTAAAGAGCACCAACCACCAGGATTTTCCTATATAAACTAAAGCCAGTGCTATACTGGTGCTATCATGTTGATTCTATACATACCTTTAGTTGTGAGATCGGATGTATAGATTATAAAATACAAGCAAATAAAGTTCGTGAAATACACTATTACTTGATTGATAGGTGCTGCAGAATATTTAATAGGTGTGTCGGGTTTTGCTAGTTTTTCCTGCCCCTGTCTGCCTGCCTGTCCTTCCTCCCCCTGTGTGTCTTCCCTCTTTCCTCCCCCTGTAATAACAGAGACAGGGGGAGGAAGGACAGGCAGGCAAATGGGGCGGGAATAACCTGACCCACCTATTAGATAACAGTGCATTTCACAAACTTTACTTATCTATATTTCAGAAAGTATACATCCGATCTCACAACTAAGGCGGGCTTTGCACGTTGCGACATTGCACGTGCGATGTCGGTGGGGTCAAATCGAAAGTGACGCACATCCGGCGTCGCAGTCGATATCGCAACGTGCAAATCCTTTTTGATACGATGAACGAGCGCAAAAGCGTCGTTATCGTATCATCGCTGCAGCCTCCGACATTTCCATAATGCCGGTGCAGCGACAGGTGCGATGTTGTTCCTTGCTCCTGCGGCAGCACACATCGCTGTGTGTGAAGCCGCAGGAGCGAGGAACTTCACCTTACCTGCCGCCGGCTGCAATGAGAAGGACGGAGGTGGGCGGGATGTTTACATCCTGCTCATCTCCGCCCCTCCGCTTCAATTGGCCGCCTGCCATGTGACGTCACTGTGACGCCGCACGACCTGCCCCCTAAGGAAGGAGGCGGGTCGCCGGCCAGAGGAACGTCGCACGGCAGGTATGTGCGTGTAAAGCTGCCGTAGCGATAATAATCGCTACGGCAACTTTCACTATATATCGAACGTGCGACGGGGGCGGGACTATCGCTGCAGCATCGGTAACACATTGTTACTGATGTCGCAGCGTGCAAAGACCGCCTAAAGGTATGTATACAATCAGCATGATAGCTCCAGTACAGCACTGGATTTAGTTTATATAGGAAAATCCTGGTGGTTTGTCCTCTTTAACTATGAAGGGTACCAATTGCTGCATAACTTGAGAGAAATTCCCTGGAAATCTAAAATTAATAGAACTTCCATGTACTTGAAGTTGTAAAAGTGGAATGCGTCATTTGTGTATCAAGGATATGCTATTTCATTTACACCAAAAAAAGTACCAGATAAAAATGTATTTTAAAGAAGTTTTAGTATGATCAACTTCAATTGATCAAAATGTCTATTTGACTAGTCAACATTTCCGTTCTGCAAAATAAAAAATGCAAACATTTACTTTTGGCAAACAAAGGTCGACAAATTCATTGTAAGCTATTCAACAGCCATCCTTCCTATACTGGGAGTGAAAAATACTAACTTCTATAATATACAGAGAACACTGATGCATGCAAAAACCAGTATTTCATCACTTTCACATCAGTAATTCATTGTTTTTGACACTGAGGATGCTCCATAATTTAACATGATGAAGAGAGAACACTGTTTTATGCAAAATAAATACCAAAGTTATGTACCATGGCAGAAATGATAAGGCATGAATAAGGAGCCCACGCTCAAGAGCTGAATATGTGTCCAAAATAAATTACGCGTGTATACTTATAATAGAGAGAAGGCTTGACGGCATTAATTGGGATTATGTCCTGGAACCAAGTGTATTTATGAAATGATGGAATGTGCTGGGTGTTAGAACTAGCTGACATAATTACATGAGATCTGTAAGGCACCTATCTTAACAATAGAAATAATAGGGTACGTCTGTAAAGCCTAATGTACATGAACAGATTGAAGGACATTGTAATTCAGAACCATAGGGCTTTGCCATGTAAGAGGCCTAACTGTGTAAAGGCATACTATTTGGGTTGAATGGAAAATGGGGATGCACACTTGTTAAAGTTCGTGTGTGCATGCCTGCGTGCAGTATTTGAGTCATTGTGTCCCAGAGTGTATATGTGTATGTAAATAATTTATTTTTTCATTAATCAAATGCAAAGTGAATGAACAGCAAGAAAAATCTAAATCAAATAAATATTTTGTGTGACCAGTGACCACCCTTTATTTTCAAATAGCATCAATTCATCAAGATATACTTGCCTGCAGTTTTTAAAGGAATTTTACATGAAGATTGTTCCAAACATCTTGCGCAACTAACAACAGAGCTTCTGTGACTTGTGCACATCCTTCTATCTCATCATGTAATCCAATACACTCTAAGGATACCGTCTCACTAAACGACGTACCAGCGATTCCAACCATGATATGACCTGGTCAGGATCGCTGGTGCGTTGCTACATGGTCGCTTGTGAGCTGTCAATCAGGCAGATCTCACCAGCGACCAGTGACCAGATACCAGCCAGCAGCGACTCGTGGAAACGATGCTGCGCTTGGTAACCAAGGTAAATATCCGGTAACTAAGCAATATGCTTTGCTTGGTTACCCGATATTTACCCTGGTTACCAACACACACCACTTAGCGCTGGCTCCCTGCACTCGTAGCCAGGGTACACATCGGGTTACTAAGCAAAGCGCTTCGCTTAGTTACCCGATGTGTACTCTGGCTACGTGTGCAGGGAGCCAGCACTGGCAGCCTAAGAGCGGCGTACGCTAATAACCAAGGTAAATATCGGGTAACCAAGCAAAGCGCTTCACTTAGTTACCCATGTGTACCTTGGTTACCAGCGTCCGCAGATTCCAGACGCCGGCTCCCTGCTCCCTGCACATTCAGATCATTGCTCTCTCGCTGTCAAACACAGCGATGTGTGCTTCACAGCGGGAGAGCAACGAGCAAAAAATGAACCAGAGCAGTGTGTAACGATCAGCGATTTCACAGCAGGGGCCAGGTCGCTGCTTAGTGTCACACACAACGAGATCGCTGATGAGGTCACTGGTGCATCACAAAACCTGTGACTCAGCAGAGATCTCTCTAGCGATCTCGCTATGTGAGAAGTACCCCTAATTGATGTTAAAATCAGGGCAACCTTGGGGCCATATCATCACTTCCAGGATACCTTGTTGTTGTTTTTTGCACTGACATTGGCTGTATATTCAAGGTCATTGTGCTTCTGCCGAATGCAATAGAAGTCAGTTATATACTTGCCATTGAAGGCAAATGGTTTACTTCAGGGCTGGAGAGTAGTACATTAATGGATGTATACAGGCAACAGGGAAGAATGTTGGAGGGTCCTTGAGAGCTTTGGTTTGAATTTCAGCATATTGAGTTGCAGGACAATGACCCTAAATATATAACCAATGTCATTAAGAACTATCTTAAGCAGAGAGCAATTAGTCTTGGAAATCATAATAAAGTCCCCACAGAGCCTGGATCTCAACATCATTGAGATTACATGAAAATATAAAAGGATTTATACAAATTCACATCCTCAGAAGATCTGTGGTTAGTTCTCCAAGATGTTTAGAATTATGTCCATGCGGAGTTACTTCAACAATTGTGTTCAAGTGTAGCTTGGAAAATAGATACTCTGATGCTATTTTGAAGAGAAATGGTGGTTATGCTAAATAATGATTTAATTTATATTTCTAATTTGTTCCTTCATTTTGTAATTGATAGATATAAAATATTTGCATTTCCATTTTTTAAATCATCTTTTTTTTGCAGCAATTTTTCAGTCAAGTCTATAATTTTATACATTTCAGCTACATTTCAGCTTTTTCAGAGCCTTGTTTAAGCCTGCTTCCTCAAGCCTCCAGGATTTTACAGGGACATTTGATATGAAGAGAAGTTATTCTCTGCAAATTGAATGTTCCTTAGTTTGCTGTGGGGTCTCTCCAAAACCTACAGCATAATTTCTGTAGGATATTTGTATACAGCACCAAGTCTTCTATGTATGGAATGAACAAGTTGGTGACAAACTGGAACATCTATCATTTTCCATTCTTCAAGTATGACCTCTTTGATAGCCTGGATGCTGGATGGAGAGTGATGCTCAACTTGTCTCTTTAAAACTTCCCATAGGTGATTAATTGGGTTCAGATCAGGAGACATACTTGACCACTGAATCACTTTAGTCCTAAGTTTATTTATTAATGCAACGCTAGCCTTTGATGTGTTTGTTAGATCATTGTCATGTTGGAAAAGATCACGTCTTTGAAGGGCATACAGTAATGGTAGCATCTTATCTTTCAATACAGAGCAGTATACTAGGCAATTAATAATACCATCAATGAATTGTAGCTCCCTGGCACCAGCAGCACTCATGCAGCCCCACACAAGGATACTGCCACCACCATGTTTCACTGTAGGCACCATGCATTTTTCTTTGTAGTCCTCATCTTTGCAATGCTGTACAGTGTTAAAGCCATCAGCTCCAAACACATTTATCCTAGTCTCATCATTCCTGAGTATAGAGTCCCAGTAGTCTTCATATTTTTCAACAAAGGTTCTGGTAAATTGTAGGTGGGTTTTTTATGTGTTGGGCATTAGGAGAGGCTTCCTACATGGGCAACACCCATGCATGCTATTCCTCTCCAGTGTACACCATATTGTTTCACGAGAAACACTCACCTCGGTATAGATTTCTGCTTCTTTAGCTAACTGCAGTGAACTTACATGTAGATTTTTTCTCATCATGTTTAGGCATTAACTTCCATGGTTTATCTGGACATCCTTTTGAAATGATTGCAGCTACATCTTTGTTTAATTTGTGTATTAATTTGGCTACAGTATTCTGACTGACAGCTGAAGCTTTGTCAACATTTTTGTAGACCTCACCTTTATTGCGTAAATAAATTATTTTCATTCTCAGGTCTTTGTTTCTTCTAGCTGCATGAAACTAGAGTGGTTTTTTTTTGTTAGATAACACCATTTTATAGTCAACTCTCTGCTGGAAACAAGTTTAATGAATTTAACTTACCCATGGTTGATTTTTTGTTAATTAGAATTTTGTAATGTAGACTTTATCTTTTCTCCATAAACTTTCATTGAGGTGTACTCACTTTGCCAGCATGGTCTTGAATTATTTTTTTTTTTTAAATTACTTCTTTTAAGTGGGGACAAAAACAAATCTTGTTTCCAATCATTGGCCCAGATTTGTGAGGGAATTTTGTAGTATGGAATACTATAAATCTATTTGGTGTATTTGTTTATGCTGAGTGCTGCATTTATGTATATAGATACATATATACATATATATCCACATACATTTGTGGAAATATATACATTAAAGTCATGGAATTATGGAAATCAGAGGGTCAATAGACATTTTGCTTGGAAAATATCTGGAGAAATTTAGATTTGAGCATGAGCAGAAAACATGAACGCTATCAATTAGGTTGTCTAAGAAATGTTCTGCACACTGAATGAACTTGCGTGTGCAAGTCATCAAGATACACTTGCATTTGTCAACCAATTGCATCCAGATGTGCTCAAAGGAAGACAAGTTCAGAGATCCTACAGGCCACAATACATGTTTTGTCTATACACTGTGCCATGTGTGCACAATAGCACAAGCAACATTATTTCATCCTACACCGTAATCCAGGGAGTAGGGCTGGTGTAAAGTTCCCTTGTGAAGGCCTTTTCATCATTCTACATATGTGGTCTCCAGATTAAGACTGAAGGTTGGATCAGAGTAACAGAGGTTTATCATCTACAGTCATGAGTCCCACTTTTGTCTTGTTGCAATAAAAGCTGGGTATTTATCTGGAGACTATGTAGGCAATGCTATAAAGAGGAAATGTGGAAATGTCACAGAAGTCCTTCTTCCATGATTATAGTTTTGGGCATGGCACAATTTATGGTATTCAGACTCTTCTACTCTTTATTCCAGGTAGGTTAACAACTCAGTGTTACAATGATTTTGTTCTGAAACAGATAGTATGACCATTTCTCCAAAAGTGTAATACAACATGACAATACCAGGCTGAATACTACTTGTATAACCACATATACCACATTTTTGTACCAATACTCTTAGGATCACATCTTATTGTACAATGATACCACTTATACCCTCAAACCAAGAATATACATGATGCTTCTGTTCCTTAAAATATAACACTTTTATTTAATCAAAGAATTAAGACACAAATACATACAAAAAGGCACAACAGGGCAGAGAAAGGTATAACAGTGACTCCCACGGATTGGGGGAGGGTGGGGGGGCCTGCTAGGTCCCTCTAGTTACTCAATCAAAATTACTGGTCTACATACAGATCACTTTTACCCAGGACTAATATATATCCTCCAGAAGGGCCATACATGCAGTGGTCCGGAAAGACCCAAGGCAACACCTAGATATATCTACATCTCCATGGGAGCTCAAAGATGAGGTGCATATGTACACTTCCTAATTTTGTCCAGCTAAATGCTGTACCATGAGTATCAATACTTTTCCCCGAGCCACCCTGTCATTCCATGGATCAGAAAGACATTCTAGCTTGCAAATAGGTCCCTCTGCCACTGCATAAATGAGAACAGTTAGCCTGAAAATTTCACAACAAAAAAGGGGGGATTTGGTGGAAAACTGTGAATATCTGTTACAGCCATAGGTCATATAGAAGATTGTAATAACAACCTAACAGCACCATTTACCTACAGGGTGCACAGAGAGTAAAGGAGTTTGCACCTGCAGACTCCTCAGACTTTAATTAACCATATACACCCCAAACAATTACACCATCCAGCATGTGCAGAATGTACACTCACTGTGCCACACCTGTACAAAAATCATTGAAAATGCGCTGCAAGTTATAATTATATAGCACCTCTTTTTTACCAATTTTCAATAGTAAGAAGTGTAAACTTCCAATTAATACAGTTTATGACTTGCTGGCTGCACACGAAGTCCACAGCATAACATAGTGCCAAAGTCAGGAGTAAATCAGAGAGTAACCATAGCGTGTCCTACAGACCTGAACCAGATGATTGTGGCTCCCACACCCACCGCGCCTCAACGCGTTTCACCACTTGGGCTTCGTCAGAAGGCAAGTACATACCTCTAATGGCTGTAGCCCCTTAAATATCCTCCCAAACAGGCACTCGCACATGGTGGATGATTGCCGGCTCCACTCCATGTTTGTATCAGCGCGGGCATAGTTCCAGTCGGAGGATAAACCAGAAATGACCTCACCCCAGTTCCGGCCGGGGGCGGGATACATGCAGGCCCGCAACCACGGCAACGTGATGCCATAGTCACTGGGCATGCGCGCACCCCGCACCTAGTGGCCGTACTGTGGGGCAAGGGATCTTCCAGCCGGATACCAGCCGCGAACAGCATGGATGGCTCAGCGGCAACAAACAGCTCCTGCATGCGGGTCACTTCCAAGATCTAAACCACCCACGGCACACAGAACCCAAAGTCCAACACTCTCCAAATCAAACTCAACTTTTATTAATTTGCAGGGGAGCCGCAATCATCCCCGGAACAATCATACTAAGGATCATATTTTTTTATTATTATTCCTATGGCCTAATTAATAAGGCAGTATTGTGGCACTGCTGCCAACAGACGCCAGCACAGCATGCATACATATATATGCACTTAACATACACACTGCATAGATGAATGGCCAAAAATCCCACTGCATAAATCATGCCATCATATTTTATTACTTACAAAAATTGCGAAGTATGGGAAATTGCGGGGTATGAAAAATTACTACATATCGCAGACCTACATAATCTACGGATATAGGCAATATTGGACCATAACCAGGCCCGCACGACCTACATCATAACTACAGGTGCTTTTCTTATTAATTACATGCAATATCATATGTGTCGCAGCCGAACCACTTATGCCAAGGCCCACCTTCGCCACATCAATACGAATACATGTTACATCAACAAACATAACCAATACTACTTGAGGTCTGCTAGCCCCTATGCAGACTCCAAAATAGATCTCATAGTTGGGCCTTATATCATACATCTAGCAGACCATAGTCTAAATGGTGTAGATCCTAAAACAACATGCACCGACATACAATAGGTTATCCATTGTCATATGGATTCCCCTTATAGTCCAAAAAAGGATGGTCAATTTAAGGTCCACAAATTATGGGAACGAGGACTAAGATGATAATAGTCCATCATTAGGAGGGGTCCACTTGGACAAAAGCCATACATGCAGCAGCCAGATTTTAATCCGCTTTTCTATATATACTGCTGCCTCCTGTCAGCTTATTTTTGTTCCAACATCATTCTCCATGTCCAGATAGCCAAAAGGGATGGATTCTTCATTCCAAATAGGGACTCCGTAGATGGGAAATCATCACTGGTAGAAGGTAGATACATGGTCCAGTATATTACAGAAATAACCTCAAAAAATAAAGAGCAGAGGACTAATTAACAGCCAAACAAGGTATGCATTCCCCGTATTAAAGATTATGAATATGCCAATGTATAAGCACAACACACGATATAAAATAGTGCAATTAAAAACAAACGACGTCTCACCAATATAGGTCATTATGTTCACAAGAAAGCACCAAAGCCGAAATTCTCATTAAGGCCCTCTGGGGCCACAAAGCCCAGACGATAAATCCAATGACTTTCCAGTCGTGCAAGGGTTCTACCAACATCTCCACCCCGGGTATCGGTTCTGATCAGATCAATGGCCTTTATGGTCAGATGCCGGGAGTTCGAGTCATGGTACTCTTTAAAATGTCGAGGGATGGTCTTCAATTTTTCATTACTAGATGTTTCTTTAGAATTTTTTATATCCCTGACATGTTCCCCAACTCGGATTTTAAGCTCCCGAGTGGTCATGCCTATGTAGTACAGGCCACATGGGCAGGAGGCCTGATATACCACAGCTTTGGAGGAACAGTTCAGGAATGCCCTAATTTCGTATTCTCTACTGTCCCTGGCACCACTAAATGTTTTAGCCTTGCGCATATTGCTGCAGGCTTTCCACAAACCGCACGGGTAAAAATCTGGAGACTATGTAGGCAATGCTATAAAGAGGAAATGTAGAAATGTCACAGAAGTCCTTCATCCATGATTATAGTTTTGTGCATGGCACAATTTATGGTATTCAGACTCTTCTACTCTTTATTCCAGGTAGGTTAACAACTCAGTGTTACAATGATTTTTTTCTGAAACAGACAGTATGACCATTTCTCCAAAAGTGTAATACAACATGACAATACCAGGCTGAATATTACTTGTGCTACTATGAGCGTGGTCTAAACATGCAACCATGACCAACAGCATCTCCACCTTGTATTTCATTGAGCACATTTGTGACTTCAGAAATCTGCAATTGCAAAAGATGCCGCAAGGATGGGATCTTGATGATTTTTGTGCCCAACTGCTTTCAGCATGGAAAACAATTACTCAGACAACCATTAATAACCTGCTTGATTGTCAATGCGTGCACGTGCATGTATTGCTGCACAAACTGCTTAAACTCAATAGTGAATAAATAAAGATGTTTAAAAAAAATGTATATACATACAATTTTTTCCATTATGACAAAATGATTTCTATGTATGCACACACATATACATATTCTGTTTAATTACATAATGAGAAAAAATGCAAAAAAGTTGAAAATATTTGACAAAAGTTATATTGTGTCTAAAGCAAAACCTTTCTGTAAACTATAGTGTATTATTTATTATCTGACATTTACTTTAGGAATTCTCAGAACATGTTGTGAAGACACAGTCTAGGTAGCAATGAAAAATGACTAGCAAGATGTTCAATTGGATATACTTAATAATAAATGAGAAGGAATGTGTGGAACACAAGTAGCTTCATCTCCTCTGGTCAACAAATAATATAGTAATGTATCACTTGTATTTACTTAAAATAAACATTTTAAAATATAAATGCTTCTCAATAAAGTTAATTTATTTCAGTAATTCAATACAAAAAGGGTAACGCATATTATATAGAGTCATTACACACAGTGTGATTTATTTCAAGTGTTTTTTTTCTGTTAATGTTGATGATTGTGGCTTACAGACAATAAAAAAACCAAAAAGTAATTATCTCAGAAAATTAGAATAATTACCATAAAACATCTGCAAAGGCCTCCTAAGCGTTAAAAACGGTCCTTTAGTCTGGTTCTGTAGGCTGCACAATCATGGGGAAGACTGATGACTTGACTAATCTTTTGCCCCATTTCTTTTGAATGTTATGCAAAATATAAAAGTACAATATAACTCTTGTTAACAATCAAACTCAGAACTTAATAATTGCAAAGTGGGGTCTTTCAAACCCTTTTCATCCATAACATGATAATTCACTTGTCTATTGACTTATATGATATACTGAAGCATGTTCATAGCCACCTTTAGCTGGTCCTAACAATACACATATTTACAAATAATTTAACAAGTGCTTTTCTGTCCAATGGGAAGAATTAATCCATATAAAAAGATGCCTTCATTTATCTAAGATTATAAAATTTCACACTTTGTCAAATAAATATATGCCTCAATGGAGAACGAAAATGGCACAGCTCAGGATGATACCGTCTCTACAAGAGAAGACACACTATCAACAAAAGAAGTTAATTTGTCAACAAAAGCAGAAAGAAAAGACACTCAAAAACACTCAGGATCAACAAGCAGTGCTTCCAGAAAGAAAAGAAGAGTGGTAGTTATGGGCGACTCACTACTAAGAGGCACAGAGGCAGCTGTCTGCAGGCCGGAAATAACAGCACGAGAAGTATGCTGCCTCCCAGGAGCAAAAATCAAGGATGTGGCCAACAGGATACCAACTATCCTCGGATCCAAGGACGACTACCCATTTCTATTGATACATGTAGGCACAAATGACACGGAAAGGAATGACTTACCAACTATTTGCAAAGACTTTGAAATTCTGGGGAAGAAAATAAAGGAACGGAATGTACAGGTTGTTTTTTCATCAATCCTCCCAGTCGATGGTCATGGCGTAAGAAGATGGAATAGGATACTAGAGGTGAACAACTGGCTATGATGATGCGATGGTGCAGGCAGCAAGGATTTGGATTCTTGGACTATGGAGTGAATTACCTCTACGATGGACTTCTCGCAAGAGACGGGATACACCTCACAAAACCTGGGAAACACACGTTTGCCAGAAGGCTTGCCACACTCATCAGGAGAGCTTTAACCTAGAAGAAGAGGGGATGGGAGAAAAAACAGCAGACAAGAACATGCACTTGAAGGACAAACTAATCAAGGGCACTAGATGCCGTAAAGAGGACCCAAGACAGGGTACTAAGAAGGAAGCTAAGAAAAGGGGAGCAAAACTTCTTTCCTGCATGCTGACCAATGCAAGAAGCCTGACCAATAAGATGGAAGAACTGGAGCTGGTAATGTATGAGGAAAAATACGACATAGTAGTAATAACTGAGACATGGTTAGATGACACTTATGACTGGGTGGCTAACCTGCAAGGATATCAATTGTTTAGGAGGGATCGTAAAAACAGGAAAGGGGGTGGAGTCTGTCTACATATAAAGTCCAGTTTAAAGCCCAGACTAAGAGAAGATATCCAAGAGGGAAATGAAGCAGTGGAGTCTCTATGGGTGGAGATACAAGGATGGAAAACTAATAATAAAATCCTCATAGGGGTTTGTTATAAGCCACCAAATATAACGAAAACCACTGAAAATGTTTTATTGAAACAAATAGACAGAGCAGCAAATCACAATGAGGTGATTAATATGGGGGACTTCAACTACCCCGATATAGACTGGGAAACTGAAACCTGCGTATCTCAGAAAGGAAACCGGTTTCTGTCAGTAACCAAGGATAATTATCTGTCCCAACTTGTGCCGGGCCCAACTAGAGGGGCAGCCCTTCTGGACTTAATTTTAAGCAAAAAGCCAGATAGAATAACAGACGTACAAGTGGATGGGCACCTGGGGAATAGTGACCACAATATCATACAATTCCACTTGTCCTTCAGTAAGATGCCTTGGAGGGGGGTTACAAAAACGCTGAATTTCCGGAAAACAAAGTTTGATCAGCTTAGAGAAGACCTTCGCCGAATTGCTTGGGACAATGTCCTCAAAAATAGGAGTACAGAAAATAAATAGGAAATTTTTAAATCCGTATTAAACACCCACTGCGAGCGAGCCATACCATACGGAAATAAAAGGGCTAGGAACAGGAGAAAACCAATGTGGCTAAATAAGGATGTAAAAGGGGCAATGAATAATAAGAAAAAGACATTTAAGAAGCTAAAACAAGAAGGCAGTGAAGAAGCATTAAAAAGATATAGAGAAAAAAATAAAATGTGTAAAAAACAAATACATTTAGCAAAAGTAGAAACTGAGAGACACATTGCTAAGGAAAGCAAAACAAATCCCAAACTATTCTTTAATTATATAAACAGCAAAAAGATTAAAATTGATGGTGTCGGCCCTTTAAAGAACAATGAGGGTAAAATCATAGAGAGCGATGTGGGAAAAGCAAATGTTTTAAATGCTTTTCTCTCAACTGTGTTCACACAGGAAAAGGATATGCCAGAGGAAATGCAGAGTGATCATGTAAATGCCCCATTAAGTATGACCTGCCTAACCCAGGAAGAAGTGCAGAACCGACTTAGTAACATTAAAATTGACAAATCACCAGGCCCTGATGGCATTCACCCTCGGGTATTAAGGGAGTTAAGTAATGTGCTAGACAGGCCTCTATTCCTTATATTTAAAAACTCTATAGAAACTGGGTCTGTTCCACTGGATTGGCGGCAAGCAAATGTGGTACCAATATTCAAAAAGGGATCTAAAAGGGAACCTGGAAACTATAGGCCGGTAAGCTTAATATCTGTTGTGGGTAAAATGTTTGAAGGGTTTTTAAGGGATGCTATTATGAAATCTCTCAATGTTAATAAATGTTTAACTCCATATCAGCATGGATTTATGAAGGATCGCTCCTGTCAAACTAACCTGATCAGCTTCTATGAGGATGTAAGCTCTCACATGGACCGAGGCGAATCATTGGATGTCATTTATCTTGACTTTACTAAAGCATTTGACACTGTCCCACATAAAAGATTGATAAGTAAAATGAGAAAGCTTGGGCTCGGGGAAAATGTGTGTAGATGGGTAGGTAGCTGGCTTAGTGTTAGAAAACAAAGAGTGGTTATTATTGGTGCATTCTCAGATTGGGCCCGGGTTACTAGTGGGGTACCACAGGTGTCTGTACTGGGACCTCTACTTTTTAATATATTTATTAATAATCTGGTGGATGGCTTGCAGAGTAAAATATCAGTATTTGCAGATGATACAAAACTATGTAAGTTAGTTAACACAAAGGAGGACAGCTTGCAACTACAGATGGATTTGAGTAAATTGGAGAATTGGGCTGAAAAATGGCAAATGAGGTTTAACACTGATAAATGTAAGGTTATGCACAAGGGAAGGAGAAACAGATGCTATGATTACTTACTAAATGGGAAACTGCTGGGGAAATCAGACATGGAAAAAGACTTAGGCATCTTAGTCAATAAGAAGCTAAATTGGAGTGCCCAGTGTCAGGCAGCTGCCACCAAAGCAAATAGGGTGATGGGATGCATTAGAAGAGGTCTGGGGGCACGAGATGAAAACATCATTCTCCCTCTGTACAAATCACTCATCAGACCACACTTGGAGTATTGTGTGCAATTTTGGGCGCCAGTGCTCAAGAAAGACATTACTGAACTTGAAAGAGTTCAGAGGCGGGCAACTAAAATAATAAGTGGAGTGGGTGCATTACAATACCCAGAAAGGTTATCAAAATTAGGTCTATTTACTCTAGAAAAGAGAAGACTTAGGGGAGACCTAATAAATATGTACAAGTATATCAGAGGGCAATATAGAGATCTCTCTCATGATCTGTTTCTACCAAGGACTGTGACAAGAACAAGGGGGCATTCTCTTCGATTGAAGGAAAGAAAATTTCTAAATCAGCATAAAAGAGGGTTCTTCACGGTAAGAGCAGTGAGGCTCTGGAACGCTCATCCTGGGGAAGTGGTGATGGCCAACTCACTGAATGAATTTAAGAGAGGAATGGATGCTTTTCTTGAAAGCAACAGTATAGAAGGTTATGAATAACATAATATTACAGGTAGATAGTTGACCCAGATTAGATGTCGGGAAAGAATATTTTTCCCTATGAAGAAAATTGGCTCCTACTCTGTGGGTTTTACCTTCCCCTGGTTCAACACTGCAGAACAGCTGCACTAAAAATAGGCTGAACTAGATGGACATAAGGTCTTCCTTCCGCCTTATAAACTATGTTACTATGTATGTTACTCAACTGCATGGAAATAATTGTAGCGAAGGTAAGCTGAAAATTACTTCTTATGTGTAAACATAATTTTTCAAAGCTTGTTCACAAGTATCATATTCAATTAAGGGTTTCCCATTCACAACTCGATTCTGATCTGCATTAAAAAAAAAACTTCAGTCTCAAACTTCTGAAAAACATGGCTTGACCCACTCATGTAAAAACCAGTCAATATTAGGCACAAGGCAATATGACAGAGACTATAAATGCTAATTCTAATGGCAAATTATTCAATGCAACCAAGGGAACAATTACCATAGTTTCTTTTTCCAACTACTTTTGCTGCCCATGTCCAAACTGTTTCTTAAGACGGGGTAACACTGGCATTTGTCATCCAATGCAAGAGGATGCAATATGCTAATGACCCTTAGCTCTGGCTCTACTATTAGCGTGACCCAGTGTCATTATACTGTTCTCCGATCTTGTGATCGGATCACACCTGCAGAGGAGAGGTGGGATTAATCTCCCCATCTGCTGCATTGTCTGCCTGTGCGTACATCGCTTTGCACTCAGATGTCATCCGAGTGCAGTGTGATGTTTCTCTCGCACCTATAGACTTGTATGGGTGTGATTGATGCTGTGATTTTTTTCCTCAGTCTAATTATGGCTGAGGAAAAGCTCACAGATCTGATATGCTGTATTGTCTTAAATGGGGTTGAGTGCAATGTGACATTTTCTGGCATTGGACTCGTGCAAGTCACACGCCAGTGTGCCTTTACCCTTATTGTGATACTGTTTCCAGCTTCCACTTCAGATTTTTCTTTTTGCTTTAGTACAACCTTTGGACCTTTGTGCAACATTAAATGTGATAAAGGGCCTGAAAATAATTAATTTGTGGATTTATAGTTTTCAATTGTGAAACCAAAAGTAGCACGCTATCTCCTCTCTTATCTCCAGGGTCCTCTTTGGCGTCATCCTTTGGAAAGTACATTATTCTGAGAAGAGGATGACACAGCTTACCAATTAATTATTTGTACATTGATTTGTTTATCTACTGTAGATCTCACAATACCAACTATTTTTTCTTTATGAGTAGACTAACCTATTGACGGTAAAATTTTAATTGTCCTCCAGCTCCAATATGTTCCTTCAAATTTGGAAACAAAAAATTGATTATTAGACAAGAAAAGAAACTCTCTCCTAATCTTGCCACACACATCACAATCCCTTCATACATGCATGCTTGGCAAAGTAGAATATTTGGAATGTAGACAAGTCACTGACATACATCTCTTAGCTCCTCTGGGACCAAAATGATCAAGTGTTGAAGTTTACCATGCTTAATCCTTCTGTCCCCTAATATCAGTTGAAGGAGAATCATGAGGTCACCTTACACATTTGTCATGAAAAAATAAATGGGTTTGGTAGATATTAATCTAGTATAGCTAGTTTTTATTTAAAAAACAGGTTTTGCTGCAACTAATGTGTATATTAAAAAGAATAATGTTCCTCTTCTGTACAATGCAACACATATTATCATATTTTAAATAGGTTATGAGTACATTCGCAATGCAGTCTCTTATTTTTATACAGAACTGCTCATCGATTGTTAAAATTTGCATCATATACAGTAGGGGATAATTAATATGATATAATAAAGAAAATCTGAACTCAGGTTTTTGCTATGTAAGCTGATGACAGCATGCTGGAAGGGTTAACACAGAGAATTCATGGACGCCTGTCTTGTCACGGTATGATCTTTTGTTTATTTGCTACTTTTGTTTAAGCAGCAGGACTTCTCATTGCTCGGACTACAATGTCACCTGGCATGCCCCTTCTCTGATTGACACCTCGCTGTCAATGTTTAATCTCTAAAGAAAACCTGGTGTGGATGGGGCAACTCTCTCAGCTCTGCTAGATGGCTAAATCTAAAAACTCTCATTTTGTCAGAACAACTGCACCCAGGTATCTAAGTGATACATTGTTGGATTCAGATCTCCTTGAGTCATCAGATGAGGTAGGGAAAACTTGCTGAAAAATTACTTTTAAGTTTACTAGTCACCAGTATGACAACTAATGTTGCCAATCTGATAACGTGCAGCAGTAGTTTTCCCAGCACTAAAAGAGACATATTACTCAGAATACTCTTCATACAGGCAAAATACTAACATTTGGAGGGTCCCCATCAAAATGCTAACAATAAAAAAACTGAACTATTAGTTAATGTTTCAAAGATATTTTGTTTTAATTCCATAAGGCATTTTATTTCAGGAGAATTTTTATCATTTCATTATTTTTCAAATGAAGAACTACCTAATGTCTTTGTCCTTGCTGAACTATAATAAAAGTGATATAGTATGGGGAGTTCACATGGAATTTAATATGACAAATCTGAACCTTTTCCTTTGTATATTACAGCTCTCATCAGATAATATGTTCACCTCGAAAGTAATCATAAATAACTAGACTCATAATAAGTTCCAGACCAAGAAAGGTCAACTTGCCAAAACAATGAACCAAACAATAAGGTTAGTTATAGAGCTTGGGCTTTACTGCCATGACGATAAATTCTATTTAGCAGTTAATTATAATAAGACTGTCCATAAAACAAGGATAGAAACCATAATTTAATACCTTTGGAATTCTAGAAAAGTCACTTAGATTTCCAGCTGAGGTTTTTCCCCCGTTTATAGATATCTCTGCATTACAGCATTGTTGATGAGCATATTGTGCCTTGCTTCGATGAGTTTTACAAAGGTCATCATAAATTATTGGTAAACATATGTAGGCGTAAATCCTTCAATCACACTTATCTGAATATTTAAGAGAACATCATATATTGGAACCATAAATACATCCCCCTTATCGTCTACTTTGTGCCACTTATAATTATTAGTACTATAGTTTATTTAATTTTTAAATTGCCATCTCCCAGAGTATATTTCACATTACACATAACAAACTTTCTGTATGACATGATTTTTAAATTACTTTGTTTAACCCCTTCACGACCATGCACGGATATATCCGTCACGGAGCGTGTCCCGTTAAGCCCCGCTGCCTGCCACGGGCAGGTGGCGGCGGTCGGCACACATATCAGCTGTTTTCAACAGCTGAGATGTGTGCCTGCTAGCCGCGGGTGGAATCGCTTCCACCCGCGGCCATTAACCCCTTAAATCTTGCTGCCAAAGTCTGGCAGCAAGATCTAAATGCGTGCGGCCATGTTTTTTACTTACCGCCGCCCCCAACGGAAGTCACGTGCATGATCACGTGACTATCGGTGGTTGCCATCATAGCACAGGGTCATGTGATGACGCCTGCAGCTACGAAGTTTCACTTTCGTTTTTCCTCGGCCGGGAGCAGAGGGAAAAAGAAAGTGACTATTTCTGCTGTTTACAGCTGTATAGCTGTGTTCAGCAGATAGCGATCAGCGATCGGATTGCTGATCGCTATAGCCCCCTAGGGGGACTAGTAAAATAAAAAAAAAAGTAAAAAAAGTTTTAAAAAATAAAAAAAAACAAAAAACATAAGTTCAAATGACCCCCCTTTCCCCCCATTGAAAATTAAAGGGTTAAAAAATAAATAAATATACACATTTTTGGTATCGCCGCGTTCAGAAATGCCCGATCTATCAAAATATAAAATCAATTAATCTGATTGGTAAATGGCGTAGTGGCAAAACAATTCCAAACGCCAAAAATTACGTTTTTTGGTCGCCGCAAGTTTTACGCAAAATGCAATAACAGGCGATCAAAATGCAGAATCTGCGCAAAAAATGGTACCATTAGAAACGTCAGCTCGAGACGCAAAAAATAAGCCATCACTGAGCCATAGATCCCAAAAAATAAAAACGCTACGTGTTTCAGAAAATGGCGCAAAATGTGTGCCACTTTTATTGGACAAACTTGTGAATTTTTTTTAACCCCTTAGATACAAGTAAACCTATACATGTTTGGTGTCTACAAACTCGCACCGACCTCAGGCATCATACCCACACATCAGTTTTACCATATAGTGAACACCGTGAATAAAAGATCCCAAAAACTATTGTGCCATCACACTTTTTTTGCAATTTTTCCGCATTTGGAATTTTTTTACTATTTTCTAGTACACATATGGTAAAACTTATGGTTTCATTTAAAAGTACAACTTGTACCGCAAAAAACAAGCTCTCATATGGCAAGATTGATAGAAAAATAAAAAAGTTACGGCTCTCGGAAGAAGGGGAGCAAAAAACAAAAACGCGAAATGGAAAGTGCCCCGGGGCTGAAGGGGTTAAAAGTATGCTTCAAGTACTTTGTATGCATAGCTCTGATAGGTAATTACTAGGGATGATCGAATACCTCAAATATTCGGCTTCAAAAATATTTTCCGAATACCTCGCTGCTCTTCAACTATTCGATGTGCAATGTAAGTCTATGGGAAGCCCGAATAGTACTGAATAGTTGTTATTCGGGTTTCCCATAGACTTACATTGCACATCGAAAATTTGTGAATAGTCGAATAGCGGCGAGGTATTCGGAAAATATTCGCAAAGCCGAATAATCAAAGTATTCGATCATCCCTAGTAATAATACTGTAATATTTTTCATATAATTTATAGATAAAAACACCCCCATTTGCTAAAATATCAATATACAGTTTCATAGTTGTTTAAGGTAGACAAGCCCATAGAGCTCAACCTTTAGCCTAAGAAGTTGATCCAGAGAAAGATAAAAACCCCATGCAGCAGACAGTAATCTCCACATTAGGGGAAACATTCCTTCCCAACTCCACATATAGCAATCAGACTAGTTCCCTGGATCAAAGTCCCATCACAGAATCTAGTGCCCATAGCAAGTAATATTATATTTTTCAAGAAAAGCAGCAAGGCTTCTCTTAAATGTTAGTAATGAATCAAAAATTACAACCTTGTGTGCTAGAGTGTTCCATAGTCTCACTGCTCTTACAGTTAAAAAATCACTATCTGTGATTATGATTAAACCTTCTTTCCTCTAGATGTAGAGTATGGCCCCTGTCCCTGATCACTCCATAAGCCTTTGTTTTTCCAAATTGAATAACCCCAAGTTTAATAACCTGTCTTAGTATTACATTCCATCCATTGCTTTAACCCCTTCACCCCGGCCGATTTTCTGTTTTTCATTTTTTGGTCTTTTTTTGCACCCCTTTTTCCGACAGCCATAACTTTTTTTTTCTCACTCTTGCCATCTGAGGGCTTGATTTTTTTGTGGGACAAGTTATAATTTGAAATGAAACCATAAGTTTTACCACATAGTGTACTGGAAAATGGCAAAAAAAATCCAAGTGCGGAGACATTGCAAAAAAAGTGCAACTGCATGATTGTTTTGGGGATATTTTATTCACCGTGTTCACTATATGGTAAAATTGATGTGTAAGTGTTATGCCTCAGGTCGGTTTGAGTTCATAGACACCAAACATGTATAGGTTTACTTTTATCTAAGGGGTTAAAAAAATCAGTGCATGTGTGTATATTTTTTTATTTTTTTAACCCTGTAATTTAAAATGGGGTGAAAGGGGGTGATATGAACTTTTATTTTTTTTTATTTTTTAAAACTTTTTTTACTTTTTTTATTTTACTAGTCCCCCTAGGGGATTATAAGGATCAGCAGTCTGATCGCTCATTCATTTCTGTTGATCACAGCTGCACAGCTGAGATCACCAGAAATGTTTATGCCTTGTAGCAGGCAGCACTCGGCAGGCTGAAACAGGAAGTGAGTTATGTGAGCTGCAGGAGTTATCATATGACCCCGTGATACCATGGCAACCACAGTGATCAGGTCACGGTGCTGCCGATGGGGCCGGGTGAGTGGACATTTACTGCAGTGGGCATTTAAACTGCGCTGTCACATTTTGAAAGCACGATTTAAGGGGTTAACAGGCACGGTTCGATCGCCGATCCACCCATGCCTGCGAGGCACACATGTCAGCTGTTCAAATCAACTGACATGTGCAGGAATCATGGCCGGCTGCCTTCAACAGCTACAGGTGATTACACCTATATGGTTTAGGATGTAGTAGTATGGCACGCGGTCGATAAGTGGTTAATAACATTGGTTGCTCTTCTATGCATCCACTCTAGTTCAGCTATGTCCTCCTTATACATCGGAGAACAAAATTGTACACATGCATTGTTCATGATTGGGAGAGTTACCTTTTACTAAATTTTTCATGTTGAGCTGGACAGAGGATGTAATAGAAGTTACAGGGTGGAATAAAACATATTTGTTTGATTTTAATGTCCCTCTCTATTTTGGGGTTTTAGCAATCAAAGTATTTGGCACCTAATGAGGTAAGTTTAGCTAAGTCCAAGTAGGTGTTTTCAATGTGGTCTTGTACATCTTCTCCCTGTATGATTTGCTATCTGATAACATCCATGCGGACTTAACAAAAGTTAACACGTTAGGTGACAAATAATTTGCTAATATTTCCCCAATGGAAGGATGAAATAAAAAAAAAAGTTTTATTCAGTTCTGTAGCCACTATTACATGATGTTTCCATGTGTCAGCATGAAAAATTTGGTGAAAGGTGAGTTTTTCCCTTTTCATATCTAAACCTACCAACAGTTGTGTATCAAATTAAACAGGAATTGTTTTGCAAACTTAAAAATGTTTTTGTACTTTTCTGCTTTAATTGACCTTTTCTTAAAAGGACTCTGTCAGCAGATTTCTGCAATGTAATCTGAAAATAGCATGCTGTAACAGTTAAACAGAAAATTTTCTCACAGTCTTTTTTTGTTTCCTGGTATATTAGTTTAAGCCTCTTATCTTTATCATTAGTCTGTCTCAGCAGTGTGTGAGTTTTTGTCTGAATGCCCCACTCTGTGATTAGCATCTTCTGTCTATGGAAGTGTACATTGAAAGCCTCATGTGGGCAAGGGCAGCTCCCAGACCTCTGCTACATGCAAAATCTAAAATATTTCACTATGTCAGAACAGCTACACAGTAATCTAAATGATACATCGTTAGATTCAGGATCTCTTTGCCTACACCATGCTGCTCTCAGATGAGGTAGCAAAAACCTGCTGACAGATTCCCTTTAAGTGTGTTGTCTGCAAATCACAATAGATATTGATAAAATATCCTTAGGATAGGTCAGGAATACAAGATCATTCGAACATCCAGCACCCCCACCTGTCACTTGTTATCTGCACTGACAATTGCTTGAGGCAGGAGATGGAACACACTAGCCTTGTACATTAAAAATTGGTTGCTGCATTTGAAATAGTAACTGTAGAGGGAAATAAAAGGTATTTTCATAAATCCCCCCCTCCCTCCATTGCAAAGGTGTTAGCACAGTATTTTTCTGTTATCACCACCCTTAAACAAACCATCATCAGTCATAGTGATAAAACTGTGTGAGGGACACCAGTGCCGCCCTCTGATGATGATTTATTTGAGGGTGAAGGAAACTGAAAAGCAGCACTGGTGTCACTCACTGTCCCACTAGGTACAGGGAAATACCCAGCATATGATGAAAGGGAAGGGATGGGAGACCTGTGTCTAGGGAAAGGGGAATTGGTGACCCCTGACCAAACCTACCGCTGGGCCCTGGATTCCCTCACTGCCCTAGATAGGGCCCACACCTATGGGCTGAGCTGGATACCTGGCCCAAAGCTGACCTTGATCTGGGCCCTAGGTGAACAAATTGCTTGCATTGAAGACTTATTATGGGTAGAGGACTTATCACCCGCACTGAGTATGGGATAATCAGGGTATATATAGACACCAAAGGCAGTGCTGATGAAAAGCAGCTGAAAGGGTGAGGATTTCTACAGGGTCCTAAAGGGAAAGTGATGAAAAAAAAGCAGTGAAGATACCTAGGATACCAAATACATTTAAGCAGGAATGATAGAAGGTCAGAGAGCAGTTTGCGCAGCCAAATACTGTGACCTTCTAATGCTGGACACCACATGACTGTCTGTCACCCGTGACACATCTGTGGCGCAGCTTCAATTTTTGTGGTAGCTCACGCCTATTTCAAACCAATGAGCAACGCCGTTTAATTACAATGACTATGGCGGTTCTGTGCGCACTTTACATAGCCAATAAAGTCTTTTTAGGCACACATTGTTGGTTTTTAAGTACGATCCTGTTCGTGACGCCAAATGAGTTGACCATCAGGGTTTTCAATAGGGTAGGTACTCTGGCGCCGGGACTACGGATACTTTACTCACTATGGGGTTATCACAGATGGTCGGTCCCGGCTTCGTGTCCTGGGCGCTCACTCTGCGGCTGTGGAATGGGGTTCAGGGATGATTTTGGGGATATACGTGACACCACCTGTGGTGTCTGGTAAGCGGGATATACCAGTGCTGCCCGTGGCCAACCTCTGAGGCAATGGTGATGGCAGCTTAAGATCTCTCAGCTCCCCACAGGTGGAGCTATTTTACCTCAGGGCGGCGGGTCGCTGACCAGGAGGGAAGCGACCGAGCGGTGATGGCTGCCTTCGTCTCTGAAGGGTCCTGTAGAACAGCGAAGAGATGACACACCGAGTCCACATCAGCTTAAACAAGTCCTTTTTACTAGCATCTGGTTTGTTTTGCACAGTTCACAGCAGAAACAGTTCGGTTACCAGAAGGCCAATGGTCACAAGTTTCGGAGGAGATTTGATGAGTCTCTCTCTGAGGTAACCTTTCTTTGTCTCTTTCTCGGTCTCTGCTCTGAGGGCTCTGTGACTCCCTCTTTAACCCACTCATTAGTCTTCTCACTAGTTTTCCCAGGGGTCTGATGCTGCATGATTTCTTTATCTATCCCGCAACAGCGTCGTGAACTCGGCTTGGGGTTAGTAGTCAGACTCTTGATGGGTACCGGGCCTCCTCTTATTTAGGATCCCAGGTTAACGGTCAATGGTTTTGGGGATAAACCTGACAAACCTCCTCGGTCCCGTTATACCGGTGTCGACCTAAACTCTTCAGCCAGCTCTCGCTAGACCTAAAGCATCCCCTTTCCATCTGGGTTACCCCTTTTCCAGTGTCTTTCTTTTCTTTTGGGGTACCCTCACTCAGGACGTTGGGCCTATGTTATTTCTAGCCCTTCTTTCAGTCATCAATTTACTCTAGTCTCTTCTTGTCACTCCTTACTGACTAACTGCTAACTGACTAACTGTCACTCAGTCATCCTGTCAATCACGTCGCGTCTCACGCTCAGCTAGGCTCCACCCCCCTATGGACCTACTATATAAACAGTCCCAGGAATATGAAGGTAGGGGCTGCTGAGTCAATGTTACTCAATCTAATATAAGACTCTGCATTTCTTCTCTCTTTCACCTGTAACCAAAGAGCACTGCACCTTGCTGTTAAGGTGCTGTATTCCCCTGTAGTGCCTAACCACAGGGGCGCCACACATCCGTGGCATTCACCCTGTTTCTATCTCCATCCCCTTATGGCATCTTCTTTCACAAAAGCTGCGGTGGTGATGACAGACGAAGAGGTGTGTGCTCACCTTTCGAACAGCTTCTATCAATGCAATAGAAACAGGACAATGTCAGTGAAAGAAACTGAAGTGACTGCAGCACTGCTCCCAATGACATCCTGTTCCAAGAGGGGTTATAGATGCTGTGGGGAAATGAGTGCAGCTCCAGCCTTCTGATGACAAGCAAAATGTCACAGGAAGGGAAGTCGAAAAAACACATTTAGGGATTAGCAGGATAGGGAGTAGTGTATGGTTTTGTATAATAAAATTAAGTACAAAAGTGCTTAGAGCGTAAAAATAAATATTTAGTATGATGGTAGAATATGGGGGGATTGTGTATAATTTTGTGTAGGTTCGTATTTAAGACGTGGGGCTCTGTCCATTCTATGTATTATTTTTCCTGTTTGCAGTGTTATAACCCCCTGCAGTGCTTCTGTCCCTAGGTCTGGGGGAGGTGGGCCTGGAATCAACCCAAACTCTCTGTTTACCTGGAAGATTATTCAGTCTGGCTGAGAACTTCAAGAGAGAAGCAGGAAGATTTATCCTCTGTGGGAGAAGCTGAGGCTCCCCAGAGAGACTCGGACATTTCTCGCTTACTGGACTGTAGCCGTGCATTTACAAAGGACATTCTAGCTATCAGTCCACCCCCTTAATATTTATCACTACAATTCTAAAATGTACATAATATATCTATTATATAACTATTTTTATCACCAGTATTAACATAGTGGAGATTTTAAGTATTCTACTGATATACCTCTCTTCCCAAGGTGTTAGATGATTCTTTATAATTTAAAAGGAACTTTTCACCCTGAAAACAATAGTTACTTGCAGAAAAAGAGTAAATCTGCTGGTAAATAGCATTAAAATGCATCTATGCAGAGTGAATTGTTAATCAAAATGCTGGGGAGCTCTTACAGCTCCTGCTCACAGAATAGTGACTGTAATCACTCCATACATCATCCCTATTACTGAAAGCTGTCGGAAATGCAGGTAAATAACATTTTACAAGATGACAGGTTCCCTTTAATTGATAATTTAAGAATTATATTGCATTTTCAATATTTAGTTTCCTCAAAATTCCACATTTTAGATTTCTCACTTTTTGTATATAACTATTGCTATCAATTTTCATTTCATTTCCAAGTATGATTGCTGCAGGACATGGTATTTGTATTTTGTCGCTGTCAGTCAGTAGATAGGTCTGTTCTTCTAAATTCCAAGTCCATTTTTCAAAAATGTCTTTGTAAGAACAAAGCTTTTATTTTATCAAAACTATGTCCCCCAAAGCTTTCTGTGACCAGATTGAAGTATAATGGATGGCTGCACTTTAGAAGCTCATTTTTAAATATTTCTGAAACTTTATACTTTCCTAAAATAAATGGGCTATCTTGGAGTTTTTACGCTTCTGTTATTACTTTTCAACGGTGGTTGTGGTTAGAAAATCAAATATTTAGACAGATTTATTAATTGAAAAAAAAAAAAAATCACAAAATAAAATTGCAAACTCATTCAAGTTAAAGAGTGGCATAAAGAGTGGAGTAACATTTCTAGACAGAAATGTAATATCTTAAGATTTGACTAATTTAGCAAATATCATGAAATACTTTAATAAATTTGCAAAAATAACAGGTATACAAAAAAAGTGACTTACAACTGTCATGATTCATGCATGGCTTTGCCATCCTTGAGCTGGTGCATGTATCCTGCCTCCGGTGTTTAGATTCCTTGGGAGGCGCCTGTTCGTTCTGGCCTCATTTCAGGGGCCATGCCACCATATCTTGGTGCTGCTACCTCTAGGACACCACCAGTAATATTTCCAGCTCTGCTGTGTGCACTGTTCCTGAGAGAAGTTTTCTGTTTCTTGTACTGCTACCCGATACTGTTCATCCTGACCTCTGTCCCTCTTGCCTGACATGACCTCTGTTTCCCTGACCTGACCTCCATTTCCCCAGCCTATCTTGACCTCTGTTCCTCCTGCCTGTCCTGACCTCCATTACCCCTTCCCAACCTTACCTCCGTTCCTCCCTGTCCTCGGAACTCCAGTCCTGTTCTGTGCCCTCCACTTCCTCACCTGTGCTTACTTGCTCTCCCAGTATCCGACCTCGGCTCTGTTCTTTGACTTTGGCTTGTTTTCTCCTTGGTGTAGATGTGACATCCCGGCATACACCCTGCCTGATCAACGATCCTTGCTCTTGTGTTAGCCACCTCTAGTGGGGTTCTGTCTTACTGCACTCAGGAGTTCTCTTCCTACCTGAGTCCCAGCAACCCCTAGCGGTAGCTTGATACATCACTTTGTAGTTAGGTTCTGTGTGCGGGAAATTAATGCTCAAGTATGCTGTTGAATATTAGGCTATGCCCTTTATAGTAAATCACACATTACTATTGGTAAGGTCATGTCCTCATTGTAAAAAAAACAGTGTCTAAAAATGATAAAAGAGTTTTTGGCTGTATTTTCCTTGATAAAAATCACCCATTATATGTAAATGTAACTCTCTTAGATAGCTATTATCTAATAGAAAGCTATTGGAGCTACATATATGTTATTTGATGCACCAGAATGATAGTTGTATAAAAAAAAATCTTTTTATTTTGAGTTTTTAGTAGAATACAATGATTGCTTATTAAGTAATAATCACATAAAATAGATTATTATTGCCTCTATTTGTTTTGGTTCAACACTACATAAAGGGTGTTTTTTCTGCTGCAAATCTTCCAGTTCTTTGAATGCTGAGCTCTCTATAAACCCAGCAATGCTACTTGACAGCTTCCTGTGTACACTGTGCATAGCTAGAAATCTGCCAATCAGTGGGGTTTTATCAAGCTCCTAAATATAGAGGACTACATGGTGGCAGATTTACTAGTTCTCTAGTGATAACAAGTAACAAAAACATACTGTAAATTAAAAATCTGTATATAAAGTAACCTAGTAAAATATATGGAAAGATAACATGGGAATGCACTGTACTTATGAATATTTCAGATTTAATATGAACATAATCTAAACGTTGGTTACCAACTAGATAAACATTGTCTTTTTAAATGAAGCAAAGTAAAATTCTAAAAACAGAGGCTTCAGAATTGCTTTTTTGTAAGGAATACTAGTATTCATAAAAACAGACATATAGAACCTGCCACCTGATTCATGCTGCACAAGCCTAGGGCAGCATGAATTTGAGCCTAGATGTAAGTTTGCAGCCAGGTATGTTTTATCTGAAATACCTTGGAATCTCAAAGAGAACATATTTTAAAGATCCAACCGGGTACCATCACTGATGACTAAACTAATCCTGTATATCTTCACGATTGCAGCCATTTATATTTTTCTTTGAAACTCTTTTTTGTTTGGAAGAAAATATACTTTAAACCCTTTACAACATGCACCATACATATACGGAACAAGTTGGTAGTGGGTGTTTGGCGGGAACTCTTAAGGCGTGCTCTCTTTAATCCCTGACTTTTGCTGAGCTTCAAAGGAGATTCTCCAAAAGTAGTGCCGAAACCCCAATATTTTTTTTTTATTTATTTCTGAATTTTTTACCACTAAAATAATACAAAAACTTGACATATCTGGTATTGCCATTATTGTACATATGAGGACAATCATATTGGCAGCTAATTTTTACCAATGTACACCGTAAATACAATAACCAACATTTTTTTAATAATTTCACCACTCTTTGATTTTTTTTCCTGTTTTCCAGTACACTATGTGAAAAAATTAATGATGTAATTCAGAAGTATATCTCCTCCTGCAAAAATCAGCCCTGGTATGTCTATGTGGACCGAAAAATATGTTTTGGTGCTGGGAAGAAGGGTAGGAAAAATGAAAGCACAAAAATGAAAATTAGCTCCATTGTGAAGGAGTTAAAGATCCAGTAAGGAAACATAGCCAGACGTGAGACCAGTCCGGTCCCACCCTTAGCCAGCTTCTACCATCTCTGCTACAGGTGATTGACAGGACTCTTCCATTGCGAAGGATCTGTCAATCATTTAGGGCACTGTAGGGAGAAGTTGCCCAGGGATGGAGATGGACCAGTCTTATCTCTGGTCATGGTCCTCTGGAAAAAATGTAACTGGTATGCAGTCAGATTCTGATTCATGCTGCCTGTGGCTTGGGAAGCATGAATCAGGTGATAGTAGGTCCCCTTTAATAATTAAAAAGGAGGAAATAAAAATAGTTGCATTACAATGCCAACACAAGATGTGAGGATCTGAACAAGTCCTATAACCTTTGGCTAATAGCAGATTGTACTGACAGGTTTGAAAGCCTTTTTCACTGGAACAGTCAGGAAGTAGTTAGAAGCTCCTCTCTGGGAGCACTTATAGTTGCCAGTAGATAGACATATTGGTAAGTCTTTAGGCTGCGTAGAGTGGAGATGTCCAGGAGATCTAGTATTGATAAGGGAGCCTGCATATGATATGCTCTGTGCACCCTGAAGGGGGTAAGGACCCAGAGCATTGCCTCAGATGAGTGCTGGTGCTTCAAAATATGAACTCCGGTGTGTGACGTCATAGAGATGCTACAGGTGCCAGGCAGACTCAACTTTCGACGCGTTTCGAAGAGACAGCCCTTCTTCCTCAGGAAATGTCTATACACAGGGCCATAGATGGTTTAAATACAATTAATGCTGGGTGAAGCCTGATCATTTGAACTAAAAAAGGGTTTTACTTACTGAATGGGTGAATGAATGTTTATAGAAGGATGGTCGATTAAAAAATGAGGATATGAAATAGAGGGACTGTGATAAAGATGTTTAACATACAAGGGAAATAGTTGTTTGGCAAAGACTGATTTGTTTGAAATTGTTAGGGATGTGGACTGAATATAATAGACGTGGTGATGTAATAGTGTTGTGTAACTATAAAGTAATTGTTGGAATTGGGCAGGACTCATTAAGGAATTAAGGAATACTTTCTTAGCGTATGATTGAATGATAATTAATACACTACGTGTTTGAAGGTGCACATAAGCCTGCACAAGGGACACAAATAGAAACGTTGGGTTAATGTCTAATAAATCAAAGAATAAATAAGTATCTAATATAGATTTGAAATGTAAAAGTAATCAGTTTGAAATTACAGAGTCATTTCATGCCATACTTCAGGTGTAATCTATGTCGTGCAATGTCCATAATCTACGAGCGCCTGTACTTGGTTTGAACAGTCATTCTTTGCTGATTGAACTAAATTTGAATATAAAGGGGGTTATATTATTTTTCCTATAATCCAGTCTTTTCTGTTTATATATTTTCTGATATAAACTTTGTATCACTTTGAAATGTTCAAAAGTCACAAAACATCAGAAGTAAATATTTCCTGACAGGAGCTTTCATGCACAACCAGAGCTGTTCTAGCAGGTCACACAGAACAGAGATTCCTGTTTCTTTTCCGCTTTTCCTTTGTCTCTCCTGTGCTGATCTGAGGACTGATGATCTGTGTAGCAAGACTGATGATAGAAGACTGAACAAGGAGGACTAGAGCTGCTATCAGTATGTCAGCTCATGGCCTGAAAATGTTGGATTGATAGATAAGAAAATTTACCATTGAAAGTCTGGTGATACAGGATGATAGCGATTATGTGAGCCTGAAATTTGTTGATTGTCAGGTCACTTACCTACACAATCTAATATTAAAATTAAAATTTATAGGCTTTATGCGTACTACAATGGATGAATCATGTGGCTACTTTTAGATGAAGGCAAATAATCCAGGTGTGACCTAATATTGAAGATCAGATACTATACTAATATATTTTGAACTTTAAATCTTGTAGATTTCAAGCCCACGTGGGCAGGGTCATCTCTCCTCCTGTACCAGTCTGTGTCTTGTATTGTTTATGATTATTTACTTGTCCCTATTATATATACCTTTTTCACCTGTAAAGCGCCATGGAATAAATGGCGGTATAATAATAAATGATGATAATAATAATAATGATAACAATACTACTAATAATAATTTCTTAACCTCTTCACGACCTTGAACGTACTGGTATGTCCAATCATGTCCCTCCATTTAATGCAAGCCCGCAAGCCGAGCCCACATCTTTACCAACACATATAGGCTGATCTGATCAGCCAACATGTGTCTCTAAAGAAAAGACAAGTGCAAATAGGGTCTTATCTGCAAGGAATGCAGTATTGCTGAATTCACTGAGTGCTCACCTGGTGGGGGTTGTGTACCGGAAAATAGAAGCGTAGGGGCAGAGATGAGCGGAACGTAAACATCCCGCCCAACTCCTTCCATCCGCATTCCTGGCAGGACGCAGGTAAGCTGTGTTCATCGTTCCCGGGGTGTCACACAAAGCGACGTGTGCTGCCTCGGGAACGATGAACAACCAGAGCACAGAAGGATGTTCGATTTTTTGAAAATGAGCGACATGTCAACGAGCAACGATAAGGTGAGTATTTTTGCTCGTTCACAGTCGCTCATTTGTGTTACATGCTATGATATGTCAAACGAGGCCAGATGTGCGTCACTAACGACATGATCCCCGACGACATATCATTTGATATATCATAGCGTGTAAAACCCGCTAAAGACTATGAGTACACATTGCAGATTTGGTTGCAGAAATTTCTGCACCAAAGCAGCAACTTTAACAGGAAAAATGCTGCAGCAAAAACATGTGTTTATGCTGTGATTTTCCACTTTTTAAGACTTTTCATGCCTCTTTTCATTGCATCAATGCTGAACACAGCCAAAAATGATTAAAGAAATGACATGCTGCAAATTTTTCCTACAACCATATCTGCAATGAAAAAATCATGAACGAGTGCACAACACTTCAGGATTCTTATTGACTTTCACAGCGTAAGGATTTCCTTGCTGATTTGTGACAAAAACTACACTAAAGATGCATCAAAAAATGTGATAAAATTGCACTCTTTACATATTGTGTATCTTGTCCAGGGCCGGCGTCAGCACGCGGCATACCTGGGCAAATGCCGGGGCCCTGGAGAGCCGGGGGGGCCCACTCGTCCTCGTCAGTTCTGGTGCCCCTTGGCCGGGGCCCCCTCGCCTTAGTTCTGCTGCCCCGAGCTCCGGGGACCGCAGTCCTCGGCAGGAATCTGCAGCGCCGTCCCTTTAAGGCGCGCAGACTTCCTGGTTTGAACTTCATCTGTGGGCGGAGCTACCGACCGGCCTGCTCAGTCCCAAAGATGAAGGAGTTGCAGTGCCAGCCAGCGACCCCCAGCACAGTGCGTCCCTCCGGCGCTGTGTGGGCCCCCTCTCCACCGTGACCTGAGCGGTATGTGACCTCCCCACCCCCCGATTTATGGGCCCTGGTGAGCTGTATGGGCTTCTCCCCCTTAGGTGTATGCCCTGCCCCCCCCCCTCGGTGCTGTATGTGCTGGCCCCTGGAGCTGTGTGTGGGCCACCCAGAGCCGCATGTGTGTCTGTATGTATGTAGCAGAGCTATGTGTGTATGTATGTAGCAGAGCTATGTGTATGTATGTAGCAGATTCATGTATGTATGTAGCAGAGCTATGTATGTATGTATGCAGCAGAGCTATGTGTGTATGTATGTAGCAGAGCTATGTATGTAGCAGAGCTATGTGTGTATGTATGTAGCAGAGCTATGCGTGTATGTATGTAGCAGAGCTATGCATGTATGTAGCAGAGCTATGCGTGTATGTAGCAGAGCTATACGTGTATGTAGCAGAGCTATGCGTGTATGTAGTAGAGCTATGTGTGTGTGTGTATGTATGTAGCAGAGCTATGCGTGTATGTAGCAGAGCTATACGTGTATGTAGTAGAGCTATGTGTGTGTGTATGTAGCAGAGGTATGTATGTAGCAGAGCTATGTGTGTATGTATGTAGCAGAGCTATGTGTGTATGTATGTAGCAGAGCTATGTGTGTATGTATGCAGCAGAGCTATGTGTGTATGTATGTAGCAGAGCTATGCGTGTATGTAGCAGAGCTATGCGTGTATGTAGCAGAGCTATGCATGTATGTAGCAGAGCTATGTGTGTATGTAGCAGAGCTATGCGTGTATGTAGCAGAGCTATGTATGTAGCAGAGGTATGTATGTAGCAGAGCTATGTGTGTATGTATGCAGCAGAGCTATGTGTGTATGTATGTAGCAGAGCTATGTATGTAGCAGAGCTATGTGTGTATGTATGTAGCAGAGCTATGCGTGTATGTATGTAGCAGAGCTATGCGTGTATGTAGCAGAGCTATGTGTGTATGTAGTAGAGCTATGTGTGTGTCTATGTATGTAGCAGAGCTATGCGTGTATGTAGCAGAGCTATGCGTGTATGTAGTAGAGCTATGTGTCTGTGTATGTATGTAGCAGAGGTATGTATGTAGCAGAGCTATGTGTGTATGTATGTAGCAGAGCTATGTGTATATGTATGTAGCAGAGCTATGTGTGTATGTATGCAGCAGAGCTATGTGTGTTTGTATGTAGCAGAGCTATGCGTGTATGTAGCAGAGCTATGCTTGTATGTAGCAGAGCTATGCATGTATGTAGCAGAGCTATGCGTGTATGTAGCAGAGCTATGCGTGTATGTAGCAGAGCTATGCGTGTATGTAGCAGAGCTATGCGTGTATGTATGTAGCAGAGCTATGTGTGTATGTATGTAGCAGAGCTATGTGTGTATGTATGTAGCAGAGCTATGTGTGTATGTATGCAGCAGAGCTATGTGTGTATGTATGCAGCAGAGCTATGTGTGTATGTATGCAGCAGAGCTATGTGTGTATGTATGCAGCAGAGCTATGTGTGTATGTATGTAGCAGAGCTATGTGTGTATGTATGTAGCAGAGCTATGTGTGTATGTATGTAGCAGAGCTATGTGTGTATGTATGTAGCAGAGCTATGTGTGTATGTATGTAGCAGAGCTATGTGTGTATGTATGTAGCAGAGCTATGTGTGTATGTATGTAGCAGAGCTATGCGTGTATGTATGTAGCAGAGCTATGTGTGTATGTATGTAGCAGAGCTATGTGTGTATGTATGTAGCAGAGCTATGTGTGTATGTATGTAGCAGAGCTATGTGTGTATGTATGCAGCAGAGCTATGTGTGTATGTATGCAGCAGAGCTATGTGTGTATGTATGTAGCAGAGCTATGTGTGTATGTATGTAGCAGAGCTATGTGTGTATGTATGTAGCAGAGCTATGTGTGTATGTATGTAGCAGAGCTATGTGTGTATGTATGTAGCAGAGCTATGTGTGTATGTATGTAGCAGAGCTATGTGTGTATGTATGTAGCAGAGCTATGTGTGTATGTATGTAGCAGAGCTATGTGTGTATGTATGTAGCAGAGCTATGTGTGTATGTATGTAGCAGAGCTATGTGTGTATGTATGTAGCAGAGCTATGTGTGTACGTATGCAGCAGAGCTATGCGTGTATGTATGCAGCAGAGCTATGCGTGTATGTATGTAGCAGAGCTATGCGTGTATGTATGTAGCAGAGCTATGCGTGTATGTATGTAGCAGAGCTATGTGTGTATGTATGTAGCAGAGCTATGTGTGTATGTATGTAGCAGAGCTATGCGTGTATGTATGCAGCAGAGCTATGTGTGTATGTATGTAGCAGAGCTATGTGTGTATGTATGCAGCAGAGCTATGCGTGTATGTATGCAGCAGAGCTATGCGTGTATGTATGTAGCAGAGCTATGCGTGTATGTATGTAGCAGAGCTATGCGTGTATGTATGTAGCAGAGCTATGTGTGTATGTATGTAGCAGAGCTATGTGTGTATGTATGTAGCAGAGCTATGCGTGTATGAATGCAGCAGAGCTATGTGTGTACGTATGTAGCAGAGCTATGTGTGTATGTATCTAGCAGAGTTGTGTTGTGTGTGTCTGTATGCATGTATGATGTGTATCTATGTATGTCAGTGTATATGACTGTATAGATATGTCAGTTCTATACGTATTTTTGTGAGCTTGTCTTTAAATATGTATATGTATGTGTGTGTCTGCGTGTGGATGGGGCCCACCGGGACTCTTCCGCCCAGGGCCCACAAAAACCTGGAGCCGGCCCTGATCTTGTCCATCGGCAGCCTTGATATTTAACCATCATTTTCCTGACATCCACAACATGTGAATCGGAGGCTGTTAACCAATTTAATCATGCTGTCAATTTCTGACAGCAGGATTTCAAGCACTCCATTCCTCGCTACCATCGGCAGCCGTGTGACAATCCCTTATGTCTCTGTACTGCCCTGAGAGGGGCCCGGCCGCTTCCTCCGCATGCTCGGGCCGAGCCGCTCAAGGTCCGGTCTCGGGTTGTCAGTGGCACGAGCGCCTCCGGACCGGGGGGCCACATTGCTATGTTAGAGGGGAGAGGCAGTGGGGTTGTGGTGGTGACGGGACGAGGCGCGCAGCCGAGGGAGGGCCGCACTGTCATCCAACGGGTCGTGACGCTACCCACGGGTCGTGGTGACGGGATGCACCACCGCTGCGGCTGGAGTGAAGGAGGTCTCGTCCGGGATTGGTGTTGCGGCCGCAGCCTAGATGTTAGTTCCTCCGTGGGTAGGGGTGGTGTGTCCTGGGGCCCCGGTGGTGGGGACTGGAGCGCTGATGTTGTTGTCGGGGTGCAGGGTGCCGTGCCGCTGTGTAGTGTCGTGCCCGGATGGCACTGGTGTACTTACGATTGATTCACACTCAGTCACTGGTAAACCAAAGTTCGGATGTGGTCGGTCCCCGCAGCCGGCTGCTGATGTCCCCTGTGGGATTGATGGTGGCCCTTTTGGGGTTGATGGTGGCAGTTGTCAAAGGGCTCCCCGGAGGATGATCACCGGTCCCGGTGGTGACCGGACCCCAGCCTTCTCTGCTGTGGGTCCTATCTCCAATCTGCCTCTCCGGAGGCTAACGGAACGGGAAGGCATATTAAAGGGGCAGGTAGGGCAATATTTACAAGCCCAAAAGTTTTTGGGTGGCCGGCAAGTCCACGGCCTTGTCCATGAGCAGTCACTCACGCAACAGGGTTTTCAAATGGGGTTTCAAACACAAGTCCGAACGGGGACGGGTCCTTTTTGTAACTAATGGGCTACTGGCAACTCTTCCTCCAACGCAGATTCAGCCTCCACCTCAAACATCTCCAGCACGCAACAGGCCTGGTGGGAAAGGGCCATCCGGTATCCATTTCCCCTGCATTGCGGGATGTACGTGGCTGTCGGAGCACTGCCAGCAAGGAGACTTTCGTCGGCCTCCTCTGACTCTGAGACCGGCTCTGTACCGGGACCGGAGTCGCTGCTATCAGTCCCCGCTCGGCTGGGCCTCACCTCCCTCTGGGCTGGGTGGGCTACCACGGCCATCTCTTTCTCTGCGGCCAGCGGGTTGTTGTCAGCGGCCATACCCTCCAGGCCGGCTGCTCCTTCAGCCACCCTGACCTTCGTGCCTTCCGGAGCTGCTTCAGGCCCTGCCGCCAGGGCCGAGGGCAGCGGGCCAGGCAGATCAGCAGTGGCGGCTCCCACGGGTGACGGAGACCATATAAGGGCCAGGGGTAGACCAGGTCTCTCAGCCCCAGCGGCCGGTCCCTGCGGGACATAGAGGAGTGTGTCACTCACCAGCTCTTCCACCTCTGCGGTCCACCGCTCCATCAAGAGGCATATCTGACTCCGGTGGCACTGAAAAATCTCCGCCGTCCTGACTCTCATCCACGCCGCGGTTCCGGGCACGGGCTCTGGATCCTCGGGCTGTTCGGATGGGGCAGACATGTTGCTTCTGCAACGGCGGGGTCCAGGAACGGAACGGATGCAGGGTCCTGGAGTCCCTGCCTTTTTATCTTCTCGGTTACATCAGGCAGCCTTCTCACCCGCCTCCCCCTTGGTTTTCTCTCTGCACTCCTCCTTCGGGGGCGGGGCTTCACTTTTGCGCTTTTACTGCTCGGGGAAGACGACTCGAGCGGGAAACGTTCGTGCCAAGATGGCGGGACTTCAACTTTTTCGGCATGACGCCGCTGACGGATCCTTCTAAGGCACACTTCCACATTTAAGTGGACTGTCCGAATCCTGTTCGTGATGCCAGAAGAGTCAATGTGTACCACCCTGAGAGGGGCCCGGCCGCTTCCTCCGCTTGCTCGGGCCGAGCCGCTTGAGGTCCGGGCTCGGGTTGTCGGTGGCATGAGCGCCTCCGGACCGAGGGCCACGTCGCTCTGTTAGAGGGGAGAGGCAGTGGGGTGGTGGTGGTGACGGGACAAGGCGTGCAGCCGGGGGAGCGCCGCGCTGTTGTCCAATGGGTCGTGACACCACCCACGGGTCATGGTGACGGGATGCACCACCGCTGCGGCTGGAGTGAAGGCGGGCTCGTCCGGGATCGGTGTTGCGGCTGCAGCCTAGATGTTAGTTCTTCCGTGGGTAGGGGCGATGTGTCCCAGGGCCACGGTGGTGGGGACTGGAGCGCTGATGTTGTTTTCGGGGTGCAGGGTGCCGTGCCGCGGTGTAGTGTCGTGCCCGGATGGCACTGGTGTACTCACGATTGATTCACACTCAGAGTCACTGGTAAACCAAAGTTTGGATGTGGTCGGTCCCCGCGGCCGGCTGCTGATGTCCCCTGTGGGGTTGATGGTTGCCCCTTTTCCGTGCACCTCTGGTTGTTGTGTTTCGGCTCCCCCTGCCTGAGTAGTGGTAGCCCACTCCCCGGCGTTGAGCTGCCGGAGGAGCCCTCGGTTGCCCGCAGGCGCTGGCCCATCGGGTGTTTGGCACTTGGCGGTGGCGCTCACCTGGTCTCGGTGGGCTTTTTCCTTCTTTCAGGACTTTAGGTGTGGATGAACCCGTGAGTTCCAGCCAGCAATCAGTCAATTTGCCTATACTCAGTGGCTTCTAAGCTAGGACAGGGTCTGAGTACCCGGTTTCTGGTGCTCCGGTACACGGTTGACTCCCCGGTTCGAGACCAGCGGGCTCCAACCCAGGCCCGGTCCATATGGTTCCGCCGGTTGCTGTACCAGTACTCCTGCAGACGGCCACCCCCGTCTGCCTGCCTGACGTTTCCAAGGGGCCCAGGCTCCTACCCGGGGCCTGATAGCTGCTCCACTACCACTCACTGTCAACTCAAAACTAAAACTCAACTGTTTGAACTTCCTGCCCCAGGACAGTAGTCTCCTCGGTGGGCGTGTCTTTCTGCCTGACTCCGCCCACCTGGTTTGCTCTACTGGCCCTGAGGGAGGCATCAGGTCTCCCTCTCGGGTGACGTGTGTGTGACCTCACAGGGGGTGGGGGTGGGGGTGTATGTGGTAGGTGTAATTACCTGTGACCCCTGGGGTCCAGGGCGTCACATCTCCACAGCCAGCCCTATACATGTCCCCACAGCCTACCCCACGTATATCCACACAGACTGCTACCTATATGTCAAATCAGCCATCCCAATGTATGTCTCCACAACCAGCCCCTCATGTCCCCACAGCCAGTCCGATGTAGGACATCATAGCAGTCCCTCATGTCCCACAGCCATCCCCATGAAGCTTCCCACAGCCAGCTTTTCATGTGTTCACAAATAACCCCTCATATGTCCCCACAGCCAGCCCCTCATGTCCCCCCAGCCAGCCCCTCTTGTTTCCACAACCAGCCACTCATATCCCTACAGCCAGCCTCATGTAGTTTCCAACAGCAAGCCCCTCATGTCCCCAGAGCCAACCCTACATATGTCACCACAGGCAGCTCTTCATATGCCCAAAGCCTGCCACTCATATTTCCTCACAGCCAACCCCACATATGTCTTCACAGCCAGCCCTTCATGTCTCCACACCCAGCCCCACATGTTACCATAGCCAGACCCGCATTTCCCCACGACCAACACTATGTATGTTCCCATAGCCAACCCAACATATGTGCCCACAGCCCGCCCTTCATATCTTAACAGCTAACCCCTCATTTGTCCCCACAGCCAGGCCATCACATCCCCACAGCTTGCCATTCATATGTCCCCACAGCCAACCTTACGTATATCTCTACAGTCAACCCCTCATGTCCCCACAGCCTGCCACTTGAATTTCCCCACAGCCATCCTTATGTATGTCTCCACAGTCAGCCCCTCATGTCCCCACAGCCAGCACCGTGGAGGTTCCCACAAACAAGCCCAACATACATCACTACAGCTAGCCCCTCATGTCCCCACAGCTATCTCCACATATGTCTACACAGCCTGTCCCATTTCTGTCCAACAGCCTGCCCCTCATATGTCTCCACCACCTGCCTAATGTATGTCCTACAGCCAGTCCCATGTCACTACAACCTGTTTTTCTTATGTCCCACAACCACCCCCTTATATCTCCACAACCAGTCCCCAATGTTGCCACAGCCTGCCCCATGTATGTCCCACAGCCAGCCCTCATGTTTCCTCAAATAGCGCTTTGTATTTTACTGCAGCCAGCTTCTGATGTCTCCCCAGCCAGCGCCTCATATGTCCCACAGGGAGTCCATCATATGTTTGACAGCCAGCACTTCATATGTCCAACAGCCATCCTTTTGTAATGTGCCACACTCATAGGTAAACTAATATAAGAAAAATAAAGCTTATACTCATCTAATCCAGGCTCCCTGTCTAGGGCAACTCCATCATCTCTTCTATTATGTACAGCAGTAGGCACTGGATGGCACAATAATATCACTGCATCGTGTCATCCGATCTCCTCCGCGCCATCTCCAACAGTGGCCTGCATTCTGCTGTAGTTCCCCACAGAGCAGGGAGCTGATTACTGCTCCTCTGCTCCTGTGCACTCACATCAATTGTATTCTTGTCTTATAGACACAAATAAATAGAGTGCAGGGAGGGAGTGAAGTCTGCAGGGCACAGAAAGAGAGGGGTAAGAGACATCACTGACACTGCTTACCTCTGTGCCGCACCCTGGCCGTCAGAATGCTAAATGCCTGTGGCTGCAGGAAAAAGCCAGGTGGCTGCAGGCATTCAGCAATGTCACTTTTTTCCCCCCGAAGTGTTCCTCCCTCAAAGCAGGAGCCGACCCATCAAACCAGCTCTAGGGACAGTGACAAAAGTATGCGCTTGTCATAGTTTTGGTCACATTACAACTAGACTTCAATTGTATGAGGCTGCACACATCTAGTCACCACATGACCGCATGTATGTAAATTGTATACTTGCAGTCACACAACTGTCTGCTTCTGGCAGTGGCGATGGAGAATCCTGACTGTGCTCACTGCATATTGTACGGGTTCATAAGTCTGCAGTAACAAAGAGTCTCTGAAAACGTTACCTTTAAACATGGACAACCCCTTTAATACAAAAGGTATTTTTTGTTCCCCAAATATAGGCTTAAAGGCTGCTTTACACGCAGCGACATCGCTAGCGATGTCGCTGGTCAAAGCACCGGCCACCGTCGGTTGTGCGTCACGGGCAAATCGCTGCCTGTGGCGCACAACATCGCTAGGACCCGTCACACGTACTTACTTGCCTAGAGACATCGCTGTGGCCGGCGAACCGCCTCCTTTCCTGTCACAGCGACATCACACGGCAGAAGTCCAATTGAAGCGGAAGGGCGGAGAGCAGCCGAAAGAAAGTGACGCCCACCTTGTTGCCGGAGGACGCAGGTAAGGTGTTGTTTGTCGTTCCTGGGGTGTCACACGTAGCGATGTGTGCTGCCTCAAGAACGACGAACAACCTGCGTCCTGCAACAGCAATGATATTTGGGATTAGAACGACGTGTCAACGATCAACGATTAGGTAAGTAATTTTGATCGTTAGTGGTCTTTCGTACGTTTCACATGCAATGACGTCGCTAACAAGGCCGGATGTGCGTCACGAATTCCGTGACCCCCAACGACATCTCGTTAGTGATGTCGTTGCGTGTAAAGCCCCCTTATGAGTGAGCTCTGAATTAAGAAGTATTTTATACAATATAAACTTATTATTGAATCCCAGTGCAAGGAATAAAAAAAAGTCAGTTGCTTATAATTTACAGGTTAGTGCAAATTGATTTTTCAGGCTTGCTATGATGGATTTAGACCCGAAAAATGTGTTATCCATGAACAGCGTATTCTGTACAGCATTTGTGCAAATAAAGCCAATATTTCACCACTACATAAATGAAATGTAGTTTAATTATTCTAGAAATACACCGTTTATTAGATCACCCTGTTTTCCTAATGCAGTTTTAAATCTTTATTTTCAACTTTGTAAATATCTAATTTTCTTCTTCAGGGTTCAAATTAAAAAAGCCCTGTTTGTTTTGTATTTATATAACGTCTTGGAAATTCAGCTAATACCACCTAAAATGGGTTCATGCAAACTTTTTAATCGTCATTGTTTTTAAACTCTAGAACTTGTGGAATGTTTCCTACTATGTAGTTAAAGTGAGCAACCAATTTAGGCACTAATAAGCAGTAGTTTCTAACTCTTTGCCTGTTATGCCAGGTGACAATCTCTACTGGCACAGAGCAGTCATAGGCTGCTTCTGCTAGCAATTGAGTGGCATTCAACGATATCACATCTTTTCCGGGCTGCTCTGTTAATGGAGTGTGACTACCAATGTTATGCTGATTGATAGCTGGATTCCTGCTGCTTAACTGAAGGAAGCCGGTTGTCAACCAGGATGATGCCAGCAGTTATGCCCTGTCAACAAAGCAGACCAGAAAAAGAAGAGTTGCCTGTTTGACATGCAACAGTTGAATCTCCGGCAGGATCTGTCAATAACTGCTCTATACCAGTTCTGGGTAAAATAGGCAGGTAGTTACCTCTGTTAACAATTGCAACTTGTTTCCCCAAAAAAAAGACAGGGTATTATATTATTTTTGGCTCCAAAAGATGTTCTTTTTTTTCTGGAGATGTCTTATATTTCTTTGCCTTGTTTGATGAAGAGTTTTGCTGTATTCTTTAAAGGAAATCTGCCAGGTCATTTCTATATACCATACTAAAACCTAATATCCTGAAACAGGGCAACCCTTTCAGGATATGTAACTTTTATTGCTGTATTTTGCCCCGTTGTGCTGCTGTAAGCCCAAGAAAATGTATAGTCATGTGGCGGCTGGTAATGCTAAATGAATATTCATCTCTTCCACCAACCATAATCCCGCCCACCGCTCTGCACCAGCGACAGTGATTGGGTGCAGTTTCACAGCTGTAGTGCTCGCAGAAGGATCACATTGCAATCCTTGGACTGGCCATCTGCTCTCCTGATCTGAGCGGGACATCATGTTTTTTTATGCAGTTATCACTCTTTACGCCCTGTCACAAGCAGAGATAAATCTGTGGCAGATCTGTGGTTGGAGTGAAATTGTGGACAATCAGTGCCAGGTTTGTGGCTATGTACAAATTGAACAATATGTCCATGATTTTACTGCAACCACAGATCTGCCAAAGATTTATCTCTGTGTGTGACAGGGTCTTTAGGTCAGGAGAGCTGACAGCCAGTCCCAGGATTTCATTGCAATCCATTGTATCCAAGATTTATGCATCCAAAATACCTAATGAAGTTACATGTTGGGGTACAAAAACATGAATGGGTTTGGATACAGTCTAAGGAGACTACACTGTATTACGCACACCCCTTCAGGCCACTTGGAGGCTTTGAATCACTTCACAATGAATCGATTAGCAGAAATCAATTTTTTGTGAAAAAGTTGCCTAAACTGGAGAATTTGAAAAGGATTTCGGTAATAAAGATAATCTGTCAATAGGATCCACCCTTCTATGCCATTTAGGTGGGCGTGCAGGTTATAGAAAATAAAATTATATCTGCAATCTGATCTCTTAATCCCAATAAAGCCACGTTTTCTTAACATATTAATGAGATATTAAGCTCTATGAGGTGTGAGGTTGCACCACGCAACCTGGGGGTTACACTACCTTGCAGCGGTGCGAGGTAGCTTCAGCAACACAGGTGCACAGTCTCTTTATAAAAATTCCAGACGTTTATTTAAACACTTGTTATAAACGGCAAACATTCAACATAACAGGCCTCTCCTGGCTTAAAAGGAAAACAGGTAGTGCCACCTACTGTCGGCTTCCAGTCCAATACAGTCTCTATTAGAGGTCTGGCACCTGTACACACTGGCTCCTGCCAGCGAACACCACTTGCTGTGGTTCCTACCCAGGGCCTCTGCAGACTCCTGTCTGTCTCTCTTCCAGGAGAGGTTTGGCCCTGCAGCCACAGCCCTAGCCTGGCTGCACTCACCTTCCAGTCTCAACTCAGACTGAATTCCAGACTCTGACAGTCTCCTAAATCAGACTGGACACACCCACAGGTGGAGGTTTGTGATTCTCCAGAACTGCACAGCACACTGGCATTATTAAAGGGAACCTGACCCTTATATGCAGAAACAAGCCTTTGTGGAACTACAAGTCCCATAGCAACCTCTTCAGTTTAATATCGCAGGGACCTTCTCCATTGTGACACATAGCAACCATTTACCACATTGGTGGTCGCTACCTCCCATAGGCGAACAGAGATCTCCTGAGATTTTACTTCTAGAACTTATTCTAAATGAAAGGGAGGTTATTTAATTTTTATTTCATTTAAAATTTACTCCAGAAGCAGATTCTCACATCTGTGTCCGGCCCATAGATCTTACCATTCCATTTACATATTGAAAAGAAGGGGGATTTCTCTAGAATAAGACATCTGATTTCAGATATCAAGATATCATTATATCCAACTTCCTATGACCTATATGACCATATAGACAACTAAGGCTGCTTTCACACATCCGGTTTTTGCTGAGCGGCACAATACGGTGCTCTGCAGAAAAAACGCAAAAATTTTATTTGCCGCCGGGTGCGTCTTTTCTGCATAGACTTGCATTAGCGCCGTATTGTGCCGCATGGCCTTGCGTCTGGTTTTGGCATATTTAGCCCATGCGGTGGCCGGATGGAACGTTGCCTGGCACATTTTTTTGTGCGGCGAATAAACCACATCACGCCGGATCCGGTGCTATGCCGCGCGATTTACAATGCAAGCCTATGGACGCCGGATGCGGCGTCCTGCGGCAAAAACCGCATCCGGCTGCCGGATGTGTTTTTTTGCACTGCACATGCTCAGTATCAAGCCGCATCCGTCAAAAAATGGACGGGCCGCATGGAAAAACTTATGCAACGGATCCGTTTTTTTGCCGTATAAATTGCATAGGTTTTTGAGCCGGATTGAGCCGCACTGCAAAAAACGGATGTGTGAAAGTAGCCTAAGGAGGGTAGATCCTACTGACAGATTTTGTATAAGTCTTGCTCTTTTCTTTTTACATGATCAGTAGAGATTTTTTGCTAGTGTATCTAATCACAATGGGGGAACTATGCAAAATGTGTGAGAATTTCAGATCAGATTCCCTCGAAAATGGTTGAATATGCTGTGTACCAATTTGATGTGTTTTAGATACTTTTTACACCCCTCTAAATTATTTTAAAAATGTATCAACTTATTCAATGATTTGATTTTTAATTTTATAAAAATAAAACTATTAAGGCTATGTCCCCACGAGAGCTCACACCTGCGGATATATCCACAGGTATATTCGCAGGTTTCCCGCAGCAGCTGCCCAGAATCCGCAGCTATACACAGCTGCGGAATTCCAGCAAAATATCTGCAGAAAACCAGCAGAAGTCCCGGCGTCTATCTCCATACTGGAGGGCCAGGAAATCCGCAGGTATTTCCGCAGGAATAATTGACATCCAGATATGTGTGGCTGCGGGACATCTGAAGCATATTCCGCAGCCGCACATACCACAGCATGGACACAGATACTCCCCATGTCCCGTAGGATAACATGAGGAGTGTCTGTACTTGCTAAAACCTGCGGATTTATCTAGAAAATCCAGATAAATCTGCAGGTTTTCCGCGGCGAAATCCGTGGGTACAGAGTCCCGTGGGCACATAGCTGAAGGGGACATTCACATATCTATTTGAGTGTTGGTGTGCCACCCGATTTCTTATCACACAGTACACAGATACACTGACTACATCCTATTCTACTTCTCAACATTGGATCCGAATTTTACCAATCTCATTTTTGGATCAACCATTTTCTTTGATGTGTGAATGGATTTGTGAGGCTCTATGGGTCTGAGTGGTGAAAATATCAGACTGCACTCACATGGATGTGTGAATGCATCCTGAGACTTATTTATCACAAAGCTAGAAAAAAAAAATTTATTACAAAAATCGTATTTTAGTTAAATTATATTGTACAAGTTAAATCAAACCCATACATTTATAAATTAATAGGTTATATAATATATAATCTGCAAAAATAAAACTGCAATGAGAATAAGTTGCTTCCCAAATTCTCCATTCTGCAGCACACATAGGGTTTGTGGATACGTGAGAATAACCTCTGCATGACTTTATGCAAAATTGTCCCTTCTGATTTCATAAATCGAACATACTGTTATAGCACATGCTTAAGGCCTTACTTTATTAAAAAAAAAAATGCAGACCTGAAATCAATATAAACTATTTCTATGATTAAATATTGTGCCAAACAAAAAAAACACCTTTGACATTTATGCTTGCACAAAAAAGTTCTTGAATGGCAGTAGAGATTTTTAGGCATATATAGCAATATTACGTATTATATTTTGTATAATAGGATAAGAACCCGCATTTTCATAAGTTGTCATGCTTTGGACAATTTGTTTATATACAAAATGCCTTCATTTCAAAGAAATGTAATATTCTAGAACCAAGGCTTTACTTGAGTCTGAGAACATGGCTATTGCTTAAGCATTAAATATGTATTATGATATGAAAACAAGACATGTGAAAACAGATCAGGCACAGGGAATTCTAAATAATAGAATACAAGTATTTCCAATTCATGAAAGTGATCAGCATTGCCAATATGCAGACTGGTGCAGGTAAAACTGCTCACATTAATATAAAATGACCTCACATGTGAATACAGGACCGCATTCAGAAACAGAATACACAATGTGATATCATATCCGATTGGAGCTGTTGTCCACCCTTTTCATAAACATCTGGTTCATACCTTTGATTCTTTCATCTACTTTTCACCTGTGAAAAATTTGCTGCCAAGACCTCATCTTCAGCTTTGCACTTATCCAATCTGACAACATTCTGAGCTTCCATATAAACAATAGCTCCATACACAGTGCCCCTGAATATAATAATGCCCAAAGCTGTGCCTTCTGCATCATACACTCTGTCATCTGAAATAAACATTTATATACTCTCCCCATTACCCTCCCTAAATAAAACACTACACAGTATACACTAAAAATAATTCTAATAAACAAGCTACCCCTAAAATTACTTACAGTGCTCTTTAAAAAGAATTATATAATTATATTTCTCCCGTGCATCCCCCATACTCTGGAACGCTCTACCTCAGCACATCAGACTCTCCACTACCGTGGAAAGCTTCAAGAGGAACCTCAAGACCCACCTCTTCCAACAAGCCTACAACCTACAATAGCCCTCAGCCCAGTAGACCACTGCGCAACCAGCTCTGTCCTCACCTATTGTACCATCACCCATTCCCTGTAGACTGTGAGCCCTCGCGGGCAGGGTCCTCTCTCCTCCTATACCAGTCTGTCTTGTACTGTTAATGATTGTTGTACGTATACCCTCTTTCACTTGTAAAGCGCCATGGAATAAATGGCGCTATAATAATAAATAATAATAATAATAATAATAATAATAATATACACGTCTAACATAAAATTCATTCTCATACACACTATTCCTACAACATGAGCTATCATTTATACTGTGTTTCGGCAACAGTTAAAAGTATACAGTGTGCCCCCCAGCAATTAAAGAGGTTGGCCACTACTTTAACATTGATAGCCTATCCTTTGGATAGATCATCAGTGTCTGATTGGCTGGTATCCGACACCCGGCACGGCCACCGATGACCTGGACTTGGTGCTAGCAGGCGGACATAAATTCTCAGTTCTGGAGCTGCCCCATCAACTGATAGCGCCTTGTGTCGGGTACTGCACATCCACCTCCCACTATCAGAAGATGGGGCAGCTCCAGAACTGAGCATTTCCCGCTGCCTGCTTCTGCTGCCAACACAGAGACCAGCTAATCAGCAGCTGGGTGGGGTGTTGGACACCGACAGATCAGACATTGATGACGTATCCTAAGGTTAGGCCATCAATATAAAAGTAGTGACCAACCTCTTGAAATTTTTATATACATTATGCTCCAGTCATCTAATATATAAATAAGGAATAATGTTTGGAACACCATTCTAAGTCTGAACTGGGTGCAAAAACCTAAAAAAACATCACTATGGGGAGATAAGGTATGCACACCAGTGACTATGCAAGGGGAATACATGTAATAGCAGAAACTGCTGTGTGAATACTGACTTGAAAAATCCAATAGCTATATGTAAGAGTGAAAATGTGAAAAATGGAATCTGCATTACTGCCATGAACATATGAATAAAGAGAAATTTAGCTACTGAATTGATCAATGCAATAGAGCCCCAACACTACGCCAAAGTATTTCTCTACGTTGGGGTCCCTAGCTTGTGTGTGTCCTCTCATGCAGTTAAAAAACTTACCATGTATGGGAAGCTGAGACCCAGGCTATATATGCGTATGATATGGATCGGCAATAGGTGTGGATGGGGGAGGGTTCACAAACGAAAAACTACTAACAAATAAGGAATAACGTTTGGAACACCATTCTAAGTCTGAACTGGGTGCAAAAACCTAAAAAGATGTGCATACCTTATCTCCCCATAGTGATGTTTTTTTAGGTTTTTGCACCCAGTTCAGACATAGAATGGAGTTCCAAACGTTATTCCTTATTTGTTAGTAGTTTTTCGTTTGTGAACCCTCCCCATCCACACCTATTGCCAATCCATATCATACGCATAAATAGCCTGGGTCTCAGCTTCTCATACACGGTAAGTTTTTTTAACTGCATGAGAGGACACACACAAACTAGGGACCCCAACGTAGAGAACTACTTTGGCGTAGTGTTGGGGCTCTATTGCATTGATCAATTCAGTAGCTAAATTTCTCTTTATTCATATATTCATGGCAGTAATGGAGATTCCATTTTTCACATTTTCACTCTTACATATAGCTATTGGATTTTTCAAGTCAGTATTCACACAGCAGTTTCTGCTATTACATGTATTCCCCTTACATAGTCACTGGTGTGCATACCTTATCTCTCCATCTAATATATAAAGCTGAGTGTATGTGTGTATGTGTGTATGAGTGTATGTATGTCCACTAAAGGAATCTGCACCGTCGCATTTACAATGATGACATTTTGCACAGACACTCCATCTGACCCAGGGAATGTCGTAGACTAGATTTTGATGGGAAAATGTAACCCCGCGCTTTACAGTTACTTTCCAAAAAACATACCTTCATTAAAGTAAATAGAGCCTGGAATTTCTGTTTTTTATAGAAGCTGTGATTGGTTGCTATAGGAACAAAAGACATTGTTAGTATTATGTATAGTATATATATAGTATAGAAGCTTATGTGTGAGGTAATATGATGTTGGTGGGGAGACAGATAAAGAGAGAGAGACAGACAGAGAGACCGAGACAGACAGGGAAAGAGACAAAGAGATAGAGACAGACAGATGGTGAAAGAGACAGACAGAGACAGACAGAGATAGACAGTGAAAGAGACAGACAGAGACAGATGGGGAAAGAGACAGATGGGGAAAGAGACAGACCTGGAAAGAGACAGATGGGGAAAGAGACAGATGGGGAAAGAGACAGACCTGGAAAGAGACAGATGGGGAAAGAGACAGGCCTGGAAAGAGACAGACAGAGAGACAGACAAAGACAGACAGGGTAACAGACCTGGAAAGAGACAGACCTGGAAAAAGACAGACCTGGAAAGAGACAGGCGGGGAAAGAGACAGACCTGGAAAGAGACAGACCTGGAAAAAGACAGACCTGGTAAGAGACAGGCGGGGAAAGAGACAGACAGGGAAAGAGACAGATGGGGCAAGAGACAGATGGAGCAAGAGACAGATGGTGCAAGAGACAGACGGGGCAAGAGACAGACAGACACAGAGATAGAGAGAGACACAGAGGTAGAGAGAGACAGCCAGACACACACACGGAGATAGAGAGACAGACAGACACAGAGACACAGAGATAGAGACAGATAGACTGATACAAAGACAGACAGAGAGATAGAAACAGACAGACAGAGACACAGACAGACAAGGAAAGAGACAGACAGACAGCGACACACAGACAGAGACTGGGAGAGAGACAGAGAGACAGTTACTATCCCGGGCAACGCCCGGGTACTACAGCTTGTTAATTATAATACATACAATCCATTTCAGCCATTCATTTTAGTATACACTATCCTCCCACAGCAATTAATTAAAATATACACTGTGCACTTAATGAATTATTTATAATATACACTGCCCCAGGAATTAACCATAGTTATGCCCCAGATATTATTTAAAATATAGTATACATTGTATGTTCATTCCAGCCATTAATTATAGCATTTACTGTACCTTTCTGCCATTAATTATGATATATTGTCCCCATCTAATATAATATGAACTGTGCCTCCTGTAATTAATTATAATATACACCATACCCAAGACATTAATTTTTCAATATGCTATACCCCTAGCCGTTAATTATAATATACCAGTGCAAAATATTTAGTAAACAAAATCTGCCCAAAGCACTAAAAAGTAGGGATTTTTATTACTTATTTAAAATCTTTGCAGGAGCTGATTAAATAAAGTCCTCTTGTTTAAGGGAATGTCCTTAGCAGATGAAGTCCCCATTTCATCAAGACCGGCAATTTTCTCATGCCTGTTGGAGTCAAATGATCCTGATCATTAAGAGGTGTATGTCTCTTAATAAATCATGAGCATCTGTCGAGTGAGGCACGGCAACGTCAGAAATCTTACTGACTTGCGTAAGATATCTGGTGCAAGGAGCACCCCAGCTAATCATAAATTAGGAGGGCTGTGGTGTCACACCCCCATCACACCTCAAGCTCGTCCCTTTCTCCTCCTAGCTTCACTCAGTTTATCAGGGCTTGGAAAAACTGGTGTGAAAATACAAAACTACAAATTATTCTAAGGTTTTGGAACTTTTCAAAACATCAAATTTTGATAAAATTGTTTTGATGAATCGGGGTGTATGCCACTTCATGACATACCGCTTTGTAAGCCACGAGAAAAAGCTTTTTCCTCATTAATAAGTTTTTTCTTCTTTGCAATGTAGAAAAATGTTTTCAAATTTTGAATATTTATTGTAAACTCTTCAATTTTTTGTCATAATGTCAAATGTCTAAGGCTATATTCACACAGGACATTTTTGCAGCATTTTTTCCTGACCAAAACCTTACCAAAACCTGACCTTGTGGCAGGATGTTTCCCGGGACTCATCTGCAGTTTTGGTGCTTTTTTGTGCATTTGTTGTGGCATTTTTTGTGGCATTTTTACAGTGTTTTTTTCTGTGATGTCAAGACTTGCAAGGGTTCAAGAATACCCGAGTGCTGGGCCGAGCCAGTACTGACCTGGATCCAGCACCCGGGTAAAAAAAAATGATAGAAAGGAAAAAAAAAAGATAAACAAGCATGGTATACTTACCAGTCTCTGGTAAATGCTAGAGTGTATGGGCTCCTTTCATGTATGACGTCATTCAACAGGCCCCTATCACATGGGGGGCAGGGGGGCGAAGCATGATTGTAGTGGAAGGGAGAAAACCTTCTCTGGGGATCAAAATATGAGGGACACCATGCTGTTTTCTAATTATTTAAATAAATAATTAAAAAAAAAAACAGTGTGCGGTCCCCCTAAATATTGATACCCAGCCATAATAAAGCTCACAGCTGGGGGCTGGTATTCTCAGGCTGGAGAGACCCAGCCTAAAAATATCAGCCTGCAGCTTCCCAGGATTGTCGGATCTGTTAGATATGACAATCCCAGCACTTTACCCAGCTCTTCCCGAATATCCTTGATGTGGTGGCAATCGGGGTAATAAGGGGTTAATTGCAGCTCATAGCTGCTACTAAGCCCTAGATTGTTAATGGCAGCTGTCTATTAGACACCCTTATTACCAATCTGTAATAAGTGAAAATAAATAAACACAAAAAAAGAAAAAATCCTTTATTTGAAATAAAAAACAGAAAGCCCCCTCTTTCACCACTTTTTTAACCCTATAATCACTCCCCTGCAGGTCCAACATAATCTACATGAGGTCCCATGGTGATTCAGCTCTGCTATATCTGAAGATCACAGTGAGCGGCTATAGAACAGGACTGTCCGCTGTTATCTCCAGAGAATGAATGAGCTGGATAATCATCGGTCACTTCACTCAGGTGATTTCCGTTCACAGTTGGCGATACCTGTGACAGTAAATAGCCTGAGTGAGGTCCCCGCTGAATGAGCGGCTCACTCATACTCTGTAAAGACCTGCAGGTCGGGTCTGTGATTGGTTGCAGTCAGATGCTGGCTGCAACTAATCACACATGAAAGCAGTGAATATGTAATGAGTGGGGGAGCGTACAGCCATGCCTCTATCCCCACCACCATTTAGTGCCGGACAGATACCCTGGATCAATTCCGGGACTAACCAGGTTTTTTATTAACCCGATTAGACCCACTGATCCAGGGTATCTGCAAGTCCACCTGTCACTAGGATGAAAACCGTGTACAAAAGAGAAAAGATTCTGCACAAGGAATCAGGATGAAAACCATAGCAAAAGTACTGAAAATAATTGACATGTTCATTCTTTTCAGAACGCAGCAAAGCCAGAGGTGGTTCACAAAACTGTCAGGAAAAAATCCTAACATGTTTCTGTGTGAGCATGAAATTCAGAAATCTCATAGACTTTGCTGGGACTGTACAAAGCAGTGTTTTATTAGCATGGATTTGCATAAAACCAAGGAAAAAAAAAGCTAAAAAAATGCTGAAAAAACGCCCTGTGTGAACATAGCCTGACAATCTTTTTATTGTTGCTGTCAATCATTGAAATTATCTTTATGGCTGGAAAAAATTTGGAATGCACAAGACACTGAAGTCAATGATTGGCTGCAGCATTTTCCATGTGACATCATTGCTGCAGTCAAATAATAAAGACTGGGCAGCAGCAGTGACACAACACTGGGGAGAATAAGAAACATAAAATTTAAACTACACAATTTCCTGAAAGGGAACAAGCCTATAACTGCACAAATACATTGAGCCCATATTGAGAATTATATGTTAAAACTAAAATGTAAACTAGAAATCCTCATGTTTACTAATCCTATATATTTTATTTTCCCCTCAAATAATTTTGTGCAAAAACAATTAAATTAATTTGCCTTGAATTTGATCACTTCATTCTACCCTTATCTATGTTTGCACTTGTGATATTTGCATTATTCTAATTGTCTACAATAAAATACTCAGAAACTGTAATTAATACAAATTGGTTGGTGACCTGACCAGATTAACATATAAAATCTTCTATAAAATGAATTAAATACATTTTTTTACCAAAATGTAGCTTTCCCATTGGTGTCTTAATTACGCGCTGTCAATAATTAAGAATCATATTGAACTATACCAGGTCCAGCAGATTTAGAAAGCAAATGGACTAATCTCGGAATATTGTAGCCATATTCATAAACTACCAAATGAAACTGAAGCCGCCTCTGCATTTAAATTGTTGTGAAACATTTCATTATTTTATCCCAGTGCTGGATGAACAGTCCATTAGATATAGACAGCAGATTGTCAGCGGCAATTCAACATTCACCAATGAAAGCAAAATGGTGCGTCCAGTGCCAGTGCTTCATACACAGTGGACTCTTGACACACTTTCCTGATTTTTTTGGAAGCAATTTGTGCTCAGAGTAAATAGGTTTTGATTTAATTTTCAGTTCCAAGATGTTAAGCAATGTCTGAAATGCAGGACATTGCCTTTGGCATTATTAGGTTGTAATTAAGCTTTCTGAGTCCGTTATAGTAATTGTATAAACCCTACAAGCCAAGAAAAGTTTCTAAATAATGCCATGCTTTTTAATTCTATTCAATCCCATATGAAGCTGTGTAATCTCTACCTCATATGGCAATACATCTAACCGCTAGCTTGTGTGTTTACAGTGTGTCGTTCTCAGCCCCTTAAAGAGGATGACCACTACTTTTACATTAATGCCCTATACTTAGGATAGGTCATCAATGGCTGATCGGCCGTGGTCCGACAACCCACACCACGGTCGATCACCTGTTCCCGGTCGGCAGTGGTAGCAGGGAGCCAGAAATGCTCAGGTACGGAGCTGCTCTGTCTTTTAATAGTGGCCTTGGATGGGTTCTGCACATTCACCTCTTATTGATTTGAAAGCGAGGTGGATATGCCGTGCCTGGCCTTGGCTGCTATCCGTTGATGGGGCAGCTACAGGACTGAGCATTTCTGCCTACCTGTTGCCACCACAAACAGTTGAATGGCAGGGATGCTAGGTATCACACCCTAACCAATCAGACATTGATGACCTATCCTAAGGAACCTGTTGTCTGATGAGATTAGATAAACTTATTTGGTTCGGATGGTAACAAGCATGTGTGGTGGAAACCAGAATAAGAGTACAAAAACAAATGTGTCTTGTCTGCAGTCAAGCATGGTGGTGGGAATGTATCATGGTTTGGTGCATGGTTTGGTGTTTGGGGGGGGAGGGCTACAGTTCATTGAGGGAACCATGAACAACAACATGTACTCTGACATACTGAAACAGAAAATGCTCTCCTCACTTCATATTCCAACATGATAACAACCCCAAGCACACCTACAAGACTACCCCTGCCTTGCTAAAGAAACTGAGGGTCAAGGTGCTGGACTGGCCAAGCATGTCTCAAGACCTAAACCCAATTGGGTATCCATGGGACCTCCTGAAATGGAAGAAAGAGGAGCACAAGGGCTCTAACATCCTCCAGCTCTGTGATGCCATCATGGAAAATGGAAGAGGATTCCAGTTGCTTCTGTGAAGTTGTATTGAGCTCTGTCACCATGAGTGTTAAGACAGTGCTTGAAAATAATTGTGAGCAAACAAAATATTCACACTTTGAGCACAATTAGCCCATTTTCATTTAGGAGTGTACTCATTTTTGTTACCAGTGGTTTATACATTATTGACTGTATGTTATTTAGAGGGCACACCAAGTTTACACTGTTATACAAGCTGTACACTGACTACTTTACATTATATCATATGAAGTGTCATATCTTCATTGTTGTCTCATAAAGGGTATAATAAAATATTTACAAAAATGGTAAGCGTGTACTCACTTTTGTGGTATACTGTATGTAATATAGTAAATTTTGCTGTTTAAATACTTTCCACTTAATGTCTAAATCTTTCAAAAACTTCTTTTTAGTACAATAAATAATGACAGCTTGGTATCTTCCATTAAGACAGACCGTACAGGATTTGTTTTTGCAAAAGTCAATACAATCCAGGTGATCTGGAATAAAATGGGGTGAACAAAAGCAAACAAAAGAACAAACATATCCAGATCAACATGAAAAATTTGCTGAAATATCCTCTTTAAGAAATCATTGAGTCTTAGAGAAAATGTTGTAAATAACGATCTGTATTTCACAGCACTTAAATTCTGTAGTACTTGGGATTTATGTCATCTCGGCCTGGTGATTTGCCTAGTTTAGTGCTTTTGAGGTGGCACTGTATTCCCTGCTAGGTTAAGCAGGAGACATTTAAGGCCATGAGCATATGTTGAGTATTTGGTGAGTTTTTACCTCAGTATTTATAAGCAAAAACCAGGAGTGGGTGAAAAATACAGAAGTGGTGCCCGTGTTTCCATTATACTTCAGATTTCAGCTTACAAATACTGAGGTAAAAAAACCTCACCAAATGCTTAATAGATTGAGTTTTCCATAAGGTTATTTTAGAGGGGGCCACACTGAGTTTTGAGTCTCTTACAGCTTTCTTGCAGGTAAAGAATATTTTTTAATCATTTTTACTTTTTTTGGCAATGATCCTTTTTGTCTCCATCTGCTGCCTTGATATGATTTTTTTACACAATTTAGGTATTTTTTATACAGATATTAAAGAGAACCTGTCAGCTCCCATATGCGTTCTGACCTGCAAGCATGGTGATTTGTGGCCTAAAAACACCTTCCTGCCCATCCCTGTGTTGTAATATTGTGCAATATTAATTTATAAAAAATGTTTTATAACTTACATGTTCCTATGTAAATAAACAGAGGGTCTAGTCCCCTGGGTGTCGCATTGCCCTGTGGGCATTTGCATGGTTTCCGAGGTATCACGCCCCTGTGGGCGTGATTCCATGGATATACATGAGTGACGTCACCTTTAGCTCCTTCAGATCCCACGCATGCGCGCTTACCATTCCCACAGTTTTGTTATCTGGGTGCTTGCTTGTCGGCTTCAGACGCGCATTGCACATACTCAGAAGACTCCTGCAGTTCTGACCATGTGCAGTGCGCATCTGAAGCCAAGAAACAAGCACCCGGATAGCAAGGCTACGGGAATGGCAAGCGTGCACACGCAGGATCTCAAGGAGCTGAAGGTGATGTCACTCATGTAAATCCATGATATCCCACCCATAGGAGCGTGATACCATGGAAAGCATGCAAATGCCCATGGTGCGATGCGACGCCCTGGGGACTAGAACCTCTGCTCATTTACATAGGGAACATGTTAGTAATAAAACATTTTTATACATTCATATTACACACTATTATAACACAGGGATGGGTAGGAAGGGGTTTCTAGGCCACACATCACCCTGCTTGTAGGTTAGAGCGCATATGGGACCTGACAGGTTCCCTTTAAATGCCTCGCCATTACCTTTGCTTTAGTTCTTTAAATCATTTTGTTTTGTGATTTATTGTACATCCTATTTCTTAATAGTTTGTTCCCATAAAGTATATACAGTGTCAGACTTACGTTCTAGGGCCAACAAAGGAAAACATTATTGTTGTTCACCATGCAGATATGTACAAATAAAACAAACCACCAACTGTGAAATAAAACATGATCATAATTATTGTGTATATAATGCACCATGTATTTAATTGATAAACAATTTCTCTTACTGAATAGGTTTAAGGTTACATTCCAACAGTGAGGTGACAATGCAGTTTTTCCCTAAGTCATGGTAATACAGCATGGTTATTGATTTTCAAAAATTGCAACAAAATGTGGCTTTGCAGACATTATGGGGAAAAATTTGCATACTTCCCAGGGGGCAATGCTCTAGAATCACTGCGTTGAGAAACACGTGATGGTGTCTCCGCAGTGGATATGTTGATCTCCCTAAGGTCAACAATGCTTGCTTAAGTAGTCTTATACTAGGCATTGCCCCCACTAGCCAGATTCCTACTCCACACTGATGAGGGGCAAATACCCCGAAACGGCTGTCTGTGGATGGATACCATGTTTGGTATAGGTGGTCTCCTTGACTGGAGATTGCCCTTCCCGTGGTTGTTCCTTCCCGGTGAAAGACCTGGCTAGTTTCCTGCCAGCGTTGAGAAACACGTGATGGTGTCTCCGCGGCTTTCTTATTTGCATACTTCCCAGGGGGCAATGCTCTAGAATCACTGCGTTGAGAAACACGTGATGGTGTCTCCGCAGTGGATATGTTGATCTCCCTAAGGTCAACAATGCTTGCTTAAGTAGTCTTATACTAGGCATTGCCCCCACTAGCCAGATTCCTACTCCACACTGATGAGGGGCAAATACCCCGAAACGGCTGTCTGTGGATGGATACCATGTTTGGTATAGGTGGTCTCCTTGACTGGAGATTGCCCTTCCCGTGGTTGTTCCTTCCCGGTGAAAGACCTGGCTAGTTTCCTGCCAGCGTTGAGAAACACGTGATGGTGTCTCCGCGGCTTTCTTATTATGGGGAAAAAGGCCATGGGGCTACAAAATATTGATGCAGCCTTAGACCACACAATGCAGTTGAAAAGTTTGATGGTATTAGAAGCCACATATCCAGGTTTAGTCTGATTTGAAGACCAAACTCACATTTCAAATAATGGTTCTGGAATGTGAGTAAACCACACACGGGTGACATGCAATTTGCATTTATGTGCTGTAAATCAGAAATATCAACCTCTTAATGACCGCGGGCGGTAATATTATGTCCTAGCAGTCATAGTGTTAAATTAATCCCCACGGGCTGCTGCAAGCAGCCTGCAGTGATCAGCGCACATATCAGCTGATTTGTACAGCTGACGTGCACTTCCCAGGCAGAAGTGGAATCGCATTCTGCCCATGCCTTTTAACTCCTTAAATGGTGCTGTCAATATGTGACTTATAGGCAGACACCGGAAGTCACGTGACGTGATCACGTGGATCCAATGGTTGCTGGCTTCCATTCATTAGGGTGCTTTGGGAGAATATTATAGTCACTGCTCATTATAGTGTAAGTAAGCTATAATAACTCACAAACATGTAATGTCAGTGGTGAGGAATCTTATCAGTGGTGAGGAGTCGTTAAGACTCCTCACCACTGACAGCCAAATTGGCTTATCAGTCTCCGCAAGGAGAAAAGTTTTCCACTTAGACCCCACTTTATCATCTCGTATAGCCAGATCAGACCTCATACTTTGCACTGACGAGGGACAATCATCCCGAAACATCAGGTCTGCAAATTGAGGTTCTGATATGGCATAAATCCTAGATCATATGAAAAGACTTGTTAAAGAGCCACTTTAGACTTTTAGGATTGCTACTTCCAGTAGGTGACACTAGAGTTCGTCTCCTTCCTCCCTGAAGAGACAATTTGAACATGTGGTGAGCAGGTTTTCAGTCAACGTGCCAGTGAGTGATTATACCTGCGCTCAATGTGCAGTGAGTGGTGACTGTAATAGTTCCTGCCCTGATGACTGGAAATGAACAGCTGAATAGAACTTTGTCCCTGTAGTTGCTCTACGTAGACAGTCAGACATGATTTAAATGCTATTAACCTGCAGGGTACCAATGTGTATGGCAGTAAATACCGTTTCTGAGGCTGATTGGTTATCCTGCAATGTGATTCAATTGTAAGGTTATGTGTTTTAATTGTTAATATCATCTGTGGTACTGTTCTTTTTCTGCAGGCATTCCCTGGAAATGTGAACTCTGACACCGTTGTCCGCCATGAGTTGCAGCACACTATAGTAGCTCGCTATGTACGCATCATTCCTCTGGACTGGAGTGGAGAAGGACAGATTGGATTAAGAGTTGAACTTTATGGATGTCCATACTGTAAGTTTAAACAATTCAATTAAATTGTGTCCGTTGCAAAAATATTTAAGGTAGTTATTTAATTTTACTTGTAAAACTTGTGCTGGTGACAGATTCATGATGTCAAATACCTGAAGGAAAATCTGTCAACATAGAATGACTATTCTCACCAAGTAGTTTGGGGAAGAGGGTGATTTTTCCCTTTTATGTTTTTATTTTTTTCATATTAAATTTTTTTTTCACGTTTTATTGTATTTAATAGTACCTTTTGGGGACTAGAACCTGAGGTCATCCAATAGCTTGTGGTATATGCAACAATAATTTTTCATTTCTATGTATAGCAGAAATCACAATCTTAGCATTTCTATGTATAGCAGAAATCACAATCTCCTATGAATGCCAGCCACGAGTCAGCAGTCACATGATGATTCTATTGGCAGGCAAGAGGGTCATCAGCAGACCTACGGCTGTCCTGGCAAGCCATTGGCGCCCTATGATCAAGTCAAGGGAGCGCTGATGTGCAAAAGGAATGAATCCTCCCCTGCCATAGCATGTTTTCCCTTTACTAACACTCCTCCTTTGATTGACTGCTCTGCCTTTATATAGGCAAAAAAGGGTGGATATAGAGGCCAAACTAGTAGGTAGGAAGATGCGCTTAAATATTTGGCCATAACAATGGTGCACTGAGCTCCTGTACTTGATTGAATAATCATTCTGTGCTGCAGAGTTTCTTTAATAAATTTATTAAGAATCGCCTTCACCTCCTTGGGGGTTCGATAAGTAATTAAAAGACTATCCCTCTTGAATTGCGACCTCTACAGCCCATAATGAAATCAGCAGCTAGTATGTCACAGCTTGTGACCCTGCCTTTGATGTGAGCTCACACGCCAACCCCTCTTCTTTCCCCGGACATGACTGCTGATCTAAGCAACCATAACATGCTTCTATCAGCCGCAGGAGGATCAGAGTTGACAGCGGCATTTAAGAAACGCCAGCGGGAGGGATACATCATTTATTTTGCCCCAAAATGTACCCATGATGTGATCGTGGGCAGTTTATAACAGCTGGAGGTCTGCTAATGACCACTGTGCCTATTATTATGATCGTCCTTTGAACACCGGCCTGTGGCTGGCATTCATAGTAGATTGTGACTTTGACTATGCTAATGCATTGCTATGTATAGCACAAGTGATTGAATGATGACAGGTTCAAGTCCCCTAAAGGAACTATTAAATACAATAAAATGTGAGAAAAAAATGTTTTTAAAATTCTGAAAAAAAATAAAAACACAAAAGTTCCAATGATCCCCATTATGTCCTATTTTAAATAATCTGTAGTCATACTGACCTTGCAAATCACAGTGCCCAGTCAGTTATATCATTTAATAAACATAGTAAATAAAAAAAAGTGGAATTGCATTTTTTTTTCAATTTCAATACACATAGAATGTTTTTTTTTCTGCTTTCCAGTGCATCACATGATAAAATGAGTAATGTCTTTAAAAAAAGTGCAACTTGTTCCACAAGAAAAAAGGAATCATATGTCTACGTGGATGGAAATACAAAATAGTTAAATAGTTATGGCTACTGGAAGAAGAGAAGGAAAATATGAGAGTACAAAAAAGAAAAATTTTAAGGTCGTGAAGAGCTTAAATTATGAAAATACAATAGGCTAATCCAAACTCTTGGTTAATTAGTTATTATTAATATTTATATTTTACAATATAATTAAATATTAAAAATCTTGATTACTAGATTAGTGACCATCGAGGGCGTATTGTCGTTCAGCCAAAATTAAATGATGGCACTGAGCTGCATTAAATGGACCAGTAAATGCAACACTTTGCCTGCACTCGTGTATTTGTGAAGTCCACGGCAAAACCAATTTCTACTAAGTTAAAGATCATGAGTTTGTTCATGAGTAAAACGAAGGTTATTCCTTTGCATGTCCCCAAATCATATTCTTTCCATTTATCTATAGCCATATTATAATGGCATGAAGAAGCAATGTTATTCTATTGAATGATAGCATCTGCTAGGTGCTGGAGAACATTGATGCTCTGAATAAAATCCTATCTCTGGGGGCAGAGTAGAAGGGAGAAATCTTTTTTTATTGAATAGAACTTCTCTATTGCTTTATAATATTGAGAGGATGAGTGATAAGCCAATCTGAATTGTGTCATAATGTTACATGCCGCATTTACTTCTTGAGTTCTGTGTAGCTACAGGGAAGACAAAACTGTGCTGTAATATATTTTTCTTGTTATGTATTACACAATATTTATAAAATTTGTGTGAATATTATCTGTGCAACCTTGGTTTGTACTACTATATATCATAATAATGATAAGCAAAAGTAATATTTATCAAGCTATCCCAATGATGTACTTAAATCAGGCCTTTTTTCATGTTCTGTGCTGCTGTCTATGTAGTCTCTGCATGGAAAAAAGACTGGAATATAGTTTCTATGTTCAAGGGTGAATAAACTGTTCAAGAAATAGAGCAGTGCCTTAGGGCCCATAGACAGGGATAGCCCCTTGATAATTTGGAGTACTCATTAAAGTGACTAGATAAGAAAAAAAAATCAAGAGTATCATGACTATAATGGTAAGTAAAGGGCCCATTATTTTTAATGTCTAGTTTCCTGTTGGTAGGCCCCGGGGTATTCAACATTATAAGAAAATCGTCTGTTAGATTATATAGTATGGACATTCTTTATGATAGAAAGAAGCTGGAACTTGTCTATGATCAACTTTTTAGGAATAAGGACGTACCTGTCTACAACTAAAAATGGTGTCTGAGAATGCCAAGCTTGGTGCCAAAATGATTCGTCTTTATGGAATATTCTCTAGGATAAGCTATATGCAGATGTGCACTGTGGGTATATGTCACACTAATCCCTATTATGTCTCACCTGGTGATGTGGATCATCAAAAACCTTGGTTTGTGTGAGCAGATGGAATTCAGCATTGACAGATTACATAGATGGAGCATTGCGACTTCAGGCTTTAGGGCATGGGTCCCCAATTCCAGTCCTCAAGGGCTGCCAACAGTGCATGTTTTCAGGATTTCCTTAGTATTGCACATGTGATAATTTAATCACCTGCACAGTTGATGATTCCAACACCCATGCAATGCTAAGGAAATCCTGAAAACATGCACTGTTGGCGGCCCTCGAGGACTGGAGTTGGGGAACCCTGCTTTAGAGACTGTTTAGCAGCAACTTAAAAGAATGTAAGTTGTACTGGAACACATGGAATTTGGAGACTCAGTAATAAGAGTAAGGAGTAATAGAGCAAGGTTCAGTGGAGCATCAAAGCCATGTATGTCAGGAGACTCATTTTTTGGAATGTAACAAAGCTCAGCACACTCTTGATGAAGCTGCTGCATGTGGTGAAACGCGTGGGAAATTTTGCTTTCTCCCAAATTTTTTCCACTTTTTGCTTAGTTGCTCTTCTATGTCCATATGTCAGTATTTTTGTTGGATTTCATCTTGAATTGAGGTATATTTTTGTATGACCTTTATATGTACTTTATTCTACCAGGACAGGTCTGCTTTTTTATATATGCTATATATGCTTTATCATATGCATTGCTATTTATTGTAGACATCTTTCATTGCCTATGCTGTTTCTATTGTCTTGTGCTACCTATTGCAACTATCATTTATGTTGTACTCTATCTGACCAACACTATATGAGCATTTGGGAAATTGTTGATGTTTCCATATTTATTTCAATATGGACCCTGCTCAGACAAGAAAGATATGTCCCCCAAATTGTTTTTGCCTTTTTAACTGTTTGTTCTGTACTTGTGTGCACTGTCTCATTCAAGAATGGTTATTACTATTTTTTTCACTCTATTCACCTTGTATAACTATATATTTTTGTTATAAAAGCTCAGTAATATAGCAGAACTGGTTATGTCTAGTCAGTAACACGTGGCAATACTGTGGATCCCAGCAATATTGTAGAGTTGGGTTTTCAGGAGACTCTCAATTATTGATTTAGCAAAACCCAATGGCACAGCAGAGGTAGGTGCATCTGGAGGTACAGCAAGCTTGTGATGATGTAACACAGTGTCACGGTCACCTCCCTGTTTTTGGAAACTAGTGACAGCCTCTCGTCTCTATCGGGTTATCCACATTTAAATGTGGTTTCGTTTCCTTCAGTACCTAAATGGCTAATGTCAGCTTTTCTGCTGGCAACTTCCTTAGTAGTCTCTAGCTTAGTGTGTCAGCTGCAGTAGCTTTGTAGTCATGCCCTTCAAGTTTGAATAGAGGTGTTACCCAGCAATCCCTGCTGAAGATACTAAGCCATTTGTTCTCTGGCTGCATTGGTGTAAGGAGCTGTGAAGGCTTGTTCCTGCATTTGGACTTTATCCTTTGTTGTTTTCTCCTGTTCGTTTTTACTTTCCCTGTGTGTATTAGTGCAGCAGTGGAGCTAGCATCTGCCACCTGCCAACGCACTAGCCAAGGCCACTACAGGGTTTTTCTTAGGGTCTCAGGTTCCTGTTCGGTGACAGTTGAGGAGACTGTATAGGGCGTGGTTAGGAGCATAGGGTCAATGCCAGGTGAGTACAGGAAGTGCCCATCTATACCTCTCATTAAAGCTAGGGACCACCATTATTATTGGGTCCACGGTGTTCCCCCCTACCTGTTGTACTGTTGTTTGTGTTTTTGTTGTGCATCCAGACATCGATTGGTCTGAATGCATCCGTCACGTGTCGAAGCGTGACACAGAGTTCAGCAATCCAGCAGAACTGTGCTTGTCCAAAGGCATAATAGTAGTGGTGAGTGTTCCACTACCACCTGAGCTGGTCTATAAGGCCCAGACATATGACCTCACAGTGTGCAATGGGTTTACCATATAAAACCAACATACACAAAAGCGAAAAGGGATTGGGGAGGAAAATGGGAATGAGTAACAATGCTCCTTCATATACTGGCTAGATCACTGTAGCTTTATGCTTTTCCTTATTCATTTATAGATTGCTTTTTTGAGTAACCTTCCACCACCTTTCTTAACTAAATAAAGAGATCCTTTCAATATCCATGCAGGGACTCACACAGATATTAATTCAACTCTGTCACAGACTATAATTAGTCTTTGCAGTAGTGAGGGATAAACTGCGTATAGCACACAAATTATCCAAAACAGAGTACTGGGAACACCATGAATATGCCTTTGGAAAGACACCACTTTACCATATTAATTTTTTTGAAGTTTCTTTAGTGGAGAAAAAAACACTGGACAGATGTCAGTAGGGAACTATGATATTCAGTACAAGCATTGATTGCAATTTTTTTAGCCTTTTTTTTATCGCATATGTGTATTTTTGCAGATTGTGTTTAAAACTCATCATACTCTAGGTATGAGAAGTTTTGGGAGCTCTTTGTTCGACTTCTAAGGGCCGCTTTACATGTTACAACATCGCTAAAGCGATGTCATTGGGGTCACGGAATTTGTGACGCACATCCGGCCACGTTAGCAATGTCGTTGCGTGTGACACCTATGAGCGATTTTGAATCATTGCAAAAACGTTCAAAATCGCTAATCGGTGACATGGGGGTCCATTCCCAATTATCGTTGCAGCTGCAGGTACGATGTTGTTCGTCGTTTCTACGGCAGCACACATTGCTATGTGTGACACCGCAGGAACGAGGAACCTCATCTTACCTGCGTCCGCTGGCAATGAGGAAGGAAGGAGGTGGGCGGGATGTTACTGTACGTCCCGCTCATCTCTGCCCCTCCGCTTCTATTGGACGGCCGCTTAGTGACGTCGCGATGACGTCGCGGTGACGCCGAACGCACCTCTCCCTTGATGGAGGGATTGTTCAGCAGTCACAGCGACATCGCTGAACAGATATGTGCGTCTGACGCTGCCGTAGCGATAATGTTCGCTACGGCAGCGATCACCACATATCGGCCGTACGACGGGGGCAGGTGCTATCACACTCGTCATCGCCAGCAATCGCTAGCGATGTCACAGCGTGTAAAGCGGCCCTTAGAAGATAACATTAATTAAAAAATATTTGTTAAAAAGGTGTAGCACAAAAAACTCCATAAAATGTGTGAAAGACATGAAAGATTTACTGTAGAAACTAATAAGTCAATGTCAAGTACTATTCAATAAGGCCCTTGTAAACATGTTTAATCTTGTGCACCCTTTCATTAATCTCTTGTCATACCTCCCCTCTACTAATTTTGACTTTGGCTATGGTCTCCTATGTTACCAGTGTACATTGTTTATTTTATTGCATAGTTGCAGGATAGATTGCTTGCACTGAGTCTGTTGGTGCTTTAATACATTGTAATATAAATAACAAATGTGTTCATTTTCTTTGACAAATTAATCACATTGAAATTATTTCCATGTTTTATTGCTGAATTATTACTTTGTAACCTAACTAATTATTATAAAGTTTGGTTGCTTGTATTGAAACTATTTATGAACTGCATGAAGTCATGGATCAGGTATGATATTTGCTAATTTTTCAGCAAAAATGTCAACTGTAAACATCAAATACTGTATGTAATTGAAATATGGTAAGCATGCCAGCATGAAAGAAAACTACAGAATTTATCAAGGTCGGACTTATGACTTGTGCATATGGTAATGTGCACGGAGCCTTTACAGCCAGAGCCAGTGACTCGCCCACCCCAGGGCTATGGGACACCCGATGCCGGGCCGGACTAGTCCGGGGGTAGTCAGTGGTGGCGGGACCCGACTCCGTGGCCCTGGTGGGTGTCAGTTAAATATGGCTTGATGAATAAAGTTTGTGTTCGTGACGCCACCTGTGGTATGCAGCTATTAAGCCGCCGCTGCTGTATGAGGCCTCCAGGGTGATGGAATGGCAGCAGTGGTGGTACTGCTCCCCACAGGTGGAGCGGTACCCCGGGGCACTGTTGGTGCTCGTGAGAGTCTATGGTGTGATGTGTGAATAATACGGTGCAGGGCCGACAGGCAGTGAAAGAAACAGGCACAAACAGTAGTCTCTTTACCTTCTCCTCTTTTACTTGGCAGAAGTTTAGTCCAGGGAGACCATCACAGATGGTAAAGATGATCTGGCCGGCCTGGAAGTGCCTGGGGTGATCTCTTTGGCCAGTTGAATATGAGGCCTGCTCCCTGATCTTTCCTTTTCTTCTATAGGACCCTGCACTCTGAATTTAGCAATGGCCCTCTTGCTGCTGGGACCAGTGGTTCGTCCCTTTTTCTGTGTGGTAGGCTGCGCAGACCCTCTCTGGTGCATCTTTGCTGGAGTCCACACCGGGCCCTGATGATGCAGCTGTACCTTCAGATTGCTTCTGGGCTAGGGGGGCTTGCAGCTCTCCTGCCCTCCGGATTCGGCCACCAGGGAAGGATTTTATACCCTGGCAACCACAGACTCCATGTCTGAGTCTCTTCTGTGCCTCTCTGCAAATCTTGCTTAACTGGGCCAAGCTACTCCAGCTCCAGGCCCCAGTTCCACAAGACAGCACTACTCTGCGTCTGCTTGCTCTGACTTCTCTCTACAGACTGACCACTAACTCCTCCCTCAGGCCAGACTTAGGGAATGATCCCTGGAACTCCAGGTTCAGAGCCCCCCCTGCTGGTCTGAGGGAGAACTGCGTTGGATGTTAAACTTACTGGCCATTAGACCCCCCAATTACCTCCAGGCTCAGCATTAACCCTTTGGAGGGGCAATGCTGTTGTGGTGACCAGGTCCTGGGGCGCCACACCAGTGTCTCTATAATATCATACTACAGAATCCATTACAAAACCTCCTTGGCAACTTGTTGAAGCAATTTATTATTTGGCGTCTTCAGACAGAAAAATGGTAACATATTTGTAGGGCCACTTTTGACTTTTAGGATTGCTACTTCCAATAGGTGACACTAGAGTTCATTTCCTACCTCCCTGAAGACACAATTTGAATATTTCCCAGAGGAGCATTGCAGCTATTAGGCCTTGTGCGCACTAGAAAAAGGATTTTTCTCAAGAAATTTCTTGAGTGTCTGAAAGATTAGCGCACTTAAAAAAATGCACCAATAACGCACCTGCATTTTTGCCACATTTTTGTGTGTTTTTGATGCGTTTTTGATGCGTTATTGATGCGTTATTTCCCGCAGGTTGCTCCCTGCGTTTTTTTACCATTATCTATGGCAAAAAAAGCAGATACCTACAGAAAAGAAGAGACATGCACATTCCTTTTTTTCAAGAAACTCTGCAGAAAGAATGTTATTGAGAAAAAAACGCAGTGTGCACACAGCTAATTTTTTTTCCCATAGGTTTTGCTGGGAAATGTCTGCAGAAAGATTGCAACCATTTTCTCAAGAAATTTCTGCAGCAAAAATGCAAAAAAAGCGGGTAAAAATGCAGTGTGCACACAGGGCCTAAAGCGGGCTTTACACGGAACAACATTGCTAACAAGATGTCGTTAGGGTCACGGAATTCGTGACGCACATCTGGCCTCGTTAGCGACGTTGTTGTGTGTGAAACCACGAACAACTGTTAATGATCAAAATTACTTACCTAATCGTTGATCGTTGACCAGTCATTCCTATCCCGATTATCGTTGCTGTTGCAGGACGCAGGTTGTTCGTCGTTCCTGCGGCAGCACACATCGCTATGTGTGACACTGCAGGAACGAGGAACATCACCGTACCTGCGTCCGCCCGCAATGAGGAAGGAGGGAGGTGGGCGAGATGTTCGGCCCGCTCATCTTCGCCCCTCCGCTTCTATTGGGTGGTCGTTAGTGATGCCGCTGTGACGCTGAACGAACCTCCCCCTTAGAAAGAGGCGGTTCGCCGGCCACAGCGAAGTAGGCAGGTAAGTATGTGTGATGGGTGTAAGCGATGTTGTGCACCACGGGCAGCGATTTGCCTGTGACGCACATCCGACGGGGGTGGGTGCTTTCACCAGCGACATCGCTAGCAATGTCGCTGTGTGTAAAGCCTGCTTTAGACTTCTCACTGGCAGCCAAAATTGGTTTGTCAGGTCTCCGCAAGGAGAAAAGATTTCCCCTTAAACCCCACTTCTCATACAGGCAGATCAGATCTCCTACTTTGCACTGACTGATGGCATTTAAACCTTTGGGCACTCCTCATCAAAATTACTTTTGGGAGCATTTAAGTAACTTGAAGAGGAAATGATGTTTAAAAGACTTAAAAGTTAAAAGTGACATATTTCCTTTGTATTTCAGGCAAAAAAAATATTTTTATCTTTTCCATTTTTAAATTAACAAAAACGGAAAATGAACCAATGCAAAAGTTTGGGCACACTGCATGGATAGTACCTATTAGCACCTGCTTTGGCAAGTACCACAGATTGAAAAGGCTTTTTGAAGTCACCAATAGTCCTTCAACTCTTGTTTAAGGAATTTTCATCCATTATTCCTTGGACTAGTCTGTCAGTTCTGTGAGATTTCAGGGTCGTCTTGCATGCCCTGCTCCTTTGAGGTCTAGTCACAGATTTTCAATGATGTTCAGATCAGGGGACTGTGAGGGCCATTGTAATACCTTCAGCTTGTGCCTTTTGAGGTAGTCTACTGTAGATTTTGATGTGTTTAGGATAATTATCCATTTTTAACTTCAGTTTTTTTACAGTTGGGTTATGTTTGCATCAAGAATAAGTGGAAATTTCATTGAATCCATTCTTCCCTCTAACTCTTAATTACTACCTCCTCCCTACATCTCTGACCTAGTCTCCCGGTACTTACCTGCACGTAACCTTCGATCCTCACAAGATCTCCTTCTCTACTCCCCTCTCATCTCCTCTTCCCACCATCGCATCTAAGATTTCTCCCGTGCCTCCCTCATACTCTGGAATGCTCTGCCTCAACACATCAGACTCTTGCCTACCTTGACAAGCTTCAAAAGGAACCTGAAGACCCACCTCTTCTGACAAGCCTACAACCTGCTGTAACCCTCAGTGTGATACAGCACAGCACAATCAGCTCTACCCTAACCTACAGTATCCTCACCTATCCCTTGTAGACTGTGAGCCTTCGTGGGCAGGGACCTTTCTCCTCCTGTACCTGTCTGTGTCTTGTATTGTTTATGATTATTGTACTTGTCCCTATTATGTATACCCCTTTCACATGTAAAGCGCCATGGAATTGATGGCTCTATAATAATAATAAATAATAATAATAATAATTATTGCTATTTATTATTATAGCGCCATTTATTCCATAGTGCTTTACATGTGAGAAGTGGTATACATAAAAGGGACAAGTACAATAATCATAAGCAATACAAGGCACATCAAGTACAGGAGGTGAGAGGACGCTGCCTGCAAGAGCTCACAGTCTAGAAGGGATGGGTGAGGATACAGTAGGTGAGGGTGTAGATGGTCATGCGGCGCTACAGTGAACTTAGTGTTACGGCAGGTTGTAGGCTTATCAGAAGAGGTGGGTCTTCAGGTTTCTTTTGAAGCCTGTCAAGGTAGGTGGGGGTCTGATATGTTGTGGTAGAGAATTCCAGAGTATGGGGCATGCATGGGAGAAACCATGATGCGATTGTGGGAAGAGGAGATGCGAGGGGAGTAGAGAAGGAAATATTGTGAGGATCAAAGGTGCAGGTAAGTATCAGGAAATTAGGTCACAGATGTAAGGAGGAGACAGATTATGGACGGCTTTGTACGTCATTGGGCAATAAGAAGCCAGTGAAAGCATTGGAAAAGAAGAGAGGATAGGGACTAGTGGTGGGACAGGTGGATTAGTCGGGCAGTATAGCTTATAATAAATTGTAGGGGTGCAAAACTGTTAGAAAGGAGGCCACAGAGCAGGGGGTTGCAATAGTCCCAGCGGGAGATAAGGGCATGCACTAGGGTTTGTGTAGCTTTTTGGGAAAGTAAAGTACGAATCCAGGAAATTACATTTCAAACTGAGAGAAGGGTAACTAGAAAATGCTTTGCTATTTTCTTATTGCTTCCTTATGCTTTGTGGGACTCTATTATTTTCATTTTCAGAGTGCTAGGTAGCTGCTTAAAATAAGCCATGGCTGCTGTTTTTTGGCACAAGGTTAGAGGAGGCTGGAATTTTCTAAAGGTGGCCTTTCCTAATTATGGTAGTGAACAAGCAATAATCGAAACAAGCTAGTTAAGGTCTGATCATTTTCCTTTTTGTAATTTTTCAAATATAAAAGGTGAAAATATTTTTTTTCTTAAAATGCAAAAGGAAAATGTCATCTTTAACCTTGCCTTTATTTCATGTGTAACTAGTAGTATTACTATTTATCCAATGTGTCCCAGGAGCCATTTTACCAAACGACAATGTCAGGCCTCATGTTGCTTGTGGTACTGGTCTAAATGTGCTACCATGGCCTACAACATCTTAAGACTTGTCTCCCATCCAGCACATCTGGGATGTCATTGGGTGGCAATTGCAGCAGGAACTGCCAGCAGGAGATCATTAGTTCTGTGTGCAAGTGTATTCAGCATGGCAGAATATTCCTCAGACAACCATTAATTACCTTATTAATTCCATGTCAGGGTGTGGAGGTGTGGGGATTTTTGAGTGTTGCTCTAAAGGTAGAGTCACACATCTGTATAACTGGCACAAATGCAATGCGAGAAAATCTCTCATCACATTTGGCCCATGTAAGACAATGCTGCTGCTCAGATCTGTGAGCTTTTCCTCAGCCCTAAACGGACTGAGGAAAAAAATCGCAGTGAGGTGCTGTGTCACTTGCAGCCATACAAGTCATTTTGTGAGAGAGAAACATTGGCCAGCACTTGCATGTGTGATATATGCACAGGCTGACAATAATGGAGATGGTGAGATTGATCTCTCCCTCTCCTCTGCAGCTGTGATCCGATCTCAAGATCGGATAACAGTCACATGACACTCAGTTCACATTCACTCGCAGCAGAGCCTGAGCCGAGGGTCATTAGCATATCGCATCCGTTGCTCTCGCATCAGAAGAGATACGCAAGTGTGACTTTGCCCTAATACTCATTTCTGAATAAATCCAGATGTCTTTAAAGTTTTATTTCCATTTTTTTCATCATTCGTATACCATTTCTATCAATCCTGTGATTTCCTTAATTGCACAAATTTTCTTTCTTGGTGTTACAAATTCAATTTGCGTAGTGTAGAAAGACACTTGTATGAAATGCATTATTAAATCATCATTTTTTTTTATAAACCTTTAAATATTACATAAAATATGATACACAGGCATTAAATACGTGTGTGTTAAATATAGCAGATGCACCTGTGATAAGTAGACATCAGTATTAACACTGTGAAATGAATGATATATTTCCTTTCGCACTGTAGCTCCTGGCTTTTCAGATACCCACCTGGCAGACATAGACCAAGTGTTAATTGCTGTTCACGTTAATGTCATTTAGCACCATAGTGGGTCCAGAACTTTGCACAAGAGCTTTACATATCCTTACTGGCAATGTATTCTCCATCATCTGTGAATGTGTATTCAGCTATGTCTATACATAATTATGCATATCAACTGTTTAGTCAAAATAAACAAACGCCTATGTCATTTAAGTCTGTAAAATACTTCCTTCAGCAATACGCACTTGTAGTCAAAGTGTTAGCCAGCATATGGGACGGCTATGGGATTTCCGAAGAAAATATTTTCCAATTGCAGGTTAAATTGTTAGTAATTATTACATGTCGGTTTAAATTAAACCATCTGTTCCTCTATGCATTTAGCGGCTCAATTTCCCTATTTAATAAAGAAATGTTATAACCTCTTTAACCCTTATATTGCCTCTAGAGCTTATAAAATGCAATAACATGATATTAAAGTAGTCCCCCGGGTAGTCTAAGATTACATTCTTACTTATAAATGGTACTGTATTTATAACAATACTAAAGATATTTCTTCAAAATTTTTGTTTGCTAGAACATCACTTAAAGTTGTTGTCTATGCAAAAGGTGCTCAATACCTGTTTGTATTCTGCAAAAATAAAATAACTCCTACTCATCTCTTAACCTCCTAGATCCAGTGTAGATTGCTCTGTGGTCTGTGCTGGCATCAGAAGCGATGACTTCACCAAATAACCAGATTGAGGACTGCTGCAGCTTGTAATAGACTCAATTTGAATTGAGTCTTTCAGCAGCTGAGTCGATCTTCTGGCTCATTGAATGGTGAAATTATCAATCCTATACCCAGAAGAGTAGGAGATAGTGAGTATGATAAGCCTTGCTACTTTTTGCAAAATCTAACCCATAGCCTAGGCTTCCATAACACCTCAGCAGTGCCACAGGCTGATTGCCTCTATGCCACGCCGCATTGATGCAGTAATTAATGCAAAAGGAGCCCCGACCAAATATTGAGGCATTTACTGTACAGACTTATCAGTAGGCGCCAACATTTCTGAGTTTAAAATAATTTTTTCAGTTGGTCTTATATAATATTCTAATTTCCTGAGATAATGACTTTTGAGTTTTCATTGGCTGTAAGCCATAATCATCAATATTTACAAAAATAAACACTTGAAATAGATCACTCTGTGTGTAACGACTCTATATAATATATGTGTTTTCCTTTTTGTATTGAATTATTGAAATAAATTAACCTTTAGATGATATTCTATTTTATTAAAAAGCACTTGTAGTTAACAAGCACCTTGTTTCCCAGAAAACCCTGATAATTGAAAGATGTCAACGAAAAATTACCTATTGTTTAACTCAATAAGGACCAAGCCACTTTGTACATTAATGACCGTACCTCATTTTACAAATTTGACCAGTGTCACTTTAGGTGGTAATAAAGGGTGCTTTACACGCTGCGATATCGCTAGTGATGTCGCTAGTGATCGCACCCGCCCCCGTCGTTTGTGCATCACTGGCAAATCGTTGCCCTTTTTAAAGGGGGAGGTCCGTGCGCTGCCACAGCGACATCACAGCAGCCCGCCAATAGAAGCGGAGGGACGGAGACCAACCGCATTAATGACACACCCACCTTGTTGCCGGAGAACGAAGGAACACTGTCGTTCGTCGTTCCCTGGGTGTCACACGTAGCGATGTGTGCTGCTTCAGGAATGACGAACAACCTGCGTCCAGCACCAGCAACGATATTTTGAAAATGAACGACGTGTCAACGATCAACGATTAGGTGAGTATTTTTGATCGTTAGTGGTCGCTCGTAGGTGTCACACGCAACGATGACACTAACGAGGCCGGATGTGTGTCATGAATTCCGTGACCCCAGCAATATCTTGTTAGTGATGTCATTGCGTGTAAAGCGGCCTTAACTCTAAAATGCTTCAACATATCCCAGTGATTCTGAGATTTTTTGTGACACATTGTACTTCCTGTTAGTGGCAAATTTTGGTGAATATAATTTGCATTTAATTATAAAAGTATTAAAAATGTTGCATACATATTAAAATTTTTTGAAACTTTGAATTTTTGTGCCTTTAAACTAAATAGATATACCAACTAAAATAGTTAATAAATTACATTTTCCACATGTCTGCTTTACATCAGCACTATTTTTGAAATATGATTTTTTTTTTGTTAGGAAGTTAGAAGGGTTAAAAATTGAACAGCTATTTCTCATATTTTCAACAAAATTTAAAAAACCATATTTTTAATGGCCACATAACATTTGAAATAAGTTTAAGGGGTCTTTGTGGCGGAAATTACCTAAATGTTACATCATTTTACAAACTGTATTCCTCAGAGTGCTCAAAGCAACATTTAAAAAGTTTGTTAACCCTTTAGGTGCTTCACAGAAGTTAACCTCTTCAATAGAGATGAGCAATCCTTTACAAAGTCGGTTCGGAGGACACATTTGAACCTTAAATAAGGTTCGGTTTGGGACCCTGACTTGAATCAAACCTCAATGGAAGTCATTAATTGGGCAGTTTGTGTCTCAGCACACAGCCAGCCATAAGCCGAACACTTCCGGGCAGGGTTTTTTCATTTTTTACTTGTGTTTGCACATTACATATGATCATGCTGTTGTTACCCCCAGTGCGAGCCAATCACTCACTGAAAGCAGCTCACACAGGGCTGAGCATCAATCATACCGAAGTACAGCGATGCACACTTGAGTGGTTTGCTCTCGTAACTCACTCGAACTTCAAACCCGAAGTCTGTTTTTTTAGTCTGTTTTCAAACCCGAACTTCGAACTACAAACATCAAGTTCACTCATCTCTCCTCTTCACCACACGGCAATTTTCCGTTTTTCATTTTTGTTTTTTACTCTCTTTTTTCTAAGAGCCATAACGTTTTTTAATTTTCCCATCAATATAGCTAAATTGGGGCTTATAATTTGCAGGATGAGTTGTACTTTTGAATAACTCTATTCATATTGCCACATATTATTCTGGAAAATAGGGAAAAAAATTTCCACAAATATATTGAATTAGCCCCAAATTTTGCATTTTTTCAAGGGTAACATTGAAAAAAAGAACAAATCTAATTTGTTGTGCAATTTATCCTTAGTACACTAATATACCATATTTAATGGAAAACTACTATTTGTGCACACAGCAGGGCTTGCAATGGAAGGAGCACCATTTGACTTGTAGAGTGCAAAACTGTCTTGAAAAGATGACGGACGCCAGGTCGTGTTTGTAGAGCCCCTGATGTGCCTAAACATTGTAAACCCTCCACAAATAACCCTATTTTGTAAATTAGACCTCCAAAGGAATTTATTGAAAGATGTTGTGAGCACTTTGAACCCACAGATGCTTCACAGAATTTTATAATGTAGAGCCATAAAAATGGAAAAATACATTTTTCCCACAAATATGTTGCTTTAGCCCCAAATTTTGCATTTTCACCAGGGTAGGAGAAAAAAAAGGAACTTTATAATTTTTTTTGCAATTTTTTCGTCAGTACACCAATACACCAAATAGGATGGAAAACTAGTATTTGTGAACACGGCAAGGCTAGAAAGGGAAGGAGCACCATTTGACTTTTAGTGGCTGAAATATATAGCGGACTCCATAATACTTTTGTAGAGCCCCTTACAGGTCTAAATCACAAGTAACTCCATTTTGGAAATTACACCACTTGAAGAATTTATCTAGAGGTGAGATGAGTAGAGATGAGCAAACCTACCAAGGTTTGATTCGGTTTGTGTTTGCTGACGTCACCTGTGTACACTGAATGGTCTGATGAACCCTGTTGATTTCAATGGGAGGCAAAAACAGAGGCATAGTAGGGGGCTGCCAAAACAGCTCAATCTGTTTTACAGTGCAGCAACACTGTTGTGGCACAGCCATTAACTTCCTATACTATTAACAAGAATATTTGATGAGTGACAGCAGTAGGTAAGTTGCTCTGAGACCCCAGCCAGTACAGACAAGACATAACTTGGACACCCAACTTGAAGTCTCCACATTTCCAAAACTTAGGGACAGGCACCAGGACAGTGGCATCAATTGACCCAGAGTACCCATAGTGTTTTAGTGCTGCAGTCAAGCATTGGCCATATACAGAATTTAGAAGCAAAACAGAAACAATGCAGTGGCATGACAAGATTCTGCATAACTAATCATATGCTAAATAAGTAGTTCAAATTTATCCTGTGTTCTACGATGAGTGTTTACATCAGAGCTTCCATCTTAATCTACAAAATGCATGATTCAACCAAAACCCCTGATGGGTCTATTTCTCAATGAGGCAGCAGAAATACTATGGAATTTTTAAAATGTGCACAAAAGTGGTGATCAACTGCACCTTTATGCACACCTAAAAAGATAAGCATGGCAACATCATAAACCAAAGAAAGTTCAAGGTGACTCCTATGTCCACACAGGATATCCCAAGTTTGGGACTTAACAAAATCCATTTACAACACCAAATCCAGTGGACCGCAGACAGGAATGTATAAAAAAATCAATTTTATTGCAATTAATTGCATGATTTCAGCAATACCATATTTATATAGATTTGTTTCTATGTTTTACTACTATCACATACTAAATACAATTTGTTAGATGTTAGAAAAAAAAAGTTTCTTTTTTGTGAGATAAGTTGACATTTTTATTGGTACTAATTTCTGTGAACACTATTTTTTGATCGCTTTCTATTCCATTTTTTGGGATGCATCAAAAACAAAACCAGCAATTTAGAAATTATGTTTTTTTCTTTTTCCATTCACCCTGTTGAAATTTTGATAAGACAAGTTTATTCTCTGGATCAGTACAGTTACAACAATACCACATTTATATATTTTTTTATGTTTTCCCACTGTTACACAATAAAAAATTTTAATAGAAAAAGTAATGCTTTTGAATTGCTGTATACAAAGAGCTATAACTTTTTTATTTTTTCACTCATGCAGCTGTATGGTGGCTTTTTTTACAGGACATGATGATGTTGTCAGCAGTACTAATTTTATGTACATTTGCGCTATGATTCAAAACAAATTGTTTCTTGACTTTTTTAGTAACAGGGTTCAATGTAAAAGTTTAAAAGTGTGACATGTTTATAGATTGTGTCATTCTGTATGTAGCGATATAAATATGAATAATTTATTCATTTATTTTTGTTTTTACATAAATATTCAAATTTATTGGTGTTATATTTTTTGCTCTATATTTTTGGGAGATTATTTGTTTTGGCTTCTTTTAAAATATTTTTTTCTTAAAATGTTTACCTATTTTTTACCAAGTTCTTCTATGGGATTTTAAGTTTTATTTTTCTGATCACTGGTCTCATGCATTGTAATAAACATGTATTGCAAAACATGTCACTGGGGTGCTACCGTTGGTGAGAGAGGAAGCCATCACCCTCCCTCAACCTTCTTAATGCCCAAATAAATATCGATCATGACATCTATAGGGTTAGTCAGCCAGGGATGGTGTTCTCATCTGAGCCTAGCCCTGGTGGTGATCGTGCAGGGAATTATTGAGATTTCGGCATCATGCTGTGATTGGTCAGTCACATTGACTATCCAAATACAGCAATTAGAGATGGGAACCACTTAAATGGGTCCACACATCTTTAGCCGTGCCAGTTAACTGTCAGAGAATGCTGCCGGAACGGAGCTGACAGTTTTAATCTATAATGGGCACAGCACATCATGATGCGCGAACTGACATCTGGTCATGATGTGCTGTGCTCATGAAGTGGTTAAATCAGGATTTTGTGTTAGTTGTATTTTTAGAAAACGTTTGAAAATGTTTTTTCATATTACAATCTGTATTAGTCTTAAAAATAAAAATAAACTTTCAATTTTCACACAAGGCACAAGCGCTGTTCTAGAAATTCACTTCTACATTAGCAGCAATAAAATTACTCAGACCATATATTTTGTATTGAAGTATCTAAGGAGTATATGCAATGGTCATAGTGAAGGGAGGGAGAGCGGGGTCAGCTGCGACATCATCTACTGTGAATAGTGGATGCTGTATTATCAGCTCAGCTGCATATAGGGGTGTTAACTGTCCTGCCTCTAATGATTATGTGTAATCCTGCCTCTGATGATAATAAGCCAGCTAGAACACAGCCCTATTAGACAATGTGAAAGATCATGATATGGAAAAGATTGCAAACATTTTAAAAATACATTTCAAGAAAAATCGGATCTGATAATTAGGTCATTTTATGATCTTGTACAGTGCACAAGAATATAAAATCAGCTAATTTTATTTGTAAATTAATATGATAGATAAAATATATATGATGCTTTGTTGGCCAATGTATGAGTAGATGTAATCTTGCAAAGCACATGACATGTGTATGATGACAAAATAAAGCCTTTTAGCTGTGAGCAGTATAGTTGAGCGCGGTTCGTGGTTCGTGGTTCTCCAGTTCTAGGCTCGAGTGATTTTGAGGCATGTTCTAGATCGAACTAGAACTCGAGCTTTTTGCAAAAGCTCGATAGTTCTAGAAACGTTCGAGAATGGTTCTAGCAGCAAAAAAACAGCTAAATCCTAGCTTGGTTTCTGCTGTAATAGTGTAAGTCACTCTGTGAATCACACTATTATCACATTTCAGTGTATAGTGTGCGTGAACAGCGCCTTCAGATCACTGCTGTTTGTATAATGGCGATCGCCATTTTTTTTTTTTTTCTTGTCTTCCTTCACTAAGCGCGCGCGTCTTGTGGGGCGGGCCAGCATGTCAGCCAATCCCAGACACACACACAGCTAAGTGGACTTTGAGCCAGAGAAGCAACGGCATGTGTGATAGGATGTCCATGTCACATGTCCCTGCATTATAAAACCGGACATTTTCTTCCAGGACGCCATTATCTGCCTTCTGCGTCTTTGGTGTCAGACATCACTGTCGCAGCTCCGTCCTCCTGAGTCCTATAGCCGATACAGCTGTATGCGCTGCATACACAGCGTTAGACAGCATAGGGAGAGCACTTTATAGCAGTCCTTTTAAGGGCTCAAACCGGCAGGGTCAGAGTTAAGGTGACAGGTCCTGAAAACAGCGCCAGCGTCTGTGCAGCCAAGGTCAGGGATTTCCTCCCTGCATTTCACCATTAGGAGGGAATAGAAAGGCAGGCTTCCATTCCTCTACCCAGAGCACCACAATCCTGCCACTGTACCCTCTTGTCCTCTGCACACTCCAACTCATAACTAAGCCATTATACTAGCAAACACTCAGTGTACCTAGTGGCATCCTATCTGTGGCTATTGGACTTTGCTATAGTCCCACTAGTGCAAAGACATTTGCAGAGCGCGTCTGCCTGCATTGCACACTCCAACTTTTTTAAACTAAGCAATTTTACTAGCAAACACTCAGTGTACCTAGTGGCATCCTAAACGTGGCTATTGGACTTTGCTATAGTCCCACTAGTGCAAAGACATTTGCAGAGCATGTCTGCCTGCATTGCACACTCCAACTTTTTTAAACTAAGCCATTATACTAGCAAACACTCAGTGTACCTAGTGGCATCCTAAACGTGGCTATTGGACTTTGCTATAGTCCCACTAGTGCAAAGACATTTGCAGAGCATGTCTGCCTGCATTGCACACTCAAACTTTTTTAAACTAAGCAATTTTACTAGCAAACACTCAGTGTACCTAGTGGCATCCTAAACGTGGCTATTGGACTTTGCTATAGTCCCACTAGTGCAAAGACATTTGCAGAGCACGTCTGCCTGCATTGCACACTCAAACTTTTTTAAACTAAGCAATTTTACTAGCAAACACTCAGTGTACCTAGTGGCATCCTAAACGTGGCTATTGGACTTTGCTATAGTCCCACTAGTGCAAAGACATTTGCAGAGCACGTCTGCCTGCATTGCACATTCCAACTTTTTTAAACTAAGCCATTATACTAGCAAACACTCAGTGTACCTAGTGGCATCCTAAACGTGGCTATTGGACTTTGCTATAGTCCCACTAGTGCAAAGACATTTGCAGAGCACGTCTGCCTGCATTGCACACTCAAACTTTTTTAAACTAAGCAATTTTACTAGCAAACACTCAGTGTACCTAGTGGCATCCTAAACGTGGCTATTGGACTTTGCTATAGTCCCACTAGTGCAAAGACATTTGCAGAGCACGTCTGCCTGCATTGCACATTCCAACTTTTTTAAACTAAGCCATTATACTAGCAAACACTCAGTGTACCTAGTGGCATCCTAAACGTGGCTATTGGACTTTGCTATAGTCCCACTAGTGCAAAGACATTTGCAGAGCACGTCTGCCTGCATTGCACACTCAAACTTTTTTAAACTAAGCAATTTTACTAGCAAACACTCAGTGTACCTAGTGGCATCCTAAACGTGGCTATTGGACTTTGCTATAGTCCCACTAGTGCAAAGACATTTGCAGAGCACGTCTGCCTGCATTGCACACTCAAACTTTTTTAAACTAAGCAATTTTACTAGCAAACACTCAGTGTACCTAGTGGCATCCTAATCGTGGCTATTGGACTTTGCTATAGTCCCACTAGTGCAAAGACATTTGCAGAGCACGTCTGCCTGCATTGCACACTCAAACTTTTTTAAACTAAGCAATTTTACTAGCAACCACTCAGTGTACCTAGTGGCATCCTAAACGTGGCTATTGGACTTTGCTATAGTCCCACTAGTGCAAAGACATTTGCAGAGCACGTCTGCCTGCATTGCACACTCCAACTTTTTTAAACTAAGCCATTATACTAGCAAACACTCAGTGTACCTAGTGGCATCCTAAACGTGGCTATTGGACTTTGCTATAGTCCCACTAGTGCAAAGACATTTGCAGAGCACGTCTGCCTGCATTGCACACTCAAACTTTTTTAAACTAAGCAATTTTACTAGCAAACACTCAGTGTACCTAGTGGCATCCTAAACGTGGCTATTGGACTTTGCTATAGTCCCACTAGTGCAAAGACATTTGCAGAGCCCGTCTGCCTGCATTGCACACTCAAACTTTTTTAAACTCAGCCATTATACTAGCAAACACTCACTGTACCTAGTTGTATCCTAAACATGGCTATTGTACTTTTGTCTATTCACAGTATTGGAACGATATTTGCAGCACGTCTGCCTGCATTGCACACTCAAACTTTTTTAAACTCAGCCATTATACTAGCAAACACTCACTGTACCTAGTTGTATCCAAAACGTGGCTATTGTACTTTTGTCTATTCACAGTATTGGAACGATATTTGCAGCACGTCTGCCTGCATTGCACACTCAAACTTTTTTAAACTCAGCCATTATACTAGCAAACACTCAGTGTACCTAGTTGTATCCTAAACGTGGCTATTGTACTTTTGTCAATTCACAGTATTGGAACGTTATTTGCAGGACGTCTGCCTGCATTGCACACTCAAACTTTTTTAAACTCAGCCATTATACTAGCAAACACTCACTGTACCTAGTTGTATCCTAAACGTGGCTATTGTACTTTTGTCTATTCACAGTATTGGAACGATATTTGCAGCACGTCTGCCTGCATTGCACACTCAAACTTTTTTAAACTCAGCCATTATACTAGCAAACACTCACTGTACCTAGTTGTATCCTAAACGTGGCTATTGTACTTTTGTCTATTCACAGTATTGGAACGTTATTTGCAGCACGTCTGCCTGCATTGCACACTCAAACTTTTTTAAACTCAGCCATTATACTAGCAAACACTCACTGTACCTAGTTGTATCCTAAACGTGGCTATTGTACTTTTGTCTATTCACAGTATTGGAACGATATTTGCAGCACGTCTGCCTGCATTGCACACTCAAACTTTTTTAAACTCAGCCATTATACTAGCAAACACTCAGTGTACCTAGTTGTATCCTAAACGTGGCTATTGTACTTTTGTCTATTCACAGTATTGGAACGATATTTGCAGCACGTCTGCCTGCATTGCACACTCAAACTTTTTTAAACTCAGCCATTATACTAGCAAACACTCACTGTACCTAGTTGTATCCTAAACGTGGCTATTGTACTTTTGTCTATTCACAGTATTGGAACGATATTTGCAGCACGTCTGCCTGCATTGCACACTCAAACTTTTTTAAACTCAGCCATTATACTAGCAAACACTCACTGTACCTAGTGGCATCCTAAACGTGGCTATTGTACTTTTGTCTATTCACAGTATTGGAACGTTATTTGCAGCACGTCTGCCTGCATTGCACACTCAAACTTTTTTAAACTCAGCCATTATACTAGCAAACACTCACTGTACCTAGTTGTATCCTAAACGTGGCTATTGTACTTTTGTCTATTCACAGTATTGGAACGTTATTTGCAGCACGTCTGCCTGCATTGCACACTCAAACTTTTTTAAACTCAGCCATTATACTAGCAAACACTCAGTGTACCTAGTTGTATCCTAAACGTGGCTATTGTACTTTTGTCTATTCACACTACTGCAAATCTATGTGCAGCACCTCTGCATGACAACCTCCTGCTCTGTTTTTAATAAGCTATAATGATAGCACAAAATACTGCCATTTAGTGGCATCATAGAACTGGCTGTTGTATTCCATTAGTGCCCCACTGGTGACAAGCTATTTCTAGCACCTCTACATCACACCCTCATGCACATTTTGCTACGCTAATGTTATAGCAAACTCATGGAATTCATTGCTGCATTTCATAATTCGGAGGGATAGAAAGTCAGGCTTCCTTTAGCTTTTCCTTCTGTTCATAGACAGCATCTCCAAGACAAATTTCCCCTCCACGTCTAAGTGTGGAGAGGCAGCTAGTGCGCATGCGTGTGCCGATGTACCCCAGCTGCAGCATAATTCTAGTGTTTCGCGTAGTGAGTATGCTCAGCCTGACTGTGTTATTCCTGACGCTAAGTCTTCTTTTCGGGATACAGCGCATGCTCCCACACTAAGTGTGAAAAGCCTCTTTGCACAGGTGCTTGCATTCCGTGCCGGGTCTAAGTCCTGTTTTGTGCCTAGACACCATGCTAAAGCTGATAGTCTTTTTTCAGAGACTGTATTTCATGCTACTGAGCATGCTCAGGCACTTCCTGCATCAGAGACTAGGTCCGGTAATGAACTCTTTGGCCCTGGCCCTGATGTGGGGGTCCCATATAGACCACAGGGCATCAGGTGTCCTCCCAAATGGCTTGCAGAGGCCCACACCTATGACTTGTCACCGCATTATTGATGGTCAGACGATGACTGGTGAGGTGTTTGGGTCATGGCAGCCATGAGGTCATCATTGAAGTTGCGTTTCCAAATAGGACGCTAGTTATGCCACTCATGACGTGTCACTCTACTTTTGTCTCCAGGAGGTGCATTGTGGTTCACCCTGGTTTGGGGCGGACCCAGGTTATAAAAGGGGCTGGAGCCAACAAGGAGGTGCGCAGTCTTCTATTATGCTCCGAAAGAGCACACCTCCATGTGTTGAACCCATTGCGGCTTTAGGCCAGAGGTAGGCAGGGATAGGGTGGTGGATGCAGGCCGCCACCACAGTTGGTAACGCAGAACGGTTAAGACCAGCTCCTGTCCTAACAGTCCTGCTTGTGCAGCCCAGTGGCATTAACAGGCCTGCTGCTGCTGATGCGCCTGCTGTCCACAGGTGTGGCCCCTACGCACACGGTCAGCGTACTCAATGGCCCCTGTGTTGTTAACAGGGAGTTCCTGGGCTGGGTGGGCATGTGGACCCTGTGACGCTAACAGGGCTCACAGTCTCCAGATCAGAATGGCGTCTAACTCGGTTCAGGCTACTATTAGTTTCATAGCCACACAGCTCTGTATCCTCCACCAAAACTTCAAGTTGCCAACCTCTCCTTTTCCAACTGGGAGCACGGTGGGCACTGACTGCTGATGGGGATATATACCTTTGTCTTTCTTTTCTTATTAATTTTCGTTATATAGCGGTCACAGATTATATACCACTTTATCCAAATCTGCCAGTCCCACTGTAACAGATGTTGTTTCTTCAGCAAATGTTACAGTTGCTTAACCACCAAATCCACGGACCAAAACTTTTTTCCCCTTTCCAACACACCTGTTCCCCTTTCCAACAGCATCTGTCCTTTTTCAACTCATTTTGGGATATGACCAAAAGTGCAACTGTGCAGGGACACCGTACTCAACGCCATCTCAGCACAGCAGCCATCCCTCGGTCCCTCCGATGTGGACAAGTAAAAGACCATTTCCTCCTATCCATGACAAAGCGTTGAGATTCATTCTGTGCAGCACTGGTGTTTAGTGGAAAAGTAGATCTAAGATTGCGTACCACATTCTGCAGATACTCCTGTATACGTGCGTCTATTTCTATGGCAGGAATTAGTTCGCCAAATTTTGTCTTGTACCGGGGATCTAACAGTGTGGCAACCCAGTATTCAGGATTACTTCAAATTCATACAATACGAGGGTTATGTAGGTAGTGCAGCAAGAAGGCGCTCATGTGTCTTGTGCATCCAGGAGGACCAAGTCCTTGGTGTGTTGGTGGCAGAGAGGTGAGAATCGTGCATCCTTCCTCTGCCCTCTACCCACAACCTCGCACAACCGAATTGTGAGCAAGCTCTCACTCATCTGCTGAGTCTTCCATGCCCATCGCCAGTTCGTCCTCCATTTCTTCATGGGCTCCTGCACTTTCATCAACACTTTTTGCTGATACTATGCGCCCTTGTTAATCCCTCTCCCTCACCATGACTGCCGCATAGGTGCCGCTGACCATCTGGACCTCGTAGATCTTGTTATCCCTTCCGCATATGACTCCTCCTGTACTTCCTCCCCTTCCTCTTGTCCCAACACCTGACTCCGAATAATAATTACAGTGTGCACCATCATGTAGATGACCAGAATTGTCATGCTGAGAATGACATTGCCAGTGCTAAACATCTTCGTCGACATTTGTGAACTGTGTAGCAGGGTGCATAGGTCCTTGATCTGACACCACTCCAGCAGCGTGATCTGCACCACCTCTTGATCAAGTTATCCCAGGCTATATGTCATACCGTATTTCAGCAGGGCTCTGCAGTGCTGCCACACACGCTGCAACATGTGCAGATTCAAATTCCTGCGTGTGGGCACATCGCATTTCAGGCGTTTAACCACCAGACCTAAAGACTTCTGTAGCGACGAAAGTTGTTGAGCTGCTGTGTACGCACGATGGAAGTGAGCACATAGCGAGCGTGCACGCTGCACAAGGCCATGTAGGCCGTGATTGTGTTTTAAAAATTGCTGGAGAATTAGGTTCAACACGTGAGCCATACAAGGCACGTGTGTCACATTGCCCTGACGATGGCCCGCAGCCAGGTTTGCATCATTGCCGCACACGGCTGTTAAGTCACCAACGGAGTCCGCTCCGTCAATTTGTACTACGGTCGCCAGGTTACGTGTTCCTTTCATGAATAGTGCTGATGATGGGAGAGGAGTCCATGCCAGCGGCGCAGGTGGACGCAGGTTATGCTCACCCACTGGGCTGCATTACCTTGACAGATGCAGAATCTCTGGCTGAATGTAGCTGGTGGGTATCTCACAGATGAAATACCATCATTCAGCTACAACCAATGGGAAGACACCACACCCTTTTTTATGCCCATCCTGTCTGCAGACCACTGCCAGACATAGCTATGAACCTCTGGTTAATTTTACCCCCAGTTCAGTTTTATGATTTTGTGTTCTTGTTACCTGACTACTTTTCCTGCTTGCTGTTTATGTACCTTGTTGGCCGATCCGCATTTCACCTCTGCTTGTTTTCTGATTAAGTCCTGGCCGTCCCATTCTGTTCCTGTTCCTCAATTAATGTTTTGACCCTGCCTGACTCCTATTCTCTGGAATAGCGGTGTGACTCACATTTCCCATACATTTCAAAGTAAAACTTTGACCGCCTGATGGCATTGAGCTCTGCTGCCAGCATAGTAAGGAGGTGTGTGGTAGTCCTTGTGCGCAGTTGCTTGGAAGGGTGGCCTGACCACACAGGGTTTGCGCCAAGGTGGAGGACCCACACGAGGTTGAAGAGGCAGAAGCAGTGTATTAACTTCTACATACAGAACAAGGATTGAAACAACTCGTGGGGATGGCAAGACTTGTACAGCAGACCCTTCTCCATCTCTCACCATAGTTTGCCAGTGCCCAGTCAGCGACATGTAACGTCCCTATCCATGCTTACTGGTCCAAGTATCGGTGGTGAAATGCACCTGTTCACACACAGAGTTTCTCAAGGAAGCGGTGATGTTGTGTGCGACATGCTGGTGTAGCGCAGGCACACCTTTCTTAGAGAAGTAGTGGCGACTGGGCATCTGGTACTGGGGCACAGTGACAGACATAAGGTCTCTAAAATCCTGTGTGTCCACCATGCGGAAAGGCAGCATTTCCGTAGCCAAGAGCTTACAGAGGGATAAAGTCAACCTCTTAGCTTTGTCATGGGTCGCAGGAAATGGCCTTTTATTTGTCCACATCTGAGGGACAGAGATCTGGCTGCTGTCTGTAGACGGTGTTGAGTAGGGTGTCCCTGGAAAAATGCAGGTTTGTGAGGAAAGTGCAGGCGGAGACATGATGTTGCCTTCATCTTGCCTTCAGATCTGTTCATCTTGTATCATTTTTAAAAAACACAGCAAGCAAGGGTTACTCCAAGCGGAGCCTCCCTTTTTTCCAAAAATTGTGCCCCACACACACCCACCCATTCAGTGGCAGCACTTGTGACCTAGTTGCAAACAGGATGTTTTGATTTGCATCAAGCACATTCCAAATCCACAAGCATTTACTCTCCCCAGGATGACACAGGGGTAGTAAATTCCTTGTGGATCCATGACTTGTTCATTTTGATGAACGTCAGTCTGTCCACATTGTCACTGGACAGACGCGTGCGCTTATCTGTCAGCACACACCCAGCAGCACTGAAGACACGTTCAGAGACAACGCTGGCAGCTGGACACGACAAAATCTTCAAGGCGTAACTGGAGAGCTCTGGACATTTTTCTAGATTTGAAGCCCAAAAGGAGCAAGGCTCCATTTGAAAAGTCATTGCATCGATGTTCATTTGGAGATACTCCTGTATCATCCTCTCCATCCGTTGACTATGTGTCAGACTTGTTGTCTCTGGTGGCCTTGCAAAGGAGGGTCTAAAAAAATTATTAAAAGATTCCATAAAATTGCTGTTACCAGCACCAGATCCGGTCCTACTGGTACGGGTAGACTGTTGAAGATGACGAGGCCGTCCCATGTTTGTCAAGTTACAACTGGAAGAATCACTCCCTTCACCTGCACGGTTGTTTGGTGGAAAAGCCGAGCTAAGATCGAGTAACAGCTTCTGCTGATACTCCTGCATACGTGCGTCCCTTTCTATGGGTGGAATTATGTCACAAAATTTGGACTTGTACCGGGGATCTAATAGTGTGGCAAGCTAGTAGTCATCATCACTTCTAATTTTGACAATACGAGGGTCATGTTGGAGGTAGTGCAACAAGAAGGCACTCATGTGTCTTGCGCAGCCATGCGGACCAAGTCCACGCTGTGTTTGTGGCATAGAGGTGCTAACCGTTCTTTCTTCCTCTGACAACTCCACCCAACCTCTTTCAACTGAAATTTGACCAAGCTCCCCCTCATCTGCTGAGTCTTCCATGTCCATGGACAGTTCGTCCTCCATATCTTCATGTCCTCCTGCACCTTCCTCAACATCTCGCCTGCTACCATGCGCCCTTGTTGATCCCTGTCCCCCATGGTCCCATGCCTGCCGCGTTGGTGATGATGAACGTCTGGACCTTGGTGATGTTGTTGTGTCTTGCGCATATGAATCCTCCTGTAGTTCCTCCCCTTCCTGTTGTCCCACCCCCTGACTCCGAATAGTGTTTAGCGTGTGCTCCAGCATGTAAATGACTGGAATTGTCATGCTGATAATGGCATTGTCAGCGCTAAACATATTCGTCGCCATGTCGAAACTGTGCAGAAGGGTGCATAGGTTCTTGATCTGAGACCACTCCATCAGGGTGATCTGCCCCACCTCTGCATCTCGTTGGCCCAGGCTATACGTCATGACGTATTTCACCAGGGCTCGATGGTGCTGCCGCAGTCGCTGTAAAATGTGGAGAGTCGAATTCCAGCGTGTCGTCACATCGCATTTCAGGTGATGAACAGGCAGGCCGAAAGACTTCTGGAGTGATGCAAGTCGCTCAGCAGCGGTGGTTGAACGGCGGAAGTGAGCAGACAGACTTCGTGCCCTGTTCAGAAGGCCATCTAGGCTGGGATAGTGTGTTAAAAATTGCTGAACAACAAGGTTCAACACGTGAGCCATACAAGGCACATGTGTCACCTTGCCCAGGCGAAGGGCCGCACCCAGGTTTGCAGCATTGTCGCACACGGCCTTACCAGGCTGCAGGTTGAGTGGAGACAACCATTTATTAAACTCAGTCTCCAGAGCTGCCCACAACTCAGCCGCTGTGTGACTCTTATTTCCAAGACATTTCAAGCTAAAGACCGCCTGATGCCGTTGCGCTCTGCTGCCAGCATAGTAATGAGGGGTGCGTGATTCCTTCTGCGCAGTTAGAACGCTGGAGGCCTGACTAGGCAGGCTTTGGGCGAAAGTGGAGGACCCAGACGAGGTGGAGGAGGCAGAAGCAGTGGCGGAACTTGGACAGACAGAGGATTGACACACAAGTCGTGGGGATGGCAAGACTTGTGCAGCAGACCCTTCATCATCTATCACCATAGTTACCCAGTGCCCAGTCAGCGACATGTAACGTCACTGTCCATGCTTACTGGTCCAAGTATCGGTGGTGAAATGCACCCGTTCACACACCGAGTTTCTCAAGGAAGCGGTGATGTTGTGTGTGACATGCTGGTGTAGCGCGGGCACACCTTTCTTAGAGAAGTAGTGGCGACTAGGCATCTGGTACTGGGGCACAGCGACAGACATAAGGTCTCTAAAATCCTGTGTGTCCACTAGGCGGAAATTCAGCATTTCGGTAGCCAACAGCTTACAGAGGGATAGAGTCAACCTCTTAGCTTTGTCATGGGTCGCAGGAAGTGGCCTTTTATTTGACCACATCTGAGGGACAGAGATCTGGCTGCTGTGTGTAGACGGTGTTCAGTAGGGTGTCCCTGGAAAAATGCAGGTTTGTGAGGAAAGTGCAGGCGGAGACATGATGTTGCCTTCATCCAACGTTGGTGCTATCGATGTTTGAGAGAGCTGTACACAATCACTTGTTTCCCCTTCCAAACCAACTGACGACCTACCAAGCAAACTGCCTGTTGCGGTTACAGTGGTGGAAGTTGTGGTTGGAAAAACAGGTGTGACAGCTGTCCCCACAGTCCTAGAAGATGACGAGCGCGCGGATGCACTGGAAGGGGCAGGCGGTGGATGGTTGGCTCCGCTAGGCCGCATTGCAGCACGGTGAGCTTCCCACCAGGCCATATGATATTTATTCATGTGACGATTCATGGAAGAAGTTGTCAAACTGCTGAGGTTTTGACCTCTAGTAAGATAACCATGCCAAATGTTACAGATCACATAATTAGGGCGATCTTTTTTTATGTCAAAAAAGGACCAGGCTAGGCAAGGCTTAGAGGCCATGCGACCTGTTGATCCACCCCGAATAATGCTCAGAGGCAGAGTGGTGGCTGAGGATGCAGTTGTAGACGTGCTACCAGTGCTCCGACTGTGTCCAGGAAGGCGCAAGGTTACTTCGACGTCGGTTGCATCCTCCTCCACCGCCTCTGTTGACCTCCTCGAGTGTCTGACTGTGGGTTGACAGTAGGTGGGATCTAGGACTTCATCATCAATTGTTGTGTTTGCACTCCCCTCCCCCTCAGACAGAGCCTCTTCTTGCCCTGACCGAATATTTAAGTTGTCATCCCAATCGGGTATCTGAGTCTCATCTTCATCAGTATGTTCCTCATTGTCTATAACCACAGTTGTTGGAAAGGCAGCATTTTGGTAGCCAACAGTTTGCAGATGATGAAAGTCAACCTCCAAGCCATGTCATGCCCTTCTAAAAGCATGTAAAACACAGCAAGGGGACTCCAACCACAGTCTCCCTCGTTTCCACTAACTGGGCCACACACACCCCACTTGACTGGCATGGGTTGACCCCCCTTTTGAATAAGAAACAGATGCTTTGCATGAAGCACTCTCAAAAATACGCGTGCCTTTCCCGTCCCCTGGCTGACCCAGGGGAAGAAAAGTCCTCTGAGAGCCATGACTTGTTCATCTTGGTTCTTTTAGAAACACAGCGAGGGGACTCCAACCACAGTCTCCCTCGTTGCCACTAACTGGGCCACACACACCCCACTTGACTGGCATCGGTTGAGCCCCCTTTTGAAAAAGAAAAAGATGCTTTGCATGAAGCACTCTCAAAAATACACGTGCCTTTCCCGTCCCCTGGCTGACCCAGGGGAAGAAAAGTCCTCTGAGAGCCATGACTTGTTCATCTTGGTTCTTTTAGAAACACAGCGAGGGGACTCCAACCACAGTCTCCCTCGTTGCCACTAACTGGGCCACACACACCCCACTTGACTGGCATCGGTTGACCCCCCCTTTTGAAAAAGAAACAGATGCTTTGCATGAAGCACTCTCAAAAATACGCGTGCCTTTCCCGTCCCCTGGCTGACCCAGGGGAAGAAAAGTCCTCTGAGACCCATGACTTGTTCATCTTGGTTCTTTTAGAAACACAGCGAGGGGACTCCAACCACAGTCTCCCTCGTTTCCACTAACTGGGCCACACACACCCCACTTGACTGGCATCGGTTGAGCCCCCTTTTGAAAAAGAAAAAGATGCTTTGCATGAAGCACTCTCAAAAATACACGTGCCTTTCCCGTCCCCTGGCTGACCCAGGGGAAGAAAAGTCCTCTGAGAGCCATGACTTGTTCATCTTGGTTCTTTTAGAAACACAGCGAGGGGACTCCAACCACAGTCTCCCTCGTTGCCACTAACTGGGCCACACACACCCCACTTGACTGGCATCGGTTGACCCCCCCTTTTGAAAAAGAAACAGATGCTTTGCATGAAGCACTCTCAAAAATACGCGTGCCTTTCCCGTCCCCTGGCTGACCCAGGGGAAGAAAAGTCCTCTGAAACCCATGACTTGTTCATCTTGGTTCTTTTAGAAACACAGCGAGGGGACTCCAACCACAGTCTCCCTCGTTTCCACTAACTGGGCCACACACACCCCACTTGACTGGCATCGGTTGAGCCCCCTTTTGAAAAAGAAAAAGATGCTTTGCATGAAGCACTCTCAAAAATACACGTGCCTTTCCCGTCCCCTGGCTGACCCAGGGGAAGAAAAGTCCTCTGAGAGCCATGACTTGTTCATCTTGGTTCTTTTAGAAACACAGCGAGGGGACTCCAACCACAGTCTCCCTCGTTGCCACTAACTGGGCCACACACACCCCACTTGACTGGCATCGGTTGACCCCCCCTTTTGAAAAAGAAAAAGATGCTTTGCATGAAGCACTCTCAAAAATACGTGTGCCCTTGCCGTCCCCTGGCTGACCCAGGGGAAGAAAAGTCCTCTGAGAGCCATGTCCACATTGTCAGTGGACAGACACGTGTGCTTATCTGCCAGCAGACCCCCAGCAGCACTGAAGACAGGTTCCGAGAGAACGCTGGCTGCAGGACACGACAAGATCCCCAAGACGTACGTGGCGAGCTCAGGCAATTTATCAAGATTGGAAGCCTAAAATGAGCAGGGCTCAAGTTGCACAATAATGGAATCGATGTTTCCTTGCATATACTCATATATCTGTGTGTCCTCCTCTTTTTCCTTGTCCAGCTCTTTTGTTTTCACATGAGTATATGTCCTTGTCACTTTCCCATGTGTTGTGAGTTGTTTGTGACCTTTTGGACACCTTTGAGGGTGTTTTCTAGGTGTTTTTCTGTGTTTGTGATTGCCTGCCATTGTTTCCTATGCAGTTCGAGTTCGGTTCGTCGAACGTTCCGAACCGACCTCGTTTCGGAACCGTTTCGGGACCGGTTCGCTCATCTCTAGTGAGCAGATATAATAGGTTATAATAGAGACTCAATAATTTTCTTTAAAAGCTATGCTACAGTGACAGACACAGACAGAAAAGGGCTCCTGTGCCAGAATGGTATATGGGCCATTTACCAACCAAAATTCTACCCTGCTCAGCTTTACTTTCATGTCTCCAATATCATAGAAATATAAAGTTTTATTTAGCTAGACAAAAAAACTGACAGCACTCCCAAATCTACAATGTGAACAAGTGCACTGAACATGACATAAAATGACAAAAAAACAGACAGTTGCACTCTGAAATGCGAAATCATGAAAATTAATAATGTAAGACTATAGATATGAATTCCTGCTAAAGGAAATCTAAGAAAAAAATTGAGATCTTTAGCATACAAAAATGGCCATTTTTATATCTGCCCAATAGCCATGTCAAGGCATACCTCATATACTGGGTACCTACTCTGAACTAAAGCCTCTCTCTGGGTTTAAAAACTTCCTTTCTATGGGCAAGTAGGAGCCTGCTATAGAGAAAAAAATTATCTGTGGCTAGTAGGGCAGGGGTGCACAGCCAGAAGGCAGATTAATATAGGTCATGCCTTCTGATCGTGCACCCATTCATTTTCATGGCTACCATGAAAATGACAATGGTAGCTATGTTGGTCACACTCTTAAGTTGCCACCAGAAGTAATTGCTTATAAATCCCTGGGTTCCACCATCAAGTTATGATTTTGGTTCTGACGCCAGCCATTTGAGGAGAAAATTTAACCGCTGCTGGTTAGATCAATATACTCCTTGGTTGGTGTACTCAAGTCGTTTGAAAAGTGCTCTTTGTATGCACTATGTTATGTTTCCTCCTGCTATTGGTACAGTTAAAGGAGTTTTGGGGTCATTCATGGTAAGGCCATGCATAAAGTTTAAAGATATTCATGAAGATTGTGGAAATTACGTCGGCAGTCACTACCACAAAACTTCAGCTGCTGCAAAAGATTTCCTTGAAAATGCTCCAGTTGATATCCAGTTGCAAAGTGGTCTCCAGAAGATAATTGAAAAAAACAAACAAATATTGTCATCAATTATTTTTTGTATCATATTCTGTGGAACTCATGATTTGCCGCTTAGAGGAAAGGAAGAAGATGAGGGGGTTTTCGTTAAACTTTTAAATTTAAGAATTGACTGTGGTGATGAGACGCTAAAGAGTCACTTACACTGTGTGCAGAATTATTAAGCAAATTGAATTTTAGAGGATTTTTTTTATTATTGATCAACAACTATGTTCTCAATCAACCCAAAAGACTCATAAATATCAAAGCATAGATAAAAACCTGTTGAAAAAGAAGCGCAATAGGGTCTTACCCTGACAGACAGGGGGTGACAGAAAGGATAATCCTACTCACCAAGGAGGGTTGTGAAAGGCACAACTCCTGTAACAGCATAAATCTGGATCAACGGCAGCAGTACCCCAGGTGGCTGATAACAGAGAGAGATTGTGGAACGGGGCTTTGTAAACCGCGCCAAAGATCACTGATGAAATCTTGGATTAATGTAAACTTTTTATTTTTGCACAGGTCTACGCGTTTCAGGAGGCTCTGCTCCCTTCCTCAGGACCAACAGGCATAAGCTACATCAAATCCTCAAATGAGATTTGATGTAGCTTATGCCTGTTGGTCCTGAGGAAGGGAGCAGAGCCTCCTGAAACGCGTAGACCTGTGCAAAAATAAAAAGTTTACATTAATCCAAGATTTCATCAGTGATCTTTGGCGCGGTTTACAAAGGCCTGTTCCACAATCTCTCTCAAATATCAAAGCTTAATATTTTTGGAAGTTGGAGTGGTTTTTTTTTAGATTTGGCTATCTTAGGAGGATATCTGTTTTTCAGGCAACTATTACTGTGCTGAATTATTAGGCAACTTAATAAAAAACAAATATATTCCCATCTCACTTGTTTATGTTCACCAGGTAAACCAATATAACTGCACAGAATTTAGAAATAAACATTTCTTACATGCAAAAACAAAACCCCAAAAAATTTGTAACCAGTATAGCCACTTTTCTTTATGATGACACGCAACAGCCTACCACCCATAGAGTATGTCAGTTGCTTGATCTGTTTATGATCAACATTGCGTGCAGCAGCCACCACAGCCTCCCAGACACTGTTCCGAGAGGTGTACTGTTTTCCCTCCCTGTAGATCTCACATTTTATGAGGGACCACAGGTTCTTTATGGGGTTCAGATCAGGTGAAAAAGGGGGCCATGTCATTATTTTTTCATCTTTTAGACTTTTACTGGCCAGCCACGCTGTGGAGTACTGTAGTTGGATGCATGTGATGGAGCATTGTTCTGCATGAAAATCATGTTTTTCTTGAACAATACCGACTTCTTCCTGTACCACTGCTTGAAGAAGTGGTCTTCTAGAAACTGGCAGTAGTGCTGGGAGTTGAACTTCACTCCATCCTCAATCTGAAATGGTCCCACAAGTTCATCTTTGATGATACCAGCCCATACCAGTACCCCACCTCCACCTTGCTGGTGTCTGAGTCGGAGTAGAGCTCTCTGCTCTTTACTGATCCAGCCTCTGACCCATTCATCTGGCCCATCAAGAGTCACTCTCATTTCATCAGTCCATAAAATCTTTGAACAATCAGTCTTAAGATATTTCTTGGCCCAGTCTTGATGGTTTATCTTATGTTTCTTGTTCAAAGATGGTCATTTTTCAGCCTTCCTTATCTTGGCCATGTCCCTGAGTATGGCACACCTTGTGCTTTTTGATACTCCAGTAACGTTGCAGCTCTGAAATATAGGCAAACTGGTGGCAAATGGCATCTTGGCAGCTTCACGCTTGATTTTCCTCAATTCAGGGGAGTTATTTTGCGCCTTTTTTGCCCAACATGCTTCTTGCGACCCTGTTGGCTATTTGCCATGAAACGCTTGATTGTTTGGTGATCATGTTTTATAAGTTTGGCAATTTCAAGACTGCTGCATCCCTCTGCAAGACATCTCACAATTTTGGACTTTTCAGAGCCCGCCAAATTTCTCTTCTGACCCATGTTGCCAAAGGAAAGGAATTTGCCTAATAATTAAGCACACCTTATATAGGGTGTTGCTGTCATTACACCACACCCCTCCTCATTACAGAGATGCACATCACCTGATTTACTTAATTGATAGTTGGCTTTTAAGCCTGTACAGCTTGGAGTAGGACAACATGTATAAAAAGGATCATGTGATCAAAATACTAATTTGCGTAATAATTCTGCACACAGTGTAGAGAGATGTCGAAACAATGCAGTCTATACTTCACCAAAAATTCAAAATGAGATTATAAGATTATGTGGTGAAGTTGTCAAAGAAAGAATTATAGAACATTGTAAACAAGCAAAAGCTTACGCTGTAATGGCTGATTAAACAGCAGATATTGCTGGAAAAGAACAGCTTTCTATGCGATTGCAGTTTTATGGTGAGAATCAAGAAAAAATCAGAGAGGAATTTGTAGGCTATGTTGAGCTGAAATCTCAAGATGCCCCTACAATCGCTAGCACAATTGAGAGGTTTTTATTTGATCAGAATCTTTCAGCAGAGAATTGTGTTGGATTAAGATTTGACGGTTGTTCTATGATGGCTGGAAAAGAAGGTGGTGTGCATGCCATTCTGAAGAAAAAGTACAGTAAATCTTTATTTTTCCATTGCTCAAGCCACAAACTAAATCTTGTGGTCAATGATGCTAGCAAACTACCAGAAATAAGAAACACAATTGCAACGGCTAAGGATACAATATCCTTATTTCGTGAGTCGCCAGGCTGCAGAAATTTGGTTCCCAATCTATCAAAACTCTGTGAGACCAGATGGTCTGAGAAATACAAGACCATAAGAAAATTTTCAGAAAGCTTCCATGAACTCGTCAATGCACTAGAACATCTCTCGGTCGAAGGAAACTATGCTACAAGAAAATCTGCCTATCAATTGCACTGTGCAGTTACTAAACCAATTTTCATGGTAGGTTTAGTTATGATTGCAAAATACTCTGCAATTTTGGAACCCATTGTGAATGTTCTACAAGATAAAAATATGGATTTGATTATGGTGAGGAAACATATTGCCCAAATCCTGGATGTCATAAAGAAGGATCAACAAGAAATTGAGCAGGTTTCTGATGAATTACTTAAAAAAATCACATGATATCGCAAAGAAAGTTGGGGTTGAGTTATCAGTACCACGAATCGCTCAAAAGCAAATGCACAGAAATAATGCACCATCTGAGACTGCAATTGAATACTGCAGACGGTCGTTGATCATCCCTTATCTTGACTCCCTAACTTTATCTTTGAATGTTAGATTCCCAGACGAAAATACACCTGCTTTTGCCTTAGGGATGCTTCACACATAGCGAGATCGCTACTGAAATTGCTGCTACGTCACGGTTTTGGTGACGCAACAGTGACCTCATTAGCAATCTCGCTGTGTGTGACACTGAGCAGCGATCTGGCCCCTGCTGTGAGATCGCTGCTCGTTACACACAGCCCTGGTTCATTTTTTTATTGTTGCTCTCCCGCTGATAAGCACACATCGCTGTGTGTGACAGCGAGAGAGCAACAATCCTGAATGTGCAGGGAGCAGGAGCCGGCGTCTGACAGCCTGCGGTAAGCTGTAACCAGGGTAAACATCGGGTAACCAAGGTGGTTACCCGATATTTACCTTCGTTATCAGCCTCCGCCGCTCCCACGCTGCCAGTACCGGCTACTGCTCTCTGCACATGTAGCTGCAGTACACATTGGGTTAATTAACCCGATGTGTACTGTAGCTAGGAGAGCAGGGAGCCAGCGCTAAGCAGTGTGCGCGGCTCCCTGCTCTCTGCACATGTAGCGACGTTATGATCGCTGCTTCTGCTGTGTTTGACAGCTAAGCAGCGATCATAACAGCGACTTACTAGGTCACTGTTACGTCACAGAAAATGGTGACGTAACAGCGACGTCGTTATTGTTGTCGCTATGTGTGAACCCAGCCTTATCCTATCTTCATCCTTCATACATGTTAAAAATGGCTTCAAAAGATTTGGAAAAAAAATGCAAAGTCTTTCGTGGAGTTTTATGGGTTGGGTGATATCTCTGCAGAATTAGATTTGTAGTATAATCTGTGGAAAAGGAAAGATTTAGCAGTAGACAAATTAAAGGACATTGAGGTGGCTGCACTTTTAGAGGAGGCTAATATTTTTTCCCTGCAACAAGGCACGCACTCTTCATTTTAAGTGCTTAGCAATCATGGCAGGCCTTAGCAACGTGCACCCTGTGCGATCACTCACGGTGCCAACTACCCGACTTTGATGTGGGCAATTGTGAGTCTAGTGAGAGTTAAGGCAGAGTCACACTGACGTATGACTAGCACGAGTGCAATGCAAGAAAATCTCACATTGCCCTTGGCCCTATTTAAGACAATACAACAGCTCACATCTGCGAGTTTTTCCTCAGCCCTAATTGGACTGAGGAAAAAAAATCTAAGCCTGCCACGATTGTCTGCGAGTCTTAAAGCACTCGCACCCATACAAGTCTATGGGTGCAAGAGAAGCATCGGACTGCACCTGGATGTCATACAAGTGCAGGGCAATATACGCACAGGCTGACAATGGAGTAGATGGAGAGATCCCTCTCCTCTGCAGCTGTGATCCGATCACAGGATCGGATCACAGTTGCATGACACTCTGCTCCTGCTCGCAGCATGTCACATCCAATGCTCTCACATCGGATGCCATAAGCTAGTGTGACTCTGCCGTTACTCTGTCTCTGTGCCCCAGATTGCTGCCTCATTACTGCCGTGATTGACATCTATGTAGCACATGATTTATTCTACAACTTGGAAAACAACAAGCTAACCACGAAACACATAACTTAGGAAAAAAAGAGGTTGATGTGTTAAACACATTACACACAACATCCCCCTCTTTTTCTAAGTATGTAAAGCTGCCTTTAGTGTTGGATCAGACAAGAGGGGCAAAACTCATGAGAGATCTGAGGGCTGACCTAAAATTGCAGGACAAGATGAGAGCTGTGGTAACTGTCTGCATTGTGCTCACTGTCCGACATTGTCAAGGTAATTTTCACAGCTGGTTATCAGCTGCACTACCCATCTCGTCTTTTGCTGTTCTTGGATAAGAAGAAGGGACAGAGGAAATTTGACAAATCATAGACTGAACATATCATGTTAGAGAGTATGTGTATGAATGGGTATTCTCTTGTAAGAGCCCATGTGTATTTTCTTATGTTTATAAGTATGTGGATGTGTGTATTTTTGTGTGTATTTTCCTGTGTATGTGTTTATATTTTTCTATATGTTTAAGTCTACATGTATTTTCCTAATAGTATGTGTGCATTATTCTATGTGAGTTTTTGTTCTGTGTTTGTGAGCACGTGTAGAAAGAAGAGTAGAAGGACTTGGGTATTCTGGTTACAAATAAGCTGAACAGCAGTACTCAATGTCAGGCAGCAGCTGCAAAAGCAAACAAGATTTTAGGGTGTATAAAAAGAGAGATTACATCCCGTGATCTCAACGTATTCTTACCCCTCTATAAATCACTTGTAAGGACACATCTTGATTATGGGATCCAGTTTTGGGCTCTACACTTTAAAAAGGATATTAAGAAGTTTGAGTCAGTTCAAAGGTGGCTAAAAGATTATTGCAAGGAATGGAAGGCCTCCCTTATGATGAGAAGTTGAAAAAGTTGGATTTGTTTAACTTAGAAGAAAGACGTCTCAGAGGAGATCTCATTTATATGTATAAATACATGTGTGGTCAATATCAAGGACTGGCACATGACTTATTCCTTCCAAAGACAAAACTAAGGACCAGGGGGCATACACTGTTAATGGATGAAAGGCGATTCCTTCAGCTAAATAGGAAAGGGTTCTTTATGGTTAGAGTAGTAAGATTGTGGAATGCCCTACCACAAGAGGTAGTAATGGCAGACAGTGTAACGCCTTTTAAAAAAGGGCTGGATGATTTCCTCAAAACACACAACATTGTCGGTTATAAATGACTTAGTGACAAAAAACATATGGAAATTTGTGGAGAAGGTTGAACTAGATGGACCTATGTAACTATGTGTATGAATGTGTGCGGGTTTTTACCTATGTGTTTGAGCATCTGTATGTGTGTATTTTTTTTTAATTATGAGCAAGGGTGTGTTTTCTTGTGCACAGGAGCCTATATGTCTATTTTTCTCTATTTGAGCATGTTTATGGGTATGCTTTTCTGAATTTATGAGCATGTGTGTGTACTTATCAGTTTATGAAAGCCTGTGTATATTTCTCTGAATGAGTGTATATGTATATTTTTCTATGTGTGTGTGACGCCCTGGGCAAGCCAGGGGTCACAGGTAATGACATCACCACACCCTACACCCCGGTTAGGTACACCTAAGCTAGACCAGAAATCCTTGTTGCCTTCCTCCAGGGGCTGATGTCCACACCAGGGGGTGGGCCAGGCAGTTGGCTCCACCCACCGAGGAGTTCACAGCCCTGGAGGCGGGAAAACCAGGCAGATGAGTTTAGGAGTTGAGTGGTAAAGGAGCAAGTGTGAGGAGAAAAGTGACAGAAGTAGAGCCTGAAGTTGGTCCGGGTGTGTGCCCCGGACTGAGACAGCAAGGTTAGCACACGGCGGTGACCGTCTGCAGTGGAGGCTGATCGGAGGTTGCTGAAAGGACCATGGACGGGTGGTGGCCCGGCGGTACCGGACCGGTATACAAAGAGATGCCAGCACCATTGGCAGGGGCCTTTCGGATCCCGGCAAGGCTAGGAGTCGCCGTGAATTTGCCAAATCCGTCAGTGAAGGGGACCTCCGGGACTCCCAACAACTAAGTCCCGATTGAAGGCAACAGTCCAACCGTATAAGAGAGACACCGCCGCCGCCAAGGCACCAGTTTCTCAGGGCCAGCGTCTGCGGGCAAAGAGGGGCTCCTCCGGCCCATATCCAAGTCGGGGAGCGGGTTACCGGTGGGAATCCATCGCTACCAATATTTCACAAGGTGCAGGGAAAGAGACAGTCACCGTTAACTACCGGGGAAAAGCAACAGCAGCCGTCTGTGGGAACCGTCTTTCCAGCCGTGTGTTTTACCGAGAACTGTGTCAACGTCTCAGGCTGAGTGAGTACCACCGTGCCGTACGGCACAGCGCTGCCCCTGCGACCCTGCACCTCACCAGGCCCCGCACCCGGCCTGCCATCCACCCCTACCCCATCACCAGGCCCCAGGACAACCAACCCCTACCCATGGAGGGGAGAAGTAACAACAAAGCTGCTCCCTGTCACCGCTCCCGGGATCCCCATACAGAGCAGTGGTGGTGTCCACACAATCACCACAACCGTGGGTGGCGTCACGGACAATACATCCCCAAAACCAAACCCCTTTTCACTCACGGGCGAGGAGCGCCGCTCGAGTCCCTGGGATCCAGCCCATCGCTTGAGCCACCGAGCAGCGGAGGCCGCAGCAGCAGCGGCAGCCGGACCCGAGCAGTGGGAGAGCGCAGCGTCCCCTCCTCCGCCCGTGACATGTGCATATATGTGTATTCTCAAATGTGTATAAGTGTGTATTTTCCTGTCTGCATGATTGTGTATTGTGTAAGGAAGACCTTCAACCTAATGGCTTGGTACAATCAAGAAAACTGCTGAGTAGAATGTGGTGGACCTATCTAGGCATCCACAAGATCGATCGTCCTACAGAGCGTTCACCATCAAATCGCCATTGCTTGAGATCAAGCTGAAGGCTGTTAAATGATTATAATAATATTAATAATAATGATTGTGTTTGAGTGTGTGTATGTGCATTATTCTTTGGGTGTGAGTTTGTGTGTATTTCTTTTGTGTTTGTATTGTAGTATAAGTTTAATGAGCAGAGGAATATATATTATATATAAAGCAAAGGTGCACCACCTGCAGGTTGGCACACATGGCCCACAATGACACTTTGTGCTGCCCCTTACTCTCTGTGTACAGTTTTAATTTCGAAAGGAAGATGGGTAGCATACTGCTGAGGAGTAGGCATGAGCAATCACATATAGAGCACTGTATGTAAAATCATATCTGGGTCCCATGTACATCAAGATCCTTGGGTTCCCTTAGGATCTGAGAGCTACAGTGATGTGTTCCTATGCATTCGGCTCTCACTATTCTATTTTATGGGAAATGTAAAATGCAGTCAGCTACCACAACACCCCTAATTTGTACACCACAGGTAATCGGACAATCACAGATTCAAGTTTTCTAAGAGGACTAGTAAATACAAATATAATGGAATAAAAAAGCTTTTAAAAATATTATTTAAAAAAAAAATCACAAAAATTTAAATTTTCCGCCTTTTGCACCATTGAAAATAAAACAATGAAAAAATTATTCATATATTTTGTATCATTGTGTTCATAAAGATCCGACACATCAAAATATGAAATAAATTAATCTGATTAGTAAAGAAAGAGTTTTGCAAAAAAAAATCAAAACACCGGAATCACCTTTTTTGGCCGCCACAATATATCAGTAAAATCCAATAAGAGGCAATCAAAACAACATATCTACCTCAAATAGTATCAGTAAAAACATCAGCGTAGGGAACAAAAAATAACCCATCACACAGTCCCAGGTTCCAAAAAAACAAAACATTATGGGTCTCGGAAAATGGGAACAAAGGCAAAATATTCTTTTCTTATAAATTACTCCCCAAAAGTTCACCATTTAGTAAACAAAACTATACATCCGGCACTGACCTGGAGAATCATATTACCAGGTCAGTTTTAGCATATAGTGAACATGGTAAATAAAAAAAAGACAATTGTGGAATTGCTTTTTTTTGCAATTTCATCACACCAAATTTTTGCCTGTTTTCCAGGACACTATATGGAGAAATGAATGCTGTCATTGGAAAGTACAACTTATCCCACAAAAAACAAGTATGGCTATACTGATGAAAAAATAAAAAAAGTTATAGCTTTTGGAAAAAGGGGAGGAAAAAACAAAAATATGCATATGAGAAAAAAATTGCATCATTGCGGCATTTTTTTCATTTCATATGCAAAAATATCCAGACATCACTCAAATTACAAACAGATGGTTTCTAGATATTATATATTTTTTTCATCTTAGTAGGTGCGTTTGATCAACAATTTGGATAAAGAAAATGTATATGTGTAATTCCCATAGACAAAAAATGAAGCATATACTAATAAGAGAGCTTAAAGGCATTGTCCAATACTTAGACAGTGATGACATATCCTTTGGATAAGTTAGCAATTTCAGATCATTTGGGGTGTGACAACTGTCACCTCCATGTTCAGATGTACAGTACGTAGGTCTCACTTCAGCCAGAAGTGAAGCAGACTACATCTCTCCATATATCTTGTAATGGTTTCTTCTCATACGAGTATATATATATAAAAACATGGTCACTCATGTGTTCGGAGCAAAACAATGAAGAAAGGGGTACTGAAGAGCAATTTTGTCCTGGACATTATTTAGCCTAAAGTCATCTCTGAAGGTAATTTCAAGAATTCCTTATTTAATCTTAATGGAGCACCCTGGTTTCAGGTATATCCCTGTCTGAAGACCTCTTTTGTCTTTCAGAATTACCAATACCAGTTGCCTTTATACAGTCCTGTCAACTTACAATGCTGTGCTACATAGTACAGAGCTATGCACAGTGCTTTTTTTTGCGGCGCTACGAGCCGGTACGGCATACCGTAAAATCTGAAGAGAGCTGATGGCCAGCACCTCTGGCTCTGTCCACATGGCTAATTTGTAAACTATACAAATTAACCATGTGTGGAGCAGAGGCACAAGCAGAGCAGCAACTGGAGCTGCAGGACCTGCCTGACCTCAGGAGGGGTGGTACTTCATGGACCTACGGAGGCTGTGATTGTCTGACGAACGCCACTCAGCCAATCACAGCCACTGTAATGTTTCGGCCATTGAAAATGGTTGAAACATTGAAAACCAGCCATGATCAGTGCAGCTATAGCACTGATCATTGGCTGGAGCTGGGTGACCTCTGCTTCACCCGCCCCCAACTCTGATTGGAGAGACTAGCCTTGTAACCGATCTCTCCAATCACTGTGGATCTGGGGCTGGTGACCGCTCCCTTCAGCTTCACTGCGGCATCTGTGGGAGCTGAGAAGAGCAATCCCTGCAAGTGCATCAGTAAGTTATAGCCGCCGCCGTCCCCCTCTCCATCTGCTGTCCCCCCTCCATCTGCCACCGCTCTCCCCATCAGCCGCTGCCTCCTCCATCTGCCACCGCTCTGCCCATCAGCCGCTGCTCCCTTCATCTGCCTCCCCCCCTCCATCAGCTGATGCCCCCTTCATCTGCCACCGCTCTCACCATCAGCCGCTGCCCCCTCCATATGCCACCGCTCTCCCCATAAGCTGCTGCCCCCTCCATCTGCCGCTGCTCTCCCCATCAGCCGCTACCCCCTCCATCTGCCTCCCCCCCTCCATCAGCCGCTGCCCCCTCTATCTGCCACAGCTCTCCCCATCAGCCGCTGCCCCCTTCATCTGTCACCACTCTGCCCATCAGCCGCTGCCCCCTCCATCTACCTCCCCCCTCCATCAGCCGCTGCCCCCTCCATCTGCCGCTGTTCTCCCCATCAGCCGCTGCCCCTTCCATCTGCCTCCCCCCCTCCATCAGCCGCTGCCCCCTCTATCTGCCACAGCTCTCCCCATCAGCCGCTGCCCCCTTCATCTGTCACCACTCTGCCCATCAGCCGCTGCCCCCTCCATCTACCTCCCCCCTCCATCAGCCGCTGCCCCCTCCATCTGCCGCTGTTCTCCCCATCAGCCGCTGCCCCTTCCATCTGCCTCCCCCCCTCCATCAGCCGCTGCCTCCTCTATCTGCCACCACTCTCCCCATCAGCCTCTACCCCCTCCATCTGCCACCGCTCTCTCCATCAGCCACTGCCCCCTCCATCTGTCACCACTCTCCCCATCAGCCGCTGCTCCCCTCCTTGATTGAAATTAGCGTACAGACTACAAAACTGAAAAATGAGAAACAGGGCCACACCGTCCATTGGACAAGTTGAGCAGTGTGCTCAGGGGGCATTAGATTCAGGGGTGGCGGCAATGCAGATGAGGGTAAAGCTGTATGGGGACTGCCGTTTTTCACCGCCCAGTGCCTCAACAGGTAAACCGTGCACAGGATCTCCCCGGCCGCCCGACAGCACCCCCTCCCCGCTCTTCAATCTCGGCCGCTGGCTGGCAGATCCCCTCCCCGCTCCTCAATCTCGGCTGCCAGCGCCTGACAGCACCTCACCACTCCTCAATCTCGGCCGCCAGCTGACAGATCACCGGGCAACCTGACAGCACCCCCACTCCTCGCTTCAGAGATGCATACCAACAAATATTTTTTTTTTTTAAAAAAGCACTGGCTACGCATATAGAGATCACTCCTACCAGTATCCATTAAGGCTTACATTGAAATTCTAAATCTAAAACACCCTCACAGTAGGCTTAGTTCCATAGGCAGCCAAGTTATGTTAGATTATTTTTCCAATGTGAGAAGAAATCATAAGAAACTAATGTCAGGAACGTGAGAACATAAAAACTTTATGCATATGTTTTCTCTTGTAGGACTGGAACCCACCTCTCCAGTTCTACAAGAACATATTTATTTAAGCAGCATCTAACCTTATTTCTTAACATGGTACATTCAACTGCAAGGTGAAAGTAAATAGTATTTTTTTCCAATACCACTAAGTATGAAGTAATTGAGGTAATAAGTGTGACATGAGTGGAGCAAGCAAAATTCTAATTTTCCTGTTTGCGTAGATTTTTCCAGGAGATATATTTTCAAAGAAGTTGTTTTGCTCAAATTTAATGACCCTTAAGTTCTGGGGTCTTTACAGACCACATTCAAAAGCATCTCAATAAATTAAAATATCCTGAAAAAATTAAATTATATCAGTAATTCAGGACATAAAGGTTAACGCGTATATTATATAGAGTCATTACACACACAGGGATCTATTCCAAGTGTTTATTTCTGTTAATGTTGATGATTTTGGCTTACAGCCAATGAAAACATATGTCATTATCTCAGAAAATTAGAATATTTTATAAGACCAACTGAAAAATTATTTTAAACTCAGAAATGTTGGCTTATTAAAAAGTATGTACAGTAAATGCACTGCATCAATGAGGCATGGATGTGATCAGCCTGTGGCACTGCTGAGGTGTTATGGAAGCCCACGTTGCTTTGGTAGCAGCCTTCAGCTTGTCTGCATTGTTGGGTCTGGTGTCTCTCATCTTCCTTTTAACAATACCCCATAGATTCTCTATGGGGTAAGTCAATTGAGTTTGCTGGCCAATCAGGCACAGTGATGCTGTGGTTATTAAACCAGGTATTGGTACTTTTGGCAGTGCGGACAGGTGCCAAGTCCTGCTGGAAAATGACATTTCCATTTCCAAAAAGCTTGTTGGCTGAGGATCGCATGAAGTGTTCTAGAATTTCCTGGTAGACGGCTGCGCTGACTTTAGTCTTGATAAACCACAGTGGACCTACACCAGTAGATGACATGGCTCCCAAAACCATCACTGATTGTGGAAACTTCACACTAGACCTCAAGCAGCTTGGATTGGGGCTTCTGCACTCTTCCTCCCGACTCTGGGACCTTGATTTCCAAATGAATTTCAAAATTTACTTTCATCTGTAAACAACACCTTGGACCACTGAGCAACAGTCCAGTTCTTATTCTCCTTGGCCCAGGTGAGATGATTCTAGCCTTGAATATTAGTCATGAGTAGCTTGACACAAGGTATGTGACAGTTAGAGCCCATGTCCTGGATATGTCTATGTGTGGTGGCTCTTGAAGCACTGACCAGCAGCAATGCACTCCTTGTGAATCTCCCCCTTATTTTTGAATGGCCTTTTCTTAGCAATCCTATCAAGGCTGCGGTTATCACAGTTGCTTGTGCACCTTTTTCTACCACATTTTTTCCTTCTACTCAACTTTCCATTAATAAGCTTGGATACCGCACCCTGTGAACAACCAGCTTCTTTAGCAATGACCTTTTGTGGCTTATCCTCCTTGTAGAGTGTGTCAATGACTGCCTTCTGTACATCTGTTAAGTCAGCAGTCTTCCACATGATTGTGTAACCTACTGAACGAGACTTAAGCGGGCTTTACACACTGCGATATCGGTCCCGATATCGCTAGTGTGGGTACCCACCCCCATCTGTTGCGCGACACGATCAAATCGCTGCCCGTGCCACACAACATCGCCCAGACCCGTCACACATACTTACCTGCCCGGCGACGTCGCTGTGACCGGCGAACTGCCTCCTTTCTAAGGGGGTGATCCGTGCGGCGTCACAGCGACGTCATTGAGTGGCCGCCCAATAGCAGTGGAGGGGCGGAGCTGAGCGGGACGTAACATCCCGCCCACCTCCTTCCTTCCGCATAGCGGCTGGGAGGCAGGTAAGGAGAGCTTCCTCGTTCCTGCGGTGTCACACGGAGCAATTTGTGCTGCCGCAGGAACGAGGAACAACCTCGTTACTGCTGCAGTAACGATTTTTGAGAATGGACCCCCATGTCACCAATGAGCGATTTTGCACGTTTTTGCAACGATGCAAAATCGCTCATCGGTGTCACATGCAACGGCATCGCTAATGCGGCCGGATGTGCGTCACCAATTCCGTGACCCCAACGAGTTCGCATTAGCGATGTCGTAGCATGTAAAGCCCCCTTTAGAGACCATTTTAAACACTTAGGAAGCCTTTGCAGGTGTTGTGTGGTAATTATTCTAAATTTGTGAGATAATGACTTTTGGGTTTTCATTGCTGTAAGCCATAATCATCAACATTAACAGAAATAAACACTTGAAATACTGTAGATCACTTTGTGTGTAATGACTCTATATAATATGTGTTTTCCTTTTTGTATTGAATTACTGAAACAATTTAATTTTTTGAGGAGATTTTAATTTATTGAGATGCACTTGTAGCATAATAAACATAATTTGTAAAAAAAAACCAAAAAAACCCCCCAAACTTTTATTCACATCATCGTTCAACTGTCCATCCTCTCCTTTCCCATCCATCACCTTTGCCACAACTTATTTCCACTACCACAACCATTCAATTCCAGGGTATCTTCTTCACGTTAGGCCAAGATTTCTGCCTCTGACAAGTCTCAAGAGGGTTCTGTGAAAGCGCATGTAAAGTCATGAGCTCACAATGTGTACAAGTGGCTTTGCATGTGCATGTGTTGAACCGTCCATGGCTCTATCAGTCAGAAGCCCTGCGTTAGATTTGAGAAGCACTATTTTTAACCCTTTGATGGCCCTTTATGTTGTTGAAAATTAGCTGTAGGTGGAAGCCATTTTGCTGAATCAGCACTAAAGCAAATTACAAAACATTTCCCAATTAGGCGAATGCAGATTTTTGTAATTTTTTAGTAGAATTCAATACTGCTCAAATATATTCTCTCATCTCTGGTAGTAATTATATTGTCCACTATGAACAATGCAATGCGTGAAAGTGCAGATAAACAGTTTACATTGCAGCCTTAAGATCTGAGCAGGATATTTGCCTAATGATCCAGCAAAGCTGAAATTGAAAACTCAAACAACTTATGTTAGAACTCAACCTATCAGCATGTTGTTAAATATATAGAGAAAATGATCAAGGAGCTGGAAAGAAATGATGACAAATATAAACCTGCTACATCTGATATTAGTTGTGGCAGGGCTAGCAATGATTCCAAGAAGTTACAAAAATAATTAATTTTTAACAAATTAATTCTAGAATTCATTGTATAACATCAGATTTTTTTGAATAATAGAAACAAATATTGCATTTTAATATTTAGGACAAATGTGGTTTAATTTATTTATATTCTGCATGTTCTGCCAAAATACAGATTTTTTTTAATTTTTAATTTTTTACTTTATTTTCAGTGTTGTACATAATTGATTGTAATTTTACTTCTACACAATAACAACAATATACACAATCACTGTGATTTCTACAGAAATTCCAAATAGCAGACTTTCTTTGAAATACAATACATGACATTTTGCTAGTATATGTGGTCTAAATGTGTATAATATTTAACATGTAATTTTTTTAATATTAATATATATATATATATATATATATATATATATATATATATATATATATATATATATATATATATACTGTATATATAGTTAAGTGTAGGGTGCTAACTACTACTACTTTGCACATCCAGCCCTTCATGGAAGCTATTTCTGGAGCACATTCTCCAAGAGGCAGAGCTGTATATAATTTAAACATTGATGTTTATGTGAATGACAGGCTGACCAAAGTAAATTATGCAGACTGAGCACACTAGTTAGCATAGACTGCTTTTCTTCTTGGCAGTATAAGGCTATGTGCGCACAGTGCGTTTTTCGCGTTTTTCGGGTGCGTTTTTGGCCTCAAAACTGCAGGACTTTGCTTCCCCAGCAAAGTCTATGAGTTTTCATTTTTGCTGTCCGCACACATCTGTTTTTTTTACCTGCGTTTTTGAGTTAAAAAAAAAAATGGACATGTCAGTTCTTTCCTGCGTTTTTCTGCGTTTTCCGCCCATGCAATGCATTTGAAAAACGCAGCAAAACGCAGAGATCAAAAATGCAGCAAAACGCAGCCAAAAATGCACCAAATCGCGGCAAAAACGCATGCGTTTTTTGATGCGTTTTTTCGACGCAGGTGCGTTTTTGTGCGTTTTTAGCGGCCAAAAATGCACAATAACGCAGCGTCAAAAAGACACAGTGTGCGAACCTAGCCTAACTCCTGTTTACACTGCTGAGATAGATGATAATTTTGGGTGCACAAAAGATTATTATACCTAATAAATGAGTGTTTTTAACAGTTTGAAGAAGTATAAATTGCTGTATATACAATTCCTTCTTCATAACATTCCAACCATTTCAATTATTTTGCACTGTCGAAACTCTCTTGCAGTCAGTAATGTTACAGCTGCTGAATTTGGCTCCATAGAGGTACAGAATAATGTAGAGAAACAATGAATCAGATGAAGTAATTATGTATGATATTGTAGTTTAGCATTCTGGAATGACCAAATCATCCCCTCTGACCAAAGTCACAAGTTGATAATATTCCTTATTCTGTTTGGAGCCTGCATTGTCTGTATGCCCTCCCTTCCTCACTGCACACATCTCCAACTGTTATAAAAGGGCCAAAGATTATAGACTATGTCTCCCATGAACAGTAGAGTAACTAAAGTCTAATGGGTCCTGGTGCAAGGTTTGGACTTAGGTACCCTTCCTCCATGTTGGTTAGATGTATGAGTTTTTGTACCATTCTAAACCCTATAAAGACATGTTAGTTGCCCCACTCCCTGTTCGTTATGTAGTAATTTCCATATCCACCATATCCAGTATTATTGTCCCCCATCCTGGGCCACTTCTCTTTAAAGATGTCTCTCATCCTGGCCTTTATGTCCACATTCTGGTTTATATCTCTTCATTCTGAGCCAATCTGGTATATATGCCCCCCCTCCTAGTATATATGTCCCCTTCCTGGGCCCCAGCTGGGTATATGTCCCCCATACTGGTATAAAAGTCCCCATCATGGTATATATGTCCTCATCATGGTCCCATCCTGGTATGTATGTCCCACATCCCTGTATGTATGTCCTCATACTGGTATATACATCCTCATCCTGGTTTATATTTTCCAATCCTGGTATATATGTCCCTAGTCCTCGTATATATATTCCCATCCTGGTATGTATGTCCTCATGCTGGGCCCGTACTGGTATGGATGTCCCCCATCCTGATGTAGATGTCCTAATCCTGGTTTATATGTCCCCATCCTTGTATTTATGTCCTCATTCTGGGCGCATCCTGGTATATATGTCACCATCCTGGTGCATACAGTGGCATATAAAAGTTTGTGCACTACTAATCCAAATTACTGTTATTGTGAACAGTTAAGCAAGTTAAAGATTAAATTATCTCTAAAAGGCATAAAGTTAAAGATGCCAAATTCCTTTGTCTTCTTTTACATGTCAAAAGTAACAAAAAGGAAAATGGGCCAATACAAATGTTTAGGCACCTTAGGAGATTTGTGTACAAGAACTGAAAGATATTCAACTTGCTTGAATGTTCAAAACAGCACTAATTTTGACTAGGAGTGCCCAAACGTTTACAAGCCACTGTATGTCCCTCATCCGGAGTCCATCCTAGTATATATGTCCCCATCCTGGTATATAGTCCTCATTCTGGTATATAAGTCCTTATCCTGAGCACATCCTGGTATATGTCCCTCATGCTTGGCCAATCCTGGTATGTATGTTTCCTATCCTGGTATATGTCCCCATCCTGGTATATATGGCCCTCATCCTGGGTCCATCCTGGTATGTATGTCCTAATCCTGGGCCTATCCTGGTATATATGGTCCTCATCCTTGGCCCATCCTGGTATATATGTCCCCATTCTGGTATACTTGTCCTTATCCTGGTAATTTTTAACAGTAAGTTATTATGAAATGTCTTTATTTATTAAAGCTTTACAATTCTTTAAAAAATTGTGTGCCTGGAAAATTCCTTTAACATATAATATAAAATATCATATATTTAACAAAATGCCCATATAATTTTAAAATGTTTAAAAACTATTATTTTATTTCTTATTTACTATTTTACTATCTTATTTGTAGTTCAAGGTCCTGAAATTCCAACTGGTAATGCAGATAAATTGACTACTTTCAAAACCTGAAACACAATATAATATGTAACGAAAAATGTAGTTCTTAAAAAGGAAGAAAGTTAGAAAAACCCAATGATTGCTGGACATCCCGGGGTACTGTATCTGAAGAAAACATAACAATAAACAAGAATAATTGAGGCTTGTTAATTTGGTTTTAATTTTTACATTATATAAAAGCTGGTGAATGGAATGCTTATTTTTAAGGATCTTACAGCTGTTGAAAAATTGTATATGTATTTGACTCCCCCCTCAAATGTAATAATTATAAATTCAAGGAATACACATTGACATTAAATGGTTAATAATATTCAAATATATACAATTATTAAAATCTATTACAAAATTTACAAAACTTTTGATAAGAAACTAATTTTGTTGGAGACACAAGTAACATCTTAGTATGAGTCTTGTACTCTGTACCTGTGGATTAGAGAAAAAATAATGGAAAGAGGCGGACTCAATGGACTAAACTATTTGAACAAAAATGTAACTGACTTAAATGGACTAAGAATATAAAATATAACCTTTATTAAATACACATAAAACACTATTTACAATTCCACCATGCTAAGTGAAAATCTATTCAGCAAACTACTCAAAAAAGGTTGCAATTAATCAGTTGGTCTTAGCCAGGCTGTACAAAAGATGCAATGTTATCTTTCTCTTATTGCATAATCCTTGGCCTATCATGACCTATAAATCTACTATTACTTGCTGGATGCTAATATAACGGTACAACATAATGGTGATTGGTAACCATCCTTTTCTATCATTCAATTTCCTATCTAGCATAGAGGTCATTCTTTCTGTGCTCCAGCTAAAAAACGCTATTTCCTCATCTAAATAGTGGTCATTCTCTGTTCCAGCTAAAAATTGCTATTTCCCCATCTAAACAGTAGTTCTTCTGTGCTCCAGCTAAAAATAGCTTTTTCCTCATCTAAGTAGTGGTCATTCTATGCTCCAGCTAAAAATGGCTATTTCCTCATCTAAATAGTGGTCATTCTGTGCTCCAGCTAAAATTTTTTTTTTCTCATTTAAATAGTGGTCATTCTGTGCTCCAGCTCAAACTTGATATTTCCTCATCTAAATAGTGGTTATTCTGTTTCCAGCGAAAAACCACTATTTCCTCATCTAAATAGTGTTCATTCTGTGCTCCAGCTAAAAATTGATATTTCCTCACCTAAAGAGTGGTTATTTTATTCTGTAGCTAAAAATTGCTATTTACTCATCTAAATAGTGGGCATTCTGTGCTCCAGCTCAAACTTGATATTTCCTCATCTAAACAGTGGTCATTCTGTGTTCCAGCAAAAAAACACTATTTCCTCATCTAAATAGTGGTCATTCTGTGCTCCAGCTCAAACTTGCTGTTTCTTCATCTAAATAGTGATCATTCTCTGTTCCAGCCAAAAATTGATATTTCCTCATCTAAATAGTGGTTATTCTGTTCTGTAGCTAAAAATTGCTATTTACTCATCTAAATAGTGGCCATTCTGTGCTTCAGCTCAAACTTGCTACTAAAGGCCGCTTTACCTATCTAGGGTGGAGGGGAACTTGGGACCTAGTAGTAGGCTTGGTCAGGGGTCATGATCTCACCCTTTCCTAGATACAGGGTTTCCCTTCCCTTTTGCCATTCGCTTGGTAATTCCCAGTACATAGCGTGACAAGCTGTCTCCACTGAACCTGGAGTCAGGGAAGGCCGTGTGCCATAATGATCCAAACCTGGTGTCAGTCATACACCGGGACAATTTCACACACGTGCCCTGTATGGCTTAAATCTTCAACCTTGTTTTACAGCAATTTTTAGGCAATTATATCAGCCTGGATGTGTTGCTGCAGAAGGCACAGTCTCTGTGTGCTCACTTCCACCATTCGCACTTTGCAGCTAATCAACTTGTATTGCTACAGAGGTCCTTCAGCCTACCAGTTAACCGGTTGATATGTGACAGGCCGGCACAGTGAATTCCTTCCTACACTTGTTGCAGTAACTGTGACTGCAGTGATAAGCCCTGTTGAAGTATGTCATGACGCATAGCCTGGTCCAATACAGTCAGATCATGGGTTAAATCATGCTTGCAGAGTGGGCTCAGATAAAGTACCTCTGCACCCTTTTGCAGAGTTTTGAAATGGCTACTAAGATGGTTAGCGCTTTTGATGCTGTCATCAGTATTACTATTCCGGTCATCTACATGCTGGAGCAAACTTTGAAAAGACTGCACGAGAAGGTGGGGGTCCCAGAGGAAGAGGAAGACGTAGAGGAGGATGCTGAAGGGAAACCACTATCTCTAACATTTAGTTTGTCTTCGCACAGGAGGGTTACCTAGTAGGATGGAGTACAGCAAATTAAGGAGGCTCATGGTACCAGACAAATTGTTATTGAAGGTACAGGAGCTGAGGAACAAATGGAGGAGGACAAGGAGGAAGGGCATGGAACAGTCAGGAGGATGGGCATGGAACAGTCAGGAGAGGAAGAAGACATTGATCCCCACTCTATTGTCCATGGATGGTAGGAGCAGATAAAGGAGGCAAGCATGAGTGTTTCCCCGCCACCAATACACCATGGACTTGCATCTTGCAAAAGCATCCGACACATGAGCGCTCTCTTGCTGCAATATCTACAACATGATTCCTGAATTGTTAGAATTAGAAATAGTACTGACTACTGGGTTGCCGCTGACTACTGGGTTGCCACTCTGTTAGATTCATGTTAAAAGAGTAAACTTTGCCAGATGCTTCCCATCCTGGAAAAGGATGTGCGCATGCTGCAGTATTGAAACCAACTTGTACACAATCTTATGAGTGGTTTTCTCCAAGACAGCATGGATGTACCCAGTGTTCATCGCTGTTGTAGACTTTCAACCCTGGCAATGTTGAGTCTTCATTACAGACACATTAACAGCTGCAGCAGCAGTTTAAGTGGCAGAAGCCATTTCTGTGACTTGTGGCACACCTTTTTTAGACCATCCAGTGCACCAGCAGAACAGATGACAATTCTGACACATAGTGAATGGCTGGACAGGATAGTGTAATCAGGGGGATTTGACCCTTTTGCATTTTGGTGTTCAAATATCGCAGAGTAGCCTAAGCTCACCAGTCATGCCTTGGAAGCTTTGTCATGCCCAGCAGCCAGTATTTTCTTAGAACGTGTCTTCAGTGCTGCTGGTAGTGTCTGGACAGATAAGCACATTCAGCTGTCCCTTAAAAGTGTAGACCACCTAACTTCAATCAAGATGAACAAGTCATGGTTCTCCAATTACTTTTCTACCCCAGTCGCAGACAGTGTTTACTGGGCGATGATGTAGTTTTCAGTGTGCTGAATTTATCTTGTATTATTGAAGTCTGTGACACCTTTCTTGTGGCTTCTGTGTCTACTGTTTCTACTGCTGCTGATGTTACTAACAAGTGCCATGGTGGCGCAGCATTCAAACAGCGTGTCTTCCACTGTGACTTTTAAAATGTGGCTATTTTATATTTATAAAGCACCTAATATTCCTCATATTCCTCCTCCTTTTTACTCCCTCCTGAGTCATGACCAGCCCTGTCTAGTGCATGGCCTATGCCTCACTGCTGTGTAAAGACACTAGGGTTACTCTGGGGCAATTGATGCCACTGTCCTGGTGTCTGCTCCTAAATTTTAGAAATTTGTAGACTCCAAGTTAGGTGTTCAAGTTGTGTCTTGTCTGTAGTGGCTAGAGTCTCAGTGGAACAGGCCTACTCTTGTCACTCATCCAACTCTTGATTTGAAAACTGAAAATGACTGACCAGGCCCTGTGTCGTGTATGGCTTATGCTTAACTGTAGTGCTAAAACTCTATGGGTACTCTGTGGCATTTGATGCTACTGTCCTGGTGTCTGCCCCTTTTTTTGGAAATGCGGAGACTCCAAGTTGGGTGTCCAAGTTGTGTGTTTGTAGTGGATGAGGTCTCAGAGCAACAGGCCTACTGCTCTTACTCATCCAATATTTATTATGCTAATAGGCTAAGAAGGTAATGGCTGTGCCACAACAGTGTGCTGCACTGTAAAACAGTTTGAGATGTTTTGTCAGCTTCTGGGCCCCCTAAATGTATTGTCTATGTCTTTGTTTTTGGATACCATTGAATTCAATTGAGTTCCGATATGTCCATTGAACAATTTGAAGAACCGTTTAGTGAACGCAAGCGAAGTCAGTGAACATGGACTGAATCAAACTTTGGGAGGTTCGCTCATCTCTTATAATTAGTCTGTTTTACTGATTCAATTACTGGTGGACACAGACAGAACAGGGCCCTGTGCAAGAACAGTACATGGGCTTTTTTCAGTCCAATAACTCATCAAAATGCACAAATCCACCTGCTTTGATGGAAGAAATGGGACCCCTTACCTCTTGGGCCCCTGTGCGACTGCACAGGTTGAACTAATGAAATATCCACCCCTGGATACCTTCAGTGAAGAAAGCCAAATCTTGGTTGTCGTTTAATCAGCATTTGAAGTTTGGGTTTCATAAGGTTTCGATGCTTAGGGTGGAAACGTGAGACAGAACTGTGAATAGGCTCATCTGCTCTGCCTGGCATTTCTACTGTTTCTGATATCTGTATCTTTTTCCTATTTTAAAGTTAATTCTGCCCTTGCCATTGGTGGTGCTTGCACAGTTTGATCTCCCAGCGATCTTCAGGAAAATGGTATCGGTGGTGTCACATTTGCAGACTGTGATCATTCTCTGGAAGACTTTCTGGAGGTCAATCTGCACCTACTCCTTCAACCACACCACTTCATTGAAGCCCATCGAAAGATCAGTCTATGTCTGTTGCTAAGGTGCAAACGTTAACTCCTTCACCACCTGGCGATTTTCCATTTTTGCGCTTTTCTTTTTTCCTCTCTTTCTTCCAAGAGGCATAGCATTATTTTTTTCCTTCAATATAACCATATAAGTGATTGTTTTTTGTAGAACGAGTTGAACGTTTGAATTAAACCATTCATTTTACCATATAGCATACTGGAAAAAGGAAAGAAAAAGTGCAATTCTACTATTGTTCTTTGGGCTTTTTATTTACCTGGTTAACTATATGGTAAAACTGACCTGGCAATATGATTCTCCAGGTCAGTACGAGTACCTAGATATCAAAGATATGTAGTTTTCTATCAATTTAAGTAGTGAAAAAAAAATCAGATTTTTGTCAAAAAAAATTTCCGAGAGCCATAAAGCTTTCCTTTTTTGAAATCTGGAGCTAAGTGATGGCTTATTTTTTTGAGTCCTGAGCTGACAAAATTACTGATAGCATATGCCTTTTTTGAGAAGAGCAGATGATTTCAACGTATCTTTTTGCATTGTATTGCAAATGTTACAGGGACCAAAAATTGACGTTTTTAAGATTTTTTTCATAACATTGGTTACGGAATGTATGAATCTATTTTATATTTTGATAAATCAGCCATTTCTGAAGACAGTGATATCTGTATATTTTACTTTTTAAAATAGTTTTATTTTTTAATGGGGTAAAAGTGGGGTGATTTAAACTTTTGTGATTTTTTTATTTTTTAAAAAAGCTTTTTTTCTACTTTATATTGTATTTACTAGCTCCCATAGGGGACTTGAAGCTGCGGTCATCAAATTGTTTGTGCTATACAAGGCAGTGCATCAGCACTGCTCTGTACAGCAGAAATGATGACTTCCGATGATCGCCAACTTGCAAGCAGTGTTCACAGGACAGGAAGTTTGTCATTATAGAAACAGGGGTCATTAGCTGACCCTTGACTGTCATGACAACCTATTGGTTCTCTGTAATCATGTCATTGAGCCACCGATGGGAGCGGGGAATGGCACGCTACCCACCGACATCTGTTAAGTTCCTCTGTCCTGACATGTGAAGAGAGCGACGCACCTTTGTGTGCGAACTTTTGTCATAATTATATGTCATAGGTCATGAAGGGGTTAAAACAGGGTGAAGATACAGAAAGCAGAGGCCGGCAGGGTGGCCAGTGCAGAGCTGAAGACTCTACCCACAGTCCTACCTCAGAATTCTGCCCCAATGCTTATGAAACCTAACTTTCAAATGCTGATTATATACCAGGATGTGGATTTCTTCACTGAAGGTATCTGTACAATCTGTATAAGGCCGGAGTCACACTTGCGAGAGACTCGCGCAAGTCTCGCATCACATCACCTGGCATGGCCACACACTTTCCTAACAGGAGCGGGTCAGCTGCATATATTGCTATGCAGCTGAGATGCTCCTCTCTGAAATGTGGCAGGCTGTGCTGGATGATTCGATGCTCGAGTCTCTTGTAAGTGTAACTCCGGCCTAACAGTGGAATTATACATATACCTTTACTTTAGCATGCATAATCATGATCAGAGGTTCTCTTTAATAGCTGATGCTAATTTGGAAACGTGTTATTCTGCTGCTGATAGTCAAAAGAGAAGGATGGTAATTAGGGATGATCGAATACCTGAAATATTCGGCTTCGCAAATATTTTCCGAATAGGTCGACGCTATTCGAGAATATTTGATGCGCAATGTAAGCCTATGAGACACCCGAATAACAACTATTCAGAACTATTCGGACTTCCCGTAGACTTACATTGATTGCACATTGAATATTCGCATATCGGCGACCTATTCGGAACATATTTGCAAAGTCGAAAATTTGATGTATTCGATCATCCCTAATGGTAATGGAGGAACTTTTAAACTTTGGATGGGTTTCTTTTCCTTTCCTTTTATAATTTTCAAGGTTGTCACCTGAGATTTGATTTGCTTACCTTTTTCACCAGAGAGCATTGCATTGGCAAAAATGTCTCCATAAGCAAGTGGGAGATTTCTGAAAGGTGAGCTTTATTCCCATATGAATATATACAGTTGGTGCAAATCAAAAAACCTTTTTTTAAAAAATAGAGATAATTACGAAAGCTAAACTCCTACCATCTTAGCATTGTCTTTTATGAAAAAAATAATTAGGAAATCACTCATGGGCTGCTTAGGGGCTGACTAAATACTGTAATTATCTGTAGAAAGTATCTCTTCAACTATAATGGCATAAGATTTTTCCTGTTGATATGGGCTGTAAATATAGGGAGGTAAAAGAGAGGAGTAGACAATCTGGGTGTGTTTGATTTATTTCCATTTATTCTGCTGAGCATAAGCATCATTATATGTATGCTCAGGTGGATTTGTGCCAAGTATATAAAATGAACGTTGCAAGGCTTGTCAAGGTTGGTCATTAGAGCCCATTAATCTTATTAAACACTACTGTGATCAAAAGAATGACATCGCCCAACAAATATTAGTTTCAATTTAGAAGGTAATTTCCTTCACTTGTTTGAAGGCTCTACCTAACCCTAATGGCAAGTGTGGGCAATACATTAATGTCAATGGCTGATGAAACGTGACAAAGTTAAATTCAAGAGAAAGCCTCACAAGATGGGATGAAGAACAATGCACATAAATTAGTTACAATTTTGATACTATGATGTGCAATGGCTTTAAATATAATTCATGTTAAATTTTTTTGATTCTTTTCTACAATTTCTTTGCTGGAAACAGGTTTAGCTACTTTGCATGGTTTTATAATTCTCATATTGATAGAAATAGGAAAACATAGGAATTCAAAATACTGTATCTATTAGAACTAATGATTACAGCTGTATTACAGGGGGAATGGTGATACACTCATAAGCCAGATTTTAAAAAAAAAAGTAAGGTCAAGTGGCAATGCATCCTTAAATAAGAAATGTCGGTGTGCAATCACAATGGGGTTCATGGTATTGTTCATGAATAGTACAGCTCTGTTTAACATGTGCTGGTTGCTGCTGCTGAGAACTGCAGATTAATATCTATTCGTATGATTATTTCTAAGAAAATGCAAAGTTGTGATGTTTTTCTATATAATAATTTGTAAGGAAGGAATGGTCACTGTGTGCTCATTTCTGCCAATCGCAGCATGCGGCTAATCTACTTTCATTGCTACAGGGGTCTTTCAGCCTACTTGTAAACGGTTAGTTGGCTGACATCGTGAAATTCCACTCTGCACATGTTGCAGTTACTGGGGCAAGAGCAACGATCCCTTGTGGAGTATGTCATGACGCATAGCCTGGGCTAATGCAGTCCAGTCATGGGGCAAATCACAGTTGGTGTGGGCACAGATGAAGCAGCTTTGCACCCTTCTGCAGAGTTTTGAAATGGCTACTAGGATATTTATTTATGTGATGGATCAGAATTTGAATAGTCTACTCGAAGAGCTGTTGGTCACCAAGGAAGAGGAGGAAGCAGAGGGGAATGTGGAAGGAAGACCAATATCTCTAAGGTCCAGACTGCTGTCTCACAGTCAGGTGGCCTGGGAGGGTAGAATACATAGATCAAGGGGGGCTCATGATACAAAAAAAACTGTTAGTGGAGGTGCAGGAGCTGAGGAACAAATAGAGGAGAACGAGGAGGAAGAGCTAATGGGAGCGCAACAGTCAGGAGATGACAAAAATATTGATCCCCTTCTTGTTGTCCATGGTTGTGGAAGGGGAAGGAGGAAGCAAGCTTGAAGCTTGACTGTTACCACGCCTCCAAAACACCATGGACTTGGACCTCACGGAAGCACACGACAAATTAGCACCTTCTTGGTGCACTATCTGCAACATGATTCCCGAATTGTTTAGATTAGAAATAGTGCTGACTACTGGGTTTCCACTCAGTACATGAGTAAATTTTGCCAGGTGTTTCATCCTCTCTAAAAGGATGTTGAAATATCGAAACCAACTTCTACACAACCTTAAGAGGTACTTTACATGCTGCGACATCGCTGCCGATATATCGTCGGGATCACGTCGTGAGTGACGCACATCCGGGCCGGTAGCAACATTGCAGTGTGTGACACAAATGAGCGACGATCAACGAGCGCAAAAACGTGCAAAATTGTTGCTCGTTGACACATCTTTCATTTCCATAATATTGGTACTGCTGGAGGTACGTTGTTGTTTGTCGTTCCTGTGGCAGCACACATTGCTATGTGTGATGCCGCTGGAACGATAAACATCTCCTTACCTGCGTCCACCGGAAAAGGAGGAAGGAAGGAGGTGGGCGGCATGTTCCGGCCGCTCATCTACATTCCCTCCTTTTCGATTGGGCGGCGGTTCCGTGACGCTGCTGTGACGTCGCTGTGACGCTGAACAAACCGCCCCCTTAGAAAGGAGGCGGTTTGCCGGTCACAGCGACGTCGCAGAGCAGGTATGTGCGTGTGATGCTGCTGTAGCAATAATGTTCGCTACGGCAGAGATCACCGCATATCGGTTGTATGACGGGGGCGGGTGCTATCGCGCTCGACATCGCTAGCGATGTCGCAGCGTGTAAAGCCCGCCTAAGAGTGGCTTTCTCCAAGACAGTAATGAGGCACACAGTGTGCATTGCTGTTCTCGACTTCAAATCCTGGGAACTTTGAGTCATCATCGCAAATTTCTGTGAGTTGTTGCACACATTTTTTTAGACCATCACATGCACCAGTAGAACAGAGTACAAATCTCACACATAGTAAATTAATGTAGAGAATGTTGCAGGAGTATCTAGAGCTTAATACTGATGCAATCAGTGGGGTTTGAACCCTTTTGTATTTTGGTGTTTAAAAATGGAAGAGTGGCTTGAGCTCGCAAGTCACACCTTGGAGATTTTGTCATGCTTAGCAGCCTCCTGGTGGTGTCCTGATGAATAAGAGCATCCGGCTGTCCCCTGAAAGTGTTATTGCAGTCTAACAGACACCTTTTTTGTGGCTTCTTTGACTGCTATTGATATTGCTGCTGATGTTACTAACAAGTGTCTTGGTGGGGAAACAATCAAATGTTTGTTTGTTTCCACCAGTGTTATATTTACAATTTTGCAGTCTTTTTTGTTTGAAGCACTTAATATTCCTCCTATTCCTTCTTCATTTGCTTCCTCCTGAGTCATAACAAGCCAAAATTTTGGGAAAAGTGGAAACTCTAAGTTAGGTCTCCAAGTTGTATGTTGTGTGTAGTGGCAGGGGTTTCTGAACACCAGGCCTACACCTATCACTCATCCACTTGTGACTGATCACTGTTTACACTTGAATGCTAGGCCAGGCCTTGTTTTAGACTTTGTCTCATGTATCCATGCTGCGCCATTATACTACGTGTAGTCTGGGTCAATTGATGCCACTTTTCCTGGTGTCTGCCCTTATTTTTTGTGGGAAATGTGGAGACTACAAATTGGGTCTTCAAGTTTTTTGTTATCTGTAGTGACAGAGTCTGAGTACCAGGCCTGTACTTATCACTCATTAAGCTGGTTCTGATCAATGTCTAAGTTAGAAATGCTGGGTCAGGCCTTGTTCCAGACCCTGTCCCATGCATCTATGCTGTGCCATTATACTATTTGTACTCTGGGGCAATTGAGGCCACTTTTCTTGATGTCGGCCCCTAATTTTTTGAAATGTGGACACTGTAAGTTGGGTGTCTGTCACGCACCCGGGATCCCGGCGTCGCCCGTCACTCACCGATCCAGTCCCCAGGCACTCTGGCCGCGGCTGTTGCTACCGCTCTCCCTTCTGTGCATGTCCTGTGCTCCCTGCCCTTTAGTCCGGCGTCCCGCTGCGGTCTGGGACTCTGCTTCTGGCTACCTTGCATCTTCTCCTCCTCTTCCTCTGCGTCCTGCCCTGGTCTCCGGTGCTCGGGCCTCGCGCATGCACACAAGGGCGCGGGCGTGCTCACTCACCTCTTCTTAAAGAGCCAGCATCGCTGAAACAGGATATGGCTGATTACAGGTATAGGGTACAGTTAGGTCCATAAATATTTGGACAGTGACACAATTTTCGCGAGTTGGGCTCTGCATGCCACCACATTGGATTTGAAATTAAACCTCTACAACAGAATTCAAGTGCAGATTGTAACGTTTAATTTGAAGGTTTGAACAAAAATATCTGATAGAAATTGTAGGAATTGTACACATTTCTTTACAAACACTCCACATTTTAGGAGGTCAAAAGTAATTGGACAAATAAACCAAACCCAAACAAAATATTTTTATTTTCAATATTTTGTTGCGAATCCTTTGGAGGCAATCACTGCCTTAAGTCTGGAACCCATGGACATCACCAAACGCTGGGTTTCCTCCTTCTTAATGCTTTGCCAGGCCTTTACAGCCGCAGCCTTCAGGTCTTGCTTGTTTGTGGGTCTTTCCATCTTAAGTCTGGATTTGAGCAAGTGAAATGCATGCTCAATTGGGTTAAGATCTGGTGATTGACTTGGCCATTGCAGAATGTTCCACTTTTTTGCACTCATGAACTCCTGGGTAGCTTTGGCTGTATGCTTGGGGTCATTGTCCATCTGTACTATGAAGCGCCGTCCGATCAACTTTGTGGCATTTGGCTGAATCTGGGCTGAAAGTATATCCCTGTACACTTCAGAATTCATCCGGCTACTCTTGTCTGCTGTTATGTCATCAATAAACACAAGTGACCCAGTGCCATTGAAAGCCATGCATGCCCATGCCATCACGTTGCCTCCACCATGTTTTACAGAGGATGTGGTGTGCCTTGGATCATGTGCCGTTCCCTTTCTTCTCCAAACTTTTTTCTTCCCATCATTCTGGTACAGGTTGATCTTTGTCTCATCTGTCCATAGAATACTTTTCCAGAACTGAGCTGGCTTCATGAGGTGTTTTTCTGCAAATTTAACTCTGGCCTGTCTATTTTTGGAATTCATGAATGGTTTGCATCTAGATGTGAATCCTTTGTATTTACTTTCATGGAGTCTTGTCTTTACTGTTGACTTAGAGACAGATACACCTACTTCACTGAGAGTGTTCTGGACTTCAGTTGATGTTGTGAACGGGTTCTTCTTCACCAAAGAAAGGAGGCGGCGATCATCCACCACTGTTGTCATCCGTGGACGCCCAGGCCTTTTTGAGTTCCCAAGCTCACCAGTCAATTCCTTTTTTCTCAGAATGTACCCGACTGTTGATTTTGCTACTCCAAGCATGTCTGCTATCTCTCTGATGGATTTTTTCTTTTTTTTCAGCCTCAGGATGTTCTGCTTCACCTCAATTGAGAGTTCCTTAGACCGCATGTTGTCTGGTCACAGCAACAGCTTCCAAATGCAAAACCACACACCTGTAATCAACCCCAGACCTTTTAACTACTTCATTGATTACAGGTTAACGAGGGAGACGCCTTCAGAGTTAATTGCAGCCCTTAGAGTCCCTTGTCCAATTACTTTTGGTCCCTTGAAAAAGAGGAGGCTATGCATTACAGAGCTATGATTCCTAAACCCTTTCTCCGATTTGGATGTGAAAACTCTCATATTGCAGCTGGGAGTGTGCACTTTCAGCCCATATTATATATAATTGTATTTCTGAACATGTTTTTGTAAACAGCTAAAATAACAAAACTTGTGTCACTGTCCAAATATTTCTGGCACTGACTGTATATAAGACTTCCTTTTTCTTGTGGTCGGTGCCTGTTAAACGTGTGCTTGTAGTTTGCCTCTTGCGCTAGGTGTTCAGGTCCCTCTGTGCTTTGTACCCCAGTTAACCCTGTCTCTGCCCACAGTGTCCGACTGCCAAACTGAGTGCGTCCAGCCTGCCGGTTTCCCAGGAGTTTCCCCGGTGACTATTACCTGTTGATCCCGTCATCTTCTGCCACCCTGTACCCGTCGCCGGTTCTGGATTCCATCTGGCAACATCAGCCTGCACTACTCGCTGGACCCAGAATCCATCTGTTGTTACCACTCAGCACCTGTACCCGGTTCCAGTCATCCATCCTGCCCACGACTACCGTTGGACTAGTAGCCATATCCATATGGACATCTGAAGGACGCGGAACCCGAACTCACTTGTGTCCCGGTTGCTGTGCATCTAGACCCTCTGGGGGGGCCACCAGACAGTCCCTGTATAGGAGTTCACTCCTGGTTGTCTCTCTGGGGGAGTTCGGTGCACGGTCCCGTGGATCCACCTCTGGACTGAACGTTACAGTCTCCAAGGTGTGTGTTGTCTGTAGTGGCACCAGACATACACTTGTCATTCATCCATGTGTTACTAATCAATGTTTAAGTGAGAAATGCTGAGCCAGGCCTTGTTCCAGTCTCTGCCCCATGCATCCATGCTGCGCCATTATACTATTTGTAGTCTGGGTCAATTGATGCCACTTTTCCTGGTGTCTGCCCCTAATTTTTGGAAATGTGGAGTTTCCACGTTTGATCTCCAAGTTGCCTGTTGTCTGTAGAGTGGCACCCTTGAGGCTCAGTCGTCACAAGAAATTGCATCTGGTTTAAGTTGTAATTCTCTTCCGGGTGAGAAGAGGTTAATCACTGGTTTTTGCCAGGTACACAGAACATCTAGTATGAGTCACCACATACAGTAAGCTAGACTGCAGGTGGGCACCATGGCAATGGGTGATTCCCTCCAGCACTGCTGAGTCATTCCTGAGGTGGGTCTGCTCTAAGTGAGTAAGAAACACACAGACAGTTTCACTTTAGAGACAGAACAGTCTGAGACAGCGAAGGAGCAACAGGTCCCCTGAGGGGAGCACTTCTATAGCTATGACCGGCCATACTGAAGGAGGGCGAGAGGCAGAGGCAGCCTTTGGAGATGTTGGGACAAAAAGAGACATGGCAGCTGAGGTAGAGCCTAACCATTCCCACAGTGCCAGCACAGTCGGGGTGCAGGACCCTCAGCTGGGGACACCTTCATGGACTCCAACAAATCTGCAGGGGACGGGGATTTCATGTTCCATCATCCACTACTCACTTTGCCGGAGCACAGAGATATATAGGATCCGGGGTTAAGGCTATGGTCGGACCCGACGGCGAGGACCCACGTCACCTGCATATGGGACAGGACACTTAACACCAACAGCGGGGTCCCCAAATTGCTTCAGGCTACGGGGAACCGTGTGTCAGCACATGGAGGAAAGTCTCACACATTTCCACAGACACCGGTGATTGCCTTTGATTCCCCCGGGACCGGCTGGAGTCAGTCCATGGTAGTGGAAAGCAGCACCTCCGGGGAGCTTTAAGAACTGTGAGTAAATGGAACTTTAAACCACAGCCCCTTGAGTCGTCCTTGTCATTGCCGGCGCCGCTGCCCCATGCTTCGGCGCATTCAGCTGTCCCCATCGTCCTCATCCTCCCTGGGACTCGCTCCACCTGTGGTGAGCTGGACTATCTGTGCTGCGTTAACATCAGCTCCAGAGGAGAGCAACATCTCGCAGCGATGGCTAATCCCTGGCCGCACACCAAAGCTGGTGCTGCAAAGCACCCCCCATTCCCATCCAACACCAACCCTGGGAGAGGAAAAGGCGCAGGAGGGGTCGGCAGCCAGGACCCCAGTCACCATTACAACCAGTGATGGCTTACAGGGACCCTTTACCCTCCTTCCATCCCCCTCTACACCGGACAACCTTACACCTGCCTGTTTGTCTTTACATGTAGCCGACGGGGCCATGGAGGTGGGTCAGGCCAGTCACAGCATCAACCCCAACTACCACTGGCCCGGTAACGAGTAACCCCCTAGGCCTCGTGGGGTGCTACAATAGTGTAAGAAGTCTCAGAGAACCAGGCCTACACTTGTCACTCATACACCTCAATATTTCTTATGTTAATAGACTGAAAAGCTAAAGGCTCTGCCACAACAGTGTGACTGCACTGTAAAATGGTTTGATCTGTTTTGGCAGCTGTTGGGGACTCCTAAAGCTGTTTTCTATAACTTTGTTTTTGCCTTCCATTTAACTCATTGGGGTTCGGATATGCTCGTCAAACCATTCTTTAAAACATTCAGTGAACAGAGTTGAATTCGGTGAACAAGAACTAAATCGACCCTTGAGAGGTTCACTCATCTGTAGTTGAGTCCAACACTTTTGGCTGCAAAAAAACCCCATATCATCAGGCTTCCTCCACCAAACCTGAAAGTTCCTTCAATTTTTCAATTTTTTTTGGCACCATTTTTTCCCTTTGTTTCTTCCAGACTCATTTACACCCATCAGAGGCTAGTGTATTGACTTTTCTGTCAGTGCTCCAAGTCACCCGTTTCTAATCTTCTACTGTCCAATTATTATACTTCTTTACAATCTCAAGCCTCCAACACACATCCATGAAAAGCACGCACGTGTCATACGGTCCGTTTTCAGGTCCATTTTCCGTTTTTAAGTCCGTTTTTATGGTACGTGTCGCATCCGTGTGTATTGCGTATTCTAGCCGTGTGTGAGTGTTGAATGTCCGTGTGTGCGTGAGATACGTAAGTGACGTGTCTGTGTGTTGTCCGTGTGAAATGTTCTGTGTGTGATGCACATGTCATTGATACATACCCGCTGACAGCAGACAGCGACGCGTGATGAGAATGAACTCGGGTGAACTTTACCCGACTTCATTGTCATGCCGCAGCTCTGTCTGTGTCGCGTACTGATTAACGGTCACCCGTGCAGGACTCAACAGTGACCAATAATCCCCTGAGTCACTGATGTGAGCAGCGCGATTAGCGCTGCTGTCACTCAGGTTACCCGCGGCCAGCTGGATCCTCCACTCGTGACCACAACTCACCTGTGACTTCATCGCTGTCACTCGGGCGACTTGCAGTCACAGTTGGAGGATCCAGCGGTGGCTGCGAGTAACCTGAGTGACAGCACAGCTGATCGCGTGGCTCACCTCAGTTGCTGTGTGGATCTTGCAGGAGCGGTGGGATTCTTCTGCTGCTCCTGTCACCTTCATGTAGCAGAGCTGGAAGCGACGCGGGACCTCCGTGGATTACACCGGACATGGATGGCTTTTTTGGGCTTAATAAAGTAGTGAATGAGGGTATTTGTTAGTGTTTATTATTCCAAATTAAGGATTTCTTCGGGTGTATGTGTTTATTTACTGTAACTTACAGATTAATCATGGAAGGTATCTCCGGGAGACGCCTGACATGATTAATCTTGGACTTAGTGGCAGCTATGGGCTCCTGCCATTAACTCCTTATTACCCCGATTGCCAATGCACCAGGGCAAATCGGGAAGAGCCGGGTACAGTCCCAGAACTATCGCATCTAATGGATGCGGCTATTCTGGGCAGGTGCTGGCTGATATTGTTAGGCTGGGGGGCTCCCCATAATGTGGGGCTCCCCATCCTGAGAATACCAGCCTTCAGCCGTGTGACTTTGCCCTGGCTGGTATCCAAATGAGGGGAACTGCACGTCATTTTTTTAAAATTAATTATTTATTTATTTTCTTGTTCGATATTGACACGCCCAACGGCGGCTGTGATTGGTTGCAGTGAGACAGCTGTCACTCAGCGTGGGAGCGTGTCTCACTGCAACCAATCATAGGCACCAGTGGGCGGGGAAAGCAGGGAATACAAGATTGATTAATGAGTGGCCTGCTTTTTCAAAATAGTTAAAGCCGCCGGAGTTTTTTTAACAGCTGTGCAGCGCCGCGCCGGTGATCGGGGAACGGTGAGTATGAGAGAGGGGGGGAGACTGACTGACATGGACAGAGAGAGAGAGGGACAGACAAGACAGAGAGACCGACCAACGGACTGAGGGAGATTGACCGACATACACAGAAAAAGAAAGAATGACCGACATCGCTAGAAAAAAAGCACAAAACGGACACGGACCATACGGACATGCATTCGTGTTTACTAACGAGTGCGCACATACCCATAGACTTTCATTGGGTCCCTGTGTGCGTGCTTCATGCAGAAAACGGACATGCTTCCATGCCATTCGGAAACACATACGGATCACGGACACGGACACACCGACATTATGGAATATCGCACGTGTGACCTCAAACATAGATTAACATTGGTGCACGTTTGTCCATGTCTCCGGTATATACGGAAACGGACCAAACACGCACGTGTTTCACGGATGTGTGTTGGAGGCCTCAAGCTGATGCTTTTTATGATTCTTATGATGATATTGAAGTTGTGGTTTCACCATCTTTTTTTGAGCCACCACTACAGACTTGTTTAACATGCATCGCTTGTTACTAGCATGGAGGTCTATGATCTCATTTTTATGAAGCATACAAGCCACCTTCAACTGCCATATTTGTTGATAGACCTTGTGATAAGCTGACTTGTTTATTCTGATATTTACCCTTGACATCTATTTATTGGCTTTTGAGTGGATGGACAGACTTTGTTTTATTCTTCCAACTGTCATGGCACTCACAAGATGCAGTTTGACAATTTTCTGGGCCTATAGGCTGCTATCTGTGAGCTGGATGATGTTGCTTCTCTATTCTTGGGAAATCTTCTTCATGGCTGCTCCTCGATTCAAACGATCCAGTGACCTTTTGCTATTAAGCAATGTAAGAGCAGGTTGTGATTTTGCAGTATACAGCTAGAAAAGATTTTTCAACCACCAGGAGCAAATCGTAACAGTGCAGTGACATGACAAGAATCTGCATAACTAATCATATGCTAAATAGTTTCTAGTCAAATTTATTTATGAGATAGCCAAGATGATTGTCTATAAAAAAAGGTAGTCTCATGTTCAAAGCTGGAGTGGATGATGAAATATGGAGTCTGAATGTCAAAAGTTCAAAACATTATTACCTTTTGCTCTTCACCATATAACACCCCTTCTTGTACCCTATGGAAAGCATGATTGATGGGAGTAGTGGGTGTACGACTCAAAGTAATCTGACATTAATGATTTGTCCTAAGGATAGGTCATCAAAATAAAAGTGAAACACCCCTTTAGTTTAGATATATGTTAAATAGTAAGCAGAAACTGTAAATAAAACAAACGCACATTTACTAAGATAAACATTTTTCAGAATATGCCTCCTTTAAAGTTGGTTGAATTTATTTGAGTAGAATTGAATTCCACTTTAATTTTGCAAATAAAATCCACATTAGAATATGCATATGGATTTTTTAAAACTTGCTTTGTCAAAGTTACAGCCAGCTGGATGCCATTTTGCTGAGCTAGCAAAAAGTAAAAAAAAAGCCATATAGTTCTAGGCACCTCTTCTTTCCTTCACCATGCTCCAAAACCCCTGGACTCTTCAGGCTAGGCTAAGATTTCCAGCATCCATCAGGATATTCTTGGCATGTGCATCATAGGGTCTAGATGTCATGATGTGACGTGTACCATAGCCTTTTGATGTGAACTCTAGACTTGGACATCTGGTTCTGACAAGGCCTACAAAATCACTGCACATGCAGTTGTGGTATTGGGATTTAGGCTTTCCGTGAGGTGAGATGTGAGGTATTATTTTTTTTATAGCTTACATTTATTTTATTCTGGAGCTTTTCAGACATAATAAGCAGCATTCAATTTGCAGATCAAAGATTTGCAAAGATCAAATTTCCCAGTAAAAAAAAAAAAAAAAATTGGCTAATTCAAAAACTTGTCAGATACATTCATTTCTAGACTCCTTGAGTTATAAAGGAAATGACTGAAATCAACACTATACAATACAGAAATTAAAATGGTCATATGTAAAGTTGAGCAAAAATGAGTTGCAGGACACTAGTCCAATGGCCAAATTGGTAGTCTGTAAGCACAAGACTAGAACATTGTAAAAGACGTACCACCTGAAGCATTAGCATTCTAGGTGACTCTTGTAATTAGTTCATTTTTGTTGAAATTATCTTAAATATGTCCACTTGTGCATTGCTATGTTTTTGCTTCCAATCCACGACTTTTCTTTATTGTTTTGTGATATGATGATTTTGGCTTCAAGTTCATCAAAATGGTGGTTATGATTTCATGAATGAAGTAAAAAAGGTTTTTCCTCTTGTCTTGAACTGTCTTAACAACTTTTGGTACCAAAAACTACAGGTTAGTGCAAAACGTTATAAAATTTGTGACAAAATACTGAAATAATAAAAAATACACCATGTAGGGGGACAGGACTGCAGTTTGTGCTAAATTTTTTGACCTTTTAAAAAGTTACAATTGAGAAATCAGGTGAAAACATCTGAAATTTCTAGACACTGCCTACAAAAGAGAAAAAAAAACAAGAGGTGAAAACGTAAAATAGACTTAAAAAAAGGTGCAAATAGAATAATTAATTAGGTACAAACAAAAAAAGGTGGAAAGCACACAAAACGTAGGCAAAAGACAGGCGCAAAAGCTATGATGACTCATAACCATAGTCTCCTGGAAATGTCAGAGCACATACCTGTAGAAGTCACTTATAAAAGCCTTTATTCTTAAAAGAAAAATTGCTTGATAGTAAAAAGCAAACTAGTTAAATACAACCTTGAATTTAGACTGTGGTTTGTAAGTATAAGCTTCTCTAAAGCTAGTTATGCAGAAAAGCAATTAGGGGAATTTGTTTGTTCTAGACTGCTGCAAATGTTTTGCTGGTAATAATGACTGGTTCCCTTATGGTCTTATATCGTAAAGATTAGTACTGAAGGAAGAGTACAAGAAATGAGTCAAGGGAGATATAGGTGACAAAGGTCATATTTATTATGAAAAGGAAATGAGAAGTATTGTAGAAGAATCCTTGAGCAGTAACAAATTTATGCATGAGCTTTCGGGAGCCGATATATGCAACATGCAGCTCGGGCATGAAGATTAAATAACCAAAGTATAATGTAAACCGAACATGGAATTTTCATTCCATTGATAAGAAGGTGATAAGGGTTGATGCAAATCCAGTTATGTGAACTCTGCTTGTAGCTTTTAGAAATTTGATTTTCCTTTGAATTAGCATTAGCTGGTTAAGTTCCAGCACGTTAAAATGCCCAGTATCTGAAGGATTAATCATCTTTCCAAATGTCCCTGTACAAAGAGTTAGATTCAGCTTTTATTGATTTTGTGGTTCCTTTGATGTGCTTCTTCTGTTTGAAGAGCAATTTTTGAACATGGAATATCACAGAACACTGGAGCCAGCACTACAAAACTCATGTAACAAAAATCAATGGTGCTACAGTCCACCATTAAATGTGTTGTCATTATTAATGCTTAGTGCGAAATTCTTACAATGCATGAAATAAACAAGAAAGTGTTGTTTTAAATGAGTAATATGGTTTTCCTATGAAGGAAAGTATTGGTGAGAATTTAGCAAATCAGCCGATGAAAGTCAAGCTTTTTTAAATATTTGTGTTTAACTCACTTTTTAAATTTAACCCATTTCCTCTGCAACCCATTTTTCGATTGCATTTTTCCCTCCCCTTCTTCCAAGAGCCATAACTTTTTCCATCCATATAGCCATGTGAGGACTTTGCAAGAGACGTTGTAGTTTTGAATTCCCTAATTCATTTTACCAGTGGTGAATAAAAAATAAAAAAATTGACTTTCGTTGTCCTTTTCCAATGCAGGTTTTTGTTTTTCTTTTGATTGAGCTGTATCAAAGTTTGATCACAGTGGGATCCATTTTTCTCATAGATATGGATGTCGTCTGAGAGCGGTCTGATTTTTTTCATAGACTTATAGACTTAAATGTATTAATGTCATCCAATTTTTGAGGCAAATCATGAATGCTGTAATTTGTTTCCTCAGACCACTTGGTCTGAGTAAAAATATTGATGTGCACTGCCACAGAGAATAATATTGGTCTGATTGCAATCGGAATTTTGGATGGAAATCATTCGGACCGAAAATACGATTGACAGTATGAGGCCTTTGATGTACATTTGATGTTTTCTTCACCTTTAATTACATTTTTTAGAGTGGTGACCAAAAATTAAATTTTGTGAGTTTGCTTTATTTTCTCATTATGGCGTTTACTGTGTTGCGTAATTCATTTTAGATTTTGATAGACTGAACTTTTTAAACCTAATAACGCCAATTGCTGTCAAAAAAAATTCTTTTCTATGGGGGAAAAGGTGGGTGATTTTTAATGGGAGAAGAGGAGGGTGATTTAAAAAAAATAAAATAAATAATATATATATATATATATATATATATATATATATATATATATATATATATGTGTGTGTGTGTGTGTGTGTGTGAGTGTGTGTGTGTGTGTTTATTCTTTTATATATTTATAAAGATTAAAGACCTTTGAAGGGTCTCTTGAACTTGGGATCATCTGATTGCTTAGTGTTACGGTATTGTGTGAAAGTCAAAGTGTGCTATGAAACTCAGCCTTCGTAAGGACCTTCGATTCTCAAATTGACAGTTACAAGGGATTTCAGCAGACCATCAAGGTTCATGGTAACCCATTGGTGCCTTTTTATGCCAATGGGAAACAGTGTCTGAAAGCACCTGAAACAGCTTAATTTCTTTTAGCCAATTCATTATCCATTTGCATATAGTTTCTCCTAGTCCTTTTTTCTGGAGCTTCAATATAAGGCTTTTATACAGTATTAAATGCGTTTGCAAAGTCCAAATAAATTACATCAGCTGCAGTACCAATATCGAGATTTGCACTCACTTCATAGAAACTTAGCATGTTTGTTTGACATGACTTAACTTTAATGAATCCCTGCTGGTTGGCAGTTGTTATATTATTCTCTGCAATATTTCTTTTGCATGCAAACTCTTAAAATGCCTTTAACAACTTTGTACAACACTGATGTCAAACTTAACGGATGGTAGTTGCCTGGGTCAACCTTCTTACCTTTCTTAAATATTGGTACTAGGTCAACCATCCTCCAATTATGTAGCACCAACCCTGTTACAAGTGAGTATAAGAAAATAAGATACAGTGGTCTGTCAATTAACGAGCTCAATCCACATAATATGCATGAATTAATGCCAGCTAGTCTGGGGAATTTGTCAATGTTTAATTTGCTCAGGAAAAGGCATATTTCTTCTTGTGTTAAACCAGTTATATCAGGTTGTGAACTTTGATTTTTGCCTTGGTGAATGATCCTTGCAACAGTCAGTTCATTGGTGAACACATATGAAAAGTGCCTGTTTAATTTCTTAGCTTTTTCTTTGTCCTTTGTAATTATCCTGTTATTATCTTTTACCATTCTTTTTTTGTTTTTGGCATTAATGTACTTATAAACATTTTTAAGATTCATTTTAATATTGTTGGCTTTTTTCAGTAACTAACTTTGCTAGCTTGATTTCTTTTTTACATTTCCTATTGAGATCTTTATACTCCAGAAATGCTATTTCTGTATTCTCTTCCTTTAAGATTTTGAATGCCCTTTGTCTTTTGTCTTATTATACTTTGTACTGTCTTAATTATCCATGGTGCTTTCTTTTTATTCTTGGACATTTTATTACTAGAGGGTATAAGTTTTCTACAAAATTCTAGTAGTATATTCCTAACAATGCCTCATTTATATTCTGTATCCCCAGTTACCATGACATGGTGTCAGTCTATACAATTATGCTTTTCCCTTAATTGCTCAAATCAGCTTTCTTAACGTTTCATGGCTTTTCAGTTCCTCTTTGAAATGTTTGAATGAATATTACATTGAAACGTACCATATTATGGTAACTGCTGCCCAAATGCTCTCAGACCACTAGATTTGGAAATGTATATGGTCTATTTGACAAGACCAGATCCAGAAAATTATCTCTCTTGGTCGGTTCATCTACTAATGGAGAGACGTAATTGTGTTTAATTGTAGATAAGAACTTGCAGCTTTTAGCACAACTAGAAGATTCTATGTCCCATTGAATGTCTGGATAGTTAAAGTCCCCCATAATAAGGACCTTATAATTATTAGCTTTTTAAATTTGTTGCAGCACTTCATCTTCTACCTGTTCAGCTATGCTTATGAGGCTTATAGCAAACTCTGAGAGCAGTCTTGCATTATTGCGCTCCCCATGTATATTTACCCATATCTATACTCTATATTTTTGCAGCACCCCCAATATCGCCATTGAGCAAAGGTCTTAAGTTAGATTTAATGAAAATACACATCCCTTCACCTTTTTGTCTTTCCCATTCTCTCTGAATGTACAGTAACCTTATATGTTTGTCACTCTGTTATGGCTTTTATCCAGCCAGATTTCCATAACGCATATCATATTCTGTGGCTGACATGAGCCTCCAAATCAGTAATTTTGCTTCAGCAGACATTTAATACTATTAGCACTTTAATTTCTCCTACTCACCTCCCTTCATTCCTTGCACTTCCCATCCCCCATAAATTCTCATTCACACTTACTGACTCCCTCTGTCCACTCTATCTATCCCCTTATTTGCACATTTTCCCTCCCTCCCGCAGACCATAGTTTAAAAGCACCTCCACACATCTGATCATTTTTTCCCCAACACAACTACAGTCTCCCCATCAAGGTGCAGCCTATCCCTACTATAGAGTTTGCAGCCATCAAAGAAGTTTCCCCATTTCTTTATCAGCATAAACATCCCTTCCTGCACCAATTTCTAAACCACATATTTACCTCCCTAAGCTCCTGCTGCCTTTCTAGTGACATACATAGTATTTCTGCAAACACCACAAGGAGGTCCAGGACTTCAGATTCTCTCCTTGTTCGCTGTAATCAATTTTAAGGACCTTCAACCTCATACTAACTTGGCCACTGCTTCAAATGTGTGCTAATGTGACCACTGGGTTTTCTCCAGCCCCACTCAGGAATCTGTCTATCTGATCTGCAATATGCCAAACCCGAGCACTCGGCAGAAAACACACTTCATTCACGATCTTAGTGGCAAATTGCTCTGTATGTCCACCTAATCATAGAGTCTCCTTTCCCCTGTCAAAATTTATCTGGCCTTGCTACACTCCTATTTCCATCCCTTTTCCAGCATTCGTTTTCCTTGTTGCTAGGAGCATCATCCTGCTGTTGCAATCCTAGTTCTGAGTTTGCATCCCTAATATTAGAAAAACAGGCATATTACTAGAGTGTGACAGATCAAAACTAGGCTCATTACACTTTTCCCCATATTCATTCTTCTAACAATTACCCAGCTACCTATCTCTGGATCCCGACCTTTCCCACCTCCACTCACCTGCATATCTCTGGACCTAGTCAGAGCCACTTAATGAGCTGTAAACTCCTCTCCAGGTTTGCAATGCTCCTGAGTGTTGCAAGCTGCATATGTGGGGCCCCTGAGACTTCAGTTGCCACAGAGGCACTGCATCTCAGCCAGAGGTGTAGTATCCCATTCATGGGTGAGGAGGGGGTCACAAACCGGTATACACAAAACACATACACTCTCACTCAGCAACACCTCATCAGACCATGGTAAGGTCCTGGTGAGTCTGATACCAGGCTGGGGGTTTGAGTCTAGCTAGTGGGAGCAGCCTGTAGGAAGTTAGCCAGTCGGAAGGAGCAGTGGAGGAGAGAAGACCTGTGGTCTGGAGATGCTGCAGCTCGGCCCAAGCACATGACAGAAAGGGTCCTAGAGCACTTGGGAGCAACCATACTCTCATGGCCTCGCTCCACATACAACGTACCGGAGTGGAGGAACTTGGCCCCACAACTAGTGGAGGACTTTAAGACTCAGCTAGCTAACTGGAGGCAAAGGTTACTTCAAGTGCCAAAGCCAAATCCACACGCAACCAGTGAAAAGGTGACCACATAGGGCGAAAGGGATAGCGCTTCATGCCACCTGAGAGGGCCCGCGGACACCGGCTTGGAGCTCTGTGTGTCCAGGCACGGGACAGGCGGGAGAGGTCAGCACAGAAAGACAACCAGGAAAGAGACACAGAAGGATGTATCGGGTTGTGCCTCCGAACTATCCGGGATCGGCTGGAGCCCATCACAGCAGGACCTGGCACTCCAAAGGCAGTATTTGTCTGGGCATGCTAACCTGGAATTCTGACCTGTGAGTAAAGATCTTGACTGCATCCCTGTGTCGTCCGGTTACTCCCTGTGACTCTGGCCCTGCGCCCTGCCATTACGGACTACTTGAGAGACCATGTAGAAGACGCACATACGCTGAAACCCGTAGTCCAAGAGACCACTACCCCTATCCGATATTTGTCTTGCCCCACATGTGGATGTATTTTTAATGGAACTATTCAAATAAAATTGCTTTGCAAAAAGAAAAACTTTTTTAAGACTATCTACTGAGTCCTGGAATTTGTCCGCTGGAGTCTTTGGACAACAATTTCTACATTTCGGACTACTTCTCCCAGCAGCCCGAGGGCCCAACTCTAAATGTGGAGAGCTATTCCATCTCTGCTGTGTCACCACCGACCCCAGGGGAAACTGAGCAGGAGCGGTGTCACCTATCTTGCCGCATACCACAGGTGGCATCACAACATCTCACCTGTAAATATTACCCCACCCCAACCACCATTTTTATTTTAGTGACACCTCCGATGTCATGGAACTGAGCCTCTGCCCCCGCAGCATCCCAGAAACAGATCCACGGCCCAGTAACGAGTAACTGCCAGGCCCCGGTGCATGTGTGTCACAAATTTAGATCCATTACATGGGCTTCCAAATATTTAACATGCTGACATTGATTGCAGATCTATTCACACTCGAATGGCTGTTCAAGGCATGCATATGTGACACCCCATGGAGCCCAGGATATGAGCTTCAATCCTAACCTGGTATACCTGTCACCGGGCCAGTGGTTTGCAGAGGTTGTGGCCTGACCCGGTTCCATGGCCCCATGGTGCACAGTAAAAGGGGCAAGCAAGGATTGTTCCTGTAGAGGTTGTACCCAGTTACAGTGGTGACTGGTGTCCTGGCCTCCTCTGCTGCGGACCCTTCCTCTGACCTCCCATCCTCCAGGAGTGGAATGAATTATGTCAACTACTTCACCTGTGGTATTTGGCCAGGGATAAGGTCGCCGCTGCAGGGTACATTGCCGGGGAAGATGTTGGGGTGCAGCCGGGATGATATCGCTCCCCACAGGCAGAGTGGCCCCCGGGAGGGAGAACGGGGAACTGGGAATCGCTAGATCACAAGGCAAACGACAAACAGAGTCAGAGTCACTGGGTTGCGGGTTTCAGATTTGTTTACTCACAGGTCTTTATGTCGCACCCAGGATGCTGGTATTTACTGCGATGACTCCGGTCGTTCCCAGGCAGGGCAGAGGGCAAAGTCTGGTAGGGCAGTCTGTGGGCCTCCTCCTCTTGTTCGCTTGTGTGGTGGTCCCCTCCTAGTTTCTGGAGCTCTTGGGACCCGCTACTCTGCCACCCAAAGCTGTGCTGGTTCCAAGGGGGAAACAAAATCCTCCCCTCTGTAACCCTCTTCTCCTCCATGCCGCATGACTACCGGTCCCAGGCTCTCAATTCCTTCCCGATTAAGCACCTCTCCCATTCCAAGTCTCTGACAGCTAATGGACCGGGAACCTCCTAGCCGGCGGCATCCTCAGCCATCCACCAGCGCAGTCCTAGGTGAGGTAAGGGTGTATGCACCAGTCTGGACCTTGTTGCTCTTCTGCTTTGCCTCCCTGAGAGAGTTCCCTCATGGAGCAGGTCACTGTGTGTCCACTCTGTGTGGTCTCTCAAGCCGTTCTGAGGTAAAGTGAAACTAAGCTATCTGTTTTGTAAGTCCCTTTTGCTCATGCCCCCACCTAAGGAATGTTCCAGCCTGCTCTGTGTGAGGCATCTGCTGTCTGTGTTTGCAAGGCTGTGTGATGCAGAAAACAAAACTTACCAGACCTTAACCTCTTCCTGCCCATGATGGACAGACATTATAAAAAACATAAAATACAATACACTGTAGCGACCAGTCTCAGGGGCGCTACACATATATCCCACAAGATGCATACCTGCTAGTATTGTCCATGCAGCACAAACTAAATGGAGATAAATAGTTTAGATTCAAAGCAGAAAATTATAAAAAAAAACTAGTAAACAAAACACATAACTATGCCCTCGTATTAAATTGTGATATTGTCTTTCACTATGTAGTTATCTGCAGTAGAGATGAGCGAACCGGTCGCGGTTCGGCTCGAGCTTGGTTCGTCGAATGGAAGTCTAGTTCGAGTTCGGTTCGGCGAACCGGTTCGGCGAACCACTCAAACCCATAGGAAACAATGGGAGGCAATCACAAACACATAAAAAAACCTAGAAAACACCCTCAAAGGTGTCCAAAAGGTGACAAACAACTCACAACACAACACAAACACATGGGAAAGTGACAAGGACAAATACTCATGCGAAAACAGAAGAGCTGGACAAGGAAAAAGAGGAGGAGACACAGATATAGGCATGGCATGCCCTTCTAAAATGATGTAAAACCCCGCAAGGTGACTCAAAGCGGAGTCTCCCTTTTTTCCAAAAATTGGGCCACACAGACACCCCTTCAGTGGCAGAACTTGTGCCACAGTTGTACACTTCACAGGTAGATTTGCATCAAGCACATTCAAAAATATGCCATCCTTAACTGTCGCCAGGGTGACACCGGGGTGGGTAGCAAAGTCTTTGCTGATCCCCGATCTGTTCATCTTGGATCATTTTTAGAAACACTGCAAGCAAGGGTTACTCCAAGCGGAGTCTCCCTTTTTTCCAAAAATTGGGCCACACAGACATCCTTTCAGTGGCAGCACTTGTGCCCCAGTTGTACACTTCACAGGTAGATTTGCATCAAGCACATTCAAAAATACGCCATCCTTAACTGTCCCCAGGATGACACCGGGGTGGGTAGCAAAGTCGTTGCTGAACCCAGATCTGTTCCTCTTGGATCATTTTTAGAAACACTGCAAGCAAGGGTTACTCCAAGCGGAGTCTCCATTTTTTCCAAAAATTGGGCCACACAGACACCCCTTCAGTGGCAGCACTTGTGCCCCAGTTGTACACTTCACAGGTAGATTTTCATCAAGCACATTCAAAAATATGCCATCCTTAACTGTCCCCAGGATGACACCGGGGTGGGTAGCAAAGTCTTTGCTGATCCCCGATCTGTTCATCTTGGATCATTTTTAGAAACACTGCAAGCAAGGGTTACTCCAAGTGGAGTCTCCCTTTTTTCCAAAAATTGGGCCACACAGACACCCATTTTAGTGGCAGCACTTGTGCCCCAGTTGTACACTTCACAGGTAGATTTGCATCAAGCACATTCAAAAATACGCCATACTTAACTGTCCCCAGGATGAGACCGGGGTGGGTAGCAAAGTCTTTGCTGATCCCCGATCTGTTCATCTTGGATCATTTTTAGAAACACTGCAAGCAAGGGTTACTCCAAGCGGAGTTTCCCTTTTTTCCAAAAATTGAGCCACACAGACACCCCTTCAGTAGCAGCACTTATGCCCCAGTTGTACACTTCACAGGTAGATTTGCATCAAGCAAATTCAAAAATATGCCGTCCTTAACTGTCCCTAGGATGACACCGGGGTGGGTAGCAAAGTTGTTGCTGAGCCCCAATCTGTTCATCTTGGATCATTTTTAGAAACACTGCAAGCAAGGGTTACGCCAAGCGGAGTCTCCATTTTTTTCCAAAAATTGGGCCACACGGACAACCCTTCAGTGGCAGCACTTGTGCCCCAAATGTACACTTCACAGGTAGATTTGCATCAAGCACATTCAAAAATACGCCATCCTTAACCGTCCCCAGGATCACACCGGGGTAGATAGCAAAGTCTTTGCTGAACCATGACTTGTTCATCTTGGATCATTTTTAGAAACACTGCAAGCAAGGGTTACTCCAAGCGGAGTCTCCCTTTTTTCCAAAAATTGGGCCACACAGACATCCCTTCAGTGGCAGCACTTGTGCCCTAGTTGTACACTTCACAGGTAGATTTGCATCAAGCACATTCAAAATACACAAGCTTTTACTCTCCCCAGGATGACACAGGGGTAGTAAATTCCTTGTGGATCCATGACTTGTTCATTTTGATGAACATTAGTCTGTCCACATTGTCACTGGACAGATGCGTGCGCTTATCTGTCAGCACACACCCAGCAGCACTGAAGACACATTCAGAGACAACGCTGGCAGCTGGACACGACAAGATCTCCAAGGCGTAAGGGGAGAGCTCTGGCCATTTTTCAAGATTTGAAGCCCAAAATGAGCAAGGCTCCATTTGCAAAGTCATGGCATCGATGTTCATTTGGAGATACTCCTGTATCATCCTCTCAAGCCGTTGACTAAGTGTCAGACTTGTTGTCTCTGGTGGCCTTGCAAAGGATGGTCTAAAAAAATTATGAAAAGATTCAATAAAATTGCTGTTTCCAGCACCAGATACGGTGCTGCTGGTATGGGTAAACTGTTGAAGATGACGAGACCGTCCCATGTAAGTCAAGTTACAACTGGGAGATTAACTCCATGCACCACGGTTGATTGGTGGAAAAGCCGAGCTAAGGTCGAGTAGCAGATTTTGCTGATACTCCTGCATACGTGCGTCCGTTTCTATTGCTGGAAATTATGTCACAAAATTTGGACTTGTACCGGGGATCTAATAGTGTCGCAAGCCAGTAGTCATCATCACTTCTAATTTTGACAATACGAGGGTCATGTTGGAGGTAGTGCAGCAAGAAGGAGCTCATGTGTCTTGCGCAGCCATGCTGACTAAGTCCACGCTGTGTTTGTGGCATAGAGGTGCTAACCGTTCTTTCTTCCTCTGACATCTCACCCAACCTCTTTCAACTGAAATTTGACCAAGGTCTGCCTCATCCGCTGAGTCTTCCATGTCCATGGACAGTTCGTCCTCCATTTCTTCATGTTCTCCTGCACCTTCCTCAACATTTCGCCTGCTACCATGCGCCCTTGTTGATCCTTGTCCCCCATGGTCCCATGCCTGCCGCCTTGGTGATGATGGATGTCTGGACCTCGGTGATGTTGTTGTCTCTTGTGCATATGAATCCTCCTATAGTTCCTCCCCTTCCTGTTGTCCCACCCCCTGACTCTGAATAGTGTTTAGCGTGTGCTCAAGCATGTAAATGACTGGAATTGTCATGCTGATAATGGCATTGTCAGCGCTAAACATATTCGTCGCCATGTCGAAACTTTGCAGAAGGGTGCATAGGTCCTTGATTTGAGACCACTCCATCAGGGTGATCTGCCCCACCTCTGCATCTCATTGGCCCAGACTATACGTGATGATATATTGCACCAGGGCTCGGCGGTGCTGCCACAGTTGCTGAAACATGTGGAGAGTCGAATTCCAGCGTGTTGGCACATCGCATTTCAGGCGATGAACCGGCAGGCCGAAAGACTTCTGGAGCGATGCAAGTCGCTCAGCTGCGGCGGTTGAATGGCGGAAGTGAGCAGACAGTTTTCATGCCCTGTTCAGAAGGCCATCTAGGCCGGGATAGTGTTTTATAAATTGCTGGACAACAAGGTTTAACACTTGTGCTGCCACAGTTGCTGAAACATGTGGAGAGTCGAATTCCAGCGTGTTGGCACATCGCATTTCAGGCGATGAACCGGCAGGCCAAAAGACTTCTGGAGCGATGCAAGTCGCTCAGCTGCGGCGGTTGAATGGCGGAAGTGAGCAGACAGTTTTCATGCCCTGTTCAGAAGGCCATCTAGGCCGGGATAGTGTTTTATAAATTGCTGTACAACAAGGTTTAACACTTGAGTCATACAAGGCACGTGTGTCACCTTGCCCAGGCGAAGGGCCGTACCCAGGTTTGCAGCATTGTCGCACAGGTTGAGTGGAGACAACCATTTACCAAACTCAGTCTCCAGAACTGCCCACAACTCAGCCGCTGTGTGACTCTTATTTCCAAGACATTTCAAGATAAAGACCGCCTGATGCCGTTGCGCTCTGCTGCCAGCATAGTAATGAGTGGTGCGTGATTCCATCTGCGCAGTTACAATGCTGGTGGCCTGACCAAGCAGGCTTGGGGGAGAGGTGGAGGACCCAGACGAGGTTGAGGAGACATATTAACAAAACAATTCTCATAATAACAGCCTTTGTTATAAGCACAAGGTCAGCCATAATAAGGCAAAGAAGGTGCCAGCACTACTCATAGTGACAGTAATAAACAGGAGGACAAGAGTAAAGTGCAAAAAATTCATATACTTTATTGAGACATACACAACACCTTATAACCAGAATAGATATATAATAGTAGGAGTCAAATATGAAGAAAAACCAAAAAGAAAAAACTCCTAAAAAATACTTTATTCTAATTAATTGTTAAAATCTATAAGTATAAAATCAATGCTTTATACATGATCATTATAGTAAATGCTACGTTTTAAGTGGGTGTAGAAGAGTGATAGATCCGATTAGTGAGGATAGTGCTGGTTGTTTGCTATTCTCAGGGTAGGGGCAACTATAGTAGTTGCACTTCTTACTCCAATAACTTATATTAGAAGATTGGGGGATGAGATATCTATCCCTCCCTTTCACCTACCTACCAGCGGAGGTGCACCATAAGTTGTTGGGTACCCCCGCTCCACGTCGTCTCTCCCTAATGTCTCCCTGCAGCTAGTCAAATACAACCGGGAGACCCACCACCGAAGAAGATAGTCGTGCAAATAGTCACAGTTAATAATTCAGGCATACATAAGTATGTTATAGCCTCTTATGGATATTATATAGATCTCAGACCAAAGAAAAATTCGTTTCTATATATATGGATGTAAACTCCCAGCAGGGAATAACTTATCTGCCGAGACCATCCAGTAGTCTATCCCGTAATCCCGACGCGTTTCCCCCCTATTTTTTCTTTAGGGGTTCATCAGGGGAATAAATGATCCGAGGTTAATCTCTTATATCATAGTATCATAGTATCATAGTTTTTAAGGTTGAAGGGAGACTCTAAGTCCATCTAGTTCAACCCGTAGCCTAACATGTTGATCCAGAGGAAGGCAAAAAAACCCCAATGTGGCAACAAGTTCCAATGGGGAAAAAATTTCCTTCCTGACTCCACATCCGGCAATCAGATTAGTTCCCTGGATCAATACCCTGTCATAAAATCTAATATACATAACTGGTAATATTAAATTTTTCAAGAAAGGCATCCAGGCTCTGCTTAAATGTTAGTAGTGAATCACTCATTACAACATAATGCGGCAGAGAGTTCCATAGTCTCACTGCTCGTACAGTAAAGAATCCTCGTCTGTAATTATGATTAAACCTTCTTTCCTCAAGACGTAGTGGATGCCCCCGTGTTCCAGTCGCAGGCCTAGGTGTAAAAAGATCTTTGGAAAGGTCTCTGTACTGTCCCCTCATATATTTATACATTGTGATTAGATCCCCCCTAAGCCTTCGTTTTTCCAAACTAAATAACCCCAAGTTTAATAACCTGTCTTGGTATTGCAGCCCACCCATTCCTCTAATAATCTTGGTGGCTCTTCTCTGCACCCTCTCCAGTTCAGCTATGTCCTTCTTATATATCGGTGACCAGAATTGTACACAGTATTCTAAGTGCGGTCGCACTAGTGACTTGTACAGAGGTAGAACTATATTTTTTTCATGAACACTTATACCTCTTTTAATACATCCCATTATTTTATTAGCCCTGGCAGCAGTTGCCTGACACTGTCCACTAAAGTGAAGTTTACCATCCACCCAAACACCCAAGTCTTTTTCTGTGTCTGTTTTACCCAGTGTTCTACAATTAAGTACATAATCATAAATGTTATTTCCTCTACCCAAGTGCATAACCTTACATTTATCTACATTAAACTTCAATTGCCACTTCTCAGCCCAATCCTCCAATTTACATAAATCTCCCTGTAATATAAAATTATCCTCCTCTGTATTGATTACCCTGCAGAGTTTAGTATCATCTGCAAATATTGAAATTCTACTCCGCATGCCCCCAACAAGGTCATTTATAAATATGTTGAAAAGAAGCGGGCCCAATACTGACCCCTGTGGTACCCCACTATGAACTGAGACCCAGTCCGAGTACGTACCATTAATAACCACCCTTTGTTTCCTATAACTGAGCCAGTTTTTAACCCAGTTACACATATTTTCCCCTATCCCCATTATTCTCATTTTATGTACCAACCTTTTGTGTGGCACCGTATCAAAAGCTTTTGAAAAGTCCATATACACAACATCCACTGCATTTCCCTGGTCCAGCCTTGAACTTACCTCTTCATAGAAGCTGATCAAATTAGTTTGACAGGATCAATCCCTCATAAACCAATGTTGATACTCTGTCATAAGGTTATTTTTCTTGAGATACTCCAGTATAGGATCTCTCAAGAAACCCTCAAGGATTTTACCAACCGTAGAGGTTAAACTTATGGCCTATAATTTCCCGGCTCAGTTTTTGTCCCCTTTTTGAATATTGAAACCACATTTGCTATGCGCCAGTCCTGCGGTACCGACCCTGTTATTAAGGAATCTGAGAAGATTAAAAATAATGGTCTATCTATCACAGAACTCAATTCCTGTAGTACTCTGGGGTGTATGCCATCCGGGCCCGAAGATTTGTCAACCTTAGTGATTTCGAGGCGGCGGCGTACTTCCTGCTGGGTTAAGCAGGTAATATTCAAGGGTGAATTTATGGTATCACTGGTCATGTCATCTGCCATGGCATTTTCTTGTATAAAAACCGTAGAAAAAAAGTCATTCAGCAGGTTGGCTTTACCCTCATCCCCTTCCACCATTTCACCAAGACTATTTTTAAGGGGGCCAACACTATCGCTTTTCAGTTTTTTACTGTTTATGTAGTTAAAGAATATTTTAGGATTATTTTTACTTTCTCTCGCAATGAGTCTCTCTGTCTCAAACTTAGCTAACTTAATTTGCTTTTTACATATTTTATTTAATTTTCTATAATTATATAATGCCTCATCACTACCTACCCTCTTTAATTCTTTTAAGGCTTTCTGTTTTTCTTTTATTGCTTCCCTTACAGCTCTATTTAGCCATAGGGGTTTCCTCCTATTTCTAGCATGTTTGTTCCCATAGGGTATATTTTCTGCACAAGCCCTATTCAGGATGCTCATAAAAGTCTCCCATTTGCTTTGTGTACTTTTATTACTTAGTACATCATCCCAGTTTATTGCACTAAGATCATCTCTCAACCGTTTAAAATTTGCTTTCCTGAAGTTTAGTGTCCTTGTAGCCCCTCTACTATACATCTTACTAAAGAATACATGAAAACTTATTATTTTGTGATCACTATTCCCCAAGTAACCCCCAACTTGTATATTTGATATGCGGTCTGGCCTATTGGTTAGTACAAGGTCTAGTAGTGCTCCCCCTCTTGTGGGGTCCTGTACCATTTGTGAAAGGTAATTATCTTTCATTGTTATCAAAAATCTATTTCCTTTGCTGGAACTGCAAGTTTCTGTTCCCCAATTTATATCAGGATAGTTAAAGTCCCCCATAATAATTACCTCTCCGAGACTCGTTGCTTTATCAATTTGCTTTATGAGGAGATTCTCTACCTCTTCCATAATATTCGGCGTCTTATAACACACCCCTATCAGTATTTTATTATTCATTCTCCCCCCCCCTTATCTCCACCCATAGGGACTCTACATTCTCAGTACCCTCACATATGTTGTCACGCAGGATGGGTTTTAAGGATGATTTTACATATAGACACACACCTCCCCCTCGCTTATTTGTACGGTCATTCATGAATAGGCTATAACCCTGTAAATTAACAGCCCAGTCATAGCTCTCATCCAGCCATGTCTCTGATATCCCCACTATATCATAATTTTCTTCCAACAATATTAATTCTAATTCCTCCACCTTATTTGTGAGGCTTCGGGCATTAGTGTACATGCACGTTACGTATGACTCTGTACCTATATTCCTGCTTACTGTATTGACTGTCCTAACCCTTCCCCCCCGTACCACCCCCAATTTCATTACTTGTGCCCTGGTCACTATCTGCACTACATTCCCCTTCTATAAAGTGAATACCCTCGCCCCCCCATTCCTAGTTTAAACACTCCTCCAACCTTCTAGCCATTTTCTGCCCCAGCAGAGCTGCACCCTCCCCATTAAGATGCAGCCCATCCCTAGCATAGAATCTGTAGCCAACTGAAAAGTCGGCCCAATTCTCCAGGAACCCAAAACCCTCTTTCCTACACCAATTCCTGAGCCACCTGTTAACCTCCCTGATCTCTCTTTGCCTCTCTGGTGTGGCTCGTGGCACAGGTAGTATTTCCGAAAATACCACCTTTGAGGTCCATGCTTTAAGCTTACAACCTAATTCCCTGAAATCATCTTTAAGGACCTTCCACCTACCTCTAACTTTGTCATTTGTGCCAATGTGTACAATGACCGCTGGGTCCTCCCCAGCCCCTCCCAGTAATCTGTCAACCCGATCAGCGATGTGCCGAACTCGAGCTCCAGGAAGACAACACACTGTTCAGCGATCCCTGTCTTTGTGACAGATTGCCCTATCTGTCCACCTAATAATTGAGTCCCCCACTACCAGTACCTGTCTTGCCTGCCCTGCACTCCTATTCCCCCCCTTACTGGAGCAGACACTCCTCTGGCATTCAGAGGTCATGCCTTGCTGCAGCAATGCTACCCCTGTAATGACATCCCCCTCATCTGCCAAGTTTGCAAACCTATTGGGGTGTGTCAGTTCAGGACTAGCCTTCCTAGCACTTTTCCCTTTACCCCCCTTTCTAACTGTCACCCAGCTACCTACCTCACCGTCCTGCCGCTCCCTACTACGATCCTCCCCCACATCTGACCCAGCAAGCTGCTGCTCAATGAGCAGCAGACTCCTTTCCATATTGCTATTGCATCTCAGAGTTGCCAGCTGCTCATTTAGATCCAGTATCTGGGCTTCTAAACGTGCAACTTGCGCACATCTCGAACAACAGTATGCACCCTCGAACGGCTTTTCAAGGACTGCATACATGAGACAAGATGTACACTGGATCGCATTAGCAATAGTGGAGCACATTTTCTAATGGGAATAGCACTAAACAAATGTTTAGTAATTAAACAACTAAATACAAACAATTCTACTCAGACTTACTTTTGCTCACACTTTGCTCACTCACGCTCACAATGAAGAAGACAGGCTAAAATTCAGAAGTCTTCCTTCCGGCTGTAACGGCCAAAACCCGGTTCTCCTTGAGCTCGCGGTGACTCTTCACTTATCCCAGAAGGCACTGGGAATATGCAAATTATCCTCGCAAGACTCCTTCCCTGGCTTTCAGAAGTCTTCCTTCCGGCTGTAACGGCCAAAACCCGGTTCTCCTTGAGCTCGCGGTGACTCTTCACTTATCCCAGAAGGCACTGGGAATATGCAAATTATCCTCGCAAGACTCCTTCCCTGGCTTTCAGAAGTCTTCCTTCCGGCTGTAACGGCCAAAACCCGGTTCTCCTTGAGCTCGCGGTGACTCTTCACTTATCCCAGAAGGCACTGGGAATATGCAAATTATCCTCGCAAGACTCCTTCCCTGGCTTTCAGAAGTCTTCCTTCCGGCTGTAACGGCCAAAACCCGGTTCTCCTTGAGCTCGCGGTGACTCTTCACCCCAGAAGGCACTGGGAATATGCAAATTATCCTCGCAAGACTCCTTCCCTGGCTTTTGTAGTTGCACTACATGACAGTCGGCAGTATGGGACCTGCAGAACTTTGAATGCAGCCATTCACTACATATCGGACGACTAACCCTATTATGGGCCGCTGATGCCACACTGTCCTTACCGGCATTTATGAATATATAAGAGATTAACCTCGGATCATTTATTCCCCTGATGAACCCCTAAAGACAAAATAGGGGGGAAACGCGTCGGGATTACGGGATAGACTACTGGATGGTCTCGGCAGATAAGTTATTCCCTGCTGGGAGTTTACATCCATATATATAAAAACGAATTTTTCTTTGGTCTGAGATCTATATAATATCCATAAGAGGCTATAACATACTTATGTATGCCTGAATTATTAACTGTGACTATTTGCACGACTATCTTCTTCGGTGGTGGGTCTCCCGGTTGTATTTGACTAGCTGCAGGGAGACATTAGGGAGAGACGACGTGGAGCGGGGGTACCCAACAACTTATGGTGCACCTCCGCTGGTAGGTAGGTGAAAGGGAGGGATAGATATCTCATCCCCCAATCTTCTAATATAAGTTATTGGAGTAAGAAGTGCAACTACTATAGTTGCCCCTACCCTGAGAATAGCAAACAACCAGCACTATCCTCACTAATCGGATCTGTCACTCTTCTACACCCACTTAAAACGTAGCATTTACTATAATGATCATGTATAAAGCATTGATTTTATACTTATAGATTTTAACAATTAATTAGAATAAAGTATTTTTTAGGAGTTTTTTCTTTTTGGTTTTTCGACATACACAACACAGAACGGTTAAAATGGTGGTACACTACCATAAAACAGGGGGGGACAGAATGCCAGAGTCCAAATATAATGGAATGAGGGCAGCCACCTACAGTGTGTCAATATGTAGAATACATGATTGTAAAAAATGGAGGCTGTCACAGGGTTAGCTCAGGACAGAGGCAATTAAAGTAGTACAGGGCTAGGAAAATGGAAGGGAAGGCAGCACAAAATAATTTTTTCACCATAGGATCTCCAAAGGAGGGGGAGAGACTATGGTGAAGCTAGAACTGAGGTCACAAAGTAAAAGTACAATTATGGTAAAAGGACCCAACAGTACAGGGGCACATAGAATACTATCTTCGGTTTCTTACCTAAAGTGCTAGTGCAGTGGGATATTCAAAATAGTGCTCCAGGTTCTGCCAACCCAAACACTGTCCAAAACCTCAGTACGGTCCCTGGATAGCACCCAGGATTTCCATCCGACGCGCGTTTCACGGGGTCAAGCTTTCTCAAGGTGTGGAGCCAGAGTGATCATGTATTCTACATATTGACACACTGTAGGTGGCTGCCCTCATTCCATTATATTTGGACTCTGGCATTCTGTCCCCCCCTGTTTTATGGTAGTGTACCACCATTTTAACCGTTCTGTGTTGTGTATGTCTCAATAAAGTATATGAATTTTTTGCACTTTACTCTTGTCCTCCTGTGTATTACTATTTTTGAGGTTGAGGAGACAGAAGCAGTGGAGGAACTTGGACAGACGGAGGATTGACACACAAGTCGTGGGGATGGCAAGACTTGTGCAGCAGACCCTTCACCATCTATCACCATAGTTACCCAGTGCCCAGTCAGCGACATGTAACATCCCTGTCCATGCTTACTGGTTCAAGTATCAGTGGTGAAATGCACCCGTTCACACACAGAGTTTCTCAAGGAAGCGGTGATGTTGTGTGCGACATGCTGGTGTAGCGCAGGCCCACCTTTCTTAGAGAAGTAGTGGCGACAAGGTATCTGGTACTGGGGCACAGCAACAGACATAAGTTCTCTAAAATCCTGTGTGTCCACAAGGCGGAAAGGCAGCATTTCGGTAGCCAAGAGCTTACAGAGGGATAAAGTCAACCTCTTAGCTTTGTCATGGGTCGCAGGAAATGGCCTTTTATTTGTCCACATCTGAGGGACAGAGATCTGGCTGCTGTGTGTAGACGGTGGTGAGTAGGGTGTCCCTGGAAAAATGCAGGTTTGTGAGGAAAGTGCAGGCGTAGACATGATGTTGCCTTCATCCAACGTTGGTGCTATCGATGTCTGAGAGAGCTGTACACACGCACTTGTTTCCACTTCCAAACCAACTGACGACCTACCAAGCAAACTGCCTGTTGCGGTTACAGTGGTGGAAGTTGTGCGTGAAAAACCAGGTGTGACAGCTGTCCCTACAGTCCTAGAAGATGAAGAGCGCGCGTATGCACTGGAAAGGGCAGGCGATGGATGGTCCGCTCCTCTAGGCCGCATTGCAGCACGGTGAGCTTCCCACTGGGACATATGATATTTATTCATGTGACGATTCATGGAAGAAGTTGTCAAACTGCTGAGGTTTTGTCCTCTACTAACAGATTCCCGACAAATTTTATAGAACACATGATTTGGGCGATCCTTTGCAAGGTCAAAAAAGGACCAGGCTAGGCAAGGCTTAGAGGATATGCAACCTGCTGAGCCACCCCGACTAGTGCTCATAGGCAGAGTGGTGGCTGAGGATGCAGTTGTAGACGTGCTACCAGTACTACTCCTCTGTCCAGGAAGGTGCAAGGTAACTTCGTCGTCAGTAGCATCCTCCTCCACCGCCTCTGTTGACCTCCTCGAGTGCCTGACTGTGGGTTGACAGTAGGTGGGATCTAGAACTTCCTCATCAAGCATTGTGTTTGCACTCCCCTCACCCTCAGATTGAGCCTCTTCCTGCCCTGACCGAATATTTAAGTTGTCATCCCAATCTGGTATCTGCGTCTCATCGTCATCAGTATGTTCCTCATTGTCTATAACAACAGGTGTTACAGTTTGTGAATAAGGGTCAACATTATGCTCAGAAACTTGGTCATCACGGCCTGAATCTGAGTCACAAAGGTTCTGGGCATCACTGCAGACCATTTACTGGTCTGTACTCACTGTAGCTTGGGAGCAGACCTCTAATTCCCAGGCTATAGTGTGACTGAACAGCTCTGCAGACTCAGCCATCTCTGTTCCACCATACTGTGCAGGGCAGATGGAGACTTCAGAACTGGGAGAAAGCAAGTGTGATTGGGATGACAACTCATATGTTTTTTTTGGATGCAGTAGTTGAGGTGGAGAAGAGGGCACTTGTTGGAGCACTTGAGATCCATTCAATCATGTTCTTTTTTTGGGCATCATCTACCTTTGTTCCAGTTGTTCGTGTCCGTAAAATAGGGAGCACATCGGATTGTTTATGGAAAGTAATAGACATCTTACTTTTGCTGGAAGATGGCGTATCTTAAGCAGATGTTAATGTAGCTTTGCCACCTTCCCCACGGACACAAACTTTTTTTTCTTTTCCAACACGCCTGTTCCCCTTTCTACCAGCATCTGTCATTTTGCCACTCATTTTGATTGCGACAAGATTGTCCACTTAAAATGTGGTAGTAAAAATTGGGAGGTGGTGCAGATTGCAAAGGTGGTCTAGCTTTATTGACAGCAGAAGAAACAACACAGACTATCCCTGATAATGCAACTATGGCCCTTAAACTGGCAGCAAAGTTGGCAATTATAATAGCTTAGTAAAAATGAGCTTGAGGGTGCAATGCAGAGGTGCTGGAAATTGCTTGGAACCAGTGGGACACTAATGAAGTCCAACAGCCACTTTTAGGATGCCACTAAGTTTCCTCAGTGTTTGCTATTATAATGGCTTAGTAAAAATAAGCTTGAGTGTGCAATGCAGAAGTGCTGGAAATTGCTTGGCACCAGTGGGACACTAATGAAGTCCAACAGCCTCTTTTTGGATGCCACTAAGTTTCCTCAGTGTTTGCTATTATAATGGCTTAGTAAAAATGAGCTTGAGGGTGCAATGCAGAGGTGCTGGAAATTGCTTGGCACCAGTGGGACACTAATGAAGTCCAACAGCCCCTTTTTGGATGCCACTAAGTTCCTCAGTGTTTGCTAATATAATAGCTTAGTAAAAATGAGCTTGAGGGTGCAATGCAGAGGTGCTGGAAATTGCTTGGCACCAGTGAGACACTAATCAAGTCCAACAGCCACTTTTTGGATGCCAGTAAGTTTCTTCAGTGTTTGCTATTATAATGGCTTAGTAAAACTGAGCTTGTGGGTGCAATGCAGAGGTGCTGGAAATTGCTTGGCACCAGTGGGACACTAATGGAGTCCAACAGCAACCTTTTGGATGCCACTCACTGGCAGCACTCTTTTCAATTAAAATGGCTTTGCAAAAATGTGCAGGAGGGGAGAATGCAGAGGTGGTGGGACTTGCTTGACACAAGTGCCACAATAATGGAGGACAGCAGCTACTCTTTGGATGGCACTAACTGGCAGCACTCTGCAATTAAAATGGCTTTGCTAAAAAGGGCAGGAGGGTACAGTGGCCGGGTTGTGGGTCAGTGTAGAGGAAAGGAAGCCTCACTTTCTATCCCTCCTAATGGTGAAATGCAGCAAGTAAGTCCCTGAGCTTAGCTACACAGACGCTGTTATCTGTAGCTGTTAAAAACTGTTTCCACTGACCTGACTGTCACCTATGTTTCTGAGCCAGCTGTAATTAGCCCTTAAAAGGGCAGAAATAAAATTCTGTCCCTAATCTGTAGAACGCTGTGTGTGTAGCATAAACAGCAGGATCGGCGACAGGAGCTGCGTGAGAGGTGACAGACACCCAGACGCAGAAGGCAGATAATGCCGTGCTGGAACAAAATGTCCGTTTTTATAATGCAAGGACATGTGACATGGACAGCCTATGACACATGCCCTTGCTTCTCAGGCAAAAAGTCCACTTAGCTGTGTGTGTGTCTGGGATTGGCTGACATGCTGGCCCGCCCCACTACACGCGCGCTTAGGGAAAGAAGAAAAGAAAAAAAAAATGGCGATCGCCATTATCCCAGCAAAAGTGATCTGAATGCGCAGTCCCTGCACACTATACGCTGAAATTTCATAACAGTGTGAGCTAGTATTTAGCTTGGCTTTTTGCTGATAGAACTGTTCTCGAACGTAACTCGAGATAACGAACTTTTAGCAAAAAGCTCGAGTTCTAGTTCGATCTAGCACACCCCCCAAAATCACTCGAACCACGAACTGGAGAACCACGAACCACAAACCGTGCTCAACTCTTGTCTGCAGTCCAGCACTTAATGCAGCTCTCTACCGCTCAGAATTATTTTTAAAAACGGACTCTGTTCAAAACATTTATAAGACATTGATAAAGGCTAAATAAACCCTAGATTTATGAATATATAAAGTTATTATTGTTATGTGCAAAACTAACAGGATTTACACAGTAGTGATTTAAAATCAACACAACAAACTCCGGGGCAGTATGGATGGATACAGGGTTTTTAATACTGCCAAGTGCAAATAGAAATACATGGGAGCTCTGGAAGAAGAGTATAGTAAGAAAATCTAATGTTGTTGGCAATTAGATGGTTACACAATCTATATAACAGGAGTTGAAAAATATATATATATAGGAAAACGGGTTTTTAGCCGCTCTAAAAAACCACTGCTGTCAGGATATTTAATAAAAATCTCTTTTATTACAGCATTCCAACGTGTTTCAGAGACAGGGACCATCTCCTTCTTCAGGGAAAAGAGAAAATATTTTAATTTTCTCTTTTCCCTGAAGAAGGAGACTGTTTTCCTATATGTATATATTTTTCACCACGTCTCCACGGGGCCGCTGTTTGAACCACGCGGACACTCGCATGCTCAATAAGGGGTTGTGACTGGCACAACCTTACCAGGTGAGTGTACCTATCTATATCTTCATACGGTCATTGCCGGGTAAGACCTTATTTGCGCCTTTGTTTCCCCTTCTCCTGCAGTTTATATAGCAGGAGTTAACAGAGGAGATAACCTGCAGCAATTGAATAGACAGCAAAGTGCATTCATATAGCATGACATGGTATCAAGCAAAACTAAACACTAGTGAATAGTGATGAGCGAGTGTGCTTGTTACTACTCGGTACTCGCACGAGTATCACTGTACTCGGGCTACTCGGCGGGGACCGAGTAATCTCGCAATACTCGTGCTGTACTCGTGGTCTTCATCCCTACATGTTGGCGCTCCTTTGAGAGCCAGCCCTCATGCAGGGATTGGCTGGCAGACCACTGCAATGCCACAGCCCTGTTAGTTGTGGAATTGCAGTGATTGGCCGGCCTGCACAGCGTGACCGAGCCTTTATACCAGCGGGCGCGCTGTGCTCTGTACACAGCCATCTCATATTCCCTGCTTTCCACGCCCACAGGCGCCTATGATTGGTTACAGTGAGACACGCCCCCACGCTGAGTGACAGGTGTCTCACTGCACCCAATCACAGCGGCCGGTGGGCGTGTCTATACTGTGCCGTAAAATAAATAAATAAATAAAAAAAACGGCGTGTGGTCCCCCCAATTTTAATACCAGCCAGATAAAGCCATACGGCTGCAGGCTGGTATTCTCAGGATGGGGAGCCCCACGTTATGGGGAGCCCCCCAGCCTAACAATATCAGTCAGCAGCAGCCGCCCAGAATTGCCGCATACATTAGATGCGACAGTTCTGGGACTCTACCCGGCTCTTCACGATTTACCCTGGTGCGTTGGCAAATCGGGGTAATAAGGAGTTAATGGCAGCCCATAGCTGCCACTAAATCCTAGATTAATCATGTCAGGCATCTCCCCGAGATTCCTTCCATGATTAATCTGTAAATTACAGTTAAAAAACACACACACCTGAAAAAATCCTTTATTAGAAATAAAAAACAATAACAAAGTCCGTCATCACCAATTTATTAACCCCGACAAACCCTCCATGTCTGGCGTAATCCACAGTCCTCCAGCGTCGCGTCCAGCTCTGCTACATTCAGGTGACAGGAGCTGCAGAATACACCGCCGCTCCGGTCAGCTTCACACAGCAACTGAGGTGAGTAGCGCGATCAGCTGCTGTCAGTCAGGTAACTCACGGCCACCGCTGGATCCAGCGGTGGCCGCGGGTAACCTCAGTGACAGCAGCTGATCGCTATACTCACCTCAGTTGCTGCATGGAGCTGACCGGAGCGGCGGTGAGTAGCGCAATCAGCTGAGCTGTCACTGAGGTTAGGCTAGTTTCACACTTGCGTTCAGCGCCTTCCGTCACTATGGAGAATAGCGCAGTCCGTTAACGGACCGCGCTATTCTCCATAGAGTTGTATGGACGACGCACTGTAACGCAAGTGTCTGCGTTGCATCTGCTGGACGACACAGCGGCGTTATTTTGACGCTGCATCTAGCGGATTGAACGCAGCATGTAACATTTTTTGGAGCGTTAAAATAGCGCACCATGACGGATTCCGTTGGAATCCACCACGGTGTCTAATGATTGTCTATGGTGGCGGTTTCCGCCGCTATGCGCTAAGCGGCGGAATCCGCTGACGGATTTCGTCACGTTCTACTGCACATGCTCAGCATGTCCAGCAGAACGTTCGAAATCGTTTAAAATCACTCCTGGTCTCTGTCCCCCCTCTCCCCTCCTCTCTCATACTCACCGATCACCGGCGCGGCGCTGCACGGCGTCCACACTGCTGCGGAGGCTTTTCCTCTTTTGAAAAAGCCGGCCGCCCATTATTCAATCTCGTATTCCCTGCTTTCCCCGCCCACCGGCGCCTACGATTGGTTGCAGCCAGACCCGCCCCCACGCTGACTGACAGCTGTTTCACTGCAACCAATCACAGCCGCCGGTGGGCGGGTCTATACTGTGCAGTGAAATAAATAATTAAAAAAACCGGCGTGCGGTCCCCCCCAATTTTAATACCAGCCAGATAAAGCCATACTGCTGAAGGCTGGTATTCTCAGGCTTGGGAGCCCCACATTATGGGGAGCCCCCCAGCCTAACAATATCAGCCAGCAGCCGCCCAGAATAGTCGCATCCATTAGATGCGACAGTTCTGGGACTGTACCCGGCTCTTCCCGATTTGCCCTGGTGCGTTGGCAAATCGGGGTAATAAGGAGTTATTGGCAGCCCATAGCTGCCAATAAGTCCTAGATTAATCATGTCAGGCGTCTCCACGAGATACCCTCCATGATTAATCTGTAAGTTAAAGAAAATAAACACACACACCCGAAAAAATCCTTTATTTGAAATAAAAGACAAAAAAACCACCCTCTTTTACCACTTTATTAAAATCCCCAAATACCCCTCCAGGTCCGACGTAATCCAGAGGTCCCGCAACACATCCAGCTCTGCTACATGAAGCTGACAGGAGCGGCAGTAGAACGCCGCTCCTGTGAGCTCCACGCAGCAACTGAAGTGAATGGCGCTGTCAGCGGGGACGTCACTGAGGTAATGCCGGTGTGTGTGTGCGGTGATGATGGGTGCGGTAGTGTCGGGATGTGTGCAGGAATGATGAGGGCTGTAGTGTCGGGCTGTGTGCGGGGCTGTGTGCGGGGATGTCGGGCTGTGTGCGGGGATGTGTGCGGGGATGTCGGGCTGTGTGCGGGGATGTCGGGCTGTGTGCGGGGATGTCGGGCTGTGTGCGGGGATGTCGGGCTGTGTGCGGGGATGTGTGCGGGGATGTCGGGCTGTGTGCGGGGATGTGTGCGGGGATGTCGGGCTGTGTGCAGGGATGTGTGCGGGAATATCGGGCTGTGTGCGGGGATGTCGGGCTGTGTGCGGGGATGTCGGGCTGTGTGCGGGGATGTCGGGCTGTGTGCGGGGATGTCGGGCTGTGTGCGGGGATGTGTGCGGGGGTGTCGGGCTGTGTGCGGGGATGTCGGGCTGTGTGCGGGGATGTCGGGCTGTGTGCGGGGATGTCGGGCTGTGTGCGGGGATGTGTGCAGGGGTGTCGGGCTGTGTGCGGTGATGTCGGGCTGTGTGCGGGGATGTCGGGCTGTGCGCGGGGATGATGGGTGCTCTCTCTCTCTCGGCCCAAAGAAAACAACGCAATGCGTTATTTCACTGGAATCCGTGGCCTTTATTATCACACTTTTTGCAAGGCATCTGTCGCATGCGTTACACAACGCAATGTGATGGATGCCGTTCAACACAAGTGTGAAACTAGCCTTACCCGCGGCCACCGCTGCATCCAGGTAACCTCAGTGACAGCTCAGCTGATCGCTATACTCACCTCAGTTGCTGTGTGAAGCTGACCGGAGCGGCGGTGTATTCTGCAGCTCCTGTCACCTTCATGCAGCACAGCTGGACGCGACGCTGGAGGTCCGTGGATTACGCCGGACATGGAGGGTTTGTCGGGGTTAATAAATTGGTGATGAGGGACTTTGTTAGTGTTTTTTATTTCTAATAAAGGATTTTTCGGGTGTGTGTGTTTTTTAACTGTAATTTACAGATTAATCATGGAAGGAATCTCGGGGAGACGCCTGACATGATTAATCTAGGATTTAGTGGCAGCTATGGGCTGCCATTAACTCCTTATTACCCCGATTTACCAACACACCAGGGCAAATCGGGAAGAGCTGGGTACAGTCCCAGAACTGTCGCATCTAATGTATGCGGCAATTCTGGGCGGCTGCTGACTGATATTGTTAGGCTGGGGGGCTCCCCATAACGTGGAGCTCCCCATCCTGAGAATACCAGCCTTCAGCCGTATGGCTTTATCTGGCTGGTATTAAAATTGGGGGGACCGCTCGCCGTTTTTTTAATTATTTAATTATTTATTTCACTGCACAGTATACACACACACCGGCTGCTGTGTTTGGGTGCAGTGAGACACCTGTCACTCAGCGTGGGGGCATGTCTCACTGCAACCAACCATAGGCGCCGAAAAGCAGGAAAGTAGGGAATACGAGATTGTTTAATGAGCGGCCGGCTTTTTCAAAAGAGGAAAAGCCGCCGGAGTTTAGTGAACAGCAGTGCAGCGCCGCGGCAGTGATCGGGGAATGGTGAGTAAGAGAGAGGGGGGAGAATGACCGACAGACTGTAAGAGGGGGACAGACAAGACAGAGAGAGACCGACAGAGCGAGACCGTCCGACGGGAGATAGAATGAAAAAAAAAATGACCGACATCGCTAGTAAAAAGCACAAAACGTGCGTTTTGGACATCGGAGTGCCACACAATGTTTTACGTAAAATCTTTCATGTATTAATCTCAAAAAGTAACATACACCAGCTCTATCTCACTATTGGGTATGTGCCCTTAACATTTCCGCCATGAAAATTCATTTTGGTGTCATTTTGGAAGGTTTTCCGTAAAAATGGCGTAAAACGCGGACAAAATTGTTCACAGCTGTGACTTTTGAGTGATAAATGCTTCAAGGGGTCTTCCCCATGCTGTTGCCATGTCATTTGAGCACTCTTCTGAGACTTTTGTGACATTTTTAGGGTTTCTACATGCTGCCGGGGGTCATTTCATAAAAATACTCGGGTCTCCCATAGGATAACATTGGGCTCGGTGCTCGGGCCGAGTACACGAGTATCTTGGGATGCTCGGCCCGAGCCTCGAGCACCCGGGCTTTTTAGTACTCGCTCATCACTACTAGTGAATCAAAAAACATCACACAGTAATAATAGCATAAAATTGATAAACATTTGATGTAATGCCTCAAATACTGAGCTAATATGTTAGTTTATCGCTATCCATACCTAGTCTGATATGGAAGGACTTACAGATTGCAGTGAATACTGCCTAATAAACGCTGTCCGTCAAAAACTGCTGGAAAACCATCAATTGCAAAAAAGGAAGCAGATGCTCTCATGGGGAGATACCCACCGATTAATGCCCTGACCAAAGCAGACCGCTCACACCTCGACGCGCGTTTCGCAACTGCTTCATCGGAAAGTGTAGGGGCTGTGTGCCTGGCTGTTTAAATCCCCCTGTGTACTGCTCACTGGCCTATATGTTGCGCATAAAGATAAATAACTTTATATATTCATAAATCTATGGTTTATTTAGCCATTATCAATGTCTTATAAATGTTTTGAACAGAGTCAGTTTTTAAAAATAATTCATGCTATGGTGACTTTGGTCAACTATAACAATTAATATGTATATTATGGATCCACGTATTTTTTTGTATCTAATATACTCTACCGCTCACAAACCTTCACTTAGAGTGGTTAGAACTTGTAGTTCTCCAACCAGCAAGTAACAGGTGTGGCTGCTACAGACATTTAAATCACAAGATCCCCCTTTTTTTACAACACAGAAACACAGACAACACCCCACACAAACACAATTACACAGTTACTACTATTATATTGTGTTTAACAATGCACTTATCTGCAGCCCAGCACATATGGTAGCCCTCAACCACTCAGAAGCCCTTGCTTGGAGTGACTGGAACTTGTAGTTCTCCCAGTGTTTGCATTTAAAGAACAAGTCATGTTCAGACACTATGCCATTTTCTACAACAAGGGTTAACACTAGAACTACTGGACTCGTGACACCTATATAGAAATACATGGTGCAAAGAAGTCAAAATCACTACCTCAGTAGTTCTAGTGTTAATAAGGGAAAATTGTTCTGTTCCAATAAATGTGACCAGGATAAAGTGTGATTGTTGATTTTTATTTTCTTGGCACTTTTGCTGTTTATTTTACAGTTTGCCTTTCTTTTAGTAATGTTGGTAAATTGCCAAGCGATATAATACTGGCAATGGCCTCCATGGGCTCTGCTTTGAATAAACAAAGAAAACAGGATGTAAACCTTTTTTTGAAAAATCGTGGAAATATATACTGTCGTATTGGTAGAAAGAGAAACTAGGGATAGGAACATGTTACATACTGACCTATGTCAAAATATTTGTCTTCCCAACATATCGTGCAGAAACATTAACATATTAAAGGAAAAAAAACTCTTTCAAAATATGGCATCAGCTATAGACAGAGCCCCTCCACTAATTTTTAAGAACATATTACTATCATGCAAGTACATCTGGGGCTCAAACCATGTTAATAAAGATGAGCAAGTATCGAAATATTCGTAATCACTATATTCGTAACAAATACTTTGTAATACTCACGCATTTGTTTCGAATAGCGAGTACAATGCAAGTCAAAGGGAAATGTGAGTAATTTTCTGCTGGACCCAACATAAGGCTGCTTTACACGCAGCGACATCGCTAACGAGATGTCGTTGGGGTCACGGAATTCATAACGCACATCCGGCCTCGTTAGCGACGTTGTTGCGTGTGAAACGCACGAACAACCGATAACGATCAAAAATACTCACCATATCGTTGATCGTTGTCCGATCGCTCTATTCCCGATTATCGTTGCTGGTGCTGGACGCAGGTTGTTCGTCGTTCCTGCAGCAGCACACATCACTGTGTGACACCGCAGGAACGAGGAACATCACCATCCCTGTGGCCACCCACAATGAGGAAGGGAGGAGGTGGGCAGGATTTTTGGCCCGCTCATCTCTGCCTCTCTGCTTCTATTGGGCGGCCACTTAGTGACGCCGCTGTGTTGCCGAATGACCCACCCCCTTAGAAAGGAGGCGGTTCACCGGCAACAGCGACGTCGCTAAGCAGGTAAGTACGTGGTGACAGGTGTAAGCGAAGTTGTGCGCCATGGGCAGCGATTTGCCCGTGACGCACAATCGACGGGGGCGGGTACATTCACCAGTGACATCGCTAGCGATATTGCTGCGTGTAAAGTGCCCTAAAGAGGTCTGGGGGCCTGAAGATAAGACTGAAATGGATGGGAAAGTGATGAAACTGAATGGGGAGAGCCTGGAGAATATGCCTGCATGCATTTCTGACTCACATATGTCTCCTCTCACTCTCCCTCCCTCTCCGTTCCACTCCGGTGATCGGGGTAAGTATGAAGTACGGCCAGCCAATCACAGTAATGCCACAACCAAGAAGGCTGCAGCATTACTGTGATTGGTTAAGAAGCCCAGCATGTTTACTGGTTGCAAATCAGGTGCCTAACCTGCTGGGTGGGATATTCAAACATAGGGAGGATAGTACACAAAAACCCGCAGAGTAATGAGTAACTCTAATACCATACTATCCGTGCGAGTAGCGAATAGGAATGGTTATACTCGCTCATAACTACACGTTACATATTTCTCAAATAACAGAGAAGAATGTTTGCTGAACACCAAGAAGCAGAAATATGATTCTACTGTCAAATTAAAGAAAAAAGCAACATTCAGTGAGAAAATACAGTTTCTATTAATAAGTCTAAGTTCAGCATCAGAGAATAAAATTTTGTAACAAAATAAGCTAGAAACGTTCTTCAGTAATGTGCATAACGATGGAGTCTCCCTTTGATATATTGTATACTGGCATGTCCCCTGGTGAAACAAATTATTTGCTGCCCTTTTGATGAGCCCTTTGAAATTCTCAGGTTGCTTTCTTAATAGCTATGTCTAAATGGTCATTATCTGACCAGAGTGAAAATGGTTTCAATCCAATTACTATTGCTATTACCTTAGCAGCATATAAACAAAAAATATCTAAAAAATGCTGACCAAGGTATTAGAAGCCTACATGTCAAATATTAATCAGTATCTAATACAAAGTGCTCCTGTATCATAGTGTCCCTTTCTGGTAATAGTCTAATCTATATCCCTGATGAAGCCAGAAAGATGGCGAAAATGTGTCAACAAATATTGACCTTTGTGAGTAAAGGGTACTTCTCACATAGCGAGATCGCTAGCGAGATCGCTGCTGAGTCACAGGTTTTGTGATGCACCAGTGACCTCATCAGCGATCTCGCTGTGTGTGACATTAAGCAGCGACCTGGCCCCTGCTGTGAAATCGCTGATTGTTACACACAGTGCTGGTTCATTTTTTGGTCGTTGCTCTCCTGCTGTGAAGCACACATCGCTGTGTTTGACAGTGAGAGAGCAACTATCTGAATGTGCAGGGAGCAGGAAGTCGGCTTCTGTGGACGCTGGTAACCAAGGTACACATCGGGTAACTAAGCGAAGCACTTTGCTTGGTTACCCGATATTTACCTTGGTTACCAGCATCCGCAGCTGCTAGAAGCCGGCTGCCTCTTCCCTGCACATGTAGCCAAGGTACACATCGGGTAACTAAGCAAAGCACTTTGCTTGGTTCCCGATATTTACCTTGGTTACCAGTGTACGCCGCTCTCAGGCTGCCAGTGCTGGCTCCCTGCACACGTAGCCACAGTACACATTGGGTAACTATGCTTTGCTTAGTAACCCAATGTGTACCCTGGCTACGAGTGAAGGGAGCTAGCGCTAAGCGGTGTGCGCTGGTAACCAGGGTAAATATCGGGTAAGCAAGCAATGCATTTTGCTTAGTTACCTGATATTTACATTGGTTACCAAGCGCAGCATCGTTTCCACAAGTCACTGGTGGCTGGTGGCTGGTCACTGGTCTCTGTTGAGATCTGCCTGATTGACAGCTCACCAGCGACCATGTAGCGACACACCAGCGATCCTGACCAGGTAATATCGTGGTCGGAATCGCTGGTACGTCGTTTAGTGAGACGGTACCCTAACTGGTATTGACATTCTGCTACACTTGAGCTGTTACTGGATATATCCCTCCCATATATTCTTATGTATGCTGGTAGTTTTACCAAGTGTATCACTACATGTGTATTTTAAATAAAGTTTTGGTATTTTCAGTGATCAAATGTGGATCAAAAATGGGCTTGTAAAAATTGCTGATGCCCTTAACTTAATAGTTGGTTGGAATAAATAACTGCAATCAATCCTTCCTATTCCTTTTTACATCTCTCACCTGAAATTTAGGCAACTCATCTTTTGCAAATTGTTCCAGGTCTCTTATATTTGATGGGTGCCTTCTCCCAAAAGCAATTTTAAGATTTTTCCACAAGAGTTCGATGGGATTTAGATACGGACTCATTGCTGGTCACCTCAGAACTTGCCAGTGCTCTGTTTCTATCTATTTGTGGGTGTTTCTTGAAGTATGTTTGGGGTCATTGTCTTACTGGAAGACCCATAACCTAGGATGCAAACCCAGCTGTCATAGGTCTGCAATACGTGACAGACAGTCCTGTAGTTTCTAACTGTAAAAGGTGTGTAGTGTTTGGCTACACAATCTGCTCTCTGACTTTCCCTTTTTCCCTGCTTTGGGTTTATCCCACTCCCTTTACGACCCTGCGTATTTCCTCACCTTTTCAGCTGCTAATCTTCAGGACTTCCCTTTGCATCTTTAAACACCTTTTTTTCCCCTTACTCTTTGCTGGTGATAGGTCTAATACCCTTAACAAGTCTTTAGTGCAAGCAGTTGGCTTGTATTCATCTGGAGAAAATGTGTTGCTATTGCTGATCCTCTCCTTGAGTCATATGGAAATAAGTTATTAGTTTACTTTCCCCTATGTATTTTCTCTGTATGTTCTTTAGAAGTTAGTGCAGTTAACTAAGCGCTCATCCGATCTGCTCCCTACCTATTTCAGGGTCAGCCAGGGTCAAGTATCCAGCTCAATGCATAGGTGTTGAACCTCTCTAGGTGTTACGTCACCACCGGAGTCCGCTCCATTGACTTCTACTCCGATCGCCAGGCAACGCTGTATTCCTACTGTGGATAGTGCTGGTGATGGGAGAAGAGTCGATGTCAGCGGTGTCGGTGGGCGCAGGTGCCGCTCATCCACTGGTCTGGGTTTCCTGGGGATCTGCAGTGCCACTGGCTGATATTAGGTCGCGGGTGTCTCCCAGCTGAAGCACCATTATTCAGCTACAGCCTATGGGAAGACGCCACACCCTTTTTAATGCCCCTCCTGTCTGCTGACCTCTGCCAGAGATAGTTCTGAAAATTCTGGCTCCTGTTCCACCCTGTGATTTCGTGTGCTGATTACCGCTTGTTTCCTGACTACCCTCCTGCCTGCTGTTTTTGTACCTTGCTGTCTGATCAGGTTTTGACCTCTGCTTGTATCTGATTAAGTCCTTGCCTGCCAGGTCTGTCCCTTTTTCGCAATTCCTGGTTTGACCCTGCCTGACGACTAGAGATGAGCGAACCGGTCGTGGTTCGGCTCGAGTTCGGTTCATCGAACGGAGGTCCCGTTCGAGTTCGGTTCGTCGAACGTTCGACGAACCAAACTCGAACCTATAGGACATAATGGGAGGCAATCACAAACACATAAAAATGCATGATAAATGTACACAAACAGTTAATAAACATTGCCATAACACTTACCGGTCGCCGCGATCCCTCCTGCACTCTGTCTCCTGCCGCTATTCCATCCGATGATTGCTGAATCCTCCCAGTGACCAGCACTGCCAGCAGTGATGCAGGACCTATCGTGACGTCAAAATAGCCATGTGACCAGTCACGTGGCTATTATCTCATTGGCTACAGACTGGTCACATGACTATGACGCGTCATGTAGGACCTGCGAGTGAATCTCTCCGGTACACGGTGCACATTTGTGTATCGCCGTGTACCGGCGACATGCTCTAGCACACGGTCGACTCCCCGTTCCGTTAGGGACCGGCTTACACAGCCGGTCATTAATGGAGATCACCGTTGCCATAGCAACGCAGTTAGCGGTGACTTCACCACTAACCGCGGCTCCGGGAGCACCGTTGCTATGGTAACGCGTCTGTCAGTGTTACCGCTGACAGCCAGCAGCACTGATCACTCATGGAGTGAAGGCTGCACGCTGCTTCCCGTGCAGCCTTCACGGAGTGAAGGCTGCACGGGGAGCAGCAGCGTCTTCCCCCATGCAGCAGTGATGGAGCAGAGCTGCATTTGTTGAACGAGAAAGACAGAAGACCATGGATCGTGGAGGGCTGACAGGGAGTAATAAACATGGAGTCTCTAATGTGTCTGTGTATTTATTTCTATTAAAGTATTTTTTCTCTGTGTGGTGTTTTTTTTAACCCTTTATTGGAGATTCTTAATGGCCGGGTCAAACGTGCCTGACATTAAGAATCTCTGGCTTAATACCGGCTAGTAAAACAAAGCCAGTATTAACTCATGATTACCCAACAAGCCACCCGGCTCCAGGGCTGTTGGAAGAGTTGGATACAGCGCCAGATTATGGCGCTTCTATGAGAGCGCCATTTTCTAGGGTGGCTGCGGACTGCAATTCGCAGCAGAGGCGCCCAGAAACCTCGGGCTAACCTGTGTTGCGGATTCCAATCCCCAGCTGCCTAGTTGTACCTGGCTGGACACAAAAATGGGGCGAAGCCCACGTCATTTGTTTTTTAATTATTTCATGAAATAAGTGAAATAATTAAAAAAAATGGGCTTCCCTATATTTTTGGTTCCCAGCCGGGTACAAATAGGCAACTGGGGGTTGGAGGCAGCCCGTGGCTGCCTGCTATACCTGGCTAGCATACAAAAATATGGCGAAGCCCAAGTCATTTTTTTGGTGGGCAAAAAACTTCTGCATACAGTCCTGGATGGATATACCAAGTAGTCTACAGACAATTGTTAGCGCTTGACCCCAATAACCATTAAATCTGCAGCTAGGTTTGTAGGCAAAAAATCCCCTTTAATTTGCCTGGAATCAGAAATTAATTTTAATTGAGATTTTTTAAAATAAAAAATCCCCAATAAACCAGCGCTGATAAGAGGTTTTTTATTAATATTTTATACTTTTTATTGCTATCCTTGTTTTAGACACAAATTTATTCAAAACAATTCACACAATAGAACAAGGAAAAAGAAAGAAGAATAAACCACATATGGTATAAATAAAAATAAAAGTAAAAATAAAGAATAAGTAATTGATAGTGCAGCAAACAGATACCAGGTGTCTGGTTGTAGCACCCCGGCCGGTAGTAGAGCAAATATTAAATCTAGTATAGTATATTAAGTGATGCTTCAAGGCATATGATATTTAATGCCAATTGAAACTATCACTGCAATATGATTTTTCAGATACCTGGAGAGTTTTTTTCAATCCATAAGCAAAAAGGTTTTTAATAGAGGCTTAAATTATAAGCAGCAATTTCAGCGTTCCAAGTGCCTTTAAATGAATTTGAAGAAACTGCACTTCAGGATTGTAGTGAGGATGAGGTGCCCCAGCTCATCAAGTGTTCCAATAGGAGTTTACCTCATCCTCACTACAATCCTGAAGTGCAGTTTCTTCAAATTCATTTAAAGGCACTTGGAATGCTGAAATTGCTGCCTGAACTTGACTGCAGGTAAACTCCTATTGGAACACTTGATGAGCTGGGGCACCTCATCCTCACTACAATCCTGAAGTGCAGTTTCTTCAAATTTATTTAAAGGCACTTGGAACGCTGAAATTGCTGCTTATAATTTAAGCCTCTATTAGAAACTATTTTGCTTATGGATTGAAAAAAACTCTCCAGGTATCTGAAAAATCATATTGCAGTGATAGTTTCAATTGGCATTAAATATCATATGCCTTGAAGCATCACTTAATATACTATACTAGATTTAATAATTGCTCTACTACTGGCCAGGGTACTGCAACCAGACACCTGGTATCTGTTTGCTGCACTATCAATTACTTATTCTTTATTTTTACTTTTATTTTTATTTCTACCATATGTGGTTTATTCTTCTTTCTTTTTCCTTGTTCTATTGTGTGAATTGTTTTGAATAAATTTGTGTCTAAAACAAGGATAGCAATAAAAAGTATAAAATATTAATAAAAAAACCTCTTATCAGCGCTGGTTTATTGGAAATTTTTTATTTTAAAAAATCTCAATTAAAATTCAGTCCTGGATGGAGTATGCTGAGCCTTGTAGTTCTGCAGCTGCTGTCTGCTCTTCTCCATACAGACAGACAGCAGCTGCAGAACTACAAGGCTCAGCATACTCCATCCAGGACTGTATGCAGAAGTTTTTTGCCCCCTGAAAAAATTATGTGGGCTTCGCCATATTTTTGTATGCTAGCCAGGTACAGCAGGCAGGTACGGCTGCCCCCAACCCCCAGTTGCCTATTTGTACCCGGCTGGGAACCAAAAATAAAGGGAAGCCCTTTTTTTATTATTTCATAAATTTCATGAAATAATTAGAAAACAAATGACGTAGGCTTTGCCCCATTTTTGTGTCCAGCTAGGTATAACTAGGCAGCTGGGGATTGGAATCCGCAGCACAGGTTGGCCTGAGCTTTCTGGGCCCCACTGCTGCGAATTGCAGTCTGCAGCCGCCTCAGAAAATGGCACTTTCATAGAAGCGCCATCTTCTGGCGCTGTATTTAACTCTTCCAGCACCTGCCTGCTATACCTGGCTAGCATACAAAAATATGGCGAAGCTCACGTCCTTTTTTTGTAGTTTTTTGGCAAAAAAAATAAAAAATGCTTCCCTGGATTTTACATTGCCAGTGAAGGTAACACCAAGCAGTGGGGGTTAGCAACCAGTAGCTGCTTGGATTACCCTTAGCTAGCAATACAAAAAATGCAGCAGGAGCCCATATATATTTTTTTTAATTATTTATTTAAATAACTAAAAACAAAATGGGCTTCCCTGTATTTTGATTGCTTGACATCACAGTGCTGTAAAAATAAATCATTAAAAAAAATGACGTAGCGCTCTGCGGTATTTTTGATTCTCAGTGCAGATAAAGCAGAGAGCTATGGGTTGCCACCCCCATCTGCCTGCCGTTACCTTGGTTGGCAATCAAAATACAGGGAAGCCCATTAATTTTTTCTATTTAAAAAATAGTTAAAAAAAAAATGACACTGGGTCCCCCCATTTTTGATAGCCAGCTAGGGTAAAGCAGACGGCTGTAGCCTGAAAACCACAGCTGGCAGCTTTACCGTGGTTGGGGATCCAATGTGGAGGTCCCCCCAGGTTGTTTTTTTATAATTATTTTATAAATATTAATAATTACACAAAAAAAGTAGGGTCCCCCCCAAATTGGATCACCAGCCAAGGTAAAGCGGACAGCTGTGGTCTGGTATTCTCAGGGTGGAAAGGTCCATAGTTATTGGGCCTTCACAGCCTAAAAATAGCAGGCCGCAGGCACCCCAATCCTGGCGCTTCACCCCAGCTCATCCCGTGCCCTGGTGCAGTGGCAAACGGGGTAATAAATCGGGTTGATACTAGCTGTAAGGTCACCTGACATCAAGCCCAGCAGTTTGTGATGACATAGTGTCTATTAGATACCCTACATCATAAACTGTCAGTACTAACAAAAAAAAAAAATCGACAAAAGAAATTTATTTGAAAAAACAGTCCCCAAAACATTTCCTCTTTCACCAATTTCTTGTAAGAAAAAAAATAAAGGGGTCCCACGACGACTCTGGACTGTTTAGAATATGGGGGGGAGACACTCAGGGAACGTATCCCCAATTTTCTAGGAGTGCAGACCCTTCATGTGAGGAGTGTGGGTGCAATGAATCTGCACTCACTCTCCCCGGGTCCACAGCAGCAGAGTCCATGTCGTAATGGTTGCTACCAAAGCTGCAATGCCCTGCTCATGAGGTAAGGGCATGCCTAATCAGGAGAACTATTCTACATTTCCAAATATTGGTATTTGCTGATATTATTGCTATTCCACCTACTATATATTGGGGATAGGATCTTGGAGATGGAATACCCCTTTAATTCCAGTTATCCAGCTGAATGAATACTTAACAACAGAGTTCGCTATTTAGAATTCTTTTCTTGTGGCGTATAATGGACTCTCATGTTTGGTAGTCGTTCAGCAGGGAAGCTATAAAAGCAAATCCCTCCATTTGGAAATGTAGTATATAGCTCTCCTGATTAATTATGTTCCTTACCTCATGAGCAGGGCATTGCAGTAATAATAATAATGTATTCATTTATATAGCGTTATTAATTCCATAGCGCTGTATGTCTTTGGAGTGTGGGAGGAAACCCACGCAAACACGGGGAGAACATACAAACTCCTTGCACATGGTGTCCTTGGTGAGAATTGAACCCAGGACCTCAGCGCTGCAAGACTGCAGTTCTAACCACTGAGCCACCGTGCCACCCATTTAGCTTACAGATGCTTAACCACCACTCACTGTGTCTGAACACAGGAAGCTGAGCTGACAGCCGCTCTGTGCATGCGGCAGCGTCTATTGTGAAGGAGAGGGCTGTGGGGGGATCAACGCTGCACAGGTACCGTGGGACACCGGGGAACACCAGTGGGGTTATAGGCGGTGACCTGGCAGGGCCTGGGGAGGAGTTTTCTGTTGCATGTGTCATGGCACATGCGACAGAAATCAGAGGAGTAGGGTGAATGCGGCCAGCGTGCTGCTGTGCGCGCGGCCATCTTGGATTTCTGGGAGGGCATCAGGGGGGGCACTTTGGTGACACCGGGGGACCGGAGGGAACTGGGGAGGAGATTTATCATATTTGTTCATGCCAGATGGGAGATAAATAATTTTTTACCGGCGCTGTCATTTACTGTAACGTGATCATCGGTGTACGGTGTATACCTGTGATCACGTGAGCGGAGACCGGAAAAACCGTCCTGAATCATGATCTCCAGGGTCTCAGCTAGCCCTGAAACCCCGGAGATTTTCTGACGCTGGGGGGCGTTATTCACTTATTTCTGCCTGCTGTTTATAAACGGCAGATCAGAATAAGGCTACATTAACACGACCGATCCATTTTTGAAATCTGCAAAAAACAGTCAGTTTTTTTTTACAGGTGCATCCGTGTGGCATCCGTTTCCGTTCCGTAGACGGTCCGTATGTCATCTGTTTGTCATCCGTGTGCCTTCCGTTTTTTTTGTGTACTGCAAAAAAACTGAAGGAGGTTAAATGCATAAATTTACCCAGGATCCATAGCTTCATCCTACATGAGGCGGTCACATGTTCACTCCAGTGCCATTTTCTACTGCTTTTCACAGCGTAGAGCGCTCTGGTGATTTTCTTGTGCTTGTGCACTTCATATCAGTCTTTTCTGTCATTATAACGGCAGAAAGACACATAATGTCCCACTCTCCTGCATTTTGTAATTTTGCACCCTTTGGTGCCTTTCATGTGGCACTAAGGGGTGCTTAGCTTTGTATTTAGCCAAAAAAATGAAAAAAAAAAATGACGTAGGGTTCCCCCTATTTTTGTAGCCAGCTAGGGTAAAGCAGATGGCTGCAGCCTGCAGACCACAGCTGGCAACCTCACCTTGGCTGGTAATCCAAAACTGAGGGCACCCCACGCTGTTATTTTAAATTAAATAAATAATTAAAAAAAGAACACGTAGGGGTCCCCCCAAAATTGGATCACCAGCCAAGGTAAAGCAGACAGCTGGAGTCTGATATTCTCAGACTAGGGAGGTCCATGGTTATTGGACTCTCCCCAGCCTAAAAATAGCAGGCCGCAGCCGCCCCAGAAGTGGCGCATCCATTAGATGTGCCAATCCTGGTGCTTCGCCCCAGCTCATCCCGCGCCCTGGTGCGGTGGCAAACGGGGTAATATATGGGGTTAATACCAGATGTGTAATGTCACCTGGCATCAAGCCCTGGGGTTGGTGAGGTCAGGCGTCTATCAGATACCCGACATCACCAACCCAGTCAGTAATAAAAAAAAATAGACGACAAACACATTTTTATTTGAAAAAATACTCCCCAATACATTCCCTCTTTAACCAATTTAATAGAAAGACAAACAAATCCAGGTCTGGTGTAATCCAAGGGGTTTCCATGACGATCCACACTGTCCCAGTCAATGAAGAGCAGGATGTTCCCCATTGGCTGGGAGAGCAGTGCAGTGACCTGAGCTAACATCAATGGGTCAGCCCAGGTCACTGCAGGGGATGACAAGTGCTGCTGTCAGTGAGGTACATTACCTGCGCTGATCTCCTGCACTGCCGACAGCACCTGTCACTGAGTTCAATGACCGCCGCCTTCACAGCCAAGTATCGCGAGAGGCCCGTGACGTCACCGCTAGTCAGTCTCGGGTCGGAAGCGAGAGAAGGTGATGTGACAAGCGGCAGCCATGGAGGACAGTGACAGCGCTGAGGTCGGGACTTCATCACCGCAGGTAAGCCGAGCGGGACCATGTGTGCAGAGTGCCAGGAGGACGTCAGTGTCGTGGACTGCATGGCTGGGGACGTGTGTGTGTGTGTGTATGTGTGTGTGTGTGTGTGTGTGTATGTATGTGTACATGCCGCGTGCAGGAGGGGCCGGAGCGAGCTGAGCGAGCTGAGCAGGGAAGTGTGGGCTTCCTGCACGTAACTAGGATAAACATCGGGTTACTAACCAAAGCGCTTTGCTTGGATACCCGATGTTTATCTTGGTTACCAGCTTATGGCAGGCTGCCAGCGATGGCTCCTGCACACTGTAGCTGTAAAAAGCCCTGCTTTTTGCTGCTAGAACCGTTCTTGAACGTATCTAGAACTATCGAGCTTTATCAAAAAGCTCGAGTTCTAGTTCTATCTAGAACAGCCCCCAAAATTACTCGAGCTGCGAACTGGAGAACCTCGAACCGCGAACCGCGCTCAACTCTACTGACGACTACTCTCTCAGACTGCAGCCTTCCAGAGGTAGTGATCTCCAGGGCCCTGTGTAATTCCAAAACCTTGTATAGGTGTTCAAGGGTTTCAGGGTTCTGGGGGTCCTGCTTGGTGAGTGGCTTCCCTCTAGCCTGTCCATTTCAGCCCTTCTGAGTCTGTGGATCCAGGCAGGCGTTACATTATCTCTGGCCCATCTAACAACCACACACACAAAAAAAATGGATTCTTTCCATACTGTGTTAAACCAGGTGCACACCCTGTCTGGCTTTGTTCAAGGACTTGCACAGCAAGTGCAAGAGCTCAAGTCTGCTCAAGTTCAAGTCCCTGCAGCACCTACCTCAGTATGCCCAGAGTCCCATCGACTTCAAGGGAGGAAATCCTGTTGTGGAGCAAATCGTGAAGAGCCTGGATCTCAGAGGCAATTGCTTCCAAAGGAGCAGCAGCACCTGAGTGGGCCCCAGGATACTCACTCAGGTGTCCAGGTACTCGCTGCAGACCCTATGAGGTTAATTTTACCTGTCCAATTATCTCATCAGGGAGAACTCCCTATTTGCTAAATATGAGAAATCTGTTTTTTTTGAAGCAGAGGTTAATTTCCTGGGTTATATTTTGTCTGCAGAAGGCTTACGCATGGATCCCTCTAAGCTGCAACTGATTAAGGAGTGGGTGCAACCCAAGTCTCTGAAAGCCTTGCAGCGATTCCTTGGATTTGCTAATTATTACCGCAAATTTATTAGAGATTTTTCCAAAATTGCCAAACCCCTCACCAATTTGACTAAAAGGGGGGCTGATGTGGTTAATTGGAAGCCAGAGGCGATCCATGACTTCTCAAAATTAAAAGAATGTTTTTCCTCAGACCTGATTCTGGTTCAGCCTGACCTTATGCGTCTGTTTATTGTAGAAGTCGATTCATCTGAGGTTGGAGTGGGAGCGGTGCTATCACAAGGTACTCCATCTCTCACTCAGCTTCGTCCTTATGCCTTCTTTTCCTGCAAGTTTTCTCCCACAGAGAGAAAATTTGATATTGGTAATCGAGAGCTGTTGGCAATCAAATGGGGCTTCGAGGAATGGTGCCACTTGCTTGAAGGCGCCAAACATAAGGTCACAGTTCTCACAGACCATAAGAATCTCACTTATCTGGAATCTGCTAAGAGACTCAATCCTAGGCAAGCCAGGTGGGCATTGTTCTTCTCCAGATTTGATTTTGTGGTAACATTTCGGCCCGTTACCAAGAACACCAGAGCTGATGCAATTGCTCGTAGCTTCTGTCTCTCTTAGTCTGAAAACTCGGAACCAGTTCCTATTTTAGCTAAAAGCATTACTGTGTCATCTGTTTCCTTAGATTTGATAGAAGAGGTCCAGAATACCCAAGACCAAGCTCCTGAAACCACTCCTGACCGTAAACTGTTTGTCTCCCCCTCACTTCGCCTATGGGTACTCCAGGAATCCCACAATTCTGTGCTGTCAGGTCACCCTAGTATCGGCAATACCCTCCGACTAGTAACCAGGTATTTTTGGTGGCCAACCATAGCAGAGGATTGTAAGGAATATGTACTGGCTTGTGAAACTTGTGCTCGAGCCAAGGCACCCCATACCTGCCCTGCCAGATTTCTCCAGTCCCTACCTATTCCAGCAAGCCCTTGGACCCACCTCTCCATGGATTTCATCACTGACCTTCCACCCTCAGAAGGGAAGACTTGTATCTGGCTAGTAGTGGATAGATTTAGCAAACAGTGACATTTTATTCCTCTGTCCGGATTACCTAATTCTGAAACTCTTAGCAGGTTTGTTCATTAGGCATATTGTGCGGTTACACAGGGTTCCGTAAAATATTGTTTATGACCGAGGAACACAATTTGTCTCAAAATTCTGGAGGGCGTTCTGTAAAAAGATCAATACAGAGTAATCTTTTTCATCTGCCTACCACCCAGAGACCAAAGGTCAGACTGAACGTTCCAATCAAACCCTTGAACAATATCTCTGGTGTTATGTGTCTGACCATCAGTCTGACTGGGTGGACTATCTGCCACTAGCTGAATTCACCATCAATAATCAGTATCAGGAATCGATCCAGACTACCCCCTTTTTCTGCTATTTAGAGTTGCAGCCACGTTTTGGTTCTTTTTCTTCCACTGCGGTGGATACTCCTGAGTAGAGTTGAGCGCGGTTCGCGGTTCGAGGTTCTCCAGTTCTAGGCTCGAGTGATTTTGGGGCCTGTTCTAGATCGAACTAGAACTCGAACTTTTTGCAAAAGCTCGATAGTTCTAGAAACGTTCGAGAACGGTTCTAGCAGCAAAAAAACAGCTAATTCCTAGCTGGCTTTCCGCTGTAATAGTGTAAGTCACTCTGTGACTCACACTATTATGACATTTCAGTGTATAGTGTGCGTGAACAGCGCCTTCAGATCACTCCTGTTTGTATAATGGCGATCGCCATTTTTTTTTTTTTTCCTTGTCTTCCTTCCCTAAGCGCGCGCGTCTTGTGGGGCGGGCCAGCATGTCTGCCAATCCCAGACACACACACAGCTAAGTGGACTTTTAGCCAGAGAAGCAACGGCATGTGTGATAGGATGTCCATGTCACATGTCCCTGCATTATAAAACCGGACATTTTCCTCCAGGACGCCATTATCTCTTCTGCGTCCTTGGTGTCAGACATCACTGTCGCAGCTCTGTCCTTTGTCCTATCGCTGATACAGCTGTATGCGCTCCATACACAGCGCTAGACAGCTTAGGGAGAGCACTTTCTATCAGTCCTTTTAAAGGCTCAAACCGGCAGGGTCAGAGCCATAGGTGACAGGTCCTGAAAACAGCGACAGCGTCTGTGTAGCAAAGGTCAGGGATTTCGTCGCTGCATTTCCCCATTAGGCGGGAATAGAAAGGCAGGCTTCCATTCCTCTACCCAGAGCCCCACAATCCTGGCACTGTACCCTCCTGTCCTTTGCACACTCCAACTCTTTTTAACTAAGCCATTATGCTAGCAAACAGTCAGTGTACCTAGTGGCATCCTAAACGTGGCTATTGGACTTTTGTGTAGTCAAACTAGTGCAAAGATATTTGCAGCATGTCTGCCTGCATTGCACACTCCAACTCTTTTTAACTAAGCCATTATACTAGCAAACAGTCAGTGTACCTAGTGGCATCCTAAACGTGGCTATTGTACTTTTGTCTAGTCACACTATTGCAAAGATATTTGCAGCATGTCTGCCTGCATTGCACACTCCAACTCTTTTTAACTAAGCCATTATACTAGCAAACAGTCAGTGTACCTAGTGGCATCCTAAACGTGGCTATTGTACTTTTGTCTAGTCACACTATTGCAAAGATATTTGCAGCATGTCTGCCTGCATTGCACACTCCAACTCTTTTTAACTAAGCCATTATACTAGCAAACAGTCAGTGTACCTAGTGGAATCCTAAACGTGGCTATTGTACTTTTGTCTAGTCACAGTATTGCAAAGATATTTGCAGCACGTCTGCCTGCATTGCACACTCCAACTCTTTTTAACTAAGCCATTATACTAGCAAACAGTCAGTGTACCTAGTGGCATCCTAAACGTGGCTAATGTACTTTTGTGTAGTCAAACTAGTGGAAAGATATTTGCAGCACGTCTGCCTGCATTGCACACTCCAACTCTTTTTAACTAAGCCATTATACTAGCAAACAGTCAGTGTACCTAGTGGCATCCTAAACGTGGCTATTGTACTTTTGTCTAGTCACACTATTGCAAAGATATTTGCAGCACGTCTGCCTGCATTGCACTCTCCAACTCTTTTTAACTAAGCCATTATACTAGCAAACAGTCAGTGTACCTAGCGGCATCCTAAACGTGGCTATTGTACTTTTGTGTAGTCAAACTAGTGGAAAGATATTTGTAGCATGTCTGCCTGCATTGCACACTCGAACTCTTTTTAACTAAGCCATTACACTAGCAAACAGTCAGTGTACCTAGTGGCATCCTAAACGTGGCTATTGTACTTTTGTCTAGTCACACTATTGCAAAGATATTTGCAGCATGTCTGCCTGCATTGCACACTCCAACTCTTTTTAACTAAGCCATTATACTAGCAAACAGTCAGTGTACCTAGTGGCATCCTAAACGTGGCTATTGTACTTTTGTCTAGTCACACTATTGCAAAGATATTTGCAGCATGTCTGCCTGCATTGCACACTCCAACTCTTTTTAACTAAGCCATTATGCTAGCAAACAGTCAGTGTACCTAGTGGAATCCTAAACGTGGCTATTGTACTTTTGTCTAGTCACACTATTGCAAAGATATTTGCAGCACGTCTGCCTGCATTGCACACGCCAACTCTTTTTAACTAAGCCATTATACTAGCAAACAGTCAGTGTACCTAGTGGCATCCTAAACGTGGCTAATGTACTTTTGTGTAGTCAAACTAGTGGAAAGATATTTGCAGCACGTCTGCCTGCATTGCACACTCCAACTCTTTTTAACTAAGCCATTATACTAGCAAACAGTCAGTGTACCTAGTGGCATCCTAAACGTGGCTATTGTACTTTTGTCTAGTCACACTATTGCAAAGATATTTGCAGCACGTCTGCCTGCATTGCACTCTCCAACTCTTTTTAACTAAGCCATTATACTAGCAAACAGTCAGTGTACCTAGTGGCATCCTAAACGTGGCTATTGTACTTTTGTGTAGTCAAACTAGTGGAAAGATATTTGCAGCATGTCTGCCTGCATTGCACACTCGAACTCTTTTTAACTAAGCCATTACACTAGCAAACAGTCAGTGTACCTAGTGGCATCCTAAACGTGGCTATTGTACTTTTGTCTAGTCACACTATTGCAAAGATATTTGCAGCATGTCTGCCTGCATTGCACACTCCAACTCTTTTTAACTAAGCCATTATACTAGCAAACAGTCAGTGTACCTAGTGGCATCCTAAACGTGGCTATTGTACTTTTGTCTAGTCACACTATTGCAAAGATATTTGCAGCATGTCTGCCTGCATTGCACACTCCAACTCTTTTTAACTAAGCCATTATGCTAGCAAACAGTCAATGTACCTAGTGGCATCCTAAACGTGGCTATTGTACTTTTGTCTAGTCACACTATTGCAAAGATATTTGCAGCATGTCTGCCTGCATTGCACACTCCAACTCTTTTTAACTAAGCCATTATACTAGCAAACAGTCAGTGTACCTAGTGGCATCCTAAACGTGGCTATTGTACTTTTGTCTAGTCACACTATTGCAAAGATATTTGCAGCATGTCTGCCTGCATTGCACACTCCAACTCTTTTTAACTAAGCCATTATACTAGCAAACAGTCAGTGTACCTAGTGGCATCCTAAACGTGGCTATTGTACTTTTGTCTAGTCACACTATTGCAAAGATATTTGCAGCACGTCTGCCTGCATTGCACACTCCAACTCTTTTTAACTAAGCCATTATACTAGCAAACAGTCAGTGTACCTAGTGGCATCCTAAACGTGGCTATTGTACTTTTGTGTAGTCAAACTAGTGGAAAGATATTTGCAGCATGTCTGCCTGCATTGCACACTCGAACTCTTTTTAACTAAGCCATTACACTAGCAAACAGTCAGTGTACCTAGTGGCATCCTAAACGTGGCTATTGTACTTTTGTCTAGTCACACTATTGCAAAGATATTTGCAGCATGTCTGCCTGCATTGCACACTCCAACTCTTTTTAACTAAGCCATTATACTAGCAAACAGTCAGTGTACCTAGTGGCATCCTAAACGTGGCTATTGTACTTTTGTCTAGTCACACTATTGCAAAGATATTTGCAGCATGTCTGCCTGCATTGCACACTCCAACTCTTTTTAACTAAGCCATTATGCTAGCAAACAGTCAGTGTACCTAGTGGCATCCTAAACGTGGCTATTGTACTTTTGTCTAGTCACACTATTGCAAAGATATTTGCAGCATGTCTGCCTGCATTGCACACTCCAACTCTTTTTAACTAAGCCATTATACTAGCAAACAGTCAGTGTACCTAGTGGCATCCTAAACGTGGCTATTGTACTTTTGTCTAGTCACACTATTGCAAAGATATTTGCAGCATGTCTGCCTGCATTGCACACTCCAACTCTTTTTAACTAAGCCATTATACTAGCAAACAGTCAGTGTACCTAGTGGCATCCTAAACGTGGCTATTGTACTTTTGTCTAGTCACACTATTGCAAAGATATTTGCAGCACGTCTGCCTGCATTGCACACTCCAACTCTTTTTAACTAAGCCATTATACTAGCAAACAGTCAGTGTACCTAGTGGCATCCTAAACATGGCTATTGGACTTCTGTATAGTCTCACTAGTGCACAGATATTTGCAGCACCTCTGCCTGCATTGCACACTTAAATTCATTGTTACTAAGCCATTATACTAGCAAACACTCAGTGTACCTAGTGGCATACAAGAAGTGGCTGTTGGACTCCATTAATGCCCCACTGGTGCAAATCTATGTGCAGCACCTCTGCATGACACCCTCCTGCTCTGTTTTTAATGAGCTATAATGATAGCAAAAAATACTGCCATTTAGTGGCATCATAGAACTGGCTGTTGTATTCCATTAGTGCCCCACTGGTGCCAAGCTATTTCTAGCACCTCTGCATGACACCCTCCTGCTCTGTTTTTAATAAGCTATAATGATAGCAAAAAATACTGCCATTTAGTGGCATCATATAACTGGCTGTTGTATTCCATTAGTGCCCCACTGGTGCCAAGCTATTTCTAGCACCTCTACATGACACCCTCATGCACATTTTGCTACGCTAATGTTATAGCAAACTCAGTGAATTCATTGCTGCATTTGATAATTCGGAGGGATAGAAAGTGAGGCTTCCTTTAGCTTTTCCTTCTGTTCATAGACAGCATCTCCAAGTTCCCACCCGAAGAGCAATTTCTCCTCCACGTCTAAGTGTGGAGAGGCAGCTAGTGCGCATGCGTGTGCCGATTTACCCCAGCTGCAGCATAACTACAGTATTTTGCCTAGTGAGTATGCTCAGCCTGACTGTGCCATTCCTGACGCTAAGTCTTCATTTCGGGATACAGCGCATGCTCCCACACTAAGTGTGAAAAGCCTCTTTGCACAGGTACTTGCATTCCGTGCCGGGTCTAAGTCCTGTTTTGTGCCTAGACACCATGCTAAAGCTGATAGTCTTTTTTCAGAGACTGTATTTCATGCTACTGAGCATGCTCAGGCACTTACTGCATCAGAGACTAGGTCCGGTAATGAACTCTTTGGCCCTGCCCCTGATGTGGGGGTCCCATATAGACCACAGGGCATCAGGTGTCCTCCCAAATGGCTTGCAGAGGCCCACCCCTATGACTTGTCACCGCATTATTGATGGTCAGACGATGACTGGTGAGGTGTTTGGGTCATGGCAGCCATGAGGTCATCATTGAAGTTGCGGTTCCAAATAGGACGCTAGTTATGCCACTCATGACGTGTCACTCTACTTTTGTCTCCAGGAGGTGCATTGTGGTTCACCCTGGTTTGGGGCGGACCCAGGTTATAAAAGGGGCTGGAGCCAACAAGGAGGTGCGCAGTCTTCTATTATGCTCCGAAAGAGCACACCTCCATGTGTTGAACCCATTGCGGCTTTAGGCCACAGGTAGGCAGGGATAGGGTGTCGATGCAGGCCACCACAGTTGGTAACGCAGAACGGTTAAGACCAGCTCCTGTCCTACCAGTCCTGCTTGTGCAGCCCAGTGGCATTAACAGGCCTGCTGCTGCTGATGCGCCTGCTGTCCACAGGTGTGCCCCTACGCACACGGTCAGCGTACTCAATGGCCACTGTGTTGTTAACAGGGAGTTCCTGGGCTGGGTGGGCATGTGGACCCTGTGACGCTAACAGGGCTCCCAGTCTCCAGATCCGAATGGCGTCTAACTCGGTTCAGGCTACTATTAGTTTCATAGCCACACAGCTCTGTATCCTCCACCAAACCTTCCAGTTGCCAACCTCTCCTTTTCCAACTGGGAGCACGGTGGACACTGACTGCTGATGGGGATATATACCTTTCTCTTTCTTTTCTTATTAATTTTCGTTATATAGCGGTAACATAGTATATACCACTTTATCCAAATCTGCCAGTCCCACTGTAACAGATGGTGTTTCTTCAGCAAATGTTACTGTTGCTTAACCACCAAATCCACGGACCAAAACTTTTTTCCCCTTTCCAACACACCTGTTCCCCTTTCCACCAGCATCTGTCCTTTTTCAACTCATTTTGGTATATGACCAAAAGTGCAACTCTGCAGGGACACCGTACTCAATGCCATCTCAGCACAGCAGCCAGCCCTCGGTCCCTCAGATGTGGACAAGTAAAAGACCATTTCCTCCTATCCATGACAAAGTGTTGAGATTCACTCTGTGCAGCACTGGTGTTTAGTGGAAAAGCAGATCTGAGATTGCGTACCACATTCTGCAGATACTCCTGTATACGTGCGTCCATTTCTATGGCAGGAATTATTTCACCAAATTTTGTCTTGTACCGGGGATCTAACAGTGTGGCAACCCAGTATTCTGGATTACTTTGAATTCGTACAATCCGAGGGTCATGTTGTAGGTAGTGCAGCAAGAAGGCGCTCATGTGTCTTGTGCATCCAGGAGGACGTGGGGACGGCAAGACTTGTACAGCAGACCCTTCTCCATCTCTCCCCACAGTAACCCAATGCCCAGTCAGCGACATGTAACGCCCCTGTCCATGCTTACTGGGCCAATTATCTGTGGTGAAATGCACCCTGTCACACAGAGTTTCTCAAGGAATCAGTGATGTTTAGTGCGACATGCTGGTGTAGCGCGTGCACGCCTTTGTTGGAGAAGGAGTGGCGCCTGGGCATCGGCTCTTGGGGCACTGCGATGGGCATAAGGTCTCAAAAATCCTCGGTTAAAAAGGTTGGAAAGGCAGCATTTTGGTAGCCAACAGTTTCCAGATGCTGAAAGTCAACCTCTAAGCCATGTCATGCCCTTCTAAAAGCATGAAAAACACAGCGAGGGGACTCCAACCACAGTCTCCCTCGTTTCCACTAACTGGGCCACACACACCCCACTTGACTGGCATCGGTTGAGCCCCCTTTTGAAAAAGAAAAAGATGCTTTGCATGAAGCACTCTCAAAAATACGCGTGCCTTTCCCGTCCCCTGGCTGACCCAGGGGAAGAAAAGTCCTCTGAGAGCCATGACTTGTTCATCTTGGTTCTTTTAGAAACACAGCGAGGGGACTCCAACCACAGTCTCCCTCGTTGCCACTAACTGGGCCACACACACCCCACTTGACTGGCATCGGTTGAGCCCCCTTTTGAAAAAGAAAAAGATGCTTTGCATGAAGCACTCTCAAAAATACGCGTGCCTTTCCCGTCCCCTGGCTGACCCAGGGGAAGAAAAGTCCTCTGAGAGCCATGACTTGTTCATCTTGGTTCTTTTAGAAACACAGCGAGGGGACTCCAACCACAGTCTCCCTCGTTGCCACTAACTGGGCCACACACACCCCACTTGACTGGCATCGGTTGAGCCCCCTTTTGAAAAAGAAAAAGATGCTTTGCATGAAGCACTCTCAAAAATACGCATGCCTTTCCCGTCCCCTGGCTGACCCAGGGGAAGAAAAGTCCTCTGAGAGCCATGACTTGTTCATCTTGGTTCTTTTAGAAACACAGCGAGGGGACTCCAACCACAGTCTCCCTCGTTGCCACTAACTGGGCCACACACACCCCACTTGACTGGCATCGGTTGAGCCCCCTTTTGAAAAAGAAAAAGATGCTTTGCATGAAGCACTCTCAAAAATACGCGTGCCTTTCCCGTCCCCTGGCTGACCCAGGGGAAGAAAAGTCCTCTGAGAGCCATGACTTGTTCATCTTGGTTCTTTTAGAAACACAGCGAGGGGACTCCAACCACAGTCTCCCTCGTTGCCACTAATTGGGCCACACACACCCCACTTGACTGACATCAGTTGATGCCCCTTTTCAAAATGAAAAAGATGCTTTGCATGAAGCACTCTCAAAAATACGCGTGCCTTTCGCCTCCCCTGGCTGACCCAGGGGAAGAAAAGTCCTCTGAGAGCCATGTCCACATTGTCAGTGGACAGACACGTGTGCTTATCTGCCAGCAGACCCCCAGCAGCACTGAAGACAGGTTCCGAGAGAACGCTGGCTGCAGGACATGACAAGATCCCCAAGGCGTACATGGCAAGCTCAGGCAATTTATCCAGATTGGAAGCCTAAAATGAGCAGGGCTCAAGTTGCACAATAATGGAATCAATGTTTCCTTGCATATACTCATATATCTGTGTGTCCTCCTCTTTTTCCTTGTCCAGCTCTTTTTTTTTCGCATGAGTATATGTCCTTGTCACTTTCCCATGTGTTTGTGTTGTGTTGTGAGTTGTTTATCACCTTTTGGACACCTTTGAGGGTGTTTTCTAGGTGTTTTTATGTGTTTGTGATTGCCTGCCATTGTTTCCTATGCAGTTCGAGTTCGGTTTGTCGAACGTTCGACGAGCCGAACTCGAACGGGACCTCCGTTCGGCGAACCGACCTCGAGCCGAACCGGGACCGGTTCGCTCATCTCTACTCCTGAGGCTGAAAAAACTGTGGACAAGCTGAAGGCTATCTGGTCTGAGGTGAAAAAGAACTTGAAGAAAGCAGGTTGGTCAAGCCTCCCTTGCTAATAGATGTTCTATGGGCCCAAACCTTGGCGTTGGGGACAAGGTATGGTTATCCACATGGAATATTAAACTTCAGGTCCCTTCTGCTAAGCTGGGTCCCAGATTTATTGGACCTTACGAGATAATTGAGGTCATAAATTCCACAGCTTTCCGCCTGCAACTCCCCCCATCCTTTAAGTCATCAAATGTGTTCCACAAGTCCCTCCTCAAGTTATATCATTTCCCCATTCACCCAGTCAGGGCCCCCCCTCCTCCTGTTTTGGTTGAAGGTAACTTGGAGTATGAGGTACAGAGAATACTTGATTCCCGTATTGTCCGAGGGGCGGTACAGTATTTGGTGCATTAGAGGGGTTACGGCCCTGAGGAGAGGTCATGGGTTCCTGCGAGCGATATTCATGCTAAGGGTCTGGTCCAGGGGTTTCACCTCCAAATGGCAATCCATGTTTTGAGGGTCCGCAGGCCCCTCGTGGAGGGGGGGTACTGTTACATCACCACCGGAGTCCGCTCCATCGACGTTTACTCCGATCACCAGGCGACGCCTTGTTTCTGCTGTGGATAGTGCTGGTGATGGGAGAGAAGTCGATGCTAGCGGCGCCGGTGGGCGCAGGCACCGCTCATCCACTGGTCTGGGTTTCCTGGGGATCTGCAGTGCCACTGGCTGACTGTAGGTCGCAGGTGTCTCCCAGCTGAAGCACCATCATTCAGCTACAGCCTTGGGGAAGACACCACATCATTTTTAATGTCCCTCCTGTCTGCTGACCTCTGCCAGAGATAGTTATGAAAATTCTGGCTTCTGTTCCACCCTGTGATTTCGTGTGCTAATTATCGCTTGTTTCCTGACTACCCTCCTGCCTGCTGTTTTTGTACATTGCTGCCCGATCCGGTTTTGACCTCTGCTTGTTTCTGATTATGTCCTTGCCTGCCGATTCTGTCCCTGTTCTGCAATTCCTGGTTTGACCATGCCTGACGACTACTCTCACAGACTGCAGCCTTCCACAGGTAGTGATATTCAAGGCCCTGTGTAATTCCAAATCCCTGTATAGGTGTTAAAGGGTTTAAAGGGTTTCAGGGTTCTGGGGGTCCTGCTTGGTGAGTGGCTTCTCTCTAGCCTGTCCATTACAGCCTGTCTGAGTCTGTGGATCCAGGCAGGCGTTACACTAGGGTGGTGAAGGAAGCCAGGGGCCAGCAGTAGCAGTAGGTTTTGGTCAGGGGTCATCATCTCTCCCTTTCCTAGAAACAGGGATTCCTTCCTTTCCCTTTTGCCATTCACTTGGTACTTTCCCATACTTAGAGTGACACTTGCTTTCTGATAGTGGGCACTAAGTGACCCAAAATCCTTTGGTAATCTTCAGATTTCATGATGCCTTGCACACAATCAAGACAATCAATGCCAGGGGTAGCAAAACAGCCCCAAAACATATTTAAACCTTTACCATATTTGACAGTAGGTACAATGCTCTTTTATTTGTAGGCCTCATTCCATTTTTTGTAAACAGGAGAATATGTGTTACCAAAGAGCTCTATCTTGGTCTCAGCTGTCCACAAGACACTTTATTAGAAGGATTTCGATTTATTCACGTACATTTTAGCAAACTGAAGTCTAGGTTTATTATTCTCTCTGTCGGCAGTAGGGTCCTCCTGGGTCTCCTGCCATAGCGTTACATTTTATTCAAATATCAATGGATAGTTCACGCTGACACTGATGCACTCTGAGCTTGCAGGACAGCTTGAATACAGACATCTACTAACTGACAGCCTGTGAACAACGTTATGGGTGATTAGTCCCGGAAGTAGTTCCAGCCGCACAGCCATAGGACTGATAATGTCTTCAAAACTATATGGACCTAGCCACCTAGATGTTATGAGTGGACACCCATACAATATCATTCACATACAGGTGTGGACTTTGACTTTTATTTCAATACATGCGTTTGGAAACTGGCAACCTCACTGAAGGACCCACAACAGAAGTATCACCATCCAACTGGAATCACTGCCACTCCCCTCACACCACCTCTCCAGGGAGGACATCGAGGCCTAAGATTGACCTCAGGAGAGGTAAGATTAACACTGCTTATCTCCGTTTTAGACACAGAGACCATGGGAGACAAGACAGGAGTAATGGACGAAATATACACACCCACACCACCAACCTCCACATGACCTGGGGGGATGGTTTTTCGTATGGAATAGCACATTGAGGTAAGCGCGGAAAAAATGACTTAGTAACCATACACTGAGGAGTAGGATTGGGGGGAACCAAGACCTAATATAATCCTGAGGATTGGTAGAGGTATCTCTCTGACCCAGAAAATCCTTAGCTGGAAAAGAGGGGACAACGGAGGAAATGTACACACTCAAGGCACCTTCCTCAGCGCGACCTGGGGGACGATGCTAGGTAGATGGAATTACGATTTTAGGTTTATACAGACAAACCACAATATAATAATCCTTGTGGTCACAATAGAAACAGGCTCTTAACCCAGGGTGAACTGCAAGTGATCTAGAATGAGAGGAGTCACCCCCCACCAGCATAGGTTTGTCAGACTGCACCAGAGGGATTTCCTCCCGGGGAGGGACTACAGGGAACTGGGTCTCGGTTTGTCTTTCCCTGGTCTTTCTCTGGTCACTACCGGGTCACGGTAGTCAATCTACCCTTATAGTGAGTGACATAGCAGCCTACAGTGACTTGAAGCAGCATACTAAACCAGAGAATCTCTCAGCCTATCAGACAAACACTGAACAAACTGATTCCTGAGAGCTGGATCATTCGATTGGGCCTCTTTGGCCTATCTCTGGAACTCAGAACAATACTCCTCAGCTGGCTGCACCCCATGTTGGAGACTATGAAGAATAGATTCAGCAAGGGAAATGAGTTCAAGATTACCATAGACCAATGCCGAACCGCAAAATAACTTGTCCACCGACCGCATTGCTACAGACTTGGTCGGCAGAGAAAAGGCCCACGACTGAGGATTTCTCAGCAAAAGAGAGAATGCTATCCCCACTTGCTGTTCCTCACTCCCTAAGGTACAAGGCCGGAGCTTAAAATATAATTTGCAAGCTCCCTCAAAAATCTGAACCTGTCACACTCCCCAGAAAACCTGTCTGGGACTGCAACCTTAGTTTCAGGTTCTGACTGGGCCTCAATCAGCAGACCCGACACATGCTGCACATGATGCACCACATATGATCGCATCTCCACCACCTCCTGTGAAAGAATCTGTTGCAGGTGCACCAATGCAGCCATCTGAGAAATATGAGCTCAGCAAAAGGGTATTGGTCAGTTATTATGTCACATGAACTAGGGGAGAGTCCAGCCTGAGCCAAAAACACACAACAACAGGGATTACACCACAACAAACAAAGGGTACACTGCGGACACTCTAACAATGGAGAGCCCTAGGACTAGTGAGAGGGAAGATGGACACCTCCTCCACTTACCTGCCACTGTACCCTGCACTTCTAACTTGTCCCTATACAGGTATGTGAGCTTTATCGTGGCTGGATATCAAAATAGAGGAGAAACAAAAGACATAGGGTGCGCCCCAATTTTTATATCAGACAGGTGGGGGCTGGTATTTTGGTGCGGTTTTCTGCTAGGAGATTGAAAAATTTGGTGCAGAACTCTGGTGCAAACATTTTAGCATGAAATCTGCAGGTCATGTCAGAAAATTGCACCTAAACTGTGCTTTTTTGCCGGGAGATGCAGATTTGGGGCTGAAATTTAAACACCAAATTCCTGCTGAAATTTATACACCAACTTCCTCTACCAGCTCTGCATGTTCTGGCAAAAAAACGCATTTAAAACAGAAGCAGTTTTGATGCATTTTTTTTTTTGCCAGGAGATGTAGATTTGATGCAGGTGTGTTTTCAACCAAAGACTCAATGTGCACACATTGCCTAATCTGGTAATCAGGCATTGAGTTTAATGACTTTACATGAGGTGAGGTCACCTCAGGTTAGTTCACCTGAGCTCACAGCTGCGGTACCATGGAAACCTCCAGTTGTGACCTCAGATGAACTCAATGACGTCACCGTTCACAGCAGCGGCTCAGTAAGTGTGTCCCTGAGTGGTCACGTTTTCTAATGTGGACACGCACTTCAACCTCAGATGTAGCAGAACTGGGAATGTCATGGGACCTCGTGTGGATTACGTCGTACCTGTAGGGCTGTTTTTCGGTTGGTGAAAGAGGGTATTTTTTTTAGAATAAAGGATTTTTCTCTGTGTGCTTGTGTTTATTTGTTTTGACTTACAAGATTAGTAATAGGGGGTCTCATGGACCCCAACCCATTACTAATTGAGGGCTTGATGACAGCAGACAAATCACAGCTGTCATTAACCCCTCATATTACCCCAATTGCTACCGTACCAGGGCAATCATCAGCTCCCAGCTGTCAGCTTTATCTTGGCTGGGTATCAAAATTGGGGTGACCGTACACCATTCTGTTTAATTATTTATTTAAATAAGTAAAAAAAGATGCATATGGTCCCTCTCATTTTGATAGACAGCCAAGATATCACACACAGCTGGGGGCTGCAACCTGTAGCCATCAGTTTAATCTTTACTGGGTATCAACAGTGGGAAATATTATGTTAGATATCCATTGTTGGCAAAGACAGAGGTCAATTGTTTTCTGTAAGTCAAGTCTTCACAAGGTTGGCACACACTGTTGGTGGTATGTTGGCCCAGATATCCTCTAGAGCAGTGATGTTTTGGGCTTGTCACTGGGCAACACATACGTTCAACTCCCTCCAAAGGTTTTCTATGGGGTTGAGATATGAAGACTGGATAGGCCACTGCAGGAAATTCATATGCTTCTTACAAAGCCACTCCTTCGTTGCTCTGGCAGTGTACTTGGAATCATTATCCTGCTGAAAGACCCAGCCACATTTCATCTTCAATGCCCTTGCTGATGGAAGGAGGTTTGCGCTAAAAATCTAACGATACATGGCCCCATTCATTCTTTCATGTACACAGATCAGTCATCCTGGTCCCTTTGTTGAGAAACAGCCCCAAAACATGATGTTGCCACCCCCATGCTTCACAGTAAGTATGGTGTTCTTTGGATGCAACTCAGCATTCTGTCTCCTCAAAAAAGGATGAGTTATGTTTCTACCAAACAGTTCTACTTTGGTTTTATCAGACCATATGACATTCTCCCAGTACTCTTCTGGATAATCCAAATGCTCTCTAGCAAACTTCAGACGGGCCCAGACATGTACTGGCTTAAGCAGGGGAACATGTCTGGCACTGCAAGATCTGTGTCCCTGGCAGCGTAGTGTGTTACTGATGGTAGACTTTGTTATGGTGGTCCCAGTGCTATGCATATTATTCACTAGGTTCCCCCATGTGGTTCTGGGATTTTTGCTCACCGTTCTTGTGATCATTTTGACCCCACGCGGTGAAATCTTGCGTGGAGCCCCAGATCGAGGGAGATTCTCAGTAGTCTTGTATGCCTTCCATTTATTGCTCCAACAGTTGATTTCATCACACCAAGCTGCTTGCCTATTGCATATTCAGTCTTCCCAGCCTGGTGCAGGGCTACAATTTTGTTTATCATGTCCTTCAACAGCATTTTGGTCTTCACCATAGTGGAGTTTGGAGTGTGAATGTTTGAGGTTGTTAACAGGTGTCTTTTATACTGATAACAAGTTCAAACAGATGAAAAATTACTACAGGTAATGAGTGGAGGACAGATGAGCCTCTTAAAGAAGAAGTTACAGGTCTGTGAGAGCCAGAAATCTTTCATGTTTTTAGATGACTAAATACTTATTTTCCAGTATAATTTGCAAAACAATCTTGCCAAATCAGACAAGGTGATTTTCTGGATTTGTTTTCTCATTTTGTCTCTCATAGTTGTGGTCTACCTATGATGTAAATTACAGGCCTCTCTCACCTTTTTAATGGTCATATCTTCTGCAAATCCTGCAATTATCTTAATCCTGAGGTCTGTATAACCCCACCCACACCACCGATTGGTGGCTTCCTCTGTACATAGGCAGGAAGCTGTCAATTAGTGACGGGGTATGGTTGGACTAATGGGCAACAGGACAAGTAATCATTTAGTAATCTCCTGCTGATAAGGCTCCCTTCACACGTCAGTGATTCTTGTACGTATGTTGCAGTTTTTATACCTACCAGAATCACGGATATTCGCAGACCCCTTTAAATCAATGGGTCTGTACACACATCAGTAATGTCTCACTGACGTGATTCTGTGCAGCGCACATGCGTGTCCATGTGTTCTGGATGGAAACAAGTCCATTTTTCTCTGGCATCACTGATGTCCCATGAATCACACAGTGCTGTGATCCGTGAAACACGTACCAGAAAAATTGCGTACATTTAAAATAAAAAGCTTTTTAAACTCACCTTCTTCAGCATTGCTGTCTTCAGCCGCTGCTGTTTCTCCTTCTTGGCTGACTAATTATGCTCATACATATGCACTGCACTGTGACCCAGAAGCAACAGCCGCGAGGAGACAGCAGTGGCTGGACACAGCACCACGGAGAACAGTGGCGCGGACAGGTGAGTATAAGTGGCTGATTTCCGTGTATTATTATGGATAGCACACGGAGATTGAACGTTTGCCAAAATCACGGCACACGGAGGGGCATGCGCCCTTTTATCACGTCAGTGAAAAATGTGTGTGCTTTTCACTGACATGGGAAGGGGGCCAAAGAAAGTGATTTTAGAAAAACTACAGCAAGCAGCCCAGTAAGTAATACATCGCTAGAATTAAGGTGTCTTCCCTTACATTATACTGTAAGATCAGATATAAATAACTGATAAAAGATTCCCTTTAAGAACCACACACAATGGATGCTACTATATATAGTCTCATAGTCTCAGACTTTTAGTGATTGAAGTTTAAGCCTTGCCTGGAAATATTTACAGGGCATATAAAATCTTTTTGAAGCCATGCCATCTCAAGTCAGAAGTGTGTCTTCCATTCTACACAGCTTGTCATCTGTTCAGAATTTCTGAAGGCACTATCTTTCCAGATAATAACATTCTGCCGCAGAAATGTCTGAAGTGCAGCTAGTATATTGACGTGAGCATACAAGCTCAGTGAATTCTTACTAGATGCAGAAAATAATTCATATTTTAATATATACCAATGCCACTTTATTACTATTCATTAGCCAGTATGAGCAAACAGTGGGTTTGCAAATCCCAAACACCTTAGAGATACAAGCCCGAGTATAATAAAGCCATATATCATAAAAAATGTTCTTTGGAGAATCCAAATAAATGAAAATTTAATTGCTGCCACAACCAATGTGACGATGTAAAATAGATGAAAAAAAACAGTGCTACTGTACTACAGCTCTCCCTCAAGTGACAAAATTAATTTGCTTCAGGATAGCCATTTTAACTTGAAAAATTGAGGCCATAATACAATGAAGAAAGCTGGCTGTTAGATCTGATGCCTCCCAAATATGAAATAGAAATAGGAGAACATAAAGATTCAAGAAAAACTTCACTAATACAAAGTAAGTGCTTACATGTAAAAGTCAGAAACAGCTGCTGGGAGCTAATGACTAACATGTAGGGCTTGTTTAGGTCTCTGTATAAATCGGATGTGTGCCATCCAATTTTTTATCAGCTAGTGCACTGACTCATACTATTCAATAGGAACACATTTTTTCACTGACAGAACCTGTCTGTGAAACAAAGTACCGTGTGCTGTGATTTGACTATTGACGATTGAGACACATCCCTTCAAATCTATGGGTGCGGGAAAAAAGTTGGATGCCACCGTACAGCACCCGATGTTTGTGGATACATTGCAATTCTGTAACATAGGATAGTGTAAATAGTTGTGTAAATGGTTAGTAAAATAAAAATAACATTTATTCACTTATATAGCGACATTAATTCCATAGCGCTTTACATATATCAGCAACACTGCCCCCATTGGGGCTCACAATCTGAATTCCCTAACAGTATGTCTTTGGAGTTTGGAAGGAAACCCACGCAAACATGGGGAGAACATACAAACTCCTTACAGATGTTGACCTTGGTGGGATTTAAACCCAGGACCCCAGCGCTGCAAAACTGCAGTGCTAACCACTGAGCCTCTGTACAGTGCTAACCACTGAGCCACTGTGTGGTTAATAGCTTCTAAAAATGAGAAAAAAAATCGGTCCCACTTATATGGATGAAAATCAGATGGCTTTTGTTATACTGGTGTCTGAACCTAGCAGTAGACTACAGCAGGTGAAACAAGTATTGAACATGTCATCAATATTCTAAGTAAATATATTTCCAAAGGTGCTACTGATGTGGTTATAAATTTAGGTTTATGCCATTCACATGATACGCATCTATCTCTTTGACACCTGCACTCCAAATTAGTAATTAAAGGGCTTTATCGCATGTGATGTACTGTATATATCTCTACACAAATCAAAGTCCACCAGACATGATTGATGAAGAATTCTGAGTTATTGAGGAAGTACAAGGAATAATATAAGAAGCACCTGGCTGAGGGCCAGGGGTGCCTACTATAATCCTATTGGTTAAGTAGCAAAAAGAGCTTACATTGAGTAATATATATATATATATACATATATATATATATATATATATATATGCATTTCATCATGTTATATTAAGCTAACTCAGCATTTATTAATAAAAGTAAGTCTCATGATCAAGAGAAAAGTCCCTTCGTCTGAGATGAACCAGACAATGGGTGTATTAGATAAAATCAGGCGCCATTTTAAATTAGTCCTGCATTTTTGGTTATATTCAATATGTATTAAATGCCATCCATAACACTTCTGACATTAATTTCTGTTCAGATGTTGGTAACATCCCATCCTAACCACACAAGCAAAGAAATCAAACTATAGATATCCATAAATTAAGCTATAAATTAAAATGAAACAGGGAAAAAGTATTGTACAGAAAGAGAGGTGAAAAAAAGTCATGGAAAGTCATGAAACCAGCTGAAATCTGTCAGTAATTAGAAAGCTTTCCTGCCACTTAGTGACAAAAAATAATATCAACTGGTTCAACATTGTTTCAAAACATACTAATGGCACTGAAGGTTCCAGTGAGCACTATTGGGTCTATAATCCAAAAGTGGATAGAACATCATTTCACCATAATCCGGCTATGAATAGGTACTCCTCCCAAGATTTTAGACAGAAGAGTGAAAAGAATAATTAGCAGAGTTGTCCAAGAGCCAAGGACCACCTTTACAAAAAGATCTGAAATTAGCAGGCACAATTGTTCCAAATAAAATAATAAGTAATGCACTCAACCTCTCGCTCACCACGCAAGACTCCATTGCTGAACTAAAAGCATGTTCAAGTCCGTTTAACGTTTGCTCAACAACAAGCTTGTGAAATACTGAGAATTATTGTCTGGTCAGATGAAACCAAAATTGAATTCTTTGGATGCCCTAACACATTATGTTTGGAATCCAAACAGCACTGCTTATCACCCTCAAAATACCATACCAGCATAACACGATACCGCTGCCATCTACCAGGATGATGAAAATGAAACAATGGTGGACAATGACCCCAAACACACAACCAAGAAAACTCTTAGTTGTGATCGGAGAAACAAAATAAAACTGCTAGAACAGACCAGCTAATCGCCTCACCTGAATCCAATAGAAAATTAATGAAAGGAACTGAAGTTCAAAGTTCATGGAGGAAGCCCACGTAATCTTCAGGATTTGAATAGTGTTCGTGTAGAAGATTGGATCAAAATCAGACCTGAGCAATGCATGTGACAAGTTTCTCCATACAGAAGGCGTCTTGAATCTGTTATCACCAACAAAGGCTTTTGTACAAAGAATTAAATAAATTTCAGTAAACATGCTAAATATTTTTCCGTGTCATGTCTAATTATTACACATCACTTAATGTATGCACATCTATGGTTTGTTTTTTATTTGCCTGTGTGGATTGGATGGGTTGTTAGCAACATCTGGAGAGAAAATCATGTCAATAGCAGCTTTAAAATTATATTTATTATTACATTGTCGGGACTACCAGCCCAGGTGTGCTGATGCTCACCCAGGCTCACCTGCCTCCTTCCGGGCACCGCGGTACTTGGGTCCCTCATGTATGCCTGCCTGCGCCTTTACTCCCTGTGCGCCAGGGGTGCCAATGTTTTCCTGCTATCCCTGCTTGCTAGTTTGGGTCATGAAATCCACACATGCACTGTAGGACTCTCGGAAGCGCACTTAGGGTGCGGCTTCACTGCTCTCCCTTTTTTTAAAAGGCCAGCATGACATAACCCGGAAGTGCCTCCCGGTCATCGTCATTTTGTAGTGTGTGTATATAAGGCATCCTCCCCAGTGGGAGGTGCCTGTTCAACGTATCTCCATAGCTAGTCTTCCTGTACTAGTTGTAAGATCCCCTCCATGCTTTAACCCACATTCTGCATTGGTCTGTGACTCTGTCTCTGTTCTATCTAGTTGTGCCCATTCATCTGCCTGTGGCAATCCTGTGTTCTCCAGTCCCTGCAAGCTCTTACCGCCTTCCTGTGACCACCAGTACCAGCCTGTTCCGGACTGCACTAACCTCTGCCTCATCAGGTCTGGATCCTGGTCTTTGTCCTGTGGTGCTAGCTGCCAAGGTATCGGCATCCCCCAGGGCTGTCTCTTGGCAGTCACTTATCTGCATATGTACCTGCTTCCACCTCTAGGGGTTGTTGTGAAGATTTCGTGGCCGCTCAGGTCCACTCCTCTGGGTCAGTGAACAGTACCTTGAACCAGTGGACAAACTTCCTCCTCATCTGGTTACCCGGCCATGACATTTATTTTGAAAATTGGTGACATGTTCAATACTTATTTCACCCAGAGTAATTTCGATCTGAGTGCTGTCAGCATTCAAAACTGAGAGCCTTCAGACTAATATAATTCAATGGGGCTGTTCAGATGACCTTTTTTTAAACAGATCAAATTTTTGAAGGAAAAATTGCAGTGTGCACTATTCTCTTGTATTTTTCAGATCAGACTCACTTTTGAAGTCTATGGGTGCACAAAAATATCAGATTCCATACAATTCAACTGTATATCACATCCAAATTTTATGGAGAGGGAATTTGAGCTTGTACATTTTATTCACTGCTGATGTATAAAAATGTGTGCAGTGAGAGTGAGATGCCATGGCTCATTTAACTAATGAAGAGATCTGGTATTTTTTTACTCCAGAAATCTTACATCAGTGATAGATTTTTGTGTAAGATTTCTGACGTTGCGCACATAGCCACACACCGTTCGTGAGATACTCCTGCATCTCTTCATGAATAAAGAGCATCAGGAGACTTCACCAAGTCACTTAATCAAGACCATAGAGAATGTCACTAGTCTTGATAAATCTGCGCCTATGTGTCTCAAGCCTTCTAGTTAACAGCTCTTTGTAACCTCACCCCCACTACTGATTAGAAGCTTTCTGCCTATGCACAGTGTACACAGAAAGCTTCCAGTCTGTGGTGTGGGCAAGGTAATACAGGGCTCAGCGTTCACACAGGTGATAGATTTGCAGTAGAGAAAATACATACAAACCAGCAAGTGACATCACCAGAATCAGGGTTTCTTACCCATACATTATGCTGTTTTCAGATTATGTAGCAATAAAACTGTTGACATTCTTTATAATTAAATCTAATTGCAAAAAGGATTTTTAGCCCGAAATATACACATTTTAGTGTAAAGTGTTATATAAGTGTTTAATCCATTTTTTATAAGAATTAATAAACTGAAATATTTTAGAGAGAGCCTTGTTTCATGACCTACCTATTTCTTTTGTTATATGTAGCTGCTTGGCTCGTGTGATAATTGGGTTTATCGCTGTTTTTTATCCAGACTCAGCAAAAAGTGCGTTTGCAAAAGGGTTTGGAAAATCCATGTTTTTCAATAAGTAAAATGGTATGCATTTGAAACATCCACCTAAATGTAAATTTATCTAAAGGACAGCAATCCCTTTAGCAATATGCAAAGTGATTCTTGAAGCAATGCATATATAAGATATGTGATGTTATTACATTGTGTGATGATCATGACTTTGAATTTTATCTTGTTTGTTTCTTCTTTAAAGCTTTGGGTGAAATGTTACAATTTGATGCTTGTGACATGGTCAATTAATCAAATGTAATGAGAAATAAATGCTTTTGACAAAATTTGAGTGCACGAATGAAACCTTGTCAGCAAAGCTTTTCCATTCACAAGTTATAAAAATATATAAATGCAAGCCCATGGAAGGCTGATTTAAGATAAGTTTCAATATCATTTATGACTGCAAACCAATGTCAATGCAAACAAAGAAGCATGTAAAAGGCAAATGCTGCATGCTGTGTTAGCTGAATAAATCCCAGGGCATAACATATTTAAGTAGTTAAAAAAGGAATGGTGGCAGTAAATACACCGACATAAGCTTAGCTATTATTATTCCATTTTATTGGCTTATATAACTGTCTATGCGTTTGGTAGACAAGTAATTTAACCTTGACTCCCATTCATGCAAAATATTTAGGTGATCAGCTTTAAAGTATGATGATGACTGAATGCAGAAAGTACTTACTGTGATTTACCAATTTAGCACAATTGCATATTCATGTTTGTTCAGGTTACTGAACTGAGCAGAATGCTGTGCTATAGCCAAACAAGCCTGGAAGCAAAATGCACCCAGTAGAGAGACAAATGATGCACGGATATTGAAGTTCTTCTTGAGATGTGGTTTTATGTATGCACACTATATCATAATGTGTGTCCAATATACAGTATAAGACATCGCTCACATTGGCATACTATACGGAGGAGTGCAATGTGGGAAAACATCGTATTGTGGTCTGGCTAATGTAAAGGGTGCTTTCACGCTGCGATATTGCTAGCGATTGCTAGCGATGTCGCGAGCAATAGCACCCGCCCCTGTCATTGGTGCGATATGTGGTGATAGCTGCCATAGCGAACATTATCGCTACGGCAGCGTCACACGCACATACCTGTTCTGCGACGTCGCTGTTGATGCCGAACAATCCCTCCTTCAAGGGGACGGTTCATTCGGTGTCACAGCGACGTCACACAGCAGCCGTCCAATAGCAAAGGAGGGGCGGAGATGAGCAGGTGGAACATCCCACCCACCTCCTTCCTTCCTCATTGCCGATGGACGCAGGTAAGGAGATGTTTGTAGTTCCTGCGGTGTCACTGCAGCAGCAACGATATTAAGGAAATGAACTACGTGTCAATGAGCAACAATTTTTCCCGTTTATGCGCTCGTTGATCGTCGCGCATTGGTGTCACACGCTGCGATGTTGCTAACGGCACCGGATGTGCGTCACTAACAACATGACCCCGACGATATATCGTTAGCGATGTTGCAGCGTGTAAAGCACCCTTTAGTCAGTGAGACAGCTCAGATCTGCGAGCTTTTCCCTCAGCTGTAATTGGACTGAGGAAAAAAGCGCAGCATGCTGTGATTAGCAGAGTGTCTCGGATCAGGTGCACCCTTACAATATTATATATTATACATATTATTGTTCAGTAAGTGGCAGGATTTCTTTCTAATTACTGACAGATTTTAGCTAGTGTCATGACTTGCCATGTTTTTTCACCACTCTTTCTGCATGTGGGCAATACTTTTTCCCTGTATCATTTCTCATTATTAAATTTATTACTCATTATTACTAAATTTATGGACATCTATAAAAGAGGGAGTAATCAGCATGAGACATGTAACTACAACACATAACCGTAGAGTTGAGCTTTGTTGTCTTACAAACACATTAGCAGCTGCAGCTCTCACATCTCTGCTGTACTGCAACAATTTTATAATACTAGCTGCCTGTCAGATAGAAACTAGAGCACCGAGAATCACACACAAATCAGCAAACAGATCAGGAGAGCAGCTATTTCATATCACACTGGAAACTCTCCCTGCTCTCTAAAATAAGCTCTAAAGCCTGCTTTACATGGTTCAATTTCGCATACGATATCATATGCGATTTGCAACGCCCCCATCGTATGTGCAAGCACGTTCAATTTGTTGAACGTGCCGCACATACAATTAACCCCCATCATACATACTTACCTCCCATACGACCTCGATGTGGGCGGCGAACGTCCACTTCCTGGTGTGGGAGGGACGTTTGGCGTCACATCGACGTCACGCGGCAGCCGGCCAATAGAAGTAGAGGGGCGAAGCTGAGCGGGACGTAAACATCCTGCCCACCTCCTTCCTTCCGCATTGTGGGCCGGGAGCCGCAGGAGGCAGGTGAGATCTGTTCATCGTTCCCAGGGTGTCACACACTGCGATGTGCACTACCCCGGGTACGATGAACAATCTGACGTTCAATTCGTCAGGAATGAATGACGTGCATGCGATGAAAGGTTTTTCGTTCAATCGCAATTGCACGTCGCTGTCACATGCTACAACATACCTTACAATGCCAGATGTGCGTCACTTACGACGTGACCCCGCCGACACATCGTAAGATATCTTGTAGCATGTAAAGCAGGCTTTAGGGCAGAATCTCATGCGGATCAGTTTCCAACTGATAACCTAGAATAGCTCATCTGAAATAAGACATTGGATCGCAAATATCTATCTATTACTTTATTATGCTTCCTATGACCTAAATGCCCATATAGACAGCTTAGGAGTTTTGATCCCACTGACAGTTTCCTTGTAATAGTTTATTGTTAACAGTTGACAAAATGCAATGTGAATGAATGAAAATAGAAATCAAATCAATATCTGCTGTGACTACTCTGGGTTTATAACAGCACCTAAGCATCAATTCTTCTAGGTACACTTGCACATAGTTTTTTGAAGGAACCAAGCAGGCAGGTTGTTCCAAATATCTTGAGGAACTTATCACATATCTTTTGTGGATGTAGACTTGTATACACCTTCTGTGATATAATTTGATCAAAGAGAACTAATAAGAGATATTTGCAATTTGGAGTGGGCAACAGTCTTGATGAAGGGGCAACTTGGAGTCAGAAATGTGAAAGTACATCTTCCCACAAATCTTATTCTAGTCAAAGACTGGAATAATATTTCTAGTGTAAAGTATACCACAGCTCATCATGAATTACATAAGGTTTTGTATCACATACCATCCTGTACCCATTCTGCCCCTAGCTCTCCTCAGCTATGTTAATTTTTGCGGAGATTGGTGACACTCTCATGGAAAAAAACAAAACACATAAACTTTTTGAGCAACTTCAACTGAATTTTTCACCAGGTTATGGTAAAAAAAAATCTGTGAAGAATTGCAGTCATTGTATTTTGGACGTACTGTTTACACTTTTTAATTGCAGTCTCAGGGGAGTCTGTCAAGAGGATAAACTTACTAGTTTGGCATAGGAATTTCACAGGGTGCTCATTGCACCATATACTGTAATGCTATACTCACTATAATTGTTGATGATCACCACTAGTTTGTGGAGCCAGTCCTTGGTTTTAGGCTGGAGTCACACTTGCGTGTGATTTACAAGGATCACATCGTACTGCCCCAATTTGCTAACGGCTGTCCTAATAGGAACAGTTCAGCTGCATAGAAATACATGTAGCTGACCTGTTACTGTTAAAAGAGTGCAAGCGATCTTCGCACGAGTAACAGGCAAGAGTTAATCCAGGCTTACTAAGACATCTGCTTTCCTCTAGCATTGCATGGCAACATGTATAGTGCATCATAAAACTCAGAATAGCTGCAAGGCCAAAAACATCTGTGCAGATTAGCTAGGACTTGCTGTCCTGCAACTATTTTCAAGCTGTTATTTTGCTTTTATAAAATGGCTAAATTGCAGATAGACAAGTCGCAAGCAAATTGCATCTGCATGTAAATTGGTTTGACGTGAATGGAAAGTGAGTCTCATTCGACTTGCAATCAGGAACAGAAAATCCAACATATTTGGATTAATCTTTTACTCTGTATTGCAGTCTTAGGCATGTCACAGTTTGACACAAAAAGAAATCATTAGATTCAATGTCTCAATACAACATTGCAACTTGAAACCTTTAAAGATATGAGCTGCTTACCTTTCTTAAATGCATTGCTTCATGCCTGGCAGTCCAGTATGCCCCCTCCTGTGATAAGCAGCTCACTGTCTATGGACATAATACATAGAGTGCCTTGTATGGGCAAGGGCAGCATTCTGAGCTCTGCTGCATTGCTTAGGCGGGTTTTGCACACTACGACATCGCAGGTGCGATGTCGGTGGGGTCAAATTGAAAATGACATACTTCCGGCATCGCATGCGACATCGTAGTGTGTAAAGGCTCGATGATATGATTAACGAGCGCAAAAGCGTCGTAATCGTATCATCGGTGCAGTGTCGGCGTAATCCATAATTACGCAGACGCGACGGTCCGATGTTGTTCCTCGCTCCTGCGGCAGCACACATCGCTGTGTGTGAAGTCGCAGGAGCGAGGAACATCTCCTACCGGCGTCACCGCGGCTTCCATAGGATATGCGGAAGGCAGGAGGTGGGCGGGATGTTTACATCCTGCTCATCTCCGCCCCTCCGCTCCTATTGGCCACCTGCCGTGTGACATCGCAGTGACGCCGCACGACCCGCCCCCTTAATAAGGAGGCGGGTTGCCGGCCAGAGCGACGGTCGCAGGACAGGTGAGTCCATGTGAAGCTGCCATATCGATAATCTTCGCTACGGCAGCTATCACAAGGATATCGCTGCTGCGACAGGGGCGGGGACTATCGCGTGCGACATTGCAGAATCGGCTTGCGATGTCACAACGTGCAAAGCCCACTTTAGTCTAAAACTCTAATTGTGTCAGAGCTGCTGCATGCAGTAAACTTTGTGATACATCATTGAATTCAGGATTTCTTTGCCTACATCAAGCTGCTCTCAAATAATGTACAAAAACCTGTTGACAGATTCCTTTTAAGTATAGTACACAATCAGGTTAATGGGCATGAAAGAAATAAGGTATGTTTATAGATGTAGCTTTCATTTGCTAAGCACTAGACTACTAACTGCCACTCTATTAAAATTGTGTTGTTTCTTAACCCCATCAACTCATTTTTTTGTCTTCTTCTTCCAAGAGCCATAACATTTTTATTTTTCCTTCTACAGTACATAGGCATATGAGGGCTTGTTTTTTGTGGGATGAGTTGTATTTATGAACGAAACCATTTATTTTACCATATAGTGTACTGAAAAATGAAAAAAAAAATCCAAATGAGGTGTAATTGCAAAAAAAATTTCAAACATGTATAGTTTTTTTTCAATTTAAGTAGTGAAAAACAATTCTGAATTTGTAAAAAGCAATGATTTGCTTTTGGCATAATTTTCCGAGAACTATAACATTTTTTTTTGGGGATCTGGACTAGGTGAAGGCTTATTTTTTGGTCCCTGAGCTGACAATTTTAATAATACTATTCTGGTGTAGATGTGATGTTTTGATCACCTCTTATTACATTTTATTTCAGTATTGTGGTGACCAAAAAAAATCTAATTCTGGCTTTTTATTTTTTTTTGTGTTATCCTGTTTACAGTCTCGATTAATTAATTTTAAATATTGACGGATCAGATATTCCTGGACAAAGTGATACCAAATATGTGTATTTTTTTTAATTGTTTTATTTTCAATTGGGCAAAAGGGGGTGATTTGAACTTTTGTGGGGTTTTTTAAATATTTTTAAAAACTGCTTTGTACAACAGAAATTATAATCTCCTATGAATGCTAGCTTGCACCTCCGATGTCCACAGTATATTCGTCATGACAGACAAAGGGGTTATCAGCTTACTCCTTGTTGTCATGACAACTCATTAGTGCCCCACAATCATGTTAGTGTGTTTGTTTTTTAGAAAAATATTTTTAAAAATTGCTCTTTACAGAAGAAATTATGATCTCCTATGAATGCCAGCTTGCACCTCTGATGTCCACAGGATGTTCATCATGACAGACAAAGGGGTTATCAGCTGACTCCCTGTTTTCATGACAACCCATCAGTGCCCCATAATCATGTTACGGGGCCAATGATGGAAGTGGGGAATGGCACGCTCCCCGCCGGCACTTTTTAAATCTCGCTGTCAGAGATTGCCAATGAGCTTAAACTCGTTAACAGCCTCGGGTGGATCTCTGATCCACTCGTGGCTGTTAGACGCACATGATGGCTGTTCTGATCAGCCAACATGTGCAGGGAAAGATACGGGCTCGGTGCATGCATTCTAGGTCGTTAAGGTCTTAAAGCTACCTCTATGCATGTATGTAGGGCAGTTTGCCTGCTACCTACTTGCTGTATTGATGACTTTTATCTTAAATTCATTAGGTTGGCTTAACTGAACAACTATTTTATTAAAACCTATCTCTGTTTACCTATGCAAGTTTTCTTTTACATTTCTCTTGCATGTAACCAACCAAATGACCTCAGCATGCATTAATAAAGGGTAAAGGAAATGGTGTTTTTCTTCACTCCAGTAGTTTTTGTACTTTACAGTTTGTAATATTTCAAAAAAGTACAAGAGGTCATGCTCTGTAGCTGACAGAAGGCAAAAGGTACTAATTTACAGAAATCCTGATGGTTTCATACAATAGTCACCAAACAGAGAACATTTAGAATAATAAGGCTAATCGGGATGTAAAAGTAGAAAGACTATTATATTTCCTGTGGCATAAATCAGGTAAGAAAAGGGCAAACTAAGTGGGTCAAGCTGTTCGAATGTACTGTCAGGTGCGATATTTCTTTGAATTTGTGTGTTACTACTTGCAGTAACTAAAAAAATATAATTTATTGCTAACACCTTTGGTGCGCTATAGTTTATTCTTCAAATTTATAACTTACTTTTTCTTACTATATTGTGTTAGGTAGACTTTACTGCTTTGCCATTTAAGAGGAATGAACTTTTTGTGGAAAGAGATTTTTTTTCCCATTTTATTAGGCAGAGAATAAATGTGAAGGTATTTTATGTTACTAAATTAACTTTAAATTAATGCATGCAAAGCTAAAATAGGGTTCAACAATATATACAACTTATTATAGATTACTATGGGTTTAAAAGTTCTCTGTGGGGTATTGAAGGGGTTTAGAAAGTAAAATTTGTTCACCCAAAAAATATGCAAATATGGGATATTTTGTGAATCAGTTTCTCATGATTTTTAATTTTCTAGATGTCTGCTTGTAAGACCTCTGCTTCTAGCCAACCATTGACCCATTGTTCGGAACTGTCAGGGTAAGCAGGTTAAGAGCTTTCCTCTGCCTGGACCTCACTAAAATCTCCATCTACAACTTTTACACTTTATTTAGAGGATATAAACAATTTAAAGGATAAAAAAAGATATATTTTCCATATCTGTCTATTAGCTGTGTCTAGTATTGCTGATTGGCTCAATTAAAAACAAAAACTCTAATCTGCAAAACCACATACAATCTTGGAAGGGATGTGACATCGTTTTAGAAGAAAGTATCCTTGTATTTCTAATCCTGAACTAACCCTTTGGGTATGGTTCTACTTGCGCATAGCTTCCAGTGCGAGAGCATCATAAGCGATATGCTCATGACCCTCTGCTGCGAGCGTCAACCGATGGTCATGTGACTGTGATCCGATCCAGCCAAGAGTCATATGACTGTGATGCGATCTTGTGATCACATCGCAGTTACGGAGCAGTGGAAGGGAACACTTTCTCCCCATGTCCTCCACTGCCTGTCTCTGCATACATCGCTCTGCGGTTAAATGACATGCGTGTACAGTTCGATTTTTCACACGCTCCCATAGACTTGTATGGGGGTTCATGAGCCAAGATTCGTTTCCAAATGCAGCATGCTGCGATTCATTCCACATGCCGCTGTGGCATGAGAACTCAATCGCAGATGGACACTGCCCCATAGTTTTGCACTAGAGTGAGAGCAATCCGATGTTTTATCGGATTGCACTTGTCTGTGCAAAACGCAAGTGGAACCGTACTCTTTAAGTAAGAAAGATAATGTGCCGCTTTTAATTCTTCAGAAATCATCACATCTGACTTAATAATTTTCCTTACAATCACATGTTTTACAATTTTAATATAACAGCACATTTGTTGCTTTTATCTTTCCACATTCCTTTCATATCAATGTAAGATAATTCTGGGCTAAAGCTATGACATTGAGGATCTATATATGTGAATTGCTAAATTTTAATGGGAACATCATCAATAAGTGTATCTATTCTTATATTTTTCAATATCATTAAACATGGCTAAAAATATATTAGCATACATACAAGATGTTACATCCCAATTATTGTCACAGCTAAATCCAAATAACATAATTAAGTCAAAAAGTGTTATGAGAAAGAATGAACAATAAGGAATCACACATAAGGTTAGTGAGTTCAACAGACAGTTTTGTATTGCCAAGAGCACAGAAGATTGCCTCCACCTTCAACAAATTAGCAATTCTAATAGAGAGGCTCTCTACATCAATTTTGGTTAGCGCCCACCCTTCTTGCCATGTAAACATATTTATTGCTTTTAAAAAGGCTTCAGTATCTGTGAAATATCAGGATATCTTGTCTAAGGTTGGAGTCACACCAGTGTGTGACTTGCGCAAGGATCATATCGCATCGCTTGGACTGGCCAGCAGCTCTCCTGACGGGAGGCGGTCAGCTTAATGTATTTCTATGCAGCTGAAAAGCTCCTGTCAGGAGAGCCATGGCCAGTCCGGGCAATGTGAGGCGATACCCATGCAAGTCACATGCAAGTGGGACTCCAGCCTCAGAGAGGGCATAACAACCAGCCCAAATATTATGACAATAGGTCTCTGCTAGACCCAATGCCATTCATAATAGAGTAGCCCAGTGGCTGCAACAAAGTTTTGTTCACATTATGTAAGAAATACCACAAAGGATATCTATGAAAGGAAGAATAAATGCATTCTCCCATTTTCTAGGTAAGAGACCCTTCTCAACCATGCCCCATAAAAGAGATTGTAACTGATTTTGAAATTTGATAGTGGTTTCGCTCGTCAATTTCTGATAAATAGATTTATCCCTTTCTGGTTGGATCATATATATATATATATATATATATATATCACATTTTGTAAAACAAGTGTACGTTTTCTCCTAAATCCATATGGTTTATCAACACATTCTCAGGAGTCTCTAAATTAAAGGTGACAGGTGAATATAGAATAAAGTTTGACTCTGATATCTCTGATGAACAGTGTTAAGAAAAAATCTAAATTCCCACCTGGCTGTAAAGGTAGTGTGAGATTGAATCTTAAACACAAAATAAAATCCTATGAACATTTTTCCCTGATATCCTGGATTAAAATAAATGGTAGATTGAGAGATGGCCATTTGATCTCTTTCAATATTCAATGCTATATCCTTTACATTAAATCTCAGATCTTCAATTGAGAAAGGAATTTGCTTCTCTTTGCTGACTGGCTGTTTTTTTTCATCTTTGAAAAACGTAAAGGGAACCTGTGAAGTTAGAAATGATATTTCCCTGCAGATATGTCATTAATCTACAGGTCAATAGCACTTTGATGCTATGCACCCAACAGCAATGAGAGCCTAGCTATTGGGAAGAAATTAACTTTATCCCTTCTTGCAGTCTCAGGCTTTCAGTCATAGGGTGGTGTGGCTTCAGTCACCGCTCTGGCATAGTGAGCAGCAGCTGTAACTTCACTCCTGGTACTGACTGACATCCAACTCTGTACTGATGTAATGTTGAAACCCTGAAGCTGCTGGGAGGAATAAAGTTAATTTCTTCCCAGTATAGAGGTTTTCAGTGTGGAAGCCTAACAGTGTAAGAAACTCTATTAACCGTGAGATTAACCCCATAACAGCAGCAAATTAATTATTGTAGTTTGATTACATGGTCTTTTAAAAAGGACATGTCACCAAATAAAAAGTGGACAGTTTTTAGTCTTAAAAGGAACCTGTCAGGTGCAATATGCGCCCAAAACCGCGAACAGCATTGTACCTAGTAGCATAGATAAAGAGTTCTTTATAAAAAGTATTTCTAAAGATTCTTTACTACATGCTAATGAGGCCAATGACTAGTCGAAAAGACGTTAGTTCCCTTGGCTAGTTGCCCCTCCTTAGCATGTAAGCACGCCATTGTGGGAATGCTAACATGATAATGAATGCACAGCATCAGAGGATGATCACACTCACCTCTTTGCTGCCATCGTTGGACTTCAGCTCAGTACACATGATCCCGGACTTTCATCATGTGCACTACACGAGTTTGAAGCCAGGATGCGTACACCCGGCTTTATAGTACACATGACCTGACTGAAAGTCCGGGATCATGCATACTTAGCCAAAATCCACCGTCGGATGTAATGGCAGCGGAGAGGTGAGTGAGATCATCCTCAGATGCTGTGCATTCATTAGCATGTTACCATGCTCACATACCATGCTAAGGGGTCACGACTAGCCAAGGGAAGTAATGCCCTTGTGAATAGTCACTGGCCTCATTAGCATATCATATTGGATCTTTAGAAATACTTTTTCTAAAAATCCCTTCATCTATGCTACTATAGGCCGGGATGGTTAGCAGGGATTAGCAGTATGCACCCAGAACTGCTCGTGTGTCTGGTGCATATATCACCTGACAGGTTCCCTTTACTTTATTCCTGCTGTTCCTTGTGCATTCCAGGTTTTCTTTTCTCTATTAAATTCCTTCATACAGTTCTAAAGCCATGGGGCTTTTTATTATATATTATTTTTAGGGTCTTTTTCAAGAAGATATTGCCCCCATGGTAACTATACAAAGTCGCCTAAAGACACATTCAAGAGATTCTTGTGAGCCTTGCCCCCTTGTAAAAGAATATAAGAATTAGCTCTCACTAAATAGACCTCTGGAACTGTATGGTGAACTTAAAAAAAAAATAAAAATGAAAACTCAGGAAATAAGTGGTAATAAAAAATACAGTAAAAACTAGCAACTTCAGACCTGGTAACAGGTTCTCTTTAAAGCAGGTCATCTTATGGATAGCTTTGAACAGATATAGTTCAAAGTTCACATAATCAAACCTTTCTGGTAGGCGTATTCGCGGTCCTCCGATCATCTAGCATTTCAATCAGACTTGCTTCCTGTTTTGAAAATGTTTCCCTTTTCTTCTTGCCCCTTCTCCTTTGTACCTATTTCCTAAAAGCAGAGTATAATGTTCTGTGAGATTAAAACTTTCAAAGGGACATTTCGTGCTATAATCAGGAGACGTTCGTGCAGATGCTCTTCTCCTCCTCCTTTTTTTACCATATGTGCATTATTACAATATTGTTTTTCCAGCATAAATGTATCACTCTTGTGTTTTGTAATGTTGGCCTGAAGAAGCACTACATTTTTGGCTAGCTTTTTCACAAACTTCTGGAATTGAATCTTTGTACAATTCAGTATTTGCTCTAAATAATTCCACTGTCAAACTTTCATGTTCTTTCTCATTTTTGCTCATAATCAGGTGCATAGAATTAAGACAATGCTCAAAGTGTAATCTTTTCCATTCACTAATAAAAGTGACATTTTCATTATACTGGGAAGGCTCCTTATATATTCTGAGCTCTCTTGGGACTCTCTTACTTGCATTGTAAGATTGCAGGGAATTAATAGTCCAGAATAAACGGATCTCTTTTTCTGCTAATTGCACAATTCTCTGTTCAAGATGCTTTGCGCTAATAAACTATAGCTCATTTTTATGTTGCACTGTACTGAAAACGCACATGCATCCTCCCAGAGAAAAAAATGCACAAGAAATTGTAATGAACTAGTATATGATAGCAGAGGATCAGATTTTTAAAGATCTTGCATGCCTAGATGCCAATTGTCATTTTTAGATGCGTATGTATTTTGACAGATGCCACAGTGAAACCTAAGTTTGGTGGGTAACGTAAGCATTGGTTAAGTAGATTAAACCTGAAGAGGAATGTTTGGTATGGGCACTGTAATTGGTGCAACCAATTTTTGAATAAAGTTCTTTTGCATGTTTTTCACAATTAAATGTTTCAGGTCACTAAACAGATTTAAATATTAGACAAAATAACACAAGTAAACACAAAATGCAGTTTATAAATTAAGGTTTTAATTATTAAGGGAAAACGAAATCAAAACCTGTAGGGCCCTATGTGGAAAAGTGATTGCTCCCCCCCGCTTAAAACATAAAATAACTGTGGATTATCACATCTTTGGAAAGCGGAGTTCAATTTCCCTAGCCACACTCAGGCCTGATTACTGCCACACCTGTTCTCAATCAAGGAATCACTTAAATGGGACTTGCCTAACAAAGAGAAGTAGACCAAAAGATCCTCAAAAGCTACACATCATGCTACAATCCCAAATAATCCAGAAACAAATGAGAGACAAAGTAATTGAGATCTATCTGTCTGCGTCTTATAAACCGAAAAATACAGTATGTCACTGGTAATCCCTGACAGCAGCCTTTAAATTGTCAGGACAGATAAAAGTAAAGGACATTGGCAACCAGCAGCCTGTGGATGGCCACTATTTCTGCCATCTTGGGACTCCTTTAACCCTGTTCTTCTATTTGGTCAAAAATGACCGAATTTGAAATTTTGATATTTTTTAACTGTTCATTATGCGGTTCTGAAACTTGTGGTTAATTGACTTTTCCTCATTTAAGGGGTTCTTTCTATGAGTAGATTTTTTTTTTTACTTTTTGCTCCCCTTTTTTTTAAACTTGTACTGTTTGGTCAAAAATGACCGATAGACATTTCTACTAATCTCAGTCATTTTTTGAGTAAAATAAAGGACTTATAATCTCATTTTGGACAATATATTGCATCTACTACTATTTATCAATTTATCTATGTCCTTTTGCTCTGTGCAGATTTATACATACATACATGTTCAAATTAGGATATTGCAGATCGATTCGCTTCCAATAGAGTTATGTGCAAAATTTTTACAAATGGTATCTTATTTACTCTGCTGTTCATATAGAAATAGTCCAATTCAATAGTCAACATTTCACATTGTAAATGAAAAGATTTTCTTATTTTCCTTGTGTTAGCTGGTTCTATTACTGTGTAATGCTGACCTGAAAAGAGCACTAATACATTTTGTCTGACAAATGTGTTTGTTTTACTGTGGCCTATCTTATGCTAAAGGGTGATGTTTTCTCTGATATCATCAGTAGACAATTACCATACTAGTCTATACAGTTATGGTCATGTCACACACAACGACAGTGACGATGACGTCGCTGCTAAGTCACCATTTTCTATGATGCAGCAGCAACCTTGCAAGCGATGTCGCTGTGTGGGACATCCAGCAACGACCTGGCCCCTGCTGTGAGGTCGCTGGTTGTTGCTGAATATCCTGGACCATTTTTTGGTCGTTGCTCTCCCGTTGTGAAGCACACATCGCTGTGTGTGACAGCGAGAGAGCAACAAACTGAATGTGCAGGGAGCCAAGCAACCGGCTTCAGCGGACGCTGGTAACGAAGGTAAATATCGGGTAACCAAGCAAAGGCTTGGTTACCCTATATTTACATTCGTTACCAGCGTCCGCAGCTTCTTGAAGCTGGCTGCTTGCTCCCTGCACACGTAGCCAAGGTACACATCGGGTAACTATAAGCAAAGCGGTTTGCTTATTAACCCGATGTGTACTCTGGCTACAAGTGCAGGGAGCCAGCGCTAAACGGTGTGTGCTGGTAACCAAGGTAAATATCGGGTAACCAAGCGAAGCACTTTGCTAGGTTACCCGATATTTACCTTAGTTACCAAGCGCAGCATCGTTTCCATGCGTCGCTGCTGGCTGGGGGCTGGTCACTGGTCGCTGGTGAGATCTGCCTGTTTGTAAGCTCACCAGCGACCATGTAACGACGCAGCAGCGATCCTGATAAGGGCAGATCGTCGTTGGGATCACTGCTGCGTCGCTATGTGTGACCTAGGATTTACTTCACTATTAGTACAGCTGGAGAGAACACAGAGAGATGTATTGACGTCAGAGCTCTGAAAACTCATCTTTACATGCTGCAGTTGTGCAAAGTACTTATGCAAAAGACATGTAAATTATACTTGTAATGAATGCAAACAGTAAATTTAGCATTGTGAACCTTATTTACCCTTTTATATAGAAAAAACTGAACTTTTTATTTTTTTGTTGTTTTTTTTTAAACAAAATATATATTTACATACAGTTTGATGTTATTACTTATAGTATACAGTTATATAAAGAATATTTTTATGTGCAAATGTGCAATATGCATGAATGTTACAATAAGGCCATGTAACATTTTTTAACACACAAAAAAAAATAAGTTTTTGATTTTATTTTTCATTTGTTTATCAACAACAGGTATTCAAATAAAACACTTACATTTGCTAAAATTCAAGACTTAATAGGTCCAGTCAAAAATGATCAGAACATTATAAGTGTATAGTAGACCCAAACAGAACAGTTGGGTTAATGCTCAAACAAGGTTGGGCTTGATAAGATCCAAGACAAACAGACTTCAGCTTACCATAGGCAACTGTGCTCCAGGACTTGCAGGTGCTCATAGTCCCCCAGACTAGCCAGGCTGGTGTATAACTGAGAAGAAGTGAAAAGTGGACCCGACTCCACCATGTGAGGCCGGGTCCACTTTTCATGTCTTCTTGATAAGATCTCAATACCTTGGTATTGCAGAATATAATATAAAATATAGACAGTCAGATGAGGGCAGGGTTAATTCCCTTGAAAGACTAAAAATCAAAGTAAAAAACAAAAAAAAAAACTTTTTAAAAAAATATAAAATCAATATATATATAAATATGATATCGGCATATCTGACATAACCATGTGAAAGGCCAGTTTATAAAAATATAAAATTAATTAACCTGTAAAAGAACTAACCCGTAAAAGAACGCCATAAATAGAAAAAAATTACCAGAATTGCTTTTTTAGTCACCAAAAAAAACACCAAAATTAATAAAAACCAATCTTAACACAGTATGTATAACATAATAGTATCAATGAAAATGGCAGCTTAACCTACACAGGAAGGGATTCACACAGGTCTGTAAATCAAAAAATATAAATGTTATGCGTCTCATAAATTGGAGACACAATACAAAATTATTTTCTTTGCAAGGGTCTGATTAGATTTTCCACCTCTTAGAAAAAACTATATCAAGTGTGGTATTTCTATAATCACAGTGACCTGGATAATGATGTTGTATCGGTATATTTTCCACATAGTGAACAACATTAATACAAAACCTGAAAATCAAAACTTGTTGTATTACTTTTCCCTATTTCATTCTGTTTAGATTTTTTTTCTATTTTCAGTTCATTTTTTAGCAAAATTATTATTTTCATTAAAAACTACAACTCATCCTTCATGAAATAGGCCCTTATATTGCTATGTCAGTGGAAAATAAAAATGGATTGCTCTTGGAGAAGAGGAGGATTAAAAAGAAGCACATAAAGTCTAGTCCTAAAAGGGTAAAAGCTCATTCAGACCTTGTAACTAAAGGGTTAAAACATAATGAGATGATAGTTTGCCAGATAATGCTGTAAAATACGCTTTAAATAAAGCAAAAGAAAAAAGCATTGCCTTCTCTATGCCCCGATACAGCAAAGCTTAGGATTTTCAATTAGGAATAATGTATTTTCTGTTGAAGTCAGTAAAGTAAACTGTCACTACCATTGAAGCAAAATGCTTATCTCATCTATCCATGTTGGATCTGCTTTCTGAATAAAAGTAAAGTGTCCTCATAGTCAGCAAATAATGACATGCAACAAAATTGTATTTTAGTACACTTAATACCCTTGGCATGGGAGAATATTGGTCTCTTTTCCCAGTAGGAGATACCAATATTAAATGAATGTTAAACCTGCACTACAGGTAGTAAAGTGAGTAATCCAAAAGAAATAAAAAATAAAATAAAAATAATGTTAGAAACTAGTTCTTAACTAGACCATTATTTTTAGATGCAAGCTATAAAACCATTGTATTAACGTAACATACAATATCTGCATTTACTTCTGTGGGCCTGGATTAATTTAGTTTTAATAAGTAACCTTATCTCCTAGTATCTCTACCTTTGTCACTAAGCAGTGCCATCACCCTGGCTGGTACTTGTGCTCCTGGCCAGACATAGTATCCATGTTTGGCTGCAAATTACTGATTAATGCTACTTTCATATCAGCATTTTTTTGCCTGTAGGCAAAAAACTGCAAACCGCATATGACCGGATCCTGTGGATTGAATGTGAACTCATACAACCGCAATTGTTATTTTACCGGATCTTTCTACTTGTACTTGCGATGGATGCAGCGGGACACAGAATTTATCGGCCTGCACTGGAGTGAACTCCTGATCTCACAGCCCGCACACACTGTGGATGCAGGTTATCAGCGGTCACTGCCTGCTGCCGATCATGTGTAACCGTGTGCGGGCTGTGTGGTCAGGAGTTCAGCTGAGTTCAGTTCAGCTGACTCCAGTGTTGGCTGATTACTTGTTCTGTGTCCCGCTGCATCCATCGCAGAGTGTGTGGGCTGGAGTTCAACTGAGTTCAGATCAGCGGACCAGTGCCAGCCGAACTCAGCTGACCTCACAGCCCGCATATGCTGCAATGGATGCAGGGGGACACAGAACAAGTGGTCGGACTGGAGTCAGCTGATCTGAACTCCTGATCTCATAGCCAGCAGAACAAGTAATCAGATTAGCTGACTCCAGTGTCGACCGATTACTTGGTCTGTGTCCCGCTGCTTCCATCGCGGAGTGTGCAGGCTGGAGTTCAACTAAGTTCAGATTAGCTGACTCCAGTGCCAGCCAAACTCAGCTAACCTCACAGCCCGAAAACAAAACAAAACAGGATCCAGTCTATCAGAATGTGGTGTCTTCCGGTAGAGCAGGATCCAGCTCATTGAAATACATTGCAGGTACCGCTGCAATCTAACGGATCCAGTGAGTTGCAGTAATTTGCCCGAGGAAAAAAATGCTGCAAGTGGCATTTTTGAAAAAAGGTAAAATGCCGCAAAGCAATGGATCCAGTGTGTGCCGCATGCAACCGCATGTGACCGCATATTGCCATGATTCCATTGCAAATGCATTGAAATGACAATGCTGTGCGGCAAAAAATCCATTCATGCTGCAGTTGAAAAAACGCTGATGTGAAAGTAGCCTAACTGTTGTAATTAGCTCTATGTTGTGAACTTTGAGCAGGGTCACTACCTATTTAACCTAACCTGAAATTTCCAGTTATAAGATTTACTTCACCTACTTCACACTCCTAGTTTTCTGTTTATGCTCATATTGCTTGATTAAAATTATTTATTTAAGCATCCTCCTGGCTATGTTATCGTTCTTTGGTTTTCTTTCTTTCTTTGACCTCTTGGATATAATCCAATCTGATTAACCTTCTTTCTGCCAGATGGCTCCACAAGCAATAAGCCACTCCGTAGATTTAACCCAAGGGGTCCCATATAAGTCCATATCCCTATAATGCTGCTAAAGCTTGAAGGCCATGGTTCCCCTGGTATCTGCTAAATAGAGTGGCTGTCACACCTAAAACACATGCAGTGCGATGTAGTGTAATGTAGTGCAGTGTAATGCAGTGCGATGATTCTTTCGCACCCATATACTAGTATGGGTGTGAATGAAAACAAATTGGATTCCACATGCAGCATGCTGAGAATGTTTTTTCAGTCTGATTAAAGCTGAGAAAAAAAATTGCACTTGGGAGCGGCCCCAAAGAGTAATATTGGTCCTAGTTGAATGCGATTTTTTATCGCATTCCACTCGCTCCATTTTCCTGGCCGTATATCCTTAGCTTAAAATCAAAAATATACTGGTCCAAAAGATGGCTATTACTTAACATAGGCCTGACTCTAATTTGTTCCTACCTTACAGCGGAGGTTGGCACCCTAAGATCACGTAATGGTACCCCCATTCATTGACGGCTGTCCCTAAGTGTCCTTAACTACACCTTAAGCTATAAATCATGTGTAACACATAAACAACAATAAACTTGAATGAAATGCTGACAAGCAAAGTGTGAGACACAGGGCTAGGAATGTGTAAACACAGCCTTACAAGAATGATGGAATAAGAGAAACCAAAAACAATAACAGAATGTGTTGAAACCCTCCGAAACCTAAATGAAAAAAAATAGGAGATAAGTGGGAATGGATTCACATAAACTGCAAGGAATAGCAATGTCTCAGTAAGAAAACCTTAAGTGAGGAGCTGGGACGCCAGACAACCATTCATCTAGAAATATAGTCAACACTAAGGCATGTGAGAAGTGAATATAAATAGCCCCTCCCAAAATATAATTGGGCTAACCAAACGAGAAAGTGCAGACACCTGAATAGAAAAGAAAGGCAAAGCATAAGAAAGACTAGAGACTCCTCAACAGTTGGACTAACTAAAAACAGGCTGTGGGCCAACCAAGAGGGAAAACAAAAATTAGAGATTACCGTATTTTTCGCTTTATAAGATGCACTTTTGTTCACCCAAATTTTGGGGGAAAGTAGGGGGTGCGTCTTATAAGCCGGATATACAGGGGGGGTATATATATATATATATATATATATATATACACTGCAGGGTCCAGGGGAGGTGGGGGCAGCTCTGGAGCGCAGGTGAACGCTGCGGGCTGCAGCCTTTGATCTCCTGCTCCCGCTCATATAATATACACAGCCGCTGTCCATATCCGTGGTGCTGAAACCGCACCGCAGTGACGGGCTGGGGGAGCGGTGCATATTATATGTCCCTGCGCCCCCTGTGATGGCAGATGCCCCCCCTGTGTTACATATGGCCCCCATGCTGCTGCTCATTCTAAAATAAAAACGCTTTACTTACCCCCTCAAGCATTTCTCCACAGTGTCCCTGCTTCCACTGTGATCAGGCACGCAGAGATCTCACTCTGCTGTGCCCATCACATGACCGGCACCAAGAACCAGGAAGTGGAGGAAGAGAAGCAAGGAGAGAGACAGGAGGGAGATCAGCGCTGGAGGAGGTAAGGAAAGAGTGTTTTATTTTACTATCGGCAGCAGTATGGGGGCGATAGCTAACACAGGGGGACTTGTGCAATACATAGGAGGCTATAGGCAGCACAGGGGAACGTATGCAATCCATAGGGGGCCATAGGCAGCACAGGGGAACGTATGCAATCCATAGGGGGCCATAGGCAGCACAGGGGAGCGTATGCCATCTATAGGGGGCCATAGGCAGCACAGGGGAATATATGCAATCCATAAGGGGCCATAGGCAGCACAGGGGAATGTATGCAATCCATAGGGGGCCATAGGCAGCACAAGGGAACTTATGCAATCCATATGGGGCCATAGGCAGCACAGGGGAACGTATGCAATCCATAGGGGGTCATAGGCAGCACAGGGGGATGTGTGCAATCCATAGGGGACCATAGGCAGCACAGGGGAACATATGCAATCCATAGGGGGCCATAGGCAGCACAGGGAACGTGTGCAATCCATAGGGGGCCATAGGCAGCACAAAGGAACGTGTGCCATCACAAGGGGGCTATATTCAATATAAGGGGGCCATATCGAGATTAAGGGGGGTAATTTTAGGATGGGGGCTATGAGGGACATATACCCTATATGATTTGTTAGACGGACACTGGCATTATAAGATGGACCCCATTTAACATTAAAAAAAAAAAAACCTCTTTTCATTCACCAAATTTGGGGGTGCGTCTTATAATCAGGTGCGTCTTATAAAGCGAAAAATACGGTACCAGTTCGAACCCTGGATTGGAGCCATGCCAGTGGCTTGTGCAAAGCATGTCCATGTAATCCAAGTAGGAGCTACCAGTCTTACTCAGAAATGTCACCATATACCAGGCCTTCAACTTCTTTGCTCTATCACTCACCCATGATCTCAAACACCTTATTTTCAGAGCATGTTAAGGCACAAATCTTGATTTCAGAGGGATATATAAAGTGAGATTTATCAGGGAATAGGGGGACTTAGCATTTAATCTTGTATAATCAATGACTTACATTTACTTCATCAACCTTTGCTGTGGGCTCACACTGAGCCTTCATCTTTCCCTGCATGTGATGGTTTTTTAAATCCACCATCAAGTGCCTTTAACAGGTGAATTGGTTCTAAAATCCACCAGTGGCTGTTAACCAGTTAAATGCCTCTATCAATCACTGACAGTGGCATTTAACACATGCTGACATTAAGTGCATCACAGATCCCGCCCACGTGATTGCGGGGCAGCGATAAGTTGCCTTGAAAGTCTGTCATCACGATCCTCCTGTGAACGCTGGCTGTGAGGGGTTAATACATTTAAGGCTCAATATGAGTATCTTGTAATGCCTTTCAAGATTTATCACATGAAACCTCTTTTCCAAAATTTTGTTAGTGACATTCAAAGATATAAGTGGTCAATTTGTGATTGTTTGTCTTTATGACATTTCGGTTTTTTAACCAGATTATGACTCACTCACCCAATACATTTAGACTGAACTATATTTTACTTGCTAACCTTGAGAAATATATTTTTTTAGTTGAAATAAACTTCCTGAGGTATAATTTGCACATTAAAAATATTCAAATGGATCCTTTTAAGGGGAAAACTATTAAGGATTGGATCCTACCTATATCTCTGAACGCTTTGCAATGTTCTCTTTAGTTTGCTAATTACTCTCATACTTTTATTAAACATATCCAAGATTGTCAAACCATTGATGTAATTAATTATGAAAAGAGGGCTGATATGTTTAACTGGAATTCTGATGCAATTTGTACCTTCACTAAATTAAAAACAAGAAAATACAAGGCCCTCCTAGTTGTGAAGATGAACGGGAAAAAGGATCAGAAACACAGCGTGGTGCTGCTCACCTTGGTGTATGGTGCTAATCAAGTACAACTCTGGTGAAAGAACAGGTTAACAGGCTTAAGGGACTGCTGCACCACATTGTCTACTCTGCAATTAGGCAAAATTGATCCAGGGAAAATTATGTAAAATAGAAACACGCTGTTTTATACAAATAAATCCTGTTTCCATTTCTTGATCAAGTTGTGACAGCTGCCATTAATGTGATGCGAGTCACTATTTATGGGTAGAGCAGTCAGGAAAGCCGGGGTCTAGTAACAGGAGGACACGTATGGATACAGGGAAGTACACAGAGGCGTAGTCAGGACACAATCCAAGGGTCAGAATTCTGGGAAGGCACGTAATGGATTCAGTGAGAAAACTGAGACGTGGTCAGGTAAGGTCCGAGAGCAAATACCAGGAGGTCACGACAGGAACAGGGAGCTGGCAGAGCGGAGTCAAACAACAGTCCAGGGTCAGGAAAAAAAGATCAGAGAAAAGGCAGGAACAAAGGCCAACAGCACAACAACAGAACCAGAAAGTACGACTGGCAAGGCTCTGTCAGAGCATGCTCACTAAAGAAACAGAGCAATTACCCAGAAGATGGAACACCTGAGCAAACAGCACCTCCTAGAACCAGCATGGAAGCCTGCACTGTCAATCAACCTGCCAGCCAGTAGCCCAGGAAAACACAGCTAGCAGAGCATCTCCTAGTGTGCAAGATGCTCTGCATAGAGGAATCGGGACAGTTAACATCAACATTTTTTCATTTGCTTGGATTCCCTGAATTAAAAGAATGTTTCATTTGATCCTGTATTGGCACAACTTGATTTTTTAGCACCTTTTTGAAGTAAAGGTAGCTGTCTCAGTGGTTAGGGTTGGAGTGATGATATCACAAGGTACACCATTTCTAACTCAACACCATCTGTGCATCTTCCTTTCACAAGTATCTACCACCAAAAGAAATTATAATAGCAATAATGTTGTTTTATTGATAATTAAGTGGCCCTTTGAAGAATGGCACCATTTTCTAAAAGGTGCCAAACAAAGTCACTGTTCTCACTGACCACAAAATATTACTAATCTTTATTTGGCCAACACTCTAAACCGTAGGCAAGATAGATGGGCTTTATTATTTTTTAAATTTGATTTTATGATGACATTTAGCTGAGGTACTAAAAATGTTAAAGTCAGTGCTCTCTCCCAAAAAACTTTCCATCTCAAACTGAGAATCTGATCAGGCTAAATTGCTGCTAAGCTATCCTGCTGGACTTCTCCAGTCACTACTCCTAAAGGTCCAATTAGCCACCTCTCCATTGTTACCATTCTTTGAAGAGAAGAGTTATTATTTTGCAGTGTTTGATAGATCCAGTAACCAGTACCACTCTGTCCTTTGTCTAAAGCCTGCTTTACACGTTGCAATTTCGCATACGATATCGTATGTGATTTGCAACACCCCCATTGTATGTGCAGCACGTTCAATTTGTTGAATGTGCCGCACATACGATTAACCCCCGTCACACATACTTACCTACCATACAACTTCGATGTGGGCGGCGAACGTCCACTTCCTGGTGTGGGAGGGATGTTTCGTCACGTGGCAACCGGTCAATAGAAGCGGAGGGGCGGAGCTGAGCGGGACTTAAACATCCCGCCCACCTCCTTCCTTCCGCATTGTGGGCCGGGAGCCCCAGGAGGCAGGTGAGATCTGTTCATCGTTCCCGGGGTGTCACACACTGCGATGTGCGCTACCCCGGGTACAATGAACAATCTGACGTTCAATTCGTCAGGAATGAACGACGTGCATGCGATGAACGGTTTTTCGTTCAATCGCAATTGCACGTCGCTGTCACATGCTACAACATACCTTACGATGCCGGATGTGAGTCACTTACGACGTGACCCCGCCGACACATCGTAAGATATCTTGTAGCGTATAAAGCGAGCTTAAGTGAGCTAACGTCCAAACCTAATGGAAATTTGGCACCATGTTTTTGTCACCTAATCTGAGAGCAACATAACGTAGGGGCAGAAATCCTGATTCCAGTGATGTGTCACTTACTGGGCTACTTAGTGTAGTTTTGATCAAATCACTGTTTAATCAGCAGTATATCATCATTAAAAGACTATCAGGTAGTCCAGCATATTCATAAGCTCTGCATAACTGCTAGATATGAAGCAGAGAAAACATTGATCTTATAAAATGACAGCAAATAGCTCACTAAGTGACAAATTGCTGGAATCAGGGTCTCTATCTTTACATTGTGCTGCTCTCAGATGAGGGAGCAAAAACCTAGAGACAGATTCCCTTTAACAGATGACGCACCTGAGAGGGAACTTGTATTTTTGTAAGTTTAGTTGAATGCTAATTGGTGGCAATTTTGGTACAGAATCTTTTGTATCTGTTCACATTTATCCTGTGCATTTTGCTGGATGCTTTAATCAGGGTCTCTGTCTCTACATTATGCTGCTCTCACATGATGACAGATTTCCTTTAAGTAACTCATTCATCAAACACATTGTATGTCTAGACGGTATTCCAAAAAAAATTATTTCCTTATGAGAAATTCAGTTCATTTTCTAATTCTGGAAGGCATTGTGTAATATGATTAATAATGAATTGTAATTTTTATCTGCCTACCACTGAGAGACCAATGGTCAGACTGAACATACTAATAAAACACTGAAGCAATATGTCTGGTCATATATTTCTGATCTTCAGTGTGAATCAGTGAAAGATCTATTTAAGGCCCCCTTCACACATCCGTGAAAAAAAACGATCCGTTTTTTCACGTACGTGTTAAAGGGGTGGTTTGCTCCCCGTGTGCCGTGTTTGTGGCACATTCCTGTTCACCGTGTGTTATACGTAATAACACACAGAGAACGGAAAGCCCCGCCTACCTGCATCATCCGGCGCTGTCTGTGGTGCTGAATGACAGCGTCTGGCACAGGCCACGCCCCGCTAACGCTGCTTCCAGCTCCCAGTGAAGAAGACGCATTGTTCAAAAGCACTGGGGGATAGATGCAGGTGACAGCCGCGGCAGAGACTGCAGGACTCGTGGAGGTGAGTATGTGTTTTTTTATTTTTTACAATTCCACGTGTGTTTCTCCGGCACGAGTCACGTGCACCCGCATCCACACTACTTCCGTGTGGTACATGTGCGGGACCGTGCTGCCGGAGAAACACTGACATGCATCCGTGTCGAGCACACGGCACACGTCTGCTCCACTCGGAGGCATGGGCCACTGACAGAACACGTGCGTGCACATATACCCATTGATTTTAATGGGTATACGTGTGCCCGTGTCTCCGGTACATGCGGGCATGGACCTAGCACGTACCGGAGACACGGACGTGTGAAGGGGGCCTTAAGAGGAGTTTGCAAATAAAAATCAGTATCAAGAGTCTGTCCAATTTCATGTGTCTTTCAGTCCCTATAGTATCATTCTTGTGTTGGTTCATTTTTAGCCTTTGAGATATATACTGTAGAGGGTGATAAATCCATGTATTGGAAGATGCTTACCTGGTCTGGGGCCATTCTAGATTTCTGGGTAGTGAGTAGGCATCACAGTAACTTGTGCATTTAGGTTATAGGCCAGAGGAAAGATCTTCAAGTAACACTCAAGTAACATTGTGTTGGAATATGTTTAGTGGAACAACTCTATTCCTGTCTATGGCTAGGTTCACACACTGCGTTTTTTTGACGCTGCGTTTTTGTGCGTTTTTTGCGGCAAAAACCGCACAAAAACGCACCCGCGGCAAAAAAATGCGGCAAAAAACTCACGCGTTTTGCCACGATTTGGTGCGGTTTTTTGCTGCGTTTTGCTGCGTTTTTGCTCACTGTGTCTTTATGCGTTTTTTATCAGTGAACAATGCCATTAAAGATTGTTGGAAAAAAAAAAAAAAAGGTCTGATGTCATTTCCTTCTTCAATATGTTCTTCTTTCTCCACTAGTGTATGCAATAGAGCAGACAGCTGCAGAACCACAAGGCTCAGCATGCTCCATACAGGACTGTATGCTGAAGGGAGAGGCAGAGGGAGCAGAACTACAAGGCTCAGCATACTCCATCCAATAGTGTATGCAGTAGAGCAGACAGCAGCTGCAGAACTACAAGGCTCAGCATCCTCCATCCAGGACTGAATGCAGGAGTTTTTTGCCCCCAAAAAAATGACGAGGGCTTCGCCATATTTTTGTATGCTAGCCGGGTACAGCAGGCAGGTACAGGCTGCCCCCAACCCCAGCTGCCTATTTGTACCCGGCTGGGAACCAAAAATATAGGGAAGCCCTTTTTTTTTTTATTTCATGAATTTCATGAAATAATTTAAAAAAAAAAATGACGTGGGCTTCGCCCAATTTTTGAGTCCAGCCGGGTACAACTAGGAAGCTGGGGATTGGAATCCACAGTGCAGGGTGCCCATGCTTTCTCGGCACCCCCACTGTGAATTGCAGTCCCGCAGCCACCCCAGAAAATGGCGCTTCATAGAAGCGCCATCTTCTGGCGCTGTATCCAACTCTTCCAGCTGCCCTGATGCCAGGTGGCTCGCTGGGTAATAATGGGGTTAGGGCTAGCTGTATATTATCAGCTGGCCCTAAGCCCGAAATTCATGGTGTCACACCAATATTAGACATGGCCGCCATGAATTTCTAGTAAAGATAAAAAAAAAACACAACACACAGAAAAATATTTTTTATTAGAAATAAAACAACCCAATTAGTGACTGCATCTTTATTGAAATAAAGAACCCCCCTCCGCAGTAATCCTGGGTCAAGGGTCCCGCGCCATCCAATCCGGATCCAATATCATCTGATGGATTTGCTGGAAGGCAAAGCGATCAGATGATGTGTCAGGTTCTAGGGGCTGAATCACATCACACATCAGCTGATTGTATAAAAGCCGTTTATACAATCAGCAGATGCATCGGTGCAAAAAAAAACTCACTTATGTGCTGATTACCGGCAGCTCCTGGAGCGATTGGAGGAGTCCGATCTCGTCCGATCGCTGCAGCAGCTGCCGGTATTCAGGGATGAAGTCTCCTGACGCATCCGCTGATAGATTAAACCGGCTGGGCGCCCGCGTCACCGCGATACTTACGATCAGCTGATGCGTCAGGTGACTGCATCAGGTGATCCATCGCCAGGTCCTGCATCCATCGGAGGTGTCCCGGCCGTCTGCACACAGCCAGAGCGGGGGTGGCGATACCGTGAGAGGAGATGGGAGCGGGCATGGCACCGGGAGTCTACAGACAGATGAGTATGAATTTTTTTTTTTTTCTACTGTTCACTTTTGTTTTCGCAGCCGCTTCCACCTCCTGCCCGAACATGGCGCCGCACGGCAGCATACATGCACAGGACCGGAAGTGGAAGCGGCGGTGACGGTACCGGGAGGATTCACGCTTCTGTATTTACTGACAGAAGGAATCCTCTTCCTGTACATGTCACTTTACTACCCACCTCCTGCGTTTATAGCTGCGTTTTTGGTCTTAGAAACGCACCAAAACGCACCAAAACGCAGCTATTTGCGTTTCTCATTGCGTCTTTCAACATCCCATTGCACTCAATGGATGAAAAGCGCAGTGAAAAACGCAGAAATAATTGACATGCTGCATTTTTGTGGCACCACAAAAACGCAGCTGAAAAAAAACGCTGTGTGCAGACAGCAAAAATGAAAACTCATAGACTTTGCTGGGGAAGCAAAGTCATGCAGTTTTCTGAGCAAAAACGCACCCGAAAACTGCGCAAAAACGCCGTGAAAAACGCACTGTGTGAACTTACCCTATGAGTGTTTAGTTGCTAGGTTTGTATGCTGTTAATAAAGTTATTGTAAAAAAAAAAATTCCAGAAGGTCTCACAGGAAGAGGATATGGCTGAACTTTGATCCTTGCGTCCACAAGAAAAGAATCTGCTTACAGACGCTGCAGATAGAGACACACAGGAATGATTTCCTGCAGCCTATTAAACTTACTATGTTTGTTCCTGATTGTTCCTGAATAATCCAACCGTTATTGTTGCACACTTGGAGAGAATTGTCAATACCCTGCTGCCAACACATTGGCTAGTAACAACAATGCAGACAACCTCATCAGGAAATTTGATTAGTAATTTACTGATGATAAGCCTGATCCTAATGATAGAGTCCCTTCTTACAAGGGAAGGTACTGTGTTTCCAAGTCTGAATCCTCTCCTACAACCCATGATGGGAGGCATTTTGCTTGCACTGGCAACAGCATTGGGTGAATCAAGGAAAGTCCTGTTTTCCGTTATTCTGGCTAAAACTTGTAGTTTTGCCTAGACAGGATTTCTATGTTTTGCTGCAGTGTACTATCTGTTGTAGTCAGCTCTTTGTTGTAAACATTGGATCACTGCCTATTTAAGCCCCATAGCAGCTAACCTTTTGCTGTCTATTACATTTTAAACTTTGCCTGTTGTACACTCCTGTTACTCTGCTTCTATTCAGCTTGTTTGACTGCCATTTTGGCATCCTCCTGACCATGTACATATACTCTGATTTTTTCCCTGGTTTTGTCCTCCTGGGTATAGCTCTTTTTTCTGCAAGCTTAGTCCACTGGTCAACAGAAACTCTGCAGATGTAAATCATGGGGCCCTACATACGGATCTTTGTGTAGGTGTAAATGTTAAAAAATTAAAGCCAATGTTCCCTTGGTATCAGTTAAATGGAGTGGCATATGCAAAGTCTGACCTTGGAGGTCCTATTAAAACGGCTAGACGTCTTTGGACTGTGCACAGGTATAATAAATATACACAGTCATGTATAGTATACCAATCTGCCATTACTTTTAACAACCGCCTAATATTACACTTCCTTAGATACCTAACATTATCTATTTCATAAATTTGTATTAGAGTCACACTTTTTTAAAATTGGATATTATAGATTAACTATTAATCTCTACTTGTACCATTAAGATTTGTTCACACTTAAACCTGTTGCCAAATCATTGATTGCTCCATGCACTGTCTTTGATAGTTTACTAACTACTGCAATCAGGAACATCACGACCTGCCAATGGCTCCAAATTTCTGAAAGTGTCACGTTATGCTTCAAAATCTTCTTGCCACATCAATAATATATATATATATATATATATTTATATTTATATATATATATATATATATATATATATATATATATATATATATATATATATATATATATATATATATACTGTGTATATATATAAATATATATATATATATATATATATATACAGTTAGGTCCAGAAATATTTCGACAGTGACACAATTTTCGCGAGTTGGGCTCTGCATGCCACCACATTGGATTTGAAATGAAACCTCTACAACAGAATTCAAGTGCGGATTGTATCGTTTAATTTGAAGGTTTGAACAAAAATATCTGATAGAAATTGTAGGAATTGTACACATTTCTTTACAAACACTCCACATTTTAGGAGGTCAAAAGTAATTGGACAAATAGACCAAACCCAAACAAAATATTTTTATTTTCAATATTTTGTTGCGAATCCTTTGGAGGCAATCGCTGCCTTAAGTCTGGAACCCATGGACATCACCAAACGCTGGGTTTCCTCCTTCTTAATGCTTTGCCAGGCCTTTACAGCCGCAGCCTTCAGGTCTTGCTTGTTTGTGGGTCTTTCTGTCTTAAGTCTGGATTTGAGCAAGTGAAATGCATGCTCAATTGGGTTAAGATCTGGTGATTGACTTGGCCATTGCAGAATGTTCCACTTTTTTGCACTCATGAACTCCTGGGTAGCTTTGGCTGTATGCTTGGGGTCATTGTCCATCTGTACTATGAAGCGCCGTCCGATCAACTTTGCGGCATTTGGCTGAATCTGGGCCGAAAGTATATCCCGGTACACTTCAGAATTCATCCGGCTACTCTTGTCTGCTGTTATGTCATCAATAAACACAAGTGACCCAGTGCCATTGAAAGCCATGCATGCCCATGCCATCACGTTGCCTCCACCATGTTTTACAGAGGATGTCGTGTGCCTTGGATCATGTGCCGTTCCCTTTGTTCTCCAAACTTTTTTCTTCCCATCATTCTGGTACAGGTTGATCTTTGTCTCATCTGTCCATAGAATACTTTTCCAGAACTGAGCTGGCTTCATGAGGTGTTTTTCAGCAAATTTAACTCTGGCCTGTCTATTTTTGGAATTGATGAATGGTTTGCATCTAGATGTGAACCCTTTGTATTTACTTTCATGGAGTCTTCTCTTTACTGTTGACTTAGAGACAGATACACCTACTTCACTGAGAGTGTTCTGGACTTCAGTTGATGTTGTGAACGGGTTCTTCTTCACCAAAGAAAGTATGCGGCGATCATCCACCACTGTTGTCATCCGTGGACGCCCAGGCCTTTTTGAGTTCCCAAGCTCACCAGTCAATTCCTTTTTTCTCTGAATGTACCCGACTGTTGATTTTGCTACTCCAAGCATGTCTGCTATCTCTCTGATGGATTTTTTCTTTTTTTTCAGCCTCAGGATGTTCTGCTTCACCTCAATTGAGAGTTCCTTAGACCGCATGTTGTCTGGTCACAGCAACAGCTTCCAAATGCAAAACCACACACCTGTAATCAACCCCAGACCTTTTAACTACTTCATTGATTACAGGTTAACGAGGGAGACGCCTTCAGAGTTAATTGCAGCCCTTAGAGTCCCTTGTCCAATTACTTTTGGTCCCTTTAAAAAGAGGAGGCTATGCATTACAGAGCTATGATTCCTAAACCCTTTCTCCGATTTGGATGTGAAAACTCTCATATTGCAGCTGGGAGTGTGCACTTTCAGCCCATATTATATATATAATTGTATTTCTGAACATGTTTTTGTAAACAGCTAAAATAACAAAACTTGTGTCACTGTCCAAATATTTCTGGACCTAACTATATATATATAATACATACTGTATATCTAGAAACTAATTATTTTACTCTCTTTGTGATCTTTTTTAAAGTCATAATTCATTACATTTTTACATAGGCAACTAGATCCAGATTATAAATGCTTTTGAAAATATTAAAAAGCCATTTTTGTGCAGAATCAGCTTGCATAAAAAAGGTCAGCATTTTTGTACAAAACAAATTGCCACAAAATGATTGATAAATTACCCCTAAATATTTATAGCTGTGTAATCCCGCTATCTCACCTCTTGATAGGTTTCAAGATCATGAGATAATCAATGTCATTCATGTCATATGTCAGGGGTTCTATTATGACAACTGCTATATACAAGAAGATAATAATGATATTACGTTATAAATATATTGTACATTCAAATGCAAATAGTTAACAAAATCTACATATTTCCTTTGTTAGATAGTTAATACATTTAAAAAAGACACATGCCTATTAAGTTCAACCAAGAGATAGGAAAGGATCTGGTGCTCAGAAATCAATAGCATGTTGCAGATGGGGTTGCACTTATGATTTAAAAAAATAGTAGTAATACATATCCTGCAAGCTCAAACCTCTTATATCACATAACAATGTGCTGCTGGCCTTAGAAGCAGCTGATTGACATGCTGTTATTTAGTATGTAATCTAGACATACATCCAGATCCTTCTCTGCATGTGACTCTCCTAGTTTTACTACCCTTAAAACATATGTTTCTTATGTACTTTTAGTGCCTGGGTACATAATTTTAGATTTCGCTACACTGAACCTCATCTGATACATGGATGCTGAAACACTCAGAGAGTTATGTCATGTTTCATACACTCCCCTATAGACTGTAGAGCTTGATTTCATCTGCAAAATTAGAAAGTGTTTTATATGTCAACTTCTATATGATTAATAAATAAGTTGAATAATATCAGACTGATCCCATTTCTTCTGAGCTTGAGGATATCTCTATGGTTATCTGTTGAGTCCTCCTGAGTATGTGTGCGGTGTCCGCGCCGTGTCACCATCGATGTGTCTGCCATCACTATAGTAGAGTGCAACTGCTATTTTTGAATATAGTAGCGGCGCATGCGTGGGCAGCAGGGTGACGCGTCCTCACTCACGTATGTGCCGCAGGGCCTGACAGCTGGCCCACCCATGACATCTCTGTTAGCAGACAGTGCATGAGTCATCTAAGGGGATGACATATGTGAAAAACTCCAATGGCATTGCATTTAAAAACCGGCACTCAGGGAGAGGAGACACAACTCTCCATCCCTGCAGAATATATCAAATCTTGTGTGTGACGCCCCTGGACTAGTCCAGGGTGTCACAGGGAACTGCACTATTCTCTATCCTTGGTGCAGGGCCCACCCTCCTTGGTTCCGGGGTCCGCAACAGTGATTCTGTACCAACAGCACAAATCCTAGTCACCCAAACACTACACTTTTCAGGCACACCGGGGGTGTGGTTCCAGCTGGGAAAGGAACCGCCCACCTATGAGTCAGACAGGCTGGTGGGAGGAGTCAGTTAGACAGTTGGTAGTAACTGAAAAAGAGAGAGGACCTGGGGATTAAGAGCTCCCTGAGGAGAGTCTGGCTGGGTCGCAGACAGTGGCCTGTGCCTGAGGAGATGGAAACCCAGTCGCGGGAAACTGGAGGACAGGGCTGGACGGGGCAAGAGGACCGTCAGCCATCGGATCCACAGTAACCGGTCTGGGGGCCGAGCACACAGCGGGGGACAGGCCCCTAAGTCGGGATGTAGCTTCACACAACCCGGCAATTAACCTGCAGCGGGAAGTAGCTTCACGTGCTATCTGCAACGGCTCAGAGATTAGCGGTGTCAGCACAACGGATGGATAGGACTTCCCACACAGAGCAGTCACAAAATCCCACGTGCCAGCTGCTAAGAGCAGGTCCCCAGTAAAAAGAGGGATGGGACCTGAAGGTTTCAAGCCAACAGGGCCAGGGACACACACAGTACACAGTGTATGGAGGAAGGCTCCAGTCCACCACAGAATCACAGAAAGGGACCACCGGACGTGCTGTCACCGAATACAGCAGTACCAAGAGACTTTGTTTACCTCAGAGTCTGTGTCCACTGAATGCGTCATCACACCTGAGTGAGTACCCTGGCTCCCCAGCGCCTTGCCGGCCCTATATCAATATAGACTGTTCCTACCTATTCCCTACCCTGATTCCCTGGGCCCCTACCTGCGGAGGGAATCATCACCAGGCTGCCCCAATACCATCAACCCCGGCACTCCCATAAGGCAGCGGCGGTATTCCTTATTACCGCACACCGCAGGTGGCGTCACAAATATTCTCCCCTGTAAATAACCCTTTTTTTTCATTGAAGTGTCTGCCGAGCAGACCGACTGCTGCTAGGGCGTCACACCTTGAAAAATCAAGGTGTGATGCCCTAGCAGCAGTCGGACTGCTCGGCAGACACTTCGATGACAAAAAAGGGTTATTTACAGGGGAGAATATTTGTGACGCCACCTGCGGTGTGCGGTAATAAGGAATACCGCCGCTGCCTTATGGGAGTGCCGGGGCTGATGGTATTGGGGCAGCCTGGTGATGATTCCCTCCGCAGGTAGGGGCCCAGGGAATCAGGGTAGGGAATAGGTAGGAACAGTCTATATTGATATAGGGCCGGCAAGGCGCTGGGGAGCCAGGGTACTCATTCAGGTGTGATGACGCATTCAGTGGACACAGACTCTGAGGTAAACAAAGTCTCTTGGTACTGCTGCATTCGGGGACAGCACGTCCGGTAGTCCCTTTCAGTGATTCTGTGGTGGACTGGAGCCTTCCTCCATACACTGTGTGTGTCCCTGGCCCTGTTGGCTTGAAACCTTCAGGTCCCATCCCTCTTTTTACTGGGGACCTGCTCTTAGCAGCTGGCACGTGGGATTTTGTGACTGCTCTGTGTGGGAAGTCCTATCCCTCCGTTGTGCTGACACCGCTAATCTCTGAGCCGTTGCAGATAGCACGTGAAGCTACTTCCCGCTGCAGGTTAATTGCCGGGTTGTGGGAAGCTACCTCCCGACTTAGGGGCCTGTCCCCCGCTGTGTGCTCGGCCCCCAGACCGGTTACTGTGGATCCGATGGCTGACGGTCCTCTTGCCCCGTCCAGCCCTGTCCTCCAGTTTCCCGTGACTGGGTTTCCGTCTCCTCAGGCACAGGCCACTGTCTGCGACCCAGTCAGACTCTCCTCAGGGAGCTCTTAATCCCCAGGTCCTCTCTCTTTTTCAGTTACTACCAACTGTCTAACTGACTTCTCCCACCAGCCTGTCTGACTCATAGGTGGGCGGTTCCTTTCCCAGCTGGAACCACACCCCCGGTGTGCCTGACAAGTGTAGTGTTTGGGTGACTAGGATTTGTGCTGTTGGTACAGAATCACTGTTGCGGACCCCGGAACCAAGGAGGGTGGGCCCTGCACCAAGGATAGAGAATAGTGCAGTTCCCTGTGACACCCTGGACTAGTCCAGGGGCGTCACATTCCCCCTTGGTTAAACATAGCTTGTCCCCGAGCTACAGTGCACCCAGAGTGTTTATTTTTATCTGCAAAAAGTGAACATTTTAATAAGAAAAACATCTATCCATCCCACGCAGGGGAGGCACTTTGCTTGAACCCAACGTTTTGCTTTCCCAGTCCTTCATCCCACCCCCAAAGTTCCGAAAGGAGGCAAGTCACCGCTCCTGTTGGTGGCCAGACCTGGGCCATATGTCTCCCAGGTATCTCCTCCACCTGTGTCTTCTCCTGTAGGTGGGGATGCAGTCCGTGGGTATGAATGGGAAATAACCATTTAAAATAGCACCAGTTCATGCTGGCTACCACCAGTCCTGTAGGCAAAGGTCCATTTTTAATAAAACTTATCATTGGTTGTCAATCAGGTCATGAATCCAGGTAATTAAAATAAAATCAACATTCTTCTTATCAACACTCTATATCAACATGTCTTACATGACTTATCATTAGCATGGAAAATAGTAGAATTAAAAGCATGGAACATACTAAACATTTTTGACTTTACTCTATATTCAGACTATTTACATTAGGGTAGAGTAGCCGGGTTCCACTACCATTCCTCATCTCTGAACCTATGTGGGGGTTGACCAAAGTTCACACGGGTGGACCTTCTCAGCTCCTGGCTTCCCTCTAGCCCTTGTACTGTGGTGTTTGCTACTACCTGTTCCCCACTACTGGTGTTAGGTGTTGTAGGTGGTAATCTACGTGTTCGTGGTGCTGGTATGGGTACTTCTCTAGGTGCAATGATTTCAGGCCTCCTTGGTTCTGGTTCTTCCGCGGGTTGCGGGAATGTGAGTACAGGCACAATCACTGCTCCATTGTACATAGGCCAATCTTCCGGGAAGTCACCTAGGATGGTGTGGATTACTCTCTTCTTTTTCTCAGTCACTTGAGGTTGGGGCTGTTCTTCCGTCTGGATGTTCAGGGGTTCAGGGCACTTTTTCAAGTGATCACGGGAAATGACAGCTGTGGTTCTTCCTTGGTCCTTGCTGACAAGACAGGTCTTCTGGTTGTTGAAATTGGAAGGCTGGACCACATATGGCTCTCTTTCCCACTGGTCGTCCAGTTTATGCATCTTTCTTTTTCTTTTTAAGACCACTTCTCCTGGTGAAAATGGAGGGGCTTGGGCTTGCTTGTTAAAGCTTCTTTCTTGCTTTTCCCTACTTTGGTCCAGATTCTCCTCGACATACTCCTGAATTTGCCTGTATTGGGTTCTGCATCTGGTATCCCAATCTCCATGTGGGGAATGAACTTTAGGCATCTCAACTTCCATCTCCAGATCCACTGGCAGTCTCCCAGGTCCAGCCCTCATGAGATAAGCAGGTATGCATTTGGTGGAACTCACAGGAATATTATTGTACATGTCCACAAGATCTGGCAATTTTTCAGGCCACTGATTCCGCTCTTCAAAGGGTAATGGTTTCAGCAGGTTGATGACTACATAGTTCATCTTCTCACACATCCCATTTGTTTGTGCGTGATAGGGGGCAGTGCGTATCTTCTTACACCCATACAATTTACAAAATTCTTGGAAGATTTCTGCTTCAAAAGCGGGACCTTGATCTGTTAGGACGTGATCTGGGTAACCATGGGGTCTGCAGAAGTGTGCCTGGAAAGCCTTCGCCGCAGTGCTGGCAGTTAGATCTTTGTCAGGTACCACCACCAGGAATCTTGAATAGTGATCTACTATGGTGAGTGCATAGGTGTACCCATTCCTGCTTGGTGTGAGCTTGACGTGGTCTAAGGCAACGAGTTCTAGAGGCTGGGTAGTTACTATTGGTTGCAATGGCGCTCGCTGACTGGTGCTATCTTTTCTCCTTAATGTACATGGACCACAGTTCCTGCACCAAGCTTCTATGGTGTCTCTCATCCCAGTCCAATAAAAGCGACTTCTCAGCAACATTTCTAACTTCTTCCAACCAAAGTGCCCAGCTCTATCATGATAGGCCTCCAACACCACTGGTGCATATGCTGTGGGTATCACTATCTGGCATATTCTCTCATGCGTTTTTGGATTAATGAGACTTCTGCACAACTTGCCTCCATGGAAACACAGTCGACTTCTTTCTTTCCACAATTTCTTAGCTTCTTCTGGAGCATCTGGTTCAAGGTGTGAATTAGCCTGGGATATCAATGCCTTTATCAATCTGATTGCAGGGTCATTATCTTGGGCTTCTTGCCAACCATGGTGGGGCAATGGGTTGAAGGTCGCCTCTTGCTGATCACTATAATATCGGAGTTTCACTCTATCAGTAGGGCGATGGAAAGCAGGTAGCTCAATCGCCTCCAGGTCATCTTCATCCCTCCTATCATCACACAGCTGGGGCATCCTGGACAACATATCAGCGTTAGCGTTCTTGCGACCAGCCCTGTACTTTATAGTGAAATCGTAATTTGCCAGTCGTGCTACCCACCGCTGCTCCAAAGCTCCAAGCTTCGCCGTGTCCAGGTGTGTCAACGGGTTGTTGTCTATATACACGGTGAATTTTGCAGAAGCCAGGTAATGCTTAAACTTCTCTGTCACGGCCCAAACAAGTGCTAAGAACTCCAGCTTGAAAGAACTATAGTTCTCAGGATTTCTTTCTGTTGAACGGAGTTTCCTGCTGGCGTATGCAATCACCTTTTCCTTGCCATCCTGTACCTGGGATAGAAAAGCTCACAGTCCCACGTTGCTGGCATCAGTGTACAGCACAAATGGGAGGTTATAGTCAGGATATGCCAGAATCTCATCTCCTGTCAAAGCTGACTTCATCCACTTGAAGGACTTCTCCTGCTCCTCACTCCATGTGAATGGAGAGCCAGAAGTCTTGCCGTGCTTTGTTTGTCCAACTAAGAGATCTTGCAAGGGGGATGCCATCTTGGTATAGCCTTTCACGAACCTCCGGTAGTACCCCATCAATCCCAGGAACTGGCGCACCTCTTTGATGTTCTGAGGCCTGGGCCAGTTCTGGATAGTCGTGATTTTCTCAGGGTCCGGAGCCACACCTTCGGCACTCACTACATGCCCCAGGTATTGGACTTTGGGCTTCAGCAGGTGACATTTGGAGGGTTTTAGTTTCATCCCGTACCTGAAAAGGGCTTCAAATACTTCTGCCAAATGTCCCAGATGCTCCTCATAGGTCTTGGAATATACAATTACGTCGTCCAGGTACAGCAGGACAGTCTCGAAGTTGCAATGGCCCAAACAGCTCTCCATGAGTCGTTGAAACGTACCAGGTGCATTGCACAGCCCGAATGGCATGCTGTTAAATTCACATAATCCCATCGGGGTGGCAAAAGCGGTCTTCTTGCGATCCTCCTCAGCAACGGACACTTGCCAGTAACCACTAGTGAGGTCAAGGGTAGAGAAGTAATTTGCAGATCTTAATGCAGTCAGGGACTCTTCAATTCTGGGCAGTGGATAGGCATCCTTATGTGTGATGTTGTTAATTCACCTATAGTCCACGCACATCCTCATAGTGCCATCTTTCTTCTTCACTAGGACTAGCGGGGCTGCCCAGGGAGTGCCGGGGCTGATGGTATTGGGGCAGCCTGGTGATGATTCCCTCCGCAGGTAGGGGCCCCGGGACTCAGGGTAGGGAATAGGTAGGAACAGTCTATATTGATATAGGGCCGGCAAGGCGCTGGGGAGCCAGGGTACTCACTCAGGTGTGATGACGCATTCAGTGGACACAGACTCTGAGGTAAACAAAGTCTCTTGGTACTGCTGCATTCAGTGACCGCACGTCCGGTGGTCCCTTTCAGTGATTCTGTGGTGGACTGGAGCCTTCCTCCATACACTGTGTACTGTGTGTGTCCCTGGCCCTGTTGGCTTGAAACCTTCAGGTCCCATCCCTCTTTTTACTGGGGACCTGCTCTTAGCAGCTGGCACGTGGGATTTTGTGACTGCTCTGTGTGGGAAGTCCTATCCCTCCGTTGTGCTGACACCGCTAATCTCTGAGCCGTTGCAGATAGCACGTGAAGCTACTTCCCGCTGCAGGTTAATTGCCGGGTTGTGGGAAGCTACCTCCCGACTTAGGGGCCTGTCCCCCGCTGTGTGCTCGGCCCCCAGACCGGTTACTGTGGATCCGATGGCTGATGGTCCTCTTGCCCCGTCCAGCCCTGTCCTCCAGTTTCCCGCGACTGAATTTCCGTCTCCTCAGGCACAGGCCACTGTCTGCGACCCAGCCAGACTCTCCTCAGGGAGCTCTTAATCCCCAGGTCCTCTCTCTTTTTCAGTTACTACCAACTGTCTAACTGACTCCTCCCACCAGCCTGTCTGACTCATAGGTGGGCGGTTCCTTTCCCAGCTGGAACCACACCCCCGGTGTGCCTGACAAGTGTAGTGTTTGGGTGACTAGGATTTGTGCTGTTGGTACAGAATCACTGTTGCGGACCCCGGAACCAAGGAGGGTGGGCCCTGCACCAAGGATAGAGAATAGTACAGTTCCCTGTGACACCCTGGACTAGTCCAGGGGCGTCACATATGTTTCCCTGGTGAAATGTGCATTTGGGGTGTTGGGGGAACGCTCCCTCCTTGAGGCACTGATGCCTGTCATCAAACTTACAGTATATAGGTATGTATAGGGACACTATACTGGGGCATTTCTTTTCCTGACATAACCCCTCCCTTGTTTGCACTAGGCACTTTATAATGGGTCATACATAGGAGAATCACTTTGGGATATTAACCCTTTCTAGTTTTCTATTTACCCCCATTTAAATGATTACCTCTATATGAGATCTATTTGTAACATCTAATATTTTGATGCTTGGGGCATAACTCTGATTCCCTTGAAACCAGCTAATGGAATCTCTTTCATCCCATATATTTGGTATCATATGATTATATGTTACTAACTTTCATAGATATGGGTGTCCTTTTATATGTTTTCATACTACATTTGTCCCTTTTAATGTGTGAACCATGACTTTTTTGCATATAAATAAAAAACGTATTGCTGAAACACATTTAAAGGCCCGTTCTCCTGTTTGTATATTTACATTGCATGCAGTTTCTGTATGTGGTGGAGTGACGATAGTTTGACACTCACTCGCCAATATGGTACATATGGTTTCATGGAGATCTGCTTTTTACAACTCTCTGGTAGTTGTTCTTGAGACATTTTTTTTATACAATTACAAACTTTAATGTCTAAATTTATAGGCCTTAAATTATCCATTAGACATCTGTGTAGTACAGTGTGAAACACCGTTATAAAGTCCAATACATTATATCCAGGTCTACTATTGTAGATCTCTGTCTAGGTTCCAACTAATTAAACATTGTTGAATATTTTGAAATTCCATTTCACCAGATTTGGCAAATTTTTCTGTAATTGTAGGTACTCTAATTGCACTGAAAGGTCTTCTAGGATTGTATCCAACCTATCTCAATTTATGCAGCTTGTGGGAGGAAGGTGTGAAGACCTTTCTATATATTACTCTTTAGAGGTCCATACAACTACAGTCCTGGAATCCAGCAAAAGGGCCATCTAACATCAAAGTTCATGCAGGTTGTATATTGAAAAAATGAGAGAACAAAGAGTATATGTGCAAAATAGACAGCTTTTTATTTATTATGAAAAACCACAATAGACAATTAAAAACACAAATAAGACATCACTAAAATGAATCATCTAGGGGGATGTAAGGATTGTTACACAGACAGGGCTTTTCTCGGAAAAACACCAAGGTCATTCAAGATACCCAGGATACAAGTGAATCCTAGAGGTAAATAAACCAAGGTATCGCAAATTGCAATTAGAATTCAGCCGGGTAAATCTGAGACTCCCGGTCAGTGTGAAAATACAATACAAAACTGAAGGGATAGGACAAGTGTCAAAAAAGACCACCCAGGACTATAAGATTAATATGTAGCTAAAAAAAACAATCTAGGTGCCTCTCCATCTTGAAAAAGCTGTCTCACCATGCGAAACGCGCGTCGATGAAGTCCAGGTTCCTCACTGGGGGGTCTCCAAACTGAAGGTTTACCCTGTTAAACACCAGAGCCCCAGGTAATACTTTGTCCATGTTTGGGAGCTTTAGAGAATGGTCTACCTATATATATAATTTATATGTGATGACTATACTCCTGCATTGGACTTCTTAGCTTGTTTTTTATAGCTACATATTAATCTTATGGTCCTGGGTGGTCTTTTTTGACACTTGTCCTATCCCTTCAGTTTTGTATTGCATTTTCACATTGACCGGGAGTCTCAGATTTACCCGACTGAATTCTAATTGCAATTTGCGATACCTTGGTTTATTTACCTCTAGGATTCACTTATTTCCTGGGTATCTTGAATGACCTTGGTGTTTTCTGAGAAAAGCCCTGTCTGCGTAACAATCCTTACATCCCCCCTAGATGATTCATTTTGGTGATGTCTTATTTGTGTTTTTAATTGTCTATTGTGGTTTTTCAAAATAAATAAAAATCTGTCTATTTTACACATATACTCTTTGTTCTCTCATTTTTTGATATGCTCATATGAGTAATGCTGTCTGAGTAATTGGTTCATTGTGACCATCTTTCAGCATATTTGTCTTTGGGTCCAATGTTGAGAATTTTGTTCTAGGTTGTATATTGAGGAGCAACAGCATAGCTGTGTCATTAACTTCAGATCATGTATCTAGAGTAAGGAAAGTGTTTAAGCATATGTAAGTTGGGAGAAACATAATCATGTAAAATAGCTTATGAAGCTTGAAGAGTCCTCCCAGTGAAAATATGTTACTTTGTAACATCTGATGTGTGATTCTAAGTGCTTGTGTTACTAATCCATAGCCATGCAGTCTTCATCTGCACAAAAAGAAAATTTTTCAACATTTCGTTGAAATGTACCGAAAAAGTGACTTTTGGTCTACACAGAAGATGTTATGCCTTGCTGTGGAGGCTACTTCTCCTCTGCATAGCTGCATAAACCCTCATCTCTCTCCTCTTTCCATGATCACTACAGAAATTTAGTTGGAAATATTTTTTTTTCTGGTGTTTAAAGCTGGGTGTGTCCAATGGTCAGTTATACCTTATAATCAAAAAATACAAGAATTCATGAAATTTGTCAGCACATTATTTTCATTGCTTGTGACACATTGAACTACGTATCTACTCATCTTATCATCATTCCACAGTCCACTACTTCACCCTCAGATATCATCTGAGCCCATCTACCCTTATCTGCCCAGTTACAGTTAGGTCCAGAAATATTTGGACAGTGACACAAGTTTTGTTATTTTAGCTGTTTACAAAAACATGTTCAGAAATACAATTATATATATAATATGGGCTGAAAGTGCACACTCCCAGCTGCAATATGAGAGTTTTCACATCCAAATCAGAGAAAGGGTTTAGGAATCATAGCTCTGTAATGCATAGCCTCCTCTTTTTCAAGGGACCAAAAGTAATTGGACAAGGGACTCTAAGGGCTGCAATTAACTCTGAAGGCGTCTCCCTCGTTAACCTGTAATCAATGAAGTAGTTAAAAGGTCTGGGGTTGATTACAGGTGTGTGGTTTTGCATTTGGAAGCTGTTGTTGTGACCAGACAACATGCGGTCTAAGGAACTCTCAATTGAGGTGAAGCAGAACATCCTGAGGCTGAAAAAAAAGAAAAAATCCATCAGAGAGATAGCAGACATGCTTGGAGTAGCAAAATCAACAGTCGGGTACATTCTGAGAAAAAAGGAATTGACTGGTGAGCTTGGGAACTCAAAAAGGCCTGGGCGTCCACGGATGACAACAGTGGTGGATGATCGCCGCATACTTTCTTTGGTGAAGAAGAACCCGTTCACAACATCAACTGAAGTCCAGAACACTCTCAGTGAAGTAGGTGTATCTGTCTCTAAGTCAACAGTAAAGAGAAGACTCCATGAAAGTAAATACAAAGGGTTCACATCTAGATGCAAACCATTCATCAATTCCAAAAATAGACAGGCCAGAGTTAAATTTGCTGAAAAACACCTCATGAAGCCAGCTCAGTTCTGGAAAAGTATTCTATGGACAGATGAGACAAAGATCAACCTGTACCAGAATGATGGGAAGAAAAAAGTTTGGAGAAGAAAGGGAACGGCACATGATCCAAGGCACACCACATCCTCTGTAAAACATGGTGGAGGCAACGTGATGGCATGGGCATGCATGGCTTTCAATGGCACTGGGTCACTTGTGTTTATTGATGACATAACAGCAGACAAGAGTAGCCGGATGAATTCTGAAGTGTACTGGGATATACTTTCAGCCCAAATTCAGCCAAATGCCGCAAAGTTGATCGGATGGCGCTTCATAGTACAGATGGACAATGACCCCAAGCATACAGCCAAAGCTACCCAGGAGTTCATGAGTGCAAAAAAGTGGAACATTCTGCAATGGCCAAGTCAATCACCAGATCTTAACCCAATTGAGCATGCATTTCACTTGCTCAAATCCAGACTTAAGACGGAAAGACCCACAAACAAGCAAGACCTGAAGGCTGCGGCTGTAAAGGCCTGGCAAAGCATTAAGAAGGAGGAAACCCAGCGTTTGGTGATGTCCATGGGTTCCAGACTTAAGGCAATGATTGCCTCCAAAGGATTTGCAACAAAATTTTGAAAATAAAAATATTTTGTTTGGGTTTGGTTTATTTGTCCAATTACTTTTGACCTCCTAAAATGTGGAGTGTTTGTAAAGAATTGTGTACAATTCTCATTGTGCTCATTAATCAATCTCGTATTCCCTGCTTTACCCGCACACAGGCGCCTGTGATTGGTTTCAGTCAGACACGCCCCCCACGCTGAGTGACAGCTGTCTCACTGCACCCAATCACAGCAGCCGGTGGGCGTGTCTATACTGTGCAGTAAAATAAATAAATAAATAATTCAAAAAACCGGCGTGCGGTCCCCCTCCTATTTTAATACCAGCCAGATAAAGCCATATGGCTGAAGGCTGGTATTCTCAGGATGGGGAGCCCCACGTTATGGGGAGCCCCCCAGCCTAACAATATCAGTCAGCAGCTGCCCAGAATTGCCGCATACATTATATGCGACAGTTCTGGGACTGTACCCGGCTCTTCCCGATTTGCCCTGGTGCGTTGGCATATCGGGGTAATAAGGAGTTAGTGGCAGCCCATAGCTGCCACTAAATCCTAGATTAATCATGTCAGGCGTCTTCCCGGGATACCTTCCATGATTAATCTGTAAATTACAGTTAAAAAACACACACATCCGAAAAATCCTTTATTAGAAATAAAAAACACTAACAAAGTTCCTCATCACCAATTTATTAACCCCCGACAAAGCCCTCCATGTCCGGCGTAATCCACGGACCTCCAGCGTCGCATCCAGCTCTGCTGCATGCAGGTGACAGGAACAGCAGAAGACACCGCCGCTCCTGACACCTCCACGCAACAAATGAGGTGAGTATCGCGATCAGCTGAGCTGTCACTGAGGTTAATCGCGGCCACCGCTGGATCCAGCGGTGGCCGTGAGTTACCTGACTGACAGCAGTTGATCGCGCTACTCACCTCATTTGTTGCGTGGAGGTGACAGGAGCGGCGGTGTCTTCTGCTGCTCCTGTCACCTGCATGCAGCAGAGCTGGATGCGACGCTGGAGGTCCGTGGATTACGCCAGACATTGAGGGCTTTGTCGGGGTTAATAAATTGGTGATGAGGAACTTTGTTAGTGTTTTTTATTTCTAATAAAGGATTTTTCGGGTGTGTGTGTTTTTTAACTGTAATTTACAGATTAATCATGGAAGGTTTCTCGGGGAGACGCCTGACATGATTAATCTAGGATTTAGTGGCAGCTATGGGCTGCCATTCACTCATTATTACCCCGATTTGCCAACGCACCAGGGCAAATCGGGAAGAGCCGGGTACAGTCCCAGAACTGTCGCATATAATGTATGCGGCAATTCTGGGCGGCTGCTGACTGATATTGTTAGGCTAAGGGGCTCCCCATAATGTGGGGCTCCCCATCCTGAGAATACCAGCCTTCAGCCATATGGCTTTATCTGGCTGGTATTAAAATAGGGGGGGACCACACGCCGTTTTTTTGAATTATTTATTTACTTATTTTACTGCACAGTATAGACACGCCCACCGGCTGCTGTGATTGGGTGCAGTGACACAGCTGTCACTCAGCGTGGTGGGCGTGTGTGACTGAAACCAATCACAGGTGTGTGTGGGCGTGGAAAGCAGGGAATACGAGATTGATTAATGAGCGGCCGGCTTTTTCAAAATAGTAAAAGCTGCCGGAGTTTTTATAACAGCTGTGCAGCGCCGCGCCGGAGATCGGGGAACGGTGAGTATGAGAGAGGGGGGGAACTGTCCGACAGACAGCGAGAGGGACAGATAAGACAGAGAGACCGACCGACAGACATAGAGAGACCGACCGACCGACGGACTGAGGGAGAGAACGAAACAGAAAAAGAAAAAAGACTGACATCACATGAAATTAACACAAAACGTACAGGGAACAAACAGAGATGCGTCCGTGTCACTCAGACGTGCGCACAGACCCATTGACTTTCATTGGGTCCGTGCTGCGTGTTGCGTGCTGAAAACGGACATGCTTCCGTGCAAAACGGAGACACAAACGTAGCACGCACACGGACCCACGGACCTTAATGAAAAATGCACGTGTCCTCAAACATTAAATAACATTGGTGCACGTTTGGCTGTGTCTCCGGTATATACGGAAACGGACCAAACACGCATGTTTTCTACGGATGTGTGTTGCAGGCCTAAAAAGACACATCTGCATGTTTTTCTCACTATCTGACAAGAAATCAGAATAAACCTTTCCCGTTTAGGTTAATTAGGAACCAAAATTATTTATATTTGCCAAATGCCAGAATAATGAGGGAGAGAATTTTTTAAGGCATATTCCATTTGTAAGACCCATTACCGCCCAAGATTTAAGTTCCTGGCTGATGTCCTGAAATGTTGCTTAGTTTTGCCATGTAATCTTCTTTCTTCATGATGCCATCTATTTTGTGAAGAGCACCAGTTCCTCCTGCAGCAAAAGAACCACACAACATGATGCTGCCGCCCCTGTGTTTCACAGTTGAGATGGTGTTCTTAGACTTCAAATCTTCTCCCATTTTCCTCCAAACATAACGATGGTCATTATAGCCAAACAGTTTAATTTTAGTTTGGTCAGACCACAGGACATGTCTCCAAAAATATGGTCTTTGTTCCTGTGTGTATTTTCAAACATTAATCTGTCTTTTGTATCCTTCCTTTGGAGTAATGGCTTCTTCCTGATTGAGTGGCATTTCAGCCCATGTTGATACAGTACTTGTTTCACTATGGATAATGACACAATCTTACCAGCTTCCACCAGCATCTTCAAAAGGTCTTTTGCTTTTGTTCATGGGTTGATATTCACATGTGTGACCAAAGTACGTTCATCTCTGGTACACAGAACCCGTCTCCTTCCTGAGTGGTATGATGGCTGGAAATGTCCAGCTTGTTTGTACTTGCATATAATTGTTTGTTCAGATAAACGAGGCACCCTCAGGTACCTGGAAATTGCACCCAAGGATGAACCAGACTTGTGCAAATCCACAATTCTCTTCCTTAAATCTTGGCTGATTTCTTTTGAGTTATGATGCTAACAAAGAAGCAGTGTGTTTCAGGTGTGCGATAAAATATATCCACAGGTGTGTCTCTAATTAACTTAGATGTTGCCAATAAACCTATCAAAAGCTTCCAAAGACATGACATCATCATATGGGCTGTCCCATATTGTTTAAAGGCATAGTGCTCTTAGTGTATGTAAACTTTTGACTTTGCCGAAAGTAATAAAAATGCTTTAAAACATTCTCTCATTATTTTGGCATTTGGCAATTAAAAATAGTTTTGTAAACCTAATAATTGACCTAAAAGGGGAAAGTTATATTCTGATTTCATGTCAGATAGTGAGAAAAACCTGCAGATGTGTCTTTTTAGATAGTGTATGTAAACTTCTGGTTTCAACTGTAATTACTAAATACATCTCAGTCCAGTGGTTATCTTATAATACCAGTCACGTCTCTTCTTCTGGTGACCACCCTAGTTCTTGCTTGTCATACATTTCTCGCTCACTACTCAATCATATAATACATGAACAGACTGGGTCATATGACTTCCCTAAAAGCCATGATGTTTATTTGCCCTTCAAGGAAATTAACAACATTGTTGTTTTAGTAATCCTTATAATACAGCAAAAAGGAATTTATGTTTTCAACTGGAGAAAATGGAGACAGAATTAAGCAACATAACAAGGGATATAAAGGACCAATATAAAGAGGATAAAGCAGTATACCAGTATGCAAATAGTATTTTCTATTTAAAAAAGAAAAAAAAAAAGGTTTGTTTAAATTTATAGCTATTTATTATAAAAAAAAAAAACAACAACTAATTAATCTTTAATACTACCTTTTATTTCCAGGCATAAGATTTGACATAGGATGACATCTGAATATATTTTACTCTCTGTAAATTTTCAGTGTGTCAAATATGTACACTTGTGGGCCTACCATAATGTGACCTTAGAGCTTCAGGGAGGGAGAAAAAGACCTTCATGTCAAAGCTGCAGTTAGTAACAATGTTTACATGAATTTCAAGAGGTTAGGACAATCCTCATTTTACTAAGTAAAACTGATTTTATGTGAAATAATCAGGTAATTTTAAAACTTGAACAACTAAATGACAAATAGCATTCAGAAGATTGAGAACATTTCTTATCACGTCATATAATCTGGAAATAAAACTGTTAAGCGATACTGCTCCTATTATTTGTCCATGTAAAAAAATATTCAAGATTTAATTTGCCACTACTGCATAAATGTTTTCTAACTTTAGAAACCTTACCTTATACCTCTTCAATTTACCAAAAAAAGTGCACATATAACTCAGAGCCACCTTTTTCTAAGGAGCCAAATCCAATTATTGCCAATAATTTCAGAGCTGAATTCCCTGCCAGTCTTCTGCGATAAACATCTGGTAGGCGGTTCACATAAGTGCTACAACCAATTGGCTGAAACACTTCATATGATATCTCTTTGATCCAAGTAGACTTGCAGTGCATGCAATGCTGAACAAACAATGTGTGGGGAATTATTAATATTTTTATCATATCATCATTTTTATTCAGTTTCCAACTCCAAGCTGTATAAGTTTGAATGCTCATCGGATGAAGCAAACTATGTGATGTGTATTTGTGTAGTAGCAGATATAAGCTATCATTCACCCCTTATTACCCCTCTTGCCATTGCACCAGGGTAATCAGGATGAGCCGGGTAAAGTTCTGGAATTGATGCATCTAATGGGTGTGAAAATTCTGGGTGGCTGCAGGCTGCTATTTTTAGGCTGGGGGGCCCAATAAGCATGGGTTTTCCCAGCCTGAGAATACAAGCCCTCAGCTGTAGGGCTTTATCATGGCTGAGGAAAAACATAAGTGTAAGAACGGCACCACCTATTGGGATCTCCTGGTATACATACTAAGTTGTGTCTGAAGAAAAAGAAAGAAGCATACCCTACAGGGATAACCAAAAGTAGTCTATCTTTGGAAAAGAGAAAAAAGACTTTATTGTGTATAAGGTGCACACTGTAATAGCTCAGAGAGCAATATTATACAAGGCAAAATACAATATGCAAGGACAAACACAAAAACATGACATAAACACATTTAAAATGCCTAAAAAGACATAATGGACTAGCATGATGACCCCAGAAAAATAATTTGGCACAAATTGTAATGTATTACAAAACGCCACAATGTGTCATACTAGGTTAACCTTTATTCCATGCCCAGTAAATAGACATATGGCATATATCACTCAATATATACACCCATATCACAGTCTACAGCACATTTGATTAAGTCACTAACAGGTTAGCATCCAAAATCCAGCAATCCTATAGTAACCTATACATTTCTTAATTATCATCATAATCCTTATTAGGCTGGCTGACCATTAACTAACATAGGTTAATATCGCCCATATCACTATGAAGGGTTCAATTGGGGAATAGTATAAGCAAGAGAAAAATTCCTCATATGCATTCAAAATGAATTTTAAATTAAAATATAATTACTAGGGATGATCGAACACCTCAAATATTCGGTTTCGCGAATATTTTCCGAATAGGTCTCCGATATGCGAATATTCGATGCGCAATGTAAGTCTATGGGAAGCCCGAATAGTTCCAAATAGTTGTTATTCGGGTTTCTCATAGACTTACATTGCGCATCGAATATTCGTGAATATTCGGCGACCTATTCGGAAAATATTCGGGAAGCCAAATATTTGAGGTATGCGATCATCCCTAATAATTACTCACTGTGCCCAAATGCTGTTCCCCTGCTCTTCAAAATAATGAGACAGCAGGCAAAAATGAAAATCAGCATGGAAAAGGGGGAAAAAAAGATGCTTATTACAAGATGTGGGAAGAAAAAATGGGAAGGTTAGCATGGTGTAGACCCCACACGTATCGCCACTAAAAGGTGTTGCTTCCTCAGGGGAAAGTGTCACTAAAACACTCCATTTAACCACTTCACACCTTTGGAAACCTGAAACGATTAAAAAAGTTCAACAGACTGAACATACCCACAGCAAGTTATTTTTACATTGCAGTATTTAGGTTCCTATAAGTTTATTGAGTGCTGTTTTAAGCGAGTTATGGAGTGGACATCTGAAAAAGAAGTTATGTGTACCGTAGATACCCTAAAAATTACCTATATACTGTACTATACAAACAACCTATGGCTTTTTACATGCTGGTTACCACCTTTAAAGCTTTGTGTATAATGCAGCAAGCTTTTTCTGCCTCACACACATTGGGATTTATCATTAAATTTAAATTTGGTTTCAGTTTATCCATTACGAAGTAAAAAAATGCTTTGCATTTCCATAGAATGAGCATACATTGAACGTGAGAACCTGCTGCATGTTTTAGTTCTTATGTAGATTTCTTTTGTGCATTGAAGTTCATTCCACATACCGTATTTTTTGCTTTATAAGACGCACCTGATTATAGGTCGCAACCCCAAATTTGGTAAAGGAAAAGAGAATGTATTTTTTTTAATGTTAAATGGGGTCTGTCTTATAATGCCAGTGTCCGTCTAACAAATAATATAGGGTATATGTCTCTTATAGCCCCCCATCCTATAATTAGCCCCCTTAATCTGGATATGGCCCCCTTATATTGAATATAGCCCCCTTGTGCTGCCACACATCCCATACAGCTGGCACAGATCTCCTATAGCTGGCACACATCCCATACAGGTGGCACAGGTCTCCTATTGCTGGCACACATCCTATACAGGTGGCACAGGTCTCCTATTGCTGGCACATGTCCCATACAGGTGGCATAGGTCTCCTATGGCTGACACACATCCCATACAGGTGGCACAGGTCTCCTATTGCTTGCACACATCCCATACAGGTGGCACAGGTCTCCTATTTCTGGCACATGTCCCATACAGGTGGCACAGGTCTCCTATTGCTGGCACACATCCCATACAGGTGGCACAGGTCTCCTATTGCTAGCACTTGTCCTATACAGGTGGCACAGGTCTCCTATTGCTGGCACACATCCCATGCAGGTGGCACTAGTCTCCTATTTCTGGCACACATCCCATACAGGTGGCACAGGTCTCCTATTGCCGGCACACATCCCATACAGGTGGCACAGGTCTCCTATTGCAGGCACATCCCATACAGGTGGCATAGGTTTCCTATTGCTGGCACACGTCCCATACAGGTGGCAAAGGTCTCCTATTGCTGGCACACGTCCTCCTGTGTTAAATATGGCCCCCATGCTTTTGCCCATAGTAAAATAAACACTTTACTTTACCTTCTCCAGCACTGTCCTTCCTTGTTTCTCCCACCGTGCGGTTGAGCTCCTGCACTTCCAGGTTCTCGGTGCCGGTCATGTGATCGGCACAGCAGAGTGACATGATCTCTACGTGGCTGATCACAGCGGCAGCAGTGAGATCGGAGAGACACCGGGAGACACGCTGGAGGAGGTAAGTAAAGCTTTTTTATTTTAGAATGGCCAGCAGCATGGGGGCCATATCTGACATGGGGGGGTGAACATGTGCGATCAAAGGGGGGCACATATAATATGCACCGCTCCCCCAGCCCATCGCCGCGGTGCGGTTTCAGCACCATGGTGATGGACAGCGGCTGTGCATATTATATGAGCGGGAGCAGGAGATCTCCCGCTGCCTCCAGCAGCCTTCACAAGCCTCTACCAGCCTCCACCAGCTCCCCCAGCAGCCTCCAGCACCAGAGTTGCCTCCACCTCCCCTGGACCCATATATTCGGATTATAAGACGCACCCCCTACTTTCCCCCAAAATTTGGGGGAACACAAGTGCGTCTTATAAAGCAAAAAATACGGTATATCCTACTGTAAATTGCAGCTAATCATTCATATATTTCCCAGTGTCATCATCGTTTAATTTTTTTTCTTACTAAAGAATCTATTCCAAGTTGGGACCATCCATTGTGAGTTAAAGGGGCAAATCGATAACGAGTTTTTCATTTATACCTGGACCATCCGTGTTGACTGACAGCAATTGTATAATGAAACATAGTTTTTCACAGCAATTACAGCTAATTGGTGAGAGTTTCTAAAGCTGGATCTATACTGGTTAACCAAGCATTAGGCAAGTATTTAAGTTACCAGTACCCCGAGGAAAATTAATTTACTCATTGCTATGATGATTATAGCTGGATGCTGACGGAGTTAAGTTTGGAGGGAGGAGTCTGCTCAGTTGTGCCTCATTCCGGGGTTCACACCACTTTATCATGGTGTGGATTCCTCGCCACCAGTAATAGTTCCTACTCTGCAGCGTGTGTAGCTGGTTCCTGTGAGTTAACCCTGATCCATCCCGCTACCCAGCTTTCCTCTCCCTGACCTCTGTTCCCTTGTACTGTTTGTCAGCCCTGTCTACCTGACCCCGGTGCCATTCTATGTCTAAGGGGTGCTTCACACATAGCGAGATCGCTACCGAAATCGCTGCTACGGCACGGTTTTGGTGACGCAACAGTGACCTCATTAGCGATCTCGCTGTGTGTGACACTGAGCAGCGATCTGGCCCCTGCTGCGAGATCGCTGCTCGTTACACACAGCCCTGGTTCGTTTTCTTCAAAGGCGCTCTCCCGCTGTGACACACAGATCGCTGTGTGTGACAGCAAGAGAACGACGAAATGAAGCGAGCAGGGAGCAGGAGCCGGCATCTGGCAGCTGCGGTAAGCTGTAACCAGGGTAAACATCGGGTAACCAAGGTGGTTACCCGATATTTACCTTAGTTACCAGCCTCCGCAGCTCTCACGCTGCCTGTGCTGCCAGCTCCAGCTCTCTGCACATGTAGCTGCAGTACACATCGGGTTAATTAACCTGATGTGTACTGTAGCTAGGAGAGCAAGCAGCCAGCGCTAAGCAGTGTGCGCGGCTCCCTGCTCTCTGCACATGTAGCTGCAGTACACATCGGGTTAATTAACCCAATGTGTACTGTAGCTAGGAGAGCAAGGAGCCAGCGCTAAGCAGTGTGCGCGGCTCCCTGCTCTCGCGGTTATGATCGCTGCTTCTGCTGTGTTTGAGAGCTAAGCAGCGATCATAACAGTGACTTACAAGATCACTGTTACATCACAGAAAATGGTGACGTAACAGCGACCTCGTTGTCGCTGTCGCTTAGTGTGAACCAGCCCTTAGTCTCTTCCCCCTCCTTGTACTTACTTGCTCTCCCGGCCTCTGACCTCGGTAATGACTTCTTGGCTCCTGACCCTTTTGCGTCCACTTGTTTACGGCTTGTTCACTCCCCATGTATTGACGTGACATCCCGGTTTAGACTTAAGCGGGCTTTACACGCTACAATATTGTTAATGAATTATCGTCGGGGTCACGTTGTTTGTGACGCACATTCGGCGTCACTAACGATATCGTAGCATGTAACAGTCATGTGCGACCTAAAACGATCGCAAAAGTGGCAAAAATCATTTACTGCAGAGAGGTTGTCCTAAAACAAAAAATCATTTTCTTTTAATTAGCGATGTTGTTCATCGTTCCTGCGGCAGCACACATCGCTATGTGTGACACCGCAGGAGCGAGAAACTTCTTACTTGCCACACTGGCTATGCGGAAGGAAGGAGGTGGGCGGGATGTTTACGTCTCGCTCATCTCCGCCCCTCCACTTTTATTGGACGGCTGCCGTGTCATGTCGCTGTGATGCCGCATGACCCGCCCCCTTAGAAAGGAGGCGGATCGCCAGCCAGGGCGACGTCACAGGACAGGTAAGCGAGGTTGTGCGTGACGGTCAGCGATTTGCCCGTGTCGCACAACCGACGGGGGTGGGTACAATCACTTGCGATCTCGCTAGCAAGATTGCAGCATGTAAAGCCTGCTTTAAGCTTGCTGACTACTCTTTCTGGTGCTTGCACCCTCTTGTGGGCTTTTGTCTAACTGCACTTCCATTTCTATTCAACTTCTGTGCCCTTGGTGGAAGCCTGACAATTGCCTTAAAAATTCATCAGCAAATGGCCATTCATCATACATATGTATTGTATATTTGTTTACAGTTCAAATTTGGAGAGAAAAGTGCTATATGATTTGTTCTGAGAAAGAAGCCATAAGGCTATGAAATGCATAGACAAATTAATTTATTCTACATAGATCCTCTTTTCTATGGCAGCACAATCTATTAACCCTTATCTCTCCAAATTCGAAATACATCCAGGTGGATTCTGCTGCAGCCATACTTACACCATTACAGTGATTGGGACTCACAGCTATGCCAGGTGAGTCTACCCTTACAACACCTTTGCTGACAGTGTTCTAGGATAAGACCCTATTTGCACTTATTGTGTCTTACAGCAATTTGAACCTTAATATTTCTTTCACAATCACAGGAAATTTGTTAATCATGACTAATCAATTAATATAGATTTTCTTAATTTATTTTATAGATAGACCATGCATATAGAATCTCTAGTTACATTCAAGATATCAGATTGAAGTAAGATAATATTAAAGGAGTAAAAAATAGAATAATGAAATGTGTCATATTAGGCATTTACAATAGACAATGTGTTAATATGTTAAATGTGACAGATGACATTGACAATATAAATACATATTTTCTGGTATAAAACTAAAGTGAACCCAGTAAGATAAAAATCAGTCACCTATTAAAATGCATGGATTTGTTTTTCAGTTTTTATTCTGTTCTATTTCGCGTTTTTTCAATTTCCTTGCCAAAGGCTTTTCACTGACTCGATTCATAGCAGGAATTATTCTCAAATCAATTACCCTTTACTTTCAGTCTTTTTGCACTGTTATTTCAACTTAATGTGTGTTCCAGCACTATGATACAAAATTATATATATAAGAGTACTGTTATTTAGTGTTTCTCTACCATTAAAAAATGTCAGTGCTGTTTAGTTTAATATATTCTATTGCTACTACTCTCTGTGATTGAGACTGTTAAACTTCTCTCCTTAAGTTCTAGGCTACTTTTGGCCTTGGGGACCGGAACAATTTGTCTTACTTTTTGTATAACGGAGTTTATATTTATTTTGTATTTTGTTCACACTAGCTATAGCAGGCATTGATTTTGCAAGAAGAGTTGTACTTTCTGTATGGGACATTTTTGATACAAATACAGTTAATCAGTTTCCGTCATATTTATTTTTAATTGGCAAAAATGTTGAAATAATTTTGCTAAGGCATACACCAATGATATATGATATGATGATATCTATTTTTCAAGTTATTATGGTTGTAAAAAATCAAATTTGTATAATTTAATTTATTGGGACATGTTCACGACTGAGGATGTAACGGTATGTCCTAAATAAGGAAGGGGTATGCACCGCTGGCTGCTGCGGTGAGCCAGCTTTGATACCCACATATGTCTGCTGATTTGTACAGCAGACATATGTGCCTCGCAGGTGTAAGTGGATCTGCAACCCACCCGCATCTGCTAACCCTTTAAATTGTGCTGTCAAATTTTGACAGCGCGATGTAAGGAGCCGCAGCGGGTAACATGCACTTACCCGCCACCATCGGAGGCCCAGTGACATGGTCAAGTGGAGACGACGGTTTTAGCACAGAGTTATGTGATGACTTCTGTCGCTATCATGACTCACTTCCTGTTACAGCAGCCAGAGAGTTGGCTGCAACAGAATATGAGCATTTCTGATGATCTGAGCTGTGCAGCTCTGATTAGGAGAAATTATTATTATTATTATTATTTATTATTATAGCGCCATTTATTCCATGGCGCTTTACAAGTGAAAGAGGGTATACGTACAACAATCATTAACAGTACAAGACAGACTGGTATAGGAGGAGAGAGGACCCTGCCCGCGAGGGCTCACAGTCTACAGGGAATGGGTGATGGTACAATAGGTAAGGACAGAGCTGGTTGCACAGTGGTGTACTGGACTGAGGATTATTGTAGGTTGTAGGCTTGTTGGAAGAGATGGGTCTTGAGGTTCCTCTTGAAGCTTTCCACGGTAGTGGAGAGTCTGATGTGCTGAATGAACTATCAGACTGCTGATCCCTATAGCCCCCTAGGGGAACTAGTAAAATTAAAAAAAGTTATAAAAAATTTAAAAAAAATAAAAAAACCTAAAAGTTCAAAGTCACTGTAAACCACAAAAAAATGTTGTAACAAGGGATTAAAACTATGGGAAAAAAAACTGGACATTTTTGTTTTTGCTGTAATTGTACTGATGAGGAGAAACATAAGGTAAGGCCATTCTTTCCAAAATTGGTAAAAAACATGTCACAATTTCCCCACATTTGACATTTTTTACCTGTTTTTTTTTACACTGTGTGGTAAACGGAATGATATTACTCAAAAGCACATCTCGTCACAAAAAACAAGCCCTCATATGTCTCTGTGTGCAGAAAAACAAAAAAGTTCTGGCTCCATAAAGAAGGGGAGGAAAAAAATTAAAATAGGTGAATATATACTGTAGATAACAGAGGAGGCCTCTTTATGACAGCCAATATGTATTAAAATAATAGTCGTTAAGGGACCTTATTCTTTACCTCTAGTTGAAAACATCAGTAAGAAATAAGTGAATAGCACCCCCATGTGGGTGAAAATCTCCCAGGTGATAGCGATTAATTTTAGAACTGATCTGGGCCAATGAACCCCTTTAAATACTCTGTCAATTGCAACAGCCTTATCTATGAAGTTAAAAGGGGATTAAAAGACCCCCTTTGGCACGATTGACCTCCTGCAATCATAATCGTGAGTGCCGATTGTTGCCATGGTACCCAGAGGTCAGCTGATGACCCCAAGGTATGTTGGCCTCCTAGATCCTGCTATGAGCAGGGTCTAAAAGGCTCTGTTAGAGAGTCACTGACAGGTCTCCTGCACTGCAATAGATTGGTAAAACAGTACTTGAGACCAGTGGTGAAAGCAAAAAATATTCATATTCCCACTGTTGGACTAAATGAAAAAGTGAAAAAGTAAAATAAAATATGGAAAAAAAAGTTTACAAGACAAGCAAAAATATGTACAAAAATCATGAAAACATGTTTTGCCTCTAAAAATGCAGCATTTGTATTAAAACAATAACCAAAAAAGGTACACATAATTCATATCACCACATCTGGAATGACCCGATCTATAAAACTGACACATTATTTTTTCCTTACGGCGAACAATTTTAAAAACAATTAATAAAAAAACACACCAAAAATGTTACTGTTTCATTATAGCGACACAGAAAAAAAATGAATAAAAAGTGATAAAAAAATACATACATAAAAACAAATAGTATGCATGAACACACCAAACTATCCCCCAAAAAACAAGCCCAAATATGGGATGCCAAATATACTGTCAAATTTGATTAAAACTGCATGACAAGTTACCCTTTCCATTTTCTCCTATTACCTCGTGTGTAAATTATAATTCTTTTTATTACTTAATTATATTTTTTGCTAAAACTGTATTTTAGTGAAAAAATGAAATTTGTTTGTTTTCGCATGTAAATCGTATAAAGTTTGGTGACTCACCTGTAGATTACAAAATGCAAAGTACACCCATAGATGAATTCCTTTATGGGTCTAGTTTCCAAAATGGGGTCACTTGTGTGGGGTTTCCGCTGTTTTGGCATGTTAAGGGCTCTACAAATAACAAGGCGACTGCAATCTATTACAGACAAATTAACGATGCAAAAATCAAATGGCACTCTTTCCTTTCTGAGCCCTGCCATGTGCCCAAAACTGTTTTTAACCACATATGGGGTATAATCGCATTCAGGAGAAATTGCCTAACAAATTATGAGGTCTATATTCTATGTTTATCCATTGTCAAAATTACAAATTTGGGGCAATATTTTAACAGAAAAACTGAAAAGGTTCTGTGAGGCATCTGCAATATCAACGTGCAGAACACCCTCGTTGATGAATTTCTTGATGGTCACTTGTGGAAGTTTCTGCTCTTTTGGTTACTCGGGGGCTCTGCAAATAATAATAACATGATGCTTGCAATCTGTTCCAGCAAAATTTGCATTCCAAGTATCAAATGTTGCTTTTTCCCTTCTTATTCTTGCCAATTATCCAAATAGAACTTTTTGACCACATATGGAGTATATCGACGCTCATAAGAAAGTGGGTAACAAACTGTAGAGTCTGTTTTTTGTATTACCTTCTTGCAAAAGTGAAAAACTTGTGGCTAAACATAATTTTTGTGAAAAAAATGTTCAATATGACGTTTTAATTCCATGTAATATTGGGTTCAAAATGCTCACTATAGCCCTGGATAAATTCATTGAGGGGTATAGTTTCCAAATTATGATCTCTTGTGGGAAGTTAAGCACCTTAGGGGCCTTGCAAATGCAACATGGTGCCCGCATTCTATTTCAGCCAAACGTGTGTTGCAATATCTAATATCTATTTTTTTGTTTGCTATACTTTGCATTAATTCCGGTGTAGCACCAGAAGGGTTAAATATTTTCCTGACAGCAGATTTGAAGCATTTTAGGCGTGCCGTTATTGAAATAGTATAACTTTGGGGAGTTTACAATATATTCACCCCTCAAAGTCCATTTAAACCTGAATAGAAAGATACAGGCTTTGCAACTTTATTAAAAAAATTAGAAATTGCTGCTAAACTTTTAACCCTTCTGAGATCCTAACAAAATAAAATGACGTTTGAAAAATTATGTAAAGTAGACGTAGACATATGGGAAATGTTTTTATTGATTATTTTGTACAGTGTGACTAACTGGTCAAAAAGATTTAGAAATTGAAAGTTTGAAAATTTCAAAATTTTCAAAATTTTTGCCTAAATTCTTATATTTTCACAAATAAAGGCAAAAAAATTCAATCTTTATTTTACACTACTACAAAGTATAATGTGTCAAAAAAATATTCTCATAATAACCAGGATTCGTTGAAGCATTGCATAGTGTTATCACATAACATGACACTGGTCAGAGTTCTAAAATTTGGCATGGTAATTGAGGTCAAAATTGGCTTAGTCACTAATGGGTTAACTTGATGTGCCACCTCCTGTAGTGACGGAGCCCAAGATGCTGAAGCTGTCATTCAGTGCTACCTCTCTTCTTAACCTCTGATACCTCCAGAGATGAGAGGACATTGTTTACAGCAGGATATAGTGCAATCACTGCCACCTGCTGGGCAGAAAAATATATATGTCACCTTTGCAAGCATGTTTACAATAAATGTCATCCCTTACCTTTGGGTCTACGCACAGCTGAATAAAGAAAAATCTCTGGTGACTTTACTAGCCAATGGTAAATATTAAAAAACTAAATCTATGTTTTACTTGCTTTACTTTATTTGCCCAGATTAACTTACGAAAACTAGTAAAAGATCCTCTTTAAGGCCCCTTCACACATCCGTTTGTCCGGTACGTGTGAGGTCCATTTTCACACGTACCGGAGACATGGACACACGTAGACCCATTAAAATCAATGGGTCTGCGCACACGTGCGTGTTTTCACATGGACCGTGTGTCCATGTGGAGCAGATGTGTGTCCATATGCTCCACACATAGACATGTCCCATTTTTCTCTGGCAACATGGGTGTCACACGGACCGCAAGGACCGCACACTGATGTGAGCCGCGTGACACCAGTGTGACACGCACCGGAGAAAACTACGTGTCTGTGAAATAAAATGATTTTCTATACTCGACTGTCTCCAGTGCTGCTATCTTTGACCCTGCTGTCACTTTCTTCCGACAACCGCTCTTTATGCTCATTTCATATTCAATCTACTTCGGAAGCAGCAGCAATGCCGGAGATAGCAGCACCATGGACAGTTAAGTATATAAATTCATGCTGTCCATGTGCTATGCGGATGTCAAACAGATGGCACTCTGACTGTACACGCTGAACACACACACAAGCACATGCATGGACACACATATATGCACCCATACCACGAACCATGCAAAGCGTGTGTGCTTTGCATAGAAGTGTCAAAGAGGCCTTAGGGTACAAACGCACTTTGCGTTTTTACCTGCGTTTCTGCAGCGTTTTGAGAAACACCTTTTTCATGCCAAATGGCCTGCGTTTTGTGTTTCCATGATATTCTATGGATAAATATGATTTCCAGACCCCACTTTGCGTTTTAAAACGCTGCGTTTAATTTGCATATTTTGTGGCAAAAACCATGCGTTCAAAGAAGCAGCATGTCAATTGTTTTTGCCATTTCTGCAGCGTTTTGCTAACATTGAAGTCAATGAGAAATGGCAAAAACCAAGATTCCTTCAAAATCCTGCGTTTTGACTGCTTTTTCAGTGCGGAAAACATGCGTTTTGGACTACCAAAACGCATGCTTTTTGGACATCAAAATAATGATTTGCTATGTCCCTTTACACACACACAAAATTCGACAATTAAATTAATGAAAAATATGCATTTATTGCTATATTTCTGTTAAAATGTATATTAGCGCTATAATTTAATGAATAACATCTATTTTCATTATTTTCCCATTAATATAGTTTTTTTATTTTTTTTTCTCTTTTTTCATTCTTGTTGACTGTTTAAACTTTATTAGGCAGTGTCTTGATGTTCAAAACGCATCTGTCAAAACGCTGGTGAAAACGCATGTAAAAAGCGCTGAAAACGCGTCTAAAACGCGGTAAATACGCATTTGTTTTCAGCGCTAAAGTTCAGAAAAAGGCAACTTTGGTCAAATCAATTAAGCCCAAAAAGTGCGTTTTGAACTGCAAGTAGGTGAACGCAAAGTGTGTTCTCACCCTTAAAGTGGTTTGTTGTGCCCTCTCTCCCCAACTACAAACACACACACACACTCACTCAACACAAATAAGAGATACATTTATTTACAGATCAAAAATCATGTTTTTAAGTTCTACAGTACTGGATTTAGTTACTCTTATCTTTGATCTAATGCGTAGTTTATTAGTACATTATATCTGCAAATATTATTGTCATGTAATATTTAATAATTATGTATAATCAGACGACAATGACTCTTTCATGAATAGTTCAAAATTGGACTGATCGCTGTTTAACATCCCTTGAGAAACTATAAACAATGTTCCACAGTGATGTGTAGTTAGGTTTTGATTTATGTTTTCATGTTCCCATTCTTATATTGCTAATGTATACTCTTACAGACTATATGTTCTAGTTCCATTTATCTAAGCTCCTGTGACAACTTTTTGGAAAATCATTCTTTTGTCTGTGCTATGCATCACAAAAAATAACTCCTAACTGAATTATTAATAAAAAAAATCAAACATACTGTACATGCTATATTTTTAACTTAAATATTAAAAAAATCAACTGAAGATAAATTTGTGGGACATCTGTTTCAGAATGCATGATAAAAACTACAGACAAAAATAGGTAAATCTTTTCTATTCTGTCTGATGCTGAAAAACACATCAAAACTTTGCAATTGGTTATATATAGATTTGAGCGAGTACCTAACTATTTGTACTCACTATACTCATAACAAGTACTGTCTACTACTAGCGTAGTCAATGGGGAAAAATCGCAAAGTAACGAGTAACCCGAATTCCACACTATTCACTATTCACAAGAATAGTGCGGCATACTCGTTACTTTGTGAGTTTTCCCCATTGACTTGCATTGCACACGCTATTTGGAATTAATACACAAGTATTAGACAGTACTCGTTATGAGTATAGCGAGCATGAATAGTTAGGTACTTGCTCAACTCTAGTTATAAAATGTTTTGATAAACAAACTGAACTCAGCAAAGCTTGGAGATGCAAGGAAAGTACAATTAATATATGTGATCCTTTAGTTTTAAAAGTCAATGATGCAGCCTTTTAAGCTTATTTTGCTTGATTGTGTGATTTTTTTTTATATAGATACAGTGCCTACAAGTAGTATTCAACCCCCTGCAGATTTAGCAGGTTTGATAAGATGCAAATAAGTTAGAGCCTGCAAACTTCAAACAAGAGGAGGATTTATTAACAGATGCATAAATCTTACAAACCAACAAGTTATGTTGCTCAGTTAAATTTTAATAAATTTTCAACATAAAAGTGTGGGTCAATTATTATTCAACCCCTAGGTTTAATATTTTATGGAATAACCCTTGTTTGCAATTACAGCTAATAATCGTCTTTTATAAGACCTGATCAGGCCGGCACAGGTGTCTGGAGTTATCTTGGCCCACTCCTCCATGCAGATCTTCTCCAAGTTATCTAGGTTCTTTGGGTGTCTCATGTGGACTTTAATCTTGAGCTCCTTCCACAAGTTTTCAATTGGGTTAAGGTCAGGAGACTGACTAGGCCACTGCAACACCTTGATTTTTTCCCTCTTGAACCAGGCCTTGGTTTTCTTGGCTGTGTGCTTTGGGTCGTTGTCTTGTTGGAAGATGAAATGACGACACATCTTAAGATCCTTGATGGAGGAGTGGAGGTTCTTGGCCAAAATCTCCAGGTAGGCCCTGCTATCCATCTTCCCATGGATACGGACCAGATGGCCAGGCCCCTTGGCTGAGAAACAGCCCCACAGCATGATGCTGCCACCACCATGCTTGACTGTAGGGATGGTATTCTTGGGGTCGTATGCAGTGTCATCCAGTCTCCAAACGTCACGTGTGTGGTTGGCACCAAAGATCTCGATCTTGGTCTCATCAGACCAGAGAACCTTGAACCAGTCTGTCTCAGAGTCCTCCAAGTGATCATGAGCAAACTGTAGACGAGCCTTGACATGACGCTTTGAAAGTAAAGGTACCTTACGGGCTCGTCTGGAACGGAGACCATTGCAGTGGAGTACGTTACTTATGGTATTGACTGAAACCAATGTCCCCACTGCCATTAGACCTTCCCGGAGCTCCTTCCTTGTTGTTCTTGGATTAGCCTTGACTCTTCGGACAAGCCTGACCTCGGCACGGGTGGAAACTTTCAAAGGCTGTCAAGGCCGTGGAAGGCTAACAGTAGTTCCATAAGCCTTCCACTTCCGGATGATGTCTAGTTATCTCATCACCATATTAATAGAATGGTGCCTTCGGTAGTTCCCTTCCCCTTTACTACTGCATGCCTCATGGAGCTCACGATCCTTGTCCCCTCCCCTTTTTTTCTGTTTCTGCATGCGTAATATTGCTTTTTCTCACGCTTTGGAACTTGATTGACCTTGTATAGAGTTCTGGCTCCTTGTCTTCTGTCCTCCGCATACATAGTGCTAGTTTTTCCCACGGTCCTGAACTGATAGGACCTTGTCTCTTAATAACCTTTGCTGGAACACACATAGGGCTGGATCTGAAGTTTTCTATCCTATGGGGACAGACTGCATACTTTTTCTTCTTTCTCGGCACTTCAGGTGTGATCTTTTTTAGTTTCTTTCTTTCTTTTTTTATTTTTTTTCTCTGCAATATCTGCACACAGTGATGGTGTAGTGGTTGGAACCACGGAGACACAAGTACTATGTTATAGTCTGACCTTTATTGTAAGTTCTAGACTGATCTCAGCATGATTCTTCAGTGCCTTTTTATTTTTTTGCCTACTACAAAGAAACACACTGCATTTTTTATAACCAATTTTATTACACATCCTCACTTACTCTGTGTGCAGAGGAAAATCTTTACAGGAGAGTTTTTTGTTATTCACTGAATTCACTTGATTATGTCATGTATTAAAATCGTATAGGGTTCCCGCCGCTGTTTTTCTATAAAGGGGGTGGACCTATGACATCATGTCTGATGGTATATATGTCCAGTTTGTTCTGATGTCTGTAGATTTGATGCCTCTTGTGCCCATTTGTCCTGAGGAAGGGAGCAGAGACTCCTGAAACGCGTAGACCTGACCTGAGCAGGAAATAAAGCGGCATTGATCTGATTTTCCTCTCCAGTGGTCATTGGCGCGGTGTGAAAATTACCCGTTCTCTACTACTCTCCCTTAGGAAATAATGCAAGCTCAGAAGATTTGTTCCACAACTTGTTCAATGTCCCATCCTAGTCCCCTATTATGCCATTCCACACACGCACAAACATGCACAAACACGCACAAACACGCATGCACACACATATTATGCTCACCTTACCTTCCGTTCCATCGCTGGCCTCATGGTTCTTGTAGTTCGCCAGTACAGGATGTGTATCGGACAACCATCGCGACGATGGAGGAACTTCCACTGCCAGAGCGCTGATGTCAAAGGCAGGAGCCACTTACCTCTGATTGGCCAGTGCGCTGCCTTTGAGTAGCGGCTGACAGTGAAAGTTCCTCCATCGTCACAATGGTTTGCTTCTGCAAAACTCTTACTGCTGCTCTGATTTATTCTTGACTGGACTACTGCAACTCTACTAATAAATCTCCCTTTTACTAAGCTCTCCACAATCCTGCACTGCCCTACATCTCTTCCCTCATATCAGTCTATCACTCTACATGTTCTCTTCATTCCGCTAATGACCTAAAATTAACATCCTTTATAATCTGAACCTCCCACTCACATCTCCAGGACTTCTCTCATGTTACGCCAGTTTTCTGGAATAAGCTAGCATAGACAATCCGCTTAATTACCTCACCTCACTAATGTAAATATCCCCAGTTCTTGCTTCCACACAATCGGTAGCACTTTGTACATGTCCTAGATACTTGCTGGTGACTGTTTAATGCAGCATTATTTGAATACTGTAATTATTATAGTGATGGCTGGATGTTACAATACAAGGACTTTTTACCATTTACCTTTTATGCTCGCCTTATTTCCTCATAGATTGTAAGCTTGTGAGCAGAGCCCTCCTCTTGGTACGGTATGCTTTTGACTATGTGTTACTCTGTAATTAAGCTTAATGTACAAAGCTGTGGAAAAAGAAGCGCAGATAGGGTATTACCCCAATAATATGGGGTGAGGAGGGGGGAGTGAATACTCACCAGATAAAGTTGTGCAAGTCACAACCTCTTTAATCGCATGTAAGGTATTGATCCAGGCTGCAGCCACCCGATGGCAGATAACAGAGAATAATAGAGATAGGTGATAATGCCGCGCCAAAGATCACTTCTGGAACCGTAAGATTAACGTATCTTTATTGGCATAGGTCTACGCGTTTCAGGAGCACCGCTCCCTTCCTCAGGACCGTGAAGAACCAAGAGACATCAAATCTAAAATAGTGCCTACTTGGAAGATCTATTGAAAGAGGAACTACGATTTGGGCTTGATGCCCGGTTCCTACAGATCTACATGGAAGAAAAACTTTGTCCTAGAGGTCTTAGGATCAAACATGATTCTCCTTTCCCTGCAGATCCTATTTTCTCTAGTGAATGGAATGACATTTTAGCCAGATGCATGCAGGGGATGTTACAATGTTTGTATAAAAAACGTAACACTATTGCTACTATTACTTCCAATAATATTACTGAACTCCATAAGGAATTGAACAGGTTTGATCTACACCCAGAATATAAAATCCTGAACTCAGACGTTAATACGAAATTAATCCAGTTGGAGCAGGATATGATTTTTCGTAAATCAAAGAAACTCCAACGTGACAGATCGGATATGATCCCTAATAGGAGTCTGGAGCCAGTTGTTACTGATCCGTCCAGAAACCCTCGCAATCAGCGACCTAGATCTCGTGGTAGTCATAGGAGTTTTGTGAACACTAAGTTTCACAAAAAGCACATTGGCCCCTCATTAAGGGGTGATGATACGAGGGATCCTCCCAAAGATACTCCTGCTATCCAGCCGCAGGTGATCTCTCCATCCCTACCCCCATCTGCGGTGAACACTACAGATGAGGTGTTTAGTGAAATCCCAGCTCCGTCTACGGCTTGTCTAATGGAGATTTTGTCTAGTGAACAGACTCCTCTACCTCTGGTCTCCAAGAAACCCTCGTTGGATTTTGAGGAAACCAGGAAGCAATTAGAGGCTCTGAGATCTCAGATTGAAAAAATACGGAGAAATAGAGATTCTCAGTTGACACTTGAAACATGCAACACTCCCACTACCACTAATGATCTTCCTGATGATGATTTTATCGATTTCATGGGAATTTCAGTACATGAGGAATATATACCTCTACCTGGTTCATCAGATTCTGAAGAAACCAATGATTCCGTACCCCCTTTAGCTACACCAACGTTTTTTTCTGATTTAGGAACGATTACTATTGACAATACTCTTGAGAATAATTCCTGTGTTCCTTTTTTGCCCCTGGCAAGGAATGTCCAGGTCCCTATAACGAATTTCCTCACCCCCAGGGGGGGGGGAGAAAAAGCGTTATAGGGGAAATAGAGCTGGACACAAGCTCAAACAAAAAAGAGAAAAAGAGCACTTAGACACTGAGGATACTAGTGGCATTTTTAATTTGTCCAGCTACACCCTCTCTAAGAATGAGATCAGGGTATTAAAGAAAGGGCTCTCATTTTGCCCAGCAAGATCCTCTAATGATTTCGAGTTATTTCTTGATTTTCAAAAATTTGTTAGAAAACTTACCCTTACCAGGCATTTTCAAATAAATAAATTCATCCCTGCCAATAAAGATGTGACATCGGATGATTTCTTTCATACAGAGTATAAGTTGAAATCCAACTTCTACCCTACACATAGCGCCGGACACCATGTGCGGACCTTCAGTGACTTAGTCCTGGAGGATTTCAAGACGCTTTTTTAAAATAAAAATACAAACCCACCCAGGAACAATATGACTAGGGAAGAGAAAGAGGCCCTCCTTTCCCTAAAGAATAATTGTAACCTCATTATTCGTAGTGCTGATAAAGGCGGGGGGATTGTAATACAAGATAGAGACAGCTATATTAAGGAAGCAATGAGAATGCTTTCTAACACTATACATTATAAAATTGTTGATATTAATGAATACCATAATTCCATCATAGAATACCATACACTTATTAAAAAGGCATCAGATAATGGGATTCTTAACAAAAATGAGTATAAATTTCTGGAAAGAAGGAATCCTACAATGGCATTTTATTATCACCTCCTTAAGATTCATAAATGCTTATCCAACCCCCCAGGTAGACCCATTATTTCGGGAATAGGGTCCCTTACAGAGAATTTATCAGCATATGTCGATTACACGATGAGGATACATGTTACTAATCTGAGGAGCTACCTCAGGGACTCCCCTCACCTTATAGAGATCCTGAAAGATATTGTTTGGAAGGATTCTTTCCTTTTTATCACTTTGGATATCGCATCATTGTACATGAATATCTCACATCATTTAGGATTGGAATGCTTTAAGCAATTTTTAGAGATTGATGAACGTCTACCAACAATGCAAAAGGATTTTTTACTCAACAGCATGTCGTTTATTTTAGAAAATAACTTCTTTACTTTCCAAGACCTTATATACCGCCAGTGCTGTGGAGTAGCGATGGGCTCAAAAGCTGCACCCACCTTTGCTAATCTGGTGATGGGGCTTTTTGAGTTGCATTATATATATTCTTCAAAATTTTATAAACATGTGATCATCTACAAAAGATACATAGATGATTTATTCATCATTTGGGATGACGTTGATAATAATTGTTCACTGTTTCTGGAGGATATAGGAAATAATTCTTGGGGCTTGAATTTCTCACCCACAATAGATCGTATCTCTATTGATTTTCTTGACTTGTCCATTACACATAATAATGATGCCATCTTCACCAAAACATTTTTTAAAAAAGTGGATAGTAATGGTTATATTAATTTTACTAGTAATCACTTTGATAAATGGTTACGGAATATACCCTATAATCAATATCAAAGGATTAGAAGAAACTGCACTTTGGATAAGGATTTTAAGAATCAAGCTTCCATTTTGAGAGAGAGGTTTCTGGAAAAGAAATATCCTTTGGCCACAATTAAGAGAGCTTATCGGGTTAATAAGGATCTTAGACAGACTGATCTGATCAGTAAAATGGGTCCCCTGCAGAAAAGAGATGACCAGTATAATGACACATTTACTGCAAATTTTCTCACTACTTTTAGTTGTGATGGTGAGTTGATTAGGAGGATCCTAAAGAAACACTCGTCCGTATTACTTAATGATCCCTATCTAAAAGAAGTATTGCCTTTACACCCAGGTATTACATTCCGCAGAGCTTCTAATCTTAGGAATCAATTGGCCCCCAGTAGATTAAAAAATCAGTTCTGTCCAGCCACTAATAACAAGAATATAGGAGCTTATAGATGTTGTACTAAGAATTGTACGTGTTGCAGCAATATTCAACATGGAAGGGTTTTCTTTGGCCCTACCCCGGGCGACACAGACTGTATGATAAAAGGGCGTCTTACCTGCCAGTCTGACTTTGTTATTTATTTAATCGAATGTGACTGTGGAAAACGCTATATAGGGAGGACGATACAATCATTACATAATCGTATAAACTCCCACAGACACAACATTAAGGTGGGGTTTATGCTCCATGGTCTGTCACGGCACACCACTCTAGTACATGGGAAGAAAATAAAACTTAAAGTTACCCCCATTGAACAAATACCTCCACACATTCCTGTTAGATTAGGGGTACTAAATAAAAAAGAGACATTCTCGATATATAGACTTAAGGCCCCGTCACACTAAGCAACATCGCTAGCAACATCGCTGCTAACGAACAACTTTTGTGACGTTGCTAGCGATGTTGCTGTGTGTGACATCCAGCAACAACCTGGCCCCTGCTGTGAGGTCGTTGGTTGTTGCTGAATGTCCTGGGCCATTTTTTAGTTGTTGCTGTGCCGCTGTGAAGCACAGATCGCTGTGTGTGACAGCGAGACAGCAACAACTAAATGTGCAGGCAGCAGGAGCCGGCTTCTGCCGAGGCTGGTAACCAATGTAAACATCGGGTAACCAAGAAGCCCTGTCCTTGGTTACCCGATATTTACCTTTGTTACAAGCCTCCGCCGCTCTCACTGTCAGTGCCGGCTCCTGCTGTGTGCACATTTAGCTGCAGCACACATCGGGTTAATTAACCCGATGTGTGCTGTAACTAGGAGAGCAGGGAGCCAGCGCTAAGCGGTGTGCGCTGCTCCCTGCTCTGTGCACATGTAGCTGCTGCACACATCGGGTAATTAACCCGATGTGTGCTGTAACTAGGAGAGCAGGGAGCCAGCGCTCAGTGTGCGCTGCTCCCTGCTCTCTGCACGTGTAGCTCCGTGCGGTGGTAACCAAGGTAAATATCGGGTTGGTTACCCGATATTTACCTTAGTTACCAAGCGCAGCATCTTCCACGCGGCACTGGGGGCTGGTTACTGGTTGCTGGTGAGCTCACCAGCAACTTGTGTAGCGACGCTCCAGCGATCCCTGCCAGGTCAGGTTGCTGGTGGGATCGCTGGAGCGTCGCAGTGTGACATCTCACCAGCAACCTCCTAGCAACTTACCAGCGATCCCTATCGTTGTTGGGATCGCTGGTAAGTTGCTTAGTGTGACTGGACCTTTAATACTCTCAAACCTCGGGGGCTTAATGAGATTACAGATTTATTTCATTGATTAGGGTACATTATGTGGTTTTTATATTTATATATTTATATATGTATTTTTTAGTAAATATTTAAACCTCCCTTTTATTGTATATTTATATTATATATTTTCATATATTTTCTTATACATTCCCTATCTGGTTTTAGTTATTATTGATTGACATTACATAGGCTACTTTACTTTTAACATCTAATATATATTTTTATTCCTATGTATTTTATATTCTCGTATTGATATATTTATGACCTGTGTTATTGAATATATTTTTTATATGTGTATGTTTTTAGTCCTCGGGGATGGTATGTGTATGTTTATTTTAATTCCTGGCTCCCTGGACTAGCGGTTCCGTCTGTGGTCTGGTTCAGCAGGGTAGCCGCACACACACATTTTTTTCCGTTTTTCGAGCCTATTGGTTTTTGCCCACCAATACAGGCTGGATGTGAGACATCACTTTTTGTTAATATTATTTGCTTTTCACTTTATTCCACACCCTTCTTAGCCGTATGTGAGCTTCTGTATAATAGCACCAACACTGGGTTCTTTATTTGGAAGGGACGCATGCGCTCTGAGTTTTTTTCCCACGGTTCTGAACTTCTTTAACCTGCCAGCTTCTTGGCGCAGGCGCGGTGCCATTTTTTCCCACGCTACTGAACTTTTGTGAACTGCAGTTAGTGGGGGAATGTCTGCAGCGATTTCACTTACTGCTCCCTCTTTTGTCATCATAGTATACACGCACCGGCTTTTCTCACAGTTCTTTTATGGGTTATCTTATCCCCATCCACATATTTTTACCCGCTGATAGCAGCTTCTCACTTTGTCTGTAATAGACTCCTCACATATGCCGCGGTGGCTACAATGGATCTCTCTGGTACCTTTAATGTTCTGCTTTTTGCAAAGATGAGGGGGTTCTAGCCCCTAGATTCATGAGTGGTGGGGCTCATTAATAAATACAACACACATTGATTTTATTTTTACATCACACGTTTGCTTTATTTGGCACATACTAGTGGATTTTTGGCTTAATTTCTTAATATAATTTTTACACATATATTCTGGATCTGCAAATGCTTGTAAGATGTTATAATCATTTTTCACATGTTTTTTGTTAGTAGAGTAGTTCATTTTCTTCATATGATTTTTGTACACAGTGTTCATTATTTTGTATATGCAAATGCTTGTGAGACGTCATGGTTTAATGCAACGTGTTCTTTCCGCTCGTTTTTTTCATGAGGGATGGTCCTTATGACGTCAATGGGGCTATTTAATGTATGTCAGTAGGCACTATTTTAGATTTGATGTCTCTTGGTTCTTCACGATCCTGAGGAAGGGAGCGGTGCTCCTGGAATGCGTAGACCTATGCCAATAAAGATACGTTAATCTTACGGTTCCAGAAGTGATCTTTGGCGCGGCATTATCACCTATCTCTATTATTCTCTGTTATCTGTAATTAAGCTTGTGAGCAGCGCCCTCCTCTTGGTACGATATGCTTTTGACTATGTGTTACTCTGTAATTAAGCTAGTGAGCAGGGCCCTCCTCTTGGTACGGTATGCTTTTGACTATGTGTTACTCTGTAATTAAGCTTGTGAGCAGGGCCCTCCTCTTGGTACGGTATGCTTTTGACTATGTGCTACTCTGTAATTAAGCTTGTGAGCAGCGCTCTCCTCTTGGTACGGTATGCTTTTGACTATGTGTTACTCTGTAATTAAGCTTGTGAGCAGCGCTCTCCTCTTGATACGGTATGCTTTTGACTATGTGTTACTCTGTAATTAAGCTTGTGAGCAGCGCTCTCCTCTTGGTATGCTTTTGACTGTGTTACTATGTAATATCTTATCTCGTTTGTAAAAGTATGCTGTAAATTATAAACTGCTGCAGAACATTTTGACACTAGAAATTAATTATACTCACAACCCAGACCAGTGTTGTTCCTCAGTGCAGCGTCCATGGCATCACCATTTGAAGGGGAACATAGGTTGCGTCACATCAAGCTAATCGACTGCTACAGGGTCATTTTGTCTAAACTGAGATGGATCAGATGAAATGTGAACACTTTAATCAATTATGAGTAACTGTAGCATAAGTTTTTTCCACCTATCATCTCCAGAAAAAACAGGCAAATCCTAAATCATGAATTAACCTGAAATCAGCAATTACTAATTAAAACATATTTTAATAAAGACTACTAGAAGTTATCGAAAAAAACTGCTTAGCATGCTTGAAGATATAAATGAATATATGCTCACCTTGCTAATCCCTCATCGATCCTCTTCGAATCCCAAATGGGAGGTGCTCTTGACCTCCCTAATCTGGCTTGACAAATATGTGACCACTGCAGTCCAAAACTAGCAGCAAAGGTAAGCAATACATCATGACCAAGGAAAGGGATTGGCTGCAGTGGTCATATGTCCCTCCAGCTAGTACATAGTTTACAAAGCTTTACATTATATAGCTAATCTTTTAGCACATTGGATCATTCTGACTAAACTAGACTTGTTAAGAGTGTAGGAGATATATATTCAGTAGAGTATATGCTATATACTTATATGGAAAATAAAAAAAAAATAAACTGGTTGCTCGGAAAAATTACTTTTTCTTTTGCAGATATTGTATGCAAAGCATGATTTGCTAAACTATCTAGTGATTTAAAGAATAATACCTTTTCTTAATGTTTGACAAGCATTTGCTTTTTTATCCTATTTATTTTTTTCTCAGTAAGAAAAAATATATTAACAATAATTCTGCCAAATTACCAAAATTTACAACTTTCCTAAATGCATTTTATAAACACCGTGCTTGTCTCATGTTTGTGGCTGCAACCAACATCTTGTTCATTCAGCGAGTTTCACACCTCTTATCCAGTTCAAGAAGATCTATGGGAGAAGACCAGAGAGAGCAGACAAGGACAGATTAATAGGATAGAAAGTGAAATGAATCAAATGAGAAGGATGAATGAACTGGTCAGCGATACATCTAAGATAACATTACAGAATAGATGAGAAATGATAGAATGAGATGGTGAGAAACAAACACAAGCTGACCTAATCCTATGGGAAACCTTATTTAGTTTATCTTAACCCAGATATTTACATATTATGTATATATATATAGTATATATATATATATATATATATATATATATATATATATATATATACACTCACTTTATTAGGTAGCATCCATTATGACATTAAATATTTCCTTCAACATTACTATATTACTGTTGCTGTTTAATTTGGGGGGAGCAAGTTGTAATTTTAATTGACTTAATTCACTTTTCCATATAATATACGGAAACTATACATGTGTGGTCAATATAAAGGACTGGCACATGACTTATTCCTTCCAAAGACAATACTAAGGACCAAGGGGCATACACTGCGAGTGGAAGAAAGGTGATTCCGGCAGCTAAATAGGAAAGGGTTCTTTACAGTTAGAGCAGTCAGACTGTGGAATGCCCTACCACAAGAGGTAGGAATGGCAGATACTAACAGCTTTTAAAAAAGGGCTGGATGATTTCCTCAGTGCACACAACATTGTTGGTTATAAATGACTTAGTGATCAAATGTAGAACTGGTGGAGGAAGGTTGAACTAGATGGACCTAGATCTTTCTTGTAACCTATCTAACTATATACCTATGTAACGGTAAGCCATATAACCATTGATACAACTTGATAGCAATAAATGTCATTAGTAGTGATGAGCGAGTACCAAAAAGCTCGGGTGCTCGAGGCTCGGGCCGAGCATCCCAAGATACTCGTGTACTCGGCCCGAGCACCGAGCCCAATGTTATCCTATGGGAGACCCGAGTATTTTTCTGAAATGACCCCCGGCAGCATGTAGAAACCCTAAAAATGTCACAAAAGTCTCAGAAGAGTGCTCAAATGACATGGCAACAGCATGGGGAAGACCCCTTGAAGCATTTATCACTCAAAAGTCACAGCTGTGAACAATTTTGTCCGCGTTTTACGCCATTTTTACGGACTCACCAGAAAACCTTCCAAAATGACACCAAAATGAATTTTCATGGCGGAAATGTTAAGGGCACATACCCAATAGTGAGATAGAGCTGGTGTATGTTACTTTTTGAGATTATTACATGAAAGATTTTACGTAAAAACATTGTGTGGCACTCCGATGTCCAAAACGCACGTTTTGTGCTTTTTACTAGAGATGTCGGTCATTTTTTTTTTCATTCTATCTCCCATCGGTCGGTCTCGCTCTGTCTGTCTCTCTCTCTCTGTCTTGTCTGTCCCCCTCTCACAGTCTGTCGGTCAGTCTCCCCCTCTCTCATACTTACCATTCCCCGATCACTGCCGCAGCGCTGCACAGCTGTTCACGAAACTCCGGCGGCTTTTCCTCTTTTGAAAAAGCCGGCCGCTCATTAATCAATCTCGTATTCCCTGCTTTCCTGCTTTTTGGCGCCTATGATTGGTTGCAGTGAGACACGCCCCCACGCTGAGTGACAGGTGTCTCACTGCACCCAATCACAGCAGCTGGTGGGTGTGTCTATACTGTGCAGTAAAATAAATAAATAAATAATTAAAAAAACCGGCGTGCGGTCCCCCCAATTTTAATACCAGCCAGATAAAGCTATACAGCTGAAGGCTGGTATTCTCAGGATGGGGAGCCCCACGTTATGGGGAGCCCCCCAGCCTAACAATATCAGTCAGCAGCCGCCCAGAATTGCCGCATACATTAGATGCGACAGTTCTGGGACTGTACCCGGCTTTTCCCGATTTACCCTAGTGCGTTGGCAAATCGGGGTAATAAGGAGTTAATGGCAGCCCATAGCTGCCAATAAGTCCTAGATTAATCATGTCAGGCGTCTCCCCGAGATTCCTTCCATGATTAATCTGTAAATTACAGTTAAAAAACACACACACCCGAAAAATCCTTTATTAGAAATAAAAAACACTAACAAAGTCCCTCATCACCAATTTATTAACCCCGACAAACCCTCCATGTTCGGCGTACTCCACAGTCCTCCAGCGTCGCATCCAGCTGTGCTGCATGAAAGTGACAGGAGCTGCAGAATACACCGCCGCTCCTGTCAGCTTCACACAGCAACTGAAGACAGCTGTGCGATCAGCTGAGCTGTCACTGAGGTTACCTGGATCCAGTGGTGGATGCAACGGTGGCCGCGGGTAACCTCAGTGACAGCTCAGCTGATCGCTCTACTCACCGCCGCACCGGTCAGCTCCACGCAGCAACTGAGGTGAGTATCGCGATCAGCTGAGCTGTCACTGAGGTTAATCGCGGCCACCGCTGGATCCAGCGGTGGCCGTGAGTTACCTGACTGACAGCAGCTGATCGCGCTACTCACCTCAGTTGCTGTGTGAAGCTGACAGGAGCGGCGGTGTATTCTGCAGCTCCTGTCACCTGCATGCAGCAGAGCTGGACGCGACGCTGGAGGTCCGTGGATTACGCCGGACATGGAGGGCTTTGTCGGGGTTAATAAATTGGTGATGAGGGACTTTGTTATTGTTTTTTATTTCTAATAAAGGATTTTTCGGGTGTGTGTGTTTTTTAACTGTAATTTACAGATTAATCATGGAAGGTATTTCGGGGAGATGCCTGACATGATTAATCTAGGATTTAGTGGCAGCTATGGGCTGCCATTAACTCCTTATTACCCCGATTTGCCAACGCACTAGGGTAAATCGGGAAGAGCCGGGTACAGTCCCAGAACTGTCGCATCTAATGTATGCGGCAATTCTGGGCGGCTGCTGACTGATATTGTTAGGCTGGGGGGCTCCCCATAACGTGGGGCTCCCCATCCTGAGAATACCAGCCTTCAGCTGTATAGCTTTATCTGGCTGGTATTAAAATTGGGGGGACCGCACGCCGGTTTTTTTAATTATTTATTTATTTATTTTACTGCACAGTATAGACACGCCCACCAGCTGCTGTGATTGGGTGCAGTGAGACACCTGTCACTCAGCGTGGGGGCGTGTCTCACTGCATCCAATTATAGGCGCCTGTGGGCGGGGAAAGCAGGGAATATGAGATGGCTGTGTGCAGAGCACAGCGCGCCCGCCGGTATAAAGGCTCGGTCACGCTGTGCGGGCCGGCCAATCACTGCAATTCCACAACTAACAGGGCTGTGGCATAGAAGTGGTCTGCCAGCCAATCCCTGCATGAGGGCTGGCTCTCAAAAGAGCGCCAACATGCAGGGATGAAGACCACGAGTACAGCACGAGAATCGCGAAATTACTCGGTACCCGCCGAGTAGCCCAAGTACAGTGATACTCGTGCGAGTACCGACTAGTGACAAGCATACTCGCTCATCACTAGTCATTAGTCATAGCTCTTACTGAAATGTCAGCATTTAGACTTCTTCAGAGACAGGCACTGTTTATTATTAATTTATAATCAAAATTTCCTAACGAACATATTAGAGAGTAATAGACGTAATTTAAAGAGGAACTGTGAGCTTTACTGACATGTCTATATTAGTGAATACTTAAAGGAAGTCCATCACTTCTTTAATGTCTTTTAAATGGCCTCTACTGTGTTGTAAGAGACTTAGCCCTTATAACAATCATACTAGCACTGTACTTGTTACTAATACAGTGCCTGAAAGAATAACTTTAATTCATATGCAAAGAAAGAGGCTTCTGTGCACCAATGGCATGACCAAGAGTTTAGTGCACTGTTTGGCCTCATCATTTGCATTTTGGGGGCCTTCCCCTTTTTCTGATTGACAGTGCTCACTTCCTAGAGCAAGAACTGTTGGAATACGGGCAGCGTTTGCACAGCCAGATACACTCAAATTGACCGCATGCATCATGTTACAGGTGCCAATCATTACACTTATACACATAGAAGTAAAGTTTAAAGAATCAATATTTCAAAAGTGTTGTATTAAAGGTAATCTCCATATTTACTAAAACAGACATGTCCTTAGAACTTACTGGTAGTGATGGGCAGACCCAGACTATAAAAATCCTGATCTGCGCAGGTACAAAAGTACCCAAGCGCCGTCCTCGGACTCAGTGTTCTCAGGGAACTCTGGGTAAGAATCCAGATCTGGCAACTCGGGTAGATAAAAAAATATAAAGGAAAAATAAAAAAAATAATGGAAAAGCAGGCGCATGATACTTAACAGTGACCTAAGCAGCTGTAGCACTGCTTCCAGAGCAGCTCATACTACTTCTGCTCACTATCCTTCATACATATGCACTACTTCACCCGCCCTCAGGCAGTTTCAGCATCTCTGATTGGTTACAGTCAGACGCGTCCCCACCCTGTGTGATAGCATGTCTGACTCCTTGCAATTGCACACTCTGTGTGTGTCCCTATGGTATAAAAATAAGTACAGTACAGACTCATTCAAAGAGTTTTCTTTATTTTCATGATTCTAAAAATTGTAGATTCACATTGAAGACATCAATACTATGAATGAAACATGTGGAATGAAATACTTAAAAAAGTGTGAAACAACTGAAAATATGTCTTATATTCTAGGTTCTTCAAAGTAGCCACCTTTTGCATTGATTACTGCTTTGCACACTCTTGGCATTCTCTTGATGAGCTTCAAGAGGTAGTCACCGGAAATGGTTTTCTAACAGTCTTGAAGGAGTTCTCTGAAATTCTTAGCACTTGTTGGCCCTTTTGCCTTCACTCTGTGGCCCAGCTCACCACAAAACATCTTGATTGGGTTCAGGTCTGGTGACTGTGGAGGCTAGGTCATCTGGCATAGCACCTCATCACTCCCCTTCTTAGTCAAATAGCCCTTACACAGCCTGGAGGTGTGTTTGGGGTCATTGTTCTGTTGAAAAATAAATGATGGTCCAACTAAACGCAAACCGGATGGAATAGCATGCTGCTGCAAGATGCTGTGGTAGCCATGCTGGTTTAGTATGCCTTCAATTGTGAATAAATCTCCATCAGTGTCACCAGCAAAGCACCCCCACACAATCACACCTCCTCCTCCATGCTTCACGGTGGGAACCAGGCATGTAGAGTCTATCCGTTCACCTTTTCTACAAAGACACGGTGGTTGGATCGAAAGATCTCAAATTTGGACTCATCAGACCAAAGCACAGATTTCCACTGGTCTAATGTCCATTCCTTGTGTTCTTTAGCCCAAACAAGTCTCTTCTGCTTGTTGCCTGTCCTTAGCAAGTGGTTTCCTAGCAGCTATTTTACCATGAAGGCCTGCTGCACAAAGTCTCCTCTTAATAGTTGTTCTAGAGATGAGAAAGTGTGTCCAAACTTTTGGACTGTACTGTAAATAAAAAAAATGGCATAGGGTCCCCCATATTATGATACCCAGCACAGATAAAGCATATGGCTACAGGAAGCAGCCCCTAGCCAATGCGCTTATCTTGGCTGTGTATCAAAGTAAGCGATCACATGCAGCTTTTAATTTTAATTATATAAATAAATTTAAAAATTAGCATGCGGTACCCCAATATTGATACCCATCCATGAAAAAGCTGACAGATGGGGGCTGCTATTGTCAGGCTGGAAAAGACCCATGGCTATTCTCCTTCCCAGTCTAGAATAGTAGCCTTAAGCTATCCAGGATTGTTGCATCGATTAGATTTGACAATCCTGAAACTTAACCCGGCTCATCCCGATTGCCCTTGTGCGTGTCATGATTCACCTCCCTATCCACATGGCTAGGGGGCGGAGCCTTCTCTAGGGCCTCACTTCCGGCCCCTGGATGCCTTAAAAGCTGACACTTCCAGTGAACCAGCTTTAAGCTTAGCTCTGCTTTGCCTGTGATTGCTGGTCCTGTGAGTGATATCCTGATCTGTCTGTTCCTGTGCCCCCGTGCCCTTGTCTGTGTTCTGTCCCCTGGTCGTCCCTCCTGTCCTGTGTCCCCCCTCCTATTCCCCCACTCGGTTGCTTCCTCCGGTACTGACCTTAGCCTGACTTTGACTTTGCTTCTGCTCGCTCCTCCGGTCCTGCTTCTGCCCGTTCGGTGTTTTTCCCAGCCTGTCTGACTATTTCTCACATACCCTGCAGTTCTGCCTCTCAGCTGTGCTGATTAGGCAGTGCATGAGAATGCTGTGCATTTCCTTCCTGGTTCTCATTGCTCTGTGTAGTGTCGTCTGCTGCAGAGCTCTGGCTCCCCCTGGTGGCAGCATTACAGTGCGGTGGTAATTTGGGAAATAAATGTTAATGACAGCTCACAGATGCCAATTTTTCTGTGTTTTGTGTGCTTATTTCTTTTCCCTTACTGATTAGTAATGAGGGGTCTCATAAACGCCTCCCATTACTGATCAAGGGCTTAGTGGCAGCTGTGAGCTGTCATTAACCCTTTATTCCCTCAATTGGCACCACACTAGGGCAATCGAAATGAGCCAGATAAAGTTTGTCGCTGGATTGTCGCATCTAATGGTTGCTTTTTTTAGGCTGGGGATGCCAATAACCATGGGTTCTCCCCAACCTGAGAATACTAGCCCCCAGCTGTTGGTTTTATCATGGCTGGGTATCCAAATTGGGGTTCAGATTTCATTTAAATATTTAAAAAAATCCACATGTGGTTACTCTTATTTTGATACACAGCCAAGATAAGCACACGGCTGAGGGCTGCAGTCTGTAGCCATATAGTTCATCTGTGCTGAATATTATATTATGGAGGGACCCAACACCAATTTGTTTATTTATTTTTACACTATAGACACACACACAGCATCTGTGACTGGTTGCAGTTAGACACGCTGTCTCACAGGGTAGGGGTGCAACTGACAGCTATCAATCAGAGACACCGGGACTGCAGGTCAGCGGGTGAAGCAGTTAATATGCATGACATTAATGAGTGTCCCTGGAAGTACCGTTACAGCTGTGCGGGAGATTGGTAAGTATAACGCCCCTGCTCTAATCTCCCTATTACTTCTACCACCATTTTAAAGTATCAGATTTTGGTCCCCATAGGCCTACTTAGGAACTGACATCTGGGCAGATATCCATGGTCAATTCTGACTGTAACCGATTTTTTTTTACAACCTGGCTGGACCCACAGATCCCTGGTATCTGCGGGTCTGCCCATCACTACTTACAGGTCCTTCTACCATAAGAACAATACCATTAAATTATATGAATATATAGCTTAAATCAGCATATCCCAGACACACACACAACTAAGTGGACTTTTAGCTAGAGAAGCAACGGCATGTGTAATAGGATGTCCATGTCACATGTCCCTGCATTATAAAAACGTGGTATCTGCCTGTCCATTATCTCTTCTGCGTCTGGGTGTCAGTCACCGCTGGCATAGCTCCTGTCTCCGATACTGCTGTGTACGCTCTACACACAGCGCTATACAGAATAGGGATAGAAGTTTCTATTAGCCCTTGTAAAGGCTAATAACAGCAGGCTCAGAGCCATAGGTGACAGACAGGTCCATGGAAACAGATTTTAAGAGCTACAGATAACAGCGTCTGTGTAGCTAAGGTCAGAAACTTCCTCGCTGCATTTCCCCATTAGGAAGGATAGAAAGTGACGCTTCCTTTCCTGTACACTGACCCACAACCCTGCCACTGTACCCTCCTGCCCATTGCACACTCAAGCTCATTGTTACTAAGCCATTATACTAGCAAACACTGAGTAAACTTAGTGGCATCCTAAAAGTGGCTGTTGGACTTCCATTAGTGTCCCACTAGTGCAAATCTATTTGCAGCACCTCTGCATTGCACACTCAAACTCATTGTTACTAAGCCATTATACTAGCAAACACTGAGTAAACTTATTGGCATCCTAAAAGTGGCTGTTGGACTTCCATTAGTGTCCCACTATTGCAAATCTATTTGCAGCACCTCTGCATTGCACACTCAAACTCATTGTTACTAAGCCATTATACTAGCAAACTATGCTGCCAGTTTAAGGGCCGTAGTTGCATTGTCAGGGATAGTTATTGTTGTTTATTATGCTGTTAATAAAGATAGACCACGGCTGCAATCTACACCACCTCTCAATTTTTACTACCACATTTTAAGTGCACAATCTTGTCGCAATCAAAATGAGTGGCAAAATGACAGATTCTGGTGGAAAGGGGAAGAGGCGTGTTGGAAAAGGAAAAAAAGGGTTTGTCCGTGGGGAAGGTGGCAAAGCTCCATTAATATCTGCTGAAGATAGACCATCTTCCAGCAAAAGTAAGATGTCTACTACTTACCGTGGACAATCTGATGTGCTCCCTTTTTTCCGGACACGAACAACTGGAACAAAGGTAGATGATGTCCAAAAAAAGAAAATGCTTGAATGGATCTCAAGTTGTCCAACAAGTGCCCTCTCCGCCACCTCAACTACCGCATCCAAAAAACACAAGTCCTCTGAGTTGTCATCCCAATCACACTTGCTTTCTCCCAGCTCTGAAGTCTCCATCCGCCCTGCACAGTGTGGTGGAACAGAGATGGCTGAGTCTGCAGAGCTGTTCAGTCACACTATAGCCTGGGAATCAGAGGTCTGTTCCCAAGCTACAGTGAGTACAAACCAGGAAATGGTCTGCAGTGATGCCCAGAACTTTTGTGACTCTGATTCAGGCCGTGAGGACCAAGTTTCTGAGCATAATGTTGACCCTTATTCACAAACTGTAACACCTGTTGTTATAGACAATGAGGAACATACTGATGACGATGAGACACAGATACCAGATTGGGATGACAACTTAAATATTGGCTCGGTCTGAGGGTGAGGGGAGTGCAAACACAACGCTTGATGAGGAAGTTCTAGATCCCATCTACTGTCAACCCACAGTCAGGCACTCGAGGAGGTCAACAGAGGCGGTGGAGGATGCTGCTGACGACGAAGTTACCTTGCGCCTTCCTGGACAGAGGAGGAGTACTGGTAGCACGTCTACAACTGTATCCTCAGCCACCACTCTGCCTCTGAGCACTAGTCGAGGGGGCTCAGCAGGTCGCATGCCCTCTAAGCCTTGCCCAGCCTGGACCTTTTTGCACATAGAAAAAGATCGCCCAAATCATGTGATATGTAAAATTTGTCGTGATTCTGTTAGTAGAGGGCAAAACCTCAGGAGTTTGACAACTTCTTCCATGAATCGTCACATGAATAAATATCATATGTCCCAGTGGGAAGCTCACCGTGCTGCAATGCGGTCAAGCGGAGCGAACCATCCACCGCCTGCCCCGTCAAGTGCATCCGCTCGCTCTTCATCTTCTAGGACTGTGGGGACAGCTGTCACACCTGGTTTTCCACTCACAACTTCCACCACTGTAACCGCAACAGGCAATTTGCTTGGTAGGTCGTCAATTGGTTTGGAAGGGGAAACAAGTGCGTGTGTACAGCTCTCTCAGACATCGATAGCATCAACGTTGGATGAAGGCAACATCATGACTACGCCTGCACTTTCCTCACAAACCTGCATTTTTTCACGGACACCCTACTCACCACCGTCTACACACAGCAGCCAGATCTCTGTCCCTCAGATGTGGACAAATAAAAGGCCATTTCCTGCGACCCATGACAAAGCTAAGAGGTTGACTTTATCCCTCTGTAAGCTGTTGGCTACCGAAATGTTGCCATGCCGCCTGGTGGACACACAGGATTTTAGAGACCTTATGTCTGTCGCTGTGCCCCAGTACCAGATTCCCAGTCACCACTACTTATCTAAGAAAGGTGTGCCTGCGCTACACCAGCATGTTGCACACAACATCACCGCTTCCTTGAGAAACTCTGTGTGTGAACGGGTGCATTTCACCACCGATACTTGGACCAGTAAGCATGGACAGGGACGTTACATGTCGCTGACTGGGCACTGGGTAACTATGGTGATAGATGGTGAAGGGTCTGCTGCACAAGTCTTGCCATCCCCACGACTTGTGTGTCAATCCTCTGTCTGTCCAAGTTCCGCCACTGCTTCTGCCTCCTCCACCTCGTCTGGGTCCTCCACCTCCGCCCCAAGCCTGCTTGGTCAGGCCACCAGCGTTGTAACTGCACAGAAGGAATCACGCACCCCTCATTACCATGCTGGCAGCAGAGTGCAACGGCATCAGGCGGTCTTTAGCTTGAAATGTCTTTGAAATAAGAGTCACACAGCGGCCGAGTTGTGGTCAGCTCTGGAGACTGAGTTTAATAAAGGGTTCTTTCTACTCAACCTGCAGCCTGGTAAGGCCGTGTGCGACAATGCTGCAAACCTGGGTGCGGCCCTTCGCCTGGGCAAGGTGACACACGTGCCTTGTATGGCTCACGTGTTGAACCTTGTTGTCCAGCAATTTTTAACACACTATTCTGGCCTAGATGGGCTTCAGGCTGCCGGTTCATCGCCTGAAATGCGATGTGTTGACACGCTGGTATTCGACTCTCCACATGTTACAGCGACTGTGGCAGCACCGTCGAGCCCTGGTGCAATACGTCATGATGTATAGCCTGGGCCAACGAGATGCAGAGGTGGGACAGATCACCCTGATGGAGTGGTCTCAGATCAAGGACCTATGCACCCTTCTGCACAGTTTCGACATGGCGACGAATATGTTTAGGGCTGACAATGCCATTATCAGCATGACAATTCCAGTCATTTACATGCTGGAGCACACGCTAAACACTATTCGGAGTCAGGGGATGGGACAACAGGAAGGGGAGGAACTACAGGAGGATTCATATGCGCAAGACACAACAACATCACCAAGGTCCAGACGTTCATCATCACCAACGTGGCAGGCATGGGACCATGGGGGACAGGGATCAACAAGGGCGCATAGTAGCAGGCGAAATGTTGAGGAAGGTGCAGGAGAACATGAAGAAATGGAGGACGAACTGTCCATGGACATGCAAGACTCAGCGGATGAGGGAGACCTTGGTCAAATTTCTGTTGAAAGAGGTTGGGGGGAGATGTCAGAGGAAGAAAGAATGGTTAGCACCTCTATGCCACAAACACAGCGTGGACTTGGTCCGCATGGCTGCGCAAGACACATGAGTGCCTTCTTGCTGCACTACCTCCAACATGACCCTCGTATTGTCAAAATTAGAAGTAATGATGACTACTGGCTTTCCACACTATTAGATCCCCGGTGCAAGTCCAAATTTTGTGACATAATTACAGCCATAGAAAGGGACGCACGTATGCAGGAGTATCAGCAGAAGCTGTTACTCGATCTTAGCTCGGCTTTTCCACCAAACAACCGTGGTGCAGGGAGTGAATCTCCCAGTTGTAACTTGACAAACATGGGACGGTCTCGTCATCTTCAACAGTCTACCCGTACCAGTAGCATTTTTTAAAAATGATCCAAGATGAACAGAGCTGGAATCAGGAAAGACTTAGCTACCTACCCCGGTGTCATCCTGGGGACGGTTAAGGATGGCGTATTTTTGAATGTGCTTGATGCAAATCTACCTGTGAAGTGTACAACTGGGGCACAAGTGCTGCCACTGAAGGGGTGGGTGTGTGTGTGGCCCAATTTTTGGAAAAAAGGGAGACTCCGCTTGGAGTAACCCTTGCTTACATTGCTTTTAAAAATGATTCAAGATGAACAGAGCTGGGATCAGGAAAGACTTAGCTACCTACCCTGGTGTCATCCTGGGGACAGTTAAGGATGGCGTATTTTTGAATGTGCTTGATGCAAATCTACCTGTGAAGTGTACAACTGGGGCACAAGTGCTGCCACTGAAGGGGTGGGTGTGTGTGGCCCAATTTTTGGAAAAAAGGGAGACTCCGCTTGGAGTAACCCTTGCTTACAGTGTTTTTAAAAATGATCCAAGATGAACAGAGCTGGGATCAGGAAAGACTTAGCTACCTACCCCGGTTACATCCTGGGGATGGTTAAGTATGGCGTATTTTTGAATGTGCTTGATGCAAATCTACCTGTGAAGTGTATAACTGGGACACAAGTGCTGCCACTGAAGAGGTGGGTGTGTGTGTGGCCCAATTTTTGGAAAAAAGGGAGACTCCGCTTAGAGTAACCCTTGCTTGCAGTGTTTCTAAAGATGGAGTAACCTTGCAATGTTTTACATGATTTTAGAAGGGCATGCCATGCTTATATCTGTGTCTCATCCTCTTTTCCTTGTAACGCTGTTTTGTTTTCACTTGAGAATTTGTTCTTGTCACTTTTTCATGTGTTTGTGTTGTGTTGTGAGTTGTTTGTCACCTTTTGGACACCTTTGAGGGTGTTTTCTAGGTGTTTTTATGTGCCTTCCATTGTTTCCTATGCGGTTCGAGTGGTTCGCCGAACCGGTTCACCGAACCGAACTCGACCGAGATCTCCGTTCGGCGAACCGAACTCGAGCCGAACCGCGACCGGTTCGCTCATCTCTAGTTGTGACCCCGAGCATTTCAAGGAAAAACATGTCTGGCAATAATTGTGCAGTCAAGGTTTTATGATTCCCTCACTTTGGGTACCATGAATCGAGTGACAAGTTACATAGTTACATAGTTACTTAGGTTGAAAAAAGACCTATGTCCCTTTAGTTCAACCTTCCTCCACCAGTTCTACATTTGGTCACTAAGTCATTTATAACCAACAATGTTGTATTGTACTGAGGAAATCATCCAGCCCTTTTTTAAAAGCTGTTATAGTATCTGCCATTATTACCTCTTGTGGTAGGGCATTCCACAGTCTGACTGCTCTAACTGTAAAGAACCATTTCCTATTTAGCTGCCGGAATCGCTTTTCTTACACTCGCAGTGTATGCCTCCTGGTCCTTAGTATTGTCTTTGGAAGAAATAAGTCATGTGCCAGTCCTTTATATTGACTACACATGTATTTATACATATAAATGAGATCTCCTCTGAGACGTCTTTTTTCTAAGCTAAACATATCTAAGTTTTTCAACCTGTCATCATCTGGGAGGCCTTCCATTCCTTGTAATAGTCTAGTTGCCCACCTTTGAACTGACTCTAACTTCTGAATGTCCTTTTTAAAATGTGGACCCCAAAACTGGATCCCATATTCCAGATGTGGCCTTACAAGTGATTTATAGAGGGGTAACAATACGTTGGGATCACGGGATCTAATCTCTCTTTTTATACACACTAAAATCTTGTTTGCTTTAGCAGCTGCTGCTTGACATTGAGTGCTGCTGCTCAGCTTATTTGTAATAAGAATACCCAAGTCCTTCTCCTGTTCTGTAGTTTAGAATTTACTTCCATTTAATATATATGCAGCTATAGGATTACTCCGTCCTAGGGGCATTACTTTACATTTATCAACATTAAATCTCATTTGCCAAGTATCTGCCCATTCTGACATCTTATCCAGATCTTTTTGTAATATTGTACTATCAAGGTCAGTTTTTAATATCCTACATAGTTTGGTGTCATCAGCAAAGACTGACACTTTACTCTCAATCCCATCAACAAGGTCATTAATAAAGAGATTAAAAAGAATTAGTCCTAGCACAGATCCCTGCGGCACCCCACTGCTGACTATTGCCCAAGTTCCTTTTAAAGAATCAGCTTTGTCATTATCATAAATGTTTTCAACCTTTTAGCATGCAGTTCCTTTACTTGCTTTAACCCACAAAGTGCCGTAAAGGCCGCTATTCTTATGCATGACAAGTTTCATACAGCGACAGTCACAAACAAATTGTATAGTTTTACATATTATATTTTTTTTAAATAACAAACTAAGTAAGCAGCAAACAAAGCTTGGCTACCTAACTACAGTATAGCCAAGTTTCAAAAGCAAATCAACTAAATTACCAATGACAGGGTTTAGAATTGATGCTGCCATTGCAGTAAGGCAACACAATATCTGACTATTCTGTTGAAATATATAGAAAGATGTGTGTCAGCACTTTTCTGAAATTTAATGGACTAAAGAGAAGACAGAAGTTCTCATTTTAGAAGTTCTTCAACTGTATCCGCTTCTTTCATATATTTTTTATAGAGCTAGAATATGCTCTTAGAGCTTTGCTGCCTAAATAATAAAACGTCCACATGCTCATGAATGTTCCTGTATGCATGTTATTTTATTAGTTAAAGGGAAACTGTCAGATCCCCTATGCCCTCCAATCTATTGTTAACATCTGAAAGAGAAACATATTTTAAACACCAGAATTGCCATTTACCTGTCACTGTTATTCTCACGGCAATAAAAACCTATCAAAATGTTATATGTACCCCCAAAATAGTAAAAAATAGAAACATTAACACAAAAGAACCAAACAATACCTCATACAGGTCATTTGAAGGGAAGATATTAAAGTTAAAATCTGTCTAAGGCTACTTTCACATTTTTGTCATTTTCCCTCAGTCATAATCTGTCGCTCTGAGAAAAAACTGAATCCTGCTAAATAATTTGCAGGATTCCGTTTTTTCCCATAGACTGGCATTAACGATGGATTGTGACTGATGGCCTTGCGTTGCATCCATCGCTCAACTGATCAGTCGTGGAATGACTGACGATTGGGTGGAAGCAACGCACAATGTAACGTTTTTACGAGCATCAAAACGATGCACTGTGCAGGATTCCATCGCAATCCATCAAGAGGTATAATGGCTGTCTATGGTGCAGGATTCCGCCGTAATCCGTCGCACGATGTATCCAGTGCTGCATTCCGTCATTTTCTACTGAGCATCCCCAGTATGTACACAATCCCATTGCAAGGCTCCAAAGCTGTTACGATGGATCCATTTTTTTACAGGGATCCTTTGCATCAGTTGTACCACAATCTGTGACTGATCCATTGCATCAGTCACAAAACGGATTGACTGATGGAAAAAAACTGATGTGTGAAAGTAGCCTTAATTGAAGAAAAAAATATTGCCATTGAAAGAAAGGTAAGAAAAAAAACAAAATCGCCATTTACTAAGAAGTTCATGTCAGGATGAATCTGCCGTTATTAGTACAATCAGTGACCATATGATGTGTATTGTGATCATTAATGCTTAATCTACTAAGCCAAGCTTAGCCAAGTGTTCATGTTCATGGGGGAGTAAACCAAAAGCTATCGGATGTGTCTGGGTACCTTTGATTTAATATTGTGTTTGCCTTCTAAGGCTAAGTTCACACTTCCTTTGTTTTGCACCAGTCACAATCCATCGCCTAGAGGAATTACGGTATCCTGCAAAATATTTTGCAGGAATCCTGTTTTTCCCCATAGACTTCTATTAGTGACGGATTGCGACTGATGATGCTGTGCTGCATCTGCTGCATCGCGGTCAGTCATTTTTTAACTGTAACTGTAACGTTTTTTGAGCAGCGCGATCCATAGGATTTTGCTGCCCATGCTCTCTCTGGCTCCCTGCCCCCGTAACCAGGATAAACATCGGGTAACCAAGCAATGCGCTTTCGTTAGTTACCCGATATTTACAGTGGTTACGGGTGCAGGGAGCCCGCGCTAAGCGGTGTATGCTGGTAACCAAGATAAATATTGGGTAACCAAGCAAAAAGTGCTTTGCTTTTTGTTACCCGATATTTACCCTGGATACAGTGTGCAAGGAGGCCGACACTTCAACACTCGGCTCCGCCCCCTCCCGCACTTCGCATGTGTACACACACACACACACACACTCACTAGTCCCCAGCCCCTGCAGTCCCCGCGGCACTGACGTCCTCAGCTTCATGGCCCCACTCGGCTCCGCCCCCTGCGCTCCGCCCCCTCCCGCACTCCGCATGTAGACACGCATGTAGACACACACACACACACACTCACTCACCTGTCCCCAGCCATGCAGACCGCGGCACTGACGTCCTCAGCTCTGCCCCCCCGAGCTCCGCCCCCTGAACTCTGCCCCCCCGCAGACAAAATTAAATTCTTTGTACAACGCATCAGTCACATGCGTCATGCAATGCATGTGACTGATGCAAAACAACGGAAATGTGAACTTAGCCTAAACTGTACAGTACAGTTATTATTATACTGAAGTCTTAGATGTTAAAGTATTGGTATAATTTATTTTTTATTATGTTATTATATTTTTTATTATCCTATGCAAATCTCAGTTTTAACATATATAACATAATATACAAATCAATAATTTGTTAACCAAATATTTTTCTTTTAATTTTGATAGGGGCTGATGTAATCAATTTTGATGGCAATACAGTGTTATCCTATCAGTTCAAGGACCGGAAGATGGCAACTGAAAAAGATGTAATCTCACTAAAATTCAAAAGCTCGTCAAGTGAAGGAGTTCTCTTCCATGGTGAAGGACAACAAGGAGACTATATCACGTTAGAGCTGAAGAAATCAAAACTGGTTTTACAATTAAACTTAGGTATCAAATTTATTTTATATTTATTCACTAGTTAAAGTATTAAATGATGACTATACCTTCATAAGACTTTTCAGAATAAGCTGTCATATGTGTGTACATAAGGAACAACACTGTCTCTCTCATAATGAGTTGTATCATGCTTTTTCACCAGTTTTCACTTCGGCAGGCGCTATCCCTTAGGCCTCTTTCACACGTCCGTGAAAAACCGCGCACGTTTTTCACGAACGTGTCAGAGGTGCGTTTTGCCCTGCGTGACCCCTGTTTATCGGCTATGTGTGTTCTCCGTGTGTTATCCGTGATAACACACGGAGAACGGGAACTTTCTGCTCACCTGTCCCTGGCATCGCTGTCCGTGGTGCTGAGCTTCGGTCTCCGGTCCTCCCAACTCCCCGCTGCTGCTGCTTCCGGCCGCAGCAAAGTGAATATGCAATGAGTATAATGAGCGGCGGTCGGCAGCAAGTGACAGCAGCGGCAGAGACAGGAGGGCAGGAGAAGGTGAGTAATGTTTTGGGTTTTTTTCTCACAGACACATGTCTTCTCTCCGGTGCGTGTCACACGGAACACATCCGTGTGGTCCGTGTGTGTTATGTGAGACACGTTTACGTTCTGAGTGACACCCGTGATGCCGGAGAGAAAACGGACATGTCGGCGTGAGAAACACTAGGACACACGTAAGTACGGAATGGACACACGTTCCATTTGCAAATACTTACGTGTGTCTGACACCATAGGAATACCTAGGTTTACGTGTGTACGTGTCTCTGGTATGTGAGAAAACTGCCAAACAAGTACCGGAAGCACGTGCGTGTGAAGGTGGCCTTAATTAGCAATTGTTATTAAGCATCTGGGAAGAAACTAACAGCATCTCTCCAAATCATTGCTAAGTGAGGGATTCCTGCGCTTCATTGCTTAGTTATCAGACAGAAGCAGCAAAGGTTTAGACTGAATTATACAGTTGTAGTGATCGGTGTAGATGTGAATCCAGCTTTAGGGTAACTTAAAAGGCTTGGTTTTTTATCATACATTTTCTGTGTCTATCTCTGCTTATTTTCTCCCTCTGCTTCTTACTGTCTCTTCCCCTCTCCTCTCCAAGGAATATAGTAGGTGGTGCAACCTAACACCATGGTTAGTTGGCAATCCAGCTTCTCTTAAAGACAACAAACCAGCAGTATTTATATATATATATATATATATATATATAAAAGGTAAAGTCAGTGCTATACAGGCGTGAGGATGCTGAATGTAAGCATAGCTGTTGTTCAGAGATTGGATGTTTTATTTCAGAAATATATGCAAGTAAAGTTACAGCAATGCACTGCTATTTGATTGACAGGTGCAACAGGAAAGGAATATGTGGGCTGGGTTTGGCTATCTATTCCCTCCCCTGTCTACCTGCCTTGCCTTGATAGATGCTAGAATGTATGGGCTCCTTTTATTATAGTGTAATTTCTGTCACGTGATGGGGCATGTTCGAAATGCAACCCATACAATCTAGCATCTACCAAGGCTAGACAGGCAGACAGGGGCAGGAATAGATAGCAAAACCCGACCTACATAGTCCTTTCCTGTTGATCCTGTCAAACAAATAACAGTGTGTTGCTGGAACTTTACTTGAACACATTTCTGAAATAAAACATCCAATCTCTGAATAAAAGGTATGTTTACATTCAGCATCCTATCACCAGTATAGCACTGGGTTTACTTTATATATGAAAATCCTGCTGGTTGGTTCTCTTTAAGAAAGATAAAGGTGAGCTGGTTGTGTTTTTTGTTTTTTAATAATAGATGACAAGCTAAGGAAGCAAGGAAGAAGGGAAAGAAGGGACTCAAGTGAAAAAAGAAGAATTCTCTAGAAAGATATATTGAATAGTTTTATAGATTTACCTATGCTATCAATTTATGTCTTTGAAAGAAAAGTTCCCTTTTAACTTTTACTGATGTCTATTGCATATATTGCATATAGTTAAAGGAAAGGACATGTACATTTAAAAGTCTAAATTGAGGAGTTTTCCAATAATAAATAAATAAATAAATAAGGGGTTCAGGATCTAACTACTAGAGATGAGCCAGCCTCTAAAGGCTCGAGTTCGGTTCAGTTCGTCGAACGGAAGCCGGGTTCGAGTTCTGTTTGGGGAACCGTTCAACGAACCTCTCAAACCCCAGTGAAAACAATGGGAGGCAAAGACAAACACATAAAAACACATTATAAATGTACACACACAGTTAATAAACATTGCCATAACACTTACAGGGCCCCGCGATGCGTCCTGCACTCTGTCTCCCGCTGCTTTTCCTTCCGATAATCGCTGCATCCTCCCGGTAACTAGCACTGATGATAGGACCTTCCGTGACGTCAAAAAAAGCATGTGACCAGTCACGTGTCTATTATCTCATTGGCTACAGACTGGTCCCATGGCTATGACGTCATGCTAAGTCCTGTTATTGCACTCTCCAGTATGCGGTGCTTGTTACAGCATCTCCGTATACTGGCAAAATGCTCTGGCACATGGTCGACTCCCTGTTCTGCTTCCCCGTTCCGTTATTCACTGGCTACCACAGCTGGTCAATAACAGAGATCACCGTTGCTATAGCAACACGCCTGTCAGTGGTGACGTCACCGCTTACAGCCTGCAGCCTCTGCTACTCACTGACTGAGTAAATAGACTGCAGTACACGGGGAGCAGCAGCGTCCTTCCTCCCATGCAGCGCAGCCTGATGTAGCAGAGCTGCATGGGTTGAAGGAGAAAGAAGACAGAAGACCATGGATCGTGGAGGGATGAGAGGGATTAATAAACATGGAGTCTCTAATGTGTCTGTGTATTTATTTCTATTAAAGTATTTTTTCTCTGTGTGGTGTCTTTTTTTTTAACCCTTTATTGGAGATTCTTAATGGCCGGGTCAAACTTGCCTGACATTAAGAATCTCTGACTTAATACTAGCTAGTAAAACAAAGCTAGTATTAAATCATTATTACCCAGCAAGCCACCCGGCTTCAGGGCAGCTGGAAGAGTTGGATACAGCGCCAGATGATGGCGCTTCTATGAAAGCGCCATTTTCTGGGGAGGCAGCGGACTGCAATTCGCAGCAGAGGGGCCCAGAAAAGGGCGCTTTCATAGAAGCGCCATCTTCTGGCGCTGTATCCAACTCTTCCAGCTGCTATGGTGATGGATGGCTCGCTGGGTAATAATGGGGTTAGGGATATCTGTATATTATCAACTGGCCATAAGCCCGAAATTCATGGTGTCACGCCAATATTAGACATGGCCACCATGAATTTCTAGTACAGATAAAAAAAACACAACACACAGAAAAATATTTTTATTAGAAATAAAACACAACACAATTAGTGACTCCATCTTTATTGAAATAAAGAACCCCCCTCCGCAGTAATCCTGGGTCAAGGGTCCCGCGCCATCCAATCCGGATCCAATATCATCTGATCGGTTTGCTGGAAGGTAAAGCGATCAGATGATGTGTCAGGTTCAAGGGCCTGAATCACATGACACAGCAGCTGATTGTATAAACGGCTTTTATACAATCAGATGATGAATCAGTGAAAAAAACAAAACAAACTACACACTTCTGTGCAGACTCCTGTCCAACAGCATCAGCTGAAAGTTTAGCCGGCCAGTCGGTAAAAAGCCGGCCTCACCGCTCGACTTATAGTGTCAGCTGTTTCCGTCAGGTGACCGTATCACCTGATCATCGCCAGGTCTGAGAGAGAGAGAAAAGAGAGAGAAAGAGGAGAGAGAGAAAAGAGAGAGAAAAGAGAGAGAAAAGAGAGAGAGAAAAGAGAGAGAAAAGAGAGAGAAAAGAGAAGAGAGAGGGAGAGAGAGAAGAGAAGAGAGAGAGGGAGAGAGAGAGAAGAGGAGAGAAGAGAGAGGAGAGAGAGAAGAGACAGAGAGAAGAGAGAGGAGAGAGAGAGAAGAGGAGAGAACAGAGAGAGGAGAGAAAGAAGAGAGAGGAGAGAGAGGAGAGAAAGAGAAGAGAGAGAGAAGAGGAGCAGAGACATAGAGAAGAGAGAGAAGAGAGAGGTGAGAAAAGAGGAGAGAAGAGGAGAGAGAAGAGAGAAGAGAGAGAGAAGAGAGAGAAGAGAGAAGGGAGAGAAGAGGAAAGAAGAGGCGAGAAGAGGAGAGAGAGGAGTGAGAGAGGAGAGAGAGAGGAGAGAGGAGAGAGAGAAGAGAGAGAGAAGAGAGAGAGAAGAGAGAGGGGAGAGAAGAGGAGCGAGGATAGAGAGAGAGAGAGGAGAGAGAGAGAGAGAGAGAAGAGAGGAGAGAGCGAGAGAGAGACTGAGAGACTGACTGAGACTGACTGACTGAGAGAAAGAGATAGAGCAATGCAGCCTCATTCCGTGAACTGCTCCGATTTTAGAGTTGCGGCTCACAGCTGATGTCCGGCTCCTCCCCTCAGTGCATAATTAAATTAAATTAGAAATATAAATAAATAATTCCAATTTAAAATAATTTAAATTTTTTACTAGGACGGCCGGGGGGCTAGACCTTGTGAACTAATGCTTCTGAGTCAAGCGCTCTAACCATTGACCTACTGGCTCTAATGAAAAACATGGCAGATTTGGTAATCTTGACCTCTGCATTGCAGACTGAAGTCTCAGATTACAGCACGATTCTCTTCATGTGCTACGTGGAGAGGACACAGAACGCTCCCTGTCATATTCATGTAGCAGAGCTAGCAGAGCTGACAGTGTTGTGTGGATTACTTCAGACCTGGATTGTTGTTTTGGGATTAATAAAATGGTGAAAGAGGATGTTTTTTTGTCTTTTATTCCAAATAAAGGATTTTTTCTTGTGTGTGTTTATTTACTTTCACTTACAGTTTAATCATGGAAGGTATCTCGGTGAGACGCCTAGCATTATTAAACTCATTATTACCCCGATTACCACCGCACCAGGGCAATTTGGGATGAGCTGGGTGGAGTCCCGGGACTGTCGCATCTAATGGATGTGGCAATTCTGGGCAGCTTCTGGGTGATATTGTTAGGGTGGTGGGCTCCCCATAATGTGGTGCTCCCCATCCTGACAATACCAGCCTCAAGCCGAGTGGCTTTATCCTGGCTGGTATCAAATATGTGGGGAACCGCATTTTTTTTTTTTTTATTATTATTTATTTATTTATTTTACTGCACGATATAAACCCGCCCGCCGGCGGCTGTGATTTGTTACAGTGAGACAGCTGTAACTCATCGTGGGGGCGTGTCTGACTGCAACCAATCATGGGCGCCAGTGGGCGGTGAAAGCATGGAAAACCTGATTGAATAATGAAGCGGCAGCCATTTTCTAAAGAGGAAAAGACGCCGCAGATTTGTGACAGCTGTGCAGCGAGACGCCCGTGCTCGGTGAGTAGGAAAGAGAGAGGGATTGTGTTGGGGATGCAGGACGCATGCAGATAGCAACGTGTGCACATAGCCTTACTGTGAAAAGCCACGTTTTTGAAGATCGAACTGTTCTCGAACCTAACTCGAACTGTCGAGCTTTTAGCAAAAAGCTCGAGTTCGAGCTCAAACACCCCCCAAAATCACTCGAACATGAAATTGGCGAACATCGAACATCGCTCAACTCTACTAACTACTGTGTTTCAAATGATTTTAAAATTTTTAAATAAACAATTGTGGGCTTTTAAACCTATTTCACATTGATCAAAAGGAACTGCCTATATTGTTAAATTGTTAAATATATACAGTCATATGAAAAAGTTTGGGCACCCCTATTAATGTTAACCTTTTTTCTTTATAACAATTTGGGTTTTTGCAACAGCTATTTCATGTTTCATATATCTAATAACTGATGGACTGAGTAATATTTCTGGATTGAAATGAGGTTCATTGTACTAACAGAAAATGTGCAATCCGCATTTAAACAAAATTTGACCAATGCAAAAGTATGGGCACCTCAACATAAAAGTGACAATAATATTTTGTAGATCCTCCTTTTGCAAAAATAACAGCCTCTAGTCGCTTCCTGTAGCTTTGAATTAGTTCCTGGATCCTGGATGAAGGTATATTTGACCATTCCTGTTTACAAAACATTTCCAGTTCAGTTAAGTTTGATGGTTGCTGAGCATGGACAGCACGCTCAAATCATCCCACAGATGTTCAATGATATTCAGGTCTGGGGACAGGGATGGCCATTCCAGAACATTGTAATTGTTCCTCTGCATGAATGCCTGAGTAGATTTGGAGCGGTGTTTTGGATCATTGTCTTGCTGAAATATCCATCCCCTGCATAACTTCAACTTCGTCACTGATTCTTGCACATTATTGTCAAAAATCTGCTGATACTGAGTTGAATCCATGCGACCCTCAACTTTAACAAGTTTCCCGGTGCCGGCATTGGTCACACAGCCCCAAAGCATGATGGAACCTCCACCAAATTTTACTGTGGGTAGCAAGTGCTTTTCTTGGAATGCCGTGTTTTTTTGCCTCCATGCATAACGCCTTTTTATATGACCAAACAACTCAATCTTTGTTTCATCAGTCCACAGGACCTTCTTCCAAAATGTAACTGGCTTGTCCAAATGTGCTTTTGCATACTTCAGGTGACTCTGTTTGTGGCGTGCTTGCAGAAACGGCTTCTTTCGCATCACTCTCCCATATAGCTTCTCCTTGTCCAAAGTGCGCTGTATTGTTGACCGATGCACATTGACACCATCTGCAGCAAGATGATACTGCAGGTCTTTGGAGGTGGTCTGTGGATTGTCCTTGACTGTTCTCACCATTCTTCTTCTCTGCCTTTCTGATATTTTTCGTGGCCTGCCACTTCTGGGCTTAACAAGAACTGTACTTGTGTTCTTCCATTTCCTTACTATGTTCCTCACAGTGGAAACTGACAGTTTAAATCTCTGAGACAACTTCTTGTATCCTTCCACTGAAAAACTATGTTGAATAATCTTTGTTTTCAGATCATTTGAGAGTTGTTTTGAGGAGCCCATGATGCCACTCTTCATAGGAGATTCAAATAGGAGAGCAACTTGCAAGTGGCCACCTTAAAAACCTTTTCTCATGATTGGATACACCTGCCTATGAAGTTCAAAGCTCAATGAGGTTAAAAACCAATTTAGTGCTTTAGTAAGTCAGTAAAAAGTAGTGTAGTAGCAGTGTTCAAATCAAGAAATATATAAGGGTGCCCATACTTATGCACCAGTCATATTTTGTTTAAATGCGGATTGCACATTTTCTGTTAGTACAATTAACCTCATTTCAATCCAGAAATATTACTGAGTCCATCAGTTATCAGATATATGAAACTGAAATAGCTGTTGCAAAAACCCAAATTGTTATAAAGAAAAAAGGTTAACATTAATAGGGGTGCCCAAACTTTTTCATATGACTGTAACTATAGATATAGTTGATTGCTCTGCCGTTCACTTCTATTAACTCCGTCATGACATAGAACTAAATAGTTTATCTTATGACAGATCCTTATGGATAGAGTGGGCCAAGAGCTTAGTTCATACCAGCTGGCATTTGCTATAGTTTGCATCTGCACAGAACTACAGCAGCAATAGTAAACTCAAATCACTAAAGTTTAACTACCTAAATGCTACTGCTAATCTCTGACATTGGTAATTCAATAGCGAAATTGCCAGTAGAGATGAGCAAACCTGTCAAGGTTCGGGTCATGTTCGCAGAATTTCAAGCTGTTGGCCGAATAGCTCAGGGAACATATCTGAACACCACTGAGTTCAATGAATGGCAAAAACTTATGTGTTAGTAAGGGCAATGGAGGCTGATGTTAGTAAGGGCTATGTTGCTACAAAAGACAGAAAATTGTGATTAAAGCAGGGGCTTTATACTTACTGAGTCTCCCGCAAAGCTGTCACACTGCTTCCCGGGCCACTCATTATCTCTCATGCATATGCCTTGCTTCTCCACCATCAGTGATATCATCTGTGAATGGTGTAGTTAGACTGCCGGTGTGTCTGATTGGTGGCTATCTATCTGCCTGAGTGATTTCTACATATGAATAATAAATAAATAAAAAAAATTGGCATATTGCTACCCAGCACAGATAAATCATACACCTAGAGGCTGCAGGCCCAGCTGTGCACAATATCTTAGCTATGTGAGGACCACCATCGGGCTTTTTTTAAAGTTAATTAAATAAATAATTTTTAAAAATGGCATGCCGTCCCCCATTTTTGATTCCCAGCCAAGATAAAGCTGACATCTTGGGCTGATATTCTCAGGCTGGTGAGGCCCATTGTTATTGGGCCCCTTCAGCCTAAAAAGAGCAGCCTGTAGCTGCCCAGAATTGTTACATCCATTAGATGCAACAATCCTGGAACTTTACCTAGCTCATCCCGATTGCCATGATGCAGTGGCAATCGGGGAAATATAAGGGGTGAATGACAGCTCACAGCTTCTACTAATCCCTAGAACAAAAATGGGTATGGGTCTATGAGACCCCCCATTACTAATCTGTAAGTGAAAAGAAATAAACACAAATACCGAAATAATCCTTTATTTGAAATAAAATACAAAACCATATCACCCTTTAACACCCCTTTATTAACCCCCAAAACACCCAGGTCTGACGTAATCCACACAAGGTCCCACAATGATCCCAGATTTGCTATATTTTGTAGTTGCAGCACGTGTGCACAGAACATGACTGCCTGCTGAGGCTGCAGGCAGAGACTGACTGATCTACAGCTGTGAGCGGTGCCATCACTGAGTTTATTTGTGGTCAAAGCTGGAGGTTCCCACAGTACTCCACCTATGACCACAGGAAACCTCCCTTCAGGTGAACTGAGTTCAATTAGACCTGCATTTCCTGGCAAAAAAAAAACATTTTTGGTGCCCCTAGATGCAGATTTGGTGCTGAAATTTATACACCAAATTTCAGCACCAAATATGCATTTCGTGGCAAAAAAAAATTGCATGAAAACCGCATGCATTGTGATATGTATATGTATGTTCTAGATATTATTACAGCAATATAGTTTAAGTGATGGAACAATAAGAGGACTGAAAATAAAGTAAGATTAAACAAATAAATTCTGAAAAAATATTAAAATGCAAAACACCCTTTTTGCCCATTAAACATAAGGAAAGAAAAAAAATATTGTATCTTTCGTAAAAGTATTATTTTAGATCAATGTATATACTGTTTTAAAAATTTGGGGGTCATAACCATATTCTGAGAGTCATATATTTACAATTTTCCAATAATGGAGATGTATGAAGTTTTATTTTTGCAAGACAAAATCTTTTTTTACTTGCACTTTTTTCTATATTTTTTTTACACCTTTTGGAAGTAGAAAAGAAACAACAATTTTGCTGGTTTTATTTATACAATGTATGCATTATTTAGTGAACACATTTTTTTTCCTTTTGGGGAGGGTATGTAGTGGCCTGCCATATTCAAAGAGCTATACAGTTTTATTTTTCTGTACAGAGTTAATTGTAAAGGCTTTGCTTTTTATTGGTGCAATTTTGGAGTACAAACCGCTGTTCGATCACTTTTTATTTCATTTTTTTGTGAGGCCAGATGATCAAAATCCAACATTTCTAGTGTTGGGTTTTTTTTCACCCTTTACAACTTGAAACAAACAGGATATGTGAGGGTGTGGTAAAGAGCTCCTGCACGCACCCCCTCTGTGTTTTATTGTTATTTACAAGATGATTCACTCTATGTTCTAGCTTCCTCTAGGCTGCAGTTCCTGTTCATCAGGTATAACAGGGTAAATTGTAGGGCCAACCCATAGTGGGGAAGAGTGCTGGAGACTAGTGTGTGCAAGTTCCTGTTTCCTGAGTTGTTAGTGAGTAAGAAAGGAGTGATAACATCTTCAGAGGAAAAACAACTTTGGGTGTGTGTTTGACAAGGACAAGGGAGCAAGCATCAGCAAGGAACCTTCAGTGGCAGTAATTCTCTAAAACAGGCGAGTGGGAGAACTTTAGTACTGGAAAAGTGGTAATGCAGCATTAGTGTACTCAGTTCTGGAGGACAGCCTTGAATAGAAGGTGGATTTTGCCAGACTGTGAGTATGTCTAGTAAGGTGGTAGCTAGCAACAGCGCCCTTAAGTTAATTATTTAGAGTATGGTGTCACCACTATTGCCATGCTGTTTGTCTGGAACATTCAAGAGTATTGTGCTGCTGCCAGAACCACTATACATGTGCCTCTGTAATGTGCAAAAGAAAACTATAAGTGTAATAGCTGCTACCCTTTGTACATAAGTTTATTCTTCAATAAAATGTTTTTACAAACTTGTCTGGCTTCCTCATCTTGGGGATAAATGGATCTGTCATCCCTCAGAAAGGGGAGGAGCTGCACCTGAATATGTCCACAACAGCATCAGTACCACCCCCCCCACACACACACACACACACACACACACACACACCAAAAACCCCCATCATTCTGTAGCGTGCCAGAATGTGGAAAATGAGTGCCTTGCCACTATCACAGCCCCATAGCACGTTACAAAAGCATGATATAGTTTTACAGTTAATTGCATTTTTTAAGTTTTTAACACTTTACTACATTTGCACAAGAAAATTCATTTTTTTATTTTACCTCTGAAGTGGTGCTTTAAATCTAAGTTTTTTACCCCTACTCTTATACTCACCCTCCGGCATTTTAATCTGGTACCGTGTCACTCATGTCGGTCTTCTGCAGTTTGTTACTTGTCAGCTGCTCCAGTGTTTCATAGGGCGACCAGAGGTCACTCTTCAATGTAAGTCTATGACAGCCACGTTCTGGCATTGAGAGCTTGTAATGTAACTTCTGACTTCTGGCCAGAAGTTATGGCCGCAAGATGGCACTGTGAGATGGAACAACACCAAAAGGTGAAAATACCGGAGGGTGAATATATCACTTGGAGCATGGACCTTAGATTAAAAGCACCACTCCAGTGCTGAAAAACAAACAAACACTGGAGTGGCGCTTTAATGCTTCATCTGGAATTTTATACATAAAAAAACAACAATATAAAATAAAGCATAAGCGCATTGAAGCTAAGCAATATTTGCTAATAGTTGTGTATAACCCGAACTCCTAAATCCTGATGACACAGATCCATACACTCAAACCATTCATACATCATACAGAACCACCCAACTCATGCACCCATGTCCACTTGCCACCTATCATCAATACTTGACACCTGCAACCAATACAATGTGACTAAAAAGCATAGTTATGTGACCACTTAGAACATTTTCCTAACTGTATCTGTATGCTCCTGCCATTTTTCTCATACGTTTTCAAATATATAGACACATATCCAATTATTATATGAGGATATAACTTCTTAACACAAATATTAATATCTTTTTTTCTTTAATTTCGGGGAACTACAACATTTCAATTTTTTCATTTAAAGCTTGTTTTTTGTATGATAAGCTGTAGTATTTATTGGAATCATTTTGACATATATAATTTTTTGGCTCACTTTTAATTTATTTTATTTTTACAAAGCGAGATAAACAAAAATGTCAATTTTGTCCATTATTTCCTCTCTTTTTTGTGGAGTTCACACTGTGGAATAAATAATGTTAATGGTACAGCATATTTTAAGCTAAATATTTTTTTGGGAAGTTTGTTTTTATTGGGAAAATTGTTTTTTTATGGAGAGTGCCTATAATTTTTATAAACACTTTAAAAAAATGTAATTTTTTTAAAAAATATTATCTCTTCAAGTGGACTTGAACATGTAATCCTATGGTAACATTAGTAATACTGTACATTCCTTCAATAGTGCTGTGTTTTAGACTATTTTGTAAGTGCTTGACTGTAAGGTCGGTGTCACACTTGCGAGTGATTCACGTGTATCTCGCGTGAGTCTCACATTGCATCACCTGGCATGGACTCACACTCTCCTCACAAGAGCATCTCAGCTGCTTAGAGATGCATGCAACCGACCCGCTCCTGTGAGGAGATTGTGAGTTTGTGCCGGGTGATGCAATGCGAGACTCGCACGAGATACACGTGAGGCACTTGCAAGTGCGACACCAACCTTAGGCCCAGCCTCTGGTTTTGGTGTGTAACAAACCAATAGGCTTTTGTCAGGCCTCCAATTGCAATAGCAGTCCATTGTCACACGTGATCATGCTGCGGGGCTACCAGTAATCTGACAGAGTTCTTTTTCCTCTGTGAACTTCTGCATGTGCTACTGTCACTGTTAACATTGGCAAATGAGGGATTACACTGTGTGGATTGGTGGATTGCTGATCCTAGAAGTTACATCAGTTGCCCAAATGGGAGTATACATCAGCTTCTTGCAGCTGATCAGTTCAGAAGTTGTACCATGGGGTATATATCCATCATAGGTCACAAAGTGATGTGCTACAGATTGATATCTATATATATATATATATATATATATATATATATATATATAAAATAGATATACAACATTTAGCATTAGACCATGTGCACTTGTTGAGTATTTGGTGAGTTCTTTTTACCTTATTATGTGCAACCCAAGACAGGAGTGGGTAAGAAATGTAAAAGTGGTGACATGTTTCTATTATACTTTTGCTCTAACTATTCCACTCCTGGTTTTGGCTTACAAAGACTAGGGTAAAAAACTCACCAAATACTTAAAGTGTGCATGTGGCTTTAAGTGGCTAAACTAATAACCAAGTATTTCAGTATTCCACTACCATTGTCAATGGTGTTAATGGACTCCTCTCCACCGTGGGGCATAGAAAGTCTTCTTACTTAAACTCAGAAATACAATAATAATGAGCTGGCCTCTGACTAAAAGTTCATTTTTATTTGACACTTCAACCTAAATTTTCCATTTCATTCTCCAACAATCTATTTTTATAATGAACAGACAGGTGACAACTCATATCCCTGACATCTGCAGCACAACTGAGGTTATTCAATTGTATTTTTCTGTTCAGTAAAGAAATTAGATCTTGGTAATTTTACTGTAGAAATAGAAAAATTTGTAATTGGTCGTATTGACAAGTGATAATTCACTTTAGACTTTTATCCATTCAAAGAAACATTTTCAATAAAAGGAGCAAAGCCGAGAGTAACTTACCAGAGCAAGTGATTACCTAAAGTAATGGTAGTAGCTTACATAGTGATCAGACGCAGAGTAATCTGCAGACACTTATATAAAGTACAGAAGCAAGAAAAAGTTATCATAGAGTAAGAAAATGATGTTCTGCAGAAGTAACTGGTTTCTGAAAAAGGACATCATATTTCTTGTAATGTGTTAAATTGTTTAAATGCTTATTACTACTACTTTTACATACTACTTTTAATACAGTTGTGATTAGAGATGAACAGACCCATGGAAGTTCAAGTTCACCATGATTAGCGGGAATTTAAATAAAAGTTAGGTTTGGGACTCGGACTTGACCTGAACTTGACTCCAGATGCCAAACTCCATATAAGTCAATGGAGAACCAAACTTCTGTGCTGTAAAATGGCTATAAAATGGTCGCAGTAAAGGGTGGTGTTATCAAAATAGGGCTGGTTATTAACAACAGGTAGGAGCCCACACCTTTCTATTTATTTAACCCCTTCACAATGGCTGAGTTTCCGTTTTTCTTTTTTTTTTTATTTTTTGCTCCCCTCCTTCCGAGTGCTGTAACTTTTTATTTTTCCGTCAATCTTGCAATATGAGGGATTTTTTTTTGTGGGACAAGTTGTACTTTTAAATAAAACCATAAGTTTTACCATATATTGTACTAGAAAACTGCAAAAAAATTCCAAGTGTGGAAAAACTGCAAAAAAGTGTGATTCCATGATTGTTTTTGGGATATTTTATTCCATGTTCACTATATGGTAAAACTGATGGTTTGGTATGATTCCTTAGGTCTGTATGAGTTCATAGATACCATATAGGTATAGGTTTACTTTTATCTAAGGTGTTAAAAAAATTCAGAAGTTTGTCCAAAAAAGTGACAAACTTTTTGCGCCATTTTCCGCAACCCATAGGGTTCTCATTTTTTAGGATCTATAGCTCAGTTATGGATTATTTTTTGTGACTCAAGTTGACATTTTTAATGGTACCATTTTTGCGCAGGTGCTGCATTTTGATCACCTGTTATTGCATTTTGCGCAAAGTTTATGGCAACCAGAAAATGTAATTTTGTCATTTTGAATTGTTTTGCCACTACGCCATTTACCGATCTGATTAATTGATTTTAGATTTTGATAAATCAGGCATTTCTGAATGCGACAATAATAAAAGTGTGTATAATTTTTTTTTCTAACCCTTTAATTTTCAATGGGGTGAATAGGGAGTGATTTGAACTTTTAGGGATTTTTTATTTTTTTTAATTTTTTAAACCTTTTTTTTACTTTTTTTATTTTACTAATCCCCCTAGGGGACTATAAGAATCAGCAGTCTGATCGCTCATTCATTTCTGTTGATCACAGCTACACAGCTGTGATCACCAGAAATATTCACCTCTTGTTACAATCAGCGCTCGGCTGGCTGAAATAGGAAGTGAGTCATGATAGCTACAAGAGTCATCACATGACCCTGTGCTACCATGAAAACCGTCAGCTCACAGTGATCACATCACAGCGCCACCGATGGGGTCGGGTAAATGAAGATTTACCGCAGCGGGGATTTAAATCGCGATGTCATATTCACATGTCACGGTCATTGAGGGGTTAAATAATTAAAAAACCGGTGTAGTATCCTCTTCACTTTGATAACCAACTAAGGTAAAGCTGACAGCTAAGTGCTGCAAACCCCAGATGTCTATTTTGCCTGCACTAGCAATGAAAAATAGGCGGGAACCCACATAATGTCTTTTTTTTAATCTTCATTGCTGACAGCACCAGAAGGGCAACTCCTGCATGAAGTAAAACTTGCTGAATAGCTGCCTAGTTAGGATGTTTTATTATATGTGTAGCTCTCAGAAAAGTTTTATAAGAAACACCACAATGTCAGATACATGGAAAATCTTCATTGGTCAAAATGTATGAGACTTGTTAATAGAGTTGAGCGCGGTTCGTGGTTCGTGGTTCTCCAGTTCTAGGCTCGAGTGATTTTGGGGCATGTTCTAGATCGAACTAGAACTCGAGCTTTTTGCAAAAGCTCGATAGTTCTAGAAACGTTCGAGAACGGTTCTAGCAGCCAAAAAACAGCTAAATCTTAGCTTGGTTTCTGCTGTAATAGTGTAAGTCACTCTGTGAATCAAACTATTATCACATTTCAGTGTATAGTGTGCGTGAACAGCGCCTTCAGATCACTGCTGTTTCTATAATGGCGATCGCCATTTTTTTTTTTTTTTTCTTGTCTTCCTTCCCTAAGCGCGCGCGTCTTGTGGGGCTGGCCAGCATGTCAGCCAATCACAGACACACACACACCTAAGTGGACTTTGAGGCAGAGAAGCAACGGCATGTGTGATAGGATCTGCATGTCACATGTCCCTGCATTATAAAACCGGACATTTTCTTCACGATCGCCATTATCTGCCTTCTGCGTCTTTGGTGTCAGACATCACTGTCGCAGTTCCGTCCTTTGTCCTATCGCCGATACAGCTGTATGCGCTGCATACACAGCGTTAGACAGCTTAGGGAGAGCACATTCTAGCAGTCCTTTTAAGGGCTCGTACCGGCAGGGTCAGAGAGCCATAGGTGACAGGTCCTGCAAACAGCAACAGCGTCTGTGTAGCCCAGGTCAGGGATTTCCTCCCTGCATTTCACCATTAGGAGGGAATAGAAAGGCAGGCTTCCATTCCTCTACCCAGAGCACCACAATCCTGCCACTGTACCCTCTTGTCCTCTGCACACTCCAACTCATTCTAACTAAGCCATTATACTAGCAAACACTCAGTGTACCTAGTGGCATCCTATCTGTGGCTATTGGACTTTGCTATAGTCCCACTAGTGCAAAGACATTTGCAGAGCACATCTGCCTGCATTGCACACTCCAAGTTTTTTAAACTAAGCAATTTTACTAGCAAACACTCAGTGTACCTAGTGGCATCCTATACGTGGCTATTGGACTTTGCTATAGTCCCACTAGTGCAAAGACATTAGCAGAGCACATCTGCCTGCATTGCACACTCCAAGTTTTTTAAACTCAGCCATTATACTAGCAAACACTCTGTACCTAGTGGCATCCTATACGTGGCTATTGGACTTTGCTATAGTCCCACTAGGGCCAAGACATTTGCAGAGCGCATCTGCCTGCGTTGCACACTCCAACAAATTATAACGAAGCCATTATACTAGCAAACACTCAGTGTACCTAGTGGCATCCTATACGTGGCTATTGGACTTTGCTATAGTCCCACTAGTGCCAAGACATTTGCAGAGCGCATCTGCCTGCGTTGCACACTCCAACTAATTATAACGAAGCCATTATACTAGCAAACACTCAGTGTACCTAGTGGCATCCTATACGTGGCTATTGGACTTTGCTATAGTCCCACTAGTGCCAAGACATTTGCAGAGCGCATCTGCCTGCGTTGCACACTCCAACTAATTATAACGAAGCCATTATACTAGCACACACTCAGTGTACCTAGTGGCATCCTATACGTGGCTATTGGACTTTGCTATAGTCCCACTAGTGCCAAGACATTTGCAGAGCACATCTGCCTGCATTGCACACTCAAGTTTTTTAAACTAAGCAATTTTACTAGCAAACACTCAGTGTACCTAGTGGCATCATATACGTGGCTATTGGACTTTGCTATAGTCCCACTAGGGCCAAGACATTTGCAGAGCGCATCTGCCTGCGTTGCACACTCCAACAAATTATAACGAAGCCATTATACTAGCAAACACTCAGTGTACCTAGTGGCATCCTATACGTGGCTATTGGACTTTGCTATAGTCCCACTAGTGCCAAGACATTTGCAGAGCACATCTGCCTGCATTGCACACTCCAAGTTTTTTAAACTAAGCAATTTTACTAGCAAACACTCAGTGTACCTAGTGGCATCCTATACGTGGCTATTGGACTTTGCTATAGTCCCACTAGTGCAAAGACATTAGCAGAGCACATCTGCCTGCATTGCACACTCCAAGTTTTTTAAACTCAGCCATTATACTAGCAAACACACAGTGTACCTAGTGGCATCCTATACGTGGCTATTGGACTTTGCTATAGTCCCACTAGTGCCAAGACATTTGCAGAGCGCATCTGCCTGCGTTGCACACTCCAACTAATTATAACGAAGCCATTATACTAGCAAACACTCAGTGTACCTAGTGGCATCCTATACGTGGCTATTGGACTTTGCTATAGTCCCACTAGTGCCAAGACATTTGCAGAGCGCATCTGCCTGCGTTGCACACTCCAACAAATTATAACGAAGCCATTATACTAGCAAACACTCAGTGTACCTAGTGGCATCCTATACGTGGCTATTGGACTTTGCTATAGTCCCACTAGTGCCAAGACATTTGCAGAGCGCATCTGCCTGCGTTGCACACTCCAACTAATTATAACGAAGCCATTATACTAGCAAACACTCAGTGTACCTAGTGGCATCCTATACGTGGCTATTGGACTTTGCTATAGTCCCACTAGTGCCAAGACATTTGCAGAGCGCATCTGCCTGCGTTGCACACTCCAAGTTTTTTAAACTAAGCAATTTTACTAGCAAACACTCAGTGTACCTAGTGGCATCCTATACGTGGCTATTGGACTTTGCTATAGTCCCACTAGTGCAAAGACATTAGCAGAGCACATCTGCCTGCATTGCACACTCCAAGTTTTTTAAACTCAGCCATTATACTAGCAAACACACAGTGTACCTAGTGGCATCCTATACGTGGCTATTGGACTTTGCTATAGTCCCACTAGTGCCAAGACATTTGCAGAGCACATCTGCCTGCGTTGCACACTCCAACTAATTATAACGAAGCCATTATACTAGCAAACACTCAGTGTACCTAGTGGCATCCTATACGTGGCTATTGGACTTTGCTATAGTCCCACTAGTGCCAAGACATTTGCAGAGCGCATCTGCCTGCGTTGCACACTCCAACTAATTATAACGAAGCCATTATACTAGCAAACACTCAGTGTACCTAGTGGCATCCTATACGTGGCTATTGGACTTTGCTATAGTCCCACTAGTGCCAAGACATTTGCAGAGCGCATCTGCCTGCGTTGCACACTCCAACTAATTATAACTAAGCCATTATACTAGCAAACACTCAGTGTACCTAGTGGCATCCTATACGTGGCTATTGGACTTTGCTATAGTCCCACTAGTGCAAAGACATTAGCAGAGCACATCTGCCTGCATTGCACACTCCAAGTTTTTTAAACTCAGCCATTATACTAGCAAACACACAGTGTACCTAGTGGCATCCTATACGTGGCTATTGGACTTTGCTATAGTCCCACTAGTGCCAAGACATTTGCAGAGCGCATCTGCCTGCGTTGCACACTCCAACTAATTATAACGAAGCCATTATACTAGCAAACACTCAGTGTACCTAGTGGCATCCTATACGTGGCTATTGGACTTTGCTATAGTCCCACTAGTGCCAAGACATTTGCAGCACGTCTGCCTGCGTTGCACACTCCAACGAATTATAACTAAGTTACATTGTCAGGGATATTTATTCTTTATTATTCTGCTGTTAATAAAGCTAGACCACCACTGCAATCTTCACCACCTCTCAATTTTTACTACCACATTTTCAGTCCACAATCTTGTCGCAATCAACATGAGTGGCAAAATGACAGATGCTGGTGGAAAGGGGAAGAGGCGTGGTGGAAAAGGCAAAAAATGTTTTGTCAGTGGGGAAGGTGGCAAAGCTCCATTATCATCTGCTGAAGATAGACCATCTACTAGCAAAAGTAAGATGTCTACTACTTATTGTGGACAATCCGATGTGCTCCCTTTTTTACGGACACGAACAAGAGGAACAAAGGTAGATGATGGGCAAAAAAGGAAAATGCTTGAATGGATCTCAAGTGGTCCAACAAGTGCCCTCTCAGCCACTTCAAGTACCGCATCCAAAAAACACCATTCCTCTGAGTTGTCATCCCAATCACACTTGATTTCTCCCAGCTCTGAAGTCTCCATCAGCCCTGCACAGTATGGTGGAACTGAGATGGCTGAGTCTGCAGAGCTGTTCAGTCACACTATAGCCTGGGAATCAGAGGTCTGCTCCCAAGCTACAGTGAGTACAGAACAGGAAATGGTCTGCAGTGATGCCCAGAACCTTTGTGACTCAGATTCAGGCCGTGAGGACCAAGTTTCTGAGCATAATGTTGACCCTTTGTCACAAACTGTAACACCTGTGGTTATAGACAATGAGGAACATACTGATGAAGATGAGACGCAGATACCCGATTGGGATGACAACTTAAATATTCGGTCAGGGCAAGAAGAGGCTCGGTCTGAGGGGGAGGGGAGTGCAAACACAACAATTGATGATGACGTTCTAGATCCCACCTACTGTCAACCCCCAGTCAGGCACTCGAGGAGGTCAACAGAGGCGGTGGAGGAGGATGCAACCGACGACGAAGTTACCTTGCGCCTTCCTGGACAGAGTCGGAGCACTGGTAGCACGTCTACAACTGCATCCTCAGCCACCACTCTGCCTATGAGCATTATTCGGGGTGGATCAACAGGTCGCATGGCCTCTAAGCCTTGCCTAGCCTGGGCCTTTTTTCACATCGAAAAAGATCGCCCAACTCATGTGATATGTAACATTTGTCATGATTCTGTTAGTAGAGGTCAAAACCTCAGCAGTTTGACAACTTCTTCCATGAATCGTCACATGAATAAATATCATAAGTCCCGGTGGGAAGCTCACCGTGCTGCAATGCCGGCTAGCGGAGCGAACCATCCACCGCCCGCCCCTTCCAGTGCATCCGCGCGCTCTTCATCTTCTAGGACTGTGGGGACAGCTGTCACACCTGTTTTTCCACGCAAAACTTCCACCACTGTAACCGCAACAGGCAGTTTGCTTGTAAGGTCGTCAGTTGGTTTGGAAGGGGAAACAAGTGAGTGTGTACAGCTCTCTCAGACATCGATAGCACCAACGTTGGATGAAGGCAACATCATGTCTCCGCCTGCACTTTCCTCACAAACCTGCATTTTTCCAGGGACACCCTACTCAACACCGTCTACACACAGCAGCCAGATCTCTGTCCCTCAGATGTGGTCAAATAAAAGGCCACTTCCTCCGACCCATGACAAAGCTAAGAGGTTGACTCTATCCCTCTGTAAGCTGTTGGCTACCGAAATGCTGCCTTTCCGCCTAGTGGACACACAGGATTTTAGAGACCTTATGTCTGTCGCTGTGCCCCAGTACCAGATGCCTAGTCGCCACTACTTCTCTAAGAAAGGTGTGCCCGCGCTACACCAGCATGTCGCACACAACATCACCGCTTCCTTGAGAAACTCTGTGTGTGAACGGGTGCATTTCACCACCGATACTTGGACCAGTAAGCATGGACAGGGACGTTACATGTCGCTGACTGGGCACTGGGTAACTATGGTGATAGATGGTGAAGGGTCTGCTGCACAAGTCTTGCCGTCCCCACGACTTGTGTGTCAATCCTCTGTCTGTCCAAGTTCCGCCACAGCTTCTGCATCCTCCACCTCATCTGGGTCCTCCACCTCCGCCCCAAGCCTGCCTGGTCAGGCCACCAGCGTTCTCACTGCGCAGAAGGAATCACGCACGCCTCATTACTATGCTGGCAGCCGAGCGCAACGGCATCAGGCGGTCTTTAGCTTGACATGTCTTGGTAATAAGAGTCACACAGCTGAGGAGTTGTGGTCAGCTCTGTGGTCCGAGTTTAATAAATGGTTGTCTCCACTCAACCTGCAGCCTGGTAAGGCCGTGTGCGACAATGCTGCAAACCTGGGTGCGGCCCTTCGCCTGGGCAAGGTGACACACGTACCTTGTATGGCTCACGTGTTGAACCTTGTCGTGCAGCAATTTTTAACACACTATCCCGGCCTAGATGGCCTTCTGAACAGGGCACGAAAACTGTCTGCTCACTTCCGGCGTTCAAGCGCCGCAGCTGAGCGACTTGCATCGCTCCAGAAGTCTTTCGGCCTGCCGGTTCATCGCCTGAAATGCGATGTGGCGACACGCTGGAATTCAACTCTACACATGTTACAGCGACTGTGGCAGCACCGCAGAGCCCTGGTGCAATACGTCATGACGTATAGCCTGGGCCAACGAGATGCAGAGGTGGGGCAGATCACCCTGATGGAGTGGTCTCAGATCAAGGACCTATGCACCCTTCTGCACAGTTTCGACATGGCGACGAATATGTTTAGCTCTGACAATGCCATTATCAGCATGACGATTCCAGTCATTTACATGCTGGAGCACACGCTAAACACTATTCGGAGTCAGGGGGTGGGACAACATGAAGGGGAGGAACTACAGGAGGATTCATATGTGCAAGGGACAACAACATCACCAAGATCCAGACGTTCATCATCACCAACGCAGCAGGCATGGGACCATGGGGAACAGGGATCGACAAGGGCGCATAGTAGCAGGCGAAATGTTGAGCAAGGTGCAGGAGAACATGAAGAAATGGAGGACGAACTGTCCATGGACATGGAAGACTCAGCGGATGAGGGAGACCTTGGTCAAATTTCAGTTGAAAGAGGTTGGGGGGAGATGTCAGAGGAAGAAAGAACGGTTAGCACCTCTATGCCACAAACACAGCGTGGACTTGGTCCGCATGGCTGCGCAAGACACATGAGTGCCTTCTTGTTGCACTACCTCCAACATGACAGTCGTATTGTCAAAATTAGAAGTGATGATGACTACTGGATTGCCACACTATTAGATCCCCGGTACAAGTCCAAATTTTGTGACATAATTCCAGCCATAGAAAGGGACGCACGTATGCAGGAGTATCAGCAGAAGCTGTTACTCGATCTTAGCTCGGCTTTTCCACCAAACAACCGTGCAGGTGCAGGGAGGGAATCTCCCAGTTGTAACTTGACAAACATGGGACGGTCTCGTCATCTTCACCAGTCTACCCGTACCAGTAGGACCGTATCTGGTGCCGGTAACAGCAATTTTATGGAATCTTTTCATAATTTTTTTAGACCCTCTTTTGCAAGGCCACCAGAGACAACAAGTCTGACACATACTCAACGGCTGGAGAGGATGATACAGGAGTATCTCCAAATGAACATCGATGCAATGACTGTGCAACTGGAGCCTTGCTCCTTTTGGGCTTCAAACATAGAAAAATGGCCAGAGCTCTCCAGTTACGCCTTGGAGATTTTGTCGTGTCCAGCTGCCAGCGTTGTCTCTGAACGTGTATTCAGTGCTGCTGGGTGTGTGCTGACAGATAAGCGCACGCGTCTGTCCAGTGACAATGTGGACAGACTGACGTTCATCAAAATGAACAAGTCATGGATCCAGAAGGAATTTACTACCCCTGTGTCATCCTGGGGAGAGTAAATGCTTGTGGATTTGGAATGTGCTTGATGCAAATCAAAACATCCTGTTTGCAACTAGGGCCCAAGTGCTGCCACTGATGGGGTGGGTGTCTGTGTGGCCCAATTTTTGGAAAAAAGGGAGACTCCGCTTGGAGTAACCCTTGCTTGCTGTGTTTTTAAAAGAAGCCAAGATGAACAGAGCTGGGATCAGGAAAGACTTTGCTACCTACCCCGGTGTCATCCTGGGGACGGATAAGAATGGCGTATTTTTGAATGTGCTTGATGCAAATCTAGCTGTGAAGTGTACAACTGGGGCACAACTGCTGCCACTGAAGGGGTGGGTGTGTGTGGGCCCAATTTTTGGAAAAAAGGGAGACTCCGCTTGGAGTAACCCTTGCTTGCTGTGTTTTTAAAAGAAGCCAAGATGAACAGAGCTGGGATCAGGAAAGACTTTGCTACCTACCCCGGTGTCATCCTGGGGACGGATAAGAATGGCGTATTTTTGAATGTGCTTGATGCAAATCAAAACATCCTGTTTGCAACTAGGGCCCAAGTGCTGCCACTGATGGGGTGGGTGTCTGTGTGGCCCAATTTTTGGAAAAAAGGGAGACTCCGCTTGGAGTAACCCTTGCTTGCTGTGTTTTTAAAAGAAGCCAAGATGAACAGAGCTGGGATCAGGAAAGACTTTGCTACCTACCCCGGTGTCATCCTGGGGACGGATAAGAATGGCGTATTTTTGAATGTGCTTGATGCAAATCAAAACATCCTGTTTGCAACTAGGGCCCAAGTGCTGCCACTGATGGGGTGGGTGTCTGTGTGGCCCAATTTTTGGAAAAAAAGGGAGACTCCGCTTGGAGTAACCCTTGCTTACATTGTTTTTAAAAGAAGCCAAGATGAACAAGTCATGGATCAGCAAAGACTTTATCTACGTACCCCGGTGTCATCCTGGGGACGGATAAGAATGGCGTATTTTTGAATGTGCTTGATGCAAATCAAAACATCCTGTTTGCAACTAGGGCCCAAGTGCTGCCACTGATGGGGTGGGTGTCTGTGTGGCCCAATTTTTGGAAAAAAGGGAGACTCCGCTTGGAGTAACCCTTGCTTGCTGTGTTTTTAAAAGAAGCCAAGATGAACAGAGCTGGGATCAGGAAAGACTTTGCTACCTACCCCGGTGTCATCCTGGGGACGGATAAGAATGGCGTATTTTTGAATGTGCTTGATGCAAATCTAGCTGTGAAGTGTACAACTGGGGCACAACTGCTGCCACTGAAGGGGTGGGTGTGTGTGGGCCCAATTTTTGGAAAAAAGGGAGACTCCGCTTGGAGTAACCCTTGCTTGCTGTGTTTTTAAAAGAAGCCAAGATGAACAGAGCTGGGATCAGGAAAGACTTTGCTACCTACCCCGGTGTCATCCTGGGGACGGATAAGAAGGGCGTATTTTTGAATGTGCTTGATGCAAATCAAAACATCCTGTTTGCAACTAGGGCCCAAGTGCTGCCACTGATGGGGTGGGTGTCTGTGTGGCCCAATTTTTGGAAAAAAGGGAGACTCCGCTTGGAGTAACCCTTGCTTGCTGTGTTTTTAAAAGAAGCCAAGATGAACAGAGCTGGGATCAGGAAAGACTTTGCTACCTACCCCGGTGTCATCCTGGGGACGGATAAGAATGGCGTATTTTTGAATGTGCTTGATGCAAATCTAGCTGTGAAGTGTACAACTGGGGCACAACTGCTGCCACTGAAGGGGTGGGTGTGTGTGGGCCCAATTTTTGGAAAAAAGGGAGACTCCGCTTGGAGTAACCCTTGCTTGCTGTGTTTTTAAAAGAAGCCAAGATGAACAGAGCTGGGATCAGGAAAGACTTTGCTACCTACCCCGGTGTCATCCTGGGGACGGATAAGAATGGCGTATTTTTGAATGTGCTTGATGCAAATCAAAACATCCTGTTTGCAACTAGGGCCCAAGTGCTGCCACTGATGGGGTGGGTGTCTGTGTGGCCCAATTTTTGGAAAAAAGGGAGACTCCGCTTGGAGTAACCCTTGCTTGCTGTGTTTTTAAAAGAAGCCAAGATGAACAGAGCTGGGATCAGGAAAGACTTTGCTACCTACCCCGGTGTCATCCTGGGGACGGATAAGAATGGCGTATTTTTGAATGTGCTTGATGCAAATGTAGCTGTGAAGTGTACAACTGGGGCACAAGTGCTGCCACTGAAGGGGTGGGTGTGTGTGTGGCCCAATTTTTGGAAAAAAGGGAGACTCCGCTTGGAGTCACCTTGCGGTGTTTTACATGATTTTAGAAGGGCGTGCCATGCCTATATCTGTGTGTCCTCCTCTTTTTCCTTGTCCAGCTGTTTTGTTTTCGCATGAGTATATGTCCTTGTCACTTTCCAATGTGTTTGAGTTGTTTGTCACCTTTAGGACACCTTTGTGGGTGTTTTCTAGGTGTTTTTCTGTGTTTGTGATTGCCTGCCATTGTTTCCTATGCAGTTCGAGTTCGGTTCGTCGAACGTTCGACGAACCGAACTCGAACGGGAGGTCCGTTCGGCGAACCAACCTCGAGCCGAACCGCGACCGGTTCGCTCATCTCTACTTGTTAACAGATTCTCTTAATTGATATAAATTGTTTAGTTATTCTAATCCATCAATACTTTGCTGTGAAATGGAACAACTGGTGTCATGACTAGAGATCAGCGAATCCAAGGCTTAGTGTTTGATGTTCAATGTTCATACGAAGCACAGACTTTACAAAAAAACAGGTTTTGGGTTTGGAGTTCTGGTGCTTTATGTATGCAAACCACTCACGTGAGCATCACTGTGGTCAGGTACGCTCAGTGCTCAGCCCAGTGTGAGCCGCTTGCAGTGTTTGAACAGCTCGCACTGGAGGTAACAACAGCATGATCTGTTGTAGTGTGCACACACTCCCCTGGAAGTGATCTGTTTATGGCTGGCTGCATTTCGGCAGAGACACAAACTACCCAATCAGTGACTTCCATTGGGGTTCAGGTCAAGTCCAGGTACCAAACTGAACTTTAGCTAAAGTCCGGCTGTGCCAGCTAAACCGAACGTCCACTGGTTTGCTCATCTCTAGTCATGAATGTTCATGGCTTTTTGCACCTCTCTCATCATGTGTTCCATACTTTTTCCTTGTATAATTTCTTATTATTACACATTACTAAGTGTATGGACATCTATGGTTTGATTTCTTTGCCTGTGTGGATTGGATGGGTTGTTAATGACATGTGGTGAGAAACTCATGACAATAGCATCTTCATAAATGTATTTACTTAGAAAATTGGTGACATGTTCAATTCTTATTTCACCCTCTGTATAAATATACATATATATATATATATATATATATATATATATATATATATATGTATATATATATATATATATATATATATGTATAAATATGTGCAAGTTCCTATTTAACATTATTAACTACATGTTCATTATTAAAAACCTATAACAAAATTAGAAGTTATTTTAATATAGTGAGGTCATTTCTTTTAATGATATTTTATAATTTTATCATATTGAGAACACTATGATACCTAATATATAGTATACAGTTTTCTTATTCAGTCAGTAAAATAATCTTTTTTCATCCTCTATCAGGAAGTAACCAGTATGGAAACATTTATGGTCACACCACAGTAACAACGGGAAGTCTTCTAGATGACCATCATTGGCACTCGGTTATAATAGATCGTCATAAAAAACATATAAACCTTACACTTGACAACCATATACAGCATTTTAAAACTAACGGTGAATTTGTTAAATTGGACCTGGATTTTGAGGTATGAGTTTGAATTTTTTTGTTTTAAACACCATAATTTTAGGCTGCTTGTGTTTTTTTGTCTTTTCTAATATTGCTTTCTTTACCATTTTAAGGATTTACATTGATATTCTAGATGTAAGCAAATTAATGCTAAAATACTATTTTAGGGAAACATTTTATAAAATGTTTGCTTATTAGAAGGTCTGCTTGACAAGTTTATCTAAGTGTCTCCTAATGCTATAGTCTGTGGGGAATCCTGACAGTCAGCGTGTAGTCTGTGGAGAATCCTGACAGTCATCTGTAATCTGTGGGTAAACCTGACAATAAGGTTTTTTATGCGCTTCTTTTATGCACATAAAAAAAATGTTTTGGCAGGAAAAATGCAGCAGAAAAAAAAAATGTATTGCACTCGTGCATTGTTTCACATGCAGTTTGTCTTACATTGTTTGTGCTTTTCTTAGTCATGGCGATTGCAGGGGTTTAGGAAATATACCTCCACGATTGCCACTGGGTTTCTGGCTAATATTACAGCCAGGACCTTGCTCTCACTGCTGGCAGCAGTGTCCGCACCTCTCCCAGCAGTTTAACCCCTTGAAGGCTGCAATTAGTGCAGTTGCAGCATTCTGGAAGCAGGGAGAGGAATCACTTACCTGTCCGTGGTGATTGGGTCCCTGTAATGCGATCACAGGAACCTGATCACTGCCATAGTAACCCTGGGTTGTGACCATGACGACCCTGGGTTACTGAGCTACTGAGAGCCTCACACACCATGCTGTATGCACGGTGTGTGAGGCGAAGTGCTGTTCTATAATCCCCTGTAGTGATAAAGCATTGCAGGGGAGTATAGAAACACAGGAAATAAATACAGAAACAATTGAGATGCTGCTTCTTTTTTCAGCAACAAAATCTGCAAAAAGAAAGAAACAGCGTGTGCACAGCAAGTCAGGATTCTCATTTACTTTGATGGGATGCTTTTTTCTTGCATTTATTGATTAAAAAAGCAAGGAAAAACACATGCAAAAATGCAAAAAACCTCCACATTGGTGCATTGCCTAAAGGCTGCTTTACACGGTACGACCGATTGTGCAATTTCACAATCGATCGTACCCGCCCCCGTCTTTTTTGCGTCACGGGCAAATCGCTGCCCATGTCGCACAAAGTCAGTAACCCCCGTCACACATACTTACCTCTCGTGCGACCTCGCTGTGGGCGGCGAACGTCCACTTCCTGGAGTGGGAGGGACGTTCGGCGTCACAGCGACGTCACACGGCCGCCGGTTAATGGAAACGGAGGGGCGGAGATGAGCGGGACGTAAATTTCCCGCCCACCTCCTTCCTTCACATAGCCGGTGGCGGCCGTGTGACGCAGGTGAGCTGCTGTTCATCGTTCCCGGGGTGTCACACGGAGCGGCGTGTGCTACCACGGAAACGATGAACTACTAAATTAAACGATATTATGGAACCTAGCGAGCAGTACACGACTCACGATTTGTGAGCGATACTGCGTCGCTAGGAGGTGTCACACAGGCCGGCATCGCCAGCGATGCCGGATGTGCGTCACAAAAACCGTGACCCCGACGATCTATCGCATGATAGATTGTCTGGTGTAAAGCAGCCTTAACAGTTACATTTCCCTGCTGTATAACAACCGGGGGAGCTAAGCATTACAAAGGGCAGGATCTTCATTCTCTTTGTACCACTCTCCATTCTGACCAAGATATGAAGAGGATGAACAGACGATCCCTTCTATTAATGCAGAATTCTTTAACATGGTATATAAAGATGAATGTTCCCACTCTGTTTTTAGTTGATTGCTCCTCTAGGGAAAGACTTTGTTTTGGCTTTAACTGTTATAAATTAGCACTCAGCAAAGTAAAAAACATAACATAACAAAACATATTTTTTGTAGCAAGATGCCAAACTATTTTTTTCATATGGAAATCTTAAAATCTATAATGAACTCTACAATATTACTGCCATAGGTTATGGTGCCCTAATATCATTTTTTTTGTTCTATGCGATATTTCAATGCTTATTTTTGTTCATATTAATAAAATGTTTACAATAAGTTGATACGTTTTTAGCATGCAAATGCACATATTTCAAAAATACAAAAAATTGCAATAGTAGTAAAATTGTTTAATATCCTTTCCAGCTAACATTCGGAGGAATGCCTTTGTCTGGAAAACCAAGTTCAAGTAGCAGGAGAAATTTCAAGGGTTGTATGGAAAGCATTAAATACAATTCACTAAATATCACAGACCTTGCAAGAAGAAAGAAGATGAATTCCTATAATGTGGTATGTTGTGCTCCTTTGCCCTGTTTTGCACTGAGTATGTAAAATATGATGAATTGTTCAATTTTTTACATGACCATTAAAGGGGTATTTAAATCGCTGAGATCCTATCCCAATATATAATAGGGATAATAATAATAATAATAATAATATTATTTGCAAATGTCTCAAATTAGAAATGTAATATAAGAAAAGCCAGAACCATATGGCGCAAGGTGAACACAGATGGTTGTCTGATGACAGTGTCACCCTATGACAACCAGCATATTAGATCACTCCATAAATATGCATAAACAACTGAGAAAATGGAGTGCTTAAATCAATAAAATATGAAATTTTATTAAATGTCATTAAAAATATGGAAATACCCACATTACAAAAATGTGCACGTTAAAAGGCAAGACAAAATTGGAAGACATGGAGGAAAAAAAGGATGTGGTGAGGTTAATGTAGGTCTGCAGACATTTTGTCTCCTATGTAGTTAATATATCTTATGCCCCATGAGGTCCTGCTCCCACATACCAATGTATAATCATGGGAAGCAATTCAGCCATTTCACCACAGGAAGTCAAGAATCAGGATCATTAAGGAGGTACATACCTATTAAAGTGCTGCGTGCAGTCCTATAAACAAATTGGAGCTCCAGTGAAGACCCCCGATGCACGTTTCACTTGTAAAGTTACAGCTTAATCAAACTACATTAACCTCACCACATCCTTTTTTCTTCCCCATGTCTTCAAATTGTGTCTTGTCGTTTTACATATACTTTTCTGTAAACTGGGAATTTCCATATTTTTTATGACATTTAATAACATTTCATGCTTTATTGATTTAAACACTCCTTTTACTCAGTAGTTTATAGGAATGTAACATAGTTCTCCTGGTATAGCCATGTCTCTTACCTCATGTAAAGGGCATTGTAGCTTAGTCCTCTATGTCTACAACTACAAGCCACTAACTGTTACTATATGAGTGGACGTAACGCTGGAGACCAATGCTATAATGCCCTGCACATAAGGTAATTGACATGGCTATACCGGGAGAACTATACTACATTTCCAGTTTGAGGTATTTTTATTATTATTACAATGGCAACATTTTTTTACAAAACACAGTATCTGAATGCCTATTTGTAATATAGAGTAGAAACCAACAAAGTGTTTATTTCATTTTTTTTATTTCCTTTTTCTGCTTTTATGCATCAGACATCACAGAACTGAATCGTTGATGGTCTGATATCAGCTAAAACTACATTTCCCAGAAGCACACTTCTTCTCCGTGCTGCAGCCCCCTCTCTCTACTCTCTCTTGTGCTTAATTACTAAAATAGTTAGCTCTCAATAAATAGAGAGATAAGACAGATGGAGTGAAAAAACAAAAAAATGAATTACACAGAAGAGAGAAAGAGAAAACACAAATTTAAAGGGAGGGGAAAAAGGGGAAACTAGAGGGAGAAAAGGCAAATGGGAAATTGAAGTGGTGTAGTAGACTAGTTATTGTACTAGGTTATTACTATTAATACAGACATAAATTTAGAAAAATCTTGTAAGGTTATTTGTGTGAAAAATAGATATGAATATTAAGGTTTATTACACTGATGATTTGGTGTACAAAATCATATAAATATTGTCCTTTTTGTGCCTTTTGATTTCCCAGTGTCCCTAAGTAAACAGGAAGAGAAGGCTTATTATTATTTAAACTCCACATTTCATTGATGGTTTATGGTCATTTTCATATTATTCATGTTCTCACATGCATGTGTTGTAGAGCTAGGTTTAAATGTTTTAAAACTGTCTGAGAAAAAAATGATGCTGTGAGTGTCTGAGGGCTGTTTTATTTGACAGGGTCATTAGGTGCATCTTTTTTAATGAATTATACAGGGTTATTAGTTCAATATGCAGCTGGTATCAGTAAATTCATTAGAGCATGATCATGCTGTCATGATCCAGGATTGGTTTCCCCACTCCAGAGATTCCCAGACCTGGCCTGGTCATGTCAGGGGTTAACTCCCATGGGCCTTGTTCCAGTTTCAGGAGACCTATATCTGGGTACTGCACCTGCATTCCAGTGCTGGCTATAGTTTTGCTCTGCAGCTGTGACTGGCTTTGGTGAGATTTCTTATTTGATCTGACTCCTAGTTACTGGGCCTTGACCTGTACCCTCCCCTGTTTATCCGTCTGTCCCAGTCCCTGACTCCCCACTCCTGTCATTTGCTTATCCATCCTGGTTCATCTTCTTTCCATGTTTGTGTCTCCTCAACCTAGGGTCTTGTCTTCTGTTCCCTGTGTCCTTTGTGTTTCCCTCTGCATACCTGATCTCCCGGCATCCCACCTCGGTTCTGTTTTCTGACCTAATTTTTATTCCGCATTTACTTGAGTTCCCGGCTAGACCCTGACTGCTTGACGACTTTATTGCCCCCTGATGGTTCGCCTGTCAACTGCCTGCTTAAGTTACTCTGCTGTACTTCAGCCTCCCTTCTGTTACAATGTTACGTTGACTCTCCTTCCCTACACTGCTGCCACCTAGTGGGTTATATGTTGTACTACTTCTCACTGGCCCTTTGTACAGTGTGACACATGCTTCCTCCGTGCTGGCAAGGCAGAGTCAAGCATAGCAAACTAAGCTGTATTACAATTGGTCTGTCAGATCAATTAGGATGTTGTAAGGGTGCCTGAGGACTGTTTTATTAGACAGAATCATTATGTGTATCTGTGCATGCTTGACCGACAGCATTATAACTACTTGAGGACAGATCAAGTAGAACAGAAGAGAAAGAGAGCTCTGGAAGAGACATCTTTAGTGAGTGAAAGATGCAAATCAATGCAGATTAAAAATAGGTTCTATTGTCACAGGTGATTTATTCTTTATGTGCAGAAAACTGAAACTTTATGATTTTACAAATAATCCTCTCAAAAGCGATGTGCTACTGCTTTTGTTTTAAAACTCTTAATATAATATAGGTTGAACTATGTGTGTTATGTAAAGAATGTCAAAGTATATATAATTATTTCTTGAACTCAGCTCCTGAATATAAAATGTTATCCTTTATTTTTTAAAAGATTTTCACTGAAAGAAATAATAATAATAATAATAATCTTTATTTCTATAGCGCCAACATATTCTGCATCGCTTTAAAATTCAGGAGGATCATATACAAACAAGTAACAGTTATAGAAATACAATATTTAGAGGAAAAAAACGAAAAAACACAACCCTGCTCGTGAGAGCTTACAATCTACAATGAGATGGGAGGGAGAGGCAAGGTTCAAGTGTTTATTTACAATGAAAATCCAGCCATCTCACGAAAATGGGGGATAGATAATGGTTTCCTGGACCAGTGGGCCAGAGCCTTGAGATGCATTTGGGTGCCATGGAGTTTGATGTGGAGTTATGTTGTGAGAGGTTGTAGAGGGACTATGTGAATCGAATCTGATTAGGGAGTGTGATAGGCCGCCCTAAAAAGATGCATCTTTAGGGTGCGTCTGAAGCTGAGTAAGTTGGGATTTGTCCTAACTTCTTGGGGTAGAGCGTTCCAGAGGGTTGGTGCAGCTCGGAAGAAGTCTTGGATCCGGGAGTGGGAGGTTCGAATTAGTGTGGATGTTAGTCGAAAGTCGCTTGCAGAGCGTAGAGAACGGGTGGGGTGATAGACAGAGAGGAGGGCGGAGATGTAGGGGGGTGCCGCACTGTTGAGAGCTTTGTGGGTGAGAACAAGCAGTTTGAATTGGATCCTGTGATATATGGGCAGCCAGTGCAATGACTGGCACAGAGCAGAGGCATCCGAGTAGCGGTTAGCCAGATAGGTGACCCTGGCTGCTGCATTAAGGATGGACTGTGGAGGAGAGAGTCCAGTTAGGGGGAGACCAATTAATAGAGAGTTACAGTAGTCAAGGCGAGAGTGGATCAGGGCCACGGTGAGGGTTTTTGTTTTTTCAATAGTGAGAAAGGGGTGTATTCTAGAGATGTTCTTGAGGTGCAAGCGGCAGGAGCGGGCAAGAGATTGTATGTGGGAGGTGAAGGAGAGATCAGTGTCAAGTATAACCCCCAGACAGCGGGCCTGCTGCCTAGGACTTATCATTGTGCCACACACAGAGAGGGAGATGTCAGGTTAAGGAAGGTTGGAGGATGGAGGAAAAAATAAGTTCAGTTTTGGAAAGGTTAAGTTTCAGATAGAGAGCAGACATGATGTTGCAAACTGCAGACAGGCAGTCACTTGTGTTCTGTAGTACAGCGGGGGTGAGCTCAGGGGATGAGGTGTATAGCTGTGTGTCATCAGCATAAAGATGGTACTGAAAGCCAAATCTTCTGATGGTCTGTCCAATTGGGGCAGTGTATAGGGAGAAAAGAAGAGGGCCAAGGACTGAACCTTGAGGGACCCCAACAGTGAGAGGAAGAGGAGAAGATGTGGAGCCAGCAAATGATATGCTGAATGAATGGCCAGAAAGATAGGAAGAGAACCAGGAGAGCACAGTGTCCTTTAGGCCGATAGAATGGAGCATAGAAAGAAGGAGATGGTGGTCAACAGTGTCGAAGGTGGCAGAAAGGTCAAGAAGAATGAGCAGAGAGTGGTCACCATTACGTTTTGCTGTCAATAGGTCATTGGTCACTTTGACAAGGGCAGTTTCTGTTGAGTGTAAAGGGCGGAAGCCAGACTGTAAAGGATCTAGAAGAGAGTGAGTGGAAAGGTAGCGGGTGAGACGAGAGTAGACCAGGCGCTCCAAGAGTTTGGAGATGAAGGGGAGATTGGAGACTGGCCTGTAGTTGCTTGTGCAGGACGGATCGAGAGAAGGTTTTTTTAATAATGGAGTAATGATAGAGTGTTTGAGGGAGCAGGGAAAGATACCCGAAGAGAGAGAGAGATTGAAGATTTTAGTTAGTTGAGTGGTGACAACCGGAGAGGGGGACTGGAGTAGAGGTGTGGGGAAGGGATCAGTAGGGCAAGTGGTAGGATAAGAGGAGGATAGGAGCCTGGAGACTTCCTCCTCTGTGACTGGGTCAAATGTGGAAAGTGAGCTGGATGGGATATGGGGATGGATGGGATTCACAGCGCTTGGTGGCTGGGAGCTGATCTCTTGGCGGATGTTTTCTATTTTCTCTGTAAAATACGAGGCCAGGTCATCAGCATAAAGGTCTGTGATAGGGGTCTGTACTTTGGGACTGAGGAGGGAGTGAATGGTGTCAAAGAGCTTTTTTGGATTGTTGGCAAGTGAGGAAATAAGGGTGGTGAAGTAGGTCTGTTTGGCGAGGTGAAGGGAATAGTTGTAGGTCCTTAACATGAACTTGTAGCGGATGAAGTTTTCTGGTGTGCAGTTTTTCCTCCATAGGCGTTCGGCACTCCTGGAGCATCGCTGAAGGAATAGAGTTTGGGATGTGAGCCAAGGCTGTTTTACTCTGTGTTTGGTCTTTATGAAGGTGAGGGGCGCTACTTGGTCTACTGTAGTCCTGAGTGTGTCATTGTAGTGCTTTACAGCCATATCAGGACAGGAAAGTGAGGAGATAGGGGACAGTGATGCGTGTAAAGAGTCTGAAAGTGTCTGAGAGTCAATGGCCTGTAGGTTTCTGAATGTGTGATTGGTGGGAGTGTGCTGGGATGGGCAAGGGTTTGTGAGTTTGAAGGAGAGGATGTTGTGGTCAGAGAGGGGAAGAAGTGAGTTGTCAAAGTCAGAGATTGAGCAGAGGCGGATAAAGACCAGGTCAAGGGTGTTACCATCTTCATGTGTCTCAGAGGATGAGAGTTGTGAGAGGCCAAGGGAGGTGGTGAGAGATAGAAGCTGGGATGCAGATGGGGAGGAGGGGCTGTTTATCGGGATGTTAAAGTCTCCTAGGATAAGGGTTGGTAACTCTGAGGACATGAAGTGCGGCAGCAAGGCTGAAAAGTGGTCAAGGAACTGGGTGGGTGAGCCTGGTGGACGGCATATGACAGCTACTCTGAGGGGAAGGGGATGGAAGAGCCTGATGGTGTGGACCTCAAAGGATGGGAATGAGAGTGATGGAGTTGGGGGGATGACCTGGAAAGTGCATTGTGGGGACAGGAGTAGGCCGACTCCACCACTATGTCTGTTTCCAGGTCTTGGTGAATGGGAAAAGTGTAAACCACCGTGAGAGATGGCAGCAGGGGAAGCAGTGTCAGAATCCGGAATCCAGGTCTCAGTGAGGGTAGCAGATTAAGAAAGTTATTGAGAAAGAGATTGTGGATGTAAGGAAGCTTGTTACATACAGACCGTGGATTCCAGAGAGCACAATTAAAAGAGGGAAGTGAGGGTGTACAACTAATGTTAGTAAGGTTAGCAGGGTTTCTATGGGAGGTGGGGGAGGGGATAAAGTTAGCATGGGGTGGCCTGGGATTGGGAGAGATATCACCTGAAAGAAGTAGTGTTTTTTATATTCATATTAAAATAAACGAAAGTGTTTAGAACAAGTTTGATTTTTTTTTTCGGATGCTTATTACGTACAGGTTCAGATTATCAAATTATTACAAGTTAGGTTTTTATATTTTCTTTTTTACATAAATATGACTCAGACAGGTATAAGTCCTGAAAAAATACTCTGGAGACAGGGAATGATAGATAGAAAGAGACTAACGCGGCGCCAATCTGAGTGTAGTGAGCTTTTTATATATAAAGGTGTTGAAATAGTGGACCTGTCACCTGGTTCAGAAGTTAGAGAGCCTGGCATAATCCAAGAGGAGTTAACCACTTTCCAATAGGATTATGGTGCAGTATGCAGCAATTGCACTGGATACTATGGAGGAGCCCTCCAGCAGATCCACTTAGTGAAAGAAGTTCCAAAGGCAATTACCAGTCTTGTGGTGCTCCTGCTACCAGGACATTAAAATATGGTTAATTATACAACACGTTTCGGCTCAGATGTTTTATCCTTCAGCCTTCTTCAGGTATAATTGAGAGGAAAAAAAGATGTATATGTACATCTTTTTTCTCTCAATTATACCTGAAGAAGGCTGAAGGATAAAACATCTGAGCTGAAATGCGTTGTATAATTAACCATATTTTAATGTACAAATAAAATATGTCTTTACTTATTTGTATGTTGGTCCAGTCATATGACCGAAAATCATCCAATATGTTCCACCATTGGTAGCAGGAGTGAGGCATAAGTCCTGATGAGTTTTCCTCTGTCATAAATAAAGTATCAGGTAAAATTAATCATTTATGATGTCAACCGGGTTAGAATGCTATTATAGACTTCTGCAGCTGCAGCTACTTAAAGGGATTGTCCACTACTAGAACAACCCCTTCTAATTTCACATGTTTTCCCCAGGTATATAAAAAATATATATTTTTTCCTCTAGTGCAGCTGCTCGCACTCCCAGGGCTCACTTGATGGTTGGATGGCATGCGAGTCTTGCTTTCAATCAGCACCAGCTTCTGTCTCCCCGCCTTTGGACAAATCAGTTCATTAACAGGAAATAACCACTTTGGCTTCCACTCACTTCATATTAATTGATCCTGTGTCTGAAGGTGGGGAGACAGAAGCCGGCGCTGATTGGATGTGGGGCTTGCATGATGTCTCAAAATCATGAAATCCCCAGCACCACAAGCCACGGTACCACTGGAACCGTACCAGCCGCGGAAGTAAGTGTAGGCTTTTTTATTTTACCTAGTTTTTTTCAAGGAAGGGTCTGTATCTTTATTAGTATGACTTTAATGGTGCTTTTACTTGATATACCAAAAGGTCTTTCACTACAAAGTAATTGTTTCCATGTAAATTGTTACAAGATTGTATGCCAATTTAGTTTTTATAAAATAATGATTATTTATAGTAGTTAACCCCTTAACGACCGCAGGCCGTAAAATTACGTCCTAGTGGTCATAACGTTACTGCCCGCGGTCTCCTGGCAGCAGCATGCTGCGATCGGCGCACATCTCAGCTGATTTTCACAGCTGAGATGTGTGCCTGCTAGGCACAAACAGAATCGTTATCTGCTCATGCCGTTTAACCCCTGTAATGGCGCTGTCAATATGTGACAGCACCATTATAAACGTGATCGCGGTAAAGTTTTACTTACCGCCCGATACCGGAAGTCACGTGACATGATCATGTGACTTCTGATGGTTGTCATGGTAGCACAGGGTCATGTGATGACTCCTGTGATAGACATGAACTACTTTCACTTTTGCTTTCCATGGAGGCCAGGGAAGCAGAAAGTGCACGTATCTGCTGTTTACAGCTGTGTAGCTGTGATCAGCAGATAGTGCAGAGTGATCGGATTGCTGATCGCAATAGCCCCCTAGGGGGACTAGTAAAATAAAAAAAAAAAAAGAAAAAATAAAAGTTTTAAAAAATTAAAAAAAAAACAAAAAACCATAAAAGTTCAAATCACCCCCCATTCGCCCCATTGAAAATTAAAGGGTTAAAAAAATAACAAATATACACACATTTGGTATCGCCACGTTCAGAAATGCCCGATCTATCAAAATATAAAATCAATTAATCTGATCAGTAAGCGACGTAGCGGCAAAAAAGTTCCAAACACCAAAATGACGTTTTTTTGTCGCCACAACTTTTGCGCAAAATGCAATAACAGGCGATAAAAATGTAGCATCTGCGCAAAAATAGTACCGTTAAAAACGTCAGCTCGAGTCGCAAAAAATAAGCCATCACTAAGCCATAGATCCCGAAAAATGAGAATGCTACGGGTCACGGAATATGGCGTAAAACGTACGCCACTTTTTTCAGACAAACTTCAGAATTTTTTTTAACCCCTTATATAAAAGTAAACCTATACATGTTTGGTGTCTACGAACTTGCACTGACCTGAGGCATCACACCCACACATCAGTTTTACCATACAGTGAACACAGTGAATAAATATATCTCAAAATCAATAGTGCTATCGCACTTTTTTTTTGCAATTTTTCTGCATTTGGAATTTTTTTGCCATTTTCCAGTACACTACATGGTAAAACCTTTAGTTTCATTGAAAATTACAGCTCGTTCCACAAAAAATGAGCCCTCACATGACCATATTGACTAAAAAATAAAAAAGTTACATTGCTTAGAAAAAGAATGGCGAAAAAAAAAACACGAAAGCGAAAAATCGGCCGGTCGAGAAGGGGTTAAAGAGCTATGTATACTTTAAATCCCAAAGTCAAATAGTATACGTCAAGCTCCAAAGCTCACCCCAAGAGGTGTCTGATGGCAGCCAGACTTTAGTGATTTTTGCCCACTTTGGACATCACATTTTACTAGCATCTGTGTTTGATGAGTGAGGTCACACTACAAGAAAGTGTTGTTCCCCTTTTTGAATTATTTGACTGAATATGGCCTGTGTATGGACTCGGGAAACAGCAAAGTGGTAACAACAAGATGAAAATGTCTTTGCAAGAGATTAGGATCTCTGTATCAGAAAAAACCCTCATACAGCTGTTAAAATTCAAAAATAATCATATCAAACAGAATATTGGATCCTAAAATTACATGGTGTTAGAATTTGAAGATAAACTTTTGGTCCATCTTGTTAATCAAAAACTGTTTGAAAATCATGCTAGACAAGCAATGAAATTCTTGATTGTTGTGGAAAATCTTCAATATACAGTTAGGTCCAGAAATATTTGGACAGTGACACAATTTTCGCGAGTTGGGCTCTGCATGCCACCATATTGGATTTGAAATGAAACCTCTACAACAGAATTCAAGTGCAGATTGTAACGTTTAATTTGAAGGTTTGAACAAAAATATCTGATAGAAATTGTAGGAATTGTACACATTTCTTTACAAACACTCCATATTTTAAGAGGTCAAAAGTAATTGGACAAATAAACCAAACCCAAACAAAATATTTTTATTTTCAATATTTTGTTGCGAATCCTTTGGAGGCAATCACTGCCTTAAGTCTGGAACCCATGAACATCACCAAACGCTGGGTTTCCTCCTTCTTAATGCTTTGCCAGGCCTTTACAGCCGCAGCCTTCAGGTCTTGCTTGTTTGTGGATCTTTCCGTCTTAAGTCTGGATTTGAGCAAGTGAAATGCATGCTCAATTGGGTTAAGATCTGGTGATTGACTTGAACATTGCAGAATGTTACACTTTTTTGCACTCATGAACTCCTGGGTAGCTTTGGCTGTATGCTTGGGGTCATTGTCCATCTGTACTATGAAGCGCCGTCCGATCAACTTTGCGGCATTTGGCTGAATCTGGGCTGAAAGTATATCCCGGTACACTTCAGAATTCATCCGGCTACTCTTGTCTGCTGTTATGTCATCAATAAACACAAGTGACCCAGTGCCATTAAAAGCCATGCATGCCCATGCCATCACGTTGCCTCCACCGTGTTTTACAGAGGATGCGGTGTGCCTTGGATCATGTGCCGTTCCCTTTCTTCTCCAAACTTTTTTCTTCCCATCATTCTGGTACAGGTTGATCTTTGTCTCATCTGTCCATAGAATACTTTTCCAGAACTGAGCTGGCTTCATGAGGTGTTTTTCACCAAATTTAACTCTGGCCTGTCTATTTTTGGAATTGATGAATGGTTTGCATCTAGATGTGAACCCTTTGTATTTACTTTCATGGAGTCTTCTCTTTACTGTTGACTTAGAGACAGATACACCTACTTCACTGAGAGTGTTCTGGACTTCAGTTGATGTTGTGAACGGGTTCTTCTTCACCAAAGAAAGTATGCGGTGATCATCCACCACTGTTGTCATCCGTGGACGCCCAGGCCTTTTTGAGTTCCCAAGCTCACCAGTCAATTCCTTTTTTCTCAGAATGTACCCAACTGTTGATTTTGCTACTCCAAGCATGTCTGCTATCTCTCTGATGGATTTTTTCTTTTTTTCAGCCTCAGGATGTTCTGCTTCACCTCAATTGAGAGTTCCTTAGACCGCATGTTGTCTGGTCACAGCAACAGCTTCCAAATGCAAAACCACACACCTGTAATCAACCCCAGACCTTTTAACTACTTCATTGATTACAGGTTAACGAGGGAGACACCTTCAGAGTTAATTGCAGCCCTTAGAGTCCCTTGTCCAATTACTTTTGGTCCCTTGAAAAAGAGGAGGCTATGCATTACAGAGCTATGATTCCTAAACCCTTTCTCCGATTTGGATGTGAAAACTCTCATATTGCAGCTGGGAGTGTGCACTTTCAGCCCATATTATATATATAATTGTATTTCTGAACATGTTTTTGTAAACAGCTAAAATAACAAAACTTGTGTCACTGTCCAAATATTTCTGGCCCTGACTGTAAATGATTAATTTGTTAAAGAAACCTATCACTTTGGAAAACACTATTTGCTTTCCCATTTAGGGTTAATCTGCAAAAAAATAGTTACAATGCTGCCTAGTCACTATACTGAAAGTGTAGCCACAGAGTGAAGATGAGCTTATCTCCTTCAAGGAGCTCCCAAGTTTAGTCGTAAGGGCATGCACACAAAGGTTACAGTCATCATTCAGAGCACCACTCACTATTTGTGTAAGTGATCACTGTAAGCAGTCCCCAGCACTTTGATTGACAGCTTGCTCTGCACATCTGGACCGCAGAACTAGCTGTCAAATTACTGGGTCATTCTTAAAGCTGCCCATCAAAATATAGCAAGTGCTTGTCATGATGTGACTGTAGGATAGCAAAGGACATGCAGGTCCTATACTGTCCATCACCCTGGGGTGATCCCTAGGCTATCCCTAACCACCGAATAGGCTCTGATGGTGGAGATGCCAGAGTTCAATGCCATACTGTTCTCCTGACCAGAACTAAACTGTCCCTTCCTCATGGAAGTAATGGGTAGTAGTGTAATGGCATCACAGATTAAGACAGATAGGGTAAATAAACAGACACACTGCAAGCTCACAGGAATAAATAGTTAGAAACTAAGGAGAAAAGCAAGGCACAGTTAGGCAGCCACAAAAGAATAACAAGGGCTAACACCACAATTGCTCATAGCAAAAAAGTGCTACAACCACCAGTAAGTCTGGATCACAACACTTCACCAGACCAGTATAGAGAAGCTATAGCTGGCATTAAAGGAAGTGTACAGCCAGCATTATAGAAGGTGAGCAAATGTCACTGGCTCTCCCACAGCATGTGATCAAAGGACACAAGCAAGCACATTAGCAGAGATTAACCTTTGCTAGCCTCCCTATGAACTACAAGTCTATGGGTTGCCGCCCAAGTCTGCTGCACTGATAATAGACATGAGAGAAGTTAGCAGTCTCCATAGATCCTGACGATGACATGACAGTCAGCAATGTTTGGAAAATCCTCCTTGTGACAATGCTGCACTCAGCAGTGACAGTATCTGCCCTCTGCATTCTCCCATGTCTGAAACCAGGGGGCTACTGGGAGGAAATAAGTTAATTTTCTTCATGTAGCTCCATTTATAGTAATTCAGAGTAACTATTGTAACACTATTTTCCTGTAAATTAATCCTGTATCAACAGGCAATTATTTTTCGAGATGACAAATTACCTTTAAATAACAAAAGTAAGAGAAACAATTAAAACAACAAAAACATAAACTCAGTCATAGCATCATGTTTGTACTGTAATTATACAGACATTTGGGTTATTTTCAGACAATATTTTCTAATTTTTTAAGTGTCATAGAAATATTGATATATTTTTTTTCTTAATTTCCAGGACCATTTAAGTTTTACCTGTGTTGAATCTCACGCAGTTCCAGTCTTCTTTAATGCTACAAGCTACTTGGAAGTCCATGGACGAGAAGCAGAAGATGTGTTATCTCTTAGCTTTCACTTCCGCACTTGGAATCCAAACGGTCTCCTTCTTTTCACCACTTTTTCAGATGAAGTTGGAAGTGTTGAGATAAACCTAACAGAAGGCAAAGTTCTTGTCCACATAAACATAACAAAGACCCGGAAAAATCGCATTGACATTTCTTCAGGTATGTAGTGAAGCTGTAATCTATATTTAACATTGTTTTCTAAATTCAAAATACATTATATATGCAATCGTGTTCATGACATTTGGTTTTGTGGCTTAACAAGAATTAATTTAAATAATAGCAAGATACCCATCCTAAATGATACTAGGAATTATGCCTATGAAATAAATAATTTGACTTGAATTACTAATTTCCTAGTGATTCAGACTTTAAAGAGGTTGCTCACTTTTTCATTATCCTAACAAATGTTTAGCAATCATGATTTTGTGACAATTACTTATATGTAGGTATAACAGATTCTTCTCTTGCATTTGTTAGCATAGCCTTCCTCAGAGTGCAACACTCTCCTGTTCTGAAAATGGCCAATGAAGGAGAATCATGTGGTCAGACCTGACCATCCACCTCCTCCAATTGAAAAACTAAGCACATGGGAAAGCTTTTTATTTTATTGAAAAAGGCTGTTGGAAAGAATTGGTCACATGGCCTCCATGAACAGCCATTTCTTTCACAGAAGAGATTTGCAATAAATACGGAAGGCTACACTAACAGAAGCAGGAAGAGATCCTTTGTATGTATGCATGTATATATATATATATATATATATATATATATATATTTAGAGTATATCACAAAAGTGAATACACCCCTCCCATTTGTGTACATTTTTTACTATATTAATTCATAAGATAATAATGAAGATATGACACTTTGGTACAGTGTAAAGTAGTCAGTGTACAGCTGGTATCGTACTCTAAATTTGGTGTGCCCTCTAAATAGCTCAACATGCAGCCATTATTGCCTAAACCGCTAGTAACAGAAGTGAGTAAATACCTGAGTGAAAATGGCCAAATTGTGCCCACAGTGTCAATATTTTGTGTGGCCACCATGTTTTTCAAGCAATGCCTTAACTTTCTTGGGGATAGACTTTACTAGAGCTTCACAGGAGCCACTGGAATCCTCTTCCACTCCTCCATGACGAAGTTAGAGACCTTGTGCTCCTCAACCTTTTATTTGAGGTTGCCCTGAGATGCTAAATAGGCTCTAGGTTTGGAGGCATGCTTCTCTAGTGCAGCACCTTTGCCTTCAGTTTTTTTTTAGCAAGGCAGAGTTTATCTTAGAGGTATATTTAGTGATGTTATCATGTTGGAATGTAAAGGCAGGGGATCATGAATTACTTCAGTATGTCACAGTACATGTTGGCATCATGGTTCCTTCAATAAACTGTAGAGCCCCACAGACGGCAATACTCATGCAGCCCCAAATCATGACATTCACACCACCATGCTTGACTGTAAGCAAGACACACTTGTCTTTGTACTCTTCACCTGGTTGCCACAAAATAAGCTTGACACCATCTGAACCAAATTGGCTTATCTTAGTCTCATCAGACCACAGCACATGGTTCCAGTAATCCATGTCCTTAGTCTGCTAGTCTTGAGCAAACTGCAGGCTTTCTTGTTCATCATCTTTAAGAGAGGCTTTCTCCTAAGACAATCATCATGCAGACTAATTTGATGCAGCATGCAGCGTATGCTCTGAGCACTGACAGACTGATGCCCCACCTCATTAACCTCTGCAGCAATGCTGGTAGCAATCATATGTCTATTTTGAAAAGACAACCTGGATATGATGCTGAGCACATGCAGTCAACTTCTTTGGTCAACCATGGCGATACCTGTTCTAGGTGGGACCTATCTTGTTAAATCGCTGTATGCTCTTGGCCACTGTGCTGCAGCTGAGTTTTAGGGTGTTGGCAATCTTCTTATAACCTAGACCATCTTTATACAAAGCAATAATTCTTTTTCAGATCCTCAGAGAATTCTTTGCCAGGAGGTGCCATGTTGAACTTCCACTGACCAGTATAAGAGAGTGTGGGAGTGATAACCCCAAATTTAACACACCTGCTCCCCATTCACACCTGAGACCTTGTAACAGTAATGTGTCGCATGGCACCGTAGAAGGAAAATTACTAATTGTGCACAATTTGGCCATTTTCACTTAGAGGTGTACTCACTTTTGTTGCCAGCAGTTTAGACATTAAGGCCCGTGTGTTGAGTTATTTATAGGGCATACCAAATTTACATTTTTATACTATTATACAAGCTGTACACTGACTACTTTACATTATATGAAAATGTCTTATGTTTAGTGTTGTCCCATAAAAAGATATAATAAAACATTTAGAAAACTGTGAGGGGTGAATATCATATCCCAAACTCATTTGGTAAAATAAGGATAAAGTGTCCAACCCTTTTCGATTGTTCCTTATTGTACTGTAGTATGATCTGCACTGACTTACAAGGTATGCTTGAAAGAGACCTGAACAGGTCCAAATGTCACATTATGGTGAAGTTAAAGAACATTGTATATTTCACCTAAGTTTTGAGGTTGTCATTCGTCATTGCTACATGCTAATTGCAAGTGGACTCCTTGGATTTTGGACATGCATCTTTTTGTGGGCTTATTACCCTGATCTTGGTCCTTGTAAGAACTGCTGCAGATTGCTTTTTCCTTTTGACTGCACTGACTTACTATATGATTATATGCTTCATCTACTAGACTTCATTATTATTATTATTATTTATTATTATAGCGCCATTTATTCCATGACGCTTTACAAGTGAAAGAGGGTATACGTACAACAATCATTAACAGTACAAAACAGACTGGTATAGGAGGAGAGAGGACCCTGCCTGCGAGGGCTCAGTCTACAGGGAATGGGTGATGGTACAATAGGTGAGGACAGAGCCGGTTGCGCAGTGGTGTACTGGGCTGAGGGTTATTGTAGGTTGTAGGGTTGTTGGAAGAGATGGGTCTTGAGGTTCCTCTTGAAGCTTTCCACGGTAGGGGAGAGTCTGATATGCTGAGGTAGAACATAAAGCATATCTTATAGATAAGAGGGAATCTAATGGCACAACTCGATGCAATATTATACGAATTGTGATACACTGGTTTGATATGCCAAAATTGGTCTACTTAGTTTACGGATTAATTCAGCAGAACTGAGTTCAAATGTTGTACTCTTAATACAGACATTACATTCTTAGGTAAGTTTTGATGCCTTTACATCTGCAGAGTTCTGCCCTTAATGACTGCTGACTGGTGGTATAGCATATTGATGGGTACTCTTATTTTCCATAGGTTGATGCAAACTGTGTGGAATGCATTTGGACACCATGCAGCTTGCATATTGTCACCAACATATCCTCTACTTACATGATGGAATCTGATGCCTAAAAATAAGCCAGCCATTGCAATGTTTAGATATTGGGAACAAGCATTCTTACGAGTGCTGATTTGACCAATTATTGGCTTGTGTAAAGGGCCTGAAGGTTGTTCAGTGAAAGATTAGCTTAATTTCATGTAAAAAAAATTTTTGAGTATTTGTCAGCTTTAAAGGGGAAGTCTTTGCTGCTGCAGACTTCTGAGAGCACTATGTGAATTCTCGAGGCTGGTGCCAGTTGTGGGTGGTCATGTGACCGCAAGTATGCTCTTTGAATAATTCTATACTCATTCTGACTTGACTGTATCTGGCATCTCTCAAAACACTTGCACTGAGTGACCAGATGTATGCGAATCAGGTGCCAGAACTGGAGAATCCTCACAGCGTGATATGCACAAGATGTGATGATTCACAAGTCTGCATGTCATGATTCTGCAGTGGTGCTCTGCACTCCTGCAGAGTCAATACTGAGCTTCATATTTTTCCCTGGTTCCCGGTCGAGTCCTGTGTGGTGTGGGAGGGGTCTGTTCTTTGGAGCCTCGTTCCAGGTGATTGCTCCACGTTATCTTGGACCTGTTTCACCTGGAACGCTGCCAGTGATAGTTCCTGTTTTCAGTGCATGTTTCTGGTACCCGTAAGTGTCTGACCTGATCTTGTCCCGCTACCTAGTTCCGCTGTTCCCCTCCCATCTCCTTACCTACTGACTTTATTCCCTGACTACTTGACCTTGGTTTGTTCCCTGACTCCGATTCTGCTCGCTCTCTCTTACTTACATGACCTCTCTGTTTACCGACTCTGGCTCGTCCCCTGATTCTGGCTCTGCTCTCTCCTTTTGTCATTTACATTATCTCCTAGCTTTTGACCCCTGGCTTGTTTGACTGCTCCTCACTAGGTGTACCTAGCAACAACTAGTGTACAACCAGACAGATCCACTTTACTATTGTGCCTGGTGACACCTAGTGGTTTGGTGTCTCTTTACACCTGGGTTCTCTTCTTCACACTGCAGGCTTGTAGTCTAAGGCTGGAAAACTCCTTTAACCAGTGTTTTGAAGAATTTTTATATTAATTCTGGGGTTTCTTCAGTTTTAAATGTAAGAAAGAAAAGCAAATCAAGTAATGGACTTGTCAGACAATTGTGCTATTGCGGTAACAAAAATAGACCTTCACTCACATGGGGAAAAAAATTGGGATTGAGGGATTGATACCTATCATCAGATTGCCTTGGCACAGTATCGGATAGCAGTCATGTTCTTCTCCTATTCTTCAGATGTGATCCAAATACTATCTAGTCTACCTCTGTAAGGCTATGTGCGCACAGTGCGTTTTTCGCGGCGTTTTTGCGCGTTTTTCGGGTGCGTTTTTGGCCTCAAAACTGCAGGACTTTGCTTCCCCAGCAAAGTCTATGAGTTTTCTTTTTTGCTGTCCGCACACATCTGTTTTTCTTACCTGCGTTTTTGAGTTAAAAAAAAAAATGGACATGTCAGTTCTTTCCTGCGTTTTTCTGCATTTTCTCCCCATGCAATGCATTGGAAAAACGCAGCAAAACACAGAGATCAAAAACGCAGCAAAACGCAGCCAAAAACGCACCAAATCGCGGCAAAAACGCACGCGTTTTTTTATGCGTTTTTTCGACGCAGGTGCGTTTTTGTGCGTTTTTAGCAGCCAAAAACGCACAAAAACGCAGCGTCAAAAAGAGGCAGTGTGCGCACATAGCCTTAATATTAGGATATTATTAAACCGTACCATTGATTCTATACACCCAAAATTTAAGGCTAGCCACCAGTGTATATCAAAGAAGGATTTTATAGACTGGAGATAAAATGTTTAGCAAGAAACTATTCCCAAGTTAGAATGCATATTTGTATTGAAAAAATAATGCAACACAGGAAAGTTTTTAAGAAAATGAAAGAAGTCATATATGTATAAATTCTAGCATTATTAGTGTATTGTTTCCTGAACGGTACGGAATAGTTGTTTGCTGAATGCAATACTTCAAATTAAATATATTCAAATGAGTTAACTCAGAACACAGCTGTCTCAAGAGATCCACAAAGTTTTGTTGTGCAAATTAGAAAGGTAGCTCTGTAGATATATTTTACTCAGATGACACAATTTTATGGGCCTTTAGCTCTTTTCCATGAAATTTTCATTTTTTTTCCAAATCAGAAATTGAATTCCTTTGCCTTGAGCTTCTTTTCCACCTCTTAGTTAACATTTCATTGTTAATCCTGAGTCTCAAGGCCCTGTCTTTCTATATGTCCTGTCAACACAAGGGTATTAGAATTGTGAGATATGGATATCTTTTTGTCACATAAATCTGCATCAGATAAATCTACCTGCTGCCACCAGGCAGCTCTCAGCCCTTGGGAATCTTTTGTGAGTGTCATATTGTCATAAGCAAATCAGTTCACATTTAGATTGTACCTTAGGTGAAAGCAAAGTCCCATGGGAATATTATTATTATTTAATAGAAGTGCATAATATGTACTTACTCAAAATTCCAGGGCAGAACCTGTTTTAATTACAATATTTTAATATGTGATACTTATCTATTTAACCAGTGATACATTAGTATGATTCTGCATATATTCAGCTCTTATTTGTGCATTTTATCAAGCAGAAATAGAAGTGACACGCAGAATACTAATAGTTTAGGGAAATTTACAAACTTTAATTTCCTCTATGATTACAGCATATGAAATAATTTTAATAATGAACAAAAAAGTTCAAAGTTAGTGATATTAAAGTTTAAAGTTGGTGTTATTATATTTGTATGCCTATCGCCCTCTTCATAAGTCAGTGATTCCGGTACGTATGATGTTTGTTTCTATACATACCGGAGACACATACATATGCAGACCCATTAAAATCAATGTGTCTGTGCACACATCAGTGTTTGCACAAAGACCGTATGTTCGTATGGAGCACACGCATGTCCATGTGTTCTGCACGGAGACATGTCCATTTTTCTTCGGCAGCACTGATGTCACACAGACCACACACTGATGGGATCCGTTTGACATCAGTGGAAATGTACCGGAGAAAACACGTGTCTTTGAAATAAAATTTTCTCTTCTTACCTGTCTCCAGCAATGGTGCCTTCAGCGCTGCTGTGACTTGCTTATGGGTCCCGCTTATTATGCTTATGAATATTTACTGCACCGCAAATGTTTTTCCCCCACGTATGAAGGGGGCCTATGAATAAGGACCGAGGTCCAAAACAAATACTGCAGGTCTGAGGGTCCGGAGTATGCTTCAATAAAGGAATATTTTTTTATGAAGAATGGATAACTTGATCAACCTACTTCATTTTGATTATAATAATGACTCTCCTACCAAGCAAGAACAGTGTCATATTACAATTTTAAAGGGCAAGCTATTCTACATACGGAGTGAGGAGATTTTTAAGCTGCAATATTCCTCTGGGAAATATTCAAAGAGACAATCTGAATATTTCCCAGAGGAGCATTGTGGCTTAAACGTTTCCTCACTTGAGTGCTGGAATGGTGTATCAGTCTCCTTATGAAGAATAACTTCCCCTTTATACTACATCTTAGCCTCTCATAAAGCCACAGCAGACCTCATACTTTGCACTGACGAGGGACAACCATCCCGAAACACCGTGTCTGTAAATTGAGGTTTTGATCTGGTATAAATCTTAAGTCATATGACAAGACTCGGTGGAGGGTCACTTTGACTTCTAGGATTGCTACTTATAATAGGTGGCACCAGAGTTTGTCTTCTTTCTCCCTAAAGAGACAATTTGATTAACAATTTTAGTAACAAAAGTTAAATCCCTCTCCTCTCCCACCCTTCTTATTGCCCAGCTTAGTTAGGATTTTTTTTTCATTGTATGATGGTGGGAGGAGGGAGGGGCTAGAGGCAGATGGAGGGGCTAGTGACAGAGGGTAGAGCTAGAGGCAGAGGGAGGAGCTAGATGCAGAGCTCTGCCCCTCCACAATCTTCTATCTACATTAAGTCTCATCAGTAACAATTACCATCTCCTATCTCAGTAATGGGAAAGTCTTCACTGAACACAAATTTTACCTCAGAATTTAGAATGTTGATAATGACCGATCAGTTCTGGCAAAGAAAGAAGCAAATGTGTATAAGATATATTACTAAGTTGCTTATTTTCATGTGTACTATAGAATTATGAAATGAAAATGCTTCTACAGGATGAGCTGTATCTTTTACTGATATTTTTGGTTGCACATAATCAAAGACAAGAGAATAAATTCAAAGCATATCCACTTTTCTACTAATCACTAACATTTTGGATTCATCAGGATCCAAATTATTGTTATGCAATTTGCTTAAATACAGCAAAATGGACAGGCAAATTTAACATTTTATCATTTTTAACTTCTTTGTAAGTCCTACTTTTCTTATGATTTGGGACCTGGAGAAACCTCAGAGCAGAATATATAACTTTAATGAAAATCATGAGAAATAGAATTTCCTAGCCAAATTTGAGTAAATCTGTGGAATTTGAATTTTGGGACATTTGCCCACCTTTATACTGTACATAGCTTGTTGTGTAACTGTTATTAACCTTTTATAGGATGAGAATAAAGCAATTAAGGGTATGTTTACATGGCGTCTTTAGACACTGGCGTATCTGCATTATATTTGTGATGTAGGAAGAGACTTCAGGAAAAGACCCTCAAACTTTTCTCTTGAGCGTCTTTTCTGACAAGATTTTGGTTCGTCTTTTTTGGCATCTTTTGCTTATATTCTATGAATAAAATAGTGGCAGTTAACAAACAAAAACCACCAGAAGAATAGACAGGTCACTTTTTATCCTCTTAACTTCTTAAGAAGCCTACAGCAGTTAGAAGTGATAAAAGATGGCAGTAACATTGGTTTTGCTCAACTTTGCAGTGGGAAAAAAATTGAAACTATTAAAGTTTTTTTTCATTATAAATCTGACGAACAAGCTTTGATTAATCGCCCCATTGTTTTTTGAGTTTTAAATGAATTGTACTACATCCCAAAAGCCTACACGTATTAATCTCTCATTGCAGCCATATTTGGGCTTGGTTTTGGTAGAATTTGAATAATTTTTATTAAAATAATTTTGAATACATACAATTTATGGATGAACTTTATTTTTTGTGGGTGATCTAATCCAGCATTTTTTTGTCATTCGCCATGTGGTATGTGTCATTTAATTTTACTCTATGCTGTACATTGCTATGATTACAGTAGAACCCTATATAAAAATGACAGGCAATCTATTAGAGCTTCCTCACCTGAGCGTACAACACGGCCAAGTGCAATCCGATGCTTTATCAGATATCACTCGGACCGGTAATATACTATGAGGCAGGGCAGATCAGCAATTTTTTTCTCATTTCGCCATGAGAAAGAAATTGCCGCATGCCGCGAATGGCTCCGATATTCAAATGACACGCTCACATACATGTCTATGGGTGAGTGGGAAATCATTGGACTGCACTCGGATGTCATACGGAAGCCATGTATCACAATATGAAAAATGAGTTTACATCCACCCAAGAGACTGAGGTGAATACAAGTTATATGCTGCTAAAAGTTCCATCCTTCTCTACCTGCACCTCTACATCTACCTTAGGCCTTCTTCACACATCTGTGTGTCCAGTACATGTGACAACCGTTTTCACATGTACCGGAGACACGGGCACACATAGACCCATTAAAATCAATGGGTCTGCGCACACATGCGTGTTTTCACATGGACCATGTGTCTGTGTGAAGCATACATGAGTCCGTATGCTCCACACATAGACATGTCCCATTTTTCTCCGGCAGCATGGGTATCACACGGACCGCACGGAGTGCACACTAAGGTGCTTAGTGTGACATCAGTGTGAGATGTACCGAGAGAAAACCATGTGTCTGTGAAATAAAATTATTTTCTATATTTACCTGTCTCCAGTGCTGTTGTCTTCGGCTCTGCTGTCACTTGCTTCTGACCCCTGCTCATTATGCTCATTGCATATGCACTGCACTGAGGACCGGAAGCAGCAGCAGCACCGGAAACAGCAGCACCGAGGACAGGAAAGTATAGAAATTCATTCTGTCCATGTGCTATGAGGATTTCACATGGATAGCACACTGACAGCACACACTGAACACACACACGGACACATACACACCTACACCATGGACCATGCAAAACGTGTGTGTTTTCCACGGACGTGTGAAAGTGGCCTTATAGAGTGTACTATGGATCATTTTCTATCATAGCCAATGATTGGTCAAATTTCATGTAAAGGACATCATGACTACAGAAACAAAGACTGCAGTGGGAGAAATTTGAAGGGTGAGAATGGGAAATTTTGCTGTTCTTATTCATAAGCAACTTATATTAACCCCTTAGGGAACATGCAATTTTTCATATTTGTGTTTTTTGTTTTTCCCTCACCTTCATTCAAAAACTTTTTTAAATTTTTGAGGCATGAGTTGCATGAGACCATCCATTTTATCATATGATGTATTGAAAAGTGGGAAAAAATTCCAAGTATGGTGAAATAGCGCACTTGCTTTTTAATTTTTTTAATTTATGGTGTTCATTTCACTAGTGATATGATTTTACAGATTAGTATGATTACGCAGATATAAAACTTGTAACGTTTTACATTTTTGGGATATGAAGTTCTGTGAGGGATTGTTTCTTGTGCTTAGAGTCAATGTTTTTATTGATATAATTTCACGGTATGTATGGAATTTTGTGTACATGTTATTATATTTTATTCTGAGGCTACAGAAAAACCTCTATTCTGGCATTATGATTTTTTTTCTGGTTATGCTGTTTACCGATCAGATCAAATTATTTTATATTTTGATACATTTTGATGCAGTAAAACCAAATATGTGTATTTAAAAAAAAAAAAAAAAAAAAGTTTCCTAATCTTTAATGTAAGAGGGGGATTATTTGAATTTAGTTTTATTTTTTCATGTTTTTTCAAACTTCTTTCTACTTCTTACTGTATTTCATAGCCCTCTTAGGGGACTTAAACCTGCGACGATCCGATCATCTGTACAGGCTGGTATCACAGGAGTACTGTGATGACAGACACCTGGGTTTTCAGCAGACCCCTGGTTGTGAAGTCAGCTCATTCCGACTATGTCACGTGCCAATGAGGCATTAGAACAGCATGCCCTTATGCTGGCGTGTTTTAAATGCTGCTGTCATAGATTGACAGCGGCATTTAACAGGTTAACAGCCATGGACGGAGCTCCGCTTCACTCACAGCTATTAGAGGCAGATAATATGTAAATATATCAGCAATCATCTCCGATGATACGGGCTCGGGGTGCAAGCCCTCATCAAAGGCACAGAGACAACTTATGACGGACATAGTACATAAAAAAAGGCCATAAATATAAAAGTCCCAGACAACTACTTTAACCTCTTCACCGGGTGTTTTTGCCCTTTTCCATTTTTTTTTTTGTCCTCTCTTTCTTCCGAGAGCCGTAACTTTTTTATTTTTCTGTCAATCTTACCATATGAAGGCTTTTTTTTTTTACAAGACAAGTTGTACTTTTAAATTAAACCATAATTTTTGCCATATAGTGGACTAGAAAACAGTAAAAAAATTTCAATTGTGGAAAAACTGCAAAAAAAGTGCACTCATACAATAGTTTATGGGATATTTTATTTACCATGTTTACTATATGGAAAAACAGATCTATCTCTGTGATGCCTGAGGTCGGTGTGAGTTTGTAGACACCAAACATGTATAGGTTTACTTGTATCTAAGGGGTTAAAAAAATTCACAAGTTTGTCCAAAAAAAGTGATGCACATTTTGCGCCATTTTCCGTGACCCATAGCGTTCTCATTTTTTGGGATATGGGGCTCAGTGATAGCTAATTTTTTGTGTCTGGAGCTTATGTTCTTAACTGTACCATTTTTACAACGATGCTAATTTTTGATCGCTTGTTATTGCATTTTGTGCAAAATTTGCTGCGCCGAAAAAAAAATAATTTTGGCGTTTGGAAATTTTTCTGCCGCTACGCCGTTTAGATTAATTGATTTTAGATTTTGATAGACTGGGCATTTCTGAATGAGGTGATACCAAATATGTGTATATTTTTTATTTTTTTAACCCTTTAATTTTCAATGGGGCAAATGAGGGGTGATTTGAACTTTTAGGTTTTTTTTATTTTTTTAATTTTTTAAAACTTTTTTTAACTTTTTTTTATTTCACTAGGTCCCTTAGGAGACTATAACAATCAGCAATCTGATCATTCTTCCATTACTCCAGATCATATCTACACAGCTGAGATCTGCAGATATGGTGCCTTAAGGGGGCTTTACACGCTGCGACATCGCTAATGCGGAGTCGTTGGGGTCACGAAATTTGTGACGCACATCCGGCCGCATTAGCGATGCCGTTGCGTGTGACACCGATGAGCGATTTTGCATCGTTGCAAAAACATGCAAAATCGCTCATCGGTGACATGGGGGTCCATTCTCGATTATCGTTACTGCAGCAGTAACAATGTAGTTCATCGCTCCCGCGGCAGCACACATCGCTATGTGTGATGCCGCAGGAACGAGGAAGCTCTCCTTACCTGCCTCCCGGCCGCTATGAGGAAGGAAGGAGGTGGGCGGGATGTTCCGGCAACTCATCTCCGCCCCTCCGCTTCTATTGGGCGGCCGCTCAGTGATGTCGCTGTGACACCTCATGGACCGCCCCCTTAGAAAGGAGATGGTTCGCCGGTCACAGCGACGTCGCCGGGCAGGTAAGTATGTGTGACGGGTCTGCGCTATATTGTGCGGCACGGGCAGCGATTTGCCCGTGTCGCACAACAGATGGGGGCGGGTACCCACGCTAGGAATATTGGGACCGATATCGCAGCGTGTAAAGTAGCCTTTACTCTCACTGCCGGCGCTCTGCTGACATTGAGAGAAACTGACTCCTGATTGCTACAGTCGTCATCACATGACCCTTGTGCTACCATGGCAACCACCGGACGTCACATGATCGCATCATGTGATTACCAATGGGGGTGGGTAAGTTACCGTTATGGCTGCATGCATATACATCTCGCTTCCAGATTTTGGCAGCAAGATGTAAGGGGTTAATAATCATGGGTGGAACGCGATTCCACTCGCGACTAGCAGGCACACATGTCAGCTGTTGAAATCAGCTGATATGTGCGCGGATTGCCACGGACTGCCCACGGCAGGGGGCGGGGATTACCCTCACACGATCCATGATGTATCCAGTACTTTATGGGTCGTAAAGGGGTTAAGATTTTTATAATTCCTTTAATGGAAAATTACATATGTGACATAAACCTGACAAATTCCTGATCTCCTGCAAAGCAATGTGTTTGAATATATTTTTAGTAGAAATGTAGTGATACTTTTTTCCTTCAATGTACAAATCTTTTGCAGCTTTATCAGCCTTACATAGAATTATTTTGTTATTTGTGCTTGGTGTCCCTATTACTACACATTTGCTTACAATGATAGACAGGTAGAAGAAAATAAAGAATTAATTTGAATAAAGTAAGTCTTTATGCAATTCCCACTGCAATGTAATTACATGGTATATATCAACATATACTCACCAAAATGTAGCGGATGATTTCACAGTAAGTTAAATTAAATATCTGACAAAGAAAATGTGTCTAGTTCATAAAATGGATCCAGTAGGGTCATTAGTAGACCATGAATGTTAATTATTTCTCTTTTGACTCTGTAATAATTGATAAGGTGCTCCATATAATAAAGGTACATAAAATTTCAGGATATAACAAAATATTTACATCACTGGGTTTTACAAAAGAAAAAACCCTTTGCTGATATACATACAGATGTCGCAGCAACCAAATAAATGGGAGCGGTGCAAGACTAGTAATGCAAAGCTCTAAGGCGCGTTTCACACATTATTTTGTTTCCATCAGTCACAAACTGTTTTGTGACTGATGCGACGGATCTATCACAGATTGTGGTAAAACTGATCGATGGATCCATTGAAAAAATGGATCCGTTGTAGCACTTTCTTTTAATGCCAAAGGTTATTTGCTGTTGAAAACCTATATCACCCCATCCCGTAAGAGAGAGAGAGAATAAGAGAGAAAGAGAGAAAGAGAGAGAGACTTTTTTAAGACCAGAAGTGAATATACACCCCATCTGAGTATGCCCAGTAACAAAAAACAGATCCATTGGCTGATTCCGTCATTTGACAGATGACGACAGATCCTGCGCCCATAGGCTTCCATTCTACCAAACGACGGATGGTGACGGATCCTTCACTGCCCGTTTTTTCGATGCACACAAAAAAACCGATACTGTAGACGTGGTCTCCGTCATAATTTTCAAGGGATGCATCATACGACGGATGAAACATGAGGTCATCCATCGCAATCTGTCACTAATACAAGTCAATGAGAAAAAAACGTATCCAGCGCTGGATCCGGTTTTTTCACATTTTGACGGATTGTGACTGATGGCAAAAAACTGATGTGTGAAAGGGGCCAAAGTCTACATTATTGACTAAGTACTACCAAAATGGTATGATACCGAACACGCATACCCATAATACTCTAATTGCATAGGGCACCACGGCCATTCATTTGGCACCCACTGGCATTTGTGACTTGGTGCCCTTCTGTTATTGGCTGATGTACATAATTAATGCTTTGCCCACCTTTACATTCCAAATTATTGGACACTGCTTTGCTATCATTTTATTTTGTTTAATTATGTTCTTATTTTATCACAATGTTAACAATTCCTTAGAGCAGCTCCTGCCGAAATTCCCATAAAGGGAATGTATGAGCGCTGATGAAGATATTTGCCAGAGAATTATTTTAGAGACAAAACTTATTAGCGACCTCTTATAACCACAACACGTTTCAACAATCCACTGTTGTTTTCTTCAAGTGATACCTGATACCTGATATTGTCTCTAAAATAATCCTCTGGCAAATATCTTCATCAGCGCTCCAACAGACTGAATAGCTATTTTTCACTCTAAATATCTCAGAACACAGTCATTAATGTCTAAACTGTTAGCAAACAAAAGTGAGTACATTCCTAAGTGAGAATGGCCAAATTGTGCCAAAGTGTCAATATTTTGTATGGTCACCATTATTTACAAACACTGACTTAACTCTCCTGGACACATGAAATACACTAGAGCTTCACAGGAGCCACTGGAATCCTCTTCCACTCCTCCGTGATGAAATCAAAGAGCAGATGGATATTAGAGACATTGCACTCCTCCATCTTCCATACCTCAAAGATGCGAGATAGGGTTTAAATTTGGAGACATGCTTGGCAAGTCCAGCACCTTGACTCTCAGTTTCTTTAGCAAGGCAGTGGTCATCTTGGACGTGCAATTGGGGTTATTATCATGTTGTAATACTGCCCTATGGCTATTTTTCCAAATGGAGGGGATCATGCTCTGCTTCATTATGTCACAATACATGTTGGCATTCATGTACTGTGTCCCAAACCATGACACTCCCACCACCATGCTCGGCTTGGCCATGCTTGACTGCAGTCAAAATATTTTCATACTACTCACATTGTTGCCGTCACACATGCTTGACAACATCTGAACTAAATAAGTTTATCTTTGTTTCATCACAAGACATGGTTCCAGTAATTAATGCCCTAAGGCGGGTTTTGCACACTACAATATCGCAGGTGCGATGTCGGTAGGGGTCAAATTGAAAATGACGCACTTCCAGCATCGCATGCGACATCGTAGTGTGTAAAGGCTCGATGATACGATTAACGAGTGCAAAAGCGTCGTAATCGTATCATCGGTGCAGCGTCGGCGTAATCCATAATTACGCTGACGCGACAGTCCGATGTTGTTTCTCGCTCCTGTGGCAGCACACATCGCTGTGTGTGAAGCCGCAGGAGCGAGGAACATCTCCTACCGGCGTCACTGTGGCTTCCGTAGGATATGCGGAAGGAAGGAGGTGGGCGGGATGTTTACATCCCACTCATCTCCGCCCCTCCGCTCCGATTGGCCGCCTGCCGTGTGACGTCGCAGTGACGCCGCACGACCTGCCCCCTTAAAAGGAGGCGGGTCGCCGGCCAGAGCGACGGTCGCAGGGTAGGTGAGTCCATGTGAAGCTGCCGTAGCGATAATGTTCGCTACGGCAGCTATCACAAGGATATCGCTGCTGCGACGGGGGCAGGGACTATCGCGCTCGGCATCGCAGCATCGGCCTGCGATGTCGCAGCGTGCAAAGTACCCCTTAGTGTCCTTCTCTTCAGTAAACTGTTTTCTACTACATCGTCTTTAGAAGAGACTTCTTCCAGGGATGCAGATCAATTTGATGCCGTATGCGGTGTATGGTCTGAGCACTGACAGGCAAACTCCTCCAACCCCTTTAACCTCAGCAGCAATGCTGGCAGCACTTATACATCTATTTTGAAGAGACAACCTGGATATGATTCTAAGCGAGTGCACTCAGCTTCTTTGGTTGACCATGATGAGGCATGTTCTGAGTGGAACCTGTCTTGTTAAACAACTTGCATGGTCTTGGCCATCACGTTACAGCTAAGTTTCAGTATTGGCAATCTTTTTATAGGCTATCTTAATGTAGAGCAACATTTTTTTTTCACATTCACAGAGAATTCTTTGCCATAAGGAGTCATGTTAAACTTCCTCTGACCAGTATTAGGCCTGTTTCACACGTCAGTGATTCTGGTACGTTTGTGCTTTTTTTTCTACATTCCAGAATCACTGACATACGCAGACCCATTATAATCAATGGGTCTGCTCACACATCAGTGATTTTTCACTGACCTTGTCTCCATGCGGCGTACACGAGTGTCCGTGATTGCCGCACGGAGACATGTCCATTTTTATCTGGCATCACATGTCCAACGGACCACGCAGTGGTGTGATCCGTGAAACACGTGCCAGAAAAAAATGTGCATATAAAATAAAAATCATTTTTACTCACCCGGCTTTAGCCGAGCTCTCTGCAGCCTGTTCTGCCTGCTGCTTCTGAGCCGGCTCATTACTGTCATGCATATTCATGAATGCACGACACAGCCGACCCGGTAGCAGCTGCTGCGAGGGTCAGCGCCGGCCGGATGCTGCACCGCGGGAGCGTTCAGCACCATGGAGAGCGGGAGCGGGCACAGCTGAGTTTATTTCTATGTGCAATCACGGACCACGGAGAACTGAGCCCAGACTGCACTTAGACAACCCACGTGTGCCGTGAATCACGGCACACGGAGGGACATGTGCGTGTTTTACACATCAGTGGAGAACGTCTGTGTTTTTCACTGATGTGTGAAACGGGCCTAATAGAGTATGTGAGCGATGAAACCAAATGTAACACACCTGCTCCCAATCCACACCTAAGACCTTATAACACTAATGAGTCACATGATGACAAAGAGGAAAAGGGGCCAACTGGGCACAGTTTGGCCATTTTCACTTAGGGGAGTACTGACTTTTGTTGCTAGCGGTTTAAACATTAATGACTGTGTTGAGTTATTTAGAAGGCACATCAATTGCACACTGTTATACAAGCTGTACTCTGACTACTTTATATTGTATCAAAGTATCATATATTTAGTGATGTCCCTTGAAAATATATAATAAAACATTTACAAAAAATCGTATGGGGTGTACTTACTTTTGTGATAAACTGTATATACAAAAGTTGAAAGAGCTAAAATTGGACTGTAATTTTCTTTTTCAACCTGTCTCTTCTTCTGACAATTTGAAACCTTTTCACCCTCTTTGTACTAAGAAATTCTCTCAATATATCCATTTTGTGTATTACTTTTCTTGGCTCACATCATGTCACCATTCAGTATACAATTACTGTAAGTTCCTTGGCTAGGAGCACTCCTATTTACTTTCTTCTTGTATACTTAATGCCCTGTTTGGATGTTTCAGCTCCTTTTGCTAAGTGCGTATGTCTTTGAAAATGTATATTTAAGAATAGCTGTATTGCTTTGTAAAGACTTCATTATTGGCAACAGACAGGTGCAAGGACATTTAAGTAAATGTGCTGTATATCTCGTAGAAGGAATACAATCATAAAAAAAATGTATAGAACAGACCATGCAAAGGTTTATATCTCTTTGTTATACAGCTGGAACAGCAGGCAACATACTTTCCATTGTCTAACCAATTCTATGTAGTCATTGTAGTTTCCTGAATCCATTAGAGTCACACGTGCAGCAGAGGTAGAAGCGAAAAGAAGCAAATTACAGTCAAGCCGTGACATTATTGCATTAGATAGTGTCTATCTGTATGTGTATGTATGTAGCAATAAGTAACACCTCTGGAATAGTAGATTTGGTATTTTGAATAATTAATTAAATTGATTTTCTATCTATTTAAGCCAAAGATTTCCTTACATTTTGAGAGCGTTTCAATAAGGATACATTCATCAGCTATAAAAGTGGTGATAGCATTCATCTATCAATCTTGGTCAATTTTTTTATGTCAGCTTAAAGACTCCAATTTTTACAATCAGATCCAGTTCAAGAAATATCTCTTGAGTGAGTAGAAAATTTGACAAGAAAAATTCAGCCACATTTGAGAGAATGGAGTAAAATATTCTTGAGTTCAAAACATTATTTTGAGGGGTTCAACATACCACTGCTTATACTTTTAGGCCTCTTTCACACGTCCCTGAAAAACACGAATGTTTTTCACGGACGTGTCAGAGGTGTGTTTTGCCCTCGGTGTGCCATGTGTATGGCACACGTGTGTTTTTCATGTGTTATCCGTGATAGCACATGGAGAATGGGAACTTTTTATTTACCTGTCCCTGGCGTCGCTGTCCGTGGTGCTAATCTTCAGTCTCTGGTCCTGCCGACTCCCCTCTGCTTCCGGCCGCAGTGAAGTGAATATTCAATGAGCATAGTGAGCGGCGGTCGGCAGCGAGTGACAGCAGCGGCAGAGTCTGCAGGGTAGGAGAAGGTGAGTAAAGGGGTTTTTTTTTCACACTGACACATGGCTTTTCTCTGGTGCGTACATAAGGATAAGGCTGCACATCAAACATACAGTAGATAATAGTATAATGCCATAAACATACCAAAAAATATTGAAGCATACAATGAAAAATGCCACTTGCTAATTTGAAAGTGTGAATAATGAAATGCATACCTGCCATGAATATTAGGAAAAAGGAGATATTTAGCAATCGCATTGATCAATGTAACTGAGCCCCAAAACCTCGTCAAGGTATATCTCTATATTGGGGTCCCTAGCTCTATGACCCTTACTGTGTGTCATCTCATTGCAATTAAAAACTGCTGTGTGTGAAGAGGGGTAACCAAAGACTTGCTTATATAGGAGTTTTAAAAAAACATGGCCGAAAGGGGTGGAGCTGTGTTCACATTCAGAAAAAAAACTTCATATTACTAAATGGGATAACTGAAGTGAGCACTAGTATATATTATGAGTGCAAGCCAAAAAAATACATAGTACATAAGGATAAGGCTGCACATCAAACATAGATAATAGTATAATGCTATAAGCATACCGAAAAATATTGAAGCATACAATGAAAAATGCCTCTTGCTAACTTGAAAGTGTGAATAATGAAATGCATACGGTGAGTGTCACACGGAACACATCCGTGTGGTCCATTTGCAATATGTGTGACACATTTGCGTTCCGTGTGACACCCGTGATGCCGGAGAAAAACGGACATGTCAGCGTGAGAAACACACGGACACACGTAAGTTGGGAACGGACACACGTTCCATTTGAAAATACTTACGTGTGTCCAAAATATTAGGAATACCTAGGTCTACGTGTGTACGTGTCTCCGGTACGTGAGAAAACTGCCAAACACAGACCGGAGGCACATACGTGTGAAAGAGGCCTTAAACATTATTTTTGAATAATATTGATGTTAAATGACTTTCTTATGTACTGGTATTTTGTTTTCATTTCACCTAAGATCCGTATCCGTAATACTGTATTTTCCGTATTATAAGATGCGCTTTTTTCCCCCAAAATTGTGGGTAAAGTTGTGGTGCGTATTACAATCTGGATATGGCTTACCGGGGTGGCAGTGGTAGAGCAAGGTCATAGGAGGCAGAGTCGGCAATACTGAGAGCTCGGAGGAGCAATGGAGCGGCTCAAGAGGGTCACAGGATGGAGTGTTTTGGCGGCAGGTGCATTGAGCTTTCTGCGGGCTCTATTTAATCGCCTGCGGTTGATGCAATGCACTTCAAGAAAATGGCCATGGAAGCGGCGCGTGCACAGTGTGACATGATGGACTTCAAGAAATTAACCACAGAGTTCTATCTGTGCACGTGCCGCCTCCACAGCCATTTTCTTGAAGTCCATCTCATCAACCGAGGGCGATTCAACGGAGCTCATAGTCAGACCAATGTCATCTACCGCCGAGACAGCCCATCCTCTGACACTCTTGAGTCACTCCAATGCAGGGACATCCCTGCATCCCACCAGCAGATCAATGGTGCCTGCCACTGCCGCAGTATCACTGACCCTCCTGAGCCGAAACACCTTCTCCTCTGAGCCTGCAGCATTGCTGACCTGGCCTCCTGTGACCTTTCTGAGCCGCTCCACCACCGCCGCTCCCCTTGGTGAGCATTAGGATTAAAACGCACTAGGATTATAAGACAGACCCTCATTTTAACATTAAAAATTATTTTTCCCATTTTCCTCCTCTAAATTTGGGGTGCGTCTTATAATTCGGTGTGTCTTCTAAAACACGGTATATTTTCCAACGTTGATAAATCTTGGAGTATAAAGGGTCTATCCAGGACTATTTTATATTTTTTTTACTATTGATCTAAAAATTAATCACCTGCCTGTTCTACCCAGCACTGGCTCAAAGTGGTCATTGACTTCTCCTGATGACAATTCAGCTGCTCCTTATCAACAGAGCGGTGTTACGAGGGGACTGGCGGATTAGGATAAAGGTGGTGAATATCCCAATCACCAGTCGGAGTCCACAGTGCTCCAAGATGGTAAAGGAGCTGCAGGCAACCCATAGGTCATGTGGAAAATACAGAGCTGGGTGGCTCCAAAATAATATGAGCCTGATCCAAGTTAGGCATCACTTGGACCAGGAATATTGTGAACCCTGTTCATGACACAGGTTCCACACACCCAAACCAGGAACTCCCCTGTTAACATTGCAGGGATCCTGGGGTACACTGCCCGTGTGCGTAGGGGACACACCAGAACAGTCAGTGCAGCAGCGGCAGCCCAGTTAACTCCACTGGGCTGCTACAACAGAAATGGAGTGATAGGAGGGGAAGTGCGGCACCTGCTCCTAACATGCAGAGCCACGAATCTTGGCATGACAGGCACCAGACGCCTAACCCTACCTACCGCTTCCAGAACTAGTGGCTGTAGACTGCAATGTGGCTTGATACATGTGCAAAGCATGAATGGAGAATGAAGACTGCACACCTCCATGCGGTCTCAAGGCCCTTTTAACACCTAGGGTCCACCCCAAACCCAGTGTGAGACACAATGGCACCTCTAGGGGCCAATAGCGGAGTGCCACATCATCAGTGATGTCATCAGCGGCCTATCCGGAACTGCCACGTCACTGATGACACAATGGTAGCACTGCCCCAAACACCCTACCAGTCATCGTCTGATGAAAAATGATGGAATGCCAGGTCATAGAGGTGGGCCTCCGCGAGCCAGTCTGGAGTGACCACATCATCAGGACACCTGACGCTATCCAACCTATCAGGGCCCGCCACCTCACAGATGTGCCCAGTGAAATCCTGACCGAACTTAACCTCTGATACACTAAATATCTGAGCATGCTCAGTAGCCTGGACAAGAGACTTAAGGCCGCTTTAAACGCTGCGATCTCGCTAGTGAGATCGCTAGCATGCGTGGTCGCCCCCATCGGTTATGCGTCACGGACAAATCGCTCCCCGTGGCGCACAACATCGCTAGGAACTGTCACACATACTTACCTGCCTAGCGATGTTGCTGTGACCGGCGAACCGCCTCCTTTCTAAAGGGGTGGTTCGTTCGGCGTCACAGCAACGTCACTAAGAGGGCAACCAATAGAAGCGGAGGGGCGGAGATGAGCGGGCGGAATATCCCGCCCACCTCCTTCCTTCTGCATTGCCTGTGGACGCAGGTAAGGAGATATTCGTCGTTCCTGCAGTGTCACACATAGCGATGTGTGCTGCCGCAGGAACGACGAACAACATCATACCTGCAGCAACAACAATATTTAGGAATAGAGGTGCATGTCAACGAGCAACGATATGGTGAGTATTATCGCTCGTTAACGGTCGCTCCTGCGTGTCACACACAACGACGTCGCTAACGAGGCCAGATGTGCGTCACGAATTCAGTGACCCCAACAACATCTCTTTAGCGATGTCTTTGCATGTACAGCGGCCTATAGTCTCAGAAATCAGACTATCAGCCCAACACAGGACTTGGACACAGATCGAAGTCCAAGTACCTGAGCAAAAAGGCTTTTCGTACTAAGTGTGGGAGCATGCTCAGTAGCATGCTTAGCCTCAGAAATGATACTAACAGGCTGAGCATGTTCACTAGGCAAAACACTGGACATAGGCTCTGGCTGGGGCAAGTTGGCACGTGCATGCGACCTAGCCGCCTCTCCACACTTTGACATGGAGGAAGAAGCAGCCAGCTGGACGACCCGAGGTATGGCCAAAAATGGCGGCCGGTGCCTGGGCGTAGCAGGAACCGCAACAGGCTGCTTGCGGCTACGGCGATGCTGATTTTTTACAAGCGGCTTTTCCATGTTGAACTGTTGACAAGCAATGATTGCCAATGTCATACTGATTAAAAGCGAGCTGTCCACAGTTAGGCAGTGGTGAGCCGTCTGTCAATCATTATGACGTCGACAGTCACATCCCATCAAAATTGTAGAGTAGAAGAGTAGCCGCTGCTCTGTGGATGTGATGTCAGCAAAAACTGCAGATTCACCGGTAGAAGTTCGTGACGTTCTGTACCTAGAGAGATCAGTGCTAGGTCAATCGGCAGGTAGGTAGCAACTATCTGCCTGTTAATTCTTAGATCAAAAACCTTGCTCAAAGAAGGTCATATGACAATTGGCAAAAAGTCAAAAAGATGCAAGACCTGTGTCAGCACTAGAAATACTAGAAATCATATAAATGAATTGCTTATGAGACATGTAGACTAAAACAATATGATTGTTTATTGAAAATATTGAAAATTTAATTAAAATAATAGTAAAGTGGACATTAATTCAGCAATGAAACAGATAAGGCAAAAGACACACAAAGGGCAGGCGTGGATCCTAAGATAATTGCAAAGTATCACATAGAAATATTGTAAATGACATAAGGTAAAACTGCCACCAGATTATATTAATACAATCCCCATATAGATAATAATAAGGGACTGTTACCCAAACTAATAGTATATGCACATTTACAACAGTGTATAAAGTATTCATACAACCTCTATGCAGATGGTAAAAAGGGATTATTGCCCAAAATAATAGTAAGTGCACATATATAGTCAGACACACAACCAACCGATGTTACAAAAAGATTAGTATGTGCACATGTACAACAGTGTACAAATCATTCATACAACCTTTATGCAGAAAAAATAAGGGACTATTGTCCAAAGTAATAGTAAGTACACCTATACAGCCAGAAGCACATCTAACCGTGTAAAAGTAAGAGGTGGTTGTAAACCAGTCCACATAACGGGTTAAAGTGCACTGCCACATGCAATGTAATCACATAAAGGAGGTAAAAATAATTCAATAGGGTATAAACATTACCTGACCAATAGTGTGCTCTGCCCAGACACCCCATTCATTGCTGAATTAATGTCCACTTTACTATTATGTTAATTAGATTTTCAATAAACTACCATATTGTTTTAGTCTATATGTCTCATGCGCAATTCATTTATATGATTTCTGTTAATTCTTAGGCCCAAAATAAAATATTAAATAATCCCAAACAACCACTTTAACATCAACTTTATACTTTTCATTAAATCATTATTGATTATATAGTATTTGATAAAGGCTATATGCATCTGCAACAATATGTTTCCAGAGCGGTCCAGCAGTTGAAATTATTTTGAACACATATTTATGGTATATACAAAGCTAATTATTGATCTGTGGCCACCACCAGTGAGCCCTTTCCTCGTGCCGGCGCATTACATTACTTTGCTCTGCCTTCAGCAGAGCTGATCAAAGTGTGCATGTGCTGGAGCGCAATAGAGTCCTCTCTATGAAAAACGCAGGGCGCATTTTGCCGACAAGGTAGGCAGGACGACAGCAATCGCCTAAGATGGAGGAGGTGCTGGACAGAGAGCAGCGACACCCATTGGACCTACATGACTATTATAAAGGTGTGTTTTACATTATACAGAGCGGCCTAAGCACTTATGTACAGTATTCTAGAAAGCTGTATATAAAAGCTCACTGGTGATTGCCACAGCTCATAAGGGAGAAAACTTGGCGACAGGTTCCAATTAAAACTGTCACAAAATAGCTCTAGAAAAAAACATTTGCTAAAAGCTCCTTTGCATAAACTTAAGAAATTAAAGTGGTTGTTCAAGATTAGAATCAAATTTCTGGATTTTTCTAAGACAGAGTTACACCTGTCTGCCGGTTGTGTTAGGTATTACAACCCAACTCATATTACAGAGGCTCAGTGGATATAACTGAGCTTTGAAGTGCTATGTTCCTGGGTTCATATCCTTTGAAGGACAACATGTGCAAGATATTTGTATGTACTCCCATGTTTCCTCCAGAATTTGGATTTTCCTATTAGAGATAGTGATGATGATAATGTCTGTAAACTAGTGCGGAAATTAATGGTACAGTGGCGTAAAATAAATACTTAACTTACTTCATAGAGAGCGGATGTCTCACTGGTTTCTTTCCAGCGAGACTTGTCCTCATTTCATTGGATGTTTTTTCCTGTTAGCACCTGAGGGGCTAATGCTTCTTTTGCAAGTCTGCTTAGAGGCATTCCCTCAGGTGCTCTAAGTTATTCATTAGGCTGGACCTTTAAAAGGTTCCAGCATCCTTCACACAGTGCTGGTTATTTTCTCTCCACAGTTGAAAGAGACAGCCTGTGTTTTTGGTCGTGTTATATCCTAGTTCCTGTAGCCTTCTGCAAACAAGGTGAAGTTTGCAGAAGCAACATTATGTTGTTGTTTTTCTTTATTTTATTTTTTATGCTGTTCCCTGGAGTTGTCCTGTTGAACAGGTAGGGGCTCTCTAGACCGGGGTCCGTGTAGGAGACAAGGACAGGTCGAAGGGTCTCACTACCTTCAAGTGTACTCATGGCTTGAGGGCAAGTCAGGGTTCTCTAGCTTATAGGGTCAGAGAAGCCCCTGTCCCTGGGTAGCAGTCCATACGCTGAATTGTCAAACCAGATCCCATGGATGGACCAATGCTGTTTTTAAAGGAAAGAAGTCAACCCATTCTAATTCTTTGATGAAATATCCACAGGTACCCAATTTGATATAAAAATGTGGAGAAAACCTCCAGGATATTCTCACAATTCAGTACCAAACCACGGAAATCATGATGATATCCACTAAGAAATTTTGAAGCAACGCTTCCTTGACTGGTCTCTGCTGAATCAGACTCAAGTGATGACTTTACAACATGGTACTAGAGGCCAAGTGTACAGAGACAGATGAGAGACAGATGTCAGATGTGAATAAGAATTTGTAATCTTATCCAATTTGTTGGTTGCTACAGTTGTTTATTCTTTAGTGAACTTTCAATCCATAAATCCAAAAGGCAAATTCACAGCATTCTCATCCCATTCCAGGTGGAGATTAACAGGAAAGGGAACATATAGAAGTTCAAGCTTAGAAAGCAGGAACTTGGGTTAAAAATCTAAAATTTTAAATCGTTCACTTTAATTTTGTCAGGATTTTTAAAAATGGAAAATGTTTTATAATGTTTTAGTAGTGATATATATATACAGTATATATATATATATATATATATATATATATATATATACAGTTAGGTCCAGAAATATTTGGACAGTGACACAATTTTCGCGAGTTGGGCTCTGCATGCCACCACATTGGATTTGAAATGAAACCTCTACAACAGAATTCAAGTGCAGATTGTAACGTGTAATTTGAAGGTTTGAACAAAAATATCTGATAGAAATTGTAGGAATTGTACACATTTCTTTACAAACACTCCACATTTTAGGAGGTCAAAAGTAATTGGACAAATAAACCAAACCCAAACAAAATATTTTTATTTTCAATATTTTGTTGCAAATCCTTTGGAGGCAATCACTGCCTTAAGTCTGGAACCCATGGACATCACCAAACGCTGGGTTTCCTCCTTCTTAATGCTTTGCCAGGCCTTTACAGCCGCAGCCTTCAGGTCTTGCTTGTTTGTGGGTCTTTCCATCTTAAGTCTGGATTTGAGCAAGTGAAATGCATGCTCAATTAGGTTAAGATCTGGTGATTGACTTGGCCATTGCAGAATGTTCCACTTTTTTGCACTCATGAAATCCTGGGTAGCTTTGGCTGTATGCTTGGGGTCATTGTCCATCTGTACTATGAAGCGCCGTCCGATCAACTTTGCGGCATTTGGCTGAATCTGGGCTGAAAGTATATCCCGGTACACTTCAGAATTCATCCGGCTACTCTTGTCTGCTGTTATGTCATCAATAAACACAAATGACCCAGTGCCATTGAAAGCCATGCATGCCCATGCCATCACGTTGCCTCCACCATGTTTTACAGAGGATGTGGTGTGCCTTGGATCATGTGCTGTTCCCTTTCTTCTTCAAACTTTTTTCTTCCCATCATTCTGGTACAGGTTGATCTTTGTCTCATCTGTCCATAGAATACTTTTCCAGAACTGAGCTGGCTTCATGAGGTGTTTTTCAGCAAATTTAACTCTGGCCTGTCTATTTTTGGAATTGATGAATGGTTTGCAACTAGATGTGAACCCTTTGTATTTACTTTCATGGAGTCTTCTCTTTACTGTTGACTTAGAGACAGATACACCTACTTCACTGAGAGTGTTCTGGACTTCAGTTGATGTTGTGAACGTGTTCTTCTTCACCAAAGAAAGTATGCGGCGATCATCCACCACTGTTGTCATCCGTTGACGCCCAGGCCTTTTTGAGTTCCCAAGCTCACCAGTCAATTCTTTTTTTCTCAGAATGTTCCCGACTGTTGATTTTGCTACTCCAAGCATGTCTGCTATCTCTCTGATGGATTTTTTCTTTTTTTTGAGCCTCAGGATGTTCTGCTTCACCTCAATTGAGAGTTCCTTAGACCGCATGTTGTCTGGTCACAGCAACAGCTTCCAAATACAAAACCACACACCTGTAATCAACCCCAGACCTTTTAACTACTTCATTGATTACAGGTTAACGAGGGAGACGCCTTCAGAGTTAATTGCAGCCCTTAGAGTCCCTTGTCCAATTACTTTTGGTCCCTTGAAAAAGAGGAGGCTATGCATTACAGAGCTATGATTCCTAAACCCTTTCTCTGATTTGGATGTGAGAACTCTCATATTGCAGCTGGGAGTGTGCACTTTCAGCCCATTTTATATATATAATTGTATTTCTGAACATGTTTTTGTAAACAGCTAAAATAACAAAACTTGTGTCACTGTCCAAATATTTCTGGACCTAACTGTATATATATAGTGCATATATGTATGTATATATTTCAAAAATGATTTATCATTCCATGTGTAAAGTCTTATAGGGAAATCTATAGGCTAAACAAAAAAAATGCCATATTGCAAGCATATTAGGCTTCTAAAAATCAAGAAAAGTTGTAAAAATACCCTAAAATGGGATATGTTGACATTCCAATAGTTACCTATAGAATTTAGTATAGCATCTGGCCACAGTTTTTTTTTGACAAAGAAAAGCAGTTAATTATTAAATCATAAAAATAAAAGGAAATTGTACTCTTCCTGCATGCAATAAATATGATGGTAGTAAATGAAATTAAAACAAGAAAGCATTTGTTGCATTGTACTACTAGATAAAATATGGGCTAATGAGTTTACACTGAAGTGGAAAGAGAAAGTTTGAAGTACAAGTGGAAAATAAATGATTTTTCTAATACAGTATCATCGCTTGTTCTTGCAGATGCAATTTTAATGATACAAAGTCATGATTAAATTACAGGCTCTTCAGTTTGTGATCGGAATAAGCCTGGCAATGCTCTGTAATGACTTTCCCAAATTGCATTATTTCTCTTAAGAGAAGATAGAGCTCTGGATTATGTGGTTATTCATGTTGCTAAAATATAACTATGGTTTTTAGCATATAACCAAGAGTTGTGCTCTCAATTTAATTGACTTTCTTGATTATCAAGGTTAATTTATGATCTGAGACCATTTTTAGCATGTTGTCCTTGAGAATACTAAGGGCCATATGCCAAAAAGGAATTCATTTACATTTGCATTTCTTTGACGATAAAACGACTAGGAGACTGTTTCTCATAAAGTGGAAGAGGTTACATTGATAAGAACTATCGACACAGAAATCCATTTCTATTGCACATATAGGGCCAAAATATTCTGTAACGCTCTACAGAGATTCCATGATTTACATAACTCACAATCAAATGTTCTTATCTCTCCCACACACATTAGAGCCAATTTTATAGGAAGCCAATTAAAATACAGTATGAATATATTTTTATAGAACGTCATAGCAAACCCAGAGGGAAGAATATACAAAAATCCATACAGATGTCCTTGGTTGCAGTAGAACCCAGGGCTATAAGGCAAAAGTCTAAACTACTAAGCAACCTGTTCAATTAGAAATATATATTGAAGTATATACAAGGATACATTTAAAATAAAATGCACCCAACAGCAAGGACCCAAATATTTGCAATTGTGGATTTTCCATTGCTACAATTTATTAAAAATAAAAAAGGACAAACTTTGAAAATTATCTTTGTCACAAAAATAATCCTGATGCACTTTGTACACAGATCTGATGCACACCAATAAATCTCTATGGATATAGACTGCAAACAGACTCTATTTGTAGTCTACTCCTGCAGTCCTTTTATAACACTCCCTTTGTCCCCCTTGTCGATCGATTTGTGAGAAGCATTGGTCAGTGACCCTGGAGTAACATCTGACTGCAGGGCAGATTCATTGATTGTAGTCTGTTACTAGTAAAGCAAATAAGAAGACATAGGAGTTGTGCACTGAAAAATGGAGGATATAATTTGATTAGTGGTTTAAATGCATTGGAGTAATAAAAAAAATAGTTACAAATATGTACTAATCTCAAAGTCCATAGTATATTAGGAACACATCTATGCAAGCTGTAATAAAATAGACTGTAAGCTCTCAGTAAAGTGAGAGTGAATAATGAATTCAGAATGCAAGGAAAGTAGAAGTGTCAAAAGGAGGTTTTTGAGGGCATCCGCGACTATCACGCAGTGTGAGGATCTGGAGAAAGTTCAGAATCCTGCAGTCTTCCTGCTAACTTCCCTAATGTCTGTGATAAACACAAGGTGACTCTGGCATTGATTCACAGACCTGTAATTCATGGGCAAGCTAGCAAGAGTTAATATTTGCTGGACTGCTTGTTAGTCTCCTTGGTCACATGCTATGGGGGAGCCAGTCACATTCACGCTCCTCCTTCTTATGGTACCAACTATAGGTATAGCTTGACTATACCTGGCGTTGAGAGGTGAATTTATCCAGACCTAATGGTGGTTTTGATATTATCGATGTATGTGGTTGTGGTATTAACTCTTGTTGTCCTTTTGTTGCTGCATCACTTCTTTTGCTCTTCCTTTTAGTCTGTTACTGTTTATTCCTGGGAATATGCAGTGTGACGGAGTTTCTGCTGTCCCTGTCCATCTCATCTATTTTTCCATCACACTCCTGCCCCTTTATTCCCTGGGGGAAGGGAGAGAACGCATCAGCTTTACTCAGTAATATAGTAAGGCACAGGACTTTGGCATCTCCACCATTAGGGGTAATCCAAAGGACAGGGCCAGTCTAAAGTCCTCTAGCATGATGGACAGCATATGAGAACCTTGCCCTTTGCTATACCACAGTCACATCCTGATAAAAGTGGATATTTTTCAGGACCTGATTAGGCACTGACTAACATATTCAGGAAACACTAAAGAGGAGCCCGTATGTTAGATCTTCACACTTACATCCTGCACTACATCTAGTTGTTTTGCTGTGTTCTTTTAGTAAATACTATAAAGTTACTGACATTGATTCTAAGAGCAAAAAAAGGGAATAAGCTCACAAGAGGCTTCAATTTTCCTGAACTCAATTTTACTTTAGTTTATGTTTTATAGCTTAAGGGAAATCCTAGTAGGATCCAAGATTTTTCCAGTACAATCACGTGGGATCTGGGTGCTGAAGTCATATTATGGAGGTTCTTCAGCACAGGAAGAAATCTACGACACTCACTTCTAATGAATAAAATCTTTTATTGCAACATATTAAAATTCACTTCTCAATGGAGGTCAAGGCAGGAGTGCGGGGAGGGGAGAACAAAGTGCAGAGAAGTGTAGATTCGGGCAGACGATGGATCATTTTGCGCAACTGTGCTTCTACAGGTCTGAGTCCCCTCGCCCCACTCCTGCCTTGGCCTCCATTGAGAAGTGAATTTTAATATGTCACAATAAAAGAAGATTTTATTCACTAAAAGTGAATGTCACGGATTTCCTTCTGTGCTGGATACTTTTAATTCCCTGTGATCTGGGGGCACTTTTCACTGACCACCACTGTGATTCTAATCGGTTTGTGCTAGATCCCCTGCTTGTGGCTTGCTGTCCACATGTGGATATTGCCAGGTGAGCAGTTGTTCTTTCTTTTCTTTTTTATTACTATGGAGGTTAACATGTGGCATTATATGTAGAGATGATCGAATCTGCCAAGATTTAATTTCTCCAAATCTTGTGGATTTTACAGAGAATTTCAATCAGATTGAACATAATGGATTTTTAAATTATATTTGAATGTTGACTGTTATGTTCTAAGGTCTCTTAAGACCCCTAGAGCACAATAAGTCCAGAATGTGAAAAAAAATTAACACTTTCCTCACTGCTATCCTGTTCCACTGCACACAGAGCTGGTCCTCTTCAACTCATCCTTTCGATTTTCATGATTATGCGCATCTTCTATGACCTGCTTTACTCTAGACTGAGTCTTCTGATCTCAACCAGGCCTCTGATGTCACTGTGCATCATGCTGTTGTTGCCCAATACTTAGTTTATCCACTAGGGATGCACATTGTGCACTGCGACACCACAGCATGCATTGATGTCAGAGGCCTACTTGAGTCAGGGGCACTGGTCCAGAGTGAATAAGGCCAAAGAATGCACATGTCCGCCATATTGCTGGCTTTGTTAGGAGTGAATTGAAAAAAAAAATATCCTGGAGAATATAATTTATTTTAGAAGTCAGCAGAATTCAATTCTGCTTGAATAAATTTGCTCATCTCTAACTACAAGTCAAAAAGCAGTGTAATGACCGGCTAAACTATAATGAGTAATTCAAAGTAGGACGTATGATTCTTGAGAGTAGGGACTTGTATTCTCCAATGTGGATGGTGCAGAAATTTCTACAAATTAAAGTGTACAAGATTTCTATACTCAGGTAACACAGACTCTGCTTGGAGTCATGTCTTTCTGAAATACTCAATTATTACAGTTAATGGGCAACTGAATGAAATTGGCAAAGGTCAAGATCAAGAAACATATGTTATAGAAAGGTTACGCAAGACCAGAGAAGTTCCTCATGATATATTACTCAATTTGACTTTACAACGAAAGCCTTCTGCTTCCATCTTGTTAAAGGTGAATTGGTTAAATCAATATCTGAATTTGCTAACATGTAGTCTTTCCAAGATTTTATTGAAAGGCATCATGTAAATAATGAGAAACAGGCTCATTTGAGCAAGATGGAAGATTGTAGCAATTCCCTTTAGCTTTAATGTCCAAGGTAGAAAAGTTCTCATACACTGCATTGTTACCAAGCTATAAGCAAATTTAATTTAGGGAAAGTGATCTGTAATGTGAATTTGTTCATTGGTTTATTAATATTTATTAACCCTTCCTCTTTCTAAGATACAAGTAACTATAGATTCTTCAGATTATTTTTCTCATAAATAGTTACAAATTCTATAAAGCCATTTCTTTCTTACCTTTCTGGTGTTACAGATGACCCAACTGATATGGTAAAAGGGGGTAGTAAACCAATATCAGACATCAGGGTCCACCGTGCAGTAGTGGTAAACTGCAGCTGATAGCCTAAGGCTGTACTGATATTCAACAAAACCCCAAAAGTAAATAGGCACCTGTGTTCAAGGTCACACAAGTGTAGGCGCAGGTTTACATAGACTCTATGTAAATAAAAAGAACCTGCGTGCACAGTCTCTGTGTTCTAATCCACACAGAAGCTGCAGTATATTTTAATGGGACCCTGTTGCTTCACAGGACCCAACAAGGGAATTAATATAATAAGGACTGGACCTGTTTACTCACTGGACCAGAATGAGCACTATACTCTCCTGTGACTTCACAGAAGTAGATATATACAGCATACACAGTATGGCTAGGCATGTAAATTCAGAACACTACCCGTATTCTGCTAGTATATGCTCTGGGTAAATGCAGAGGTGAGCGTGTAGGTTATTGCTCCTATATCGGGTTGTAATAGGGTATCTCCGGTTAACCACCAGTCCCTTAAAGGTACAATCCCAATATCCCTGGAGCCCAGCCTAGCCGGCTTCTAAACCTAACTCGGTCTAGATGTGACCGCAATGCCTCATCCTAACCTGCCTGCTGACCCTCAATCAGTCAGGTAGGACTTCGCTGTGTATCCCTATCTAAGATAGATGTGTGTTGCTGCATGCACAAAGACGAGTGCGCACCTCTATGTGGACATCAGGGCTATTTATCACCTCTGTACTGCCAACAAGGTGAGGGAACCATGTACAGCCAGCCCCTTTGGCTAATGAGAGCCTTGCCACGTCACTGATGGCACTGCGGCCAATAGAAACTTGCCAGGTCACTATGATGTCACTGCGGCCAATAAAAACTTGCCAGGTCACTGATGATGTCACTGCGGCCACATCACTGACATGCTCAGATAATAGCAAAAGACCCATAGGAGTCCCGCACATGCCCCGTAGGCTCTTTTTGACACTAAAGGGGGCTCTACAAGCTGCGAGATCGCTACCGATATATCGTCGGGGTCATGTCGTTAGTGACGCACATCCGGCACCGGTAGCGACATCGCATTGTGTGACACCAAGGATTGACAATCAACAATCGCAAAATCGTTCAAAAATGGTGATCGTTGACACGTCGCTCCTTTCCTTAATATCGCTGCTGCCACAGGTATGATGTTGTTTGTCGTTCCTGCGGCAGCACACATCGCTATGTGTGACACCGCAGGATAGACGAACATCTCCTTACCTGCGTCCACCGGCAATGCGGAAGGAAGGAGGTGGGCGGCATGTTACTTCCCGCTTATCTACACCCCTCCGCTTCTATTGGCCGGCCGCTTAGTGATGCCGCAGTGACGTCGCTATGACGCCGAACGCACCTCCCCCTTGAGGGAGGGATTGTTTGGCGATCACAGCGACGTCGCTGACAAGGTATGTGCGTGTGCAGCGAGCACCAAATGTCGCACGAACGACGGGGGCGGGTGCTATCACACTCGACATTGCTAGCAATCGCTAGCGATGTCGCAGTGTGTAAAGCACTCTTTAGTGTCATAATTCCAAAAAGTCCTGGTCACCATCCATGGCTCAGGAAACCGGGCCGAGTGACCTCAGGTACAGGGAGAAACAGCTCCAGAAGAAAAATGAGGAGCCCCCGTACCCCGGTTCATGACATCTGGTTTCCAAAGTCAGAATCAATGTAGTTGTTAACTAGGTGGCTAAGACTTCTGGAGTCTTAAAAATGACTGAAAATCCTTATCCTTAGATATTGGATATTACCAATACCTGTTTAGAAAAAAATGCAACCAACTTTTTATTTTTTCATAACATCTATATGAGTAAACAATTGGCATTATTAAACTGTGGGCATCAAAATGAGTAATTATTCTACTGAGATAGTTAGAGCAAAGTGTAAGGTGAATGAGAAAGTTCCCCAGGCAACATGTGAACTAATTGCATCATATTCCTCTATAGCTAACCATTCCAGTTGATGGAGGAACACACCATATATAACTCAATAACCACTTTGCAATAGGAAAACAAAAAGGTGCTCAAGTCCAAATGTAAAAACTTTTTTTTATTAATAATTTATTAAAAATCAATATAATTTCATAAAATATGCAACTAGCTGCTTTACCTTGGCTGGCAATCCAAACAGAGGTCACCCCATGCTGTTGTTTTAAATTATTTATTTAAAATTAAGTAAATAAATGAAAAAATGTTGGGTCCCCCCAAATTGGATCAACAGCCAAGGTGAAACGGATAGCTGGAGTCTGCTAAAAAAAATGCACCCTTAACCATTCGATTTCAAACAGGAGAGGAGAAGGGGTTAATGCCACGCATCAGCCAAATGAAAATGTAAAGTTGTTGATAGATTAATATCTTTTTTATTCCATCTACGCGTTTCAAGGTTGAAACCTCTTCCTCAGGACCAAAATATCAACAAAGCAACTAGCTTTGTTGATATTCTGGTCCTGAGGAAGAGATTTCAATCTCAAAATGCGTAGACCTATGGAATAAAAAAGATATTAATCTATCAACAACTCTACATTTTCATTTGGCTGATGCGTGGCCTTAACCCCTTCTCCTTTCCTGTTTGAATACTCATCCACGTGTGGGGCTGCGGCAGACGCCATTATCTTATGCTTTAAAGTGGTTTTGACTTTCACAACCACATTAGGTGAGTTAAGTGAGTGTATATACTTTTATATATTACTCCTGTTTATCTGGTAATACCCTATCAGCGCTTCTTTTTCTAGTTTTATCACTAACCATTCCATTTGAAATTTGAAATATTGGTCGTCAGAAGTCAGTAAACTCCTTTCCATTCAAATATTTAGAGACTGTGTTGGTAGTTAATTTGTGAATGAGTGTAATACTTGCATATTCTGGGCCCCCAAAATCAAAGTTACTGCCACCCCTGCCTGATACTGATTACATTACTGTATAAGAGTATGAAACCTTCTCTTTAAGCACGCTGTTATACTCTCAACATTTCCAGCATTGTCTGACACTAGTGTTGTTATTTTGTATGCAGCTAACGTCTGTCTCCCACAGTTAAAATGCTGTGCATGCCTTGCTGTATTTTACAGTAGACAGCTATATATCTTTCTTGGTTCTGAAGATTTTTATAGAAGGCTGTTAGTGTAGTACAGAATTTAATACGGGGCTTTGTAGCCTAATACACAACAATATATTGCTATATAATAAACCAAATATCTGTGATATATTGCACAATACACTTTGCATTGTAACTTATTATACCAAGTGTTTGAGCTCATAACCGTTTATTTTTTTTCTCCTTCAACTTTTTGAGTATAATAATAAGTAAGACTCATGTAAAAAATGTCTTATTTCTCATGAAAAATACTGAAGATGAAGAAAGAAATGCTTAATCTTGTCTTCGCTGGTATGTGTGCAAACTATTCACAGCTATAATACATGATGGATATTAGCTAAGAGAGTTGTTGAAAATGTTGCCAAAACTCTTTTCTAAGCAATTTTGAAATTCACTCCATTTTTATAGGTAATAAATATGATATTTTTATTGCACCAAGTTGAAGTTTCACTTCTGGAAATCCATTTTTATAAATAAAAAAGTATACTAAAATGTACCATAAAAGCACAGGTTTCGGCATTTTTAATTGCCGACCAGTACATGCCAAATTTTGCAATGGCTCTAAGGGGTCCATTAATGTTAAGATTTTTTTATTGTAATGGAAAAGCTAGAGCAAAAATGAATTTCTAAATTCTGTGCTCTAAGCAAAAGTACACTAGTTCAATGTAACTTACAATATGTGTACTATAATATGAGTGATTTATAAAGATACAAAGTATATTAGCATACAGCAGGCTATGAAGTACAGCTTAAAAAGGGTATTTTCTAGCATAAATGATAGCACAAACACTACATAACCTTAAGGGAGCCCATCACATATTCTCTTAATATAAAAAAAATCAATGAAAATTACATAAAACTATGAGTTAAAGCATAATTCGCAACAATGACATGAAAGAGAGGCTCATACTGCAGTCTACTGTACATTCAATGTGTACTATTTCACACCTTTAACATCACAAGTCTTCTCCTTGCTTGCACACATAAATAGTGCTCCTAATGAAACCCCATAGTGTTCACACCCAAGATAGTAAGTCATTAATGTCCCAACATAGAGTTTGACACCATGAGCTGTACTTTCACACAGAATGATGTCCTCATAGTGCCTCTCACATACAGGGCAAAAGAGGATCGGCGTCCAGCATCAACGTCTGGGAGAAAATGGTTTGTAAAAACAATGTACTTATGAGAAATCCATTAAAAATAGACAAAATATAAAATACATAGTGGCAGACATGTTACACATTTCATTCAGTTAGTCCTTATTCCCAATCTATGAAATCACTTTTTGGGGGTTTCCTAGGTAGGAAAGCGACCTTGGACCTAATTTCTCATTGCTTTTGGTGGCCAAGGTTGCATAGAGACATGGTTGATTTTGTGTCTTCCTGTAATGTTTGTGAGCATTCTAAGGCCCCGCGTACTTGTCCATCTGGGTCTCTGCTACCGTTGGCTATACCCGACAGACCATGGACACATTTATCAATGGATTTTATTGCTAACTTTCCTTCCTCCTCTGGAAAAACTGAAATTTTAGTAGTAGTTGATAGGTTTACTAAAATGGCACACTTCAATGCCTTACTGGCTCCCCCAATGCTAAAACTTTAGATTAAGTGTTTGTCCCAGAAATCATGAGGCTTCACGGTATTCCCTCTGATGTGGTGTCAGATTGATGGACCCAGGTTGTATCTAAATTTAGAAAGCATTTTGTTTTCATCTGAGGGGGCCTCTTTCCTTTTCTTCAGCATTCCAACCTCAATCAAACGATCAGATAGAATGTCTGAATCAAAGTCTAGATATGTACGTTAGGTATTTTGTGTCTGATAATCAGAAAGATCTTACTTACCCTTGACTGAGTTTGCATTAAACAATTGTCGCAATGAGTCTACTGGTAGGTCACCATTTTTTTTTTTTGCATATAGCTTTCACCCTTAGTTCTGTGCTTTCTGTTGAGATTGCTATTCACGGGTTCTTGGAGAGAAACAATTTGTTTTGTCACTCTCTTTTATGTGGCAAGGGGTACAGAACAATCTAAAGGTTATGGGGGACAGATGCAAGAGCATGGCTGATGAAAGATGTTCATGAAGTCTGAACCTGTGTGTGAATGATTTTGTAAGGCTGTCCACCTGAAATATTAACTTGAGGAATCTTTCTTGGAAACTAGGTTCTAGGTTTATTGGTCTGTATAAGGCGATTGCAGTACTTAATCCAGTGGCCTTTCGTCTTACGATACTTCAAGCACTTAAAATCTATAATGTTTTTCACAAGTCATTGCTCAAGAAATATGTTGCCTATTTTCAGCCATCACCCTTACCACCACTTCCAGTTATGGTTGATGGTAATTTACTTTTTCAGGTGTCATGAATCATGACTTCTTGTTTTGTTTGAGCTCTCTCCAATATTTGATACACTGGAAGGGTTATGGTCTGGAACAAATAATATGGATGCCAGCATTGGAAGTTAATGCTAATAAGATACCTTTCATCTAGACAAACCTGGTCCTGAGGGTTCGGAGGCCCCTTGAAGAATGGGGGGTACTGTTACGAGTGTGTCACTGCCTGATGTAAACTCGATGGGATTTGGAATCAGAAGGTCGCAGCATATAGTTGATTGCAGATCCTTTTTAGTGCCGACTCATCATTTACCCTTAGTATTGCAAAAAATAACTCGGGCCCACAAAAAGAAGATGAAAGAAAAACATAGAATACAATCTGCTTGTCTTGACAGCTGTTTCGGGGTGTTGCCCCTCATCAGTGTGGAGTAGAATTCTCAGAATCCTACTCCACACTGATGAGGGGCAACACCACGAAACAGCTGTCAAGACAAGCAGATTGAATTCTATTTTTTTCTTTTGTCTACTTTTTCTACATTTTTTCCTCGGTGGCACCAGCCTTTAAACAGTGAGGCAGTCTTTATCCTTGAACACTCATCATTTATCCTGACTTGGAGCATATTTACATCCATCTGGTGCTGAAAGGGTTAAGGTTCCTTTCTATCCTGCTGCTATCTAACAGATAGTTTTAATCTCTGCTGAAGCCCCTCCCCACTCCTCCCTATTATGGCTTTAGGTCATATTTATGATGTTCATTTTGAAGGAGCTGAGGTGCTGCTTCTGCTGCAGCTGAGAAAATCCTGCTGGAGAAGCCGTGGAGTGCTATTTGCTGTGTCTTTCCCCACCTGTTTGTCTCAACTTCCTCATGTTGCTATTGCAGTAGTGAGACTAGCGTTTTTTCTGACCTTCACTAGTCAGGTAAAGGTCAGAGCCAGTGAGGGCCTAGGCATATGACAGCGCACGGAAGAAGGACCCATCTAGGGACATTAGGGAGTGCAGGGATCAGCCTCAGGTGAATGTTAAAAAATTACCACTCTTGATAGCACAAGGGCCTTCCATTGAATCTCTTCCCTGGTTCTCCCTACAGGTTGCGTCACTCACCGGGAAACCTCTCACACCTGGTGTGACATCGTGCCTCCTCACACAGAGTGTGATTTCCCACAGTACCTCCACACGCAGTCTGATTTCCACACAGTCTTTTACAGACCGTTGACCCCATACTACCGCTCAGGATGATGCTCCCACAGTGAAACTTATGTAAAGTTTGATGTCTCCCCAGTTCTATCCTGATGCCCAACTCTGCAAATATGCAAACCAGAAAAACAGTTACCATTTTATTGGATTTGAAGAAAGCAAATTTGAATGTTCTGTAAAATATAAGCAAAATTTAATTTGCTTCACCCAGATTTGATCATCTCTCCTTAAGTTACCACTAAAAGATTATAACATTTTCCCAGGCTGATGAGTCTCTTTTGATAAAAAATTGGACAAATAAGAATAGGTGAAGCGCACAGAACTGAAACTATTTATATATTTTTTTAATTTCTGTTATACAATACTTGGGAGTACATTTTTTTAAGAAGCAACTTTAAATATTGGATTTTTCCAGTAAAAGTGTTTATGGATTGAACCATGAGCCTGTATTCATTTTGATTTTTTTTGACTATAAAAACATTGTCTAGTTTTGGGATCTGAAAAAATGAAAGTAGGCATATATGTAATTTTAGCATGAAGCACCTGCTTCTCCACTGCTTACTCACTGATGCTATCTGTCGGTCTTTGTTACAAGATCTGCAGTGGATTAGAAAGCATGCAAATAATCCTTATTTTGGTAACATATTACCTGTCTTTCCCTCATATTTGTTATATTTCAGACAACCCCTTTAACCTCTTCAACCCTATTTTCCGTTTTTTTTTTTTGTTTTTTGCTCCCCTTCTTCCGAGAGCTGTAACCTTTTTATTTTTTCCATCAATATAGCCACGTATGGTCTTGTTTTTTGTGGGACAAGTTATACTTGTAAATGAAACCATAAGTTTTACCATATAGTGTACTGGAAAATGGCAAAAAAATTCCAAGTGCGGAAAAAATTGTAAAAAAAGTGTGATTGAACGATTATTTTAGGGGTATTTTATTCACTGTGATCGCTATATGGTAAAGCTGATGTGTTGGTGTGATATTTCAGGTCATTATGAGTTCATAGATACCAAACAAGTATAGGTCTATGAGTCGACCATCAGGGTTTTCGATAGGGGGGTACTCTGGCGCCGCGACTACTTTACTCTCGATGGGGTTATCACAGGTGGTCGGTCCCGGCTTCGTGCCCTGGGTGCTCACTCTGCGGCTGTGGAATGGGGCACAGGGATGATTTTGGGGATATACGGGACACCACCTGTAGTGTCTGGTAAGCGGGATATACCAGCGTAGCCCGTGGCCGACCTCTGAGGCGATGGTGACGGCAGCTTAAGATCTCTCAGCTCCCCACAGGTGGAGCTATTTTACCTCAGGGTGGAGGGTCGCTGACCAGGAGGGAAGTGACCGAGCGGTGATGGCTGCCTTCTTCTCTGATGTCGCAGGGTCCTGTCGAACAGCGGAGAGATGACACACCAAATTCACATCAGTTCAAACAAGTCCTTTTTACTAGCAGCTGGTTTGTTTTGCACAGTTCACAGCAGAAACAGTTCGGTTACCAAAAGGCCAATGGTCACAAGTTTTGGAGGAGATTTAATGACAGAGTCTCTCTCTGAGGTAACCTTTCCTTGTCTCTTTCTCGGTCCCTGCACTGAGTGCTCTGTGACTCCCTCTTTAACCCACTCATTAGTCTAGCCACTGGTTTTCCCAGGAGTCTGATGCTGCACGGTTTCTTTATCTATCCCGCAACAGCATCGTGAACTCTGCTTGGGGTTAGTAGTTAGACTCTTGATGGGTACCGGGACTCCTCTTATTTAAGATCCCAGGTTAATGGTCAGTGGTTTAGGGATAAACCTGACAAACCTCCTCGGTTCCGTTATACCTGTGTCGACCTGAACTCTTTAGCCGGCTCTAGCCAGACCTAAAGCGTCCCCTTTCCGTCTGGGTTACCCCTTTTCCTGTGTCTTTCTTTTCTTTTGGGGTACCCTTGCTCAGGACGCCGGGCCTATGTTATTTCTAGCCCTTCTTTCAGTCATCAATTTACTCTCATCTCTTCTTGTCACTCTTTTCTGACTGACTGTTAACTGTCACTCAGTCGTCCTGTCAATCACGTCGCGTCTCATGCTCAGCTAGGCTCCACCCCCCTATGGACCTACTATATAAACAGTCCCAGGAATATGAAGGTAGGGGCTGCTGAGTCAATGTTACTCAATCTAATATAAGACTCTGCATTTCCTCTCTCTTTCACCTGTGACCAAAGGGCACTGCACCTTGATGTTAAGGTGCTGTATTCCCCTGTAGCGCCTAACCACAGGGGTGCCACATCTACTTTTATCTTATGGATTAATAAAAATCAGAACTTTGTCCAAAAAAAGTAAGGTACTTTTTGTGCCATTTTCCGTGACCCTGTAGCCTTCTAATTTTCAAGATATGGGGCTAAGTATTGCTTTATTTTTTGCAGCTTGAGCTGATGCTTTTAATGGTACCAGTTGTTTCCTAGATTTTGTTCGCCTGTTATTGCATTTTGCACAAATTTAGAGACAACCCAAAACCGTAATTTCGGCGTTTGAAACTTTTTCACTGCTACGTCGCATACGAATCAGATTAATTGATTTTAGATTTTGATAGATTGGGCATTTATGAATGTGGCAGTACCAAATGTGGGCATATTTTTTATCTTTTTAACCGTTTAATTTTCAATGGGGCAAATGGCGGGTGATTTGAACTTTTATTTATTTATTTATTTTTCTATTTTTTAAAAACTTTTGTATTACTATTTTATTTTACTAGTCCCCGTAGTGGACTATAATTATCAGCAGTCTGATCGCTGATTCAAGTTGGCAGTTAAAGTGGAGGTGGCTCGTATGCTTCCTAATAGTGAGATCACAGACGTCCATACAAGTATTGTGCAATGTATTATACACAAGTCTATAGTGGTGGCCTGAAAAAAGGGGAAGAACCCTCAATTTCAATGTCATCATAGCAGCTTTGTGACGAGTTTGCAAAAAGGTACGACAAGTGAACAGTAGAAGATTGGAAATAGATAATCTGAAGCAATGAGACGAAAGTCAATAGACTGGGCTCTGATGGATGCAAATGGGTCTGGAACAAACAAGGGATAAAGGGGCTAATGGATCGAGAAATTAAATGAACTGTTAAATTCAGTAGAGGAAGGCTGTTTCTATGAAGATGTTTCACAGTCAAAGACGTTGGAAACTTGACCAGGATGAATGGTGATCTCAATTATGGGCTATATGCAAGTTTCCTAAAAGATGAATTAATTAATGCACTTGAGTTTTATGGATATGAAATGGACGAAATACTGTTCCAGCAGGACAAGAACCAGAAGCATACGGCGAATAAATGGTTCAATGACAATGAAGTAGATATGTGGGATTGGTCCTTACATAGCTCAGACCTAAAAAAAAAAAGTTGAAACTTTGTGGGTAGAGTTGAAGAAAAAACTGTATACATACCCAAGTAAGTCGACTAGTATGCACCAACATGGGGAATTTCTAGAAGAGACCTAAGATCAGATTTTGGCTGAGACATGTTTATATATGATCAAGAGACTGCCCAGAAGGATTCAGTCAGTGTTGAAAGTCAAAGGTGGATTTACAAAATACTAACAAAATAAAAAAAATGTAAATTTTGATTTTTAAGGAGCAAAACAGTAACAATGCATGATATACCAAGAATTTGCATAACTAATCATATGCTAAATAGTTAAAATGTATGTATGAGATAGCCAAGATAATTGTCTATAAAATGTACGTAATCTCACATTCGAAGATATATTGAATTGTGAACTATGGAGCTTGAAAATTAAAAGTCCAAAACATTGTTATCCTTTTACTTATCAGTGTATAAACAGGATTTTGAATCCTTATTATGATGGTAAATTAAGGGAAATTAATATGTTTTAGCTTTGTTACAGAGATCTCTGCAACTGTCCCATTAATCTCGACATGGACGGCTAAACATTACTGTACAACAGTCACATTCATATGTGCTTTATGGAATAAAATGTTATTTGCTGAAAGTTTTGAAACAGATATTCCAACTTATTATTACTGATGCATGACTAGAAGATTCTTGCTGTATAACTGCAAAGGGGAAAAGAGTAACCAACACTGAGCCCTATTGCACTTAAGTGAGTGCCTGATAAAGGGAAGGTGCTGCTATTTGTACTTTTGTATTACTAATTACTGATTATGGTATCAATTATTTTTAATACAAATTAAATCCATTGCTTATATAGTTTTTATTTAATTCTATTTTTACTCAAACACTTGGGGGCTGCCATCGTGTATTTGCTATGTGTAACAACAGTTACACACCTCAAATATGGCAGTCCCTGTGCATAAAAGATAGTAGTTGGCCTCTGACCCTATCTCCTGCACTGTGGCTGCTTCCTGTTGTGACCTAGACACACCCCCTTGGGTGTGAAGATCATAGCTCTGGGAGGAGACTGCCGCCATCTTTGTGGAGCGAACAGCATATGCTGTGTGTTCCACTTTCCCCCTGTCACCACTGCAAGAGGTATGGGAATGGGAGGAGTTCATGCAGTGTTCGCAGCTGACATTAGCTGCAGTCATCGGTAGCACCTTCTGTCACTGTACTCAGCGCTATTTGTGCGGGGACATGCGCCGCTGCCACAAGCGGAGGTCCGAGAATGGGGTAAGTTCATCGTGAGGTGGTGATTGCAGCTAACATTAGCTGAAATCACCAGCAGATCCTCCTGTCACTGTACATCAATGACAGGAGGAGCTGCCAAAACACGAGGCTCAAAGGAGGAGGTGTTGGGAGTGGAGGAGGGGTGAGTACCGCTGGCTCACAGGAGGAGGTGCGGGATGTAGAGGTGGGATGTGGTGATCGCAGTCTAACATCTATAGTACAATGCCAGGCTTCAAATCACCACTGCCGCCTTCACTGTGTTCAAAGCAAAGCAGAGAAATCACATGCTGCTGTGCTCTGAACACACTGACACAGCTCTGCTATATCACTGCACACTGATATAGCAGAGCTGTGTACTATATGCAGCACTATGGGACACAGCATTATGGGGCTCTATATTATGGGGCACAGTATTGTGGAGCACTGTATATTATGGGGCAGAGTATTATGGAACACTGTATATTATGGGGCACACAATTATGGAACACTGTATATTGTGGGGCACAGTATTATGCAACACTGTATATTATGGGGCACAGTATGGTAGAACACTGTATATTGTGGGGCACATTATTATGGAACACTGTATATTTTGGGCCACAGTATTGTGGAGCATGGTATTATAGAGTACTGTGCCAGCTGTCCTCTGTGACACTTTACACATATTAGGATAACTTTGCGGTCAGTAACAAAATGTCTCCTCACTGTGATCCTAATTTTGATCCTCTCATCCTTTTGTAAACACCCAGAAGGGGAGGAGGGGCATGACATCAGACACAAGAGAGCAGATTCCGCCCACTTTTACTGTAGTTGTAATGTGAGCTAGTTATACAGTAGGTTTCCAGCAGCTGCTCTCCCTAGTGTTTAAAAGTGTCAAATTATCAAACTTTTTACATTATTTTTCATATTTTGCTCAATTAAAAACAAATGATAATATTTAATTAAGACATTAAAACATTAATAATTTATATTTTTTCAGTTATTATTATTTTTTTTTTACGGCACCTTCCCTTTATAGAGGTGGACATTAGTGATGAGCGAGCACTAAAATGCTCGAGTGCTCGTCACTGGAATTGAGCAAGTCGGACTGCTAGGGTTCTTGACTCAATTAATAAGTATAATGAAAATCAATGGGAAACTCAAGAATTTTTTGGGAAGACAGCATGGTGAACATGTCTAGATGCATCTCTGACTCCCAGGTCGCTACAGGGAATAATGTTGTTGGAGTTGTATGCCACTTTTACGGAGCGATAAAAAAACATACAAAACCAAAGATAAAATGGATTTTACAGAAAAAATGTTGGAAGCATTCCTTTCTATATAATGACTTGAATATAAAACAAAATAAAAAAGAGAAAAAAAAGATTCCTCTACCCCTTAGAGATGAGATCATGTGTAGTGATGCCCAAACATTTGAGCAGACATGGTCCAAAGAAATGAAGGTGGGGAACAGCAATTTGTGTCTTAAAAAGTTGATAATGATTATACACAGTTGTCAATAAGTGATGTTTTTAAGTCAACAAGTCAGGAGGAGAACAAGAAGTGGAAGACAAGGTGGGGGACGATAAAGTCGCAGATCTAAACTGCCAAAATATAATGTAGAGTGAGGACAGTGGCACAGAGGAAAAGGCATCCATAGCACTGAAAAAGGCAGGAAGAAGCAGTAGGGTGGCCAGAGAAAAGTAGGGCAACTGTTACCCAGAGCAACCGCAAGTTCCCAGGTCGAGGGTTAGATATTATTTAGTTTGGTGCTTTTTTTAAAAAAAAAGCAGACAATAAGAGAAGGGTCATTTGAAACTGTATCAAATTCAGCAGAGTGCTGACCACTGTCAGCCTAAACACTACTAAAATGCTCAGGCACATGTCATCAAAGCAGCCAACTAGGTGGGCTGAATGCCTGAGTCTACAATCAGTGTCTGAGGGTTGCAGCACAGTCTCTTCCATTGTGGTATTTACTTTTCAATTCATTGTCCAGGATGCAGGTGCAGATGCCTCCTGCCCTACACCTGTTGTTGCATGTTGCACATTCGCAAGCACCATCAGCACTGTTGTCCAATTCTTTCTCCCAGGTCAACATTCAGCTATCCCTAGCCCAAGCACTTGGAATACAAATGCAAATAAACAGCCACTCACCCATCCGCAAGGCCAAACACTAAACAGGCATATTTACAGACTACTTAGAAGGGAATTTTTGCCATTTAAGCTTGGTGACACTGAGGCTTTCTGAAACCTCATGGTAGTGGCAATCCCTCAATACTTGTTCCCCAGCCACCACTATTATTTTTTCCGGTGGGCTGTCCCTGCCTTATACCAGCACATATCCCACAACATCACCTGTGCCCTCAGCAATGCAGTTACTAACAAGTCTACTTAAGGACTGAAACGTAGGCAAGTGCTTGTGCCCAGAATCACTATATTTGCATGATAATGCACTGGTTGAAACTTGTGGAGGCCGGGAGAGAGTAAGACCCTGTGACTACATAAGTACTATCAATGCTGTGGATTAAGGTGCTAGTACCAGGAGGGTTTCCACTACCTTCTATGAAACTAATTTGTGTAGGTGACAAACAACACACTGCTTCAGAATTGTTGAAAGGTATAACAGATCAGACAGAACTGTAACTCTCTACGCTTAATCTACAACCAGGCACAGTCGTGTGTTATAATGGCTGTAACCTGGTTGCGGATCTGAAGCTTGGCAATCTCAAACACATACCATACTTGGCCCACATGCTTAATTTAGTGGTTCAGCACTTTCTGAAAACCCACCCAGATTTGACTGAGCTACTTGTTAAGGTATGTCGTGTGTGTGCCCATTTCCACAAGTCAACTACAGCTACAGCTGGTCTGGCAGTGCTGCAGCAGCACTTGCAGATGCCAGATCACCAATTAGAGTGTAACGTGATTATGTGCTGGAACTCCACATTACATATGTTAGCAAGGCTAGGTGAGCAGTAGAGACCAGTAGTTGAATATCAGCAACAACATGCCCATGGATATTCCATTTAGCCTTCACACGTAACTGTGATGCCCTGGCCTATCAGGTCGTCACAGGGTATTGTGCAATCTGCTCTTCTGCACAGTATTCAATCCTCCTTGGTTACGGGTCCTGGTCCTTTGGTGTTACTAAGAGCTTAGCCAGTCAAAACCTAGAAACACTTTACATCATACCCACCAGACACACCATTTGGGCCTGAAGAGAATAGGGCCGCCCACTTGGGGGGGTTGTAGGGGAAGAGGAAAAAGAGAAAGGAGAACTTAGAAGGGAGTGGAAGGAGTAGGAGGTAGAGTGATGACTCTCTGAGAGGGAGAGGTCACCGGGTTGGAGCAGGGCTCCTTGAGTACTAGGTGGGAGACGTTGGTCTGGGCCTGGTAGGAGCTGGAACCCCGATCGCAGGGGATCGTGGCAAGGGGCACAGATTTCCGAGGAGGGCAGCCGGCGACCTTGAGCCATCTCCAGGCAGGGGCCAGGGCATGACGGGGTACGCGGACCCTAGGCTGGGAAGTAGCTTCATGCGTCCTGGTAATGTACCCGACGGGGGTGAAGCCTTCAAGATTCATCCCTCACCCACTCCAAAATCGGGATACTAGCGCACCAATGGGATAGGACTTTCCCTGACACAGTCCACCAAATCCAAAGCGTGAACCCTGAGAGCAATCTCACTCCGTTAGCCATACGGGTGAATGGGACCCGACTAGTTCCACACTACAGGGTCCAAACAGTGAACAAGGTGCCATGGAAAAGGTCACAGGCTAACCAGCAATACCAAGGACACAGACCCAATCGTGCTCCCTCCTGGCTGCAGCGGTGCTCAGAATTCTGGTTTACAAGCTGTCGGTGTCAGTATTTTTGGACTGAGTGAGTACGCAGAAATCCTTCCTTTTCCCAATGACGCCTCACACCTGCACTACCAATACCGGGCCCCTGGGGCACAAACCCCCTACCCACGGAGGGGTTAAACACCTTGCTGCCGCACCATCCCCACTGGGCTTCCCCTTTCCCCAATAGCAGCGGTGGTATCCCACCTTACAACGCACCGAAGGGTGGCGTCATGAACTTCTAACTCCCCTGCACATACTACCCTTTTCAAACTCGAGTGTCCACCTAAACCTTCCGGGTCCGGAGACCCCTCGAGCCACCGCGGTTCCGGATCCGAGCGGCTCGGCCACTGGTACATAACAACCAACGAATTGGAGTGGATGTCTGACATCTTTGAAGTTCTACATAATTTTAGGAATCAACCAAGATGGAGAGCGGCGATGATGCCATAATCAGTGCACCATCCTGATTCGGTGTCTACTCAAGCGCTTGCTGCTCACAATAAAAGAAAAAATGTTTGCATGTGGACCAGTGTGAGATGGAGGAAGAAAATACACAGGCTGACACTACCCAGTCCAGCCTCATCTCCTCTTCTCAGCGCAATTTGAGTGATAATGAGGAGGAGGCTGAAGAGGAGACGATGGAGAGTTGTCCTCCTGGTGTGAACAGGTAAGTTTTGCGTTTTGGGAGTTTGGCACACAAGGCTGATTTTATTTCCCGCAGCCTTTCCCATGACGTCCACAATATACACATATTGGTCAACACTGATTATTGATTGTTCACTCTTCCCAACCAATGCTACATAGAGAACGTTCAATCGTTCCTTCCTTAAGAGGAGAGGGCTAATAAAATGGTGCAATACAAGAAGGCCCTGGTAGAAGAATTAGCACAAAAATTTCCCATCTGACAATGCTAATGGAAGAGGTCATGGTTCCTTGGACATTCAAGGAGGAGAGATGAAGGAGACACACACTACAGGTCCAACAGAGGCAGCGAAACAGTATCAAAGATCTGGAAAAGTTTCATTAGACTCTCCTAGCGCCTAAGCCCTGATGCGCATATTTGTCTGACAAAGAGGGAAAAGGTTTGGAAGATGGTGAAGTAGTACCTCATCGACCATCCCAGCATCCTCTGTGATTCCTGTGTGCTGTACAACCATTGGGTATCCAGGTTGTACATCTGAAATGACCTGTCCCTTTATGCCTTGGAGGTGCTGGCCTTCCCTGCTTCTAGCGATTTTTTCAGAGTGGGCTTTTAGTGCCGCCAAGGGCATAATAACTGAAAGGTGCCGTCACCTGTCAACTGAAAATGCTGACAGGCTGACTCTTATCAAAATAAAAAGGTCTGGATTAAGCCTGCCTTTTCAAGCTCATCGTATTACCGCTGTGGAACATAAAGCCAATTTAAATGTTCCTTTTCTTTCTGGTGTATTCCCATGCACCCCTTCACACCCAAATTCTTAATTTTCTTAATTTCTTAATTAGAAAAGACCAAAGACCTGAAAGTTCCTGTGTCTACGGTGCGTAGTGTCATCAAGCAGTTTAAAGCCCATGGCACTGTGGCCATTCCTCCCTAGATGTGGAAGGAAAAGAAAAATTGACGAGAGATTTAAACGCAAGATTGTGCGGATGGTGGATAAAGAACCTCGACCAACATCCAAACAAGTTCAAGCTGCCCTGCAGTCTGAGGGTACAACAGTGTCAACCTGTACTATCCATCGGCATCTGAATGAAAAGTGACTGTATGGTAGGATACCCAGGAAGACCCCACTTCTTACCCCGAGACATAAAAAAGCCAGGCTGGAGTTTGCCAAAACTTACCTGAGAAAGCCTAAAACGTTTTGGAAGAATGTTCTCTGGTCAGATGAGACAAAAGTAGAGCTTTTTGGGAAAAGCTATCAACATAGAGTTTACAGGAAAAAAAAAAGAGGCATTCAAAGAAAAGAACATGGTCCCTACAGTCAAACATGGCGGAGGTTCCCTGATGTTTTGGGGTTGCTTTGCTACCTCTGGCACTGGACTGCTTGACCGTGTGCATGGCATTATGAAGTCTGAAGACTACCAACAAATTTTGCAGCATAATGTAGGGCCCAGTGTGAGAAAGCTGGGTCTCCCTCAGAGGTCATGGGTCTTCCAGCAGGACAATGACCCAAAACACACTTCAAAAAGCACTAGAAAATGGTTTGAAAGAAAGCACTGGAGACTACTAAAGTGGCCAGCAATGAGTCCAGACCTGAATCCCATAGAACACCTGTGGAGAGATCTCAAAATGGCAGTTTGGAGAAGGCACCCTTCAAATCTCAGGAACCTGGAGCAGTTTGCCAAAAAAGAATGGTCTAAAATTCCAGGAGAGAATTGTAAGAAACTCATTGATGGTTACTGTAAGCGGTTGTTTGCAGTTATTTTGGCTAAAGGTTGTGCAACCAAGTATTAGGCTAAGGGTGCCAATACTTTTGTCTGGCCCATTTTTTTTGTTTTGTGTGAAATGATCAATGATTTGATTTTTGTTTCATTCTCTTTTGTGTTTTTTCATTGCAAGCAAAATAAATGAAGTTAATAATAACAAAGAATTTGTGATTGCAATCATTTTCAAGAAGAAACGGAGTATAATCTGACAGAATTGCAGGGGTGCCAATACTTTTGGCCAGCACTGTATTTTCTCCAGCAGTTTGCCCTTCACTAAATGCAGATAAGAGGGCTATTATTATAGAATTGAATAGATTTTCTACATGGCAACAGCAAGGTCTGTAAGGCTACATGTCTCTAATACACTATCCCTTCTCCAGCAGCTCTCTACACTAATTGCAGCTAAGGCTGGAAACACATCTATGCGAGTAAAATTGGTCCGAGTTGGCTGAAAAAAACTCGGCTGATTTTAGTTCACGTTAGGTCAGAGTGCAATGCAACTGCACTGCGATCCTTAGATTTCTCATGATTGCAGTGCGTGTGCAATGCGTGTGTGATCCATGTGTGATCCTTTTTTTTCTCAGCAGCTGTCATCTGCCATTCAGCTCTGCTACATGGGCGCTGACAGCAGCCACAGACAGCCATGTAGCAGAGCTGAATGGCAGATGACAGCAGACACAGAAAGAGCCGCACGATCAGAATGAACTAGGGTGAACTTCAACCGACTTCATTGTCATGCCGTGGCTCTATCTCTGTTGTGTCCTGATTAGCGGTTACCCGTGAAGGACTCACCGGTGACTGCTAATCCCCTGAGTGACTGAATTGAGCAGTGAGATTAGTGCTGCCATCACTCAGGTTACCCGCGGCCAGCTGTATTCTCCCCCCGTGACCGCAACTCACCTGTGACTTCATCACTGTCACTCGGGCGACTTGCTGTCACAGTTGGAGGATCCAGTGGTGGCCGTGAGTAACCTGAGTCACATCAGCTGATCGCGCGGCTCACCTCAGTTGCGGCGTGGAGGTGACAGGAGCGGCGGTGTCTTCTGCAGCTCCTGCCACCTTCATGTAGCAGAGCTGGAAGCGACACTGGACACCTGTGGATTACGTCGGACATGGAGGGGTTTTTTGGGTACTTAATGAAGTGGTGAATGAGGGTATTTGTTATTGTTTATTATTTCAAATAAAGGATTTTTCGTTGTGTGTGTTTATTAACTTTAATTCACAGGTTAATCATTGGGGGTGTCTCATAGACGCCTGCAATGATTAATCTAGGATTTAGTGGCAGCTATGGGCTGCCATTAACTCCTTATTACCCCAACGCACCAGGGCAAATCGGGAAGAGCCGTGTAGAGTCCACGAACTGTCGCATCTAATGTATGCGGCAATTCTAGGCGGCTGATGACTGATATTGTTAGGCTGAGGGCTCCCCATAACGTTGGGCTCCCCATCCTGAGAATATCAGCCTTCAGCCGTATGGCTTTATCTGGCTGGTATTAAAATTGGGGGGAACCGCACGCCGTTTTTTTTAATTATTTATTTATTTTACTGCACAGCATAGACACGCCCACCGGCTGCTGTGATTGGTTGCAGTGAGACAGCTGTCACTCAGCGTGGGGGCGTGTCTGACTGCAACCAATCATAGGCGCCAGTGGGCGGTAAAGCCGGGAATACGAGATTGAATAATGAGCGGCCGGCTTTTTCAAAAGAGGAGAAGCCGCCGGAGCAGTGTGAACGCCGTGCAGTGCCGCGCTGGTGATCAGGGGTTGGTGAGTATGAGAGGGGGGGAGAGGGATAGACCGACATGGACAGAGAGTGAGGGACAGAGATAGTGACCGACCGACAGACCGACCGACAGAGAGAGAATAGAGATCGAGAGGGAGAGACCGACTGACAGAGAACAGACATTGACAGACATTGTGAGACATCAGTCGTTTCCAGTGTTTTAGGAAACATGCAAGAAATGTATTTAGAAAATCGGATGTCACTAAAATGGTGTGAGTGCCGTCCCGTGACATCCGATTTTTTACACGCTCCCATAGACTTGCATTGGACAGACTCGCAGAAGAAACTCGCAAAAAAGCAGCATGCTGCGATTTTTATCTCAGCCCGATTTGGACTGAGAAAAAAATCGCAAATGCGAGCTGAATCATTCACTAACATGTGTCCGATTCCAATGCGAGATTTTCTCACATTGCTCTACTGCGGGAAACTCGCAAGTGAGAAGCAGCCCTAAGAGCAGTATTATTAGAGAATAGAATAGATTTGAATTAGCCCATAAAACGAATTTTGGCTTAAAGTATCGGCAGCAAGGAATGTAAGGCAAAAATCACTGCCTAAATGTCTCTAATACACTATTCCTTCTCCACCAGCGCTCCCAACCTTAATTGTAGCTAAGAATAGTAGTATTTAGTGATGAGCGAGTACTAAAAAGCTCGGGTGCTCGAGGCTTGGGCCGAGCATCCCAAGATACTCGTGTACTCGGCCCGAGCACCGAGCCCAATGTTATCCTATGGGAGACCCGAGTATTTTTCTGAAATGACCCCGGCAGCATGTAGAAACCCTAAAAATGTCACAAAAGTCTCAGAAGAGTGCTCAAATGACATGGCAACAGCATGGGGAAGGCCCCTTGAAGCATTTATCACTCAAAAGTCACAGCTGTGAACAATTTTGTCCGAGTTTTGCGCCATTTTTACGGACTCACCAGAAAACCTTCCAAAATGACACCAAAATGAATTTTCATGGCGGAAATGTTAAGGGCACATACCCAATAGTGAGATAGAGCTGGTGTATGTTACTTTTTGAGATTAATACATGAAAGATTTTACGTAAAACATTGTGTGGCACTCCGATGTACAAAACGCACGATTTGTGCTTTTTACTAGCGATGTCGGTTATTTTTTTTTTTCATTCTATCTCCCGTCGGTCGGTCTCGCTCTGTCTGTCTCTCTCTGTCTTGTCTGTCCGCCTCTCACAGTCTGTCGGTCATTCTCCCCCCTCTCTCTTACTTACCGTTCCCCGATCACTGCCGCGGCGCTGCACTGCTGTTCACTAAACTCCGGCGGCTTTTCCTCTTTTGAAAAAGCCGGCCGCTCATTAAACAATCTCGTATTCCCTGCTTTCCTGCTTTTCAGCGCCTATGATTGGTTGCAGTGAGACACGCCCCCACGCTGAGTGACAGGTGTCTCACTGCACCCAAACACAGCAGCCGGTGGGTGTGTGTATACTGTGCAGTGAAATAAATAAGTAAATAATTAAAAAAAACGGCGTGCGGTCCCCCCAATTTTAATACCAGCCAGATAAAGCCATACGGCTGAAGGCTGGTATTCTCAGGATGGGGGGCTCCACGTTATGGGGAGCCCCCCAGCCTAACAATATCAGTCAGCAGCCGCCCAGAATTGCCGCATACATTATATGCGACAGTTCTGGGACTGTACCCGGCTCTTCCCGATTTGCCCTGGTGCGTTGGCAAATCGGGGTAATAAGGAGTTAATGGCAGCCAGTAGCTGCCACTAAATCCTAGATTAATCATGTCAGGCGTCTCCCCGAGATTCCTTCCATGATTAATCTGTAAATTACAGTTAAAAAACACACACACCCGAACAATCTTTTATTAGAAATAAAAAACATTAGCAAAGTCCCTCATCACCAATTTATTAACCCCGACAAACCCTCCATGTCCGGCGTACTCCACAGTCCTCCAGCGTCACATCCAGTTGTGCTGCATGAAGGTAACAGGAGCTGCAGAATACACCGCCGCTCCTGTCAGCTTCACACAGCAACTGAAGACAGCTGCGCGATCAGCTGAGCTGTCACTGAGGTTACCTGGATCCAGCGGTGGATGCAGCGGTGGCCGCGGGTAACCTCAGTGACAGCTCATCTGATCGCGCTACTCACCGCCGCTCCGGTCAGCTCCACGCAGCAACTGAGGTGAGTATCGCGATCAGCTGAGCTGTCACTGAGGTTACCCGCGGTGGCCGTGAGTTACCTGACTGACAGCAGCTGATCGCGCTACTCACCTCAGTTGCTGTGTGAAGCTGACCGGAGCGGCGGTGTATTCTGCAGCTCCTGTCACCTGCATGCAGCAGAGCTGGACGCGACGCTGGAGGTCCGTGGATTACGCCGGACATGGAGGGTTTGTCGGGGTTAATAAATTGGTGATGAGGGACTTTGTTATTGTTTTTTGCAAGAAGGATTTGCGGGGCACTACTTTCACTGAGGACTGTCCACATCAAACAATCAGCAGCTAGTTGTGGAAAGCACACACGGTGCTATTGATCTCTGCTGCGACCCGAGGAGACTTCCAGGTCGGACTATACTGAATACAGCTGCGGGGTGCTTGTTCCAAAAGCATCAGAGCATAGAACATTAAGCAAAGGAAGAAAAAAGGAACGGCACTCACCGGTAATTGCTGTGAAGTGTTCAGATTTACTTCATGGTCAGAGGATACATGCTTCGGCGTTACAGGGAGGGAATGAGGATGGTTAGCACAAAAAGACTACGGTCGTTTCGCCCCTGTAGGTGGGGCTTCAACGGGTCTTACAGATTGGTGACCTCACTATGCAGGTTTATAAAAAAGCAGCAAGCTCCAATCATGTGTGCAGGTGAGTTAAAAATTTTTTTTTTTTTTTTTTTTTTTTTTTTTATAAAAACAAGTAAGCCCAAAGTGGGCTAATATCACTAAATGAATCGCAATGACGGACACACTATTATAATTTCATATGATGATATAGTAAATTGTGCTTTTTCAACCCAAAAATACGACTAAGTCGTTTTTTTCATTAAAGCCTAGCGGGCCCATAGCATTATATTTGATAATGTACTCAGCTTTCTTTTGTAAAAGGACCTTATGAGTATCACCACCTCTAGGTGACGGTTCAACCAATTCTAATCCAGCAAACGTTAATACGTTGCAATTTGCTTCATGAAAATTTTTCACATGTTGGATCATCTTGGTTGCGCCGACTCCTGTGGTTATGGAATTCCTATGTTCACGGAACCGCACAAAGAGTGGTCTGATCGTCTTCCCTATGTAGTATAATCCACAGGGACAGAAGACGATATAAATTACGATTTTGGTTCTACAAGTAATCAGATGTTTGGTCCTGTGCCAGGCATTGCCCACTTTTAGAGATTTACCAGTAAGATGGTACTGACAGAATGAACAATTACCACATTTATGGTTACCCAGAGGACCAAGGTTATGCAGCCAAGTTGAGGTTGGTGTGTAGCATTTTTTTACTAGTATGTCTCTGATGTTTTTAGACCGTCTGTATGTAATTAGTGGTCTATTTTTAGCTGTATCTGCTAAATCTCTGTCTTTTTCTATTAGGTGCCAGTTTTTATTTATTATAGTCTTAATGATATTGTCCATTGGACTATACTTAAAATTAAAAATCAAACGTTTTTGTGAATTATTTTGCTGGTCTGAACTGGAACCTGTTTTTCTGGACAATTTTTTATTTTTTATTTTTTCTTTTGCTACTTTTTTATTAGGTCGTTCCTTAGCTGCAAATACCTCGGCTCTTGGGTAACCGCGTTCTAAAAACCTTTTCTGAAGATCCTGCATTTGTTCGTTTAATTTCTCAATATCATTTGTAACTCTGTAAACCCGCAGAAACTGGCTGTATGGGATGGATTTGAGGACATGTTTTGGGTGGGCACTTTTATGATGTAATAAATTATTCACTGCTATGGGTTTCCTAAAGATCTCACGTGTGATCTGCCCATCTTTTATCACTAATTTAACGTCTAGGAATTCTATCTCATTTTCTCCATATTGATGAGTGAATAACATATTAAATGTATTTGTTAAATTTAAATGTTGAACGAAAGCTTTTACCTCTGCCTCATCTCCATCCCACACAATCAGGACATCATCCACAAAACGTAAATACAGTTTTATATGTCTGATAAAAGGATTATTCAGGCCATATACTAGATCTTCTTCCACTGTGGCTAGATATAAATTTGCAAATGTGCAAGCCACCGGTGTCCCCATCGCCACCCCACTATGTTGTAAGAACCAATCATTACCGAATTTAAAAGCATTGTGTGTGAGAACAAACAACAATGTTTCTTCAATGAAATTAATTTGTTCTGGGGCTTCACCTATTTTTCTGAGTCTATCTACAATAACCTCCACTCCTTGGCGTTGTGGTATTCTTGTATATAGACTCTCGATGTCTAAAGACACCCATTTGAACGAGGGCTGCCAAACAAAATTCTCTAAATGGTATAGTAGATCACTTGTATCTTTTATGAATGATGGAATACATGTCAATAGAGGATGAAGTAGCCAATCAAGGTACTTAGACAAAGGTTCAGTCAGGGAGCCAATTCCTGAGACGATTGGTCTCCCTGGGGGTGCAACAATCGATTTGTGGATTTTAGGAACTGAGTACCAATGAGGTTTAGTAGGAAAGGAGGGTAGTAATTTTTCAGCTCTGTTTTTTGTCAGGAATCCCACACTGACTTGTCTATTCAGAAACCCTCTCAATTTTTCTTTAAATTTTACTGTGGGGTCTCCTTTTTGGACTCTATAAACCTCATTGTTACTGAGTTGGTTAGATGCTTCTTCTAAGTAGTATCGCGTGTCCAAAGCACTATCGCACCCCCCTTGTCTGCTTTTCTTATAGTCACGTTCTTCCATGACTGTAGTTTTTTTAAAGCAAGTTTTTCTGCTCTTGATAGATTATCAGGAAAGGCGGGGTAGGACAGCGCTCGTATGTCACGCAAAACTACTTCTTGAAATAAGTCAACATTGTTGCCTGGTGAAACTGGTGGGAAAAACGTGGATTTCACTCCTCCTGTAAAAATTGAAAAATCTTCATGTGGCTCACTGGATGAAGAAACATCGGTACTAGACATATTTTCATCATTAATGCTCAGTAGCAACGTTGCCTCTGTCAAATTGATGTTATTTTCCATATTTCCAAAATTGAACCCGATGGGATCTGAGTTGCATTGTCTTTCTGACCAATCCGTTGTAGATACAGTTTTTTTCTTCTTTTTTTCATCAGATTTAATTGAAAACATTTTTTTCAAGTGCAGTTTCCGACAGGCTTTGTACAAATCTACTTCAAAACCAACAATATCAAAGCTTTCTGGAACACAAAAGTTAAGGCCTTTTTTTAGCACCGAAATCATGTCTCCATCCAGGATTTGGTCAGTCAAGTTAAAGATTTTTTGTTCAGATGCTGTGTCTAAGCTCTCCAGGCTACTTTTTTCCTTTTCCCGGTGTTGATGCCGTCTGTGCTTCCCCCGGCCCCTTCTTGTCCGACGTCTAAAGGGTTAATTTGTGATGTTGCCCCAGAGTCTGCACTTAATCTTCTTTTTTGTGGTGGTGGTTCATCTTGGCCACTAGAATCTGAATCTGTAGTCCATGCCATTTTACAATTGCAACCCATAGCAGTGAATAATTTATTACATCATAAAAGTGCCCACCCAAAACATGTCCTCAAATCCATCCCATACAGCCAGTTTCTGCGGGTTTACAGAGTTACAAATGATATTGAGAAATTAAACGAACAAATTCAGGATCTTCAGAAAAGGTTTTTAGAACGCGGTTACCCAAGAGCCGAGGTATTTGCAGCGCAGGAACAAGCTAATAAAAAAGTAGCAAAAGAAAAAATAAAAAATAAAAAATTGTCCAGAAAAACAGGTTCCAGTTCAGACCAGCAAAATAATTCACAAAAACGTTTGATTTTTAATTTTAAGTATAGTCCAATGGACAATATCATTAGGACTATAATAAATAAAAACTGGCACCTAATAGAAAAAGACAGAGATTTAGCAGATACAGCTAAAAATAGACCACTAATTACATACAGACGGTCTAAAAACATCAGAGACATACTAGTAAAAAAATGCTACACACCAACCTCAACTTGGCTGCATAACCTTGGTCCTCTGGGTAACCATAAATGTGGTAATTGTTCATTCTGTCAGTACCATCTTACTGGTAAATCTCTAAAAGTGGGCAATGCCTGGCACAGGACCAAACATCTGATTACTTGTAGAACCAAAATGGTAATTTATATCGTCTTCTGTCCCTGTGGATTATACTACATAGGGAAGACGATCAAACCACTCTTTGTGCGGTTCCGTGAACATAGGAATTCCATAACCACAGGAGTCGGCGCAACCAAGATGATCCAACATGTGAAAAATTTTCATGAAGCAAATTGCAACGTATTAACGTTTGCTGGATTAGAATTGGTTGAACCGTCACCTAGAGGTGGTGATACTCATAAGGTCCTTTTACAAAAGGAAGCTGAGTACATTATCAAATATAATGCTATGGGCCCGCTAGGCTTTAATGAAAAAAACGACTTAGTCGTATTTTTGGGTTGAAAAAGCACAATTTACTATATCATCATATGAAATTATAATAGTGTGTCTGTCATTGCGATTCATTTAGTGATATTAGCCCACTTTGGGCTTACTTGTTTTTATAAAAAAAAAAAAAAAAAAAAATTTTTAACTCACCTGCACACATGATTGGAGCTTGCTGCTTTTTTATAAACCTGCATAGTGAGGTCACTAATCTGTAAGACCCGTTGAAGCCCCACCTACAGGGGCGAAACGGCCGTAGTCTTTTTGTGCTAAACATCCTCATTCCCTCCCTGTAACGCCGAAGCATGTATCCTCTGACCATGAAATAAATCTGAACACTTCACAGCAATTACCGGTGAGTGCCGTTCCTTTTTTCTTCCTTTGCTTAATGTTATTGTTTTTTATTTCTAATAAAGGATTTTTCGTGTGTGTGTGTTTTTTAACTGTAATTTACAGATTAATCATGGAAGGTATCTCGGGGAGACGCCTGACATGATTAATCTAGGATTTAGTGGCAGCTATGGGCTGCCATTAACCCCTTATTACCCTGATTTGCCAACGCACTAGGGTAAATCGGGAAGAGCCGGGTACAGTCCCAGAACTGTCGCATATAATGTATGCGGCAATTCTGGGCGGCTGCTGACTGATATTGTTAGGCTGGGGGGCTCCCCATAACGTGGGGCTCCCCATCCTGAGAATATCTGGCTGGTATTAAAATTGGGGGGGACCGAACGCCGTTTTTTTAAATTATTTATTTATTTATTTTACTGCACAGTATAGACACGCCCACCGGCTGCTGTGATTGGGTGCAGTGAGACACCTGTCACTCAGCGTGGGGGTGTGTCTCACTGCAACCAATCATAGGCGTCTGTGGGCGGGGAAAGCAGGGAATATGAGATGGCTGTGTGCAGAGCACAGCGCGCCCGCCGGTATAAAGGCTCGGTCACGCTGTGCAGGCCGGCCAATCACTGCAATTCCACAACTAACAGGGCTGTGGCATTGCAGTGGTCTGCCAGCCAATCCCTGCATGAGGGCTGGCTCTTAAAAGAGCGCCAACATGCAAGGATGAAGACCACGAGTACAGCACGAGTATCGCGAAATTACTCGGTACCCGCCGAGTAGCCCGAGTACAGTGATACTCGTGCGAGTACCGAGTAGTAACAAGCATACTCGCTCATCACTAGTAGTATTACAAGTGCTGAAAAGGACTTTTGGGTTACTGTAGCAGATGCAAGATCTGTATCGCTAAAATCTATGTCTAAATGTTTAGTACACTATCCCTTCTCTAACAACTAGCCATAAACTAATTGTAGCGAAGAGCAGTAATATTAGAGAATATAATAGATTTTTTTTTACTTTACAGCAGAAAGAATTGTAAGGCTAGAATCTCTCTAATACTCTATTACTTTTTCAGTTGAAGCTCTCTCTACACCATTTTCAGTACAGTGCGTGGAGCATGTCATCACTGGGTCTTATATAGACCCAATGATGAGATGTGTCCGGCCAATCAGAGAAATGCCAGTAGCCAACATAATTGCAGCACTACAGTAATTGGCAGGCAAACCCCAAGAAACATTCTGGGTGGGGACCTGAGCCCAAGTGTATTCGATTGAGTATCGAGCGTGCCGAGCACCCCGATGTATGCTCAAGCACGCTCTCTCGCCACTATTTTACATTCTTCTGGTAACCATTACTTCTATTATTCATTCCATTTACCCATTATAAGAAGTCAACTAATTTCCAATTTTAAAGTCTCAATGTGAAAAACTCAATAATTTAAATGTATCTTTTAAATCAGTAGAATAGCAATCCTGTACCTACCCTCTAGATTTGTTTCCAGATCTGACTGTAAGCTTTCCATAGTATATTGTAAGCTGAGCCATTACATCACTAGTCTCCATCCAATATACAATACGATACATGATACACAATTAACCTTCAATTAATAACGAGCCACTGTTTTGTTACTGTAACATCTACCTGGAGATGAAAAAGCCAAGCAATTTAAATGCCGAGTGATTCTAAGCAGCCTGTGACTTAAGACAAATGTTTTAATAAGGTAAAAACAAGCAATGATTAGTTATAAGGACAAGTCCTGGTTTTCTTAGAGAAAATAGCAAGCATTGCCTCTTTCCGCAGTTCTAATGGATTAGGTTTTCAAATCTCGCTTATTACATTGTGCTCTTCTGATAAAGCCACAGCACAGCACAATGCTTTTCAATTTATTAAGCGCCATTTATTACAAAGGATATGGCTTTTTCTAAAGGCCCCAATCAGCAACAAGTTACTTCTATTACATAAATTGAAAGAAAATGCTACTCTGTTTGACTACAGGGCATTAATAGTCAGGTTTAAAATTGCATTTCCTATGCCAGGTGATGCTCGCCAGCTAGAGATTGTATTTCACCTGCTTCACAAAATGCACATTTATATTAGATGAGATGGCTGCTTGAATAAACAAAATATTTTTACTGTCCCAGTGATCATTAGGATTTATATATCATGTATATTGATTGATCTCTACATGAATACAAAGTGTTTAAACATTGCTATTTGCTTTTTCTAGCATTGACCATCACCTATAAGGATAGTACATGCGATGAAGACATCAGGATGCGATAATTTTATCCTAATATACCTAATATATTTACTATTCCTATTGAGATGATATATATGGGAATATTCCACAACCAGTCTGCTGCTGTCAATATAATTTTACAAAACCCCCTCATATTCCTCAGAAAATAGTGATTGTCCCCATTAGGGCTCACTCAATCTAAATTCCCTATTAGTATGTGTTTGGAGTAGCGGGTGAAATTGGAGAACCCAGAAGAAACCTACACAAACACAGGGAGAACATACAGACTCCTTGCTGATGTTTTCCTTAGTGTGATTTGAGCCCAAGAACCCAGTTCTGAAAAGTGATCCACAATGTACTCACAGTTAAAAAATAGAAGGGCCTGCAAGCTGAGGGTTTTCAATTGATAGGGCACAATGGACATTGTAGTTTTTCAACAGTGAGAAAGCTGCACATTGGAGACATCTTCTATAATGCAGTCTATTCTATAATGCTTCTTTTAGGAAAAATTGTCTCTGGATTATGGATAGAATATACTTAGGGAGTGATTCTCTAAGACAGGCGTAGTGCATACCAGTCTTAATGAAGCGCTCGCTGAAGCACACCGGCCTGATTCATTACACGGTGATTGTGGACTGGCATATAGATCTGTAGCAAGTTACAATTGTATAGTTTTATTTATTCCCCCTAGAGAGGAGAATAGAGAACAGGAGATACCACAGGGCTAATCTAAGAATATTAAGAGTATATGAAAAAGAGAACAAGTATAAGATTATGTAGACCATGAATAAGATTTCATAAGTCGAAATGCGTCGGTGTTTGTGCACAGCAGTAGTATGTCTGATGGCTGATGTCTCCTATACTTTAATTAAATTGGAATGAACATGGACATTGGACCCTGGAGATTTGGCTGTTTGTCTATCTAACACTATAGTGATGTAATTTATGATGAATTTGAAGGCCAGGCAAGACATTGACCCATCCCGCCCATGCCATGCATATAATGATGTAGGTGGCTGAGACTAGTGTGTAAATGGCAAAAGAGAAAATATTTTAGAGCAACTGCCAAGTTGGACACCAATATATCTACTTTTTAAGCTGTGTATGCCAGATTTCTGATGTAAGCACCATGATAAATCGCCCCCATGGACTTGCCCCTGGAATACTATTGTAAGATAGATTATCAATTGATAGCTATTAAAATAAATATGTTAGCCACACTTGACAAAAAAGAGAAAAAGCTGCAGCATAAATTAAATAATTATTATTATTTATTTATTTTTTTTAAACCATACACTCCTTACTGATCCCTTTTGCTCTCCTAGCACTCCATGATCATACTGCCCATCTCCAAGGTTCCTCTTCGAGCCAGGAGAGGCATGTTACCTCTTGAAAAAATTGTGATTGGGGATTGGTTGCATAGATCACTAGTCTATCCTTACTGGAAGAAAAACCACATAAACCAGTGGAGGACCAAGACAGCAGTAAAGAGGATCGATGGAGATCTGTAAGGTTAGTATTTGTTATTCGCTTGCTGTGGGCTTAAAACCTTAATATCCATGATGCTTTATAGTGGGTAAGAAAAATAGATATATTTTTGAATTTTCTAATAAATAGTCTTGGAAATAAAGAAAAATGGCAGTAGGCAATGACAATTGCTAAGCCTGCATCCTTATTGAATACTTCAAATTATCAGAACATTTTTATGGAAGAAAACGGCTTAAAAAGTTAATGAAAACTATATTAACTTTCAGTTAGTCATGCCAAAATACTTAGTTTGATCAGTCATATGGGGCGCTATGGCACGTATAGTCGATATTGCGTTTTGTGATGCATTGAGGAGGAAGGGGCGCACTAGCTAGAAAGCTACCAAAATAGATAGTTACCTATCTTCCATACACACAGAAATATGACAAAAAAATTTAAGGACTGCTTAAAATTTAAGGCATCACATACCCAAAAGACTATTTATACCCAACTAAAAAAGACCAGTGGAAATTGTTAGTGTTGACATAATACACATTATTTATGACACATTCCTTTTTGTGGTGACCTTGTGACATATAACCAATTTTTTTATCCAATAATATAGCCTTGACTAGTATATTAGGAAATCTCACTACCTGGTGTTCTAAGTGTCTTCCATCTGGTTGCCTACACTGTAATAATTATATTTCTAAACTAATATCTATAATATTGTAACAATTACTACACCAGTCTCTGTTAAATCAATGTCTGGGTCAAGACAAATAAATCCATTCTGTGATACAGTAAGTCCTTTTTCAGGTTGGTTCTATTCTTGAAGACATGAGCACTTCCTAAATATTACTTACATTTGTCAAAAGAAATCATATATCTATTGAGTTTAGTATGATATATGTGAAAGAACAAATAATAAACATGTTGAGACCGATGGCACGTTTCATTACCACCATTAAAATAGATGTTTAAGACATTTCCAAAGCGTAATGATGAAGGATAACATGTCAGGATTGTTCAATCTTTTACCTGTGAGAGCGATTTATTATCACTTTAACAGAACTTGGCTCATAATGATGACAGTATCATTTTAGAACTTGAAAAATACTCATATAATAAAGCACAACTGATACTCCATATTAAAGAGCAAAAATTACATTTTTGATACTTCAATCAATGGATTTTATAGATAAATATAAACTTCTCGCATTTTCTCCATGGATATCTCTCGGAATCTTTAAAAATAAAGTCAAACTCTTTTTAGGTTTGCTTCTGTCATTTTATGTGCTGTAAGGAGTAATCCAGTTTCAGCAAATAAATGTTATTTTTTTATGATGAAAAATTATCTAATTTGCCAATATGTTCCCAGAATCAATTCTTTATAGTTTTCAAGATTTCTGTTTGTTTTTTGTATCCCACTCGATGTCATATATTATCATCAGGCAGGTGTAGAAAGTAGTGTGATAAGCCAAAATACCATTTTAAGATTTTCTGCAGTGCTGTATGTCCTTGTATTATCGCTCATTTATGAACCTTTTTTCAAAAAGTTACACAACTGCTTCTGCAAAAACATTGTTTTGTTTTTTGTACCTTGAAAGAAACACTTATATGATCAGATAAATTAAATAACTAAATATTATGCCCTTGTTTTTCAAACAGTCTTTGCCAGAATATTGGTGTAAAACTGCATTAAATGCTGCCACATAGTCATAGAGCTCTAAATTGTGTAAAAATGTTTCAACTTTTGGCATTTTTACAGCAGCTTTACCAAACTTTTTAAACACTCATATTAATTTACAAGACAAAAATGCAGAAAATTAGGCCAGAAAGGTACACTAACCCATAGATGGAGTTACACTTTGGCAGAGGTGTGCGGCAGTTGTAACATGTGCCAAATTAATTAAAGGGAATCTTTCAGCAGGTTTTTGCTATGTAAGCTGAGAATAGCATAATGTAGGAGTTAAGCAAAAAACAAAAACAAAACACAACTATGCCTCTCTTATCTGTGTGCTGTATTGTTTACTGTGGTTAACATTGCTAGGTGTAGCTGGCATGTGCAAGAAAGTCAGACATGCCCCTGCTGTGATTAACACCTCCCACAGAGAGCCTGGTGTGAAAGGGGACAGCTCACTAGGCTCAGCTAGCTACATGCGTAAAATTCAACTACTGTATTTGATTATGTGAGAATGGCAGCACCCAGTAATCTATATGATAAACTATTGGAATCAGAATCTCCTTGCCTACATTGTGTTGCTGTCAGATAAGGTAATAAAAGCCTTCTGAGCTGACAGATTCCCTTTAAAGCTGGGTTCACACATAGTGACAGCGACAACGACGTCGCTGTTACGTCACCATTTTCTGTGACGCAACAGCGACCTTGTAAGTCGCTGTTATGATTGCTGCTTAGCTTTCAAACACAGCAGCGATCATAATGACACGCGTCGCTGTGCTACATGTGCAGAGAGCAGGGAGCTGCGTACACTGCTTAGCGCTGGCTCCCTGCACTCCTAGCTACAGTACACATCGGGATAATTACCCGATATGTACTGCAGCTACATGTGCAGAGAGCAAGGAGACGCGCACACTGCTTACCGCTGGCTCCCTGCATTCCTAGCTACAGTACACATCGGGTTAAAAACCCGATGTGTACTGCAGCTACCTGTGCAGAGAGCAGGGAGGCGGCACTGGCAGCAAGAGCGGCGGATGCTGGTAACGAAGATAAATATCGGGTAACCAGGGAAAGGTCTTCCCTTGGTTACCCGATGTTAACCCTGGTTACAGCTTACCGCAGCTGCCAGATGCCGACTCCTGCTCCCTGCTCGCTTCATTTCGTCGCTCTCTCGCTGTCACACACAGCAATGTGTGCGTCACAGCAGGAGAGCGACGACCAAAAAATGAAGCTGGACATTCAGCAACGACCCGTGACCTCACAGCAGGGGCCAGGTCATTGCTGGATGTCACACACAGTGATAGCGACGGGCCGTCGCTGCAACGTCACAGAAAATGGTGACGTAGCAGCAATGTCGCTGTCATCGTCGCTGTGTGTGACACCACCCTAAGAGTGCATCTTAATTGAATTAGCACATCTTACTCTATTTATTAAGACTGGCATACAAAATACTTCTTTTAATGAATTTGTACCATAGACTAAAAAATATAAAAATTTAAGAGGTCACAGCGGTTGATACCTTTTAATCCCTTTTCGACCTTTGATGTACATTTATAGCAAAGGTCATGTCCCTACCTTTGATGTGGGCTTGCACACTGAGCCCACATCTTTCGCTGCACATGACAGCTGATTTAATCAGTCATTATGTGCCTTCAACACGACTTTTATATCCCGCTGTCAATCTCTGACAGTGGGACTTAATATGCACCAGCAAGGAGTGCGTAATTCCCCGCTCCCTTGACATGATTGCTGGGTGCCAATGGGTTGTCATGACAGCCAGAGGTCAGTGCTGATACAGTGCTCTGTATAACACAAATGATTGGATGATCACAGCTTCAAGTCCTCTAAGGGGATTACTAAATACTTCTTCCCACATTTTCCAATCATGCACCAGTGATGGAAGTAAGAATGGCACATTGTCCTCATAGCGGGGATCCAGCAGGGTGGACACCTAGTAAGCAGCACTGGTAACAATCTGCGGAACTTGGTGGCTGTTGTGCAGCCACTGCAGCATGTAATCGCTCATCCAGGCTGCCTAGAGGGAACAACAATCTGTCCTCAGATGAAGGTGAATCAACTATGTCCTCTGTATCCCCCCAGCAATGCTCCAATGACACCCATGAACTGCTTTTGGTGCCATCCTGCTGTGAGCACAGTTTCTCCTCCTCCTTCTGATCCTCATCCTACAAAACTATCCCCTGGCTGGACAGTTGTGTACGTGGCCTCTGTTGGTACAGGAACCCACCCACTGAGCCATTTGTGGACGACTGGCGTGATAGTCTTGTGAATGGTCTGTCTCTCTTAAGGCCCCGTTACATGCAATGACATCGCTAACGAGATGTCATTGGGGTGATGGAATTAGTGACTCATATCCATCGTCGTTAGCGTCGTCGTTGCGTGTGACACCTAGCAGCGACCACCAATGATCCAAAAGCGGCACAAATCATTGATTGTTGACACGCCGTTCATTTTCAAAATATCATTGCTCATTTTGGACGCATGTTGTTCATCGTTCCTAAGGCAGCACACATCGCTACGTTTGACGAACAACATCGTTCCTGCGTCCTCTGGCAACGAGGTGGGAGTAACATTCATGCGGCTGCTCTCTGCTTCTCCGCTTCTATTGGTGGCCCGCTGTGTGACGTCGCTGTGACGCCGCACGAACCTCCCCCTTAATAAAGAGATTGTTCGCCGGCCACAGGGACGTCATTAGGAAGGTATGTGCGTGTAATGCATACCAACGATATTGTTCGCCACAGGCAGCGATTTGCCCGTGATTTGCCCGTTTGCCTTTACTCATCCTCTTGGTGGTGAAAAAAGTTTGAAGTTTGTAAAAAAAAAAGAATAATTGGAACCATTTTGGAGCAGATGAGATGTTCTATTATCTCTTATTGAACTTTTTTTGTGTTTTTGCATTGGCAAAACAGCCAAGCAAAGATTTTGAAAGATACAAGAACACAGATTACTTAACAGGGATCTAGAGTGGCAGCACAGGTAAGCGTCAACATAACACAAGAGGGGTTTTTTTGCCTCCATTTTTCTGGTTTCTGAATCATGTTGCCCATAGTTCAGGGTAAAATAAGTTGACAGGTTCCCTTTAAAACTGAAAAAGAGTATAATTCAGATGTACCAAGTCAGTAAATGTTTAATAATAGAAACTTGCAATTTATTAATACTTTCTATTCTCATGAGCAAAAAGTGCTTGATAACTCTTTAGAAATCATATAGATCTGTTAGCTGGTTATTGCTTCTTAGCATAGGCTTACATTTCCATCTTTCTTTACAACCGTGTCACTTTTATTAAGATTAATTATTCCTATCATGTTCCCCTTTGATTATATTTTGGTTTGTATTATAAATAGTGCCGCGTACAATGTTAAATTTGCATTTATACTCCTTCAAATGCCTTTTAAAAGTTAGGTTTTTGGGTTAATTTATTTTATAAGTTATGCAAAAAAATGAAAATGAATGGCTACATGAAAAATAGTCCATCAAGGAATGCAGCAAATTACAGAGGACTTCCTTCAGATAAAGTAAGAAATTACAGACAGTTCTTTTGACTTGCTTTGTGTCATGTAAAATTCTATAAAAGTGGAATGAATGAAAGTCAGGTTAAATTCAAAAGTTCAAAATCATAAGAAAGAAGAGACCAAGCCAGCCGCACTGTATAATTTTAGGTCAAGTTGTGAAAAAAGGTATTATTAAAATACCAAAAAAGAACCGTGAATGCTTCAATTTTCATGTGTAAGTATTCTACTTTTTATAGAATTCCCATACAAAAAAAGGGAAGTCTTTTTTCACATACAATTATGAATACTAGATCTGTAATTACACATGCTACAATGTCTATCTGCATTCACCTTATTAAATGTGGTTATTAGCCACCAATCACTTCTCCACAACTTCATTCATTTAATTTAATCTTCTGCAGTAAGAAACTTCTGCAAGCTTACTTTCACTTCCATCCTCTACGCACGCTTATTTATCCATCTTTACATGACAAAGTTTATATTGCATATTATGAAGTATTTTTATTCTTTCTCTGTAATTAGTGATCACCCAGAATAGGACGTGCTAATGTGGCGCCCCTGACCTGGTCAGGCGCCACTGAGTACCGCTCCCACACTGGGTGAGTGCAAACAGATAATCCCAAAGGCTGAGTAGGGTGTGTACACACAGACACATTGTAACCAGGTCTCACACACACATTAGAGGGGACCCCTGGGCAGACCCAGGAGGGAACGTGGCCTCCACATCTCAGCTAGTGGTGCGGTAGAGAAGCTGGAAGCGAGTTGTTGCAGTGGCAGTCAAGGGAACAGGAGCTGGAGGTAGCCGAGTCTGAAGTGCAGACGCAGGAGAGCGAACACACTAGTCAGACCCTGCACGTGTAGTGGCTGCTGGCAGGGGAGCACATTGCCACACAGTCAGCCTGAAAGACTCCTGCAGAAGAGAAAGGACAGGCAGTTGAGTACGGGGACTCCTGGTAATGAAGCACGCACGGGGAACAGGTCCCTGGAGCCAGACATCCATTTAGTGGTCTGCTAAATCCTGCAGGTGGTGGGACTAGAGGTTCCACAACAACCAACACAGAGTCCGAGCATCAGCAGCAACGAGGGGGCCCATAAGGAGGATCGAGCTTACAGCTATCCACCTTGGTCCACGCTGCCAGCAAGCGGGCCAGAAAGGGGAGAAAAGGCAGATGCGACTTCCCTGGATGAATCCCACGGTACTTTAAGTCAGGGGTTGTCCGAAACAAGAAGTGCTAGGAAGGTGAGTCAGCAGTCACCCCTATAGCAGCCTGAAGGATACCTGGTTCTCTCTGGTCTATCTCAGTATCGCCCGGGTTATCTCACAAAACCAGCTGAACGTGAGTAAACAAGTTGAAAGACATTTCTGGACTGAGACTGAGTTCTTCTGCGACCTGTTGTTCCACACACATACATCCGAGCCCCTGGGGCCAGCCTCACTCTTGGGAGGCCATACCACCAGACTGCAGACACCACCAGCCCCAGACGCTCGTTAAACTGTAGTGGCGGTCACCTATCACCCTGACCGCAAAACTGAAAGTGGCGTCACGACTCAGACAATACAACCTGACATACCTGTTGCCAGAAGGGTCCCTACAGAGAAGTCCTCTCAGTGTCCCGCAGGCGACCGCTGCAGCGCTGTGGTGGGTGACTCACTTACATATGATAGAACTATATTCTGAACCTTTTTATCTTCAGTGTGGTAGAACGCAGTCACTGGTGCCTTTACATAACTTTGTCTTTCTTCAGAAACATCTGATACAAGCACATATTTTCTAAAATATATGCTTAATAATCCTTAAAGTACCACTTCAACGGGTTTTTTATATTACACCAATAGAGTGCTGCTTTAAATTTAAGTCCTCTCACCTCGGTATTAAACTTACCTTCCAACAGCTTCATCTTCTATCACCGCCGCGCCGGTCAGTCTTCGGAGATTTGTGACCTGTCGGCACCTCTTGTTTTTGATGGAGCAAGCCAGAAGTCACAACTCAATGCATCTCTAATCATGTATTATAAAATACATGTACTTACTTGTGGTACAAAATACTAGAACTTTTCTCTAAATGAGGTTTGTCAGATAAATTATGCTGGGAGATGTCATTAACATATAGGGACCCATTCCTATATCTTATCGCATTACTCTGTAAAGGAACAGTTTTGGGTGACAGTAGAGTTTCATATAAATAAAGCGTGCACATTTGAGAGTGCTGGCTCTCACAGGAACCCTGCATTTCTGCTGATCAGAGCTGTGTAGCTATGATCAACAGAAATGAACAAGCAATCAGACTGCTGGTCCATAAAGTCGCCTGGGGAACTAGTAAAATAAATTTAAAAAAAGTTTTCAAAAATATGAAAAAAAAATAAAAAAATAAAAGTTCAAATCACCCCCCCATTCCCCCATTGAAAATAAAACAGTTGAAAAATATACATATATTTGTTATCACTGCATTCAGCAATGCCAGATCTATCAAAATATAAACTAAATTAATATAAACGAGGTGGCAAGAAAAAAATTCCAAATGCCAAAATTACAGTTTTAGGTCGCTGCAAAATTTTTTTAGAATGCAATAGCAGGCGATCAAAACATAGCATCTGCACAAAAATGGTATAATTAAAAATGCTAGCTCAAGATTCAAAAAATAAACCATAAAGAAGCCCCAGATCCCAAAAAATGAGACTGCTACGGGTCTCAGAAAATGGTGCAAAAGCATTATTTCTTTTGGACAGACTTCAGAATTTTTTTAACCCCCTAGATAAAAGTAAAACTCTGTATGTTTGGTATCTATGAACTCATACTGACCTGAGGCATCACACTGACATGTTAGTTGTACCATATAGTAAACACAGTGAATAAAATATACCTAAACAAATTGTAGAATGAGTTTTTCTGGTGTAGTATGTTCCTTGGGCTGCAATAATAGTATCATCCTTGTGCTGTGGGTTTCAAGGGTACTCCGGGAAGATAAAAAATTATTCTAATGGCCATGACTTCATAAACTAAAGATGAGATGTGCAATCCTGTTCCTCACGCTCACAGTAACTGTAATTCAGTGTAATGCTGGAGCTGCTTCTTGGTGTTTCCCTTTTCTCCTGGGCTGTTAAATTATACACCAGGGGGTGTTGCCTACTCGATGCTGATAATAACAGCCAGACCGCTGGTAATGTCTACTTCCCTTCAGACTGAATTCATAATGTGGGGCCTGCTCCTGGTGTTTAGTTACAGCCAACCCTCTCATAATATTTGCTTTCCTGTAGTCCCAAAACAGAGAGAATGGCCATGCCCCCAACATGCCCCCTGTTCTAGGAGTGAATAGAAGCAGATATTATCAAGGAGCTGGCAGCTACTAGCAGCAAGGAGTAGGTCATGCCTCCTGTGCTAGGACTGAAAGGAAACTAGACACCAGGAGCATGACACACCTCCCACATGCCCCGTGTCCTTGAGCAGAAGCAGACATTAAGCAAGATGCTTGCAGCTACTAGATATCAAGAGCAGGAAATGCCCCCTTATGCATGACATAACATCCAAAAAGGGAGAAAGATCACCAAGGAGCAGTGTTACACTGAATTACAGGTACTGTGGGGGTGGAAAATAACCCTACGGATCTCACATTTAAAATTTCTGAGGTTATGGCTACTGGAATATTTTTTTTTATCACCCCATGGTACCCTTTAAGGGACTATGGGGCAAAAGAAATACAGGTTTATTTGACACTATGGAAAGTCATCTATATACAACTTTAAGTATTATGGCAGTGGAGGGTGTGGACTGAGCAGAATACTGACTCAAGCTGGTGGTACCACTTTCAGAGGGCAAATTATCCTACTGTGACTCAGATGAATGATGTGATATATATCCCATTATGGCCTTTGCTTTCATCCTACTTATACACTTACCAATGGTAAATAAGGCCACTATGACCTACCGTAAGTTTGGTACTCCTAATGCTGGGACAGTTACTGCCAGCAGTATTGGTAGCGCTGTCACTAGCAGCATCCACATATTTTTTATGTTATAGGGCTTTTTCTCTTCCACTTACATTTCCATCTTAGTTCTTTGCTTTGGTTTAGCATACCTTTTAGACACAAGTATAACAATTAAGTCATTCACAACAAATTTTTGACTTAGCCAACCATGTACAAATGTATAATTAACCAAAAATACTGTATTAGGCAGAATTCATTTAATAGCAGAAAAGGTTAAACCAACAACAGACTGCCAGTAATATCAGTATAGAATGCATGTGTTTCCAATTTGAGAATTTCAACACGTATAAAAACAGACCTGCGCAGTTAAGTGACTCGATTCACTGCAATAATTTGCCAATTATTGGTTAAAGCAAATTAATTTTCTATGTCCAAAATGAACCACTTAGGAGCAAATTCCAGGAGGTTGTCATAGGGTGTAAACATGCTGCCTAAATGGACCAATTAATCTGATCTCACATAGACTTGATTATTAATTTTTATCTGAACCACAGATCAAAAACAGACATAAGAATGGCCCCATAGACTATCACAGGTACTATGAGTGCTATCCGTGAAGATCACATACACAGAAATAGGACTTGTGAATGAATCTTAAATTAACTTTCTTTGGCTTCTATTTTATAGATAGTTTTTGTTTCACATTCTCCCTCTTAAATCCCCTTCACATGTTAGTGATTCTGGTATGTGTGTTGCAGTTTTTACACATACAAGAATCTTGGGCATACGCAGACCCATTAAAATCAATGGGTCTGCACACACATTAGTGATTTCTCACTGACATGTTTCCTAGTGGTGTATACGCGTGTCTGAGTATTCCGTATGGAGACAAGTCCGTTTTCATCCGGCATCACTGATGCCCCAAGGACCACACAGTGATGTGATCCATGAAACACATACCAGAAAAATATGTACATATTTAACATAAAACGTTTTTTAATCTCACCTGGCTCCAGCGATGCTGTCTTCAGCCGCTGCTGTAGCTGCTTCCAGGCTGGCTAATTATGCTCATACATATGCACTGCACAGCCGATCCAGAAGTAGCTGCAGAGGTGAGAGAGAGACAGCAGCCGTACACAGCATTGTGGGAGATATTAGCACCATGGACAGCAGCGCCGGAGACAGGTGAGCATAAGTGCCTGATCGTGTATTATCACGGATAGCGAGATCTCATGTGTGCCAAATCATGACACATGGAGGAACATGCATACCGTGATCACGTCAGTGAAAAACGTCTGTGTTTTTCACTAACATGTGAAGGGGGCCTTAACAAAAATTCTGCTACACTAAAAATATATGCCACTATATAGGTAGATGCACGGAAAGTAAGTTGCTGCAACAGTCAACAGTATTGTTGGGGTGCATATGATTGGAAAATAGTGCTACTAAACAGGTTATGCAAAACCGTAACTTGGCATTGGTCTAAAGCCACGTGCACACATTGAATATTTGCAGAGTTTTTAACCCCATATTTGTGAGTCAAAATCAGAAATAGGTAAAAAATGCAGAAGTGGCGATGTGTTTCTATTATACATTTCCGCTGTATTTTTTAACTCCTGGTTTTTGCTCTAAATACTGAGATAAAATTTCACCAAATGCTCAATGTGTGCACAAGGCCTAATTGTACTGTCATGAACTTGAACTAGTGGGTTAATGAAGCAGACTACTGAATGTGTTTCTATTATACTTTACTTCTGATTGATTCACTCATCGTTTTGGTTTACAAACACTAAGGTAAAATACTCACCAAATAACCAGCATGGGCACAGACTACATTCCTACAATGAGCTTTTTCATGAGTTTTTGATGTTGCAGAGTTTCTGCATCATTTCTGCACCTATTATGTAAATTAGATAACTTGCTTTTTTTACTGTGTTTTTGTTTGCATTTTTTTACATGTTTCTGATGCTGTGGTTTTTGTTTCTTTTTGGTGTGTTATGTTTTAAATAAAGCTGCTTTGTTTTTGATACTTCATGGTTTTTGGCTTTGAAAAAACTTAATTGATATACCTATGTCCAGATTACATGCTTTTTTAGGTTCATGTGTTTTACTTGCTTTTTTGATGCTGCGGTTTTTGTCTTTTGTTGGGATCTTTCTTTTTGAATAAATCTGATTTGTTTTTAATACTTCCTAGTATTTTTTTTTACAAAACTTTATTGATATACTTACGTGTGAATTGCATACGTTTCTTATGCGTATCACTAAAAACACATTTGTCTTTACCTATGAATTTTCTATGGGGAATATCTGAGCATACCCACAAGACAAATTGACCTGCCGCAGATTTGAAACAAACACCATAGGTTAGTTTTCGCTGAGTAAAAGAGAAGCACAGCGGACATGAGATTTCTATAAACATCAACCACTTTGCTGAGACTGTAAGTCGCTGTTTTTTTGTCTCAGTATATATATATGCAGCATAAAAAACTCACCAAAAGCTCATCAAGGGCACACAGCCTTAACTCCTTTATGACGAATAAAGGACATGTCATGTCATGAGCAGATGTCAGTTCCCGCAACATGACGTGCTATGTCTACCATGGATTTAAAATGTCACTGTGTAAAAATACACAGTATCAGAGCAAAGGAAACTGGAGAAAGACGGGTTAAATGCCGCGCTAGAAAACCACGAGCATGGATATGATGAACTGTTCTTTTATTTAGATCATTCCAACGCGTTTCGGAGACTCATCTGCCTCCTTCCTCAGGGAAAAGAATCTTTTCCCTGAGGGAGGAGGCAGATGAGTCTCCGAAATGCATTGGAATGATCTAAATAAAAGAACAGTTCATCATATCCATGCTCGTGGTTTTCTAGCGCGGCATTTAACCCGTCTTTCTCCAGTTTCCCTTGCTCTGATATTTCGTTTGTGACGGGGCCGCTGCTGAACCACCTAAGCGCTCATTCACGTCTGCATAGGGGTTGTGACTGGCACAACCCAGCCAGGTGAGTGCATTACTCTTTTACTTTTTGCTCTGTAAATCGGGTAAGACCCTATTGTGCCTTCTTCTCTCCTCTACTACAGCACCTTGAAAATACACTATGACAACTCTGACAGCTGACAGGAATTTCAGCAGTCCTCACTATCAATCTAATTGAACGATTAGTTTTTGATCATTCCGAAGGTGCTGAAATATCAGCACTTCCTACATGATTACTGCAGGAGTTCAGCTTAACCAACAACTGAGTTCCTGCAGTATCAGCCATGGCTAGATTAACCTATCAAGAGCAATAGTGACATTTAGAAAGTTGTATCAGGGAGGGTTTCCCTCTCTCACCTCCATCGAAACCCCCGTGATGGAATCACAGGAAGGAGGTAACTGTCATGACACCCGGAGGTCAAACAATGACCTCATGATGTGCCTGCTATGGTGGCCTGTTAAACCCAGCCAAAAACAATTCCCCTCTCAGGTTCATCATCTGTTAACAGAAATATAGGGGGTTTCCACATTACTGGTATCACAAAGGATTTGGGAAAGCACTATGGCTCCCCCCCCCCCCAAAAAAAAGTACTCCTGCTATATCCACACTTGCAAATCCAAATTCCCCCTCACTTCTGAGTTCCACAGTTTGTCTAAGCCACAGTTAGTGTTCAGATATCTGGCATCTCTGTATGAAGGAGAGCCTGTTTACAGGGTGTTGGTTTCCAGAAGGTCAAGCTGGGCAAAATATATGGGCACTACAATGGCATATATTCATTTTCACCCAGCAACATCCATTGCCGCTTATTTCTGGAAAACACCTATAGAGTCAAAATTGACACCACACCCATAGAAGAAATCCAAGAGTGGTGTCATTTCCATATTGGGGTATCTTGAGGGAGGTTTCTGCTCTTCTAGCAATTAGGAGCTCTGTATATGGAATCCATATTCTAGGAAACTCTGCACTTCAAAAACAGTTAAAAAACGCTCCTTCTCACTTGAGTCTCGCCTTGCGGCCAAACGGTGCTGTAAAGGCACATATTGGGTATTATCACATGTACAAGAAATTGTGTAACAACTATCTTCTATAATGCAAACAATGTGCTGATGTTCATCTGAGGTTGTATTTACCTAATTTTAAAACATTCTAGGCGCCAGATACTTTTTTGTATTTTGGCCTGACATTAAAACTATAGAATTCAAATAGGGTTTGGTAAAGTTTCATTATAACTATATAGTAATTTGGCTTTTTTAATTAGAGAGAGCAGAGAAAGTGACAATCTGACAACACTACCTGTCAATATTTCTGAATATCCTTATCTATTTGGCTATTAAGGGAGTTATTTTGAGGTGAGCAAATTTATTTCTGCTTTCTTTAAGGTACTGTCTGATGTGAAAATTTCCTCTCACAATGTAGACCTATTTTTAGCATTGAAACAATCTCTGACAAATTCCCAGTGCTAGTCTTTATCAGTAAAATATATAGTAGCCTAAAGGGTTGGCTGTGACACTGGCTGCATAGATGGTTTGGGAAGCTATCTACATTGACATACATAACCTCTGTCTCCCTGAAGTACTGTACTGCTAAATCTTTTCTCAGCATATGTGTTCATAAAAACTGCATATACATACCTATCCATAACTAAGGGGATTTATTAGTAAGCTGTAAAAATGCTGCAATACAAATTTAACTTTTTTATAGATAAGCGCTGTAGAAGAGAGGTGCAAGCAATAGCATTACTAAGGCCTCTTCGTTACGGGGGCTGTTGGATAATAAGGGAATGGAAGGCTATCCAACTGTCAGGGTCCACCGTGCAGAGCTCTGCTGCAGAGTATGGCAGAGGATAGGGGAAACCTGTACCACCAAAGCGGTACTGACAGTGTTGCGTCACAGTGTCACCAAGACCAATAGCGGCGTATACTGTTTAAGTCACAGCGACTACCTTATTAGAATAACATAGGAGTGGAAATGCAAAGGAGTGAGGAATACAACATAAAAGTGCATAGAAGCCTCACAGTCTGTGAGCGTGAAAGCACCTGTCACAGTTAACAGTCACAGAGACTAGGTGTAGTGTGTGCAATATGGCACCTACCTATGTCCACTCCACTTGTGCAGAAGGCAGCGTAGTGGAGCGTTACCCTAGAAGGCAACGACCACCTAACCTACCTATGTCCGCTCCACTAAGGTGCGAAGACACAGACAACAGTACGGCTGAAAGGTACAAGAGCGCTACCCTACTGATAGCGCTCACCTCAGAGTAGAACCACAAGGCCCAGTCAGACCATGTGCAGAAAGCACCTGCCTATGTCCACTCCACTAAGGTGCGAGGATACGGACCACAGCATAAGCTGCAAGGTACAAGAGAGTTACCCTACCGATAACGCTCACCTAGATAGAATATGTGCCGCAAAGGACATGCACAGAGCGTCTACTCCTATGCAGGAACCAAGAGGACTGAGCGCCGAGCAGCGTGCATCAGGGTCTTATATAGACTCTGTGCCTCATCCAAGATGGAAGACACCAGAGCCAATCCGCTGCCAGAATGACAGCAATGATGTCACGCTGGCCTATCACCGAGTAAGGCATCACAAGCACATGACCAGCGACCAATCGGCTTAGAAGGTGTCAGAGACATGTGACCTCTTGTCACAAGCACATGACCAGTGGCCAATCAGCTTAGAAGGTGTCAGAGACATGTGACCTCGTGTCAGTGATGATGTCTCTCGCACATGTGCAATGGCTCCAAGATAGGACTTAGTCTCCAGCGCTCGCACATGTGCAGTAGCAAGAAATCCGAACATAGTCTCCAGTGCATCAGCAAAGGGAAAGGAGACACGCAGATACCAAGAACGGGAACCGTAACACTCTTCTTATAATTTATGGGGGCCTGTAATGCCAGTTATACCTATCCACAGATAATAACTTACATTAATAGTCCAAACCCTTTAATGAAATATATTTAATGTAAAACTAAAACACAATGTGTCATGAATCATGTGTTGCTCAGCCTTTGCTGGTATGCTATCCTAGGGTTACAGGTCATGGGAGGGGTTCATTCCATTCTGCTTCGTTCTGGAGGACAGGCCGCTATATCATGTGTCTGCTCCTCCAGAACATCGCCAGTAATACTTCCTGCTTTGCAGGGTGCATGCTTGGCTCCCGTGAGTTAACCTTGATCTGTCCTGCCTCACTGCTACCGTGTCCTGACCCATGTCTTCCTCTCTGTTTGTCCGTCCTGTTCCATGACTCTCCGGTCCTGCCTATTATTTATCCTAGTCCTGTATGTCTTACCCCAGTCCTGACCCATGAGTCCTCACCCTCATACATTACTTTTACTTACCGGCCTCAGACCCGTAACTTCATTTTTGACCTCGGCTCCATCTCTCTCTGCTGCTGTTTACATGACCTCCCGGCTTTTGATCCCTGGCTATCACCTGATCGCGTCCTACTTCCTCCTGTACTATTGACGATACCTCCTGTTGTAGACCCGGCTTGCTGGCTACTCTATCGTCCTCTAGTGGTTAGTCTTCTAATTGTGCACTGAAGTTATTCCTCTATCTAGCTTCAGTATTTCCTTAGTACAACGTAACTCAATGCATTAGAATAAAATGTTGCATTTTCATTTAGTTTCTTTTAAGTTGCATTTTGTTAATTACTGTATTTGAATAGTCAAATACATTTTGAGCCCAAAAAAACTATTAGTCCCAAAATGAGCAGTGTCTGATATTTCCTTTACATAGCATTATGCAGTATTTCTATAGATAATTTGGTTTTATATGAAAATTCTGGTCTAAAATCATTCTCTCTTGCTTGGCTTCATGTCATTGTTTAGCTTGTCAGCTAGGAGGTCAGCGAGCCACAGGGTGCATTAAAAGGTCAAGAATTAAGAGGGATTGTCATATAGAATTAAACTGGCCTGTCATAAAAAAGTGGATATTCTAAATTGAGAACCATGAACTGCAACAAGAAAGAGCCTACGTAATATTCTTCAATGACAAATCTTTTATAACCATTGCTAGATCTGCTTTACGTGAACTGTCAGAACTAAAAAATGGTAATCTGAAATGCCTTTATTGCTTCTTTTAAGATGCTTGGGTCAAAAAATATTTATTGAATATTATTTTTCCTATATCCCAGTAATTGCCAGGTTTAAATATAACTTTACACCAAATAATATAAAGATTCTGTTATGAATTAATTACATTTTTCAGAAGGTTTGTAGTAAACCAAGACTTGCAAACATATAACTACATAGTACATAATTCTGCTGTTATTCATCGGGCAGCATTCAGACAGTGCAGCACGTGTCGAACAAAAAGCTTAAATTGCTGCTAAGCCAAAAAACATGTATTACATTGATCTCAACTTAGGCAATGCATATTATACCCTAGACAATCTATAGCAATATAGTCTGTTACCTGTAGTAAGAGTATAATGCACAGATAGTGATGGGATGATTGGACTGCAGGCCAGCAACCACAGTAAGCCAGACACACTTGTACACTTCTCATGCAACTGTACAGCCTTAAGGACTGGGGTACTTTTCATCTGCCCTCCGGTCCTGTAGAAGGGGACTTTGGCAGAGCCCTTCCCTGGTGTCAATAACAGGGTTGATGGTGGCTAGGTACAAAGGCTACAGTCAGATCAAATGCACCACCAGTACCAGCAAGACAAGTAATAGCCACTAGAGAGGTATAAGGAGAGGCTAAGGACAAAGCCAAAACCAAAAGAGCGGAGAATCAACCAGCAGAAACACAACTACTAACATTACTACCCTGGCACAACTGAAAATAATCAGCATAGACCAGAGGAAATGTCAGGTTAAAATATCCCTCTTATGGATCAGCTGACACTGCTAAGGTAACTCACAGTCCCACCTTCAACCCAGAGTGGCAAAGGAGGGAGTGAGGAAGAATGAATGGAAGGAACCTCCCACCACCTAGCTGAATCAGGAGACATTGCGTCCCATATTCCCTGGCAACAGCTGACACTAGAGGACCTGGTGTTCCGGGACCCCTGCACCACATAATCACTGAGAGCGATGGCGACTCACCTCCCAGCAATACCACAACCTGAAGGAAGTCTCTTAGAGCACAAAACACAGCCAGAGTGAGCACCTGCACTAGCTCCGCCCCCAGAGAAGACAGATGGAGTATGCCCAGGAGTGCGAGGGACTCTCTTGGGTGCAGAGATATGGGAAAGATTAACCCCACTGACCCCCAGAGACCTGCCATGACGTCTATAAACATGCAAACTGCCAGACCTGACAAATAGTACAGTAATGTCTGTTGCATTTTAAAGTATATAAAAAATAAATACAGAAGACCCCATATTATAATTGAGTAACATTTCATTTTTTCACATTTAGTAAAGTTTCAGAAATAATTCTGATTTTTACTATTTTTTGCTTAATTTGATTTATGTTTTCTGCTACAATTCCATCATGAATTTTCCACAAATCTGTGATCTATCTGCAGAAAAATATAAATAAATAAATAAATAAATATAAATGGTCATATGAAATATACATTTTGCTGCAACTAAACATGGATTTAATCTATACTCTATATGAAGTCCCCAATGAAAATCTGCAATGTTGAGGATTTAAAAATCTACACAGTACAAATTTCAAGTGAAGATTTTAGCTATCCAAAGCTACAGGTAAAACTTGCCATATTTCCAAGGTAGACTTAAGAAATAGGCACATATTCACTATTTGAAGTAGAAATTTCTGCTTTCAAAGATAGAAATGTTAATAATGTACTTTTATCAATCAGCAAGAGATGCAAAGGGAATAAATAAAAAATAATTACACTTGCATACGGTTTTTGAAGAACGAGATAGTGAGGTTGCTCCAAACATCTGAGGGGCACTTTGCACGCTGCGACATCGCAGGCTGATGCTGCGATGCTGAGCGCAATAGTGCCCGCCCCCGTCGCAACTGCGATATACTTGTGATAGCTGCCGTAGCGAACATTATCGCTACGGCAGCTTCACATGGACTCACCTGTCCTGCGACCGTCGCTCTGGCCGGCGACCCGCCTCCTTATTAAGGGGGCGGGTCGTGCGGCGTCACTGCGACGTCACACGGCAGGCGGCCAATAGGAGCGGAGGGGCGGAGATGAGCGGGATGTAAACATCCCGCCCACCTCCTTCCTTCCGCATATCCTACGGAAGCCGCAGTGACGCCGGTAGGAGATGTTCCTCGCTCCTTCGGCTTCACACACAGCGATGTGTGCTGCCGCAGGAGCGAGGAACAACATCGGACTATCACGTCAGCGTAATCATGGATTACGCCGACGCTGCACCGATGATACGATTATGACGCTTTTGCGCTCGTTAATCGTATCATCGAGCCTTTACACACTACGATGTCGCATGCGATGCCGGAAGTGCGACATTTTCAATTTGACCCCACCGACATCGCACCTGCGATATCGTAGTGTGCAAAGCCCGCCTTAGAGAACTATACACAGATCTTTTGTGGATCTAGGCTTGTGCAAATCCATCTGTCTCTTAATGCAATCTCAGACTCTGTGATGATGTATAGATATGAGGGAACCCGTGAAAATGAAAAAAAAAAATTTGACCACAAAAATGTTGCTTTACACGCTACGATTTCATTACAGCGATCTCGTGGGGGTCACGAATTTTGTGACGCACATCCGGCCGCTGTAGCGATGTCATAGCATGTGACTCCTAGGAGCGATTTTGGATCGTTGCAAAAACGTCCAAAATCGCTCCTCATTGATATGGGGGTCCGCTGCTAGTTATCGCTGCTGTCGCTGGGGCGAAGTTGATCCTCGTCCCTGCGGCAGCACACATCGCTACGTGTGACACCGCAGAAACGAGGATCATCTCCTTACCTTCCTCCGGCCACAATGCAGAAGGAAGGAGGTGGGCGGGATGTTACGTCCCGCTCATCTCCGCCCCTACGCTTTCATTGGGCGGTCGCTTAGTGATGTCGCTGTGACGCCGAATGGACCGTCCCCTTAGAAAGGAGGCGGTTCGCCGGTCACAGCGACGTCACAGGGTAGGTGAGTACGTGTGACGGGGGTGCACGATTTTGTGCGCGACGGGCAGCGATATGCCCGTCGCGCAAAAACGATGGGGGCGGGTCTCATGCTAGCGATATCGGGCCGCAGCATGTAAAGCCACCCTTAATACCAAATCTTCCATTTTCAGAAGGGTACCACTAGATAATAGACTAAACATTGTTGTGCAAATTCTCCTGAGTACGCCAATACTCCATATGCAATCAAAAACTACTTTTGAGGCACAGTACCGAGTAAAAAAATGGAAGGAGGGCCATATTTGAGTTCAGAATTAGTTTTAATGGTTTATGGGTACCATGTCACAATGGCAGAGTCCTTGAGATACCAGAACAGCAGAAACCTCCCACAAGTGACCGCATTTAAAAAACTGCACCCCTTAATGATTTCATCTAGAGGTGCAGTGAGCATATTAACACTACAGGTGTCACAAAATGCTATACTATAGTGGTGAAGAGAAAATAATTAAATTTTTGCTACTAAAATGTTGTTTTAACCCAAGATTTCCAATTTTACAATAATAATAGTGATCTTTTTTAGTTGTGAATATTATCTGAATCTTAATTTTCAGAGATTTACACGTAATCCCTGGTGTAAGCACTCAGTGTAGGATGCAGGATAAATGTGAGCCACGCCATCCTGCGATTGTTGGCAGGTAGAATCAACAAATCAACAGCATTTGAAGAATTGGCTATATTTATTTATTTTTTATTTATTTATTTCTTTTGTATGCCATACACCATGTAGCATAAGTAATTAGGCGGCTTTATTCCTCAGATGAGTACATTTACAGCTATACCACATTAATATTTTTTTAAGGTTTAACTACCAGCACATTGAAAATGCTTTTTTACAAAATAAAAGTTTTTTGCATCACCAAAATTTGAAGGCTATAGATTTTTTATTTTTCTGCCAACAGTCATGTGAGGACTTGATTTTTGCGGGATGAGTTGGAGTTTTTATTGGTACTATTTTGGGCCACATAATATATTTTGATCATTTTCTATTCTGCTTATTGTGAGGCAGGTTCAGGAAGAAACAACAATTCAAGAATTGTTTTTTTTTTCTATACTCCATTCACTGTGTTGTAAACTTGATAAGGCCTATGTCACACGTTCGTGCCTCCGGTACGTGTTTGACAGTTTTCTCACGTACCGGAGAACGTACACACGTGGATGTAGGTATTCCTAATGGTTTGGACACACGTAAGTATTTTGGAACGGAACGTGTGTCCGTTCCGTACTTACTTTTGTCCGTGTGTTTCTCACGCTGACATGTCCGTTTTTCTCCGTCGTCACGGGTGTCACACGGCCCACACCCGTACCACACAGATGTAGTGTGGATGCGGTCCCGTGTGACACGCGCCAGAGAAAACTCACGTGTCAGAGAAAAAAATAACAAATCTTTACTCACCTTCTTCAGCCCTCCTGTCTCTGCCGCTGCTGTCACTTGCTGCCAACCGCCGCTCATTATGCTCATTTAATATTCACTTCACTGCGGCCGGCAACAGCAGCAGCGGGGAGTCGGCAGGGCTGGAGACCGAAGATCAGCACCACGGACAGCAGGAAGGACCACGAGAATATGCAAATTACCAGTTTTCCGTGTGTTATCGCGGATAGCTCACGGAGAACACACGTGGCCCGCACGTACCAGAGACACGTACTTACCTAACGCAACACCAAGGAAAATACGTGTCTCGCGGCACGTGCGTGATTTTAACACATGTGTGGCAGAGGTCTAAGACAGCATTATTCTTTGGGTCAGTAGACCTACAGCGATACCATGTTTGTATAGTTTTTATGTTTTGATATTTTTACACCATAAAACTATTTTATAGAAAAAAAATAGTATTTACATTGCTGTATTCTGAGAGCTATAGCTTTTTTTATTTTTTTTGCTGACAGGTGATGATTTTGTTCGTAGTCAGGGAATGACGACCTCAGTAAAACATGACAACGATTGGTCCCTCGTGAAAACTTTGCAAGGGTACTGATCGGAGGGGAGAAGGAACACGATTGATATTGATTGCAGCATTTAGAGGATTAAACAGCCAGGGATGGCACAGAGACCATCCTCGGCTGTAAGGGACAAGGCTTTGCTGTCGAGTATACCGAGTCCCTGGTGGTAATCACAGTGGCGTAGAACCCCGTGCTCCTTCGATTCCTAGGACATACTTGATTGGGAAGCACCCAAAAACTAGACCACACCAGTACATCCTTTGTCGTGAAGGGGTTTAAGTGATATTTACACTGACCTAGGTAATCAAAAAATGACTTGTAATGGGGTCCACTGGGACTCTGTGAAGGACCCTGCTGCATGATGCGCAAATCCTTTTGTCAAAAGTCACAGAATCATTGACAGATTCCGAAAATAGAAATTCTTAACACTATTGTAAGTAGTCATATTTCAATATGTTATGCTAGTTAAATTATCCAAGTGTCCCGACATAATAATAGTAATATAGTAGATCATAGCATAAGCAGATTAATTAAATAAGTTAATCTTTATGTACATGATTTCTGGGTCTTGTTTTTGTCTCTAATAATATATACAGGCTCTCTGAGAAATGTAAGAATAAGAAATATGTAGCGTTGCAGCAATGGACTTGTCATTATTCTGTTTATCTTCTTGTTATAAGAACGATTGATCCAGGGTCTGGAATCAGTGACTAACCCCTCCTGAAATTTAATTGGAAAAAAAGTAAACTAAGCATGCATGATGCAGCTCATCGGCAGGATGAGAAAATGGAACAATTCCAAGACAAGACCCTACAGAGAGTAGATACATTTATGCAATACTAATAAGTTGCACACAAAATATGTATCTGTAGCTTTGATCACGATTTATATAGATTGGATTACAAGGCAGATATTTAAAGTATTTGGTTGATCTGACCAGAAAAGTGTTTTAGAGAATGAATGCATTAATAAGAAAAAGACAAAATGCAGCCTAAATTATCAAATATGTTACAGTAGTTATAAAACTGTAAAACACATTAAGAGACTTAATCAAATTATTTATTTCATAGAACTTAATTTGTACATTTAGACTTAGGCGGGCTTTGCACACTACGAAATCGCAGGTGCGATGTCGGTGGGGTCAAATTGAAAATGACGTACTTTCAGCATCGCATGCGACATCGTATGTGTAAAGGCTCGATGATACGATTAATGAGCGCAAAAGCGTCGTAATCGTATCATCGGTGCAGCGTTGGCGTAATCCATGATTACGCTGATGCGACGGTCCGATGTTGTTCCTCGTTCCTGCAGCAGTACACATCGCTGTGTGTGAAGCCGCAGGAGCGAGGAACATCTCCTACCGGCATCACTGCGGCTTCCGTAGGATATGCAGAAGGAAGGAGGTGGGCGGGATGTTTACATCCCGCTCATCTCCGCCCCTCCGCTCCTATTGGCCGCCTGCCGTGTGACGTCGCAGTGACGCCATACGACCCGTCCCCTTAATAAGGAGGTTGGTCGCCGGCCAGAGCGACGGTCGCAGGACAGGTGAGTCCATGTGAAGCTGCCGTAGCGATAATGTTCACTACGGCAGCTATCACAAGGATATCGCAGTTGCAACGGGGGAGGGGACTATTGCACTCGGCATCGCAGCATCGGCTTGCGATGTCGTAGTGTGCAATGTGCCCCTAAGGCCGGCTTTGCACACTACGATATCGCAGGTGCGATGTCGGTGGGGTCAAATCGAAAGTGACGCACATCCGGCGTCACTTGCGATGTCGTAGTGTGTAAAACCTTTTTGATACAATGAATGAGCGCAAAAGCGTCGTTATCGTATCATTGGTGTAGTCTCCGACATTTCCATAATGCCGGTGCAGCGACAGGTACGATGTTGTTCCTCGTTCCTGCGGCAGTACACATCGCTGTGTGTAAAGCCGCAGGAGCGAGGAACATCACCTTACCTGCATCTCGGCTGCTATGAGAAGGAAGGAGGTAGGCGGGATGTTTACATCTTGCTCATCTCCGCCCCTCCTTTGCTATTGGCCGCCTGCCGTGTGACATCGCTGTGACGTCGCACAGCCCGCCCCCTTAGGAAGGAGGTGGTTTGCCGGCCAGAGCGACGTCGCAGGACAGGTGAGTGCATCTGAAGCTGCCATAGCGATAATGTTCGCTATGGCAGCTATCACAAGATATTGCACGTACGACGGGGGTGGGGACTATCGCACTCAACATCGCAGCATCGGCATACGATGTCATAATGTGCAAAGCCGGCCTTAGTGTTATGCTCGCCTGGACGAGCCTGGATTTGAGCAAACCCACTGGGCCACAGCACACAGTAAACCAGGAGAGGCTTCACTGTGGAACCATACCTGGTATTCTCCAGAGCCCCTAATGATGAGAATGTTACACTGCAGTGTGAGACCAGGTGCCATTCGGGAAGACTCATGCTGCAACGGCTGGCCCCAGGTGTATGGAAGCAATAGTCTCTGGGATAGACAACAGCAGCAGGTGTCGAAGTTCCAACTGAGATGAATGGATAGGGCACCAGCAGCTGGTGATGATACTTCGTTGCAGCGAGTATCATGAGTGGCAGCTGGTGTGGAGGCTTGCAGCAGTGGCAGGGTTGGGATACCAGCAGCAGTACACTGAAATATAAACATATGTCAGCAGTGGAGCAAGCACAATACAAACAGCAGTAGCACAGTGCTAGATGACCTGAGAACTAGTAAATTTTCCAGGCTCTTTTTGAAGGAAGAAAGTACTTTAAATAGATGCAGGCTTTCAGCTGACATGAGAAACACTTTTGGATTAAGGGAATGCTGGCCCTTTAAGAAAGAGGGCGTGGCCATGTGCAAGTCCTTAAGGCAGAACCGGGAAGCCAGCTGTGGGTACACAGCCTCCATGAGACAGCAGCATGGGATGGTAGCAGCCACCACAGGAAAGCCAGATGGGTGAGGGGTCTGATGTCCCCACTGGGGGAGGGAGGCAGAACAATGTAGGGACACCGGTGTGGCCATTACACTTAGGATGTCCTTATACCAAATAGATTCTGATTTCACAAACAGCTACGCTCCTCGAGCGCTCAACAACATGCTTGGGTGAATGTACTTTCATTCTATATGTTAAAAAGGGAGTAAGCTACTGCCAGACATTATTAGCATGTTGGTAAACAATTACCATGCTTTCTCTCCCAATATAATCTGCTGTAAGTGGATAGTCTAAGTAACCCTTGACCCATTTGCCAGCCAACCCTTTCAAAATCAGCAAACTTTGATTAATTATTGTGTAAGGCCGGATGTGTACATGGTCAACCAATCTTATGTTCCCTGATCAGTGGTCAGCTGGGTTAATCGATGGTGTTAATTGTTTATCCCCTTCATAATAGTAATTTAATTTACTAGAATTGGATTCAGTTTAAAACTATGGGACAAATATGTCCCTTGGTCTTCAAGGGGTAAAAGCAGAGACTTGACCAATATACTGTTTCCAGATGACAATGCAGTTTATTCGGTACCACACCAGTTATGAGGGAGGTGAGGGTAAATGTGTGGAAGCAAAAATTAATACGTATCAATGTTATGTCTCGTACCCAAGTTATATGCAGCATTAAACATACACTGTGTGCAGAATTATTAGGCAAATGAGTATTTTGATCACATAATATTTTTTATACAAGTTGTCCTACTCCAAGCTGTATAGGCTTGAGAGCCAACTACACTGGGTTCAGACTTATTAGCCAAGTTGTATTTTAGTGGATTTTTTTTATTATTGATCAACAACTATGTTCTCAATCAACCCAAAAGACTCATAAATATCAAAGCTTAATATTTTTGGAAGTTGGAGTGGTTTTTATTAGTTGCCTAATAATTCTGCACAGTAATAGTTACCTGCACGAACAGATATCCTCCTAAGATAGCCAAATCTAAAAAAAAACCACTCCAACTTCCAAAAATATTAAGCATTGATATTTATGAGTCTTTTGGGTCAATTGAGAACATAGTTGTTGATCAATAATAAAAAAAATCCTCTAAAATACAACTTGTCTAATAAGTCTGCACCCAGTGTAGTGCTGAGGATGTATGATCAACTTTAAGTCAAATTTCCTGAGGTTCAAGGGGCCTCATGAATTCATACTTTTCTCAATTAGACTTACAAGGTTCACAAAAAATGTTGCTACATTTCCCATATTGCTGAAGCATCAGTGGGCAGGCTAAAGAATTGTGCTGATGGACAGGCATACCCCTTTATGCCCTACATCATATGGCTGTAGCACAGCCAATCAGTGGGGCTATCACAGCCAGTATAAAAGATGAAGGTTGGCAAAGGAGTGCCATTTTATGCCTGTACAATATGAGCTAGTAAGGCTTATTCCACATAGGGATAGAAAGAAAGGCCTAATATGATTGAAGAGTACTACTGTAGTGCTGAACCACATTGAAAATGGGATTTGTAGTCTGAGTCTGTGAATAAAAATCTCTCTTTTTCTCTCTTTCCCCCGTGCAACAAGTGGCTTTTCAGTATTGCGATTCATGGCAAGATTATGAGACGCAAAAATTAATTTAAGGGAAAAATTCAATGAACTCAACAAACTAAAATTTTTAAAGATCTGATGAGCTCTAATTGAGGAGATAAGTACAAGAATTAATATTTTATTATGAACTAGGACCATTTTGAAATAAGAAGACAGAGCATGTGAAAAACCTAACTATTCAATGACCATGGAAAATATTAGTAGAAAAATGGATTTTACCAAAGTTCTACATTGTTGGTTGTTCTTTCTGTCATTTCCCCCTGGATAGCTTATCTGAGCTGTATTTTTTTAAACTCATGTGATTTACTCTTTTGTTCACAGGCTCAGGCCTCAATGATGGACAGTGGCATGAAGTCCGATTCACAGCTGAGGAAAACTCAGCCATGTTAACTATTGATGGAGATGAAGCTTCCTCTGTTAAAACAAACAGTCCTCTTCAGTTCCGAACTGGAAGTCATTACTTTTTTGGAGGTAAGAGTTAAACAAGCTGCTTTTGCCTATTTGGTGATGTTTTTAAATGTATAAAATAGTATAGTTTGTAGTAATGTATATAGTATGTAGTATGTTGTAATACAGTATGTAGATAATGGAATGGAGCAAAGTATTGTGTATGTGTAAAGTATATAATGTATTTTACTTACAGTGCCTACAAGTAGTATTCAACCTCCTGCAGATTTAGCAGGTTTGATAAGATGCAAATAAGTTAGAGCCTGCAAACTTCAAACAAGAGCAGGATTTATTAACAGATGTATAAATCTTACAAACCAACAAGTTATGTTGCTCAGTTAAATTTTAATAAAGTTTCAACATAAAAGTGTGGGTCAATTATTATTCAACCCCTAGGTTTATTATTTTGTGGAATAACCCTTGTTTGCAATTACAGCTAATAATCGTCTTTTATAAGACCTGATCAGGCCGGTACAGGTCTCTGGAGTTATCTTGGCCCACTCCTCCATGCAGATCTTCTCCAAGTTATCTAGGTTCTTTGGGTGTCTCATGCGTACTTTAATCTTGAGCTCCTTCCACAAGTTTTCAATTGGGTTAAGGTCAGGAGACTGACTAGGCCACTGCAACACCTTGATTTTTTCCCTCTTGAACCAGGCCTTGGTTTTCTTGGCTGTGTGCTTTGGGTCGTTGTCTTGTTGGAAGATGAAATGACGACCCATCTTAAGATCCTTGATGGAGGAGCGGAGGTTCTTGGCCAAAATCTCCAGGTAGGCCGTGCTATCCATCTTCCCATGGATGCGGACCAGATGGCCGGGCCCCTTGGCTGAGAAACAGCCCCACAGCATGATGCTGCCACCACCATGTGTCAGGTTTCCAGGTTTTCCAGTTCTCTTTTGATTGCCCTTGCCCTCGGTTAACATGGAGGTTACCGTTCTGTTGCCCTACTTCCTGTCCAGCTACTTAAAAGGCCGCCTCTAAGTCCAGTCCAGTGCCTGAGTATACTGCCTGCTGTGTGCTCCTGCTGTGTTGCTGCTTATTCCTGATTGCCTCTGGATTCCCCTAAAAGACTACCTACCGATTGACTCTGGACTGTACCCGGCTCTTCAAGGCTGTGCCCGGATTCCGTTTACCATCTTCGGTCAGCACTCCGCCTGGTTCTCTTTTGGTTCGTAATCATTCTGGACAAACATTTCCCGTACGGACACTCATTGACTTTACCGCTTGCTCCTTATCCCGGCTGCTGCGCATTTAGGCCTTCCGGGGTAGATTGCCGGACAGTCCCTGTATAGGGGTTCGCTCTGGTGGTCTCCCTGGGGGAGTCCGGTGCGTGGCCCCGGGAATTCCCTCCGCGTCGATTCCGGAAAGTATTGCATGTGTTATTGTGTTACTGTGTTGTTCTGTATCTACCGTGGTTACATATCATAAACATCTTGTACCACAAACTCGTCTCTGGCTGTCATTGCCCTACGCTATCGAAATCCTCAGAACATAGAATAAGTATTACATTATACTCAGGCCATTAGAGGATTTCGCTGGGGCAATGACTGAGACACGAGTAGATCAGCTGTTCTCCATGATTAACTCCCTGCAGCAGGAGATGGAGGTGGTGCAGACTAAGCTTAGAGATGTGGAGGCGCAGCTGGGCCATGATCACCAGGTACTGGGTCCGGCTATACAGGATTTGCGAGTCAGAGTGGAGGCTCAGGAAGCCGTCCCCACTACGTCCGTATCAGCTGCCGGTATGCCTAGGTTACCCCCATTCCGTTTCAATGGTGATCGTAGTCAGTTCCGTGGATTTGTTAACCAATGTATACTGTTTTTCGATGTACATGCTGATTATTACCGTTCTGACCGGTCAAAGGTGTTATGTATCATCATGTTATTAACCTCACGAGCACTGGCTTGGGCTAATCCTATGATAGAGAACCGGGACATCCGTTTAAATCACCTAGATGACTTTCTGAACGCAATGGCACAAATGTTTGATGATCCGAATCGCCGTGCTACCGCTGAATCGGCTCTCCTTTCCTTACGTCAGGGAAAGCGTTCTGTCGTTGAATACGCCACTGAGTTCCAGAGGTTAGTGGTAGACACCGACTGGGGAAACAATGCATTATTGTCCGTTTTCAGAAAAGGTTTGTCCGGTACCATCAAGGACGAGTTAGCCCGTTCTGAATCCCCAGGGGATTTTGACCTGTTTCTCCAGCACTGTGTGCGCATAGATACCCGTTTGACGGAACGTAGACAGGAAAAATGGGCAGCTATAAACCGTGTAAATAATAATACGTTTCCTTCCAGAGAACCCGCTCTCAGGACGCCACGGGAGGCCGAGGACGTTCCTATGCAAGTGGACTCTCTGCAAAGACGAGAGACCAACGAACGTCGTGAACACCGGCTCCGTGAGCGTTTGTGTTTCTACTGCGGTCAATCGGACCATTTCTTAATCGACTGCCCGAAACGTCCGAATCGCCCAAATAAGGTATTGGCAGCCATGGCAGAGTGTGACAACACGGACGCAGAGTCTGATATCTCTGAGGCAAGTGGACACTTGGATGCGGTATTTCCCTTGACTGTAATGTCTACCTCACCGAAGGACTCAGAAGGGAAATATACCCATTGTTCACTCCCCATTCAGATCCGTTGGGAGGGACAGCTAATTCCTACCTCTGCAATGATAGACTCCGGGGCAGGGGGAAATTTCATGGACTTTTCTTTTGCTAGAGAACACGGTATCCAAACTCAGCAAAGATCCTCACCGGTTACCATGGAGACGGTAGACGGATCTCCGTTAACCTCTGGACCAGTGGATCGGGAAACAGTACCGCTAGAATGCGTGATGAAACCAGGTCAGCAGGAGACCCTTATTTTCATGATGATCTCTTCTCCACATTTTCCGATTATTTTAGGTATTCCGTGGCTACGGTCTACAAATCCGGTCATCGATTGGGAAACTAAGGAAATATCCTTCCCACCGCAGAGTGGTTCGGCCATTTGTCCAACTGTTCCGGTTCCGGTAACACCACATGCAGAAGGCACGGTACAGGTACCTGTTTTACCCCCGGTTTATCGTGACTTCGCTGACATATGCGACAAAAGAAAGGCCGATCGGCTTCCTCCGCATAGACCGTATGATTGCCCCATAGACTTACTCCCAGGGGCAGAGATCCCGTTTGGTCATGTTTACCCGTTGGCGGCACCTGAGCTAGAAGCCCTAAAGGAGTATATTGATGAAAGCCTGGCCAAGGGATTTATTCGCCCGTCTACCTCACCCGCAGGGGCACCCATCTTTTTCGTGAAAAAGAAAGAGGAGACTCTGAGACCCTGTATTGACTACCGGGAACTGAATAAAATAACCATCCGGAACCGGTATCCGTTACCGTTGATTCCGGAGCTATTGGAGAGGGTCCAACAGGCAAAAATATTCACCAAATTGGACCTCCGTGGGGCATATAATCTGCTTCGTATACGTCCCGGAGACGAGTGGAAGACCGCGTTCCGATGTCGGTACGGACATTTTGAGTATTTAGTGATGCCTTTTGGACTTTGTAACGCTCCTGCGGCATTTCAACATCTAGTTAATGATATTTTTAGGGATATCATGGACCAATTCATGGTGATCTATCTGGATGATATTCTAATCTTTTCTGATTCTCTCCAGGAACACCAGGAGCACGTCAAGACCGTACTTACCCGGCTGAGGGAAAACCACCTGTACATTAAACTGGAGAAATGCGAGTTCCACTGCTCACAAATACAATTCTTAGGTTATGTCATCTCTCCTCAGGGGCTGAACATGGAGTCTAGCAAGATACAAGCAATTCTAGACTGGCCGGAACCGGGAAACATCAAAGAGGTACAACGCTTTGTCGGTTTTGCCAACTTTTACCGACGCTTTATCCGTAACTTTTCAGAGATTGTTCGTCCCATCACTCTGTTGACTAAGAAAGGACAGAAGTTTGTATGGTCCGCCCAGGCCCAGGAAGCGTTCCATCGTCTCAAGGGATGTTTTACCTCAGCACCCATACTAGTACATCCGAATCCCGCACTTCCCTTCATCGTGGAGGTCGACGCTTCTGACTACGCATTAGGGGCCATTCTTTCTCAAAGGACCGGGGACAAGAGTCTCCTGCATCCGTGTGCCTTCTTTTCCCGCCGGTTGTCCCCTGCAGAAAGGAACTACGACATTGCGGATAAGGAATTATTGGCGATTATTTCCGCTTTCAAGGAATGGAGACACCACTTACAGGGAGCCGCGCAGCAAGTGATAGTACTCACAGATCATCGTAATCTGGAATTTCTTAAGTCTGCCAGGTGCCTGTCTCCACGGCAAGCCCGTTGGAGCCTATTTCTTAACCAATTCAATTTTGTCGTTACATACCGTCCAGGTTCACGTAATGGGAAAGCCGATGCCTTGTCCCGAATCCATGCCGTGGACTCCGTGCCTGGAACCCCGTCTCAGACCGTGTTATCGGATGCCAATTTCGTTGGAGTGATCCAGGATCAGGACTTATGGAAGGACATCAAGCTGGCCTATGATGGTGATGTATTTCTTGCTGCCCCCCCGAATGATGTAACTCTTGTTCTTCGGAATGGTGTGTGGTTGAGAGGACGACGCATTTATGTCCCGGAGGCCGTAAGACTTCGGGTTCTCAAGTTGGTTCATGACTCCGTGTTGGCTGGTCATAGGGGGGTACAGAAGACGCAGGAATTTCTAAGCCGTTTTTTCTGGTGGCCTACCTGTTTGAAGGATGTGAAGGACTATGTCCACTCCTGCGTGGTTTGTGCCCGGTGCAAGGTCCCTCGTGTGGCTCCTACGGGACTCCTCCAACCGTTACCCGTGCCATCTCGCCCTTGGGGGTCTATCTCCATGGATTTTATTGTAGAGTTGCCAGTCTCTGGCGGGCACAATACCATCTTAGTGGTGGTGGATCGATTAACTAAAGCTGCTCACTTCATTCCGTGTACCGGTCTTCCCTCAGCCGCAGAGACAGTGGATTTAGTGATCCAGAACGTATTCCGTTTGCATGGGGTACCAGATGAGATCATCTCTGACCGGGGCGTGCAGTTTACGTCTAGGTTCTGGAGAGGCTTTTGTACGGCACTCCAGATTGATGTCTGTTTGTCTTCTGCATACCATCCTCAGACTAATGGGCAAACCGAACGGACGAATCAAACCCTGGAACAATACCTTCGATGTTACGTCAGCCATCTCCAAGACGATTGGTTGAAGATGCTTCCGTTGGCGGAGTTCTCCTGTAACAACACTCAGAGCAGCTCCACTAAGGTAACTCCCTTTTTTGCCAACTTGGGTTACCATCCGAATGTGTTGCCTAGGTCCCCGGTTGCGGTTTCAGTACCGGCGGTGGAGGACAGAGTTTCAGAGCTTCGACAAAATCTGGAGGTTCTGAAGGACACGGTGGCTACGGCCCAGGAGCGTTACAAGAGGTCAGCGGACGCTCACCGGAAACCGGCACCCATGTATAAGGTTGGGGACTCTGTATGGTTATCCACCAAAAACCTTAGATTGGGTGTTCCTTCGCAGAAGCTGGGACAGAAATTCATCGGTCCATTTAAGATCACCGGGATCGTGAGCCCTCTGGCCTGTCGGCTACGGTTACCGCACCATCTAAAGGTACACCCGGTTTTTCATGTGTCTCTCCTCAAACCCGTTTCCCCTAATATGTTTCATGGTCGTGTCGTGTCTCCTCCTCCGCCTGTGATGGTCGACGGCGAGGAGCAGTTCGTCGTCGAGGACATTATTGACTCCCGGATCCATCGTCGTCGGCTTCAGTATCTGGTACGTTGGCAGGGGTACGCCCCCGAGGACGATTCCTGGGAACCGGTGGGTAACATTCGGGCACCCCGGAAGATCGCTCAGTTCCATCGACGGTACCCGGACAAACCAGGCCCTGATCCGTCCTGAGGCCGTCTCTGGGGGGGGGGAGTAATGTCAGGTTTCCAGGTTTTCCAGTTCTCTTTTGATTGCCCTTGCCCTCGGTTAACATGGAGGTTACCGTTCTGTTGCCCTACTTCCTGTCCAGCTACTTAAAAGGCCGCCTCTAAGTCCAGTCCAGTGCCTGAGTATACTGCCTGCTGTGTGCTCCTGCTGTGTTGCTGCTTATTCCTGATTGCCTCTGGATTCCCCTAAAAGACTACCTACCGATTGACTCTGGACTGTACCCGGCTCTTCAAGGCTGTGCCCGGATTCCGTTTACCATCTTCGGTCAGCACTCCGCCTGGTTCTCTTTTGGTTCGTAATCATTCTGGACAAACATTTCCCGTACGGACACTCATTGACTTTACCGCTTGCTCCTTATCCCGGCTGCTGCGCATTTAGGCCTTCCGGGGTAGATTGCCGGACAGTCCCTGTATAGGGGTTCGCTCTGGTGGTCTCCCTGGGGGAGTCCGGTGCGTGGCCCCGGGAATTCCCTCCGCGTCGATTCCGGAAAGTATTGCATGTGTTATTGTGTTACTGTGTTGTTCTGTATCTACCGTGGTTACATATCATAAACATCTTGTACCACAAACTCGTCTCTGGCTGTCATTGCCCTACGCTATCGAAATCCTCAGAACATAGAATAAGTATTACACCATGCTTGACTGTAGGGATGGTATTCTTGGGGTCATATGCAGTGCCATCCAGTCTCCAAACGTCACGTGTGTGGTTGGCACCAAAGATCTCGATCTTGGTCTCATCAGACCAGAGAACCTTGAACCAGTCTGTCTCAGAGTCCTCCAAGTGATCATGAGCAAACTGTAGACAAGCCTTGACATGACGCTTTGAAAGTAAAGGTACCTTACGGGCTCATCTGGAACGGAGACCATTGCGGTGGAGTACGTTACTTATGGTATTGACTGAAACCAATGTCCCCACTGCCATTAGATCTTCCCGGAGCTCCTTCCTTGTTGTCCTTGGGTTAGCCTTGACTCTTTGGACAAGCCTGGCCTCGGCACGGGTGGAAACTTTCAAAGGCTGTCCAGGCCGTGGAAGGCTAACAGTAGTTCCATAAGCCTTCCACTTCCGGATGATGCTCCCAACAGTGGAGACAGGTAGGCCCAACTCCTTGGAAAGGGTTTTGTACCCCTTGCCAGCCTTGTGACCCTCCACAATCTTGTCTCTGATGGCCTTGGAATGCTCCTTTGTCTTTCCCATGTTGACCAAGTATGAGTGCTGTTCACAAGTTTGGGGAGGGTCTTAATTAGTCAGAAAAGGCTGGAAAAATAGATAATTAATCCAAACATGTGAAGCTCATTGTTCTTTGTGCCTGAAATACTTCTTAATACTTTAGGGGAACCAAACAGAATTCTTGTGGTTTGAGGGGTTGAATAATAAATGACCCTCTGAATAAACTTTTCACAATTTAAAAAAAAAATAAAAAAAGAAATAACATTCTTTTTTGCTGCAGTGCATTTCACACTTCCAGGCTGATCTACAGTCCAAATGTCACAATGCCAAGTTAATTCCGAATGTGCAAACCTGCTAAATCTGCAGGGGGTTGAATACTACTTGTAGGCACTGTATATGTTAGATGCTAAGTTGACATTTGATATCTGTCATGTATGCTGTAAAAAACATTTTTACTTCCATGTCATTGTGTAATATAATTTATACTATTTTTTAAGACATTGAGAAGTTTTCAAGCTGCCGTTTAATTTGACAGTGTGTCAGTAAGACTGGGGCTTTATGAGGTTCTGCTTTTCTAGCATAGCACTATGTGAGGTCTGAAGTCTGAGCAAACATGTAAAACGTTGCTTATTTACCATTCATTTGTATCCATAACTATTTATAATATTAGAATGTGTAACATCAAAAATGATGCTAAATCAGAAATTAATTACTACAGAGAAAATACTGTAATGTATATAATTAGTGTGTAATCACGTTTTTGAATACCACCTGCTTCATTGGGCTTTGCCATAAACTAGGTAGACAGTTAATGTATAGCATTAAGTCAACACTTGTGACATTCTACGTGTACTTGCAAGAGTCTGCTGGCAATCACTTCAGCAGCACGTCTGTTACGGGGGGCTGTCTGATAATAACTTAAAGGAGTATCAGACAGTCAGGGTCCACCGTGCAAAGACTCTGCTGCAGACTATGGCAGAGTGCAATACCTCTGTTAACTCACAGAAGGATATAATAAGTAAGTAAAGCAATTCCTCCCTTACTTGGAGGGTGTGTGGAATGATCTCTGTTAATAATCACAGAGACAAAGGCAATGTGTGCGAAATGGCACCTACCTAGGTCCGCTCTTCTAGTGGTGCAAAAGAGACGAACAGCAGCGTAAGCCGCACAAAGCTCCTACCTGCGTTCGCTCCACTAGTGTGCGAGGACACGAACCACTAGATATGGCACCTGCCTAGGTCCGCTCTTCTAGTGGTGCAAAAGAGACGAACAGCAGCGTAAGCCGCACAAAGCTCCTACCTCTGTTCGCTCCCCTAGTGTGCGAGGATACGAACAACTGCCAGACGCAGTATAAGGAACGTTACCCTAGCGGCAACGTCCACCTACGAGTCGAATCACAAGGCCCAGCCAGACCATGTGCCTCAGGCACCTGCCTATGTCCGCTCCCCTAAGAGGTAAGGATACGGACAGCAGCCGAAGCTGTAAGGTATAAGAACGCTACCCTGCCGGTAGCGCTCACCTTGCATAGACAGAGGAATGCCTAGAGGAACGTGCACAGAGCGTCTACCCTCATGCATGAAACAAGAGGACTGAGCGCCATGCGGCGTGTGTCAGGGTCTTATATAGACTCTGTGCCTCATCCAAGATGGAGGACACCAGAACCAATCGGCTGCCAGAACGACAAGAGTGACGTCATGCTGGCCTATCATCGAGCAAGGCGTCACAAGCACATGACCAGCGACCAATCGGCATAGAAGGTGTCAGAGACATGTGACCTCGTGTCAGCGATGATGTCACCCGCACATGTGCAATGGCTCCAAGATAGGACTTAGTCTCCAGCGCTCGCACATGTGCAGTAGCAAGAAATCTGGACTTAGTCTCCAGCGCTCGCACATGTGCAGTAGCAAGGAATCTGGACTTAGTCTCCAGCGCTCGCACATGTGCAGTAGCAAGAAATGTGGACATAGTCTCCAGTGCTCGCAGCAACCATAACAGTACCTCCCCCTCAAGGGCCCCCCTCCCGGCGACGCAGGTAATCAGCAACTAAGTCGGGAGCATGGACAGCCTCCTCAGGCTCCCAAGAGCGATGTTCCGGGCCGTAGCCCTCCCAATCTATCAAGAAGAACCTGCGTCCTCTAACCATCTTAGAACCAACTATGGCTCGTACCTCATAGCTAGAGCGAGAGGAATCAGAAGCAGGAGAGTGCACTTCACGAGCGTGAGGTAAAATTGCCGGCTTTAGCAGTGAAACATGGAATTTGTCATGGATCCTAAGATGGACGGGTAACTTCAATTGGTAGACTACAGGATTTACCTGTCGAAGAACCTCATAAGGACCCAGGAAGCGAGGAGCAAATTTGACAGAGCTCACTCTAAGTTTCACGTTTTTTGCAGAGAGCCACACAAAGTCCCCTGGAGAAAAGACAGGAGCCGGGCGACGAAACCGATCGGACACCGTCTTCATACAGTCCTTAGCTGCTTGGATTGACTCTTGAGTCCGATCCCAAACCTCTCTGGCATTAGTTGCCCAGTCGGCCACAAGAGGAGGAGGTGCAGCAGCGGGAAACGGTACCGGTACCCTAGGGTGTTGCCCATTATTGAGTACGAACGGTGTCTGCCCAGTGGCCTCAGCCAGCGAATTGTTAAGGGCAAATTCTGCCCAGGGTAGGAGGGAGGACCAGTTATCGTGGTTCTCAGCAACAAAGTGTCGAAGGTATATAATCATGGATTGATTGGTACGCTCAACCAAACCATTGGTCTCCGGATGGTATGCCGAAGATAGATTCAACTCAATTTGCAGAAGGCTACAAAGATCTCGCCAGAAACGGGAAGCAAATTGCGGGCCTCTATCACAAATGATACGATCTGGCATCCCGTGAAGCCTAAAGACATGCTTGAGGAATAGTTTGGCTAGTACCCTGGAAGATGGGATTCTCGATAACGGTACGAGATGAACCATCCGGGAGAAATGGTCCGTAATGACCCACACAAATCTATGTCCCTGTGAACATGGAAGATCACCCACAAAGTCCATGCCTACCACCTCCCATGGTCTATCTGGCACTGGTAAAGGATGCAAGAGCCCAGCCGGTCTCTGCCGTAATGGACGGTTGCGAGCACACGAGTAGCAGGAACCGACATATCTCTTGACGTGGCTGGCTAAGTGTGGCCACCAATACCACCTCTCCAGTAACTCTCGTGTCCGTCTAATACCAAAATGCCCACCCACCTTTGAGGTGTGGGCCCATGACAGTATATCATTCTGTCGATCAGGCGGAACAAAGGTCTTACCCGGTGGGATTTGGTCTAACGTCACAGGCGAGAGCGTATGAAAAACCCTGGAGGGAAGGATAAGACAAGGTTCGTCAATCTCTTCCTGGGTAGAAAGCATAGAGCGAGACAGGGCGTCTGCCTTGTTATTCTTACTCCCAGACAGATAGTTGATGGAGAAGTGAAAGCGGGAGAAAAACAAGGACCAGCGGGCTTGCCGAGGATTCAGACGCTGAGCGGTTTGTAAGTACGTCAGATTCTTATGGTCTGTATAGACCTGGAAAGGATGTTTCGCTCCTTCCAGCAAGTGACGCCACTCCTCCAAGGCTAATTTCAAGGCGAGCAGTTCCCTATCCCCAATGGTATAGTTTCTCTCTGCCGGTGAAAAGGTTTTAGCAAAGAAGAAACACGGCCTTTTTCTACCTGCACCGTTCTTTTGATACAAGACCGCACCAGCACCCACTGAAGAGGCATCAACCTCTAAGAGGAAGGGCTTACTCTCATCGGGTCTTTGAAGAACGGGAGCAGTTGAAAAGTGTCTTTTTACTGCCTCAAAAGCCTGAGATGTCTCAGTAGACCAGGCTTTGGGATTAGCACCTTTCTTAGTCAAGGCCACCAAAGGGGCCACCAAAGTAGAAAAATGGGGTATGAACTGCCTGTAATAATTTATGAATCCTAAGAAGCGTTGCACCGCCTTCAAGGAATGAGGTTGGGACCATTGCAGGACAGCAGAGAGCTTCGCAGGATCCATAGCCAGGCCCTCTTGTGAGATAATATAACCCAAAAAAGGCAATGAGGACTGCTCGAATACACATTTCTCGAGTTTAGCAAACAATGAGTGCTCCCTTAAATGGGAAAGGACACGAACGACATCCTGACGATGAGTCTCCAGATCAGGAGAAAAAATCAGGATGTCGTCCAGATACACCACTACTGAGGATAACAGTAAATCCCTGAACACATCGTTTACGAAGTCCTGAAATACTGCGGGTGCATTACATAACCCAAAAGGCATGACGAGGCATTCATAGTGACCGTCTCGGGTGTTAAAAGCGGTCTTCCATTCGTCACCCTTTCGAATTCGTACCAAGTTATACGCACCCCGCAGATCCAACTTCGTAAAAACTTGAGCTCCTCTCAGTCTGTCAAAGAGCTCCGAAATTAAAGGTAATGGGTATTTGTTCTTTATTGTGATTGCGTTGAGACCCCTGTAATCTATGCAGGGACGCAAATCACCCTCTTTCTTCCGAACAAAGAAAAACCCAGCTCCCGCGGGAGAGACAGACTTACGAATGAACCCCTTCTCTAAACTCTCTCTTATATAGGTCGACATGGCCTCCGACTCAGGTATCGACAGGGGGTAAACCCTGCCTTTAGGTGGAACCGAACCTGGGATAAGGTCTATGGCACAGTCATACGGCCTATGGGGTGGAAGAACCTCAGCACCCTGTTTGGAGAACACGTCAGCGAAATCCAGATAGGGTGTAGGTATGGGAGAGAGATCAGTAGATGCAACCGCAATGACCTTAGGTGGTAAGGGAAGACATCGGGACTGACATTTCGAACCCCAACTAATAATGCTGTCAGACTCCCAGTCAATGTGAGGAGCATGAGTCCGAAGCCATGGGAGACCCAGAAGGATGTCGTCTATACCCTCAGGCAAAACAAGAAAAGAAATCTCCTCTATGTGACCCTGAGACAGGGAAAGGCGCAAGGGAACTGTCCTCAATGTAATGGAGTCAGACAACATAGTTCCATTAACAACACGGACAGGAATAGGCGCCTCTAACATGATAGAGGGAATATTGTGTCCCTTTACAAATCCTGAGGACACAAAAGTCCCGTCAGCTCCGGAATCCACAAAAGCCATAATAGGCCATGTATTCTCAGATAATGAGAGCTGACCTGGGATACAACACTTAGAGGGTGCAGAAGACGTCTCTAGTAACCCCCCTCTAATGGTTACTAGACCAGGGAGTTTTCCTGACGACTAGGACACTTGTTGGCATAGTGCCCAGCCTGACGACATACGTAACATATAGGAGGACCAGACTTGCGTAGTCTGGAAGACGTATGACCTAACTCCATAGGAGTGGGAGATGTTTCAGATGCTGAGGAAGATGGTAGTGGACCCTCAACAACTGGAATAGCCCGATGCTTAGGGCGTGAGGAAGAGACCTCGAGTCTACATTCCTTATGGCGTACATCGATCCTCGTTGCTACTGTGATCAAGTCCTCCAGAGAAGCAGGGACCTCACGAGTAGCAAGAGCATCCTTGACATAGCCTGCCAACCCTCTCCAGAAGATAGGAATCAACACCTTCTCTGGCCAATCTAGTTCTGCCACCAGAGTTCTAAAAGCAATGGCATAAGAACTAGTGGATAACGAACCCTGAGATAGATCTAACAGTCTCAGGGCCGCATCATGGGTAACCTGCGGACCCATGAATACCGCCTTAAGAGCATCAAGAAAGTCTTGATGTCTCAGAGTAACCACATCAGAGCGCTCCCATAGGGGAGTCGCCCATTCTAAGGCTTTGTCCTGAAGTAAGGAGATGATAAAGCCTACTCTGGACCTCTCCGTAGAGAAGCGAGAAGAGTTGACCTCTAGGTGTATCTGACACTGACTAATGAAACCACGACATGATCTGGCATCGCCAGAATATCTGTTTGGCAGAGCAAGTCGAGAATCACGTGCAGATGTCACCATGGTCTGAGGTTTATCCTCTATACTCTTGAGCCGTGACTCAAGTACTTGTATGTAACGGTGTAACTGCTGATATTCTGCCATAACTGCCAGACCCTTGGCTCAGTCCTAATGTTACGGGGGGCTGTCTGATAATAACTTAAAGGAGTATCAGACACTCAGGGTCCACCGTGCAAAGACTCTGCTGCAGACTATGGCAGAGTGCAATACCTCTGTTAACTCACAGAAGGATATAATAAGTAAGTAAAGCAATTCCTCCCTTACTTGGAGGGTGTGTGGAATGATCTCTGTTAATAATCACAGAGACAAAGGCAATGTGTGCGAAATGGCACCTACCTAGGTCCGCTCTTCTAGTGGTGCAAAAGAGACGAACAGCAGCGTAAGCCGCACAAAGCTCCTACCTGCGTTCGCTCCACTAGTGTGCGAGGACACGAACCACTAGATATGGCACCTGCCTAGGTCCGCTCTTCTAGTGGTGCAAAAGAGACGAACAGCAGCGTAAGCCGCACAAAGCTCCTACCTCTGTTCGCTCCCCTAGTGTGCGAGGATACGAACAACTGCCAGACGCAGTATAAGGAACGTTACCCTAGCGGCAACGTCCACCTACGAGTCGAATCACAAGGCCCAGCCAGACCATGTGCCTCAGGCACCTGCCTATGTCCGCTCCCCTAAGAGGTAAGGATACGGACAGCAGCCGAAGCTGTAAGGTATAAGAACGCTACCCTGCCGGTAGCGCTCACCTTGCATAGACAGAGGAATGCCTAGAGGAACGTGCACAGAGCGTCTACCCTCATGCATGAAACAAGAGGACTGAGCGCCATGCGGCGTGTGTCAGGGTCTTATATAGACTCTGTGCCTCATCCAAGATGGAGGACACCAGAACCAATCGGCTGCCAGAACGACAAGAGTGACGTCATGCTGGCCTATCATCGAGCAAGGCGTCACAAGCACATGACCAGCGACCAATCGGCATAGAAGGTGTCAGAGACATGTGACCTCGTGTCAGCGATGATGTCACCCGCACATGTGCAATGGCTCCAAGATAGGACTTAGTCTCCAGCGCTCGCACATGTGCAGTAGCAAGAAATCTGGACTTAGTCTCCAGCGCTCGCACATGTGCAGTAGCAAGGAATCTGGACTTAGTCTCCAGCGCTCGCACATGTGCAGTAGCAAGAAATGTGGACATAGTCTCCAGTGCTCGCAGCAACCATAACAACGTCCTTCCCCTGCTTATGGACACCTTTCTTAACAGCAGTGCTCTGCAATATCTCTCATCTGGCAATTTGCCCACTCTTATGCTTACTCATGAGCCATTCAAGATGTTAACACATATAATATTTGTAAGAAAATCCTCGATTTTCAAATATCAGTTTCAATCCATAACAATAATACAGTAACATTACTATTTTTTGGCATTTATCATATCTCTCTTTATACTAAAGTTGACTTCTTAATAAGATGATAAAAAAAATCCAAGAGTCATAATATACAGTATGTATATAAAAAAACAATCAGTGAAAAGTCTTAAAGATGAAATATGGCTACATATATATCTACATTCACTTGTGATAATGCTAGCAATTATTATATATATGTAGTTATATTGTCATTCAATAATAATAAATAAAACTGTCTTCACAATTATTTTGTCCATATCAGTGGTAGCTCTTGAAAATTTAGCTTTCTCACTGTGCCCTCTAGTGTTAAAGAATGTGCTAATCTACAGACAGTCACTATCCTCTACTTCTTGTTTCAAAATACATTTTATGTCTTAAAATTCATTCAGTGAACTTTTCTCTTATCTGAGAATTTAAAATAAATAGAATGTGTCATACCAAAAGAAGAACTATTCTTTATGTTACCATTATTGTAGACTAAAAAGTCACAAATGTCAACTACAATGCCTGACACACATACGTCCTATACATTATATATACCGTGCTGGCCAAAAGTATTGGCACCCCCTGCAATTCTGTCAGATAATACTCAGTTTATTCTTGAAAATGATTGCAATCACAAATTCTTTGGTATTATTATCTTCATTTAATTTGTCTTCAATGAAAAAAAAAAATTGTCATAAAGCCAAATTGGATATAATTCCACACCAAACATAAAAAGGGGGTGGACAAAAGTATTGTCACTGTTTAAAAAATCATGTGATGCTTCTCTAATTTGTGTAATTAACAGCACCTGTAACTTACGTGTGGCACCTAACAGGTGTTGGCAATAACTAAATCACACTTGCAGCCAGTTGACATGGATTAAAGTTGACTCAACCTCTGTCCTGTGTCCTTGTGTGTACCACATTGAGCATGGAGAAAAGAAAGAAGACCAAATAACTGTCTGAGGACTTGAGAATCCAAATTGTGAGGAAGCATGAGCAATCTCAAGGCTACAAGTCCATCTCCAAAGACCTCAAAGTTCCTGTGTCCACGGTGCACAGTGTCATCAAGAAGTTTATAGCCCATGGCACTGTGGCTAACCTCCCTAGATGTGGAAGGAAAAGAAGAAAAATTGACGAGAGATTTCAATGCAAGATTGTGCGGATGGTGGATAAAGAACCTCGACTAACATCCAAACAAGTTCAAGCTGCCCTGCAGTCCGAGGGTACAACAGTGTCAACTCGTGCTATCTGTCGGCATCTGAATGAAAAGGGACTGTATGGTAGGATACCCAGGAAGACCCCACTTCTTACCCCGAGACATAAAAAAGCCAGGCTGGAGTTTGCCAAAACTTACCTGAGAAAGCCTAAAACGTTTTGGAAGAATGTTCTCTGGTCAGATGAGACAAAAGTAGAGCTTTTTGGGAAAAGCCATCAACATAGAGTTTACAGAAAAAAAAAAAGAGGCATTCAAAGAAAAGAACACGGTCCCTACAGTCAAACAAGGCAGAGGTTCCCTGATGTTTTGGGGTTGCTTTGCTGCCTCTGGCACTGGACTGCTTGACCGTGTGCATGGCATTATGAAGTCTGAAGACTACCAACAAATTTTGCAGCATAATGTAGGGCCGAGTGTGAGACAGCTGGGTCTACCTCAGAGGTCATGGGTCTTCCAGCAGGACAATGACCCAAAACACACTTCAAAAAGAACTAGAAAATGGTTTGAGAGAAAGCACTGGAGACTACTAAAGTGGCCAGCAATGAGTCCAGACCTGAATCCCATAGATCACCTGTGGAGAGATCTCAAAATGGCAGTTTGGAGAAGGCACCCTTCAAATCTCAGGGACCTGGAGCAGTTTGCCAAAGAAGAATGGTCTAAAATTCCAGGAGAGCATTGTAAGAAACTCATTGATGGTTACCGGAAGCGGTTGTTCGCAGTTATTTTGGCAAAAGGTTGTGCAACCAAGTATTAGGCGAAGGGTGCCAATACTTTTGTCTGGCCCATTTTTGGAGTTTTGTGTGAAATGATCAATGATTTGATTTTTGTTTCATTCTCTTTTGTGTTTTTTCATTGCAAGGAAAATAAATGAAGATAATAATACCAAAGATTTTGTGATTGCAATCATTTTCAGGAAGAAACTGAGTATTCTCTGACAGAATTGCAGGGGTGCCAATACTTTTGGCCAGCACTTTATCATGTTCACATTACATTACACTTTAGCAACATTATTTATGGCTATTGGAAAACAAATAAATGGAAACTGTAATTGTCATAAATTTAAACTAGAAATATGTACATTAACCTACGTGACCACTGGCAAGATAAAAGTTGAATCCTGGTAGATTTCATCGAGATTGTATTACAGTGTGGGAGGTTATTTTGCAAAAACAATGTCAAGTTCATCCCGTCTATGACACATAGTCCAGTCCTGAAACTAATGAACACTATTATGTGAAAATAATCAAACGAGATGTAAAACAATAATGTAAAGAAAACAAACCAAGAAGAGAACAAGATACTTAAGGCTGTTAAGCCTATATCTCTAAGGAACAAACCACTGAAAACATTTTTAAAATGCAATACAAATTTTATTAAATATAAATACAGAAAAAATCAGATAATGCGTAATTAGAGAGAGAAAACACCATAGAGAATAAACTCAGGTGGAAAAAGGGAGGGGAAGACCCTTTCACAGTCTAAGGAGGCACTGCAGGCAAGGTGAAGAGTAACACACTATACTGCCCATCAGTGGGGACCACCATGAATATAGATCAAATAAAGTAACATAAGTACTGCAAGGAAAACAATCACAATATAAAAGGAATTGTTATAAGACTATTGGTGCATTCATCACAAAAGGGTTTTCTGAAAGAGCTGTATAGACATAGTGACTAGCAACACATCACAAATAGCTAAGAATACTATATGAAAACAAACATAAAGAATGAGCAGCAGTACCTTGTGCCATATTGAATGGTATGAATGGAACACCAAGGGAGCAAGATGAGGGAGAGGAGCCCCAACGCGTGTTTCACTACACTGGGCTTTGTCAGGGGGAAAAATAAGTCTGTCCACGTAATGTTATAGGTGTAAGTAGTTGGGGACATGTCAGTGCATCTTTTACTGCTTATTCCAAATGCATTGACAGTCTATGCACTCCCAGTCTAATTTGCATTTGGCTTTTAAATTTCTCATGACTACTACATTGCATCTCTTGAAAAATAGAATTGTCATTACCTGGGTTTAAGCATATAAAAAGGTCCTACCTTTACTCCCACATGAAAAATGTACTGATAGGGTCCCTTTAAGGGATGAAATGTTAATTATGTGATTCTATTGAACTAAATATGACTGCTATCTTCAACCCCTATATAACCTAACCAATATAATTATATTATGTACATATATTATAATTTTCATTTATATAATGTTTTAATTATATTCTTCTTGTAGTCCAATAATATGCCTAATGTCCCCTAGAGCTCTCTCTCTCTCTCTCTCTCTCTCTCTCTCTCTATATATATATATATATAGAGAGAGAGAGAGAGAGAGAGAGAGAGAGAGCTCTAGGGGACATTAGGCATATTATTGGACTACAGGAAGAATATAATTAAAACATTATATAAATGAAAATTATAATATATGTACATAATATAATTATATTTCAAAGTAAAACAATAATTTATGACATACAAGAAACTATAGGTTTACACATGGTTGATTGGTCTTGATGACAACCAATATGTTTATGCATATTTAATTAGTTCCCAATTATAGAACCTTTTGGTGAAAAATAGAATGAATAGAATAAAATCATTGAAGAATTTTCTTTCCTAAGAATATTTTACAGCGAAAAAAAAGAAACAGGCAACAACATATTCCCAGATATCCAATCCATATTTTCCATTCAAATACATAATAAAGTAAAGCCTGCCAGACTTTGTAATTTCTTTTTGTGAAATATGTCTTAAGTATTTCCTTAGATGAATGCTCTTCAGATTGGGACACAAAAATAACAGCATTTACATGTAGATGAAAGCACCTGCAGAGTATGCAAAGAGATGAAATATTTTGTGTCTGTCACTAAGTCTATTCTTGCTCAGTGTCCTGAAGAGAAAATTGACAAGTACTTGTTTAAGCTTTGAAAAATGAATTAATAATGTAAAATGCCACAAAACCCTATACATTGTAGTTCTGTCCTGAATAAAAAAAGAAAAACTTGACTGAAGATTTTGAAAAGTTTGAATCAATATTTTCTCTCCAGAGGCTAAAAATTAGACTGTGTTGTACCTTTGTGAGTTGTGATTTTTGTTTTCTAAACCAAATGGCATTTATAAGATGATTATTTCATTGATGAAATATAATGTGAGCAAGAGTAGGGCATTGTCTACAGTTGTACTTACCATCCTATAAAACCTATAAATATGTTTCCTGATTGCCTCAGTTTTAATGTTTTTGTTATATAGAATAGTGTCTGTCTTTCTCAATTGGTTGGCTTTTACCCTGGTTTTCAGGAAGGAGTCAACAAGCCACAATCCATTTATCAACATATGTATGTAAACAGTTAGGGAATAGGGCTGAGCGGACACGGACTGTAAAAGTACGGATCCGCGCAATTTCAAAGATGTTTGGGTACCTGGGCCCGGGATTCTGGCTAAAAGATACAGATTTGGCACTTGGGAAATTAAAGGGAAAATATAAAAAAAGATTAAGAAAGAATTTCATACCTACGGTGACTCGGTGTCATGGCGCAAACTACTTCCGGGTTGCACATTCACTTCCTGTACTGCGCAATAGGCTCATCGCATACATACAGCTTTCCATGCTTTCCCCACCCACTAGCCGTCCTGTCGTCTGTGATTGGTTGCAGTCAGAGGTGCCCCCACCCTGTGACAGCATCTACCCACAGTCATCGCTCATCACGCCTCAGTCATTGTCTACACTCATCGCCGGTGGTTGTGTTCTATGGCTGCTCGTTGTGACATGTAGCAAAGCTGGAAGTGGCGTGGGATCTCGTGTGGATTACGCCGGACCTGCAGGATGTTTGGGGTTAATAAATTGGTGAAGGAGGGTGTGTTTTTGTATTTTATTCTAAATAAACGATTTTTTTCTCTGTGTTTGTACTTATTTACTGTCATTTACAGGTTAGTGATGCAGGTTTCTCATAGGCGCCTGTACCATCACAACCTAGGGTTTAGTAGCAGCTTTGTGCTGTTATTAACCCCTGCTATTACCCAGATTGCCACCACACCAGGGCAACGGGAAGAGTCGGTAAAGCACCAGGATTGTCACATCTAATGGATATGGCAATACCGGGCGGCTGCGGACTGAAAATTCCAGTCCCCAGCTGGCTTTATCTTGGCTGGGGATGAAAACTTTGGTGAACCGCATATTGTTTTTTTTAAATTATTTATTTAAATTAAAAAAAGCCACATATAGTTTCTCTTAGGCTGGAGTCACACTTGCGAGTGACTCGATCGAGTCTCACATCGCACCACCTGACGCAGCCACACGCTCTCCTAACAGGAGCAGGCCGCATGTGTTTTTATATACATGCATGCTCATGTTCAGAGAGTAACCAGCCGTGCCGGGTTATGTGATGTCAGACTCGCACGAGTCTCGCATCGCATCACCCGGCACAGCCGCACACTCTTTTGATAGGAGCAGGCTGAATGAGTTTCTATGTATATGCATGCTCATGTTAAGAGAGCAGTAAGCCATGCCAGGTGATGTCATTCCAGACTCGCATCACCCGGCACAGCCGCAAACTCTTCTGACTGGAGCGGGCCACATGTGGTTCTATGTACATGCACGCTCATGTTTAGAGAGCGGCAGACTGTATCAGGTGATGTCATGCCAGACTCACACGAGTCTGGCATCGCATCACCCGGCACAGCCGCACACTCTTCTGACAGGAGCGGGCCGTATGTGTACATGCACGCTCACCATACTGACCTGTAGACACTTGCACTGCTTTCCCCACCCACCAGCTGTCTTGGCACCTGTGATGGGTTGCAGTCAGCTGACACGCTGACACTCAGGGTGTGGGCGCATCTAACTGAAACCAATTAAACATGCCGGTGGGCAGGCAAAGCAGTGAATAGTCAATTGTCAGCTCTGGAAGAGAAAGCGTGACCCGTAAGGAGTGTGCCGCCATGACACAGCCTCAGTGAGTAGACCACCCACTCCTACCCTCTGTCCCTTCCACTAACAGTTTTTATCTCCAAATTCTGGTCCCCATAGACTTATATAGGTACTGGATTCCGGAGTAGATCGGGTTTTTTTTAATTGAGCAGGGACCCGCTGGTCCCGTTTTTTTGCGAGTTCGAGCACATCTATTATGGAAGTAAATGTTAAATAAAAGAATCCTATGGCTATGCTCCCATGTTGCATTTTCTCAGTCATTTGCTGCATTTTTAATGCAAATATTACAGTACCAGAAAAGCAATGAGAGTTCAAAAATCTCATACACATAAATGCTTTTTTTTCCTGACTTCCTTGGAAAACTGCTGTGTTTTTTGCATATGCAACATGTCAACTTTTTCAGCATTTTTGAAACATTTCACAACATTTTTCCCCACTGAAAGCAATGGGAAAGTGCAAAAATGCAAGCATTTTTTTTGCATTTTTGCTTTTTTTCTGTATTTTTGGTGAATTAAACTTTTATTAAACATTTACTGTAGTCAAATGATACACAAAATTTGCCCCTCTAAAATGCAGCAAAAAACACACACACACACACACACACAGCAAAAACGTATCAAAAATTCAGAATAAATGCAGATAAAACTTGGTTAATTATAATAATTATAATAATTATTATAATATTTATTTATATAGCACCAACATATTCTGCTGCATTTTACGATTCTTTACAAATCTTGTAAGCAACTTTTTGCTGAGAGCCGCTTTTGTATGCAGAAAAAATGCTTCAAAAACACAACTTATGAAAATAGACTAAAAAATGAATTTACATGAAAATGTTATTGTGCCTTAGAATTCTTAAGAATGCTGATTTTACAGTAATCGTTCCATGTAAAGAAACTTCCAATCACCCTAAAAAACAAGCAAAATGCTCATATACTAACTAAAATCATCTTTTGTACAACGCAAAAGATCATCGTTCTCTGCAGTGCATTGTCTTGTGTAAACGGGACAGAACTCCCAGGCCACCTGCACACTTTGAGTATTTGGTGAGTATCTTACCTCAGTATTTGCAGCCAAAACCAGGAGTGGAGAAATCAGAGGAAAAGTATACCATGTTTCCCCAAAATAAAACACTGTTTTATATTAATTTTGGTCCAGAAAATCACTATAAGGCTTATTTTCGGGGTAGAGCTTATTCTCGGGAAACACGGGGTAGAGGGAAGTGTACCCCCCCAAAAAAACAGACCTTACTTCGCAGGAGACTCATACTTACCATATCATGAACATTTGTGTTGCTCCCAGGTCCTCCCAGCAGATGTGCTCCACAGCGGTCCTTCTACTGGCCGACACTCGCACACATCAGATCGCACACACACACACACACATCAAATCGCATGCATAATCGTGCACACACCACATCTAATGATACTTGTTGCTTCCAGCCACTAGGGGAACCTGGATTGAAGTGCAGTGGAGTGCAAGGACCTGCTGTGGAACACATCAATGTGTTCCACCACAGTTCCTCCATGCATTCCACCGCAGTTGCTCGCGCTGCAATGTTCTGCATCCCAAGTTCCCCTGCTGGCCAGAAGCAATTGGTATAATCAGATCTGGTGAGTGTGTGTGTGCGATCTGATGTGTGATTGTGTATGCAATCCGATGTGTGTGGGAGTCCGATCTGATGTGTGTGTTGGTGTGCAATCTGATGTGCGTGGGTGCAATATGATGGGTGTGGGTGTACGATCTGATGTGTGTGGGTATGCGTTCCAGGTCCTTGATACATTCCATTGCTGGTCCTCCCGTTTGGCGTCTGGTGAGTATGATTGGAAGTCTTCTTTCTTCTCTCTTTTGGGCGTGTCTGCTTTCTATAATGAAGTGTTTAGTATTTCTTAATTTTATTAGCTGCATGGACAGTTCTTTATTGAATCGCTACTAGGGCTTATTTTCGGGGTAGGGCTTGTATTTAAGCCTTACACCAAAAAGGTTGAAAATTCCTGTTAAGGCTTAATTTTGGAGTAGGGCTAGTTTTTTTTCTGGGAAACACGGTCATAAAAATGCATGCAACACTTTTACATTTTTTACCCACTAGTGGTTTTGGCTTACAAATACTGAGGTAAAAAACTCTCTAAATACTCAATGTGTGCATGTGGCCTTACTGTTCAGAAAAATGGAATCCTATGTGCATTGAAAAATCTATTACAGAATGCTCTGTGCATATAATTTACCTTGGTCTGCATGAAAGGCTCTTAAATGACCACCAATCGGTAAAATTTTACAGATCAGCATTTTTTTATTGCTGCCGTTAAGTCCATGAAAACAGACCCTAACCATTATGCTACATTCACATTTTCGTTGTTTTAAATCCATCACAATCCGTCGCATTGAGTAATTATGGTATCCTGCAAAATATTTTGCAGGAATCTGGTTTTTCCCCATAGACTTGTATTAACGACGGATTGCGACGGATGGCCTTGTATTGCATCTGCCACGCGATGGATCAGTCGTATAAATACACAATGTAAGGTTTTTTGGAGCAGCAAAAAAATTCACTCCGCAGGATTCCGTCGCAATCCGTCAAGAGCTATAATGGCTGTCTATGGTGCTGGATTCCACCATAATCCATCACATGACGGAATCCAGTGCTGGATTCCATCATGCTCTACTGAACATGCCCAGAATGTTTGGCACACCCATTTAGCTGTCCCAAACACAAATGGATCATGATGGATCCGTCAAAAAACGGACGCACAGCGGATGTAATGGCCTCAATGGATCAGCTTTTTCACAGGATTCCTGTGAATGGAATCCTGTGAAATAACACATCCGTTGCGTCAGTTGACATCTAAAAAACAACGGATGGCGGCACAGCAATCTGACAGTCCGGTAGATGTGAAGCCTGAAATCCTTAAAGGAGCCTATTAGAGAGCCTTTAAGTTTCTTGGAGTTCCCAGATGTTGGGACATCTGGAGGATGTGAACTCTTTTAACAGTTCTCAGCCTCCAGATGTCCCAGCATGTTTGAAAAAACAGGATGCTTTAAAGAGGTGGTTCACCGCTTTTCATTACTGGCCATATTGATATCATGTTGAGCAATAAGGTTTCTCTCAAATACCTTGTGTTGCCAATGGTGCCTCTGAGCAGCGTTCTTGCAGTCAACTTATCCCTTCTTGTGACCCCTGGGCTCCGTGACCTCTGATGTCTGGTGATGTCACGTCTACTGTAGCAGGCCGCAGTTTTCCTGAGTGATTGGGCTGTAGTCAGCGTTTCACCGCTCATCACAGCACAGCATTTCCCTGCTCCCTCCTTCACTGCTGAGCGTGCAAGCAGGAGCGACGCTGGGCTGTGATGAGCGATGAAACGCCGCCCACAGCCCAGTGAATCATGGACACTGGGGCCGGCTGCGGCAATGTCAGGAAGTTGATGTGACATAACCAGATTCCAGCAGTCACGGAGCCCAGAGGTCACGCAAAGCGTGACCACAATAGCACCCCTCATAGGCACTATTGGCAACACAAGGTATTTCATAAAAATCTTGTTTCTCAACATATATCGATGTGGCCAATAATGAAAAGTGGTGAACCACCTCTTTAAGTATGGAAATGCAACAGACCTAAACACTCAATTAAGAATATGCCGTCAAATACATAAAATAGCAGTATTGTAAGCAGTACAATTATATAGCAGTATATTTTTTTAACAACAAGTTATGTAATTTTTTATACTTTCAGGTAAATAAAATCTAAGTTAAATTTAAAATCTAAGTTAAAAAATTTGGTAGCAATTTCTCATAGATAATGGGCTTACTATTTTACGTATAGTTTTATATGTAACATCTGTGTGAGGGTGTTACTGTGTAATTATTGCATATACTACAGTTACACAGCATGCACAATTGTTATTAAAAATTTAGCTTAGCTGTGTGAATATTTTACAAAGCAGAGAAGAACAAAAGCGAAGCTTTCCTTTTAAGCAACTAACTTCTTTCATCTCATGTCACAATAATGTTCAGTGCTGAGTTGTTCTACTAGGATATGATTATGGAAGCTTGGATTGATAGTCTGCAAAGTGACTGACTTAATAAGAAATAAATAATGCTTCATAAGGACAGAATTTCACATCCATGGATGAGTTTGGTTGTTTATCCAACTATAATATGATGGCATTGGATGTGCTTTTTAGTTTCTTCACTGTTCATTGCACATAATGAATATTACAGACTGTGTTCTGTTTGGAAAATCATTCATCACTGTAATACAATCATATGGGTTTTATCATATATTTTTCTGCCTCAAACATAGCCTTATTGCTAGAGATAAGCGAATCGATTCGATGCATATGAAATTTATGTTGAGTTTGGTGAAATTCGAAGGTTCTGGTGAATTCAAACAATTTGTTATTCAATTTGTGCAAAATGCCCACTTCAACCTTACATATTGCAGAATGCTACATCAGCCATAGAAGATTTACATGACCTCAGGCATGACTGTGTACACTATACCACAGTGCCTGGCACCTTGCACATCGCTTGGTATAGTGCAGTGAAATAGGAAGACCTATTATAATTAGTATTAAACCAGGAAATAAAAGCCATTTTAGGTTATGTGCGCACGTTGTGTAATTTCATGCATTTATGCTACGTCTAGCACTGCAGCGTAAATGCGTGCATCCTGCGTCTCCTGCACAATCTATGAAGATTGTGCATAATCCGTGCGCACAATGTTTTTTTGAATGGAGCATTTTGAGAGTCAAAATTTGACAAAATCTCTGGTTCAAAAATGCAGCATGTCACTTCTTTTGTGTGCTTTGGATGCTGCTCCCACTCTGACTATGGGAGAGGCAGCATCCATAGTGCATGAAATCGGCATCTATTCTGCAGACACACTGCATCCATTTAGAAGTGTTTCTGCAGCAATTTGAAGCACACATGCACTGCCAAATCGCTGGAGAATTTGCAGCATTGACACGACGTAACGTGCACATATAGTCTTAAGGGGACTTTACACGCTACGATATCGTTAATGTTTTGTCGTCGGGGTCAAGTTGTTAGTGACGCACATCCGGCGTCATTAACGATATCACAGCGTGTGACACTGACCAGCGACCTTAAACGACCTCAAAAATGGTGAAAATCGTTCACCATGAAGCGGTTGTCCCAAACTCAAAAATCGGTAAAGGTTATTTATCCAGGTGGTTCATCGCTCATGCGGCAGCACACATCGCTATGCGTGACACCGCAGGAGCGAGGAACGTCTCCTTACCTGCCGCCGGCCACAATCCGGAAGGAAGGAGGTGGGCGGGATGTTACGTCCTGCTCATCTCCGCCACTCCGCTTTGATTGGCCGGCCGCTTAGTGACGTTGCGGTGATGTCGCTGTGATGCCAAACGTCCCTCCCCCTTGAAGGAGGGATTGTTCGGCAGTCACAGCAACCCCGCCGACCAGGTAAGTATGTGTGACGCTGCCATAGTGATAATATTTGCTATGGCAGCGATCACAAACAATCGCATGCGCGACGGGGGTGGGTACTTACACGCTCGCTATCGCTACAAATTGCTAGTGATATCGGTACCGTGTAAAGCCCCCTTTAGAGTGATTTAGAAGAGGACATTAATGTTTACAGCTCACAAATAGATCAATAGAGATTAGAACAGAAAACACTCATTGGGAAAATACTCCAGACAGTAATGGGTTGTACAACTGCAGCAACTGAAGAACATGAAAGTAGTCTGAAAATAAGAACATAGAGATTCAGTTGATAGGGGCAGAGAGATAAGGGATATGCCAGCGGAAAAAGACAGTGTAATTGATCACTGATATTGTGTGTCTTGCATTTGTCCTGCTGCATTTGAATTGTAATTTCCCCTTTTTGATTCTTAATGCACTAGAAAACAAAAGCAAGTTAGCGCAATATTTTTATTATAGAAAATGACATATCAATTCAGTGTTATTTAGAAACAGTGTACTTTTTTTTTTTTTTACAAGCCATTGTATTTTGTTTCTGTGAAGGAAATACAATTGTTTTTTTATGTCGTCATGGCATAAGAAGTAATAATGCATCTTTGAATTTCTCTCAAATAGATATAGTGATATGTCTTTGATGATTGTGCAGGTATGATTACTGTTGGAGCCTAACTGAGAGCTGAGCTACTGCAATAACAGTTAGGGCCAGTTCCAGCAGTCTTCCTTGCTGTCTAAAGCTGGTGTCACACACAGCGACAACGACAACGACGTCGCTGCTACGTCACCATTTTCTGTGACGTTGCAGCGACGTCCCGTCGCTGTCGCTGTGTGTGACATCCAGCAACGACCTGGCCCCTGCTGTGAGGTCGCCGGTCGTTGCTGAATGTCCAGCTTCATTTTTTGGTTGTCACTCTCCCGCTGTGACACAGACATCGCTGTGTGTGACAGCGAGAGAGCGACGAAATGAAGCGAGCAGGGAGCAGGAGCCGGCGTCTGGCAGCTGCGGTAAGCTGTAACCAGCGTAAACATCGGGTAACCAAGGGAAGGCCTTTCCCTGGTTAACCGATATTTACATTTGTTACCAGCCTCCGCCCTTGCTGCTAGTGCCGGCTCCTGCTCTGTGCACATGTAGCTGCAGGACACATCGGGTAATTAACCCAAAGTATACTGTAGCTAGGAGAGCAAGGAGCCAGCGCTAAGCAGTGTGCGCGGCTCCCTGCTCTCTGCACTGTGACATGTAGCTGCAGTACACATCGGGTTAATTAACCCGATGTGTACTGTACCTAGGAGAGCAAGGAGCCAGGGCTAAGCGCGGCTCCCTGCTCTCTGCACATGTAGCACAGCGACGTTATGATCGCTGCTTCTGCTGTGTTTGACAGCTAACAGAGAGCACAAGAGAGAGGTGTTCAATGCCGCGCCAATGGATCACTCCAGATGATGTTCAGATCAGTGTCACTTTATTGTTATTCAGGTCAACGCGTTTCTGGGGCTTCTGCCCCCTTCATCAGGACCACCAGAGAAAGAAACAACATCCAATCTGTCCAGTTCAGACAATGTACACAATATATAGACACCGTGACGTCATAGCAACATCCCTCAAAGAAAAAAACGAGCGGGAAGGAATGCCACGTTGCAGGCAGTGACGTCTTAAAAACACTTAACATAAGGAATACAAAGATTCATCCATATTTGACATATATTGATAAACAACAAACATATATTACTTTATAAAAGGACACACATTATTTTTTGTGAAAAAAAGAAAAATTAAAATATATATATATATATATATGTAATAAAAGACCAATAAAGGAAGTGTGTAAAAACCATTTGCCTACAGATTGTGAGAGTGAAATATATACATATATACCAGTGAATATTATACTTGTCTCATACACCGGACAAGTCAGCGATCTCCCAAGGAAGGGGGAAGAACCCTCGACCTCATATGTGTAATCCACATTAGATATATCAAAGACACGGCATTATAACCTGCCGCCACCAGTGTTTCTACATCTTTCACCCAGAACCATAAAAATACAAGTGCTGTGCACCTAAAGAAAGAATTGAAACATTCTGAAGAACCGCTTCTGATCTGTGAACTCAGACCGCAGTTCAACCAAGGACAAGACTGTGGGAAAAAAGCAACAGAGCATGCGCCGGAGCCCGGTTCAGATAATGAGCCGGCACAAGTTCATGGGAGTGCAAGAGCGTGGGAACCGACACCATTACGCATGCTCGGCCAGTATCAGTCATAGTGGCACCGCACCAACCTATTGAACCCGTATCACCTTAGACTTTGAGAAGACCGTGAAAATAATCATGATTGCGCTAAGATCATAGTGGGGTCAAAGTAACCGCCACACTTTCAATAGTGATTTAAACACACACCGCCGCTGGCATGGCGTGTATCATAGTCATCCGTGTGGGATAAACAGATAGAATTTAACACAGCCTTAAACAAATATATAAATATATAAATAAATAAATAAACAGGGCATTAAACAACCCTTATTTAAACCTTAGAATGCAGATACGGGGAGAGCATATGTACACAAGTACAGAAGGAACAGTAATCCACAACAAACATAAATATGTGAAGAAGCCGCTCGTGAGCACCTGTGCTAGGGGAAAAAAAAGACCCGATCGGTAGCAAACCACAGCGACCATCCTTATTTGTCCCCCAGACCGTGAAGGAACGGTCCCCAGATAACGCACCAAAATTAGCAGTATCTCGGGGCACCCATATTATTGAAACCTGTCTGCCCGGACCAAACATATAAAAAATAATAAAATAAATAAAAAAACTATATAATAAATATCCATACACACATATACAAGGGGTAAGCCTGGTGACCCGATAAAACCGTAACACAAAAATACATATTATAGCGATAAAACCAGCATAAATTAGCATAAAAAAGCATAAAAATGTACACCATAAAAATATTAAATATATCAATGAAACAAATCGGTGACCTCATTAAGGCCATGGGGTTTTAAAGTATTAAGTTTGTATATCCAGTAAGTTTCTTTTTTATTTAGGGTCTCCATCCTATTCGTAACTGACACTGGTACATGCTCAATCGGGGTCACTTTCAAGGCAATTTTCTTATCATGACAAATGGTGGTATGTCGGGACAAACCATGGAGCATATATCCTATTCTAATGTTATGTCTATGAGAATTAATACGGTTATGGAGGGCTTGAATCGTCCTCCCTACATACCGTTTGTCACAGTCACATTCAATCAGGTATATGACATAGTCTGATTGACATGTAAGATGTCCTCGTATACCAAACTCAATACTTCCAGGATCACATCCAAAACTAACCCGCCCATGCTGGATCGACCTGCAGCACAGGCAGTTTTTGGTCATACATTTATATGATCCCATGGGTTTGTTTGTCCCTACACAACTCGGGGGACCCCTTAACCTACTAGGGGCCAGCTATGATAAGTGGTTGCGTAATGTCCCCAAAAATCAATATCAAAGGATACGAAGGAATTGTACGCTTGACAATGATTTTAATGACCAGGCGAAGATTTTAAGAGAGAGATTTTTGGAGAAAAAGTATCCGCTCACAATAGTAAAAAAGGCATATCAAGATGCTAGATGTCAGGGGCGGAATTTGAGCCCTATCGCTGACAATAATGAATCTGGTAGAATGGTGTCCACCCCCACTAATGGGAGTTTTTCATCCAATTTTTTAACCACTTTTAGCTGTGATGGAGAGGCCATTAAGGGGATCCTAAGGAAACACTGGCCAATAATATGTAATGACCCCTACCTTAAGGGAGTGCTGCCCTCCCGACCGGGGGTGACTTTTCGCAGGGCCATGACGGTTAAAAACCAGCTGGCCCCTAGTAGGTTAAGGGGTCCCCCGAGTTGTGTAGGGACAAACAAACCCATGGGATCATATAAATGTATGACCAAAAACTGCCTGTGCTGCAGGTCGATCCAGCATGGGCGGGTTAGTTTTGGATGTGATCCTGGAAGTATTGAGTTTGGTATACGAGGACATCTTACATGTCAATCAGACTATGTCATATACCTGATTGAATGTGACTGTGACAAACGGTATGTAGGGAGGACGATTCAAGCCCTCCATAACCGTATTAATTCTCATAGACATAACATTAGAATAGGATATATGCTCCATGGTTTGTCCCGACATACCACCATTTGTCATGATAAGAAAATTGCCTTGAAAGTGACCCCGATTGAGCATGTACCAGTGTCAGTTACGAATAGGATGGAGACCCTAAATAAAAAAGAAACTTACTGGATATACAAACTTAATACTTTAAAACCCCATGGCCTTAATGAGGTCACCGATTTGTTTCATTGATATATTTAATATTTTTATGGTGTACATTTTTATGCTTTTTTATGCTAATTTATGCTGGTTTTATCGCTATAATATGTATTTTTGTGTTACGGTTTTATCGGGTCACCAGGCTTACCCCTTGTATATGTGTGTATGGATATTTATTATATAGTTTTTTTATTTATTTTATTATTTTTTATATGTTTGGTCCGGGCAGACAGGTTTCAATAATATGGGTGCCCCGAGATACTGCTAATTTTGGTGCGTTATCTGGGGACCGTTCCTTCACGGTCTGGGGGACAAATAAGGATGGTCGCTGTGGTTTGCTACCGATCGGGTCTTTTTTTTCCCCTAGCACAGGTGCTCACGAGCGGCTTCTTCACATATTTATGTTTGTTGTGGATTACTGTTCCTTCTGTACTTGTGTACATATGCTCTCCCCGTATCTGCATTCTAAGGTTTAAATAAGGGTTGTTTAATGCCCTGTTTATTTATTTATTTATTTATTTATATATTTATATATTTGTTTAAGGCTGTGTTAAATTCTATCTGTTTATCCCACACGGATGACTATGATACACGCCGTGCCAGCGGCGGTGTGTGTTTAAATCACTATTGAAAGTGTGGCGGTTACTTTGATCCCACTATGATCTTAGCGCAATCATGATTATTTTCACGGTCTTCTCAAAGTCTAAGGTGATACGGGTTCAATAGGTTGGTGCGGTGCCACTATGACTGATACTGGCCGAGCATGCGTAATGGTGTCGGTTCCCACGCTCTTGCACTCCCATGAACTTGTGCCGGCTCATTATCTGAACCGGGCTCCGGCGCATGCTCTGTTGCTTTTTTCCCACGGTCTTGTCCTTGGTTGAACTGCGGTCTGAGTTCACAGATCAGAAGCGGTTCTTCAGAATGTTTCAATTCTTTCTTTAGGTGCACAGCACTTGTATTTTTATGGTTCTGGGTGAAAGATGTAGAAACACTGGTGGCGGCAGGTTATAATGCCGTGTCTTTGATATATCTAATGTGGATTACACATATGAGGTCGAGGGTTCTTCCCCCTTCCTTGGGAGATCGCTGACTTGTCCGGTGTATGAGACAAGTATAATATTCACTGGTATATATGTATATATTTCACTCTCACAATCTGTAGGCAAATGGTTTTTACACACTTCCTTTATTGGTCTTTTATTACATATATATATATATATATTTTAATTTTTCTTTTTTTCACAAAAAATAATGTGTGTCCTTTTATAAAGTAATATATGTTTATTGTTTATCAATATATGTCAAATATGGATGAATCTTTGTATTCCTTATGTTAAGTGTTTTTAAGACGTCACTGCCTGCAACGTGGCATTCCTTCCCGCTCGTTTTTTTCTTTGAGGGATGTTGCTATGACGTCACGGTGTCTATATATTGTGTACATTGTCTGAACTGGACAGATTGGATGTTGTTTCTTTCTCTGGTGGTCCTGATGAAGGGGGCAGAAGCCCCAGAAACGCGTTGACCTGAATAACAATAAAGTGACACTGATCTGAACATCATCTGGAGTGATCCATTGGCGCGGCATTGAACACCTCTCTCTTGTGCTCTCTGTTATCTACCGTATTGGTGGCTGCAGCCTTGGATTGTGTGATACATGCGAATATAGTAGTTGTGGCTTCTCACAACCACTTTTGGTGAGTAGGTTTACTCCCCCACCCCCACCCCTCACATATTGGGGTAAGACCCTATGCGCTTGTTTGTCCACAGCTATTTTCCGTGTTGGTGTTTGACAGCTAAGCAGCGATCATAACAGCGACTTACAAGGTCGCTGTTACGTCACAGAAAATGGTGACGTAACAGCGACGTCGCTGTCGCTTAGTGTGAACCCAGCTTTAGTGTGAACCCAGCTTAACTCTCTAGATGCTGTGGTCAATACTGATCATGGCATGTAGAAGGTTGTGAGAGGACACTCACTCTCCCAACGCCCACACTTCCCAATAACAAGAATGTGGTGTAAATGGTTGTCTTGGCAAATGGAGGTAAAAAAGAAATCACATCTTAATGTGCCATGTCTGTTAAGCAGGCATCCTGTCAGTGTAACGCTGATATGTCTAATACCCAACAATACTTAAGTACATACCACTGAGTTGAGTTGTGATAGCTATAGTACCATAGTGGGACTAAGTAAAAAGAAGTTTTTAAAAATTGTAAAAATATTTAAAAAAAAAAACATATAAAAGAGCAAAATATCCTAGAAAAATGTTGCATATATAAACAAAAAGTGAACAAAATAAATACACTTTTCCTACTGCTTCCTCCAGAGCTATCAAAACTATAAAACTGTCACATTAATTAACCCCTAAAGTGAACACCATAAAAAAATAAATAGATACTGCAATAATGTTGTTTTTTAATCATATTATCACACAAAAAAGTGAAGTTAAATGCAATTATAAAGTTTTGTGTAAAGAAAAAAAATAATTCTGAAAATGCCATTTTGTCCCACAAAAATCAAGTTCTCAAATGACTTAGCTTTCAGAATATGGTCAAATCATTTTTTTTTCATAGTGTGCAAAAGTAGCAAAATCTAAAAAATCCTATACAAGACTACGCGCACATGTTGAGTGTTTGGTGAGTTTTAACTTCATTATTAGTAAGACAAAACTAGGAGTGAAAAATATAGAAATGGTGCAGTGTCTCTATTATACAGTACTTTCCCTCTGATCCACTGCTTATTTTGGCTAATACTGAGGACAGAAACTCACTAAAGTCTCATTGTGTGCACGTGGATTTAATGTGGTATCAAAGTAATCAAACTGACATGAGGAATAGAGCTGACATCTCACTTTTACAGCATGGTGAGTGGCATAAAAAATATATAAACATTTATTTAGCTGCTGTTAGATTAAAAACGTAAGTTCATTCCACACAAGCAAACTGTAGAAAAGTAAAAAAAATGTATGTTTCTCAAAACATGTAATGCAAAAAAAGATATTTTTTGTTAAAAAGTTATTATTAGTGTGTTAAAATAGCAAACTGTGCAAAACACTGTGGTGGTACCAATATTATCGTATTGACCAGAAGAATAACGCTTTCTTTTCACTTATACTGCACAGCGAGCACTGTAAAAAATGAAATCGTGAACTTCTTTTTATTTGCTCATTCTCTCTCCCCAAAATTGGGATAAGACTCAGTTCACATTTATCCTGTACGATGTACTACAAATTTACATTGGGTTTAAATCTATAAAAACAGGATTCACAAAGAACCCCCGATTGAACCATCTACTTTAATGAAGCAGACATAGTAACTTTAGCCATCATTGATGAGCGAGCACAACCATGTTCAGGTGCTTGGTACTCGCAATGAGCATTTGGGTGCTCAGATGGGTGCCACTTAATTACCAAAGTATAACAGAAGTCAACTGAAAACACAAGCATTTTTCGGGAAAAGCATGGTAGTGTTCATTCATCACTAGACACCATATGAATAGGGATGATCAAATACTTTGATTTTTCGGCTTCGCGAATATTTTCCGAATACCTCGCTGCTATTCGCGAATACTCAGTGCGCAATGTAAGTCTATGGGAAACCCGAATAACAACTATTCGGAACTATTCGGGCTTCCAATAGACTTACATTGCACATCGAATAGTCGAATAGCGGCGAGGTATTCAAAAAATATTCGCAAAGCCAAATAATCGAAGTATTCGATCATCCCTACATATGAACTCTTTCTCAGCAGTGTCAATACGTTGTTAGGCATGCACAAGAATGGAATCATCCAGTGTTTTGTGCACATTTAAGCACAATGACACAAATGGATCAGAGGGTATAAGTGCACCTCATAGGGACAGAGGCTTGGGTTTCACACTGCAAAAGTTGAAAAAATACATGACGTTTTGGTTTATACTTTGGTCCCAAATTCACAAGCTTGTAACTCATATCAAGGGTCCTCGTTGTCTTGCGAGTTCCTACCCTAAAATTAAAAGCTATCCACTGAAAACAACATATTTTCATCATGGCCCAATGCTATGAAATTTTGTGAAACACCTGTGGTTTAAACATGCCTAGATGAATACATGTAAAGGTACAGTTTCTTAAATAGGTTTAATTTGGGGGGCAATGGCAACTCATGGGCTCTGCTAATGTGATATTGCGTCCATAATCAATTCTACCAAATTTTTCACTAAGAAATGGTGCTCCTTCCTTCCTAATTGTCAATATGACTAAACAGTGGCTTCTGGTCACATATGGGGTGCCATTATACTCAGAAGAAATTCCTTTACAAACTGAAAAGTGCATGTTCTATTACATATTTTCCACCTATGTAAATTAAAATTTGGGGCTAAAGCAACATCTTAGTGGAAAAAAAAAATAATTTTGATTGCCAAACATTAAAAAATTATGTGAATCACTTTTGGATTCAAAATGCTCAATTCAACCTTATATGAAAACCATGAGGAGTGTACTTTCCAAAATATGGTTAATTGTTTCAATTTCTGCTGTTTTGTCCCTTCATGGGCTTTTCAAATGCAACATAGCATCTTCCAAACTACATATTAGGCTGGTTTCAGACGTCCATGTTTCAGGTACGTGTGCCACACGTACCCATGTTATTATTTGCTGTTAATCACACATCCGTGTTTTCGCATGTCCGTTTTTTCTCCAGCAGCACGGGTGTCACAAGGATCGCACACAGATGTGATCCGTGTGACATCAGTGTGATACACAGCAGAGAAAACATGGGTCTTTTTAATAAAAAGATTTTCTATATTTACCTCTCTCCAGCAATGCTGTCTCCGACTCTGCTGCCTCCCTCTCCATTATACTCATTGAATATTCAGTGCCCTGTGGAGCTGGAAGCAGGAGCAGTGCTGGAGACTTCAGTGCCGGGGACCGCATCGTTAGGTGAGTATAAAGCAGAGTGTGTGAGTGTGTGTGTGTGTGTGTGTCTACGTGTGTGTTCATGTGTGTGTGTTCAGTGTATACATGTATGAGCGCTATGTTTGTGTATGTGCTCGCTGTATCTATGTGTGTCTGCTATGTGTGTTTACATATGTGTGTATAAGTGCTCAATGTACACGTGTGTGTGTGTGTGTGTGTGTGTGTGTGTGTGTAGTGAGAACCTGGAAGCCGGAACATCGCCGGGACAGCATTGGGGACTCATCACAGTTCCCAATGAACTCTGATGAACCCGTGAAGCTGTAGCGCGGGTGTCGCGTGGGTCATGAGGATGTCATCAGAGTTCATTGGGAACTCCAATGACCTCCTGGATTTCACTGTGCTTGCAGAATACTCACCTGTCCAAACGGTGCTGTCCTCGTCGATGCTGTATCCAGCGCTGTCCCCGCGATGCTCCGGCTTCAAGGTCCTAAGTGCGGGGAATAATCGAGGAATATAATGAGCGGCAGTCAGGAAAGAGAGGCAGCATAGCCGGAAACAGCAAGTAAATATGGAAAATCTTTTTATTTCACAGACACGTGTTTTTTCCGGTACCGGTCACACGTATGCAAACAAGGATGCCACCTTGTGGATGGGATTGATAGTAAAGTGTCAGTTTTTGCTGATGACACCAAACTATGTAGGATAATAAAAACTGACCTTGATAGTACAATATTACAAAACGATCTGGATAAGATGTCAGAATGGGCAGATACTTGGCAAATGAGATTTAATGTTGATAAATGTAAAGTAATACACCTAGGACGGAGTAATCCTATAACTGCGTATACATTAAATGGAAGTAAACTCGGGACTACAGAACAGGAGAAGGACTCCTGGGTATTCTCATTACAAATAAGCTGAGCAGCAGCACTCAATGTCAAGCAGCAGCTGCAAAAGCAAACAAGATTCTAGGGTGTATAAAAAGAGAGATTAGATCCCATGATCCCAACGTTTTGTTACCCCTCTATAAATCACTTGTAAGGCCACATCTGGAATATGGGATCCTGTTTTGGGCTCCACATTTTAAAAAGGACATTCAGAAGTTAGAGTCAGTTCAAAGGCGGGCAACTAGACTATTACAAGGAATGGAAGGCCTCCCATATGATGACAGGTTGAAAAAGTTAGATATGTTTAGCTTTGAAAAATGACGTCTCAGAGGAGATCTAATTTATATGTATAAATACATGTGTGGTCAATATAAAGGACTGGCACATGACTTATTTCTTCCAAAGACAATACTAAGGACCAGGGGGCACTCACTGTGAGTGATAGAAAAGCAATTTCGGCAGCTAAATAGGAAAGGGTTCTTTACAGTTAGAGCGGTCAGACTGTGGAATACACTACCACAAGAGGTAGTAATGGCAGATACTATAACATCTTTTAAAAAGGGCTGGATGATTTCCTCAGTACACACAACATTGTTGGTTATAAATGACTTAGTGACCAAATGTAGAACTGGTGGAGGAAGGTTGAACTAGATGGACCTAGGTCTTTTTTTCAACTTAAGTAACTATGAAACACGTGTGCCAAACGTGTGACACACATATTACACACGTATGACACACGTGTGACCATAACCATGCATGTGACTGGTACCTGATTAAACACGGACGTCTGAAACCGGCCTTAGGTATCATCATGCTCAAGGGAAATTGCCCAACAACATATGGGGTCCATTTTCTCCTGTTACACTTGCAAAAATGAAAAAACTGTGATTAAATAAACAATATCATGAAAAAAACAAAATGTTTAACTTTCCCATCCCAATGTTATAAACTTTTCTGAATTACCTGTTGGTCCAAATTGATCCCTACAGTTCTAAATTAATTCCTTAATGAGTGTAGCTTCCAAAATAAAGTTTCTATGCTGGCTTTCTGCTGTTTTGACATATCGGGGACTCTTCAAATGTGATATAGCTTTACCAATCTATTTGAGCTAAAACTATACTCCAAAAGTCAAATGGCGCTTTTTAATTTCCTAACCCATGCTTTGTCCCCAAACAATAGTTTATCATCACATATTGGATATTAACATACTCAGATGAAACTACACAAAACATTTTCACCTTTTATAGTTGTAAAAATGAAAAATATGGAACTAAAATAAAAAATTTGGGGGAAAAAAAACTAAATTTCATTTTTTTTTCATTCTACTCTGCCTTAACTCTTGTGAATCACCTAATAGGTTAACAAACTTACCGAATGTGGTTTTGAGTATCATCAGGAATTATATCTTCAACTGGGGTCTTATTTGTTTCTCACATATAAGCCCCTAAAGTCACTTCAAAAATAAAGCAGTCCCTAAAAATAGGTGTCGCGGGTATGTCACGGGTGACAGACAGTCCTTTGGTGTCTGGCTATAGAAGGTGTATTAGGTATGACATATAGTCAAGGGAATATTAATATATTAAGTACTACGTAAATATATTCCCAATGTGTAAAATATTTTATTTAATAAAATATTTTGCACATTGGGAATATATTTACGTAGTACTGGCTATAGAATGTCCAAGCATTTGGCTGTGCATATTGCTCCCTGATCTTCTATTATTTCTGCTTGGTTTTAATTCCTTGCCCTTTAGGACCTTGTTGAGTTCATCAGCCTTTCAGCTGATTTTCATCAGCAGTTCCCTTGGTGTTTTTATATACCTTCACTTCTTATTACTCGTGTGATAGGTTTTCTACCCTTAACAAGTCTTCAATGCAAGCAGTTGACTTGTATACTTTGCAGTTCTTCTCCCTGAGTCATCTTGAGATAAGTTGTTTGTTCACTTCCCCCTGTTTGTTATCCCTGCATCTTCTTTAGTGCTTAGTGCTGTTGACTAAGTACTCACTTCATCCACTCCCTACATACGTCCTACTTGAGGGTCAGCCAGGGTCAGGTATCTGGCTCAATGCATAGGTACAGAACCTATCTAGGGTGGTAAGGGAAGCCAGGACCCAGTGGTAGGCCTGGTCAGGGGTCACTATCGCACCCCTTCCCCAGACACAGGGTTTCCTTTCCCTATCCTTTCGCCGTTCACTTGGTATTTCCTCATACCTAGCGTGACAATAGGCTTTGTATATTTTATCGAATAAATTGAACATTTCTGAAAAATTGTAACCTTTCTAGCATCTTAACAATTAGTATGTTTGAAAAATTATGCTAATATAAAGTAGACATTTTTAAAGGTTATTTATTTACTGTTTCGTGAGGCATGATGGTTTTAAGGACATATTAATTCATAAAAGTTAAAAAATTGCTAATTTTTCAGATTGTTTAATACATTTCTTAGATTTTCTAAAATAAATGCTAATAATATGTACCTAAACTTACCACAAAGTATTTAAATGATTAAAGCAAATTGAAAAATATTGGCTAGTCAAAAGGGTGAAAAGTTGGGTTCAAATAGAAGTGTTTAAAATACAAACACAAATTCCTCAAAATTAAAGGATTTCCCTTCAACTTTCTAACTCACAAAGTTTTCATCGTCCAAGTAAATTTTTTGTTGGTAAAATCTGTTTTACTAGTCAAATTTCATATCAGTATAAGCCACATTAATGCAGTGCCCCATTGGAAATGCTGCATTTGGATGCATATCTTCCTAACTTATCACATTATTTTTAAGAAAGGGATTTAAGGCCCCGTTACGCGCTACGATTTATGTGACGATATGCCGTCGGGGTCACGGATTCTGTGATGCACCTCCGTCATCGTTAGCGACGTCGTTGTGTGTGACACCTACGTGCGACTCAGAACGATCGCAATTAGGTCGAAAATTATTGATCCTTGACACATCGTTCAGTTTCAAAATATTGTTCATCGTTTGGAACGCAGCAGACATATTGCTACGTTTGACACCCTGCCAATGACAAACAACATCCACACGACCGACTTGGTCAAACAATATATCGCTGAACGATGTAGCGTCGTTTGTGAGATGTGTACGAGTGACCGCTACTAAACAACCTATGTGCGATCTCGGCAAATCGTAACTACGATCTGGGCGTGTCACATCGCTAATGAGATTGTCAGATAAATCATAGCGTGTAAGATGTGACATCTCAAAAACTTCAGTTTTGTAAAAAAAAAAACAAAACATTTAACACTGTTTATATATCATTTTGGATGTGGCATTTCTGTACAATAGGAGAATAGTATTTCTAATGAAAAAATGCAAGTTTAACTATTTGACTTGTTTTACTGGTCCAATTAGACCGTCAAACACTTCACACCTTTGCCACATTTTGCTTTTTGTACCTAAAAGGCTGAGTTCACATGTCCACTAATCTTAAGTTAGAAAGGATCCATTGGCAAAAACTTTGGCAAACAAAACTTTTTTGTACCTTTTGAAAAAAATAGATTTTTGCAGCATCCGTTTTTTAACATGGGAGTCTATGGCAAAGGCTATGGTAAACGGATATGGTAACAGATTGTTATTCATCTTTCATTTGAAAGTGATGGATTAATCAAAAAACAGATGCTTTACAAATGAAAGAAAAGCAGATGGCTAAATAGCAATCGTTTAACGGATCTGTTTTCCATAGACTCTCATGTTAAAAAACCAGATCCAGCAAAAAATATTTTTTTTTCATAAAAGATGTGTTTGCAGAACTTTTTTGCCAGAGGATTGCATTACTGGACATGTGAAATTAACCTAACTGCTTATCCAATATTTCTTATTATATCTGCTTTCACAAGGGTTGATTAACAGTTCATAAATTTCATTCTTTCTTTTCTCTCTTCTCCTGTTATTTCATGTATTCAATTGCATCTCCTTCATGTTGACAGGTTCCCTTTAAAAGGGGGGGTTCCCTGTGAGTTTATTATACAAGTTGATGTCTACTTGTAATTTTTTGCAACAAAGTAACTTAAGATTCTTCTTACTAAAATAATTTTTTTCTGATTGTTCTTGGCATAGAGATCCTTCCAACCAGTCTAGGCTCTATAGCTAAGGCCTCCTTCACATGTCTGTACTTCCGGTACATGTGACGTCTGTTTTCACACGTACCGGAGACACGGACACACGTAGACCCATTATAATCAATGGGTCTGCGCACATGTGCATGTTTTCACATGTACCGTGTGTCCGTGTGGAGCATGCGGGTGTCCGTATGCTCTGCATGGTGACATGTCCGTTTTTCTCCGGCATCATGGGTGTCTCACGGAACGCAAATGTGTCACACGTAACACACACGGACCACACGGATTTGTTCAGTGTGACTCGCACCGGAGAAAAGACATATGTCTATTAAAAAAATAACAAAACTTTACTCACCTTCTCCAGCCCTGCAGTCTCTGCCGCTGCTGTCACTTGTTGCCGACCGACGCTCATTATGCTCATTTAATATTCACTTCACTGCGGCCGGACACAGCAGCAGTGGGAAGTCGGCAGAGCTGAAGACCGAAGTTCAGCACCACGGACAGCGACGCCAGGGACAGGTGAGTAGAAAGTTCCTGTTCTCCGTGTGTTATCACGGATAACACATGGAGAACACACGTGTGCCATACACACAGCTCACCGACAGCAATATGCATCTTTGACATGTCCGTGAAACGCGTGCATAATTTTCACTGGCGTGTGAAAGAGGCCTTACACATACCAGAGAAAACACGTGTCTTTGAAATAAAATGATATTCTATACTAACCTGTATCCAGCGCTACTGTCTTTGGTGCTGCTGTCACTTGCTTCTGACCCCCGCTCATTATAGTCATTGCATAAGCACTGCACCAAGAACCCATAAGCAGCAGCGCCAGAGACTACAGGGCTGGGGACATGTAAGTATACAAGTTCATGCTGTCAGTGTGTTATGCGGATATCACACGGATAGC